>NC_091818.1:11755000-12955000 GCF_041296235.1 Equus asinus | reverse complement strand
ACTGCAAGGACATGGCAGCTCACTGTGGTCAGAATGGCTAGAAGGAAGCAGACAGGAAATAACAAGTGTCAGAGAGGAGGTGGAGAGAAGGGAAGCCTCCTGCACTGCTGGTGGGAGTGTAACCCCGTGCAGCCACCATGCCAAAGGTGTGGAACTGCCTCAGAAATTTAAGTATCCATGTCCCATATGACCCAGCTATTAATCTGCCGCTTGTTTATCCAAAAAAGTCAGAAAGACTACCGCATAAAGACATGTGCATGGCTGTGTTCACCACAGTCTTACTCCTGATATCCAAGACTTGGAAAGCACCCTGGTGTCCAGCAAGGGATGATTGGAGAAGGAAGATGGGCTATAGCCACACAATGGCATACCACTCAGCCGGAACAAATGATGCAAGCCAGCCATTTGTGACCACCAGAATGGCTGTGAGGGTTTTAGGGGAAGTGTAACAAGCCCCAGTGAGAAATTCAAATACCATAGAATCTCACTTACAAGGAGAAGAAAAAGCAAGCACTAACCAACAGGTGGCACTGAACATTTGTATGCGGGCTCCCAGAGGCAAAGAGGGGCGGTGACGGAGGGTGAAAGAGAAGATTAGGCACAAGTGTGTGGTGAGGGCCTGTGATTAGTCTTACACTGGTGAAGATGATGTAAGCTACACAGAAGTCTAAAGCAATGAGGATGTGAATCTGGAAGTTATAGTACGTTCTAATGCAGGGTCATGGCTATAAATTCACCTAAAATCAAAAATCCAAAAAGGGGTCCAGAATGATGTCATAAAGCTTTGGGGGCGGAAAGAGTTTACAGAAGGTGAACTTCCAAGGATGGAAAATCACCTCAAAATGCTTACAGATGCTACAGATGTGTAGATGAGACCAGGTAGTTTTTCGGGTCCACTGTGATGTCAGAGGATTTGTCATAATTGTGTCTCTGCTGTGCCGGCAAGGGTCATGGACACAGGGTTTCAGAGCCCGCTTGGAGCAGTCTCATAACTCGCCCTTTCCAGTTAGCCCAGGTTTGACCTTCGCTGCCATTTTGTGGCTTGTGAATTTCTCTGACATTCAAACGTTCAAGCAGACTCTGTTTAAAGACTGACGTCTTTCATTGTGGATTATTCAGGTATGATTTCTGTTCGCCTTCCATTTTCTGGGACCTTTTTAATTTTCCATAGTATACTCGTAATGGTCTTTCTCAGCTATCTCTCTTAGATATTCTTATCGATCCGATCTCCTTCAGTCCAAGTGATTAATTTTGTATTTCTCTAATAACCGTATGTTCTCTAGGCCGAGCTGTGAGTGCTTTCGTGCCTCGTGGTTGTTGTCTATGAATTTGCACCGGTCACTTGTAGGACTCTTGGCTATCCTGGACCAGGTCAAACTAAGCACTGAGAACCCGTGGTCATCTGGGTTGGTTTGACATCCTGAGATCAGAAACTCCAAATTCTAGTTGGTCCTGGCAACCCCCTTCAGGGACACAATGTTTCCGAGGCAAATTAGACAAATCGGATGAATTCCACTCTCCAGGAAAGATATTTTTGTGTCCCTTTACTGGATTTGGGAAGTTTCGAACTTGACCCCTGATCGTCTAACTTTACCCTAGATTCCGTGTAGATACGGGCTTACTTTACTTCTATAGGCTGTGCCATTTGTTTGCCTTACATCCTCAGCCCTGGCCTGTTTATTTTTCTTGAAACAGAATTGTAATGTTCTCATTTTCAGCCAACTCCCTTACATATGGTGTCAAAACACATAATCAATGATCCGTCTCCGGCAAGAGGTGGGGGAGAGAATTGCATTGGAGGCAAACTGAGCACTCTAGACTGGGAGGGCAGCCTTCACAAGGGAACCAAGCCCTGTGGAAAAGGGTGCTTTTCAGCACACTTGTAGAGCCCTTCTAAACAAGGAGACATACCCCAAGCATAACAGAGCTCCATTCCTTCAAGGCTTCAAAGACATCCCTTGGGACACATTAGCATGTACCCAGTGGGCCCCTGTGACGCCAGAGCTATGGAAAAAGAGACTGATCTTCAAAACGTGCTAGGGGCCTAGGAAAGGATGCATTGATTCTTCTATTCAATGTCCTCAAGTCATCACTCTTGACTTTGGATTGTGCTTAAGGCAGAAGGACAACGTAGGTCTGATAAGGCCCAAGTCCGGCCTCTTGCTTCCAATCAAGTTGCAAGATTGAATCAGCATGGCCTCCCCATAGACTTGAATAGATGACAACGTTCTCCTCTCAGTGCTTGTCCCTGTATTCTCGCTTCTTGCCAAGGATTCCTTTCTTACCCCTTGAATCAGCGTCTGTTTTATCTTTTCCAGTTTCTGTGCCCGCTTTGCATCCTTTGTTCCAGTTGTGTGGTATGCCGTTGTGTGGCTATAGCATTTCTTCCTTCTGCATTCTTCCCTTGCTGGGCACCAGGGCAGCTTCCAAGTCTTGGATAGCGGGAGTAAGGCTCCGCTGAATTCCGAGGTGCACATGTCCCCATTCAGTACTGTTTCCGAGTTCTTTGGATAAACACGTCGCAGAGGAATAGCTGGATCATATCAGAAATGGTTTCTTAAATTTCTGAGACAGTTCCACATGGCTTGGCGTGGTGGCTGCACCAGTTTATGCTCCCACCAGCAGTGCAGGAGGCTTCCCTTCTCTCCACCTCCTCTCTGACACTTGTTGTTTCCTCTCTGGTTCCTGAAAGCCATTCTGACCACAGTGAGCTGCCATGCAGTTTGGATTTGCATTGGCCTTAGACTGAATGATGGTGAACAAGTTTTCATGGACCTGTTGGCCCTCTTTTGATCTTCTTGGGAGCAATCTCTGTTTCCATCTTTTGCCCAGGTTTTCATTGGCTTCTTGTTTTTTTCTTGTGGAGACGTGCGAGTTGATTGTATCTTTGGGCTTTTCACCCCTTGTCCGATGTGTGGTTTGCAAACATCCTCTCCCAGTTGTTGTGCTGTCTTGGCATTGAGTCGATGGTTTCCTTGACTGGGCAGAAGTGTGTGCATTTGATGTGGTCCCGTTTGTTTCTTGTTTCCCTTGTTGCCCTTTCCCAGTCCGACATGCTTCTTCCAAATAGGCTTCTCAGTCAGATGACAAAGAGCAGTGTGCCTAGGTCTTCTTCTACAAGGTTCACGGTTTCAAGTTTGCCATTCAAGGCTTTAATCCATTTCGAGGTGGTATGTGTGCCAGGTGTAACATCATGATCTTTTCTCGTTGTGTTCCATGTGACTATGCAGGCTTCCCAGCACCACTGATTGAAGAGATTCTCCTTTCTCCACTGTCTCCTCTTGTTTCCCTGGTCGAAAATGGGCTGTCCATGTACGTTTGAGTTGGGCTCTTGGCTCTCGATTCTGTTGCATGGGTTTGTGTGCCTGTTTCTGGACCAAGACTGCCGTTTCGGTACCTAGCGCTTCGTCCTCTATGTTGAAATCAGAAAGTGTGACACGTGCTGCTTTGTTCATTTCCCTGAGGATTCCTTTGTCTATTCAGTATCTCTTGTTGCTGGGTAGAAAGTTTAGGATTCTCTCTTCTATCTTGTCGCAAATACTGCTGCAACTTTGACTGGGATTGCATGGAATCCAGAGATTCCTTTCTCCGGTATGGACGTTTCAAGTGTTTTAATTCTTCCATTCCTAGATCCTGGAATATCCTTCTTTCTCCTTGTGTCTTCTTGAATTTCTTTCCCCAAATGTTTGCTAGTTTTCGATCGACATAGCTTACTAATGTTTTGCTAATGTTCTTCTTACAGATCTTATTCTTCTCACTGGAAAGCTGTACTTTTTTTTTTTTAGCTGCAGTTTTTCTATTCTGTGCCACTTTTAATTGGTTCTGTTTTGGCAGAAGTGCATCGCTGAGCTCACATCTGCTGGCAATGCTCCTGTATTTGCTGTGGAAGTCTGGCCCTGTCTAACGTCCCTTCCCATCTGCCTCTACACCACCTGGGATGCCAGCCCCAGAATGACTGAAGCCGTGGAGTGAAGGATGACCCCAAGGATACCACCCGGTCCACCCTTGGGCCACTTACCCAGAAGGTGCAGAACTCACTGCTGCACCACCGGCCGTCCTCTTTCATGTTCCATTGCCAACCTGCAGTTGAGGGCAATGGGACATCAATATGCTACTTGAGCCCAACTCTGGCACTGTGTAGTTCAGACCACGTTTTTTTTCGGGTCCACTGTGATGTCAGAGGATTTGTCATAATTGTGTCTCTGCTGTCCCAGCAAGTTTCATGGACACAGGGTTTCAGAGCCCACTTGGAGCCGTCTCATAAGTCACCCCTCCCAGTTAGCTAGGTTTGACCTTCGCTGCCGTTTTTTGGCTTGTGAATATCTGTGACTTTCAAACGTTCAAGCAGAGTCTGTCTAAAGACTGACATCTTTCATTGTGGATTATCCAGGTGTGATTTCCGTTCGTCGTCCTTTTTCTGGGACTTTTTTTCTTTTCTATAGTATAATCATAATGGTCTTTCTCAGCTATCTCCCTTAGACATGCTTATCAGTCCGTTCTCCTTCATTCCAAGTGATTAATCTTGTATTTCTTTAATAACCGTATGTTATCTACACCAAGGTGTGAGTGCTTTCGTGACTCTTGGTTGTTGTCTTTGAATTTGCACCGGTCACTTGTAGGAATCTTTGCTATCCTAGCCTAGGTCAAACTAAGCACTGAGAACAGATGGTCATCTGGGTTGGTTTGACATCCTAATCAGAAACTCCAAATTCTAGTTGGTCCTGGCAACCCCCTTCACGGACACAATGTTCCCGAGACAAATTAGACAAATCTGATGAATTCCTCTCTCCAGGAAAGATAGCTTTATGTCTCTTTTCTGGATTTGGGAAGTTTCAAACTTGACCCCTGATCCTAGAACATTCCCCTAGATTTCCTCTAGATACAGGCCTACTTTATTTCTATAGGCTGTGCCATTTGTTTGCCTTACATCCTCAGCCCTGGCCTGTTTATTTTACTTGAAACAGGATTGTAATATTCTACTTTTCAGCCAACTCCCTTACATATGGTGTCAAAACACACACTCTATAATTCTTCCACGGCACGAAGTAGGGTGAGAGAATTTCATTGGTGCAAAACTGACCACTCTAGCCTGGGAGGGCAACCTTCACAAAGGAATGAAGCTCTCTGGAAAAGGGTGATTTCCAGCACACTTGTAGAGCCCTTCCACTCAAAGAGACATACCCCAAGCGTGACAGGGCTCCATTCCTTCAAGGCTTCCAAGACATCTCTTGGGACACATTAGCATGTACACAGTGGGCCCCCATGATGCCAGAGCTATGGAAAGTGTGACTGATCTGCAAAGAATGCCAGGGGCCTAGGAAAGGAGGCATCGATTCTTCTCTTCAATGTCCTCAAGACGTCATTGTTGACTTTGCATTATGCTTAAGGCAGAAGCACACTGTAGTTCTGATGAGCCCCAAGTCCGGCCTTTTGTTTCCAATCAAGTTGCAAGCTTGAGTCACCATGGCCTGCCCATAGACTTGAATAGATGACAATGTTCTCCTCTCGGTACTTGTCCCTCTATTCTCGCTTCTGGCCAAGGATTCCTCTCTTATCCCTTGATTCAGACTCTGTTTTATCTCTTCCAGTTTCTGAGCCCACTTTCTGTTTTTCAAAGCTGTTTCTGGGTATCTGTCCCTTTAATAGCCTAGCCTAGGCCAATCCTCAGACTGTAACCATGCGGCCATATTGGGGGACAGGGTCACCGTGATGTCATAAACAACCTCAAAATTCTAAGTTGTCCTGACAACCTCCATGCACACAGATCTTCAGAGCCATCTCAGACCAGTCTGACTCGTCACCCTTTCCAGGTAGGATAGTTGTCCTTTTTCTGGATTTCTTGTCAGTTTCTGACATTCTCCTCGAACTTCGAAAAGGCTGCTACATCCTCTCTAGACACTGTTTTCTTTCCTGTAAGATTATCCTGGATTGTATCTCTTATATCTTGTGTAGATGGCCAAGTGTGTGGACCTTCCCCAGAGAAAGTCCTGGACTCCCTCCCAAGTTGAAGTTGCCCAGGCTATCTGATGCACAATGATCGTGTCATCTCCTAGCACTCTGCCAATTCCACGTTGGTAGGTCACATGTTTTCCTTCCCACTTCCTTTGGGGAATTGTACCAGATGCCTTCATCGATTGTAATATTCTCAGCGTTCTTCTTCTGGTGCATATTATTAAAGTATCCTCACAATTGCTACTTATTTATCATCCCTGTCCACACCGTACTATGAAATCTATATTTCCTAACACTGCTAATGTGATCTACACCCGTGATGTGTAACAGTGAGTCTCGGGCCACCCAAGCGGAACGTGGGCACCTACCCTCCCCACCAATGACCGGACCTTAATTGTACTTTTGGATCAACCTTTTGCCTGAGCTTGGGAACACGTGGGCCTGTTTGTATTATTGTTGGAGGTGATTAGTAGTAACATCATGGACAGTAACATTTTCCCTTGGTTCATGGGTTTAGCATGGATGATGGTTTCAGGGTAGTATTCATCTTCATCTATTTTGAAAGGTCTACCTTTCTGTAGCATCATTAAGCATTTTGGGGTGATTTTCCATCCTTGGAAGTTCACCTTCTCTAATCTCTTTCAACCCCCAAAGCTTTATGCCGTCATTCTGGACCCCTTTTTGGATTTTTAATTTTAGGTGAATTTATTGCCATACCCTGCATTAGAACATCCTATATCTTTCAGATTTGCATCCTCATGGATCTGTGTAGGTTACATCACCTTCACCTGCGTAAGGCGAATCACAGGCCCTCATCACACACTTGTGCCTCATCATCTCTTTCACCCTTCCCCACCCCTGCACTTTGCCTCTGGGATCGCCGAATCTAATGTCCCTTGCCACCTGTTGGTTAGGGCTTGGGTTTTCTTCTTCTTGTAAGTGAGATCCTATGGTATCTGACATTCTCCCTGGGGCTTCTTTCACTTCCCCTAAAACCCTCACAGCTATACAGGTGGTCACAAATGGCTGGATTGCATCCTTTGTTCCGGCTGAGTGGTATGCCATGGTGTGGTTATAGCCCATATTCCTTCTGCATTCATCCCTTGCTGCGCACCAGGGTGGCTACCAAGTCTTGGATAGCGAGATTAAGGCGGTGGTGAACTCAGCTGTGCACATGTCTTTATGCTGTAGTGTTTCCCAGTTCTTTGGATAAACGTGCTGCAGAGGAATAGCTGGATCGTATGGAACATGGATTCTTAAACTTCTGATGCAGCTACACACGTCTTGGCTTAGTGGATGCACCAGTTTACACTCCCACCAGCAGTACAGGAGGCTTCCCTTCTCTCCACCTCCCCTCTAACAGTTGTGGTTTCCTGTCTGCTTCCTTATAGCCATTCTGACCACAGTGAGATGCTATGTCCTTGCAGTTTGGATTTGCCATGGCCTGAGACTTAATGATGCTGAACAACTTTTCATGCACTTGTTGGCCCTCTTTAGTTCTTCTTGGGAGAAATCTCTGTTTCCATCTTTTGCCCAGGCTTTCATTGGGTTCTTGTTTTTTTTCTTGGGGAGACGTGTGAGTTGGTTGTATCTTTGGGCTTTTCATCCCGTGTCCGATTTGTGGTTTGCAAACATCCTCTCCCAGTTGTTGTGCTATCTTTGCATTCAGTCGATGGTTTCCTTCACTGGGCAGAAGCGTCCGCATTTGATGTGGTCCCGTTTGTTTCTTGTTTCCTTTGTTGCCCTTTCCCAGTCAGACATGCTTCTTCCAAATAGGTTTCTCACTCAGATGGCAAAGAGCAGTGTGCCTATGTCTTCTCCTACAAGGTTCATAGTTTGAAGTCTGCCATTCAAGGCTATAATCCATTTTGAGGTGGTGTGTGGGCCACGTGTAAGATCATGGTGTACTCTCGTTGTGTTCCATGTGGCTGTGCAGGCTTCCCAGCACCATTTATTGTAGAGACTCTCCTTTCTCCGCTGTCTCCTCTTGGCTCCCTGGCCGAAAATTGGCTGTCCATGTACGTTTGAGTAGGGCTCTGGGCTCTCGATTCTGTTGCATGGGTCTTGTGCATGTTTTTGGGCCAACATTGTGCCATTTCGGTAACTAGCGCTTCATCCTCTATGTTGAAATCAGAAAGTGTAACACGTTCTGCTTTGTTCGTTTTCCTGAGGATTCCTTTGCCTAGTCAGTGTCTCTTGTTGCTGCCTAGAAATTTTAGGATTCTCTCTTCGATCTCTGTGGCAAGTATGGCTGCAACTTTGACTGGGATTGCATGGAATCCAGAGATTCCTTTTTCCGGTATGGACGTTTCAAGTGTGTTAATTCTTCCATTCCTAGATCCTGGAATATCCTTCTTTCTCCTTGTGTCTTCTTGAATTTCTTTACTGAAACGTTTGCTAGTTTTCGATAGACATAGCTAACACCTGTTTTGCTACGATTCTTCATAGAGATCTTATTCTTCTAACTGGCAAGCTGGTTTTTTCTTTTTCAGAGTCAGTTTTTCTATTCTGTGCAAGTTTTAATTGGTTTTATTTTGGCAGAAGTGCATCGCTGTGCTCACATCTTCTGGCAATGCTCCTGTATTTGCTGTGGAAGTCTGGCCCTGTCTAACGTCCCTTCCCATCTGCCTCTACACTACCTCGAACGCCTGCCCCCCAGTGACTGAAGCTGTGGTGAGCAGGCTCACGCCCAGGATTCCACCCGGCCCACCCCAGGCAATCGTCGCAGTAGGTGCGGGCCTCACTTCTGCACCTCTGGCCATCTGCTTTCCTGTTCCATTGGCCACCTGCAGTTGACTGCAATGGGACTTGTATATGCTACTTGAGCCCAACTCTGGCACTGTGTAGATGAGGCCAGTTTGTTTTTCACGTACATTGTGATGTCAGAGGATTTGTCATAATTGTGTGTCTTCTGTCCCACCAAGCTTCATGGACACAGGGTTTCAGAGCCCGCTTATAGCAGTCTCATAACTCACCCTTCCCAGTTAGCCCAGGTTTGACCTTCGCTGCCATTTTTTGGCTAGTAAATTTCTCTGACTTTCAAAGGTTCAAGCAGAGTCTGTCTAAAGAGTGACATCATTCATTGTGGATTATTCAGGTGTGATTTCTGTTCGCCTTCCATTTTATGGGAGCATTTTTTATTTTCTATAGTATACTTGTCATGGTCATTCTCAGCTATCTCCCTTAGACATGCTTATCAGTCCATTCTCCTTCAGTCTAAGTGATTAGTTTTGTATTTCCTTAATCACTGTATGTTCTCTAGGCCGAGGTATGACTGCTTTCATGATTCCTGGTGGTTCCCTTTGAATTTTCACCAGTCACTAGTAGCCATCTTTGCTACCCTAGCATAGGTCAAACTAAGCACTGAGAACACATGGTCATCTGGGTTGGTTTGACATCCTAATCAGAAACTCCAAATTCGTGGGGGTCCTGGCAACACCCTTCACGGACACAATGTTTCCAAGACAAATTAGCCAAATCTGATGAATTCATCTATCCAGGAAAGATATTTTTCTGTCTTTTTCCGGATTTGGAAAGTTTCGAACTTCACACCTGATCCTTGAATGTTCTCCTAGATTTCCTCTAGATACGGGCTTACTTTATTTCTATAGGCTGTGCCATTTGTTTGCCTTACATCCTCAGCCCTGGCTTCTTTATTTTTCTTGAAACAGAATTGTAATGTCCAAATTTTCAGCCCACTTCCTTACATATGGTGTCAAAACACATAGTCAATAATCCTTATGTGGCAAGAGGTAGGGGGAGAGAATTTGATTAGAGCCACACTGAGCACACTAGGCTGGGAGGGCAGCCTTCATGAAGGAACGAAGCCCTCTGGAAAAGGGTGCTTCTCAGCACACTTGTAGAGCCCTTCCAAACAAAGAGACATAGCCCAAGCATGACAGGGGTCCATTCCTTCAATGCTTCCAAGACATCTCTTTGGACACATTAGCATGTACCCAGTGGTCCACCGTGACGCCTGAGCTATGGAAAGTGAGACAGATCTTCAAAGAATGCTACAGGCCTGGGAAAGGAGGCATCGATTCTTCTCTTCAATGTCCTCAAGACATTCAGTCATTGTGGGGCTGGCGTCCAAGGTAGTGCAGAGGCAGAAGGGAAGGGACGTTAGACAGGGCGAGACATCTTGCCAGTGAGAAGAATTAGATCTCTACGAAGAACCTTAGCAAAACAGGTGAGAGCCATATCAATCGAAAACTAGCAAACGTTTTGGGAAAGAAATTCAAGAAGACACAAGGAAAATGAAGGATATTCTGGGATCTAGGAATGGAAGAATTAACACACTTGAAAGGTCCATACCGCAGAAAGGAATCTCTGGATTCCATGCAATCCCAGTCAAAGTTGCAGCAATATTTCCCAAAGAGATAGAAGAGAGAATCCTAAAGTTTCTAGGCAGCACCAAGAGACCCTGAATAGGCAAAGGAATCCTCAGGAAAATGAACAAAGCAGGACGTGCTACAGTTTCTGATTTCAACATAGAGGACGAAGCGCTAGGTACCAAAAGGGCACAGTTTGCACCCAAAAACAGGCACAGAGACCCATGCAACAGAATCGAGAGCCCAGAGCCCAACTCAAACGTACGTGGACAGCACCTTTCCAACGAGGGAGGCAATAGGAGACAGTGGAGAAAGGAGAGTCTCTACAATAAATGGTGCTGGGAAGCCTGCACAGCCACATGGAACACAACGACAGTACACCATGATGTTACACGTGGCACACACACCACCTCGAAATGGATTGAAGCCTTGAATGGCAGACTTGAAACCGTGAACCTTGTAGGAGAAGACCTACGCAGAGTTCTCTTTGCCATCTGTCTGAGCCGCCTATTTGGAAGAAGCATGTCTGACTGGGCAAGGGCAACAAAGGAAACAAGAAACAAACGGGACCACATCAAATGCGGACGCTTCTGCCCAGTCAAGGAAACCATCGACTCAATGCCAAGACAGCACAACAACTGGGAGAGGATGTTTGCAAACCACACATCGGACAAGGGGTGAAAAGCCCAAAGATACAATCAACTCGCACAGCTCCACGAGAAAAACAACAAGAAGCCAATGAAAACCTGGGCAAAAGATGGAAACAGAGATTTCTCCCAAGAAGATTGAAAGAGGGCCAAAAGGTGCATGAAAACTTGTTCCCATCATCAAGTCTCAGGCCAATGCAAATGCAAACTGCAAGGACACAGCAGCTCACTGTGGTCAGAATGGCTATAAGGAAGCAGACAGGAAACAAGTGTCAGAGAGGAGGTGGAGAGAAGGGAAATCTCCTGCACTGCAAGTGGGAGTGGAAACCGGTGCAGCCAATATGGCAAGCGGTGTGGAACTGCCTCAGAAATTTAACAATCCATGTCCCATATGATGCAGCTGTTCCTCTGAGGCGTGTTTGTCCAAAGAGCTCAGAAACACTACCTTATAATAAGACGTGCACTGCTGATTTCACAACAGCCTTACTCCCGCTATCCAAGACTTGAAATCCGCCCTGGTGCCCAGCAAGGGAAGAATGCATAAGGAAGATGGGCTATACCCACACAATGGCATACCACTCAGCTGGAACAAACGTTGCATTCCAGCCATTTGTGACACCCAGAATGGCTGTGAGCGTTTTAGGGGAAGTGAAACAAGCCCCAGGGCGAACGTCAAATACCATAGGATCTCATTTACAAGGAGAAGAAAAAGCAAGCACTAACCAACAGGTGGCACAGGACATTTTATTGGGAGTTCCCAGATGCAGAGCGGGGTGGTGGGGGAGGGTAAAAGAGATGATGAGACACCAGTGTGTGGTGAGGGGTTGTGATTCAGCTTTAGCTGGTGAAGATGATGTAACCTACACAGAAGTCTAAACCAATGAGGATGCAAATCTGAAAGATATAAGATGTTCTAATGCAGGGTTATGGCAATAAATTCACCTAAAATCAAAAATCCAAAACGGGGTCCAGAATGACGGCATAATGCTTTTGGGGCTGAAAGCATTTAGAGAAGGTGAATTTCCAAGGATGGAAAATCACCTCAAAATTCTTACTGTTTCTACAGAAAGGTAGACCATTCCAAATAGATGAAGAGGAATACTACCCACAGAACATGATGCATGCTAAACCCATGAACCAAGGGAAAATGTTACCGTCCATGATGTTAATAGAAATCTCCTTCATGAATAATCCCAACAAGCCCACGTCTTCCCAAGTTCAGACAAAAGGTTGGTCCAAAATAAGAATTCAGGGCCGGCTTTGTGGTGGAGTGAGTAAGTGCCCACCTTCCACTTGGGCAGCCGGGGCCTCACTCTTTCACATTACTGGTGCAGATCACTTTAGCAGTGTTAGGAAATACAGATTTCATGGTACGGTGCAGACAGAGATCATAAATAAGTAGCAATTCTTACGATACGTTATCAATTCGCACCAGAAAATCTCCATGAGAATATTACAATCAATGAACGCATCTGGTACACTTCCCCAAAGTAAGAAGGAAGGAAGACATGTGACCTGCCAAGGTGGAATTGGCAGAGTGCTAGGAAATGATATGATCATTGCGCATGAGAGGATTGCCCGGGCAACTTCAACTTGGGAGGGAGTCCAGGACTTTCTGTGGGGATGGTCCACCCAATTGGCCATCTACACAAGATATAAGAGACACAACCAAGGATAATCTTATACTGGAAAGAAACCAGTGTCTAGGAAAGGAGGCATCATATTCTTCTCTTCAATGTCCTCAAGACATCATTCTTGACTTTGGATTATGCTTAAGGAAGAAGGACAACATAGTTCTGATGAGGCCCAAGTGTGGCATCTTGTTTCCAATCAAGTTTCAAGCTTGAATCAGCATGCTGTCCCCATAGACTTGAATAGATGACAATGTTCTCCTCTCAGTGCTTGTCCCTCTATTCTCACTTCTTGCCAAGGATTCCTTTCTTATCCCTTGAATCAGAGTCGGTTTGATCTCTTCTACTTTCTGTGCCAGCTTTCTGTTTGTCAAAGCTGTTTCTTGTTATCTCTCCCTTTAATAGCCTATCCTAGGCCAATCCTCAGACTGTAACCATGCGGCCCTCTTGGGGGACATGTTCACCATGATGTCATAAAGAACGCCCTAATTCTAAGTTGTCCTGACAACCTCCAATCACAGAGTTTCAGAGCTATCTCAGACCAGTCAGACTCCTAACCCTTTCCAGAAAGGATAGTTTTCCTTTTTCTGGATTTCTTGTCGGTTTCTAACTTTCTCCTTGAACTTTGATAGGCCTAGCACAATCTCCCTAGACACTGGTTTCTTTCCTGTAAGATTATCCTGGGTTGTATCTCTTATATCTTGTGTAGGCGGCCAAGTGGGTGGACATTCCCCAGAGAAAGTCCTGGACTGCCTCCCAAGTTGAAGTTGCCCAGGCAATCCTCTGATGCGCAATGATCATGTCATCTTCTAGCACTCTGCTAATTCCACCTTGACAGGTCACAAGTTTTCCTTCCTTCTTACTTTGGGGAAGTGTACCAGATGCGTTCATTGATTGTAATATTCTCATGGAGCTTTTTCTGGTGCGAATTGATAACGTATCCTCAGAATTGCTACTTGTTTATGATCTCTGTCCACACCGAACCATGAAATCTGTATTTCCTGACACTGCTAAAGTGATCTGCACCCGTAATGTGAAACAGTGAGGCCCGGGCCGCCCAAGTGGAAGGTGGGCCCTTACTCCACCACAAAGCCGGCCCTGAATTCTTATGTTGGACCAACCTTTTGTCTGAACTTGGGAAGACGTGGGCTTGTTGGGATTATTTGTGAAGGTGATTTCTATTAACATAATGGACGGTAACATTTTCCCTTGGTTCATGGGTGTAGCACGCATCATGTTCTGTGGGTAGTAATCCTCTTCATCTATTTGGAATGGTCTAACTTTCTGTAGAATCAATAAGAATTTTGAGGTGATTTTCCATCCTTGGAAGTTCACCTTCTCTTAACGCTTTCAGCCCCAAAAGCATTATGCCGTCATTCTGGACCCCGTTTTGGATTTTGATTTTAGGTGAATTTATTGCCATAACCCTGCATTAGAACATCCTATATCTTTCAGATTTGCATCCTCATTGGTTTAGACTTCTGTGTAGGTTGCATCATCTTCACCAGCTAAAGCTGAATCACAACCCCTCGCCGCACATTGGTGTCTCATCATTGATTGTAATATTCTCATGGAGCTTTTTCTGGTGCGAATTGATAACGTATCCTCAGATGGTGTCTCATCATCTCTTTTACCCTCCACCACTACCCCGCTCTGCATCTGGGAACTCCCAATAAAATGTCCCATGCCACCTGTTGGTTAGTGCTTGCTTTTTCTTCTCCTTGTAAGAGAGATCCTTACGGTATATGACGTTCTCCCTGGGGTTTGTTTCACTTCCCATAAAATCCTCACAGCCATTCTGGGTGTCACAAATGGCTGAAATGCAACCTTTGCTACAGCTGAGTGGTAAGCATTGTGTGGGTATAGCCCATCTTCCTTATGCATTTTTCCCTTGCTGGACACCAGGGCGGCTTTCAAATCTTGGATAGTGGGAGTAAGGCTGTTGTGAAATCAGCAGTGCATGTCTCGTTATGAGGTAGTGTTTCTAAGCTCTTTGGACAAACACGCCTCAGAGGAACAGCTGGATCATATGGGACATGGATTCTTAAATTTCTGAGGCCGTTCCACACCGCTTGCCATAGTGCCTGCACCGGTTTCCACTCCCACTTGCAGTGCAGGAGATTTCGCTTCTCTCCACCTCCTCTCTGACACTTGTTATTTCCTGTCTGCTTCCTTCTAGCCTTTCTGACCACAGTGAGCTGCCATGTCCTTGCAGTTTGGATTTGCATTTTCCTGAGACTTAATGATGGTGAACAAGTTTTCATGCACCTGCTGGGCCTCTTTCTATCTTCTTCAGAGAAATCTCTGCTTCCATCTTTTGACCAGGTTTTCATTGGCTTGTTTTGTTTCTTGTGGAGACTACTGAGTTGATTTTATCTTTGGGTTTTTCACCCCTTGTCCGATGTGTGGTCTGCAAACATCCTCTCCCAGTTGTGCTGTCTTAGCATTCAGTCGATGGTGTCCTTCACTGGGCAGAAGTGTGTGCATTTGACGTGGTCCCGTTTGGTTCTTGTTTACTTTGTTGCCCTTGCCCAGTAGGACTTGCTTCTTCCAAATAGGCGGCTCAGACAGATGGCAAAGAGCACTCTGCCTAGGTCTTCTTCTACAAGGTTCACGGTTTCAAGTCTGCCATTCAAGGCTTTAATCCATTTCAGGTGGGGTGTGTGCCAGGTGTAACATCATGGTGTACTCTCGTTGTGTTCCATGTGGCTGTGCAGGCTTCCCAGCACCATTTATGGTAGAGACTCTCTTTTCTCCGCTGTCTCCTCTTGGCTCCCTGGTCGAAAATGGGGTGTCCATGTACGTTTGAGTTGGGCTCCGGGTTCTCGATTCTGTTGCATGGGTCTGTGTGCCTGTTTTTGGGCCCAGACTGTGCCTTCTTGGTACCTAGCGCTTCGTCCTCTATGTTGAAATCAGAAATTGTGACATGTGCTGCTTTGTTCGTTTTCCTGAGAATTCCTTTCCCTATTCAGGGTCTGTTGTTGCTGGGTAGAAACTTTAGGATTCTCTCTTCTTCTCTGTGGCAAATACTGCTGCAACTTTGACTCGGATTGCATGGAATCCAGAGATTCCTTTCTGCGGTATGAACCATTCAAGTGTGTTAATCCTTCCATTCCTAGATCCCTCAATATCTTTTTTTTCTTGTGTCTTCTTGAATTTCTTTCCCAAAAGGTTTGTTATTTTTTGAATTAACATAGAATTCACCTGTTTTGCTAAGGTTCTTCACGGAGATCCCATTCTTCGTAATGGCAAGCTCCTGGTTTTTTTTTCTTAGCTTCAGTTTTTCTATTCTTTGCAACTTTTAATTGGTTTTGTTTTGGCAGAAGTGCATTGCTGTGCTCACATCTGCTGGCAATGCTCCTGTATTTGCTGTGGAAGTCTGGCCCTGTCTAACGTCCCTTCCCATCTGCTTCTACACTACCTTGGACGCCTGCACCAGAATGACTGAAGCAGTGGTGAGGAGGCCCAAACCGAGGATTCCACCCAGCCCATACCGGGCCACAGACCCAGAAGGTGCCCACCTCACCACTGCACCACAGGCCGGCCCCTTTCATGTTTGGTGGCAACGTGCAGTTGAGTGCAATGGGAGTTAAATATACTAGTGAGCCCAACTCTAGCACTGTGTAGATGATGCTAGGTTGTTTTTCCGGTCCATTGTGATGTCAGAGGATTTGTCATAATTGTGTCTCTGAGGTCCAGCATGCTTCATGGATACAGGTTTCAGAGCCTGCTTGGAGCAGTCTCATAACTCACCCTTCCCAGTTAGCCCATGCTTGACCTTCACTGACATTTTTTGGCTTGTGAATTTCTCTGACTTTCAAACGTTCAAGCAGAGTCTGTCTAAAGACGGACATCATCTTTCATTGTGGATTATTCAGGTGTGATTTCTGTTCACCTTCCATTTTCTGGGTCCTCTTTTTCTTTTCCATAGTATACTCGTCATGGTCTTTCTTAGCTATCTCCCTTAGACATGCTTATCAGTCCGTTCTCCTTCATTTCAAGTGATTAAGTTTGTATTTCTTTAATTGCTGTATGTTCTCTAGTGCGAGGTGTGAGTGCTTTCGTGACTCTTGGTTGTTGTCTTTGAATTTGCACCGGTCACTTGTAGGACTCTTGGCTATCCTAGCCTAGGTCAAACTAAGCACTGAGAACACGTGGTCATCTGGGTTGGTTTGACATCCTGAGGTCAGAAACTCCAAATTCGAGGTGGTCCTGGCAACTCCCTTCACGGACACAATGTTTCCAAGACAAATTAGACAAATCGGATGAATTCCACTCTCCAGGAAAGATATTTTTCTGTCTCTTTTCCGGATTTGGGAAGTTTCGAACTTGACCCCTGTTCCTTGAACGTTCCCCTAGATTCCATCTAGATACGGGCTTACTTAATTTTTATAGGGTGTGCCATTTGTTTGCCCTACATCCTCTGCCCTGGCCTGTTTATTTTTCTAGAAACACAATTGTAAAGTTCTAATTTTCGTGCAACTTCCTTACATATGGTGTCAAAACACATAATCAATAATCCTTCTACGGCAAGAGGTAGGGGGAGAGAATTTCATTGGAGCTAAACAGATCACTCTAGCCTGGGAAGGCAGCCTTCACAACGGAACGAAGCCCTCTGTAAAAGAGTGCTTTTCAGCACACTTGTAGAGCCCTTCCAAACAAAGAGACATACCCCAAGCATGACAGGCCTCCATTCCTTCAAGGCTTCCAAGACATCTCTTGGGACACATTAGCATGTGCCCAGTGGGCCCACGTGACACCAGAGCTACGGAAAAAGAGACTGACCTTCAAAGAATGCTATGGGCCTCGGAAACGAGGCATCGATTCTTCTCTTCAATGTCCTCAAGACATCTTTCTTGACTTTGCATTATGCTTAAGGCACAAGGGCACTGTAGGTGTGATGAGCCCCAAGTCCGGCCTCTTGTTTCCAATGAAGTTGCAAGCTTGAATCACCATGACCTCCCCATAGACTTGAATAGATGACAATGTTCTCCTCTCAGTGCTTGTCCCTCTATTCTCGCTTCTGGCCTAGGGTTCCTTTCTTATCCCTTGAATCAGACTCTGTTTTATCTCTTCTACTTTCTGTGCCTGCTTTCTGTTTGTCAAAGCTGTTTCTGGGTATCTCTCCCTTTAATAGCCTAGCCTAGGCCAATCCTCAGACAGCAACCATGCGGCCATCCTGGGGGACATGTTCACCGTGATGTCATAAACAACCTCAAAATTCGAAGTTGTCCTGACAACCTCTGTGCACACAGAGTTTCACAGCCATCTGAGACCAGTATGACTCCTCACCCTTTCTAGGTAGGATAGTTTTCCTTTTTCTGCAATTGTTGTCAGTTTCTATCTTTCTCCTTGAACTTCGAAAGGGCTCCTACATTCTCTCTAGACACTGGTTTCACTCCTGTAAGATTATCCTGGGTTTTATCTCTTATATCTTGGGTAGATGGCAAAATGGGTGGACCTTACCCAGAGAAAGATCTGGACTCCCTCACAAGTTGAAGTTGCCCAGGCAATGTTCTGATGCGCAATGATCATGTCATCTCGTAGCACTCTGCCAATTCCACCTTGTCAGGTCACATGTTTTCCTTCCTTCTGCCTTTGGGAAGTGTACCAGATGCTTCCATAGATTGTAATATTCTTATGGTTCCTTTTCTTGAGCGTATTGATAACGTATCCTCACAATTGCTGCTTATTTATGATCTCTGCCCGCACCGTACCATGAAATCTATATTTCCTAACACTACTAATGTGATATGCACTCGTAATGTCAAACAGTAAGGCCCGGGCCGCCCAAGCGGAACGTGGGCACTTACCCGCTCCACCACAGGGCCGGCCCTGAATTGTACTTTTGGACCAACCTTTTGCTTGAACTTGGGAAGACGTGGGCCTGTTTGGATTATTCATGAAGGTGATTAGTAATAACGTCATGGACGGTAACATTTTCAGTTGGTTCATGGGTTTAGGACTGATCATGTTCTCTTCGTAGTATTCCTCTTCACCTATTTGGAATGGTCTGCCTTTCTGTAGCATCTGTAAGCATTTTGAGGTGATTTTCCATCCTTGGAAGTTCACCTTCTCTAATCTCTTTCAGCCCCCAAAGCTTTACGCTGTCTAACTGGACCTCTTTTAGGATTTTTGATTTTAGGTGAATTTATTGCCATAACCCTGCATTAGAACATCCTACATCTTCCAGATTTACATCCTCATTGCTTTAGACTTCTGTGTGGCTTACATCATCTTCACCAGTGTAAGCCTAATCACAGGTCCTCACCACACAGTTGTGCCTGATCATCTCTTTCACCCTTCCTCACTGCCTCTTTTTGCCTCTTGGAACCCGGAATCCAATGTCCAGTGCCACCTGTTCATTAGTGCTTGCTTTTTCTTCTCCTTGTAAGTGAGATCCTACGGTATTTGGCTTTCTTCCTGGGACTTGTTTCACTTCCGCTAAAACCCTCACAGCCATTCAGGTGGTCACAAATGGCTGGATTGCATACTTTGTTCCGGCTGAGTGGTACGCCATTCTGTGGGTATAGCCCATCTTCCTTCTCTATTCGTCCCCTGCTGTGCCCCAGGTCGGTTTCCAACTCTTAGATAGCAGGAGTAAGGCTGTGATGAACTCAGCGGTGCACATGTCCTTATGCGGTAGTGATTCCAAGTTCTTTGGATAAACACGTCGCAGAGGAATAGCTGGATCATATGGGACATGGATTCTTCAATTTCTGAGGCTGTTCCACACCGCTTGGCATAGTGGCTGCACCAGTTTATACTCCCACTAGCAGTGCAGGAGGCTTCCCTTCTCTCCACCTCCTCTCTGACACTTGTTGCTTCCTGTCTGCTTCCTTATAGCCATTCTGACCACAGTGAGCTGCCATGCCCTTGCAGTTTGGATTTGCATTGGCCTTAGACTGAATGATGGTGAACAAGTTTTCATGCACCTGTTGGCCCTCTTTCGATCTTCTTGGGAGAAATCTCTGTTTCCATCTTTTGACCAGGTTTTCATTGGCTTGTTTTATTTCTTGTGGAGACGTGTGAATTGATTATATCTGTGGGCTTTTCACCCCTTGTCTGATGTGTGGTTTGAAAACATCCTGTCCCAGGTGTTGTGCTGTCTTTGCATTGAGTCGATGCTTTCCTTCACTGGGCAGAAGCATCTGTATTTGACGTGGTCCCGTTTGTTTCTTGTTTCCTTTGTTGCCCTGGCCCAGTCAGATATGCTTCTGCCAAATAGGCGGCTCTGAGGGCAAAGAGCACTCTGCCTAGGTCTTCTCCTACAAGGTTCACAGTTGCAAGTCTGACATACAGGGCTTTAATCCATTTCAGGCGGTGTGTGTGCCAGGTGTAACATCATGGTGTACTCTCATTGTGTTCCATGTGGCTGTGCAGGCTTCCCAGCACCATTTATTGTAGAGACTCTCCATTCTCCGCTGTCTCCTCTTGGCTCCCTGGTCGAAAATGGGCTGTCCATGTACGTTTGAGTTGGGCTCTGGGTTCTCGATTCTGTTGCATGGGTCTGTGTGCCTGTTTTGGGGCCCAGACTGTGCCGTCTCCGTACCTAGTGCTTCGTCCTATATGTTGAAATCGGAAAGTGTGCCATGTCCTGCTTTTTTCGTTTTCCTGAGGATTCCTTTGCCTATTCAGGGTCTCCTGTTGCTGGCTAGAAACTTTAGGATTCCCTCTTCTGTCTCTGTGGGAAACATTGCTGCAACTTTGACTGGGATTGCATGGAATCGAGAGATTCCTTTCTCTGGTATGGACGTTTCAAGTGTGTTAATGCTTCCATTCCTAGAACCTGGAATCTCCTTCTTTCTCCTTGTGTCTTCTTGAATTTCTTTCCCTCAATTTGTTACTTTTCAATTGACATGGCTTTCACCTGTTTTGCTAAGGTTCTTCATAGAGATCTTATTCTTCTCACTGGCATGCAATTTTTTTTTTTTCTTTTCAGATTCAGTGTTTCTATTCTTTGCAACTTTGAATTGGTTTTGTTTTGGCAGAAGTGCATCACTGAGCTCACATCTGCTGGCAATGCTCCTGTATTTGCTGCAGAAGTCTGGCCCTGTCTAAAGTCCCTTCCCATCTGCCTCTACACTACCTCAGACGCCTGCCCCATAATGACTGAGGCAGTGGAGAGGACGATCACCCACTTCATTCCACCCGGCCCACACTGGGACACCAAACCAGAAGTTGCTGACCTCGCCGGTGAACCACTGGCTGGCCCCTTTCATGTTCCATTGGAAACCTGCAGTTGAGTGCAGTGGAACTTGAATGTGCTACTTGAGCCCAACTTTGGCACTGTATAGATTAGGCCACGAAGTTATTCAGGCCCACTGTGATGTCAGAGGATTTGTTGTAATTGTGTCTCTGCTGTCCCGGCAATCTTCATGGACACAGGGTTTCAGAGCCCGCTTGGAGCAGTCTCATATCTCTCCCTTCCCAATTAGCCAAGGTTTGACCTTCACTGCAGTTTTTTGGCTTATGAATATCTCTGAGTTTACAACGTTCAAGCAGAGTCTGTGTAAAGCGTTACATCTTTCACTGTGAATTGTTCAGGTGTGACTTCTGTTCGCCTTCCATTTTCTGTCACCTTTTTTTCTTTTCAACAGTATAATCGTCATGGTCCTTCTCAACTATCTCCCTTAGATATGCTTATCAGTCCATTCTCCTTCAGTCCAAGTGATTAATTTTGTATATCTTTAATCACCGTATGTTCTCTAGGACGAGATGTGAGTGCTTTCATGATTCTTGGTTGTTGTCTTTGAATTTGCACCAGTCACTGCCAGGACTCTTTGCTATCCTAGCCTAGCTCACACTAAGCACTGAGACCACATGGTCATCTGGGTTGGTTGACATCCTGAGATCAGCAACTCCAAATTCGAGCTGGTCCTGGCAACACCATTCAGGGACAGACTGTTTCTGAGACAAATTAGAGAAATCTGATGAATTCCTCTCTCAGGAAAGAAATTTTTTCTTCTCATTTCTGGACTTTGGATGTTTCGAACTTGATCCCTGAATCCTTGAACTTTCCCTTAGAATGTGTCTTCATAGGGGCTTACTTTAATTCTCTAGAGTGTGCCATTTCTTTGCCTTACATCCTCAGCCCTGGAATGTTTATTTTTCTTGAAACAGACTTGTAATGTTCTAATTTTGAGCCAACTTCCTCACATATGGTGTCAAAACACACAATCAATAATCCTTGTACAGAAAGAGTTAGGGGGAGACAATTTCATTGGAAGCAAAGTGAGCACTCTAGCCTGGGAGGTCAGCCTTCACAAAGGAATGAAGCCCTCTGGAAAAGGGTGCTTTTCAACACACTTGTAGACCGCTTCCAGACAAGGAGACATACCCACAGTGACAGGGCTCCATTCCTTCAAGGCTTCCAAAACATCTCTTGGGACACATAAGCATGTACCCAGTGGAAACCCGTGACACCAGAGTTATGGAAAGTGAGACGGATCTTCAAAGAATGCTAGGGGCCTAGGAAAGGAGGCATCGATTCTTTTCTTCAATGTTTGGAACAGATAATTCTTGACTTTGCCTTATGCTTAAGGCAGAAGGACACTATGTCCATGAAGGGGGTTGCCAGGACCTCCTCGAATTTGGAGTTTCTGATCTCAGGATGTCAAACCAATCCAGATGACCACGTGTTCTCAGTGCTTAGTTTGACCTATGCTAGGATAGCAAAGATTCCTACAATGACCAGTGTAAATTCAAAGACAACAACCAAGAGTCACGAAAGCACTCACACCTCGGACTAGAGAACATACGGTGATTAAAGAAGTACAAAATGACTCACTTGGAATGAAGGAGAACGAACTTATAAACATGTCTAAGGGAGATAGCTGAGAAAGACCATGACGAGTATATTATAGAAAAGAAAAAAAGTCCCAGAAAATGGAAGGCGAACAGAAATCACACCTGGATAATCCACAATGAAAGATGATGTCCGTCTTTAGAGAGACTCTGCTTGAATGTTTGAAAGTCACAGTAATTCACAAGCCAAAAAGCAGCGAAGGTCAAACCTGGGGTAACTGGGAAGGGTGAGTTATAAGACTGCTCCAAGGGGGCTCTGGAACCCTGTGTCCATGAATATTGTTGGGATAGCAGAGACACAATTATGACAAATCCTCTGACATCACAGTGGAAACAAAAAACAACCTGGCCTCATCTACACAGTGCCAGAGATGGGCTCAAGTACCATATTCAAGTCCCACTGCACTCAACTGTAGGTTGCCAATGGAACATGAAAGGGGCCAGCCGGTGGTGCAGCAGTGAGGTCTGCACCTTTTGGGTCAGTGGCCGGGTTTGGGCCGGGTGGTATCCTGGGGGTGAGCCTGCTCACCACTGCTTCAGTTATTCTGGGGCAGACGTCAGAGGTGATGTAGAGAGAGATGAGAGGGCACGTTACATAGTGCCAGACTTAAACAGCAAATACAGGAACATTGCCAGCAGATGTGAGCTTAGTGATGCACTTCTGCCAAAGCAAAATCAGTCAAAATTTACAAAGTATAGAAAACCTGAAACTGGAAGAAAAAACAACAGCTTGCCAGTTAGGCGAACAAGATCTCTGTGAAGAACCTTAGCAAAACAGGTGAAGCTATGTTAATCGAAAACTAGCAAGCGTTTGGTGAAAGATGTTCAAGAAGACACAAGGAGAAAGAAGGAGATTCCAGGATCTAGGAATGGAAGAATTAGCACATTTGAAACGTCCATACCGGAGAAAGGAATCTCTGGATTCCATGCAATCCCAGTCAAAGTTGCAGCAATATTTGCCACAGAGATAGAAGAGAGAAT
Organism: Equus asinus; assembly: GCF_041296235.1. Taxonomy (NCBI): domain Eukaryota; kingdom Metazoa; phylum Chordata; class Mammalia; order Perissodactyla; family Equidae; genus Equus; species Equus asinus. The sequence continues at coordinate 12,931,651 of NC_091818.1, read as the reverse complement.
CTTAACGTTTCTATGCAGCAACAACAGAGCCTGAATAGGCAGAGGAATCCTCAGGAAAACGAAAAAAGTAGGACGTGGCACACTTTCTGATTTCAATATAGAGTGCGAAACTTTAGGTAACAAAACGGCATAACCTGGGCCCCAAAACAGGCACACATACCCATGCAGCAGGATCGAGAAGCCAGAGCCCAACTCAAACGTACATGGACAGCCCATTTTCTACCAGGGAGCCAAGAGAAGACAGTTGAGAAGGGAGAGTCTGTACAATAAACTGTGCTGGGAAGCCTGCACATCCACACGGAACACAACGAGAGAAGACCATGATGTTACACCTGGCACACACACCATGTGAAATGGATTGAAGCCCTTAATGGCAGACTTGAAACTGTGAAACTTGTAGCAGAAGACCTAGGCAGAATGCTCTATTCCATCTGTCTGAGCCACCTATTTGGAAGAAGCATGTCTGACTGGGCACGGGAAACAACGGAAACAAGAAACAAACGGGACCACATCAAATGCACACGCTTCTGCCCACTCAAGGAAACCATCGACTCAATGCAAAGACAGCACAACACCTGGGAGAGGAAGTTTGCAAACCACAAATCGGACAAGGGGTGAAAAGCCCAAAGATACAATGAACTCGCATGTTTCCACAAGAAAAAAAACAACAAGCCAATGAAAACCTGGTCAAAAGATGGAAACAGAGATTTCTCCGAAGAAGATCAAAAGAGGGGTAACAGGTGCATGAAAACTTGTTCACCATCATTGAGTCTCAGGAAAATGAAAATCCAAACTGCAAGGACATAGCAGCTCACTGTGGTCAGAATGGCTATAAGGAAGCAGACAGGAAACAACAAGTGTCAGAGAGGAGGTGCAGAGTAGGGAAGCCTCTTGCACTGCTGCTGGGAGTGTAAAACAGTGCAGCCAGTATGCCAAGTGGTGTGTAACTGCCTCTGAAATTTAAGAATCCATGTCCCATATGATCCCGCTATTCCTCTCAGGTGTGTTTATCCAAAGAACTCGGAAACACTACCACATAAAGACATGTGCACAGCTGATTTCACCACAGCCTTACTCCCACTATCCAAGACTTCTAAGCCGCACTGGTGCCCAGCAAGGGACGAATGCAGAAGGAAGATGGGCTCTAGCCACACAATGTCATACCACTCAGCCGGAACAAAGGAGGCAATCCAGCCATTTGTGACCACCAGAATTGCTGTGAGGGTTTTAGGGGAAGTGAAACAAGCTCCAGGGACAATGTCAAATACCGTAAGATCTCACTTACAAGTAGAAGAAAAAGAAAGCAATAACCAATATGTGGCACGGGATATTTGTGCCTTCCCAGAGGCAAAGCAGTGCGGTGGAGAAGGGTGAAAGATATGATTAGGCACAAGTATGGGGTGAGGGTTTGCAATTCGGCTTACAATGGTGAAGATGATTTAACCTACACAGAAGTCTAAATCGATGAGGATTTAAATCTGGAAGATATAGGATGTTCTAATGCACTGTTACGGCAATAAATTCACCTAAAATCGCAAATCCAAAAAGGTTTCCAGAATGACGGCATAAAGCCCTGGGGACTGAAAGAGATAGGAGAAGGTGAACTTCCAAGCATGGAAAATCACCTCCAAATGCGTACTGATGCTACAGAAAGGTAGACCGTTCCAAATAGATGAAGAGGAATACTACCAAGAGAAGATGATCAGTCCTAAACCCATGAACGACGGGAAAAGGTTACCGTCCAGGATGTTACAACTAATCACCTTCATGACTAATCCAAAAAGGCCCACGTCTTCCCCCTTCAGGCAAAAGGTTGGTCCAACAGGAGAATTCATGGCTGGCCCTGTGGTGGAGCGTTAAGTGCCCACGTTCCGCTTGTGTGGCCTGGGCCTCACTCCTTCACATCACGGGTGCCGATCACATGAGCAGTTTTAGGAAATATAGATTTCATGGTACGGTGCAGACAGGGATCATATATAAGTAGCAATTGTGAGGATATGTTATCAATACACACCAGAAAAAGAAACATGAGAATATTACAATCTATGAACGCATCTGGTACACTTCCCCAAAGGAAGAAGGGAGGAAAACATGTGACCTGCTAAGGAGGAATTGGCAGAGTGCTAGGAGATGACATGATCATTGCGCATCAGAGGATTGCCTGGGCAACTTCAACTTGGGAGGGAGTCCAGGACTTTCTCTGGAAGGTCCTCCCACTTGGCAATCTACACAAGATATAATAGATACAACGCAGGATAATCTTACAGGAAAGAAACCACTGTCTAGAGAGAATGTAGCAGGCCTTTCAAAGTTCAAGGAGAAAGTCAGAAACCGACAAGAAATTCAGAAAAAGGAAAACTATCCTACCTGGAAAGGGTGAAGAGTCAGACTGGTCTGAGATGGCTCTGAAACTCTGTGTGCATGCAGGTTATCAGGACAACTTCGAATTTTGAGGTTGTTTATCACATCATGGTGCACATGTCCCCCAAGATGGCCGCATGGTTACAGTCTGAGGATTGGCCTAGGCTAGGCCATTAAAGAGAGAGATACCCTGAAACAGCTTTGAAAAACAGAAAGCGGGCACAGAAACTGGAACAGAGAAAACAGATCTGATTCAAGGGATAAGAAAGGAATCCTTGGCAAGAAGCGAGAATAAAGGGACAAGCTCTGAGAGTAAAACATTGTCATCTATTCAAGTCTATGGGGAGGCCATGCTGATTCAAGCTTGCAACTTGATTGGAAACAAGAGGCCAGACTGGGCCTTTTGAGACCTACAATGTCCTTCTGCCTTAAGCATAATCCAAAGTGAAGAATGATGTCTTGAGCACATTGAAGAGAAGAATCGATGCCACCTTTCCTATGCCCCTAGCCTACTTCAAAGATCAGTCTCACTTTCCATAGCTCTGGCATCACGAGGGACCGTTAGGTACATGCTAATGTGTCCCAAGAGATGTCTTGGAAGCCTTGAAGGAATGGAGCCCTGTCATGCTTAGGGTATGTCTGTTTGTTTGGAAGTGCTCCACAAGGGTGCTAAAAATCAGCATTTTCCAGAGGGCTTTGTTTTTTGTGAAGGCTGCCCTCCCAGGCTGGAATCCTCAGTTTGGCTCCAATGACATTCTCTCCCTTCACCTCTTGCCGTAGAAGGATTATTGATTATGTGTTTTGACACCATATGTAAGGACGTTGGCTGAAAATTAGAACATTACAATTCTGTTTCAAGAAAAATAAAGAAGCCAGGGCTGAGGATGTAAGGCAAACAAAGTTCACTCCCTATAGAAATAAAGTAAGCCCGTATCTAGACGGAATCTAGGGGAACGTTCAAGTCTCAGGGGTCAAGTTTGAAACTACCCAAATCCAGAAAACGAGAGAAAAATATCTTTTCTGGAGAGAGGAATTCATCATATTTGTCTAATTTGTCTGGGAAACATTATGTTCATGAAGGGTGTTGCCAGGACCCCCGTGAAATTTGGAGTTTCTGATCTCAGGATGTCAAAAAACCACAGATGACCACTTGGTCTCCGGACTTAGTTTGACCAACGCTAGAATAGCAAAGATTCCTACGAGTGACAAGTGCAAATACAAAGACAACAACCAAGAATCACGAAAGGACTCACACCTCGCCCTAGAGAACATACGGTGACTACAGGAATGCAAAATTAACCACTTGGAATGAAGCAGAACACACTGATAAGCATGTCTAAGGGAGATAGCTGAGAAAGACCATGACGATTATACTATGGAAAAGAAAAAAAAGGTCCCAGAAAATGGAAGACGAACAGAAATCACACCTGAATAATCCACAATGAAAGATGTGCGTCTTTAGACAGACTCTGCTTGAACGTTTGAAAGTTAGAGAAATTCACAAGCCAAAAAACGGCAGTGAATGTCAAACCTGGGCCAACTGGCAAGCATGAGTCATGAGACTGCTCCAAGCGGGCTCTGAAACCCTGTGTCCATGGAGCTTGCTGGGACAGCAGAGACACAATTCTGACAAATCCTCTGACATCACAGTGGACCCGATAAACAACCTGGGCTCATCTATACAGTGCTAGAGTTGGGCTCAAGCAGCACATTCAAGTCCCATTTCACTCAACTGCCGGTGGCCAACGGAACATGAAAGGGGCTGGCCGGTGGTGCAGCTGTGAGATCTGCACCTTCTGGGTCGGTGTCACCTGGTGGTCCGGTTGGAATCATGTGGGTGAGCCCCCTGACCACTGCTTCAGTAATTGTAGGGCAGGAATCCGAGGTATTGTAGAGGTAGATGGGAAAGGACTTCAGACAGGGCCAGACTTCCACAGCAAATACAGGAGCATTGCCAGCAGATGTGAGCTCAATGATGCACTTATGCCAAAACAAAACCAGTTAAAAGTTGCAAAGAATAGAAAAACTGAAGATAAAAAAAAGAAAAAAATACAGCTTGCCAGTACGAAGAATAACATCTCTATGAAGAACCTTAGAAAAACAGGTGAAAGCTATGTTAATTCAAAAACTAGCAAACGTTTGGGGAAAGAAATTCAAGAAGACACAAGGAGAAAGAAGGATATTCCAGGATCTAGGAATGGAAGAATTAACACACATGAAACGCCCATACCTGAGTAAAGGAATCTCTGGGTTGCATGCAATCCCAGTCAAAGTTGCAGCAATACTCGCCACAGAGATAGAAGAGAGAATCCTAATGTTTCTAGCCAGCAACAAGAGACCCTGAATAGGCAAAGGAATCCTCAGGAAAACGAAAAGCAGGACGTGTCACACTTTCTGATTTCAACATATAGGACGAAGCGCTAGGTAACGAAACGGCACAGTCTGGGCCCAAAAACACGCACACAGACCCATGCAACAGAATCGAGAACCCAGAGCCCAACTCAAACGTGCATGGACAGCCCCTTTTCGAGCAGGGAGCCAAGAAGAGACAGAGGAGAGAGGAGAGTCTCTACAATAAATGGTGCTGGGAAGGCTACACAGCCACATGGAATACAATGAGAGTAGACCATGATGTTACACCTGGCACACACACCACCTCGAAATAGATTAAAGCCTTGAATGGCAGACTTGAAACTGTGAACCTTGTAGGAGAAGACCTAGGCAGAGAGCTCTTTGCCATCAGTCTGAGACGCCTATATGGAAGAAGCATGTCTGTCTGGGCAAGGGCAACAAAGGAATCACGAAACAAACGGGACCACATCAAATGCACACACTTCTGCCCAGTCAAGGAAACCTTCCACTCAATGCGAAGACAACACAACAACTGGGAGAGGATGTTTGCAAACCACACATCAGACACGGGGTGGAAAGCCCTAAGATACAATCAACTCGCACGTCTCCACTAGAAAAAAACAAGAAGCCAATGAAAACCTGGGTAAAAGATGGAAACAGAGATTTCTCCCAAGAAGATCGAAAGAGGGCCAGGAGGTGCATGAAAACTTGCTCACCATCATTAAATCTCAGGCCATGCAAATCCAAACTGGAATGACAAAGCAGCTCACTGTGCTGAGAATGGTTATAAGGAACCAGAAGGAAAACAGCAAGTGTCAGAGGGGAGATGGCAGAAGGGAAGTCTCCTGTACTGCCGGTGGGAGTGTAATCCGGTGCAGCCACTACGCCAAGAGGTGTGGTGCTGCCTCAGAAGTTTAAGAATAGATGTGACATATGATCCAGCTATTCCTCTGCGGCCTGTTTATCCTAAGAAGTCGGAAACACTACAGCATAAAGACATGTGCACCGCTGGGTTCAGCATAGCCTGACTCATGCTATCTAAGACTAGGTATCTGCCCTGGTGCCCAGCAAGGGACGAAGGCAGAAGGAAGATGGGCTATAGCCACACAATGGCATACCACTCAACCAGAACAAAAGATGCAATCCAGCCATTTGTGATCACCTGTATAGCTGTGAGGGTTTTCGGGGAAGCGAAAGAAGCCCCAGGGAGAATGTCAGATACCATAGGATCTCACTTAAAAGGAGAAGAAAAAGCAAGCAGTAACCAACAGGTGACAGGGGACATTTGATTGGACATTCCCAGAGACAAAGCGGGGTGGTGTGGGAGGGTGAAAGAGATGATAAGGCACAAGATTGAAGTTAGGGCCTGCCATTAGGCTTATGCCACTGAAGATGATGTAACCTACACAGAAGTCTAAATAGATGAGGATGCAAATCTGAAAGATATAGGATGTTCTAATGCAGGGTTATGGCAAAAAACTCACCTAAAATCAAAAATCCAAAAAGAGGTCCAGAATGACGGCATAAAGCTTTGGAGGCTGAAGAGATTAGAGAAGGAGAACTTCCAAGGATGGAAAATCACCTCAAAATGCTTACTGATGCTACAGAAAGTTAGGTCATTCAAAACAGTTGAAGAGGAATACTACCGAGAGAACATTATCAGTCCTAAAACCATGAACCAAGTGAAAATGTTACCGTCCATGCTGTTACTACTAATCACCTTCAGGACTAATCAAAACAGGCCAAGGACTTCCGAAGTTTAGGCAAAAGGTTGGTCCAAAAGAACAATTCAGGGCCAGCCCTGTGGTGGATTGGGTAAGTGCCCACATTCCCCTTGGGCCCCGGGCCTCACTGTTTCACATCACGGGTGCAGATCACATTAGCAGTGTTAGGAAATAGAGATTTCATGGTACGGTGCGGACAGGGATCATAAAATAAGTACCAATGGTGAGGTTACGTTATCCATACGCACCAGAAAAAGAACCGTGAGGCTTTTACAATCCATGAACGCATCTGGTACACTTCCCCAAAGGAAGGAAGGAAAACATGGGACCTGCCAAGGTGGAATTGGCAGAGTGCTAGGAGATGACACGATCATTGCGCATCATAGGATTGCCCGGGCAACTTCAACTTGGGAGGGAGTCCAGGACTTTCTCTGGGGAACGTCCACCCACTTGGCCATCTACATAAAATGTAAGGGATAAAACCCAGGATAATCTTACAGGAAAGAAACCAGTGTCTAGAGAGAATGTGGCAGGCCTTTCAAAGTTCGAGTAGAAAGTCAGAAACCGACAAGAAATCGAGAAAAAGGAAAACTATCCTACCTGGAAAGGGTGAGGAGTCACACTGGCCTGAGATGGCTCTGAAATTCTGTGTGCACGCAGGTTGTCAGGACAACTTCGAATTTTGAGGTTGTTTATGACATCACGATGAACATGTCCACCAAGATGGCCACATGGTTACAGACTGAGGATTGGCCTAGGCTAGGCTATTAAAGGGAGAGATACCCAGAAACAGCTTTGAAAAACAGAAAGCGGACACAGAAACTGGAACAGAGAAAACAGACTCTGATTCAAGGGATAAGAAAGGAATCCTTGGCAATAAGCGAGAATAAAGGGACAAGCTCTGAGAGTAAAACATTGTCATCTATTCAAGTCTATGGGGAGGCCATGCTGATTCAAGCTTGCAACTTGATTGGAAGCAAGAGGCCGGACTTGGGCCTTATCAGACCTACATTGTCCTTCTGCCGTAAGCATGATCCAAAGTCAAGAATGAGGTCTTGAGGACGTTGAAGAGAAGAATCGATGCCTCCTTTCCTAAGCCCCTGGCATTCTTTGCAGATCAGTCTCACTTTCCATAGCTCTGGCGTCACGGGACCCCACTGGCTGCATGCTAATGTGTCCCAAGAGATGTCTTGGAAGACTTGAAGGAATGGACCTCTATCATGCTTGGGCTATGTCTCTTTGTTTGGAAGTGCTCTAGAAGGGTGCTGAAAAGCACCCTTTTCCACAGGGCTTCGTTCCTTCATGAAGGTTGCCCTCCCAGGCTAGAGTGCTCAGTTTGCCTCCAATGCAATTCTCTCCCCCACCTCTTGCCGGAGACGGATCATTGATTATGTGTTTTGACACCATATGTAAGGAAGTTGGCTGAAAATTAGAACATTACAATTCTGTTTAAAGAAAAATAAACAGGCCAGGGCTGAGGATGTAAGGCAAACAAATGGCACAGCCTATAGAAATAAAGTAAGCCTGTATCTAGACGGAATCTAGGGGAACGTTCAAGGATCAGGGGTCAAGTTTGAAACTTCCCAAATCCGGAAAAGAGACAGAAAAATATGTTTCCTGTAGAGAGGAATTCATCAGATTTGTCTAATTTATCTTGGAAACATTGTGTCCGTGAAGATGGATGCTAGGACCACCTCGAATTTGGAGTTTCTGACCTCAGGATGTCAAACCAAAACAGATTACCACGTGTTCTCAGTGCTTAGTTTGACCTAGGCTAGGACAGCAAAGACTCCTTCAAGTGACCGGTGCAAGTTCAAAGACAACAACCAAGAGACACGAAAGCACTCACACCTCGGCCTAGAGAACATACGGTGATTCAAGAAATGCAAAATTAATCACTTGGAATGAAGGAGAACGGACTGATAAGCATGTCTAAGAGAGATAGCTGAGAAGTACCATGACGATTATACTATGGAAAAGAAAACAAGATCCCAGAAAATGGAAGGCAGACAGAAATCACACCTTGATAATCCACAATGAAAGATGATGTCAGTCTTTAGACAGACTCTGCTTGAACGTTTGAAAAGCAGAGAAATTCACAAGTCAAAAGACGGCAGCTAAGTGGGAAGGGTGAGTTATGAGACTGCTCCGAGCGGGCCATGAAACCGTGTGTCCATGAAGCTTGCCTGGACAGCAGAGAGATGATTATGACCAATCCTCTGACATCACAGTGGACCCGAAAAACAACCTGGCCTCATCTACACAGTGCCAGAGTTGGGCTCAAGTAGCATATTCAAGTCCCATTGCCCTCAACTGCAGGTTGCCAATGGAACATGAAAGGGGCCAGCCGGTGGTGCAGCGGTGAGGTCTGCACCTTCCGGGTCTGTGGCCCGGGGTGAGCCGGGTGGACCCTCAGGGTGAGCCTGCTCACCACTGCTTCAGTCATTCTGGGGCAGGCGTCCGAGGTAGTGTAGAGGCAGATGGGAAGGGACGTTAGACAGGGCCAGACTTCCACAGCAAATACAGGAGCATTGCCAGCAGATGTGAGCTCAGCGATGCACTTATGCCAAAACAAAACCAATTCAAAGTTTCAAAGAATAGAAAAACTGAAGCTGAAAAGAAAAAATGAAAAACTGCATGCCAGTGAGAATAAGATGTCTATGAAGAAACTTAGGAAAACAGGTGAAAGCAATGTCCATCGAAAAGTAACAAACGTTGGTGGAAAGAAACTCAAGAAGACACAAGGAGAAAGAAGGAGATTCCAGGATCTAGGAGTGGAAGCATCAACACACTGGAAACGTCCCTACCAGAGAAAGGAATCTCTGGATTCCATGCAATCCCAGTGGAAGTTGCAGCAATGTTTCCCACAGAGACAGAAGAGGGAATCCGAAAGTTTCTAGCCAGCACAAAGAGACTCTGAATAGGCAAACGAATCCTCAGGAAAACGAACAAAGCAGCACGTATCACACTTTCCGAATAAAACCTATAGGACAAAGCACTAGGTACTGAAATGGCACAGTCTGCAACCAAACACAGGCACACAGACCCATGCAACAGAATCGAGAGCCCAGAGCCCAACTCAAACGTACATGGACAGCCCATTTTCGGCCAGGAAGCCAAGAGGAGACAGTGGAGAAAGCAGAGTGTCTAAAATAAACGGTGCTGAGAAGCCTGCACAGCCACATGGAATACAATGAGAGTAGACTATGATGTTACACTTGGCACACACACCACCTTCAAATGGATTAAAGCCGTGAATGGCAGATTTGAAGCCGTGAAACTTGCAGGAGGAGACCTAGGCAGAGTGCTCTTTGCCATCTGTCTGAGCCACCTATTTGGAAGAAGCATGTCTGACTGGGCAAGGGCAACAAGGAAACAAGAAACAAACGGGACCACATCAAATGTACACGCTTCTGCCCAGTCAAGGAAACCAGTGCCTCAATGCCAAGACAGCACAACAACTGGGAGAGGATGTTTGCAAACCACACATCGGACAGGGGTGAAAAGCCCAAAGATACATTCAACTCCCATGTCTCCACAAGAAAAACGAGCCAATGAAAACCTGGGCAAAAGATGGAAACAGAGATTTCTCCCAAGAAGATCAAAAGAGGGCCAACAGGTTCATGAAAACTTGTTCACCATCATTAAGTCTCAGGCCACTGCAAATGCAAACTGCGAGGACACAGCACCTCACTGTGGTCAGAATGGCTAGAAGGAAGCAGAAATGAAACAAGTGTCAGAGAGGATGTGGAGAGAAGGGAAGCCTCCTGAACTGCTGGTGGGAGTGTAAACCGGTGCAGTCAGTACTCCAAGCACTGTGGAACTGCCTCAGAAATTGAAGAATCCATGTCCCATATGATCCAGCTATTCCTGTGTGTCGTGTCTATCCAAAGAACTCGAAAACACTACTGCATAAAGACATGTGCACCACTGAGTTCACCACAGCCTTACTCCCTCTATCCAAGACTTGGAATCCGCCCTGGTGCCCAGAAAAGGACGAATTCAGTAGGAAGATGGGCTATACCCACACAATGGCATACCTCTTAGCCGGAACAAATGATGTAATCCAGCCATTAGTGACCACCAGAATGGCTGTGAAGGTTTTAGGGGAAGTGAAACAAGCCCCAGGGAGAAAGTCAAATACTGTAGGATCTCACTTACAAGGAGAAGAAAAGACAAGCAGTAACCAACTATTGGCACGGGACATTTGATTAAGGGTTACCAGACGCAAAGCAGGGAGGTGGGGTAGGGTGAAACAGATGATTAGGCACAAGTGTGTGGTAAGGGCCTGTGGTTCAGCTTACTCTGGTGAAGATGATGTAACCTACACAGAAGTCTAAACCGATGAGGATGCAAATCTGAAAGATATAGGATGTTCTATTGCAGCGTTATGGCAATAAATTCACCTAAAATCAAAAATCCAAAAAGGGGTTCAGAATGAGGGCATAGAGCTTTTGGGGGCTGCAAGAGATTAGAGAAGGTGAACTTCCAAGGATGGAAAATCATCTCAAAATGCTTACTGATGGTACAGAAAAGTAGACCATTCCAAAAAGAGGAAGAGGAATACTTCCAAGAGAACATGATCCGTCCTAAACCCATGAACCAACGGAAAATGCTACCATCCATGATGTTACTACTAATCACCTTTGCGAATAATCCAAACAGACTCACGTGTTCCCAAGCTCAGGCAAAGGGTTGGTCCAAAAGTACAATTCAGGGCCGTCACTGTGGTGGAGCGGGTAGGTGCCGACATTCTGCTTGGGCGGCCACGCCCTCACTGTTTCACATCACGGATGCACATCACATTAGCAGTGGTAGGAAATATAGATTTCATGGTACGGTGCGGACAGAGGTCGTAAATAAGTAGCAATTGTGAGGATACCTTAGCAATACGCGCCAGAAAAAGATCCATGAGAATATTACAATCTATGAAGGCATCTGGTACACTTCCCCAAAGGAAGAAGGAAGGAAAACATGTGACCTGCCAAGGTGGAATTGGCAGAGTGCTACGAGATGACACGATCATTGCGCATCAGAGGATTGCCTGGGCAACTTCAACTTGGGAGGGAGTCCAGGACTTTCTCTGGGGAACGTCCACCCACTTGGCCATCTACCCAAGATATAAGAGATACAACGCAGGATAATCTTACAGGAAAGAAACCAGTGTCTAGAGAGAATGTAGCAGGCCTTTCAAAGTTAGAGGAGAAAGTGAGAAACCGACAAGAAATCCACAGAAAGGAAAACTATCCTACCTGGAAAGGGCGAGGAGTCGGACTGGTCTGAGATGGCTCTGAAAGTCTGTGTGCATGGAGGTTGTCAGGCCAACTTCGAATTTTGAGGTTGTTTATGACAACACGGTGAATATGTCCCTCATGATAGCCGCATGGTTACAGTCTAAGGATTGGCCTAGGCTAGGCTATTAAAGGGAGAGATATCCAGAAACAGCTTTGACAAACAGAAAGCAGGCACAGAAACTGGAAGAGATGAAACAGACTGTGAATCAAGGGATAAGAAAGGAATCCTTGGCAAGAAGCGAGGATAGAGGGACAAGCACTGAGAGGAGAACGTTGTCATCTATTCAAGTCTATGGGGAGGCCATGCTGATTCAAGCTTGCAACTTGATTGGAAGCAAGAGGCCGGACTTGGGCCTTATCAGACCTACATTGTCCTTCTGCCGTAAGCATGATCCAAAGTCAAGAATGATGTCTTGAGGACGTTGAAGAGAAGAATAGATGCCTCGTTTCCTAGGGCGCTGGCATTCTTTGAAGATCAGTCTCACTTTCCATAGCTCTGGCGTCACAGGGGCCCACTGGGTACATGCTAATGTGTCCCAAGAGATGTCTTGGACGCCTTGAAGGAATGGACCCCTGTCATGCTTGGGGTATGTCTCTTTGTTTGAAAGGGCTCTACAAGGGTGCTGAAAAGCACCCTTTTGCAGAGGACTTAGTTCCTTTGTGAAGGCTGCCCTCCCAGTCTGGAGTGCTCAGTTTGGCTCCAGTGAAATTCTCTCCCCCTACCTCTTGCCGTATAAGGATTATTGACTATGCGTTTTGACACCATATGTAAGGAAGTGGGCTGAAAATGAGAACATTACAATTCTGTTTCAAGAAAAATAAACATTCCAGGGCTGAGGATGTAAGGCAAAGAAATGGCACAGCCTATAGTAATGAGGCAAGCCCATATCTAGATGGAATCTAGGGGAACGTTCGAGGATCAGGGGTGAAGTTCGAAACTTCCCTAATCCAGAGAAGTGACAGAAAAATATCTTTCCTGTAGAGAGGAATTCATCAGATTTGTCTAATTGGTCTCAGACACATTGTGTCCCTGAAGGGAGATGCCAGGACCACCTCGAATTTGGAGTTTCTAATCTCAGGCTGTCAAACAATCCCAGAGGACCACTTGTTCTCAGTGCTTAGTTTGGCCTAGGCTAGGATAGCAAAGATTCCTACAAGTGACCGTTGTAAATTCAAAGACAACATCCAAGAGTCATGAAAGCATTCACGCCTTGGCCTAGAGAACATATGGTGATTCAAGAAATGCAGAATTAATCACTTCGAATGAAGGAGAACGGACTGATAAGCATGTCTAAGGGAGACAGCTGAGAAAGACCATGACGATTATACTCTGGTAAAAAAAAAAAAAGGTCCCAGAAAATGGAAGCCGAACAGAAATCACACCTGAATAATCCACAATGAACGATGATGTCTGTCTTTAGACAGACTCTGGTTGATCATTTGAAAGTCAGAGAAATTCACTACCCAAAACACAGCAGTGAATGTCAAACCTGGGCTAACTGGGAAGGATGAGTTATGAGACTGCTCCAAGCGGGCTCTGAAACCCTGTGTCTATGAAGCTTGCCGGGACAGCAGAGACACAATTATGACGAATCCTCTGACAGCACAGTGGACCCGAAAAACAACCTGGCCTCATCTACACAGTGTCAGAGTTGGGCTCAAGTAGCATATTCAAGTCCCATTGCACTCAACTGCAGGTTGCCATTGGAACAGGAAAGGGGCTGGCCGGTGGTGCAGAGGTGAGGTCCGCACCTTTTGTGTCAGTGGCCCGGAGTGGGCTGGGTGGAATTATGGGGTTGAGCCTCCTCACCATTGCTTCAGTCATTGTGCGGCAGCCATCTGAGGTAGTGTAGAGGCAGATAGGAAGGGACGTTAGACAGGGCCAGACTTCCACAGCAAACACAGGAGCATTGTCAGCAGATGTGAGGACAGCAATGCAATTCTGCCAAAACAAAACCAATTGAATGTTGCAAAGAATAGAAAAACTGAAGCTAAAAAAAAAAAAAAAACAGCTTGCGAGTGAGAAGCATAAGATCTTTATGAAGAACCTTAGCAAAACAGGTGAAAGCTATGTCAATCGAAAACTTGCAAACGTTTGGGGAAAGAAATTCAAGAAGACACAAGGAGAAAGAAGGATATTCCAGGTTCTAGGAATGGAAGAATTAGCACACTTGAATCGTCCATTCCGGAGAAAGGAATCTCTGGATTCCATGCAATCCCAGTCAAAGTTGCAGCAATATTGGCCACAGAGACAGAAGAGGGAATCCTAAAGCTTCTAGCCAGCAACAAGAGACCCTGAATAGGCAAAGGAATCCTCAGGAAACAGAACAAAGCAGGACGTGTCACACTTTCTGATTTCAACATATACAACGAAGCGATAGGTACCGAAACGTCATAGTCTGGGCCCAAAAACAGGCACGCAGACCCATGTAACATAATCGACACCCCAGAGCCCAAGGGAAACGTACATGGACACCCCATTTTGGACCAGGGAGCCAAAAGGAGACAGCGGAGAATGGAGAGTCTCTACAATAAAGGGTGCTGAGAAGCCTGCACAGCCACATGGAACACAACGAGAGTACACCATGATCTTACACCTGGCACACACACCACCTCGAAATGGATTAAAGCCTTGAATGGCAGACTTGAAACCGTGAACCTTGTAGCAGAAGACCTAGGCAGAGTGCTCTTTGCCATCTGTCTGAGCCGCCTGTTTGGAAGAAGCAAGTCCACCTGGGCAAGGGCAACAAATGTAACAAGAAACAAACGGGACCACATCAAATGCACACGCTTCTGCCCAGTCAAGGAAACCATCGACTCAATGCAAAGACAACAGAACAACTGGGAGAGGATGTTTGCAAACCACACATCAGACACGGGGTGAAAACCCCAAAGATACAATCAACTCACACGTCTCCACAAGAAACACAACAAGCCAATGAAAACCTGGGCAAAAGATAGAAACAGAGATTTCTCCCAAGAAGATGGAAAGAGGGCCAACAGGTGCATGAAAACTTGTTCACCATCATTAAGTCTCAGACCAATGCAAATCCAAACTGCAAGGAAATGGCAGCTCACTGTGGTCAGAATGGCTATAAGGAAGCAGACAGGAAACAACAAGTGTCAGAGAGGAGGTGGAGAGAAGGGAAGCCTCCTGCACTGCTGGTGGGAGTGTAAACCGGTGCAGCCAGTACTCCAAGCGGTGTGGAACTGCCTCAGAAATTGAAGGATCCATGTCCCATATGATCCAGCTATTCCTCTGTGGCGTGTTTATCCAAAGAACTTGGAAACACTAACGCATAAAGACATTTGCACCACTGAGTTCAGCACAGCCTTACTGCCACTGTCCAAGACTTGGAAGCCACCCTGGTGCCCAGCAAGGGACTAATGGAGAAGGATGATGGGCTATAGCCACACAATGGCATACCACTCAGCCAGAACAAGGTATGCAAGAAAGCCATTTGTGACCACCAGAATGGCTGTGAGGGTTTTAGGGGAAGTGCAACAACCCCAAGGGAGAAAGTCAAAAAGGTAGGATCTCACTGACAAGGAGAAGGAAAAGCAAGTGCTACCCAACAGGTGGCACGGGACAATTGATTGGGGGTTCCCAGAGGCAAAGCGGGGCAGTGGGGGAGGGTGAAAGAGATGATGAGGCACAAGGGTGTGCTGAGGACCTGTGATTCGGCTTAGGTTGTTGAAGATGATGTAAGCCACACAGAAGTCTAAATCGATGAGGATGCAAATAGGAAACATATAGGATGTTCTAATGCAGGGTTATGGCAATAAATTCACCTAAAATCAAAAATCCAAAAAGGGGTCCAGCATGACGGCATAAAGCTTTGGGGCTGAAAAAGATTAGAGAAGGTGAACTTCCAAGGATGGAAAATCACCTCAACATGCCTACTCATGCTACAGGAATGTAGACCATTCCAAACAGATGAAGAGGAATACTACCAAGAGAACATGATCCGTCCTAAACCCATGAACCAACGGAAAATGTTACCGTCCATGATGTTACTAGTAATCACCTTCATGAATAATCCAAACAGGCCCACGTCTTCCCAAGTTCAGGCAAAAGGTTGGTCCAAAAGTCCAATTCAGGGCCGGCCCTGTGGTGGAGCAGGTAAGTGTCCACGTTCCGCTTGGGCACCCCGGCCTCACTCTTTCACATCACGGGGGCAGATCACATTAGCAGTGTTAGAAAATATAGATTTCATGGTAATATGAGGACAAGGATCATAAATAATTTGCAATTGTGAGGATAAGTTATCAAAACACACCAGAAAAAGAACCATTAGAATATTACAATCTATGAACGCATCTGGTACACTACCCCAAAGGAAGAAGAAAGGAATACATGTGACCTGCCAAGGTGGAATTGGCAGAGTGCTAGGAGATGACACGATCATTGCACATCAGAGGATTGTCTGGGCAACTTCAACTTGGGAGGGAGTCCAGGGTTTTCTCAGGGGAAGGTCCACCCACTTGGCCATCTACACAAGGTATAAGAGATACAACCCAGGATAAGCTTACAGGAAAGAAACCAGTGTCTAGAGAGAATGTAGCAGGCCTTTCAAAGTCCGAGGAGAAAGTTAGAAACCGACAAGATATCTGGAAAAATGAAAACTATCCTACCTGGAAAGGCTGAGGAGTCAGACTGGTCTGAGATGGCTCTGAAACTCTGTGTGCATAGAGGTTGTCGGGACAACTTAGAATTTTGAAGATGCTTATGACATCACAGTGAGCATGTCCACCAAGGTGTCCGCATGGTTACAGTCTGAGGCTTGGCCTTGGCTAGACTATTAAAGGGAGAGACACCCAAAAACAGCTTTGATAAACAGAAAGTGGACACCAAAACTGGAGGAGATAAAACAGACTCTGATTCAAGGGATAAGAAAGGAATCCTTGGCAAGAAGCGAGAATAGGGGGACAAGCACTGACAGGAGATCATTGTCATGTATTCAAGTCTATGGGGAGGCCATGTTGATTCAAGCTTGAAACTTGATTGGAAACAAGAGGCCAGACTTGGGGCTCATCTGACCTACTTTGTCCTTTTGCCTTAAGCATAATCCAAAGTCAAGAATGATGTCTTGAGGACATTGAAGTGAATAACCGATGCCTGCTTTCCTAGGCCCAGGGCTTTCTTTGATGATCAGTCTCACTTTCCATACCTCTGGTGTCACGGGGGCCCACTGGGTACACGCTAATGTGTTCCAAGAGATTTCTTGGAAACCTTGAAGGAATGGACCCCTGTCATGCTTGGGGTATGTCTCTTTGTTTGAAAGGGCTCTACAAGGGTGCTGAAAAGCACCCTTTTGCAGAGGACTTAGTTCCTTTGTGAAGGCTGCCCTCCCAGTCTGGAGTGCTCAGTTTGGCTCCAGTGAAATTCTCTCCCCCTACCTCTTGCCGTATAAGGATTATTGACTATGTGTTTTGACACCATATGTAAGGAAGTGGGCTGAAAATTAGAACATTACAATTGTGTTTCTAGAAAAATAAACAGGTAAGGTCTGAGGATTTAAGTCAAACAGATGGCACAACCTATAGAAATAAGGTCAGCCCGTATCTAGACGGAATCTAGGCGAACGTTCAAGGATCGGGGGTCAAGTTCGAAACTTCCCAAATCCAGAAAATAGACAGAAAAATATCTTTCCTGGAGAGAAGAATTCATCAGATTTGTCTAATTTGTCTCGGAAACATTGTGTTCATGAAAGGGGTTGCCAGGACCACCTCGAAGTTGGAGTTTCTGATCTCAGGCTGTCAAACAAACCCAGATGACCACTTGTTCTCAGTGCTTATTTTGACCTAGGCTAGGATAGCAAAGATTCCTACAGGTGACCAGTGCAAATTCAAAGAAAACAAGCAAGAGTCACGAAAGCACTCACTCCTCAGCCTAGAACACATGAGGTCATTAAAGAAATACAAAATTAATCACTTGGAATGAAGGAGAATGGACTGATTAGCATGTCTAAGGGAGATAGCTGAGAAAGACCCTGACGAGTATACTATGGAAAAGAAAGAAAGGTCCCAGAAAATGGAAGGCCAACAGAAATCACATCTGAATAATCCACAATGAAAGATGATGTCTGTCTTTAGACAGACTCTGCTTGAACGTTTCAAAGTCAGAAAAATTCACAAGCCACAAAACAGCAGCGAAGGTCAAACCTGGGCTAACTGGGAAGGGTGAGTTATGAGACTGCTCCAAGCAGGCTCTGAAACCCTGTGTCTATGAAGCTTGCCGGGACAGCAGAGACACAATTATGACAAATCCTCTGAAATCACAGTGTAGACGAAAATCAACCTGGCCTTATCTACAGTGCCAGAGTTGGGCTCAAGTAGCATATTCAAATCCCATTGCACTCAACTGCATCTTGCCAGTGGAACATGAAAGGGGCCGGCCAGTGGTGCAGTGGTGAGGTCTGCACCTTCTGGGTCGGTGGCCCGGGTTCAGCCGATTGGAATACTGTGGGTGAGCCTGCTCACCACTGCGTCAGTCATTATGGGGCATACATCCGAGGTAGTTCAGAGGCAGATGGGAAGTGACGTTAGACAGGGCCAGACTTCCACAGCAAATACAGGAGCATTGTCAGCAGGTGTGAGCTCAATGATGCACTTATGCCAAAACAAAACCAGTTAAAAGTTGCAAAGGATAGAAAAACTGAAGCTAAACAAAAAAACAAACAAACCAGCTTGCTAGTGAGAAGAATAAGATCTTTGTGAAGAACCTTAGTAAAACAGGTGAAAGCTATGTCAATCGAAAACTAGCAAACGTTTGGGGAAAGAAATTCAAGGAGACACACGGAGAAAGAACGATATTCCAGGATCTTGGAATGGAAGAATTAACACACTTGAAACGTCCATACCGGAGAAAGGAATCTCTGGATTCCATGAAATCCCAGTCAAAGTTGCAGCAATATTGGCCACAGAGATAGAAGAGAGAATCCGAAAGTTTCTAGCCAGCAACAAGAGACCCTGAGTAGGCAAAGGAATCCTCAGGAAAACGAAAAAAGCAGGACATGTCACACTTTCTGATTTCAACATTTAGGACGAAGCGCTAGGTACCGAAACGGCACGGTCTGTGCCCAAAAACAGGCACACAGACCCATGCAACAGAATCGACAGCCCACAGCCCAACTCAAACGCATATGTACATCCCATTTTGGACCAGGGAGTCAAGAGGAGACAGTGGAGAAATGAGAGTCTGTAGAATAAACAGTGCTGGGAAGCCTGCACAGCCACATGGACACAATGAGAGTAGACCATGGTGTTACACCTGGCACACACACCACCTCGAAATGGATTAAAGCCTTGAATGGCAAACTTGAAACCGTGAACCTTGTAGAAGAAGACCTAGGCAGAGTCCACTTTGCCATCTGTCTGAGCCCCCTATTTGGAAGAAGCATGTCGGACCACGCAAGGGCAACAAAGGAAACAAGAAACAAATGGGACCACATCAAATGCACACGCTTCTGCCCACTCAAGGAAACCATCGACTCAATGCAAAGACAGCACAACAACCATGGGAGGATGTTTGCAAAGCACACATAGGACAAGGGTTGAAAAGCCCAAAGATATAATCAACTCGCATGTCTCCACAAGAAAAAAAACAAGAAGCCAATGAAAACCTGGGCAAAAGATGGAAACAGAGATTTCTCCCAAGAAGATCGAAAGAGGGCCAACAGGTGCATGAAAACTTGTTCACCATCATTAAGTCTCAGGCCAACGCAAATCCAAACTGCAAGGACATAGCAGCTCACTGTGGTCAGAATGGCCATAAGGAAGCAGACAGGAAACAAGTGTCAGAGAGGAGGTGGAGAGAGTGGAAGCCTCCTGCACTGCTGGTGGGAGTGTAAACAGGTGCAGCCACTACTCCAAGCAGTGTGGAACTGCCTCAGAAATTTAAGAATCCGTGTCTCATATGATCCAGCTATTCCTCTGTGGCGTGTTTATCCAAAAAACCCGGAAAAACTACTGCATAAAGACATGTGCACCACTGAGTTCACCACTGCACTACTGCCGCTATTGAAGACTTGGAAGCCGCCCTGGTGTCCAGCAAGGGACGAATGCAGAAGGAAAATATGCTGTAGCCACACAATGGCATACCACTCAGCCGGAACAAAGGAGGCAATCCAGCCATTTGTGACCACCAGAATGGCTGTGAGGGTTTTAGGAGAGGTGAATCAAGCCCCAGGGAGAAAGTCAAATACCATAGGATCTCACTTACAAGGAGAAGAATAAGCAAGCACTAAATAACAGGTGGCACGGGACATTTGATTGGGGGTTCCACAGGCAAAGAGGGGCGGTGGGGGAGGGTGAAAGAGATGATGAGGCACAAGTGTGTGGTGAGGGCCTGTCATTAGGCTTACGCTGGTGCAGATGATGTAAGCTACGCAGAAGTCTAAATTGATGAGGATGCAAATCTGAAAGATAAAGGATGTTCTAATTCAGGGTTATGGCAATAAATTCACCAAAAATGAAAAATTGAAAAAGGGGTCCAGAATGACGGCATAAAGCTTTGGGGGCTGAAAGAGATTAGAGAAGGTGAACTTCCAAGGATGGAACATCCTCTCAAAATGCTTACTGATGCTACAGAAAGGTAGACCATTCCAAATAGACGAAGAGGAATACTACCCACAGAACATTATCCGTCCTAAACCCATGAACCAACGGAGAATGTTACCGTCCATGATTTTACTACTAATCACCTTCACGAATAATGCAAACAGGCCCACGTCTTCCCATTTCAGGCAAAAGGTTGGTCCAAAATTACAATTCAGGTCTGTCTCTGTGATGGAGGGCGTAAGTGCCCATGTTCCTCTTGGGCGGCCCAGGCCTCACTGTTTGACATCACGGGTGCACATCACATTAGCAGTGTTAGGAAATATAGATTTCATGGTACTATGCGGACAGGGATGATAAATAAGTTGGAATTGTGAGGATACGTTATCAATACGCACCAGACAATGAACCATGAGAATATTACAATCTATGAACGAATCTGGTACACTTCCCCAAAGGAGAAACGAAGGAAAACATGTGACCTGCCAAGGTGGAATATGCAGAGTGCTAGGAGATGACACGATCATTGCACATCACAGGATTGCCTGGGCAACTTCAACTTGGGAGGGAGTCCAGGGTTTTCTCAGGGGAAGGTCCACCCACTTGGCCATCTACACAAGGTATAAGAGATACAACTCAGGATAATCTTACAGGAAAGAAACCAGTGTCTAGAGAGAATGTAGCAGGCCTTCAAATTTCGAGAAGAAAGTTAGAAACTAACAAGAAATCCAGAGAAAGGAAAACTATCCTACCTGGAAAGGGTGAGGAGTCAGACTGGTCTGAGATGGCTCCGAAACTCTGTGTGCATGGAGGTTGTCAGGACAAGTTAGAATTTTGAGGTTTTTTATGGCATCACAGTGACCATGTCCCCGTCGTTTTCTAACTTTCTCTTCTAACTTTGAAAGGTCTACTACATTCTCTCTACACACCGGTATCTTTCCTTTAAGATTATTCTTGGTTTTATCTCTTATCTTTTGTGGATATGCTTAAACTGGTGGACTTTCCCCGGAGACAGTCCTGGAGGCCATCCCAAGTTGAAGTTGCCCATTCAATTGCCTGATGCACAATGATCATGTGATCTCCCGGCAGTCTGACAATTCCACCTTGGCAAGTCACATGCTTTCGTTCCTTCATCATTTGGGGAAGTGTACCTGATGCGTTCACAGATTGTAATATTCTCAAGGTTCTCTTTCTGGTGTGTATTGATAAGGTCTCCTCACCATTTCTACTTGTTTATGTTCTCTGTGCCCATCAGACTGTGTAATCTGGATTTCCTAATGCTTGTAATATGGTCTACACCCGTGATGCTAACCTCTGAAACCCGGTCAGCTCAAGCGGAACATGTGCACTTACCCGCTACACCACAGGGCTGGCCCTGAATTGGACTTTTGGACCAAACTTTGGCCTGAACTTCGGAATATGTTGGCCTGCTTCGATCATTTGTGAAGGGAATCAGTAGTAACATCATGGATGGTAACATTTTCCTTTGGCTCATGAGTTTGGCTCGGACAATGTTCTCTTGCTAGTATTCCTCTTCATCTCTTTCCAAAGGTCTACCTTTCAGTAGCATCATTAAGCATTTGGAGGTGATTGCCAATCCTTGGAAGTTCATCTTCTCTAATCTGTTTCAGCCTCCAAAGCTTTAGGCTGTAAATCTGCACCCCTCTTTGGAGTTTTGATTTTATGTGAATTGATTGTCATAACCCTACATTGTAAGATCCTATAGCTTTCAGATCTACATCCTCATAGATTTAGACTTCTGTGTAAGTTACATCATCTTCACCACCGTAAGCCTAATTACAGGCCCTCACCACACACTTGTGCCTAATCAGCTCTTTCTCCCTCCGGTGGCTGCCCCCATTTCCCTCTGGGAACTACCAATCCTATGTCACGTGCTACCTGTTTGTTGGTCCATTTTTCCTCTTCGCCTTGTGCATGAGATCCTGTGGTATTTGACCTTTCCCCAGGGCTTTTTTCAGTTCCCCTAATACCCTCAGGAGCCTTTCTGGTGTTCACAAATGGCTGCACTGCCTCCGTTCCTACAACTGATTGTTATGCCATTGTGTGGCTATAGCCCATCTTCCTTCTTCTTTCATCACATTATGGGGACCAGGGTGGCCTCGAAGTCTTGGATATCGGGAGTAAGGCTGTGGTGAGCACAGTGGTGCACGGATCTCTATGCGTTAGTGTTTCCAAGTTCTTTGGATAAATATGCTGCCAAGGACTACCTGGATCTTATGGTAGATGGATTCTGACATTTCTGAGGCTGTTCCACACAGCTTTGCCTAGTGGCTGCACCGGTTTACACTCCCACCATCAGTGCAGGAGGCTTCTCTTCTCTCCACCTCCTCTCCGAAACCTGTGGTTTCCTGTCTTCCTCCTTATAGCCCTCTGACCACTGTGAGCTGCTGTCTCATTGCCGTTCGGATTCACATTGACCAGAGACTTAATGATAATGAGCATGTTTTCATATAGCCTGTTGGCCATATTTCTATCTTCCTGGGAGAAATGTCTGTTTCCATCTTTTTAACAGGTTGTATTGGGCTCGTTGTTTTTTTTCCTGTGGAGACGTATGACTTCATTGGATCTTTTGGCTATTCACCTCTTCTCCGATGTGTGGTTTGCAAACATCCTGTCGCAGTTGTTGTGCTGTCTTTGCATTGAGCCGATGGTGTCATTGGCTGGGCAGAAGGTTCTGCGTTGGATGGAGTCCTGCTTGTTTCTTGTTTCCTTTGTTGCCATTGCTCAGCCACACATGCTTCTTCCAAACACGCAGCCAAGCCAGATGGCAAAGAGCAAGCTGCCTGCGTTTTCTCCTCGTAGTGTCACGGTTTCAAGTCTTCCATTCAAGGCCTGAATCCATTTCGAGGTGGTGTATGTGCCTGGTGTAACATCATGGTCTACTCTCATTGTGTTACATGTGGCTGTGCAGTCCACCCAGCACCGTTTCTTGTCGAGACTCTACTTTCTCTGCTGTCTCCTCTTGGCTCCCTGGTCGTAAATGGGCTGTCCATGGATGTGTGAGTTGACGTCTGGGGTCTCGATTCTGTTGAATGGGTCTGTGTGCCTATTTTGCGGTCCAGGCTGTGCTGTTTCGGGACCTAGCTCTTTGTTCTATATGTGGCATTCAGAAAGGGTGATAATTGCTGCTTTGTTCGTTTTCCTCAGGATTCCTGTGTCTATTCAGGGTCCTTTGTTGCTGGATAGAAACTTTAGGATTCTCTCTCCTATTTGTGTGGGAAAGATTGCTGCAACTTTGACTGGGACTGCATGGAATCCAGACATTGCTTTGTCGTCAAAAATAATCCATAACCAATCTATAAATGAAACTTTGGGTGAGCTTACTCTGAGCTTAAATCTGAGGATTATAACCCGGGTCCTTTCTTCCCAAAGGAAGAAAGGGCATCAAAGAAGTGGGGTGCACAGACTGGTTATATGCTCCCAGAGAGGATGTTTCACATAGGATTGAAATGTCCCATTTACAATAGTCACGAGACTGCTCTGTTGGCACAGCGATTGATGGAAATAGCAGGTAGGTCTTCTGTCTCAGTGAACACAGCACGGTGGTGGTCTGTTCTCTCCAGCTGACTGGTCACAGGTGGGCTGGGTGGTCAAAGGCGAGTGCAGCAATGTGCTCATAGCCTAGGACAAAATGCTTATCCCTAAGGAAATGTTAATGTTGGGGGAAGTTGCACCTTTATCTCAAGGGCCATAGGAAATGTCTAAGCAGATATGCAATGCGTGCTAAATAGCCATAGTCAGGCCCTTTTGGAAAAAACAAAATCAGGCCGAATTAGGTCTATACCAAATGGCTTCCTCATATACTCCAATATGTCCTATTGCTTCCCATTTTTATTTGTCAGCTTTATGCCGTATGGACGTTTCAAGTGTGTCCGTTGTTGCATTCGAAGGGCACGGAATAGCCTTGCATTTCCTTGTGACTTGTGGAATTTCTTTCCCCAAAACTTTGCTAGTTTTTGGTTTCCATCGCTTCCTCCTGTTTGGCAAAGGTTATTCGTAGATACAATTTTCTTCTCACTGGCGTGGGTCTTTTTTATTTTGAGGTTCAGCTTTTCTATTCTTTGCAACTTTTAATTGGTTTTGTTTTGGCAGAAGTTTATGGCTGTGCTCAAATCTGCTGGCCATGCTGTTGTATTCTCTGAGGAAGAGTGGTGCTCTCTAAAGTCGCTTCCCCTCTGCCTCTACACTAGGTCACACGCCTGGCCCAGAATGGCTGGACGATCATTGAGGAGGCTGACCCCCAGGATTCCACGTGGCTGACCCTGTGCTATTGACCCAAAAGAAGTGGACTCCACACTGCCCCACTGGCCAGCCCCTTTCATGTTCCATTGGCAACCTGCAGTTGAGTGGAATGGGACTTGAATATGCTACTTGAGCCCAAATCTGGCCGGGTGTAGATGAGCCCAGCCTGTTTATCTGGCACACTGTGATGTCGGAGGATTTGTCAGAATCGTGTCTCCTCTGTCCAGTCTAGCTTCTTGGACACAGGCTTCAGACCCTGCGGGAAGCAGTCTCATAACTCACCCTTCCCAGTTAGACCAGGTTTGACCTTCGCTGTAATTTTTGGGGTTGTGACTTTCTCAGACTTTCCAGCGTTCAAGCAGAATCTGTCTAAAGACTGATGTCGATCACTGTGGATTATTCACTTGTGATTTCTGTTGGCCTTCCATTTGACAGGACCTTATTTTCTTTTCCATCGTCCAATCGTCATGGTCTTTCTGAGGTATCTCCCTTTGGTATGCTTATCAGTGCGTTCTCCTTCATTCCAAGTTATGAATTTTGCATTTCTTTAATCACCTTAGGTTCTGTAGGCTGAGGTGTGAGTCCTTTAGTGATTGTTGGGTGTTGTCTTGGAATTTTTATAGGTCACTTGTAGGAATCTTTGCTATCCTGGTCGAGTTGACACTGAGCCCTGAGAACTCGTGGTCGTCTTGGCTGGTTTGCCATTCTGAGATCAGAAACTCCAGATTCGTGGGGGTCCTGGCAACCACCTTCATGGACATTATGTTTCTGAGACAAGTTAGCAAAATCTAATGAACTCCTCTCTCCAGGTAACAGATTTTTCTGTCTCTTTTCTGGATTTGGGAAATTTCGAACTTAACCCCTGATCCTTGGGTGGTCCACCAGATTAGGTCTAGATACTGGCTTACTTTATTTCCACAGGGTTTTCTATTGGTTTGACTTACATCCTCAGCTCTGGCATGTGTAGTTTTCTTTAAATATAATGGTAGTATTCTAATTTTCAGCCAACCCCCTTCCATATGGTGTCAAAACACAGAGTCAGTACTCCTTCTACGGCAAGAGATAATGGGAGAGAATTTCCTTGGAGTCCAACTGAGCATGCTAGCCTGGGGGGGCAGCCTTGACACAGGAATGAAGCCCTCTGGAAAAGGGTGCTTTTCAGCACACTTCCAGTGTCCTTCCAAACCAGCAGAAATACTCAAAGAATGACAGGTGTGCATTTCTTCAAGTCTTCAAAGAGATGTCTTGGGACACATTAGCATGTACCCAGTGGGCCCCCATGACTCCAGAGCTGTTGAAAGGGAGACTTCTCTTCAAAGGATGCTAGGGGCGTAGGACGTAGGCTTCTATTCTTCTCTTCAATGTCCTCAAGAGATCATTCTTGACTTTGGATTATGAGTAAGGCAGAAGGCCAACGTAGGTCTGATAAGCGCCAAGTCCAGCCTCTTGTTTCAAATCAAGTTTCAAGGTTGAATCAGCACGGCCTCCCCATCTACTTGAGTAGATGACAATGTTCTCCTCTCAGCGCTTGTCCCTCTATTAGCGCTTCTTCCAAGTGATTCCTTTCTTATCCCTTGAATCAGCGTCTCTTTGATCGCTTCAAGTTTCTGTGCCTGGTTCCTGTTGGGAAAAGCTGTTTTTTCGGTATCTCTCACTTCACTATCACAGCCTAGGCAAATACTCGCCCTGGAAACATGCGGCCATCTTTGGTGACATGTTCACCGTGATGTCATAAACACCCTCGGATTTTTCTAAGTTATCCTGACAACGTCCATGCACACAGTGTTTGAGAGCCATCTCATACCAGTCTGAAGACTCCATCATTCCAGGTAGGATAGTTCTCCTTGTTCTGCATTTCTTATCAGTTTCTAAGATTCTCCTCGAACATTGAAAGGTCTACTACCTTCCCTCCAGAGACCGTTTTCTTTCCTTTAAGATTATCCTGGGTTTTACCTCTTAACTTTTGTGGATATGCCCAAATGGGTGGATTTTCCACAGAGAAAGTCCTGGAGTCCCTCCCAAGTTGAATTTGCCCAGGCAATCCTCTGACTCGTGTGATCACCTGGCAGTCTGACAATTCCACCTTGTTGGGTCACATGTCTTCCTTCCTTCATCATTTGGGGACGTGTACCTGATACGTTCATAGATTGTAATATTCTCATGGTTCCTTTTCTGGTGCGTATTGATAAGTTCTCCTCACAATTTCTACTTCTTTATGATCTCTGTGCCAACCAGACCATGAAATATGGATTTCCCATTGCTATTAATCTCATCCCCACCCGTGATGCTAGGCGGTGATGCCCGGGCCGCCCAAGAGGAATGTGGGCACTTACTTGCTACACCACAGTGCCAGACCTGAATTGGAGTATTGGAGCAATCTTTCGCTGAACTTGGGAAGAAGCTGGCCTTTTTCGATCATTCCTGAAGGTAATTAGTAGTGACCTCATAGAGGGTAACATTTTCCCTTGGTTCATGAGTTTAGCACGGAACACATTCTCTTTGTAGTATTCATCTTAATCTATTTGCAATGGTCGACCATTCTGTAGCATCATTAAGCATTTTGAGGAGCTTCACAACCCTTAGAAGTTCATCTCTCTAATCTCTTTCAGCATCAAAAGCTTTATGCCGCAAATATGCACGCCTTTTAGGATTTTTTCTTTCCCTCTTGGAACCACCAATCCAAAGGGAAGGCTGGTATCCAAAGCTAGAATGCTCAGTTTGGCAACAATGAAATTCTCTCCCCCATCCCTCGCCATAGAAGAGTATTGCTTATGTGCTTTGACACCATATGTGAGGAAGTTGTCTGAAAATTAGAACATTACACTTATATTTAACAAAAAATAAACATGACAGAGATGACGATGTAAGTCGAACAACTAACAAATCCTACAGAAATAAAGTAAACCAGCATCCAGACGTAGTCTACTGAAATGATCAAGGATCCAGGGTCCACTTCGAGCGTCCCCAAATTCAGAAAAGAGACATAAAAATATCTTACCTGGAGACAGGAATTCATCAGATTTCTCTAATTTGTCTCGGAAACATTATGTCCATATGGTGGTTGCCAGGACAACCTAGAATTTGGAGATTCTGATGTCAGAATGTCAAACCAACCAAGATGACCTCGTGTTCTCAGTGCTCCATTGGACCTAGGCTAGGATAGCAAAGATTCCTTTAAGTGAACAATTGAAATTCAAAGACAATACCCAAAAATCACGAAAGCACTCACACGTCGGCCTAGAGAACATATGGTGACTAAAGAAATACAAAATTATTAACTTGAATGAAGGAGAAGGGACTGATAAGCATATCTATGGGAGACAGCTGAGAAAGACTATGACAATTGATGTGGATTAAGGCCGCCCCAGCTCGAAAAGCCCAAGGTTATGTGGTGTACATGCAGAACTATATGACCCGGTGAATTTCTTTTGGTATGAATTAGAGGTGCCCCAGTGAGAGAAGCCCAGGTCATGCTCACCTACATGTCTATCTATATGGCCAGATTAGTATCTAATATTATATGACCACACAATAACCAGACCCCATCTGCACTGAAATCATTTAATGACGTTTACATCATATTTTCTTTTTCCAGTAAAAATAAGTCATGTACCCATGACTCATAAAATTAGCCCTTACCCTCAACTCAGGGCAGCAGCAGGAGCTCTGAATGCCCATGGGTCCTTTCCGGCTTCAACAGCAGCAGCAGCTCTTCGCTGCCCATGGGTCCTGTCCCCATGCATGCAGCTCTACACTGCCCATAGATCCTGTCCCCATGCAGCAACTCTTTACTGCCCGTGGGTCCTGTCCCCATGTTATCCTGTAACGTTCTCTAAATAAAAGAGCACCACTACCAGACGTTGAGAGTCCAAGAAATCTTTCAACATTTCAGCTCGCTGAGCCTGCATCATATCTTGTGTCCTGTATGGGGAACTTGCTTCGTCAGTTTTTGAGCTCAACTTCTGGTAAGTGCCCCTTTCTTCCTGGTGCCTCTCTCTTTTTCGAGGATGGATCTAAACTCACTTCTCCATCAGGAACTTTCTTGGTTAACTCTATGAATCGATGTTTGTTGCCCATGGCTACTCTATGGGGCAAATCATGGCATTCAGCTTGAAGAGAATCAGTAGCTTAAGCCTCAGGGTGATGTAGCATGAATTAATCCATTCCTTCCTGAGTCTATCTCTAATATATAATATATTACCTGGGCATGCATAGGCCACTTAAGTCATTAGGATGGTTGGCAATCTGCAAGACTCCGGTGGAAGGTTTCTTCTCCTAAGGCTGGATTGGGATACCTCCCATGGCACCTGACCAGGCTCTGAACTGTGCAAATGTCCCAATCGGGAATCGAGTTCAAGGAAACTACCAAAGTCTAACCTTTGCTTGAGTATGGGAAACCCTTCTTCAGAGAATGACTCCAACACGCAATTGGGTAGAATGTCCCTCAGATCGGCGGAAAATTCCTCACACTTTTTCTCCATTATGTTCTCTCTTAAACTTCTCCTTTTGTCTCAGGGACCATTCACCAGGCACCTATTACTGCCAGGCAGAATAGGAAAGATGTTCACCAGGCACCTGTTACTGCCAGGCATCTGAGGGAAGGTATACAAGAGATGCAATGCTGGCAGACACCCCCGTCACCCCTTGCTATAGGAACCCCACAGTAGGAACAACAGGTGGGATGCTGCCGTAGGTTCAGGGGGCATTTTCAAGGTAATGGACGTGTCTCTTTCATCTTTGTTAGAGATACAATGGCCATTTTCGTCTACTTTTGAGCTTTGCAACCGGGAAACAAAGAAATCTTTCAAGAGTCATGTCCTCCAACACTGGGAGACCCAACTTTGGCTTTCTGGGCCTGATCACCCTGGCGACCCCAAGTAGGGTGCCCTCTGTTGGTGGTTGACTCATTGAGTATTTTAGTCACCTACTGAGTTGGCTATGAGGGTAGGAAATCTGTGATTTTTTCTATGAACACTCGTGCTATGGTAGTGTGCCACAGCACGGGAACTGTTGTGTGACTGTTATCTTGAGAACCCTCTGAGTGGCTATGAGGGTGAGGTCTGGTGTCTTCTTTTCCTTTCTTTGTTTTGGTCATCATCTCCTCTGTTGTCACCAAGTCGAGGTTAAGATCAGGCTGGACCTGATCAGAACCTGCACCTTCTGTGAAATCGAAAAACTTGAAAACATTTTTCAAGGGACTTAACTCTCAACCCAGGTTCTTGGAGCCCCGGCCCCCAGTCAGTTCCAGGCCTTTGTAGGCACTCCACCCTTCTCCACTCCACTGTCAGTTGCACACTGGCTTTACAGCCATGGGGAATGCCATAAGCATCCCCAGAAACTCACCACTCAGGGTCATTCCAACTAATTAGAAACACTTTCAATTGTCTGGGTTATGGCACAGAAACTGCAGCTGGGAGAAAGTTTGTGAGGTTTCTCTGTGCCTTTATGGTGCAGTTGGACAGGTAGATCAACCTAGAACGTCCTTCAAGTTACAGTCCAGTTTCTGAGAAATCAAGAGCAACCGTCCTTAGAAAGTCCTTGCAAGACTGGAAAGACAGTTCTAGAGGCAGCTCAGTTTCTACCTAGTTCCTTTATCATGAAAAGCATTATCATCCCCCCTCTCCTGGAACTACTATCTAGCCCATCACTCACAGTTAAGACTGAAAAAAAGAAACGAGGGGAAAGGATAAATGGCCATAAGTGTGTCATTGCAAAAAGTATAGCATCTAGAGAGTCTTCTCCATAAGCATTAGTAAAAAGGCTCAAAACAAAGTTTACCTTCATAACTGGTGAGCTTTATATTATTATACCTGATTCACGGCAGTAGCTTTTAAAACGATAGTTGTACAGTCTCTGTGTATGTGTGTCTATGTGTACGTTATACATGTGATATTTTTACCCCTGGATGGTATGGCCAAAATAAAGATCTCTGTTTAGTTGGCTTAAAGTAAGTGCTTTCATAAATTCTAAATGTAGTAGAAATTAACTCAGTGCCTTTCAAAGTTAACATCATGTGAATTAACCTTTGGTAAATGAAAGCTTCTTTAAGTTTGTTGGTTTGATTGAAAATAGTTTTGTTGTCAGAGTTGTCAGTATTTGCATAGGATGCAGGCATTCAGCCTCGGTTTACTAGTCATATAAGTTCACGTTGTCTGTTAAATTTGTCAGCAAAATAATATATTCAAATGATGACCAGTGTTGTCTAATGCCTCATGAGGTTTCCGTAGGTAATCTGAACATAATTGTTGGAAACAAATGGTTTAAATACATAAAACTCATAAAAGTGAATACAATAACATTTATGGTCTCTATACTTGGGGGAAAAAACCAGCTTCAAATTCTTTTGGTAACAATCTTGAATTTTGCCAAGTAAAGTTAAATAATAAATATCTGAATATCTGGATCATTTTTGGATAGGATGAAACACTGAATCATTATTAATAAACATATCTAAGTTATCAACTTTTGGCTTCTTATGGAAGAGGCTAAAAGCGTGTGGGTGTATTAAAAAGCATGCCTTGTGTTTTGTTATAAAGCAGCGTGTTTCTAAACTTAGGAAGTGTTTAGAATGCTGATATAAAAGACAATCCATAATTGTTCACCTTTTTAGTGTTTACTAGGTCTGTTAAGGGTTAAAATTGTAATTATCTTATGGAATTAAACCTAGTGGAAATTACTAAGGAAAAGAGCTTTGTATTCAAGGTGGTTAAAATGGATGTTTTCAGTAAAAAGGGTATAAAGAATGGAAATATTTTTGTTTGATGGGTTAAGAAAGATAAATTTGTCATGATGTACTAGAAAGTTAAAAACAAAGATCTTGGGTCAAATTCTGAAAACAAAAAAGAAAGTTGTAGAAGGTTTGTGAAGGAGAAATTCTGAAAGGAGTTTTATGCCTGGTCAAGTAGAATAAAGTAAGTTCAATTAAGTGCATGAGTTTGAATGTTCAAAATAAGCAGGTGCAGAAATTCAAGTTTGGTTTTCTCTAAAAGGATACATTTTCTTGAACTTTTGTTCTGCTCTTGGTAAAGAGGTCATAAAATCTATTCCTTTGAGTAAGTCTACCTAAGAGACAAATCTGTTTTGTGAAAGTAATGACTGTGGTCACTCTTAAGATTTTTGACTCTGTTATCACTTTGAATAGATACCCGAGCATTGCTTCACAGTGAGTGTTGTTTCTATTTGAACAAGCATTTGAAAAGCTTTTGATATGTTTTGACAAGCTTCTCCCTCAAAAATATTCAAATGCTGACTGAAGGCTTCCTTTTGACCTGGTAGGCAGAAGAAAAATTACTCTGAGGATTTTTAGAGGGCCCCTGAGACTTCTTGAAGACATTTGCTCTCTCTTCCTAATAAGAAGGAAGATATTAAACTAATTAGGCTTACTTGGTCTATTAAATTACATGGGAAACATTGTGAAATAAGTGATGATAGACTTCCTTAGGTGGTATAAGATGGGTAAATGTTATTAATATAGGTGTCTTAAAATTATATAGCATTCCTAAGAGTCTGATCTTTCCTGGTTAACAGTCATAAGTCCAATTATTATCAAGTGTTATATGTCACAAAAGTAGCCAAGTTTCTTTGTCAATTGCCCTTTTGAGTCCTTTGTCCATTTCCAGGTAGTTGTTGTTTTACTCTGATGCTTTTTTCTTTTGCAAATATGCTTCATCTTCCGAGAAATTCCAGGAAAGGGTTCTGACACAAAGGTTCTAAACGACAGGTTTCTGATAAACTTTCAGATTGTAAAACTGAACAGAGTAAGAAATTACAGAATTCTAACAGAAACTAAGCTCATCGATCTGCTAACAGAAAACTCAGCTCAAGAATTGATTATACAGGACTGTGTGAAATGATGAGGATGGCTGTAATTTTTTAGAACTTCTGTTTGAAATATTGTTGAGTTTTGATGTGCTGTTTTGTTTACTCGTAATGAAGGAAAGCTTTTTCTCTTTTCCCTTATGCTAACAATGACTTACAGCCATTTGGTGAAATTATACCTTCATGAGAAAAACTGAAACATTTATCTTTTTCTCCCTACATTATCCCTAAGGAATTTGGAAACCCTTTGTCACTGAGTATGGTTATTTATTGGCAATATTTGCATAAGTTCCATAAGAATCTGTTCTCCTTAAAACAGGCCTCATTGGTTATACTACAAAGGCTTTGACTGGAATGTCATATTTGAAACATACAGGCTCAGATATGACAAGACAGCATTTCAGGAACAAAGATTGGACTTTCTGGAATACAGTCCCTAGGAAACATGGGCCTGGTACCTTGTTTACAGAGATTCTGGCAATCTTGCCTGGTCACTAAGGAAACTTGCTTATCTGCCAGGTGCAGGGAACCTCCGAATATTTTGGTGGACCTCAAAGAGAACTCAACTCACATCTGTAGGTACTGCAGGCCAAATCTGATGGCAAGTCCTTGGCTTGGCTTTTCTGGCATCTAGAGGCCTTCACAGATCAATGTGAGATTACTCTCCCTGGGGCAGCCCCAATTCATATTAGAAAAATATCCACCAGGTCATGTAGTTTGGCATGTAGGCCAGGTCACCTTGGGCTTCTCTAGCTTGGGCAGCATTAATCCACATCATAAACCACCCCTGAACCCATTATGACCGGAAATCTTTGGGGATATGAATGATGGTCAGTCTTCTGTAACTACTTCTGGCGGTACAAAGTCGTAGAGCTGCCCCAAAATGGGGCCATAGGTACAGGTAGGAAGTTCAGTGGACCAGAAGTCTTCACCGGTGGAGTTCAAGGGTGCCAAGTTGTACAGAGCCTCTGGAGACGAGAGAATCCTTTGACGAGAGGTGGTCCAGGAGGTGAAACATTTTTGACATGCTAACGACAAACAACGAAAGAGACAACAAATTATAATAAGAAATACAATCAGTATGTTTAACCCAATGAATAAGATTTTGAAGTACTGCAGAAACCTGGTCCTGACTAGGAGTTCAACCAGTCGTTTACAGTTAGGGTTGGTCAGACATGGATTTAATTTGGTGGCTGGGATAGGAAGCCAGAAATATTTTGATGGTAGTCAGGAATATAGACACAACATTGTTTTTATAATGACACTGGTGCCCCCTTGTGCTGCTGTCAAGACATGCAGTGCCATTTGGATTTGGAGGACTGCCTTACACACTTGGGATACTTCTAAATTGAGCAGCGAAAGGCTATGTTGTGTATCATTTAATGCCTTCATAGTAAATTTGTTTAGGACTTCCGTGTGCAAGACGATATTTTCGATTCCTAATTGGGGAAGGAAAATTGCGGAAAGATGGTCATACCAGTGGAGGACAGACCTGGTTCAGCGCTGCTGCAGGTTGGGTAGCTTAGCAGGAGGAGATATAGTAAATGTAGTTCTACCTTGCATCCAGACAAAGCCTAGGGTGCATCATCCAATCCATCCAGGTGGCAGCCAAGGTAATAAATTGGAGGCACATATCCACTGAGCACCGTTAGCGGCTAACCAATGCATTCTGGGCCGTCGATCCCAGTCAGTCCCAAACTAACCTGTATTTTTTTTAAGGCTATGACATAAGAACACATATAAAAGGGATTTTTTCCCAAGGTCAGCTGCTATTAGGCCATGTATCACAGGTGTGGTTGGTTTCTTCCCAACAGAGAGCGGCCTTTTACTGAGTTGCCCACTAGTAGGAGTGAACCAAATATACTCATCCCAAATTAGATATGGTTCATCCTGTGTGTATCGATAAGTTGGGGACTTTACTCTTGGAACTTGTTTTGTTTGATACACCTGTGACAAGGCAAATCTAGTTAGTATTTGGACAGTAGTATTGAAGGAAAATGTTTGATTGTGGCCAGGGAACTCCGAGGTGTCAGAGATAGATGGCCACAAGGAGACATTACGATTAGTAATAGATGAATCTTGCAGAAGAAAAGAGCTAGAATCTAGTATCCATGAATGGCTACTGTAGCTTCTACAGAAGCGTAATTTTTTGCTCTCTTAAATCATCCTCATTTTTACAAAAGATAGCCAAATTATGATTAACACGTTTGCAAATAAAGTGTAGTTTCAATACAACTTGCTCCAATTATTTACATAAGAGCAGAAAGAATCGGAATTGTTTATACAGGTTTTTTAAAATCTGCTTTGCTGGAATTTTTTCTGAGGAGTCTCAGATTGAACTGTGAAGGCCTCTAGAGGCCAGAAAAGCCAAGCCAAGGACTTGCCATCAGATTTGGCCTGCAGTACCTACAGATTTGAGTGGCATTCTCTTTGAGGTCACCCAAAATATTCGGAGGTTCCCTGCACCTGCCAGATAAGCAAGATTCCTTAGTGACCGAGCAAGATTGCCATAATCTCTGTAAACAAGGTACCAGGCCCATGTTTCCTAGGGACTGTATTCCAGAAAGTCCAATCTTTGTTCCTGAAATGCTGTCTTGTTTTATCTGAGCCTGTATGTTTCAAATATCACATTCCAGACAAAGCGTTGGTAATATAACCAATGTGTCCTGTTATAAGGAGAACAGATTCTTATGGAACTTATGCAAATATTGCCACGAAATGACCATACTCAGTAACAAAGGGTTTGACAATTCCTTAGGGATAAGGTAGGGAGAAAAAGGTAAATGTTTCAGTTTTGCTCATGAAGGTATAATTTCACCAAATGGCTGTAAGTCATAGTTAGCATAAGAGAAAAGAGAAAAAGCTTTCCTTCATTACCAGAAAACAAAACAACACATCAAACCTCAACAATATTTCAAATAGAAGTCCTAAAAAATTACAATCATCCTTATCAGTTCACACAGCCTTGCATAATCAGTTCTTGGGCTGAATCTTCTGTTAGTAGATTGATGAACTTAGTTTCTGTTAGAATTCTGTAATTTCTTACTCCGTTCAGTTTTACAATCTGAAAGTTTATCAGAAGCCTGTCGTTTAGAACCTTTTTGTCAGAACCCTTTCCAGGAATTTCTCAGAAGACTAAACATATTTGCAAGAGGAAAAAGAATCAGAGTAAAACAACAACTACCTGGAAATGGACAAAGGATTCAAAAGGGCAATTGACAAAGAAACTTGGCTGCTTCTGTGACATATTAAACTTCCAGATAATAAGTGGACTTATGACTGATAACCAGGACAGATCAGAATTTTAGGAATGCTATATAATTTTAAGACATCTATATTAATAACATTTATCCATCTAATAACACCTAAGAAAGTCTATCATTACTTATTTTACAATGATTCCCGTGCAATGTAATAGACCAAATAAGTCTAATTAGTTTAGTATTTTCCTCCTTATAGGAAGAGAGAGCAAATGTCTTTGAGATGCCTCAAGGGCCCTCTGAAAAGCCTCAGATTAATTTTTCTTCTGTCTACCAGGTCAAAAGACAGCCTTCATTTAGGATTTGAATATTTTTGAGGGAGAATCTTGTCAAAACATATCAAAAGCTTTTCAAGTGCTTGTTCAAATGTGAAACAACACTCACTGTGAAATATGCTCAGGTATCTATTCAAAGTGATAACAGAAAGAGTCAATAATCTTAAGAGTGACCTAAGTCATTATATTCACAAAACAGGGTTGTCTCTTAGGTAGACTCACTCAAAGGAATAGCTTTTATAACCTCTTTATCAAGAGCAGATCAAAAGTTCAAGAAAATGTATCCTTTTAGAGAAAACCAAACTTGAATTTCTGCACCTACTTATTTTTAACATTCAAAGTCATTCACTTAATTGAACTTACTTTAGTCTTCTTGACCAGGCATAAAACTCCTTTCAGATTTTCTTCTTCACAAACCTTCTAAAGCTTTCTTTTATGTTTTCAGAATTTGTCCCAAAGTCTTTCTTTTTTCCTTTCTAGTACCTCAGGACGAATTTATCTTCCTTAACCAATCAAACAAAAATATTTCCATTATTTGTACCTTTTTTACTGACAACGTACATTTTAACTTCCTTGAATACAGAGCTCTTTTTCTTAGTAATTTCCTGTAGCTTTAATTACGTAGGTTAATTAGAACTTTTAACCCTTAACGGGCCTACTAAACACTAAAAAGGAAAACAATTATGAATTGTCTTTTATATCAGTATTCTGAACACTTCATAAATGTAGAAACAAGCCACTTTACAACAAAACACAAGGCATGGTTTTTAATACACCCACACGCTTTTAGCCTCTTCAAGAAGAAGCCAAAAGTAGATAACTTAGATGTGTTTATTAATAATGTTTCAGTGTTTCGTCCTATCCAGAAATGACCCAGATATTCAGATTTTTATCATTTAACTTAACTTGGCAAAACTCAAGATGGTTACCAAAAAGCATTTTGAAGCTGTTTTTCTTTCCCAAACTATACAGACCATAAAAGTTTTTGTACTCACTTTAATGAGTATTATCTATTTAAACCATTTGTTTCCAACAATTATGTTCAGATTACCTACTGAAACCTCATGAGGCCTTAGACAAAACTGGTCATCATTTAAAGCTGTTACTTTGCTGAGAAATTTAGCAGACAACGTGAACTTATATGACTAGTAAACCCAGGCTGAAGGCCTGCATCCCTATGCAAATACCGACATCCCTGACAAGACTATTTTCAATCAGACCAACAAACTTAAACAGTCTTTCATTTACCAAAGGTTAATTCACATGACATTAACTTTGAAAGGCACTGAGTTAATTTCTACTGCATTTAGCATTTATGTAAACACTTACTATATGCCAACTAAACAGAGATCTTAATTTTGGTCATACCACCCAAGGCTGAAAATATCACATGCATAACCTACACATAGACACGCATACACAGAGACTGTACAACTATTGTTTTAAAAGCTACTGCCATGAATCAGGTACAATAATATAAAGCTCACCAGTTATGAAGGTAAACTTTGTTTTGAGCCTTTTTACTAATACTTATGGAGAAGACCCTCGAGACTCTAGACTCTTTCAATGGCACACTTATGGCCATTTCTCCTTTCCCCTCCTTTCTTTTTTTCAGTCTTAACTGTGAGTGATGGGCTAGATAGTAGTTCCTGGAGAGGGGGGATGATAATTCTTTTCATGATAAAGGAACTAGGTGGACTCGGAACTGCCTCTAGGGCTGTCTTTCCAGTCTTGCAAGGATTTTCTAATGACAGTTGCTCTTGATTTCTCAGAAACTGGACTGTAACTTGAAGGACGTTCTAGGTTGATCTACCTGTCCAACTGCACCATAAAGGCACAGAGAAACCTCGCAAATTTTCTCCCAGCTGGAGTGTCTGGGGCATAACCCATACAATTGAAAGTGTTTCTAATTAGTTAGAATGAGCCTGAGTGTTGAGTCTCTGGGGATGCTTATGGCATTCCCCATGGCAGTAAAGCCAGTGTGTGACTGGCTGTGGACTGGAGACGGGTGCAGTGGCTACAAACACCTGGAACTGGCTGGAGGCCAGGGCTCCCAGTACCCGGGTTGAGAGTTAAGGTCCTTGCAAAATATTTTCAAGTTGTTCGATTTTACAGAAGGTCCATGTTCTGGTCAGGTCCAGCCAGAACTTAAGCTCGACTTGGTGACAACAGATGACATGATGAGCAAAACAGAGAAAGGAAAAGAAGACACCAGACCTCACCCTCATGGCTGCTCTCAGAGGGTTCTCAAGATAAGAGTCACACAACAGTTCCTGTGCTGTGGCACACTACCGTAGCATGGCAGTTGTCAGAATAAATCACAGGTCTCCTACCCTCATAGCCAACTCAGTAGGGGATGAAACTACTCAATGAGTCAACCGCCAAGAGAGGGCACCCTACTTAGGGCCGCTGGTGTGATCAGGCCCAGAAAGCCATAGTTGGGGCTCCAGTGGTGGAGGCCTTGATCCTTGCAAGATTCCTTTGTTTCCCCAGTTGCAAAGTTCAAAAGGAGATGAAAATGGCCATTGTAACTCTAACAAAGATGAAAGAGACATGTCGATCACCTTGAAGATCACCCCTGACCCTACGGCAGCATCCTACATGTGGTTCCTACTGTGGGGTTCCTATAGCAAGGGGTGATGGGCGTTGCCCCCAGCATTGCATCCCTGTGTACCTTCCGTGGTATGCCTGGCAGTAACAGGTGCCTGGTGAACATCTTTCCTATTCTGCCTGGCAGTAATAGGAGCCTGTTGAATGGTCCCCAAGAGAAAAGGAGAAGTTTAAGAGAGAACAGGATGGAGAAAAATAGTGTAGAATTTTCCACTGAGCTGGGGGACATTCTACCCAATTGCATGTTGGAGCCATTCTTTGAAGGAGGGTTTCCCATATGCAACCAAAGGTTAGACTTTGGTACTTTCCTTGAACTGTAGTCCCGATTGAGACATTCACACAGTTTAGAGCATGGTGAGGTGCCATGGGAGGTTTCCCAATCCAGCCTTAGGAAAAGAAACCTTCCAGGGGAGTTTTGCAGATTGCCGGCCATCCTAAGGACTTACGTGGCCGACCCGTGCCCACCTAAAATTTGTATATTAGAGATAGAGTTAGGAAGGAATCGAGTAATTCACTCTACATCGCCCTTAGGCTTAAGGTACTGATTCTCTTCAAGCTGAATGCCATGATTTGCCCTATAGAGTAGCCATGGGAAGCAAACGTGGATTCATGCAGCTATCCAAGAAAGTTCCTGATGGAGAAGTGAATTTAGATCCATCCTTGAAAAAGAGAGATGCACAACCAAGAAAAGGGCACTTACCAGAAGTCGAGCTCACAAACCTATGAAGCAAGTTTTCGAAATGGGCCACAAGATATGATATGGGCTTGGTGAGCTGAAGAGTCAAAAGAAAGATTTCTTGGACTCTCAAATTCTGGTAGTGGTGTTCTTTTATTTATAGAATGTTACAGGACAACATGGCGACAGGACCCATGGGCAGTAAATAGTTGCTGCATGGGGACAGGACATATGGGCAGTGAAGAGCTGCTGCTGCTGCATGGGGAAAGGTTCCATGGGCAGTCAGAGGTCCTGCTGCTGCCCTGAGTTGAAGGTAAGGGCTAATTTTATAATGCATTGGTACGTGACATTTTTACTGGAAAAAGAACATATGATGTTAAAAGTCATCTTAGTGTAGTTTTGATTTGCATTTCCCTGATGATTAGCGATGATGAACATCTTTTCATGTGTCTATTGGCCATATTCATATCTTCTTTTGAGAAATGTCTGTTCATGTCCTCTGCCCATTTTTTCATCAGGTTGTTTGTTTTTTTGTTGTTAAGCAGTGTGAGTTCTTTGTATATTATGGAGATTAAGCCTTTGTCGGATAAGTGGCTTGTAAATATTTTTTTCCCAATTAGTGAGCTGTTTTTTTGTTTCAATCCTGTTTTCCATTGCCTTGAAGAAGCTCTTTAGTCTGATGAAGTCCCATTTGTTTATTCTTTCTATTGTTTCCCTCAACTGAGGAGTTACAGCGTCTGAAAAGATTCTTTTGAAACTGATGTCAAAGAGTGTACTGCGTATATATACACAATGGAATACTACTCAGCCATAAAGAAGACAAAATTGGCCCATTCACAACAACGTGGATGGACCTCGAGGGTATTATGTTAAGTGAAATAAGCCAGTCAGAGAAAGACGAACTCTATATGACTCCACTCATAGGTGGAAATTAGTAGATTGATAAGGAGATCTGATCAGTGGTTACAAGGGAAAAGGGGGGGTGGGGGGAGGGCACAGAGGGGGAAGTGGTGTACCCACAACATGACTAACAAAAATGTACAACTGAAATCTCACAAGGTTGTAATCTATTTATCATAACATTAATAAAAAAAGTCATTAAATGATTTCAGTTCAGATGGGGTCTGGTTATTGTGTGGTCATATAGCATTAAATACCAATCTGGCCATATAGATAGGCATGTAGGTGAGCATGAAATGGGCTTCTATCACTGGGACACCTCTAATTCATACCAAAAAAAAAAAAAATGCACCGGGTCATGTAGTTTGGTATGTAGGGCAGGTAACCTTGGGCTTTTCGAGCTGGGGCAGCCTTAATCCACATCATTCATCATGGTCTTTCACAGCTATCTCCCATAGATATTCTTATCAGTCTTTCCTCCTCCATTCCAAGTTATGAATTTTGTATTTCCTTATTCACCATATGTTCTCTAGGGGTCCAGATTTACGGCCTAAAACTTTGGAGGCTGAAAGAGATTAGAGAAGATGAACTTTCAAGGATTGGTAATCACCTCAAAATACTTAATTATGTTATAGAAAGGAAGACCATTACAAAGAGATGAAAAGGAACATTACCAAGAGAACACGTTCCGTGCTAAACTCAGGAGCCAAAGGAAAAGGTTACAGTCCACAATGTTACTACTAATTACCATTACGAATAACCAAAGCAGGCCAACATCATCCCTAGTTCAGGCAAAAGTTTGATCCAAAAGTCCATTTCAGTGCCATCCCTGCGGTGTACTGGGTATGTGCCCACGTTCCACCTGGGCGGCCAGGGCTTCATTGGTTAGCACCACGGGTGTGCATCAGATTAGTAGCATTAGCAAATATAGATTTCACGGTATGGTGCAAACATCCTAAAGAAATCGAAATGTTGAAGAGACGTTATGAGTACACACCAGAAAAAGAACCATGGGAATATTACAATCTATGAATGCATCAGGAACACTTCCCCAAATAATGAAGGAAGGAAAACATGTGACCTGCCAAAGTGGAATTGTCAGACTGCTAGGAGATGACATGATCTTTGCGCATCAGAGGATTACCTGGGAAAAGTCATCTTGGGAGGGCCTCCGGGACTTTCTCTTGGGAAAGTCCACCCATTTGGCCTCATCCACAAAAGATAAGAGAGAAAACCCAGATTAATCCGAAAGGAAAGATACCAGTGTCTACAAGGAAGGTAGCAGAAATTTTCAAGTTTGAGGAAAAAGTTAGAAACCAACAAGAAATGCATAACGACGAATACAATCCTACCTGGAAAGGGGGAGTAATCAGACTGGGATGAGATGGTTCTGAAGCACTGTGTGCATGGAGGTCGTCAGGACAACTTCGAATTCTGAGGGTGTTTATGACATCATGGTGAACATGTCACCCAAGATGGCCACAGGTTTCCAGCCCGAGGATTGGCATAGGCTAGGATATTCTAGTGACGGATACTCAGAAACAGCTTTTGTCCACAGAAACAGGGCACAGAAACTTGAAGAGGTCAAAGATACGCTAATTCAAGGGATTAGACAGGAATCATTGGGAAGAAGCCATAATAGAGGGACAAGCACTGAGATGAGAACATTGCCATCTCCTCACGTTGAAGAGGAGGCCATTCTGATTCAAGCTTGAAACTTGATTTGAAACAAGAGGCTGGAACTATGAGACCTATGTTGTCCTTCTGCCTCACTCATAATCCAAAGTCAAGAATGATCTCTTGAGGTCATTGTAGAGAAGAATCAAGGCCGCCGTCCTAGGCCACTAGCATTTTTTAAAGAGAAGTCTCACTTTCCATAGCTCTGGCATCATGGGTGCCCACTGGCTACATGCTAATGTGTCACAACACACCTCTTTGAAGCCTGGAAGGAATGGACAACTGTCATGCTTGGGGTATGTCTCTTGGTTTGGAAGGACTCTAGAAGTGGCTCAAAAGCACCCTTTTGCAGAGGGGGTCATTCCTTGGTGAATGCTGCACTCCAAGGCTAGAGTGCTAAGATGGGATCAGTGAGATTCTCGGCCCCTTCTCTTGCAGTAGAAGGAGTATTGATTATGTGTTTCAACACCACATGTAACGATGTTGGCTGAAAATTAGAACATTATCATTATATGTAAAGAAAAATAAACACGCCACAGGTGAGGATGTAAATCAAACAAATAACAAACCCTGTGGAAAAAAGTAAGCCAGTATGTAGACATAATCTAGCAGAGCTTTCAAGGATCAGGGGTGATGTTCGAACTTTCCAAATCCAGAAATAGACAGAAGGATCCTCACCTGGAAAGAGAAATTCATCAGATTCGTCTAATTTGTTGCGGAACCGTTGTGTCCGTGAAGATGGTTGCCAGGACAGCCTCAAATCTGGAGTTTCTGATCTCAGAATCTCTAACCAAGGAAGATGACCACATGTTCTCAGTGCTCAGTGTCACCTCGGCCAGGACAGCAGAGATTCCTTCAAGTGACCGATGGAAATTCAAAGACAACACCCAACAATCACGAAAGCACTCACACAACGGCCAACAGAACATATCGTGATCAAAGAAATGCAAAATTTATAACTTGGAATGAAAAGGGAACACACTGATAAGCATATCGAAGGGAGATAGCTTAGCAATACCATGATGATTAGCCTATGGAAAAGAAAAAAGGTCCCAGAAAATGTAAGGCAAACAGAAATCACAACTGAATAATCCACAGTGAAAGACGGCCGTGTTTAGACAGATTCTGCTTAAACGTTTGAAAGTCAGAAAAGTCACAACCCCAAAACCTGCAGTGAAGGTCAAACCTGGGCTAAATGGAATGGGTGAGTTCTGAGACTGCTCCAAGCGGGCTCTGAAACCTTGTGTCCATGAAGCTTGCTGGCACAGCACAGACACAATTCTCAGAAATCCTATGACATCACAGTGGACCAGGAAAACAACATGGCTTCATCTACACAGGGCCAGAGCTGGGCTCCAGTAGCATATTGAAGTCACATTCCAAAACAGCAGGTTGCCAATGGAACATGAAAGGGGCTGGCCACTGCTGAAGCTGTGAAGTCCGTACCTTCTGGGTCCGCAGCACTTGGTCGTCCATTTGTACTCTTGGGGTTGAGCCTCCTCACCGCTGGTACAGCCATCCTGGGAGAGTCCTGGGAGGTAGTGTAGAGGCAGATGGGAAGTGACGTTAGACAGTGCCACTCTTGCTCAGCAAATAAAGCAGCACGACCAGCAGATGTGAGCACTGCCATAAACTTCTGCCAAAACAGAACCAATTAAAAGTTGCAAAGAATAGAAAAACTGAGCCTCAAAAAAAGAAGCATGTCACTAAGAATAATAAGATATCTAGGACTAACCTTCACTAAACAGGTGGAAGCATTGTAAACCGATACTAGCAAAGCTTTGGCTAAAGAAATTCCAGAAGACACAACGAAATGGAAGACTATTCCGTGCTGTTGGAATGGAAGAACTAACACACTTGAAACGTCCATAGCGGATAGAGGAGTCTGTGGATTCCAAGCAATCCCAGTCAAAGTTGCAGTGATCTTTCCCACAGAAATAGAAGAGAGAATAATAAAGTCTCTATCCAGAAGGAAAGGACCCTGAATACCCAAAGGAATCCTGAAGAAAATGAACAAAGCAGGACGTATCACACTTTCTGATTTCCACATATAGGACGAAGTGCTAGGAACTGAAACGGCACAGTCTGGGCCCAAAAACAGGCACACAAATCCATGGAAAAGTATAGAGAGCCCAGAGGTCAACTCACGCATATATGTACATGCATACATGCACAACACATTTTCAACCAGGGAACCAAGAGTACACAGTGGAGAAAGGAGAGTCTCGACAAGAAACGGTGCTGGGAAGACTGCACAGCCAAATGTAGCACAATGAGAGTAGAGCATGATGTTACACTAGTCACACACACCACCTCGAAACGGATTAAAGACTTGAATGGAAGACTTGAAATCGTGAGACTTCTAGGAGAATACCTAGGCAGCATGCTCGTTGCCATCTGTCTTAGCAGCCTATTTGGCAGAAG
This sequence comes from Equus asinus, assembly GCF_041296235.1. Lineage (NCBI taxonomy): Eukaryota > Metazoa > Chordata > Mammalia > Perissodactyla > Equidae > Equus > Equus asinus. The sequence goes on along the minus strand of NC_091818.1, from coordinate 12,887,458 downwards.
CGTGTGTGACAGGAATGGGCAACAAAGGAAACAGGCAGATGGGAAGCGACGTTAGACTGGGCCAGTCTTCCTCAGCAAATACAGCAGCATTGCCAGCCGCTGTGAGCACAGCAGTAACCATCTGCCTAAATAAAACCAATCAAAAGTTGCAAAGGATAGAAAAACTGAACCTCAAAAAAAAAAAAACAAAGCATGCTAGTAGGAAGAACAAGGTATCTAGGAATAACCAGTGCCAAACAGGTGAAAGCTATGTAAACCGAGAAGTAGCAAAGCTTTGGGGAAAGAAATTCCACAAGATACAAGGAAACGGAAGGGCATCAGTGTGCATGGAATGGAAGAAAACGAAGGAAGAATGAAGTATTATCACAATGATACCTTTCTTATCCCTGGAATCAACATCTCTTTGATCTCTTCAAGTCTCTGTGCCTGGTTTCTGTTTGGAAAAGCTGTTTCTGGGTATCTCTCACTTGAGTATCCCAGCCTAAGCCAATCCTGGTACTGTAAACATGCAGCAATCTGGGGTGACACGTTCAGTGTAATGGCATAAACACTCTCAGAATTCAAAGTTGTCCTGACAACCTCCATGCACACAGTGTTTCAGAGCCCTCTCCTCCCAGTCTGACTACTCCCCCTTTCCAGGAAGGATAGTTTTCCTTGTTCTGGATGCGTTGTCGGTTTTCAACTTTGTCCTCTAACTTGGAAAGGTCTACTACATTCCCTCTAGACACCGGTTTCTTTCCTTTAAGATTATCCTGGGTTTTATCACATATCTTTTGTGGATATGGCCAAATGGGTGGACTTTCCCCAGAGAAAGTCCTGGACTCCCTCCCAAGTTGACGTTGCCCAGGAAATCCTGTGATGCACAATGATCGTGTGATCTCATGGCAGTCTGACAATTCCACCTTGGTGGGTCACATATTTTCCTTCCTTCATGATTTGGGAAAGCGTACCAGATGCGTTCATAGACTCTAATATTCTCATGGTTCTTTTTCTGGTGAGTATTGATAAGGTCTCCTCACAATTACTACTTCTTTATGATCTCTGTGCCAACCATACCTTGAAATCTGGATTTCCTAATGTTAGAAATCTGATCTGTACCCATGATGCTAGCCCCTGAAGCCCGGGCCACGCAAGAGGAAGTTGGGCACTTACCTGCTGCACCACAGGGCCGGCAATGAATTAGACTTCTGCACCAACCTTTGGCCTGAACTTGGGAAGATGTTGGCCTGCTTCAATCATTCGTGAAGGAAATCAGTAGTAACATCATGGAAGGTATTATTTTCCATTGGGTCATGAGTTTAGCATGGAACATGTTCTCTTGCTAGTATTCCGCTTCATCACTTTGCAAAGGTCTACCTTTCTGTAGCATCATTAAGCACTTTGAGGTGATTACCAATCCTTGGAAGTTCATCCTCTCTGATCTCTTTCAGCCTATAAAGCTTTAGGCCGTAAGTCTGCACCCCTTTTTGGAGTTTTGATTTTATGTGGATTGATTGCCGTAACCCTGCATTCTAACATGCTATAGCTTTCAGATCTACATCCTCATAGATTTAGACTTCTGAGTAGGTTACATCATCTTCACCACCGTAAGGCTAATTACAGGCTCTCACGATACTTGTGCCTAATCAACTCTTTCTCGCTCTGGCCCTCGCCTACTTTTCCTCTGGGAACTACCAATCCCATGTCACATGCTACCTGTTTGTTGGTCCGTTTTTCCTCTTCTCCTGTACATGAGATCCTGTGGTAATTGACCTTACCCCTGGCGCTTGTTTCAGTTCCTCTAGTACCCTCAGGAGCCATTCTGGTGGTCACAAATGGCTGGACTTGCATCCGTTCCGACAGCTGAATGCTATGCCACTGTGTGGCTATAGCCTATGTTCCTTCTCCATTCGTCCCTTGATGGGCATCAGGGAGGCTTCCAAGTCTTGGATATCGGGCGTAAGGCTGTGGTGCTCACAGCAGTGCACGGATCTCTGTGCATTACTGTTTCCATGATCTTTGGATATATACGTCACAGAGGAATAGCTGGATCATATGCTAGGTGGATTCTGAAACATTCTGAATTTTCACTCCTTTGTGTAGTGGCTGCATCGGCTCAAACTCCCACCTGCAGTGCAGGAGGCTTCCCTTCTCTCCACCTCCTCTCTGAAACATGTTGTTTCGTGTCTTCGCCCTTATAGCCATTCTGACCACTGTGAGCTGCTATCTCATTGCACTTCGGATTTGCATTGGCCTCAGACTTAATGATGAGGAACATGTTTTCATACAGCCTGTTGGCCATCTTTCTATCTTCCTGGGAGAAATGTGTGTTTCCATCTTTTGCCCAGGTTTTGTTGGGCTCATTGTTTTTTTTTCCTGTGGAGATGTATGAGTTCACTGGATCTTATGGCTGTTCACCCCTTCTCCGATGTCTGTTCTGCAAACATCCTGTCACAGTTCTTGTGCTGTCTTTGCATTGAATCGATGGAGTCGTTGGCCGGGTAGAAGCTTCTGCGTTGGATGGAGTCACGCTTGTTTCTTGTTTCTTTTGTTGCCCTTACCCAGTCACACATGCTTCTTCCAAGTAGGCGGCTATGCCAGATGGCAAAGAGCAAGCTGCCTGCATTTTCCGGCAGCAGTTTCATGGTTTCAAGTCTTCCATTCAAAGCTTTAATCCATTTCAGTGTGGTATGTGTGCCTGGTGTAACATCATGGTCTAGTCTCATTTTGCCACTTGTGGCTCTGAAGTCTTCCCAGCACTGTTTCTTTTCGAGACTCTCCTTTCTCTGCTGTCTCCTCTTGGCTCCCGTGTCGAAAATGGGCTGCCTATATATGTGGCAGTTGACTGCTGGGCTCAATTCTGTTCCATGGGTCTGTGTGCCTATTTTGGGGGAAAGGCTGTGCTGTACCGGTACCTAGCGCTTTGTCCTATATTTGGCAATCAAAAAGTGTGATACATGCTGCTTTGTTCGTTTTCCTCAGGATTCCGTTTCCTATTCAGGGTCCTTTGTTGCCACATAGAAACTTTAGTATTCTCTCTTCTATTTCTGTGGGAAAGATTGCTGCAACTTTGACTGGGACGACATGAAATGGAGACATTGCTTTTTGCGGTATGGATGCTTAAAGTGTGTTCATTCTTCCATTCAAAGAACATGGAATAGACTTCCGTTTCCTTGTGTCTTGTGGAATTTCTTTCCCCAAAGCTTTGCTAGATTTCGGCAGACAGAGCTTTCTCCTGTTTGGCCAAAGTTATTCCTAGATGTTTTTTTCTTTTTACTGGCATGCTTTCTCTTTTGCTGTTCCTTTTTTCTATTCTTAGCAACATTTAATTGGTTTGTTTTGGCAGAAGTTTATGGCTGTGCTCACATCTGCTGGCCATGCTGCTGTATTTGCTGAGCAAGAGTAGCGCAGTATAACTTTGCTTCCCATATGCCTCTACACTAGGTCCCACGCCTGGCCCAGAACGGCTGGATGAGCGGTGAGGAGGCCCACCCCCAGGATTCCACGTGGCCGACCCTGGGTTGCCGACTCATAATGCAGGGACTTCACGGCTGCCCCACTGGCTGGCCCCTTTCGTGTTCCATTGGCAACCTGCAGTTGAGTGGAATGTACTTTAACATGTTACTTGAGCCCAACTCTGGCCCTGTGTAGATGAGGCCAGCTTCTTTTTCTGGACCACTGTGATGTCAGAGTATTTGTCAGAATCGTGTCTCTTGTCCAATCAGGCTTCGGGGACACAGGGTTTCCGAGCCCACGTGGAGCAGTCTCAGAACTCACCCTTCCCAGTTAGCCCAGGTTTGACCTTCAATGCAAGGTTTGGGGTTGTGAGTTTCTCGGACTTTCAAACGTTCAAGCAGACCCTAACTAAACACTGAAGTCATTCACTGTGGATTATTGAGGTGTGATTTCTGTTTGCCTTCCATTTTCTGGGAGCTTGCTTTCTTTTCCATAGTCTAATCGTCATGGGTCTGAGCTATCTCCCTTCGATATGCTTATCAGTGTGTTCTCCTTCATTTCAAGTTAGGAGTTTGGTATTTCTTTAATCACCATAGGTTGTATAGGCTGATGTGTGAGTGCTTTCGGTACTTTTGGGTGTTGTCTTTGAATTTCCATCGGTCATTTGAAGGAATCTTTGCCATCCTAGCCTAGATCCACCTGAGCACTGAGCAAACGTGGTCATCTTGGTTGGTTCGATATTGTGAGATCAGAAACGCCATGTTTGAGGTTGTCCTGGAAACCACCTTCCCAGACACAATGGTTCCGAGATGAATTAGATGAATCTGATGAATTCCTCTCTCCAGGTGAGAGATCCTTCTGTCTCTTTTCTAGATTTGGAAAGTTCAGAACTTCACACCTGATCCTTGAACACTCCACTAGATTACATCTAGATACTGGCTTACTTTATTTCCACAGGTTTTGTTATTTGTTTAATTTACCTCCTCAGCTGTGGCATGTTTATATTTCTTTAAATAGAATGGTAATGTTCTAAGTTTCAGCAAACATCGTTATGTGTAGTGTCAAACACCTAATCAATACTCCTTCTATGGCAAGAGATGGGGGAGAGAATCTCATTGATCTCAACTGAGCACTCTAGCCTGGGAGGACAGCCTTCACACAGTAACGAAGCTTTCTGCAAAAGGGTGCTTTTGCACACTCTTCCTGAGTCCTTCCAAACCAAGAGACATACCCCAAGCATGACAGGGGCCCATTCCTTCCAGGCTTCAAAGAGATACCTAGTGACACATTACCATGTACCCAGTGGGTGCCTATGACGCCAGAGCTATGGAAAGTGAGACTTCTCTTCACAGAATACTAGGGATCTAGGACGGAGGCCTCTATTCTTCACTTCAATGTCTTCAAGAGATCATTCTTGACTTTGGATTATGAGTAAGGCAGAAGGCCAACATAGGTCTGATAAGCCCAAGGTCCGGCCTCTTGTTTCAAGTCAAGTTTCAAGCTTGAATCAGCATGGCCTCCCCATCGACTTGAGGAGAAGGCAATGTTCTCCTCTCAGTGCTTGTCCCTCTGTTATCACTTCTTCCCAATGATTCCTTTCTTATCCATTGAATTAGCGTCTCTTGCATCTCTTCACGTTTCTGTGCCCAGATTCTGTTTGCAAAAGCTGTATCTGGGTATCTGTCACTTGAGTATCCAAGCCTAGGCCAATCCTCGGGCTGGAGACCTGCGGCCATCTTGGGTGACATGTTTACCGTGATGTCATAAACACCCTCAGAATTCTAAGCTGTCCTGAAAACCTCCATGCACACAGTTCTTCACGACCATCTCATACCAGTCTGACTACTTCCCCTTTCCAGGTAGGATAGTTTTACCTGTTCGGGATTCCGTGTCTGTTTATAACTTTATCCTCGAACTTTGAAAGGTTTACTACAATCCCGCTAGACACCAGTTTCTTTCCTTTCAGATTATCCTGGGTTTTATCTCTCATCATTTGTGGATGAGTCCAAATGGGTGGACTTTCCCCAGAGAAAGCCCTGGAGTCCCTCCCGAGATTGATTTTCCTGGTCAATCCTCTGACGCATAATGATCGTGTCATCTCCATTTCCACCTTGGCAGGTCACATGTTTTCCTTCCTTCATCATTTGGGGAAGTGTTCCTGATGCGTTCATAGATTGTAATATTCCCATGCTTCTTACTCTGATGTGTATGCATAACGTCTCTTCACAATTTCGACTTCTTTAGGATGTCTGTCTGCACCATACCGTGAAATCTATATTTGCTAATGCTACTAATCTGATCTGCACCCATGATGCTCGCCGATGAAGCCTGTACCATGCAAGTGGAATGTGGGAACTTACCCAGTACACCACAGGGCCGGCACTGAATTGGATTCTTGGACCAACATTTTGCCTGAACTGGGGAAGATGTTGGCCTGCTTTGATTATTTGTAAAGGTAATTAGTAGTAACATCATGGACGGTAACCTTTTCCTTTGGATCCTGAGTTTAGCACGGAACATGTTCTCTTGGTAGAGTCGTTCTTCATCTCTTTGCCACTGTCTACCTTTCTGTAGCATTATTAAGCACTTGGAGGTGATTAGCCATGCTTGGAAGTTCATCTTCTCTAATCTCTTTCAGCCTCCAAAGCTTTAGGCCATAAACCTGCTTGCCTTTTTGTAGTTTTGATTTTACATGAATTGATTGCCATAACCCTGCATTATAACACCCTATTGTTTTCAGATTTACAACCTCCTAGATTTAGAGTTCTTTGTATGGTACATCATCTTCACCACCGTAAGCCTAATGACATGCCCATACCACACACTGGTGCCTAATCAACTCTTTCTTCCACTGTCTTCTGCCACCGATTCCCTCTGGGAACCCCCAATCTCTTGTCATGTGCTACCTGTTTGTTTCTCCTTATTTTACTCTTCTCCTTGTAAGTGAGATGCTACGGTACTTGACTTTCTCCCTGGGGCTTCTTTCAGTTCCCCTCATACCCTCAGGAGCCATTCTGGTGTCACAAATGGCTGGACTGCACCCTTTCTTGCAGCTGAGTGCTATCCCATTGTGCGGCTATAGCCAAACTTCTTTCTCCATTTGTCCCTTGATGGGCCCCAGGGCGATATCCAAGTCCTGGACATCAGGATTAAGGCTGTGGTGAACACAGCGGTGCAGGGATTCCTATGCGTTGGTGTTTCCAAGTTCTTCGGATAAATACGCCGCAGAGGAATAGCTGGATCATATGGTAGATGGATTCTGAAATTTCTGCAGAAATTCCACACCACTTTGCATAGTTCCCACACCGGCTTACACTCCCACCAACGGTGCAGGAGGCTTCCCTTCTCTCCACCTCCTCTCCGACACTTGTTTCCTGTCTTGTTCCTTATGGGCATTCTGACCACAATGTGCTGTTATCTCATTGCCATTTGGATTTGCATTGGCCTTACACGTAATGATTATGAGCATGTGTTCAGACAGCTGTTGGCCATCTTTCTATCCTATTTGGTAAAACTCTGTTTCCATCTTTTGCCCAGGTTTTAATGGGCTTGTTGTTTTTTCTCTTGTGTTGGCATGTGCGGTCGTTGGCTCTTTTGGCTATTCAGTCCTTCTCCGATGTGTGGTTTGAAACATCCACTCACAGTTTTTGTGCTGTCTTTGCATTGACTGGATGGTTTCCTCGGCTGGGCAGAAGCTTCTGCGTTGGACGCAATCCCATTTGTTTCTTGTTTCGTGTGTTGCCCTTGCCCAGTCACACATGCTTCTTCCAAATAGGTGGCTATGCCACATGGCCATGAGCAAGGTGCTGGTTTTCTACTAGAAGTTTCACGGTTTCAAGTCTACCATTCAAGGCTTTAATCCATTTCGAGGTGGTGTGTGAGCCTGATGTAACATCATGGTCTACTCTCATTGTGTCACATATGGCTGTGCATTTTTCCACCACCTTTTCTTCTTGAGACTGTCCTTTCTCCACTGATCCTCTTGCCTTCCTCGTTGCAAATGGGCTGTCCATATATGTGTGAGGTGACCTCTGGGCTCTAGATTCTTTTCTGTTGATCTCTGTGTCTGTTTTTGAGACCAGACTGTGCCGTTTCGGTACGTAGCACTTCGTCCTACATGTTGAAATCAGTAAATGTGACATGTCCTGCTTTGTTCGTTTTCCTCAGGATTCCTTTGGGTATTCAGGGTCCCTTGTTGTTGGATAGAGACTTAAGGATTCTCTCTTATATTTCTGTGGGAAAGATTCTGCAACTTTGACTGGGATTGCATGGAATCCAGAGATTGCTTTATCCGTTATGGAGGTTTCAAGTATTTTAGTTCCTACATTCCTATAGCACGGAATACCCTTCCATTTGCTTGTGTCTTCTGGAATTTCCTTCCCCAAAGTTTTGCTAGTTTCCGATTTCCATAGCTTGCACCTGTTTAGCTAAGCTTATTTCTAGAGATCTTATTCTTTTTTTCCTGAGGTTTGGTTTTTCTGTTCTTTTCAAGTTTTCATTAGTTTTGTTTCAGCTGATGTTTATGGCTGTGCTCAGATCTGCTGTCGATGTTGCTGTATTTGCTGAGGAATACTGACGCTGTCTGACGTTGCTTCCCAGCTGCATCTACACTACCTCCCATGCCTCCCCGAGAATGGCTGGACCAGCGGTGAGGAGGTTCACCCCCAGGATTCCGCATGGCCACCCAGAACGTGCAGACTTCACCACTGCACCACGGGCCGGCAAATTTCATGTCCCATTGGCAACCTGCAGTTGAGTGGAATGTGACTTTAATATGCTACCTGAGCCCAACTCGGGCACTGTGTAGATGAGGCCAGTTTGTTTTTCTTCTCCACTGTGATGTCAGAGGATTTGTCAGAATTGTGTCTCTGCTGTCCCTGCAAACTTCATAGACACAGGCTTTCAGAGCCTGATTTTAGCAGTCTCATAACTCACCCTTACCAGTTTTCCGAGGTTTGACCTTCGCTTGGGTTTTTGTGATTGTGACTTACTCTGACTTTCGAACGTTCAGAGTATGTCTAAAACTGACATCTTTCTTTATGTATTATTCATGTGTGATTTCTGTGTGCCTTCCATTTTCTGGGAACGTTTTTTATTTTCCATGGTAGAATCGTTGATATGGGCTCAGCGAGCTGAAGACTTGAATGAAAGATGCTCGGACTCTCAAGATCCTGCATTGGTGTTCTTTTATTGAGAGAACAGTACAGGGTGGCATGGGGACAGGACACATTAGCAGTGAAGAGCTACTGCTGCTGCTGCCTGGGGACAGGACCCATGGGTAGTCAGAGCTATTGCTGCTGCCCTGACTAGAGGGTTAGGGCTAATTTTATAAGGCATGGGTATATGACTTATTTTTACTCGAAAAAGAAATAATGATGTAAAATGTCTTTAAATGATTTCAGTACAGATGGGGTCTGGACATTGTGTTGTCATATTTTTAGATACGAATCTGGCCATATAGATCAGCATGTAGGTGAGAATGCCCTGGGCTTCTCGCCCTGGGGCAGCCCTAATTCATTCCATAAAAAAATCCACTGGGTCCTATAGTTTGGCATGTAGTCCAGGTCACCTTCAGCTTCCCTAGCTGGGGCAGCCCTGATCCACATCATAAACCTCACTGAACCTATATGGACTGGAAATCTTTGGGGATATGGATGATGGTCAGTCTTCTGTGAGTACTTCTGGCTGTACAGGGTCGTAGAGCTGTCCCTAAATGGGGCCATAGGTACACTTAGGCAGTTTAGTGGACCAGAAGGCTTGCCCCATTGAGTTCAAGCCTGACAAGTTATACAGATCCTCTGGAGATGAGAGAGTCATTGACAAGAGGTGGTCCAGGAAGTGAAACATTTTTGACATGCATAAGACAAACAATGAAACAGACAACAAAATATCATAAGAAATACAAGCAGTATGTTTAACCCAATGAATAAGGTTTTGAAGTAGTGCAGAAACCTTGTCCTGACTAGGAGTTCAACCAATCATTTAGATGTAGGGTTGGTCAGACATGGATTTAATTTGGTGGCTGGGATACCAAGCCAGAAATATTTTGACGGTAGTCAGGAATATAGACACAACATTCAGTTTTTATAATGGCACAGGTGCCCCCTTGTGCTGCTGTCAAGACATCCAGAGCCATTTGGATTTGGAGAACTGCCTTACACACTTGGGGTACTTCTAAATTGAGCAGCGAAATGCTATGTTGTGTATCATTTAATGCCTTCATACTAAATTTGTTTAGGACTTCCATGTGCAAGACAACACTTTCGATTCCTAATTGGTGAAAGAAAATTGCGGAAAGATGGTCATACCAGTGGAAGACAGGGCTGGTCAAGTGCTGTTGCAAGTTGCGTAGGTTAGCAGGAGGAGATATAGTAAATGTAGTTCTACCTTGCATCCAGACAAAGCCTAGAGTGCATCGTCCAATCCATGCAGGTGGTACCCAAGGTCATAAATTGGAGCCACATATCCACTGAGCACCGTTAGGGGCTAACCAACACGTGTTGAGCCATGTATCCCAGTCAGTCTGAAACCAATCAGTATTTTTTTAAGGCTATGATATGAGAACACATATAACAGTGATTTTTTCCCATAGGTCGAGTGCTATAAGGCCATGTATCACAGGGGTGATTTTTTTCCCCCAAAGAAAGTGGCCTTTTACTGAGTTGCCCACTAGTAGAAGTGAACCAAATATATTCATCCCAAATTTTGTATTGTCCATCCTGTGTGTATTAATAAGTTGGGGACATTACCTTTGGAACTTGTTCTGTATGATCCAAGTGTGACAAGGCAAATCTAGTTAGTATTTGGACAGTAGTATTGAAGGAAAATGTTTGATTGTGGCCAGGGAACTTCCAGGTGTCAGAGGTAGATGGCCACAAGGAGACATTACTATTAATAATACATGAATATTGCGGAAGAAAAGAGCTAGAATCTAATATCCATGAATGCCTACTATAGATTCTACAGAAACATATTTTTTTCTCTCTTAAATCACTCTCATTTTTACAAAAGATAGTCAAATCAGGATTACCGGGTTTGCAAATCAAGTGTAGTTTCAATACAACTTGCTCCAATTATTTACATAACAGCAGCAAGAATAGTAATTTTTCATACAGGCTTTTTTAAATGTGCTTCGCTGGATCTTTTCCTGCAAAATCTCAGATTGAACTGTGAAGGCCTCTAGAGGCCAGAAAAGCCAAGACAAGGACTTGCCATCAGATTTGGCCTGAAGTACCTACAGATTTGAGTGGTGTTCTCTTTGAAGTCTCCCCAAATTTTCGGAGGTTACTTGCACCTGCCAGATAAGCAAGCTTCCTTACTTACCGGGTAAGATTGCCAAAATCTCAGTAAACAAGGTACCAGGCCTGTGTTTCCGAGTGGCTGTATTCCAGAAAGTCCAATCTTTGTTCCTGAAACGCTGTCTTGTCATATCTGAGGCTGTGTGTTTCAAATATGAGATTCCAGTCAAAGCCTTGGTAATATAACCAATGTGTCCTGTTATAAGGAGAACAGATTCTTATGGAACTTACGCAAATATTGCCACGAAATGACCATACTCAGTCACAAAGGGTTTCTAAATTCAGGAGGGATAAGGTAGGGAGAAAAAGATAAATGTTTCAGTTTTGCTCATAAAGGTATAATTTCACCAAATGGCTGTAAGTTTTAGTTAGCATAAGCGAAAAGAGAAAAAGATTTCCTTCATTATGAGAAAACAAAACAACACATCAAAACTCAACAATATTTCAAAAAGAAGTCCTAAAAATTTGTAATCGTCCTAATCAGTGCACACAGTCCTGTATAATCAATTCTTGAGCTGAATCTTCTGTCAGCAGATCGATGAGCATAGTTTCTGTTAGAATTCTGTCATTTCTTACTCCGTTCAGTTTTACAATCTGAAGGTTTATCAGAAACCTGTCGTTTAGACTCTTTGTGTCAGAATCCTTTCCAGGAATTTCTCGGAAGTTGAAACATATTTGCAGAAGGAAAAAGCATCAGAGTAAAACAACTATCTGCAAATGGACAAAGAACTCAAAAGGGCAAAGAAACTTGACTACTTCTGTGACATATAACACTGCCAGATAATAAGTGAACTTATCACTGATAACCAGGGCAGATCAGAATTTTAGGAATGCTATCTAATTTTGAGACGTCTATATTAATAACATTTACCCATCAAATACCAGCTAAGAAAGTCTATTGTCGCTTATTTCACAATGTTTCCCATTTAATTTAATAGACCAAATAAGCCAAATTACTTTAGCATTTTCCTCCTTGTAGGAAGAGAGAGCAAATTTTTTGAGAAGTCTCAGGGACCCTCTGAAAATCCACAGAGTAATCATTCTTCTGTCTACCAGGTCTAAAGAACGCCTTCATTCAGGATTTGAAAATTTTTGAGGGAGAAGCTTGTCACAACATATCAAAAGTTTTAAAAATGTTGTTCAAATAGCAAACAACACTCACTGTGAAACAATGCTCAGGTATCCATTCAAAGTGATAACAGAAAGTGTCAAAAATATTAAGAGTAACCTCAGCCATTATTTTCACAAAACAGATTTGTCTCTTAGGTAGACTTACTCAAAGGAACAGCTCTTAGATCCTCTTTAACAAGAGCAGATCAAAGGTTCAAGAAAATGTATCCTTTTAGAGAAAACCAAATTTGAATTTCTCCACCTACTTATGGTTCACATTCAAACTCATTCACTTAATTGAACTTACTTTAGTCTACTTTAGCAGACATAAAACTCATTTCAGAATTCCTCCTTCACAAACCTTCTACATCTTTCTTTTTCATTTTCAGTACTTGTCCCAAAGTCTTTCTTTTTTCCTTTCTAGTACATCAGGAGCAATTTATCTTTCTTAACCCATCAAACAAAAATATTTCCATTCTTTATACCTTTTTTACTGAAAACATACATTTTAACTTCCTTGAATACAGAGCTCTTTTGCTTAGTAATTTCCAGTAGCTTTAATTCCATAGGTTAGTTAGAACCTTTAACGCTTAACGGACCTAGTAAACACTAAAAAGGTAAACAATTATGAAATGTCTTTTATATCAGCATTCTAAACACTTCACAACTTAAGAAATATGCCACTTCGCAATAAAACACAAGGCATGCTTTTTGATACACCCAAACGCTTTTAGCCTGTTTAATAAGAAGCCAAAAGTAGATAACTTAGATATGTTTAACAATAATGTGTGAGTGTTCCGTTCTATCCAAAAGTGACCCGCATATTCATCTTTTTATCATTTAACTTAACTTGGCAAAACTCAAGATTGTTACCAAAAAGGATTTCGAAGCTGTTTTTTTCCCCAAGTATACAGACCATAAAAGTTATTGTACTCACTTTTATGAGTTTTATGTATTTAAACCATTTGTTTCCAACAATTATGTTCAGATTACTACGGAAACCTCATGAGGCATTAGACAAAACTGGTCATCATTTAAAGCTATTATTTTGCTGACAAATTAAACAAAGTGAACTTATATGACTAGTAAACTGAGTCTGAATGCCTGCATCCTATGCAAATACTTACAACTCTGACAAGAAGACAATTTTCAATGAAACCAACAAACTTAAACAAGCTTTCATTTACCAAAGGTTAATTCACTTCTTAACTTTGAAAGTCACTCTGTTAATTTCGGCTACATTAGAATTTAAGAAAGCACTTACTTTAAGCCAACTAAACAGAGATCTTAATTTTGGCCAGACCATCCAGGGGTTAAAATATCACACGTATAATGTACACATAGACACATATACACAGAGACTGTACAACTATTGTTTTAAAAACTACTGCCATGAATCAGGTACAATAATATAAAGCTCACCAGTTATAAATCAACACTTTCTTTTGAGCCTTTTTACTAATACTTACGGAGAAGACCCTCAAGATGCTAGACTTTTTGCAAGGGCACACTTATGGCCATTTATCCTTTCCCCTCCTTTCTTTTTTTCAGTCTTAAGAATCAGTGATATGCTAGATAGTAGTTCCTGGAGAGGGGGGAAGATAATCCTTTTCATGGTAAAGGAACAAGGTGGAATCTGAACTGCCTCTAGAACTGTATTTCCAGTCTTGCAAGGATTTTCTAAGGACAGTTGCTCTTGATTTCTCAGAAACTGGACTGTAACTTGAAGGACGTTCTAGGTTGACCTGCCTGTCCAACTTCAACAGAAAGGCACACATTTTCTACCAGCTGGCATTTCTGGGGCATAACCCATACAATTGAAAGTGTTTCTAATTAGTTAGAATGGCCCTGAGTGATGAGTCTTAAGGGATGCTTATCTCATTCCCCATGGCAGTAAAGCCAGTGTCCGACTGACAGTGAAGTGGAGAAGGGTGGAGTGCATACAAAGGGCTTGAACTGGCTGGAGGCCGGGGCTCCCAGTACCCGGGTTGAGAATGAAGTTCCTTGCAAAAGGTGTTCAAGTTTTCTGATTTTACAGAAGTTCCAGGTTCTGGTCTGGTCCAGCCTGAACTTAACCAAGACTTGGTGACAACAGAGGACATGATGAGCAAAACAAAGAAAGGAAATGAAGACATCAGACCTCACCCTCATGGCAGCTCAAAGAGGGTTCTCAAGAGAAGACTCACTAAACAGTTCCCGTGCTGGGGCACACTACTGTAGCATGACAGTTCACATAATAAATCACAGGTCTGCCACCCTCATAGCCAACTCAGTAGGTGACTAAAACACTCAATGAGTCAACCCCCAAGAGAGGGCACCCTACTTGGGCTTTCCGGGGTGATCAGGCCCAGAAATGCCAAGTTTGGACTCCCAGGGGTGGAGGCCATGACTGTTGACAGATTTCTTTGCTTCCCTGTTGCAAAGCTCAAAAGGAGATGAAAATCGCCATTGCAACTCTAAGAAAGATGAAAGAGACAGGTCCATTACCTTGAAAATCCCCCCTGAACCTGGGGCAGCATCCTACCTGTCATTCCTACTGTGGGGTTCCTATAACAAGGGGTGAAGGGGGTGTCCCCCAGCATTGCCTCCATTGCATATCTTCCCTGGTATGCCTGGAAGTTACAGGTGCTTGGTGAACATCTTTCCTATTCTGCCTGACAGTAATAGGTGCCTGGTGAATGGTCCCCAAGAGAAAGGGAGAAGTTCAAGAGAGAACAGGATGGAGAAAATTAGTGAGGCATTTTCCGCCGCTCTGGGGGACATTCTACCCAATTGTGTGTTGGAGGCATTCTCCGAGAAGGGCTTCCCATACGCAACCAAAGGTTAGACTTTGGTACTTTCCTTGAACTGGAGTCCCAGTTGGGACATTCACACAGTTCAGAGCATGGTCAGCTGCCATGGGAGGTATCCCAATCCAACCTTAGGTAAAGAAACCTTCCAGGGGAGTCTTGCAGATTGCTGACCATCCTAATGACTTAAGTGGCCGACCCTTGCCCACCTAAAATTTGTATATTAGAGATAGGGTCAGGAAGGAATGGAGTAATTCACTCTACATCGCCCTTAGGCTTAAGGTACTGATTCTCTTCAAGCTGAATGCCATGATTTGCCCCATAGAATAGCCATGGGCAGCAAACGTGGATTCATACAGCTATCCAAGACAGTTCCTGATGGAGAAGTGAATTGTGATTCATCCTCGAAGCTGATGAGTCGGAAGAAAGCTTTCTTGGTCTCTCAAGGCCTGGCAGAGGTGCTCTTTTATTTAGAGAATGGTACAGGATAACATGGGGACAGGACCCATGGGGAGTAAAGAGTTGCTTCCTGGGGACAGGACCTATGGCTCGTGAAGAGCTGCAGGCATGGGAACTGGACGCACGGGCAGTGAATAGCCGCTGCTGCTGCATGGGGAAAGGAGCCATGGGCAGTCAGATGTCCTGCTGCTGCCCTGAGTTGAGGGTAAGGGCAAATTTTATAAGGCATGGGTACATGACATTTTTACTGGAAAAAGAAAAGATGATGTAAAAAGCCATTAAATGACTTCAGTACAGATGGAGTCTGGTTATTGTGTGGTCGTATAACACTAGATATGAATTTGGCCATATAGATAGGCATGTAGGTGAGCATCACCTGGGCTTCTCTCACTGGGGCACCTTTAATTCATACCAAAGAAAATTCACCGGGTCATATGCTTTGACATGTAGGCCAGGTATCCTTGGGCTTTTCGAGCTGGGGCAGCCTTAATCCACATCAATCGTCATTGTCTTTCTCAGCTATCTCCCATAGATACGCTTATCAGTCCGTTCTCCTTCATTCCAAGTTATGAATTTTGTGTTTCTTTAATCACCATATGTTCTCTAGGCTGATGTGTGAGTGTTTTCATGATTGTTGGGCATTGCCTTTGAATTTCCATCTTTCATTTGAAGGAATCTTTGCTATCCTAGCCTAGGTCCAACTGAACACTGAGAACACGAGGTGATCTTGGTTGGTTTGACATTCTGAGATCAGAAACTCCAAATTCTAGGTTGTCCAGGCAACCACCTTATGGACATAATGTTTCTGAGACAAATTAGAGAAATCTGATGAATTCCTGTCTCCAGGTAAGATATTTTTATGTCTCTTTTCTAAATTTGGGAAGGCTGGAACTTGACCCTGGATCCATGGTCCTCCTAGTAGATTACATCTAGATACTGCTTTACTTTATTTCTGTAGGGTTTGTAAGTTGTTTGATTTACACCCTAAGCTCTGGCATGTTTATTTTTCATTAAATATAAGTGTAATGTTCTAATTTTCAGCCAACTTCCTCACATATGCTGTCAAAACACATAGTCAATAATCTTCTACGGCCAGAGATGGGAGAGAATTTCACTGGTGCCAAACTGAGCACTCTAGCTTTGGATGTCAGCCTTCACTTTGGATTGGTGATTCCCAGAGGGAATGAAAAAATCCAAAAGGGCATGCTGATTTGGGGCATAAAGGATTTGAGGCTGAAAGAGATTAGAGAAGATGAACTTCCAAGGACTGTGAATCTCCTCCAAATGCTTAATGATGCTACAGAAAGTAGACCATTGCAAATAGATTATGGGGAATACTATGAAGAGAATGTGTTCCCTGCTAAACAGATGAACCAAGGGAAAATGTTACCGTCTATGATGTTACGAGTAATTACATTCACGAATAATCACAGCAGGCCATCTTCTTCCCAAGATAAGGAAAAATATGGGTCCACAAGTAAAATTCAGGGCCAGCCATGTGTTCAGGAGTGTAAGTGCCCACATTCCTATTGGGTGGCCTGGGATTCATGGATTGGCATCACTGGTGCTGATCAGATTAGTAACGTTGGGAAAGATGGATTTCATGGTATAGTGTGTACAGAGATCACAAAGAAGTCGAAATTGTGAGCATACATCAGAGATAGGCAATAGGAAAAAAACATGAAAATATTGCAATCTATGACATATCTGGTACACTTCCCTAAATACAGACTGAAGGAAGTGATGTGACCTGCATAGGTAGAATTTGCGGACTGCATGAGATGACACGATCATTGCACATCAGAGGCTTCAGTGGGCAACTTCAACTTTGGGTGGACTCCAGAACTTTCACTGGGGAAAGTCTACACATTCTGCCATATTCACAAAATGTAACAGATAAAACCCAGGATAAACTTAAAGTAAAGAAACCATGTCTAGAGAGAATGTAGTAGACATTTAAAAGTTCAAGGGTAAAGTTAGAAACCCACAAGAAATCCAGGAAATGGAAAACTATTCAAGCTGGAAAGGGAGAGTAGTCGTGTGCATAGAAGATGCTGGGACAGCTTAGAAGTTTGAGGGAGTTTATGACATACAGTGAACATGTCACCCAAGATGGCCTCATGGTTATAGTCTGAGGATTGTCCTAGGCTACGATACTCAAGTTAGAGATACCCAGAAGAGAATTTAAAAACAGAAACCAGGCACTGAAACTTGAAGAGAGAGAATACATGCTGATTAAAGGGGTAAGAAAGAAGTCATTGTGAGGAAGCAATAATAGGGGGACAAGCGCTGAGTGGAGAACATTGTAATCTACTCAAGTGTATGGGGAGGCCATGCTGATGCAAGCTTGAAACTCGATTTGAAACCAGAGGCTGGACTTGGGGCTTATCAGACCTATATTGTCCTTCTGCCTTAATCATAATCCAAAATTAAGAATGATCTCCTGAGGACACTGTAGACAATGATTGATGCTTCCTTTCCTATGCCCCTAGCATTCATTGAAGAGAAGTCTCACTTTCCATGGCTCTGGCATTACAGAGGCCCATTCGGTACATGCTAATGTGTCACAAGATATCTCTTTGAACGCTTGAAGGAATGGACGCCCGTCATGCTTCGTGAATGTCCCATTGTTTGACAGGGCTCCAGAATTGTGCTGAGAAGCACCCTACTCCAGACGGCTTCATTGCTTTGTGAGGGCTGCCCTACCAGGCTAGTATGCTTAGTTTGGCTTCAATGAAATTCTCTCCCCATATCTCTTGAAGTAGAATGATTATTAATATCGTGTATTGACAGCATATGTAAGGAGGTTGGCTCAAAATTAGAACATTACAATTATGTTTATAGAAAAATAAACATGCCAGAGCTGAGGATGTAAATCGAACAAGTAAAACACTCTATAGAAATATAGTAAGCCAGCATCTAGACGTAATCTAGTGGAACACTCAACGATCGGGAGTAAAGTTCGAAACTTCCCAAATCCAGAAATGAGACAGAAAAGTATCTTACCTTAAGCGGAGTTCATCAGATTTCTCTAATATGTCTCAGAAACATAATGTCCGTGAAGGAGGTTGCCAGCACAACCTCGAATCTGGAGTTTCTGATCTCAGAATGTCAAAGCAACCAAGACGACCACGTGTTCTCAGGGCTCAGTGTCACCTCGGCCAGGATAGCAGTTTCCTACAGGTGACCGATGGAATTTCCAAGACAACACGCAACAATCACGAAAAGACTCAGACCTCGGTATACAGAACATATGGTGATTACAGAAATACAAAAGTCATAGCTTGCAATGAAGGAGAACGGACTGATAAGCATATCGAAGAGAGATAGGTCAGAAAGACTGTAATGATTAGACTTTGGAAAAGAGAAAAATCTCCCTGAAAATGGAAGGTCAATAGAAATCACATCTGAATAATCCACAGTGAAAGACTTCAGTCATTAGACAGACTCTGACTGGACGTTTGAAAGTCCGAGAAAGTCACAACGCCAAAAACTGCAGCGAAGGTCAAACCTGGACTAACTGGGAAGGGTGAGTTATGGGACTGCTCCACGCGGGCTCTGAAAACCTGCATCCACGAGGCTAGACAGGACAGCAGACACACGATTCTGACAAATCCTCCGACATCACAGAGGGCCAGAAAAAGAAGCTGGCCTCATCTACACAGGGCCAGAGGTGGGCTCAAGTAGCATATTCAAGTCACGTCCCACTCAACTGCAGGTTGCCAATGAAACACGAAAGGGGCAGGCCAGTGGGGAAGTGGTGAAGTCCGCGCATTCTGGTTCGGCAGCCCGGCTTCGGCCACATGGAATCCTGCGGGTGAGCATCCTCACAGCTCGTCCAGCCATTCTGGGGCACATGTGTGAGGTAGTGTAGAGGTAGATGGGAACCAACATTAGACAGCTCCACTCTTCCACAGCAAATAGAGCAGCATGGCCCGCAGATGTGAGCACAGCCATAAACTTCTGCCAAAACAAAGCCAATCGAAAGTTGCAAAGAATTGAAAAATTGAACCTCAAAAAAGAAAGCATGCCAGTAAGAAGTAAAAGATGTCTAGCAATAACCTTGGCCAAACAGGAGAAAGCTATGGAAACCGAAATCCAGCAAAGATCCTGGGGAAGAAACTCTGGAAGACACAAGGAAACTGAAGGCTATTCCGTGTTCTTCGAATGGAAGAACTAACACACGTGAAGCGTCCATACCACATAAAGCCATCTCTGTATTCCATGCAGTCCCAGGCAAAGTCGCAACACTATTTCCCACAGAAATGGAAGAGAGAATCCTAGAGTTTCTATCCAGCAACAAAGGACACTGAATAGCCAAAGGAATACTGAGGAAAACGGACAAAGCAGCAGGCATCACACATTGATTTCCAGATAGAGGACTAAGTGCTAGGTACGGAAAGTGCACAGCCTGGCGCCCAAAAGAGGCACACAGACCCATGGAACAGAATCGAGAGCCCAGAGGTCAACTGACACACATATGGACAGCCCATTTTCGACCAGGGAGCCAAGAGGAGACAGCAGAGAAAGGAGAGTCTCGACAAGAAATGGTGCTGGGAAAACAGCACAGCCACATGGAACACAGTGAGAGTAGACCATGATGTTACACGAGGGACACACACCACCTCGAAATGGATTAAAGCCTTGAACGGAAGACTTGAAAACGTGCAGCTTCTAGGAGAAAACGCAGGCAGCTTGCTCTTTGCCATCTGGCTTAGCCACCTGTTTGGAAGAAGCATGTGTGACGGGGCAAGGGAAACGAAGGAAACAAGAAACAAGGGGGACTCCATGCAACGCAGAAGCTTCTGCGCCGCCAACGACACCATCGACTGAATGCAAAGACTGTGCAACAACTGACAGCAGATGTTTGCAAACCGCACATCGGAGAAGGGGTGAACAGCCATGAGATCCAATGAACTCATACGTCTTCACAGGAAAAAAAACAGCGAGCCAAATAAAACCAGGGCAAAAGATGGAAACAGACAGCTCTCCCAGGAAGATAGAAAGATGGACAACAGGCTGTATGAAAACATGCTCATCAACATTAAGTCTCTGCTCAATGCAAATACGAACGGCACTGAGATAGCAGCTCATAGTGGTCAGAATGGCTATAAAGATGAAGACAGGAACCAACAAGTTTCAGAGAGGAGGTGGAGAGAAGGGAAGCCTCCTGCACTGCTGGTGGGAGTGTAAACCGGTGCAGCCACTATGCGAAGTGGTGTGGAATTGCCTCAGAATTTTCAGAATCCATCTACCACATGGTCCAGGTATTCCTCTGTGGCGTATATATCCAAAGATCTTGGAAACACTAATGCACAGAGATCCGTGCATCGCTGTATTCCCCACAGCTTTACTCCCAATATGTAACACTTGGAAGCCTCCCTGATGCCCATCAAGGGACGAATGGAGAAGGAAGATGGGCTATATCCACACAATGGCATAGCACTCAGCTGTAGGAACAGATGCAGTGCAGCCATTTGTGACCACCTGAATGGCTCCTGAGGGTATCAGGGGAACTGAAACAAGCCCTGGGGTAAGGTCAAATACCACAGGATCTCACGTACAAGGAGAAGAGGAAAAATGGACCAAGAAACAGGTAGCACGTGACATAGGATTGGCAGTTACCAGAGGGAAAGGGGGGCGGGGGACGGAGGGACAAAGAGTTGATTAGGCACAAGTGTGTGGTGAGGGCCTGTAATTAGGCTTACGCTGGTGAAGATGATGTAGCCTACACAGAAGTCTAAATCTATGAGGATGTAGATTTGAAAGCTATAGGATGTTAGAATGCAGGGTTACAGAAATCAATTCACATAAAATCAAAACTCCAAAAAGGGGTGCAGATTTACGGCCTAAAGCTTTGGAGGCTGAAAGAGATTAGAGAAGATGAACATCCAAGGATTAGCAATCGCCTCCAAATGCTTAATGATGATACAGAAAGGTAGACCTTTGCAAAGAGATGAAGAGGAATACTACCAAGAGAACATGGTCCGAGCCAAATCATGAGTCAACGGCAAATGTTACTGACCCTGATGTTACTACCGCTTCCCTTCACGAATGATGGAAGCAGGCCAACATCTTCCCAAATTCAGGCCAAAGGTTGGTCCAAAAGCCCAATTTGGGGCCGGGCTGTGGTGTAGCAGGTAAGTGCCCACATCCGCTTGGGCTGCCAGGACTTCACAGGCTAGCATCACGCGTGGGGATCAGATTACTAGCATTAGGAAATACAGATTTCAAGGTCTGGTGGTCACAGAGATCATAAAGAAGTAGAAATGGTGAGGAGACCTTATCAGTACGCACCAGAAAAAGATCCACGATAATATTACAATCTATAAACGCATCAGGTACACTTCCCCAAATGATGAAGGAAGGACAACATGAGACCTGCCAAGTTGGAATTGTCAGACTGCTAGGAGATCACACGATCAGTGTGCATCAGGGGAATGCCTGGGCAACTTCAACATGAGAGGGCCTCCCGGACGTTCTCTGGGGAAAGTCCACCCATTTGGCCATATCCACAAAAGATAAGAGATAAAACCCGGGATAAGCTTAAAGGAAAGAAACCAGTGTCTAGAGGGAACATAGGAGACCCTTCAAGTCCTTTGAGAAAGTTAGAAACCGACAAGAAATCCAGAGCAGGGAAAACTATCCTACCTGGAAAGGGGGACTAGTCAGATTGGGATGAGACGGCTCTGAAACACTGTGTGCATTGAGGTTGTCAGGACAACTTAGAATCTGAGGGTGTTTATGACATCACAGTGAACATGTCACCCAAGATGGCCACATGTTTACAGTCCGAGGATTGGCCTAGTCTAGGACACTCAAGTGAGAGATACCCAGAAACAGCTTTTCCAAACAAAAACTTGAAAGGATCAAACAGACTCCGATTCAAGGGAGAAGAAAAGAATCATTGGGAACAAGCGATAATAGATGGACAAGCACTGAGAGGAGAACATTGTCACCTACTCAAGTAGATGGTGAGGTCGTGCAGATTCAATCTTGGAACTTGATTTGAAACAAGAGGGCAGACTTGGGGCTTATCAGACCTACATTGTCCTTCTGCCTTACTCATAATCCAAAGTACAGAATGATCTCTTGGGGACGTTGGAGAGAAGAATCGATGACTCCTTTCATAGGCCCCTAACATCCTTTGAAGAGAACTCTACCTTTGCATAGCTCTGGCCTCACGGGGGCCCACTGGCTACATGCTAAGGTTTCCCAAGAGATCTCTTTGAAGCCTTGAAGGCATGGACGCCTGTCATGCTTAGGGTATGTGGCTTGGTTTGAAGGGCTCTAGAAGTGTTCTGAAAAGCACCCTTTTCCAGAGGGCTTCATTCCTGTGTGAAGGCTGCCCTCCCAGGCTACAGTGCTCAGTTGGGCTCCAATGAAATTAACTCCCCCATCTCTTTCCATAGAAGGAGTACTGATTCTGTGTTTTGACACCATATGGAAGGAGGTTGACTGAAAACTAGAACATTACCATGATATTTAAAGAAAAATGCACACGCCCGAGCTGAGGATGTCAATCAAACAGTAACAGACTCTGTAGAAGTAAAGTAAGCCAGTATCTAGATGTAATCTAGGGGAGCGTTCAAGGTTCAGGGCTGAACGTTGAAACTTCCCAAATCCAGGGAAAGAGACGGAAGGATTTCTCACCTGGAGAGAGGAATTCATCAGACTCATCGAATTTGTCTCAGAACCATTGTGTCCGTGAAGGTGGTTGCCAGGACAACGTCTAACCTGGAGTTTCTCATCTCACAATGTCAAATGAACCAAGATGGACACGTGTCCTCAGTTCTCAGTTGGACGTAAGCTAGGATAGCAAAGATTCCTTCAACTGACAGATGGAAATTCAAAGACAACATCCAGCAATCACCAAAGCACCCACATGTCGGCCTACAGAACATATGGTGATTAAAAAAATACAGAATTCCTAACCTAGAATGAAGGAGAACCTACTGATAAGCATATCGAAGGGAGAGAGATCAGAAAGACCACTACGATTAAACTAAGGAAAGAAAACAAGCTCCCAGAAAATGGAATTCAACAGAAATCACACCTGAATACTCCACAGTGAATGAAGTCAGTGTTTACAAAGAGTCTGCTTGAACGTTTGAAAGTCCGAGAAAGTCACAACCCCAAAATTTGCAGTGAATGTCAAACCTGGGCTAACTGGGAAGGGTGAGTTCTCAGACTGCTCCAAGCTGGCTCTGAAACCCTGTGTCCATGATGCTTGCTGGGACAGCAGAGACCCAATTCTGACAAATCCCAGTGGACTGGAAAAACCACCTGGCCTCGTCTACACTGGACCAGATTTGGGCTCAAGTAGCATATTCAAGTCCCATTCCACTCAACTGCAGGTTGCCAATGGAACATGAAAGGGGCCGGCCAGTGTTGCATAAGTGACGTCCGCGTGTTCTGTGTAGGCAGCGTGTGGTTGGCTGTGTGGAATTCTGGGGGTGAGCCTCCTCACCGGTCGTGCAGCCTTTCTGGGGCAGGCGTCCGAGGTAGTGTAGAGGCAGATGGGAAGCGACGTTAGACAGGGCCAGTATTCCTCAGCAAATACGGCAGCATTGCCAGCAGATATGAGCACAGCAGTAAACATCTGCCTAAACAAAACCAATTAAAAGTTGCAAATGATAGAAAAACTGAACCTCAAAAAAAAATAAAAGAATGCTTTAGAAGATTAATGTATCTAGGAATAACCTGAGCCAAACAGGTGAAAGCTATGTAAACCGAGAAATAGCAAACCTTTGGGAAAGAAATTCCAGAGGAGACAAAGAAATGGAAGGGTATTCAGTGCTCTTGGAATGGAAGAAAACGAAGAAAGCATGAGGTATCATCACAATGATTCCTTTCTCATGCCTTGGATCAGCGTCTCATTGGTCTCTTCAAGTTTCTGTGCCCGGTTTCTGTTTGGAAAAGCTGTTTCTGGGTATCTCTCACTTGATTCTCCTAGCCTAGGCCAATCCTTGGACTGTAAACATGTCGCCATCTTGGGTGACATGTTCACCGTGATGTCGTAAACACACTCAGAATTCTAAGTTGTACTGACAACCTCCATGCACTCAGTGTTTCAGAGCCATCTCATACCAGTCTGACTACTCCCGTTTTCCAAGTAGGATAGTTTTCCCAGTTCTGGATTTCTTGTCGGTTTCTAACTTTCTCCTCGAACTTTGAAAGGTCTACAACATTCCCTCTAGACACGGGTTTCTTTCCATGAAGATTATCCCAGGTTTTCTCTCTTATCTTTTGTGGATGTGGCCAAACGGGTGGACCTTCCCCAGAGAAATTCCTGGAGCTCCTCCCAAGTTGAATTTGCCCAGGCAATTCTCTGATGCGCAATCAGCGTGTCATCTCCTAGGAATCTGACAATTCCACCTGGGCAGGTCACATGTTTTCCTTCCTTCATCATTTGGGAAATTGTACCTTATGCATTCATAGGTTGTAATATTCTCAGCGTTCATTTTCTGGTGTGTATTGAAAATGCCTCCTCAGAATTTCTACTTCTTTATGATCTCTGTGCCCACCATACTGTGAAATCTGTATTTCCTAATGCTAGCAATCTGATCTGCAACCCTGATGATAGCAGGTGAAGCCCGGGCCGCCCAATCAGAACTTGGGCACTTACCTGCTACACCACAGGGCCGACCCTGAATTGGGCTTTTGGACAAAACATTGGCCTGATCTTGGGAAGATGTTGGCCTGCTTCGATCATTCGTGAAGGCAGTTAGTAACATCATGGACGGTAGCATTTTCCGCTGGTTCATGAGTTTAGCATGGAACACGTTCTCTTGGTAGTGTTCCTCTTCATCTCCTTGCAATGGTCTACCTTTCTGTAGCGCCCTTAAGCATTTTGAGGTGATTACCAATCCTTCGAAGTTCATCTTCTCTCATTTCCTACAGACTCCAAAGCTTTAAGCCGGGAACCTTAACGTCTTTTGGGAGTTTTGATTTTACGTGAATTGTTTGCCATAACCCAGCATTATAACATCCTATACCTTTCAGATCTACATCCTCATAGATTTAGACTTCTGTGTACGTTACATCATCTTCACCACCGTAAGCCTAATTACAGGCCCTCACCACACACTTGTGTCAAATCAACTATTTCTCCCTCTGGGCCCCGCCACCTTTCCCTCTGGGAACCAGAAATCCCATGTCACGTGCTACCTGTTTCTTGGTCCTTTTTTTCCTCTTCTCCTTGTAAGTGAGACCCTATGGTATTTGACCTTCCCTCTAGGGCTTGTTTCCATGCCCCTAAAACCCTCAGGAGCCATTCTGTTGGTCACAAATGGCTGGAAGGCACCTGTTCCTGCAGCTGAGTGCTATGCCGTTGTGTGGCTATAGCCCATCTTTCTTGTCCCTTGATGGGCACCAGGGAGGCTTCCCTGTCTTGATATCAGGAGTAAGGCTATGGTGAGCACAGCGGTGCACGGATCTCTGTGCATTAGCGTTTGCAAGTTCTTTGGATATATATGCCACAGAGGAGTACCTGGATCATGTGGTAGATGGATTCTGAAAATTCTGAGGAGATTCCACACCACTTTGCGTAGTGGCTGCACCGTTTTACACTCCCACCAGCAGTGCAGGAGGCTTCCCTTCTCTCCACCTCCTCTCTGAAACTTGTTGGTTCCTGTCTTCATCCTTATAGCCATTTTGACCACTGTGAGCTATCTCAGTGCCGTTCGTATTTGCATTGAGCAGAGACTTAACGATGATGAGCATGTTTTCATACAACCTGTTGGCAATCTTTCTATCTTCCTGGGAGAAATGTCTGTTTCCATCTTTTGCCCAGGATTTATTTGGCTCGTTGTTTTTTTTTCCTGTGGAGATGTATGACTTCATTGGATCTTTTGGCTATTCACCCCTTCTCTGATGTTGGTTTGCAAACCTGCTGTCGCAGTTGTTGTGACGTCTTTGCACTGAGTCAATGGTGTCGTTGGCGGGGCAGAAGCTTCTGTGTTCAATGGAGTCCCCCTTGTTTCTTGTTTCCTTTGTTGCCCTTGCCCAGTCACACATGCTTCTTCCAAATAGGCGGCCAAGCCAGATGGCAAAGAGCAAGCTGTCTGCGTTTTCTCCTCAAAGTGTCATGGTTTCAAGTCTTCCATTCAAGGCTTTAATCCATTTCGAGGTGGTGTGTGTGCCTGGTGTAACATCACGGTCTACTCTCATTGTGTTACATCTGGCTGTGCAGTCTTTCCAGCACCATTTCCTGTCTAGAGTCTCTTTTCTCCTCTTTCTCCTCTTGGCTCCCTGGTCAAAAATAGGCTGTCCATAGATGTGTGAGTTGATTTCTGGGCTCTCGATTCTGTTCCATGCATCTGTGTGCCTCCTTTGCAGGCCAGGCTGTGCTGTTTTGGTACCTAGCTCTTCGTCCTATATGTGGCAGTAAGAAAGTGTGATAATTGCTGCTTTGTTCGTTTTCCCCAGGATTCCTTTTGCTATTCAGGGTCCTTTGTTGCTGGATAGAAACTTTAGGATTCTCTCTTCTTTTTCTGTGGGAAAGATTGCTGCAACTTTGACTGGGACTGCATGGAATCCAGACATTGCTTTGTTGACAAAAATAATCCATAACCAATCTGTAAATGAAAATTTGGGGGAGTTTATTCTGAGCTTCAATCTGAGGATTATAACCCAGGGCCTTTCTACCCAAAGGAAGAAAGAGCATCAGAGAAGTGGGGTGCACAGACTGGTTGTATTCCTCTCATAGAGGATGTTTCACATAGGATTGAAATGTCCCATTTACAATAGTCGCGAGACTGCTCTGTTGGCACAGCGATTGATGGAAATAACAGGTAGGTCTTCTGTCTCAGTGAACACAGTAGGGTGGCAGTCTGTTGTCTATAGCTGACTGGTCACAGTCGAGCTGGGTGGTCAAAGGTGAGTGCAGCAATCAGTTCCTAGCCTAGGGAGAAATGCTTATCCCTAAAGAAAGGCTAATGTGGGGGGAAGTTGCACCTTTATCTCAAGGGCCATAGGAAGTGTCTAAGCAGATATGCAATGCATGCTAAATAGCCATAGTCAGGCCCTTTTGGAGAAAACAAAATCAGGCCGAATTAGGTTTATACCAAATGGCTTCCTCATATAGTCCAATATATCCAATTGCTTCCCATTTTTATTTGAGCTTTATGCCATATGGACGTTTCAAGTGTGTCCGTTGTTGCATTAGAAGGGCACGGAATAGCCTTGCGTTTCCTTGTGACTTGTGGAATTTCTTTCCCCAAAACTTTGCTAGTTTTTGGTTTCAATCGCTTTCTCCTGTTTGTCCAAGGTTATTTGCAGGTATCATTTTCTTCTCACTGGCATGGGTGTTTTTTGAGGTTCAGCTTTTCAATTCTTTGCAACTTTTAATTGGTTTTGTTTGGCAGAAGTTTATGGCTGTGCTCAAAGCTGCTGTTCGTGCTGCTCTCATTGCCGAGGAAGAGTGGCGCTGTCTAACATCGCTTCCCATCTGCCTCTACACTAGCTCGCACGCCTGGCCCAGAATTGCTGGACGAGCATTGAGGAGGCTCAACCCCAGGATTCCACGTGGCCAACCCTGGCCTGCCGGCCCAGAACACGTGGACTTCACCGCTGGCCCACTGGCTGGACCCTTTCGTGCTCCATTGGCAACCTGCGGTTGAGGGGAAGGTGACTTGAATATGCTACTTGAACCCAACTCTGGCCCTGTGTAGATGAGTCCAGGTTGTTTCTGTGGCCCACTGTGATGTCGGAGGATTTTTCAGAATCGTGTCTCCTCTATCCAGTCTACCTTGGTGGACACAGGGTTTCAGAGCACGCGTGGAGCAGTCTCATAACTCACCCTTCCCCGTTAGGCCAGGTTAGACCTTCCCTGCAGTTTTTGGGGTTGTGACTTTCTCAGACTTTCAATCTTTCAAGCAGTCTGTCTAAAGACTGACATCTTTCACTGTGGATTATTGAGGTGTGATTTCTGTTGGCCTTCCATTTTATGGGACCCTGTTTGCTTTTCCATGGTCTAATCGTCATGTTCTTTATGAGCTTGTCCTTTGACATGCTTCTCAGTGCGTTCCCCTTCACTCCATTTTAGGAATTTTGTATTTCTTTAATCACCATATGTTCTGTAGGCCAAGGTGTGAGTCCTTTCGTGATTGTTGGGTGTTGTCCTGGAATTTTCATCGTTCACTTGAGGGAATCTCTGCTATCCTAGCCTAGATCCAACTGAGCACTGACTACACGAGGTCATCATGGTTCGTTTGACATTGTGAGATGATAAACTCCAGATTCGGGGTTATCCTGGCAACCACTTTCACTGGCCCAATGGTTCCGACACAAATTACATGAATCTGATGAATTCCTCTCTGCAGGTGAGAGACCTTCTGTCCCTTTTCTGGATTTGGGAAGTTTCGAGCTTGACCACTGATCCTTGAACTTTCCACTAGATTACGTCTAGATACTGGCTTACTTTATTTCTACAGGGTGTGTTATTTGTTTAATTTACATCCTCAGCTGTGGCATGTTTATTTTTCTTTAAATTTAATGGTAATGTTCTAATTTTCTGCCATCCTCTCTACATGTGGTTTCAAAACACATAATCAATACTCCTTCTATGGTAAGAGATATGGGGAGGGAATCTCACTGATCCCACTGAGCCCTGTAACCTGGGAGGCCAGCCTTCACAAAGGATGGAAGCCCTCTGCAAAAGGGTACTTTTCAGCACACTTCTAGAGCCCCTCCAAACCAAGAGACATACCCAAGCATGGCAGGGATCCATTCCTTCAAGGCTTCAATGAGCTCTCTTGTGACATATTGGCATATACCCAGTGGGCCCCCGGGACTTGAGAGCTGTGGGAAGTGAGAATTCTCTTCAAGAATGCTAGGGGCATAGGAAAGGAGGCCTCTATTCTTCTCTTCAATGTCCTCTATTGATCATTCTTGACTTTCTATTATGGGTAAGGCAGAAGGACAACGTAGGTTTGATAAGCCCTGGGTCCGGCCTCGTTTTTCAGAACACATTTCCAGCTTGAATCAGCATGGCTTCCCCAGACTTCCGTAGATGACAATGTTGTCCTCTGAGTACCTGACCCTCTATTGTCTCTTCTTCCCAATGATTCCTTTCTCATCCCTTGAATTAGCGTCTCTTTGATGTCTTCAAGTTTCTGTGTCCGGTTTGTGTTTGGAAAAGCTGTTTCTGTGTACCTCTCACTTGAATATCCTAGCCCAGGCCAATCCTAGAGCTGGAAACCTATGGCCAACTTTGGTGACATGGTCACCGTGATGACATAAACACACTCAGAATTCAAAGTTGTCCTGAAAACCTCCATGCACACAGTGTTTCAGAGCCATCTCATACCAGTCTGACGACTCCCCGTTTCCAGGTTTAATAGTTTTCCTTTTTCTGGACTTCTTGTCGGTTTCTAACTTTATCCTCGAACCTTGAAAGTTCTACTACATTCCTTCTAGACAGTGGTTTCTTTCCTTTAAGATAGTCCTGGGATTTATCTCTTATCTTTTGTGGATGTGGCCAAATGTGTGGACTTGCCCCACAGAAAGTCCTGGAGTCCCTGCGAAGCTGAAGTTACCCAAGCAATCCTCTGATGAGCAATGATCATGTCAACTCATAGCAGTCTGGTGTTTCCACCTTGGCAGGTCAGATGTTTTCCTTCCTTCATCATTTGGGGAAGTGTACCTGATGTGTTCATAGATTGTAATATTCTCATGGTTCATTTCCTGGTGTGTATTCATAAGGTATCCTCACAATTTCTACTTCTTCATGATCTCTGTCAGCACCATACCTTGAAATCTATATTTTCTAATGCTCCTAATCAGCTCTGCACCTGCGATGCCAGCCTGCCAGTACCAGGCCACCCAAGTGGAACACGGACACTTACCCACTACACCAGAGGGCTGGCCCTTAATTGGACTTTGGGACCAACCTTTGGCTTGAACTTGGGAAGATGTTGGTCTGCATTGATTATTCATAAAGGTAATTAGCAGTAACATCGTGGACAGCAACATTTTCAGTTGGCTCAGGAGTTTAGCATGGGTCATGTTCTGTTGGTAGTGTTCCTCTTCATCTCTTTGCAATGGTCTACCTTTATGTTGCATCATTAAACATTTCGAGGTGATTATCAATCCTTTGAAGTTCATAATCTCTAAACTCTTTCAGCCTGCAAACTTTATCCCTTAAACCTGCTTGCCTTTATGGAGTTTTGATTTTAGGTGAATTGATTTCCATAACCTAGCATTAGAGAATCCTACAGCTTTCAGATTTACATCCTCATAGATTTAGACTTCTGTGTATGCTACATCTTCTTCCCCACAGTAAGCCTAATTACAGGCCCACACCCCACACTTGTGCCTAATCAACTCTTTCTCCCACCGTCCACTGCCACCCGTTCCCTCTGGGAACCACCAATCCCATATCACGTTCTACCTGTTTGTTTGTCCTTATTTTAATCTTCTGCTTGTAAGTGAGATGCGATGGTATTTGATTTCTCCCTTGGGCTTGTTTTGGTTCCCCTCCCACCCTCAGGAGTGATTCTGCAGTCACAAAACGCTGGACTGCACTCTTTCTTACAGCTGAGTGTTTTGCCTTTGTGTGGATATAGCCCAACTTCCTTCTCCATTGGTCCTTTGATGGGCACCAGGGCGGCTTCCAAGTCTTGGATATCGGGAGTAAGGCTGTGGTGAACACAGCGGGGCATGGATCTGTGTGCATTAGTGTTTCGCAGTTCTTTGGATAAACACGCTGGAGAGGAATAGCTGGATCATATGGTAGATGGATTTGGAAATTTCTGAGGCAATTTCACATGGCTATGCCTAGTGCCCTCACTGGTTTGCACTCCCACCAGAGGTGCAGGACTCTTCCCTTCTCTCCACTTTCTCTCTGACACTTGTTGTTTGCTGTTTTTTCCTTATAGCCATTCTGAACACAGGGAGCTGTCATCTCATTGCCGTGAGGATTTGCGTTGGCCTTATACTTAATGGTGTTGAACAAGTGTTCATACAGCTGTTGGCCACCTTTCTGTCTTCTTGGGGTAAATCTCTGTTTCCATTTTCTGTCCAGGTTTTAATGGGCTTGTTGTTTTTTCTCTTGTGGAGACGTGTGTGGTCATTGGGTCTTTTGGCTATTCAGCCCTTCTCAGATGTGAGGTTTGAAACATCCTCTCCCTGTTGTTGTGCTGTCTTTGCATTGAGTGGACGGTTTCCCTGGCTGGACAGAAGCTTCTACGTTGGATGGAGTCCTGCTTCTTTCTTCTTTTATTTGTTGCCCTTGCCCAGTCACACATGCTTCTTCCAAATAGGCGGCTACCCCAGATGGCAAAGAGCAAGCTGCCTGTGTTTTCTCCTAGAAGTTTCACTGTTTCAAGACTTCCGTTGAAGGCTTTAATCCATTTCGAGGTGGTGTGTGTGCTTGGTGTAACATCATGATCTACTCTTATTGTGTCACATGTGGCTGTGCAGTCTTCCCAGCACCATTTATTTTAGAGACTCTCCTTTCTCCACTGTCTCCTCTTGCCTTCCTCATTGCAAATGTGCTGTCCATATATGTCTGAGTTGACCCTTGGGTTCTGCATTCTGTTCCATTGGTCTTTGTGCCTGTTTTTGGGACCAGGCTGTGCTGGTTCGGTACCAAGCGCTTCGTCCTACATGTTGAAATCAAAGTTTGATACGTCCTGCTTTGTTCGTTCTCCTCAGAATTCCTTTGGGTATTCAGGGTCCCTTGTTGCTGGATAGAGACTTTAGGATTTTCTTTTCTATTCCTCTGGTAAAGATTGCTGCAAATTTGACTGGGATTGCATGCAATCCAGAGATTGCTTTATCCATTATGGACGTTTCAGGTGTTTTAGATCTTACATTCCTAGAGCACGGAATACCTTTCTGTTTCCTTGTGTTTTCTGGAATTTCTTTCCCTCAAGCTTTGCTAGTTTTCAGTTTCCATAGCTTGCACCTGTTTGTCTAAGCTTATTCCTAGAAATCTTATTCTTCTTACTTGCATGTTTTTATCCAGAGGTTCAGTTTTTCTATTCTTTGAAACTTTTCATTGTTTTTGTTTTGGCAGATGTTTATGGCTGTACGCACATCTGGTGGCGATGCTGCTGTATTAGCTGGGCAAGAATGACGCTGTCTG
Organism: Equus asinus; assembly: GCF_041296235.1. Taxonomy (NCBI): domain Eukaryota; kingdom Metazoa; phylum Chordata; class Mammalia; order Perissodactyla; family Equidae; genus Equus; species Equus asinus. Next base: position 12,855,275 of record NC_091818.1, on the reverse strand, counting down.
ACGTTGCTTCCCATCTGCCTCTACACTACCTTGGACGCCTGCCCCCAGAATATCTGGACCATCGGTGGGGAGGTTCACCTCCAGCATTCTGCATGGTCTTCCCTGGGTGCCGACCCAGAATTTGTGGACTTCACCACTGCACCACTGGCCAGCAAGTTTCATGTTCCATTGGAAACCTGCATTTGATGTGGAATGTGAGTTGAATATGCTATTTGGGACAAATCTTGCACTGTGTAGACGAGGCCAGTTTGTTTTTCTTCTCCACTGTGATGTCAGAGGATTTCTCAGAATTGTGTCTCTGCCATCACGGCAAACTTCATTGACACAGGTTTTCAGAGCCCCATTTTAACAGTGTCATAACTCACCCTTACCATTTATCCTAGGTTTGACATTTGCTGCAGTTTTTGTGTTTGTGACTTTCTCTGTCTTTCGAATGTTCAGGGTATTTCTAAAATGGACATCTTTCATTGTGGATTATTCAGCTGTGATTTCTGTGTGCCTTCCATTTTCTGGGACGGTTTTTTGTTTTCCATGGTATAATTGTTGGTATGGGCTTGGCGAGCTGAAGACCCAAATGAAAGATTTCTCGGACATTCAAGGTCTGGCATTGGTGCTATTTTGTTTAGAGAATAGTACGGGATAGCATGGGGACAGGACCCATGGGTAGTGAAGAGTTGCTGCTGCTCCCTGGGGATGGGACCCATGATCAGTCAAAGCTCCTGCTGCTGCCCTGAGTTGAGGGTTAGGGCTAGTTTTATAAGTCATGGGTACATGATTTATTTTTACTGGAAAAAGAAATGATGTGGTAAAATTCTTTAAATGATTTCAGTGCTGATGGGGTCTGGTTATTGTGCAGTCATATAATTTTAGATACGGATCTGGCAATATAGATAAGCATTTAGGTGATTATGCCCTGGGCTTCTCTCCCTAAGTCAGCTCTAATTCCACTGGCTCATATAGTTTGGCATGTAGGCCAGATCACGTTGGGCTTCCCTAGCTGGGGCAGCTTTAATCCACATCATAAACACCCCCTGAACCCATTTGGACTGGAGAGGTTTGGGGATACGGACGATGGTCAGTCTTCTGTAACTACTTATGGCTGTACAAGGTCGCAGAGCTGTCCCTAAATGGGGTCATAGGTACAGGTAGGAAGTTCAGTGGACTGGAAGCCTTCACCTGTGGAGTTCAAGGCTGACAAGGTATACAGAGCATCTGGAGACGAGAGAATCATTTGACGAGAGGTGGTCCAGGAGGTGAAACTTTTTTCACATGTGGAAGACAGACAATGAAACAGACAACAAACTATAATAAGAAATACAAGCAGTATGTTTGACCCAATGTATAAGGTATTGAAGTAGTGCAGAAACCTGGTCCTGACTTGGAGTTCAACCAATCGTTTAGAGTTAGGGTTGATAAGACATGGATTTAATTTGGTGGTTGGGATAGGAAGCCAGAAATATTTTGACGGTAGTCAGGAATATAGACACAACATTCAGTTTTTATTATGGCATAGGTGCCCCCATGTGCTGCTGTCAAGACATCCAGTGCCTTTTGGATTTGGAGGACTGCCTTACACATTTGGGATACTTCTAAATTGAGCAGAAAAATGCTATGTTGTGCATCATTTAATGCCTTCATAATAAATTTGTTTAGGACTTCCATGTGCAAGACGACACTTTTGATACCTAATTGGGGAAGGAAAATTGCGGAAAGATGGTCCTACCAGTGGAAGACAGAGCTGGTTCAGCGCTGCTGCAGTTGGGTAGGTTAGCAGGAGGAGATGTAGTAAATGTAGTTCTGCCTTGCATCCAGACAAAGCCTAGTGTGCATCGTGCAATCCACATAGGTGGCAGCCAAGGCCATAAATTGGAGCCGCATAGCCACTGAGCACTATTAGGGACTAACCAAAGCGTGCTGGGCTGTCTATCCCAGTCAGTCCCAAACCCATCAGTACTTTTTTAAGACTATGATATGAGAACACATATAACAGCGAATTTTTCCCATAGGTCGGCTGTTATTAGGCCATGTATCACGGGTGTGATTGGTTTGTTCCCAACAGAGAGTGACCTTTTACTGAGTTGACCACTAGTAGGAGTGAACCAAATACATTCATCCCAAATTTCATATCGTCCATCCTGTGTGTATCGATAAGTTAGGTAATTTACCTTTGGAACTTGTTGTTTCTGATCCACCTGGGACAAGGCAAATCTAGTTAGTATTTGGGGAGTAGTTTTAAAGGAAAATGTTTGATTGTAGCCAGGGAACTCGCAGGTGTCAGACATAGATGAGCACAAGGAGACATTACGATTAGTAATAGATGAATCTTGCAGAAGAAAGAGCTAGAATCTAATATCCATGAATCCCTACTATAGCTTCTACAGAAACATAACTTTTTCTCTCGTAAATCACTCTCGTTTTTACAAAAGATAGCCAAATCAGGTTTAACAGGTTTGCAAGTAAAGTGTAGTTTCAATACAACATGCTCCAATTATTTACATAACAGCTACAAGAATAGCAATTGTTTATACAGGCTTTTTTAAGTATGCCTTGCTGGAAATTTTTATGAGGAATCTCGGATTGAACTGTGAAAGCCTCTAGAGGCCAGAAAAGCCAAGCCAAGGATTTGCCATCAGATTTTGCCTGCAGTACTTACAGATTTGAGTGGAGTTCTCTTTCAGGTCCCCCAAAGTATTTGGAGGTTACTTGCACCTGCCAAATAAGCACGTTTCCTTACTTAACGGGTAAGATTGCCAGAATCTCTGTAAACATGGTACCAGGGGCGTGTTTCTGAGTGGCTGTATTCCAGAAAGTCCAATGTTTGTTCCTGAAATGCTGTCTTGTCACATCTGAGCCTGTATGTTTCAAATATGACATTCCAGTCAAAGCCTTGGTAATATAACCAATGTGTCCTGTTATAAGGAGAAGAGATTCTTATGGAACTTATGCAAATATTGCCACTAAATAACCATACTCAGTCACAAAGGGTTTCCAAATTCTCGAGGGATAAGGTACAGAGAAAAAGATGAATGTTTCAGTTTTGCTCATAAAGGCATAATTTCACCAAATGGCTGTAAGTCAAAGTTAGCATAAGAGAAAAGAGAAAAAGATTTCCTTCATTACGAGAAAACAAAACAGCACATCAAAACTCAACAATATTTCAAACAGAAGTCCTAAAAAATTATAATCGTCCTCATCAGTTCACACAGTCCTGTATAATCAATTCTTGAGCTAAATCTGTCTTAGCAGATCGAGGAGCTTAGTTTCTGTTACAATTCTGTAGTTTCTTACTCCGTTCAATTTTACAATCTGAAAGTTTATCAGAAACCTGGAGTTTAGATCCTCTGTGTCAGAATCCTTTCCAGGAATATCTCAGAAGACGAAACATATTTGCAAAAAAAAAAGCATCAGAGTAAAACAACAACTATCTGCAAATGGACAAAGGACTCAAAAGGGCAATTGACAAAGAAACTTGGATACTTCTGTGACATATGACCCTTCCAGATAATAAGTGGACTTAAGACTGATAACCAGGAAAGATCAGAATCTTAGGAATGTTATATAATTTGAAGACATCTATATTAATAACATTTACCCATCTAATACCACCTAAGAATATCTATCATCACTTGTTTCACAGTTTCCCCTGTAATTTAATAGAAAAAATAAGCCTAATTAGTTTAATGTTTTCCTCCTTACAGGAACAGAGAGCAAATTTCTTTGAGAAGTCTCAGGGGCCCTCTGAAAATCCTCAGAGTAATTTCTCTTCTGTCTACCAGGTCAAAAGAAAGACTTCATTCAGGATTTGAATATTTTTGAGGGAGAAGCTTGTCAAAACATAGCCAAAGTTTTTAAAATGCTTCTTCAAATAGGAAACAACACTCACTGTGAAACAATGCTCAGGTATCTATTCAAAGTGATGACAGAAAGAGTCAAAAATCTTAAGAGTGACCTCAGTCATTATTTTCACAAAACAGATTTGTCTCTTAGGTAGACTTACTCAAAGGAACAGCTTTTATAACCTCTTTATCAAGAGCAGATCCAAAGTCCAAGAAAAAGTATCATTTTAGAGAAAACCAAATTTGAATTTCTGCACCTACTTATGTTTCACATTCAAACTCATTCACTTAATTGAACTTACTTTAGTCTACTTGAGTAGGCATAAAACTCCTTTCAGAATTTCTACTTCACAAACCTTCTTCAACTTTCTTTTTCGTTTTCAGAATTTGTCAACAACTCTTTCTCTTTTCCTTTCTAGTACATTAGGACAAATTTATCTTTCTTCACCCATCAAACAAAAATATTTCCATTCTTTATACCTTTTTTACTGAAAGCATACATTTTAACTTCCCTGAATACAGAGCTCTTTTCCTTATTAATTTCCTGTAGCTTTAATTCCATAAGTTAATTAGAACTTTTAAGCCTTAACAGATCTACTAAACGCTAAAAAAGTAAATAATTATGAATTGTCTTTTATATCAGCATTCTAAACACTTCATAACTTTAGAAACATGCCGCTTTACAATAAAACACAAGGCATGCTTTTTAATACACCCAAACGCTTTTAGCCTCTTCAAGAAGAAGCCAAAAGTAGATAACTTAGATATGTTTATTAATAAAGATTCAGTGTTTCAGCCTATCCAAAAATGACCCGCATATTCATCTTTTTATCATTTAACTTAACTTTGCAAAACTCAAGATTGTTACACAGAAAAATTTCGAAGCTGTTGGTTTTTCAACAAGTATACAGAGCATAAAAGTTATTGTACTCACTTTTATGAGTTTAATGTATTTAAACCATTTTTTTCCAACAATTATGTCCAGATTACCTACAGAAACCTCATGAGGCATTAGACAAAACTGGTCATCATATAAAGCTATTATTGTGCTCACAAATTTAAGAAAGTGAGCTTATATGACTAGAAAACCCATGCTGAATGCCTGCATCCTATGCAAATACCGACAACTCTGACAAGATAATTTTCAATCAAACCAACAAACTTTAACAAGCTTTCATTTACCAAAGGTTAATTCACATCACGTTAACTTTGAAAGGCACTGAGTTAATTTCTACTACATTAGAATTTATGTAATCACTTTCTTTAAGCCAACTAAACAGAGATCTTAATTTTGGCCATACCATCCAGGGGTAAAAATATCACACGTATAATGTACACATAGACACCCATAGACAGAGACTGTACAACCATTGTTTTTAAAACTACTGCTGTGAATCAGGTACAATAATATAAATCTCACCAGTTATGAATCCACACTTTGTTTTGAGCCTTTTTACTAATACTTATGGAGAAGACCCTCGAGATAGTAGACTTTTTGCAACGGTGCACTTATGACCATTTATCCTTTCCCCTCCTTTTTTGTTTTTCAGTCTTAAGAATGAGTGATGGGCTACATAGTAGTTCCTGGAGAGGGGGGATGAGAATCCTTTTCATGATAAAGGAAGTAGGTGGAATCTGAACTGCCTCTAGTGCTGTCTTTCCAGTCTTGCAAGGATTTTGTAGGGACAGTTGCTCTTGATTTCTCAGAAATTGGACTGTAACTTGAAGGACATTCTAGGTTGATATCCCTCTCCAACTGCACCATAAAGGCACAGAGATACATCACAAATTTTCCCCCAGATGGAGTTTCTGGGGCATACCCATACAATTGAAAGTGTTTCTAATTAGTTAGAATGACACTGAGTGGTGAGTCTCTTGGGATGCTTACATCATTCCCCATGGCAGTAAAGCAAGTGTAGGACTGACAGTGTACTGGACAAAGGTGCAGTGCCTACAGAGGCCTGGAACATGCTGGAGGCCGGGGCTCCCAGTACCCGGGTTGAGAGTTAAGTCCCTTGCAAAATATTTTCAAGTTTTTCGATTTTACAGAAGGTCCAGGTTCTGCTCAAGTCCAGCCTGAAATTAAGCTCGACTTGGTGACAACAGAGGACATGATGAGCAAAACAAAGAAATTAAAAGAAGACACCAGACCTCACTCTCATGGCCATTCCCAGAGGGTTATCATGATAAAAGTCACACAACAGTTCCCATGCTGGGGCATACTACCCTAGCATGACAGTTCACAGAATAAATCACAGGTCTCCTAACATCATAGCCAACTCAGTAGGTGACTAAAATACTCAATGAATCAAGCGTCAACAGAGGGCACCCTAATTGGGGTCACTGGGGTGATCAGGCCCAGAAAGCCAAAGTTGGGGCTCCCAGTGTTGGAGGACTTGACTCTTGAAAGATTTCTTTGTTTCCCAGTTGCAAAGCTCAAAAGGAGATGAAATTGGCCGTTGTAACTCTACGAAAGATGAAAGAGACACGTCCATTATCTTGAAAATCCCCCCTGAACCTAGGGTAGCATCCTACCTGTTGTTCCTACCGTGGGGTGCCTATAGCAAGGGGTGATGGGGGTGTCCCCCAGAATTGCATCCCTTGGATATCTTTCCTGGTATGCCTGGCAGTAACAGGTGCCCGATGAACATCTTTCCTATTCTGCCTGGAAGTAATAGGTGCCTGGTGAGTGGTCCCCAAGAGAATAGGAGAAGTTTAAGAGAGAACATGATGTAGAGAAATAGTGAAGAAGTTTCCGCCACGCTGGGGGACATTCTACCCAATTGTGTATTGGAGCCATTCTCCAAAGAAGGGTTTCCAATACTCAGACAAAGGGTAGACGTTGGTACTTTCCCTGAACTGAAGTCCCGATTGGGAGATTCACACAGTTCAGATGGTCAAGTGCAATGGGAGGTATCTCAATCCAGCTTTAGGAATAGAAAACTTCCACGGGATTCTTGGAGATTGCCAACCATCCTAATGACTTAAATGGCTGACCTGTTCCCACGTAAAATTTATATATTAGAGATAGGGTCAGGAAGGAATGGATTAATTCATTCTACATCACTCTTAGGCTTAAGGTACTGATTCTCTTCAAGCTGAATGCCAGATTTGCACCATAGAGTAGCCATGGGCAGCAAACATGAATTCATACAGCTATTCAAGACAGTTCCTGATGGAGAAGTGAATTTAGATCCATCCTCGAAAAAGAGAGAGGCACAAGGAAGAAAAGGGCACTTACCAGAATTCGAGCTCACAAACCGATGAAGCATGTTCCCCATACGGGCCACAAGATATGATGCATGGTCGGCAAGCTCAAGACTTGAAAGAAAGATTTCTTGGACCCTCAAGGTCTGGCAGTGGTGCTCTTTTATTTTAGACAATGGTACAGGATAGCATGGGGACAGGACCTATGGGCATTGAAGAGCTGCTGCTGCTTCATTGGGAAAGGACCCATGGGTAGTCACAGCTCCTGCTGCTTTCTGGAGTTGAGGTTAAGGCCTAATTTTATAAGTCATGGGTACGTGACTTATTTTTCCTGGAAATAGAAAAGATGATGTAAAAAGTCATTAAATGATTTCAGTTCAGATGGGTTCTTCTTATTGTGTGGTCATATAACACTAGATACAAAACTGGCCCCATAGATAGGCATGTAGGTGAGCATGACCTGGGCTTCTCTCACTGGGGCACCTCTAATTCATACCAAAAGAAATTCACCGGGTCATATAGTTCTGCATGTTCACCAGCTAACCTTGGGCTTTCGAGTGGGGCAGCCTTAATCCACATCAATCCTCATGGTCTTTCACAGCTGTCTCCCATAGATATGCTCATCAGTGTGTCCTCCTTCATTCCAAGTTAGGAATTTTGTATTTCTTTAATCACCATATGTTCTCTAGGCTGATGTGTGAGTGCTTTCGTGATTGTTGGGTTTTGTCTTTGAATTTCCGTCGTTCACTTGAAGGAATCTTGGTTATCCTGGCCTAGGTCCAACTGAGCACTGAGAACATGAGGTCATCTTGGTTGGTTTGACATTCTGAGATCAGAAACGCCAAATTCTAGTTTGTCCTGGCAACCACCTTATGGACATAATGTTTCCGAGACACATTAGACAAATCTGATGATTTCCTCTCTCCAGGTAAGATATTTTTATGTCTTTTTTTCTGAATTTGGGTAGGCTAGACCTTGACTTCGGATACTTCATTGTTCCAGTAGATTACGTCTAGATACTGGTTTACTTTATTTCTGTAGGGTTTGCTAGTTGTTTGGTTTACATCCTCAGCTCTGGCATGTTTATTTTTCATTAAATATAAGTGTAATGTTCTAACTTTCAGCCAACTTCCTCACATACAGTGTCAAAACACATAATCAATACTCTTCTATGACAAGAGATAGGGGGAGAGAATTTCATTGGGGCCAAACGGAGCATTTTAGCTTTGATGGCAGCCTTCACTTTGGATTGGTGGTTCCCAGAGGGAAAGAAAAAATCCAAAAAGCTGTGCTGATTTGCGGTATAAAGCTTTTGAGGCTGAAAGAGATTAGAGAAGATAAACTTTCAAGGATTGTGAATCTCTTCCAAATGCTTAATGATGCTACAGAAAAGTAGACCATTGCAAATAAATTAAGAAGAATAATACAAAGACAACGTGTTCCATGCTAAACTCATGAATCAAGGGAAAATGTTACCTTCTTTGAGGTTACTACTCCTTACGTTCACGAATAATCACAGCAGGCCAGCTTCTTCCCAAGTTCAGGCAAAAGATTAGTCCAAAAGTAAAATTCAGGGCCAGCCATGTGTTCTGGTGTGTAAGAGCCTACGTTCCTAGTCTGTGGCCTGGGACTCATGGATTTGCATCACGGGTGCTGATCAGATAAGTAACATCAGGAGAGATAGATTTCATGGTATGGTGCGGGCAGAGATCATACATAAGTGGAAATTGTGAGCAGACCTTATAGATATGCACCAGGAAAACAACATGAAAATATTGCAATCTATGACGCATCTGGTAGACTTCTCAAATACAGAATGGAGAAAGTGATGTGACTTGCATAGGTGGAATTGTCGGACTGCACAAGATGACACGATCATTGAACATCAGAGGATTGGCTGGGCAACTTCAACTTGGGAGGGACTCGTGGACTTTTTCTGGGGAAAGTCTACATATTTGGCCATATCCACAAAATGTGACAGATAAAACCAAGGATAAACTTAAAGTAAAGAATTCAGTGTCTAGAGAGAATGTAGTAGACATTTAAAAGTCCAAAGATAAAGTTATAAACAGACAAGAAATCAAGGAAATGGAAAACCATCTTAGCTGGAAAGGGTGAGTAGTTAGACTGATACCAGATGGCTCTGAAATACTGTGTGCATGGAAGATGCCGGGACAACTGAGAAGTTTGAGGGTGTTTATGATATCACAGTGAACATGTCACCCAAGATGGCCTCATCTTTATAGTCTGAGGATTGTCCTAGGCTACGATACTCAAGTGAGAGATACCCAGAAAAGAATTTAAAAACAGAAACCAGCACTGAAACTTGAAGAGTTAGAATTGCCACTGATTAAAGGGATAAGAAAGAAGTCATTGTGAAGAAGCAATAAATAACAGAGAGACAAGCAGTGAGTGGAGAAAATTGTGATGTTCTCAAGAATATGGGTAGGCCATGCTAATTCAAGCTTGAAACTTGATTTGAAACCAGAGGCTGGACTTGGGTCTTATCAGACCTACGTTGTCCTTCTGCCTTAATCATAATCCCAAATCAAGAAGGATCTCCTGAGGACATTGTAGAGAAGGATCGATGCTTCCCTTCCTATGCCCCTAGCACTCATTGAAGAGAAGTCTCACTTTCCATACCTCTGGCTTTACGGAGGCCCACTGGGTACATGCTAATGTGTCACAATACATCTCTTTGAACGCTTGAAGGACTAGACCCCCATCATGCTCCAGATATGTCGCATTGTTTGGCAGGGTTCCAGAAGTGTGCTGAGAATCACCCTTTTCCAGAGGGCTTCGTTGCTTTGTGAGGGCTGCCTTACCAGGCTAGTGTGCTCAGTTTGGCTCCAATGAAATACTCCCCCTATCTCTTGGACTAGAATGATTACTGATGGCGTGTATTGACACCATGTGAAAGGAGGTTGTCTGAAAATTAGAACATTACAATTATCTTTATAGAAAAATAAACATGCCATAGCTGAGGTTGTAAATCAAATAACACACCTTATAGAAATACAGTAAGCCAGTATCTAGACATAATCTAGTGGAACGTTCAAGGATCAGGGGTCAAGATCGAAGCTTCCCAAATCCAGAAATGAGACAGAAAAGTATCTTACCTGGAACAGAATTCATCACATCTGTCTAATTTGTCTCGGGTACATTATGTTCATGAAGAAGGTTAACATGACAACCTAGAATTTGGAGTTTAAGATCTCAGAATGTCAGACCAACCAAGATGAACACGTGTTCACAGTGCTCATTTTGACCAAGGCTAGCATGGTAAAGATTGCTACAAGTGACCAATGTAAATGCAAAGACAACACCGAACAATGAAAAGCACTCACAGGTAGGCCTATAGAACATAGGGTGGTTAAAGCAATAGAAAATTGATACCTTGGGATGAAGGAGAACTGGCTGACAAGCATACCAAAGGGGGAAATCTGAGAAAGACCATGATGATTATACTATGGAAAAACAAAATGGGCTCAGAATAGGGAAGGCAAACACAAATAACACCTGAATACTCCACAACGAAAGATGTCAGGCTTTAGACAGACTCTGATTGAAGTTTTGAAAGTCAGAAAGTGACACAAACCAAAAAACTGCAGCGAGGTAAAACCTGGGCTACCTGGAAAGGGTGGGTATGAGAGTCCTCCAAACGTCCTATGAAACCCTGTGTCCATGAAGCTTGCCGGGAGAGCAGAGACACAATTATGACAAATTCTCTGACATCGCTGTTGACCGAAAATACAAACTGTCTACATCTACTCAGTGCCAGAGTTGGGCTGAAGTAGCCTATTTAAGTCACATTCCCCTCAAATGTAGGTTGCCGAGGGAACATGAATGGGGCTGGTCAGTAAAGAATTGGGGAAGTCTGCGCATTCTGCGTCGGCAGCCAGGAGTTGGCAGGGTAGAATCCTGGGGGTAAACCTCCTCACCACTGGTACAGCCATTCTAGGGCAGGCGAGGGAGATAATGTAGAGGCAGATGAGAAACGACGTTAGACAGGGCCACTCTTCCTCAGCAAATACAGGAGCATTTCCAGCAGATGTGAGCACAGTGATAAATCTCTTTCAAAAGGAAACAAATTAAAAGTTACAAAGAATAGGAAAATTGAACCTCAATAAAAAAGAAAAAGGATGCCAGTAAGAAGAATAAGATACCTAGGAATAACCTCACCCCAACAGGTGAAAGCTCTGTAAATAGAAAACTAGCAAACCTTTGCAGAAAGAAATGGGAGAAGACACAAGGAAGCGGAAGGATATTCCATGCTATTGAAATGGAAGAATTAACACACTTGAAATGTCCACACCACATAGAGAAATCTCGATTCCATGCAGTCCCAGTCAAAGTTGCAGCAATATTTCTCACAGAGATAGAAGCGAGCATCCTAAAGTTTACATCCAGCAACAAAAGACCCCGAATAGCCAAAAGAATCCTGAGGAAAAAGAACAAAGCTCAATGTATCACACTTTCTGATTTCAACATATAGGATGAAGAAATTGAAATGGAAGCAGCGCAGGCTGGGATGCAAAACAGAGAAACAGAACCAAGGAACAGAATCAAGAGCCCAGAGGTAAAGGGACACATATATGGACACCCCATTTTCGACCACGGAGCCAAGAGGAGACAGTGGAGAAAGGAAAGTCTCTACAATAAACAGTTTTGGGAAGAGTGCACAGTCTCATGTAAGACAAGGAGAGTAAACCACGGTGTTACACCAGGCACAAACACCAACTCGAAATGGATTGAAGTCTAGAATGTAACACTGGAAACCATGAGACTTCTGGAAGAAAACGTAGGTAGGGTGCTCTTTGTCATTTGTCTTAGCCTCATATGTGGAAGAAGCATGTCTGTCTGGGAAAGGGCAATAAAGGAAACAAGAAACAAATGGGACTACATCAGACACAAAAGCTTCTGCATAGCCAAGGAAATCATTGATGCAATGGAAAGACAGCACAACTGGGAGAGGATGTTTGCAAACCACACATTGGTGAAGGGGTGAATAGCCAAAAGATCCAATAAACTCATACGGCTCCACAAGAAAAAAAAAACAAGCCCCATTAAAATCTGGGCAAAAGCTGGAAACAGAGATTTCTCCCAGGAAGATAGAAAGATGGCCAACAGGCTGTCTGAAAACATGTTCATCATCATTAAGTCTCTGGTCAGTGCAAATCTGAAAGGCAATGAGATAGCAGCTCACGGCAGTCAGAATGGCTATAAGGATGAAGACAGGAAATAAGTTTCAGAGAGGAAGTGGAGAGAAGAGAAGTCTCCTGCACTGCTGGAGGGAGTGGAAACAGGTGCAGCCACGACACAAAACGGTGAGGAGTTGCCTTAGACATTTCAGAATACATCTACCATATGATCCAGCAATTCATCTGTGGTGTGTTTATCCAAAGAATGTGGAAACACTCATACACAGAGATCGGTGCACACCTCTATTTAACCTGGCCTTATTCCAGATATCCAAGACTTGGAAGCCTGCCTGGTGCCCATCAAGGGATGAATGGAGAAGGAAGATGGGCTATAGCCACACAAAGGCATAGCAGTCAGCTATAGGAACGGATTCAGGCCAGCCATTTGTGATCACCAGAATGGCTCCTGAGGGTATTGGGGGAACTGAAAGACGCCCCAGGAGTATGGTCAAATACTACAGGATCTCATGCACAAGGAGAAGAGCAAGAACGGACCAAGAAACAAGTATCACATGACAATGGATTGGCATTTCCCAGAGGGAAAGTGGGGCAGTGGCCAGAGAGAGAAAGTGTTGATTAGGCACTGGTGTGTGGTTAGGGACAGTAATTAGGTTTACGTTGGTGAAGATGATGTAACCTACTCTGAAGTCTAAATCTATGTGGATGTAGATCTGAAAGCTATAGGTTATTATAATGTTGGGTTACGACAATCAATTCACATAAAACCAGAACTCCCAAAAGGGATGCAGATTTACAACCGGAAGCTTTGGAGACAGAAAGAGGTTAGAGAAGATGAACTTCCAAGTATTGGTAATCACCTCAACATGCTCAATGATGCTACAGAAAGGTAGACCTTTGCAAAGAGATGAAGAGGAATACTACCGAGAGAACATGTTCCATGCTAAACTCATGAACCAACAGAAAACGTTACCGTTCATGATGTTACTACTGATTCCCTTCACGAATGATCGAAGCAGGCCAACATCTTCACAGGTCAGGTCAAAGGTTGGTCAAAAAGTGCAATTCAGGGCCAGCCCTGTGATGTAGCAGGTCGGTGACTACGTTCCACTTGGGCGGCCCGGGCTTCACCAGCTAGCATCAGGGGTGCAGATCAGATTACTAGCATTAGGAAATACAGATTTCAAGGTATGGTGGGCACAGAGATCATAAAGAAGTAGACATTGTCACGAGACCTTAACAATACGCATCAGAAAAAGAGCCATGAGAATATGACAATCTATGAACGCATCAGGATCACTTCCCCAAATGATGAAGGAAGGAAAACATGTAACCTGCCAAGTGGAAATTTTAGACTGCTAGGAGATCACACGATCATTGTGCATCAGGGGATTGCCTGGGCAACTTCCAATTGGGAGGGCCTCCAGGACTTTCTCTGAGGAAAGTCCACCCAATTGGACATATACACAATGGATAAGATATAAAACAAGGGATAATCTTAAAGGAAAGAAACTGGTGGGTAGAAGGAACATAGGATACCTTTCAAGTTCCACGAGAAAGTTAGAAACTGACAAGAAATCCAGAACAAGGAAAACTATCCTACCTGGAAAGGTGGAGTCGTCAGACTGATATGAGTTGGCTCTGAAACACTGTGGGCCTGGAGGTTTTCAGGACAACTTAGAATTCTGAGGGTGTTTATGACGTCACGGTGAACGTGTCACGCAAGATGGCAGCAAGTTTACAGTCCGAGGATTGCCGTGGCTAGGATACCCACGTGAGAGATATCCAGAAACAGCTTTTCCAAACACAAACTGCACACAGAAACTTGAAGAGATCAAAGAGGCACTGATTCAAGGGATAAGAAAGGAATCATTGGGAAGAAGGGACACTAGAGGGGCAAGCAATGAGAGGAGAACATTGTTATCTACTCAAGTAGATGTTGAGGCCGTGCTGATTGAAGCTTGCAACTTGATTTGAAACAAGAGGCTGGACTTGGGGCTTATCAGAACTACGTTGTCCTTCTGCCTTACTCATAATCCTAAGTCAAGAATGATCTCTTGAGGACATTGAAGAGAACAATTGAGGCCTTCTTTCCTAGACCCCTAGCATTCTTTGAAGAGAGGTCTCCCTTTGCATAGCTCTGGCGTCACTGGGTCCCACTGGGTACATGCTAATGTGTCCCAAGACATCTCTGTGAAGACTTAAAGGAATGGATGATTGTCATGCTTGGGGTGTGTCCTTTGGTTTGGAGGGCTGTAGAAGTGTGCTTAAAAGCACCCTTTTCGAGAGGGCTTCGTTCCTGTGTGAAGGCTGCCCTCCCAGGCTACAGTGCTCAGTTGGGCTCCAATGAAATTTTCTCCCCCACCTCTTGCCATGGAAACAGTATTGATTCCTTGTTCTGACAACATATGGAAGGAGGTTTGCTGAAAATTAGCACGTTGCCGTTATATTTAAATAAAAATACACCTGCCAAAGTTCAGAATGAAAATCAAACCAATAGCAAACCATGTAGAAATAAAGTAAGCCCAGTACCCAGACGTAATCTGTTGGAGCATTCAATGATCAGGGCCCAAGTTTGAAACTTCCCAAATCCAGAAAAGAGACAGACAAATCACTTATCTGGAGGGAGGAATTCATCAGATTTCTCTAATTTCTCTCAAAAACATAATGTCTGTGAAGGTGGTTGCCCAGACAACATTGAATCTGGAGTTTCTGATCTGAGAATCTCAAACCTACCAAGGCGACCATGTGTTCTCAGGGCTAAGTGTCACCTGGGCCGGGATAGCAAAGATTCCTACAAGTGACCAATGGAAATTCCAAGACCACACCCAACAATCACGAAATGACTCACACGTCGGGCTACAGAACCTATGGTAATTAAAGACATACAAAACTCCTAACTTGGAAAGAAGGAGAACGCACTGATAAGCAAATCGAATGGAGATATCTCAAGAAGACCATAACAAATAAACTATAGAAAAAAAAAAGGATCCCGGAATATGGAGGCCAACAGAAATCAAAGCTGACTAATCCACAGTGAAAGACGTCACTCATTAGACACACTCTGAACATTTGAAAGTCAGAGAAAGTCACAATGCCAAAAACAGCAGCAAAGGTCGAACCTGGCCTAAATGAGAAGGGTGAGTTATGAGACTGCTCCCCACAGGCTCTGAAACCCTGTGTCCAAGAAGCTAGACCGGACAGCAGAGACACGATTCTGACAAATCACCCAACATCACAGTGGGCCAGAAAAGCAAGCTGGCCTCATCAACACAGGGCCAGAGTTGTACGCAAGTAGCATATTCAAGTCACAATCCACTCAACTGCAGGTTGGCAATGGAACATGAAAAGGGCCAGCCAGTGGGGCCGTGGTGAAGTCCGCACATTCTGGTTCAGCAGCCAGGGTCAGCGAAGTGGAATCCTGGGGGTGAGCCGCCTCACCGCTCATCCAGCCATTCTGGGGAAGGCGTCTGAGGTAGTGTAGAGGGAGATGGGAAGCAACGATAGATATCGCCATTCTTCCTCAGGAAATGCAGCAGCATGGCCAGCAGATGTGAGCACAACCATAAACTTCTGTCAAAACAAAACCAAGTGAAAGTTGCAAAGAATAGAATAACTGAACCTCAAAAAAGAAAGCATGCCAGTAGGAAGAAAAAGATATCTAGGAATAAACGTGGCCAAACAGCAGAAAGATATGGAAACAGAAAACTTACAAAGGTTTGGGCGAAGATATTACAGAAGACACAAGGAAACGGAAGGCTATTTCGTGCTCTTCCAATGGAAGAACGAACACACTTCAAACGTCCATACCGCATAAAGCAGTGTCTGGATTGCATGCAGTCCAGGTCAAAGTTGCAACAATCATTCCCACAGAAATACAAGACAGAATATTAAGTTTCTATCCAGCAACAAAGGACCCAGAATAGCCAGAGGAATCCTCAGGAAAACCAACAAAGCAGCAAGTATCATACTTTCTGATTTCAACATATAGGACGAAGCCCTAGGTACGGAAACAGCACAACCTGGGCCCCAAAATAGGCACACAGACTCATGCAACAGAACGAGAGCCCAGAGATCAACTCACACATCTACTGACAGTGCATTTTCGAACAGTGAGCCTAGAGGAGAAAGTGGAGAAAGGAGAGTCTCCACAAGAAACAGTGCTGAGAAGACTGCACACCAACAGGTAACACAATGAGAGTAGACCATGATGTTACACCAGACATACACACGACCTCGAAATGGATTAAAGCCTTGAATGGAATACTTGAAACCGTGCAACTTCTAGGAGACAACCCAGGCAGCTTACGCTTTGCCATGTGTCTTGGCTGCCTATTTGGAAGAAGCATGTGTCAGTGGGCAAGGGCAAGAAAGGAAACAAGAAACAAACGGGACTCCACCCAATGCAGAAGCTTCTGCCCAGCCAACGACTCCATCGACTCAATGCAAACACAGCACAACAACTGTGACAGGCTGTTTGCAAACCACACATCGGAGAATGGGTGAGTAGCCAAAAGGTCCAATGAACTCATACATCTTCACAGGAATAAAAACAACGAGCCCAATAGAACCTGGGCAAAAGATGGAAACAGACCTTTCTCCCAGGAAGATAGGAAGATAGCCAACAGGCTGTATGAAAATATGTTCATCATCATTAAGTCTCTGGTCAATGCAAATCTGAACGGCAATGAGATAGCAGCACACGGCAATCAGAATGGCTATAAGGATGAAGACGGGAAACAATAAGTTTCACAGAGGAGGTGGAGAGAAAGGAAGACTCCTGCACTACTGTAGGAATGTGAACCGGTGCAGCCACTATGCAAAGTGGTGTGGAATTGCCTCAGAAATTTCAGAATCCACCTAACATATGATCCATCTATTCCTCTGTGGCGTATATATACAAACATCATGGAAACTAATGCACAGAGATCGATGCACTGCTGTGTTCACCACAGCCTTACTCCCGATATCCAAGACTTGGAAGCGTCCGTGGTGACCATCAAGAGATGAATGGAGAAGCTACATCGGCTTTAGCCACACGATGGTATAGCTCTCAGCTGTAGGAATGGATGCAGTCCAGCCATTTGTGACCACCAGAATGGCTCCTGAGAGTCTTAGGGGAACTGAAGCAAGCCAAAGGGATAAGGTTGAATACCACAGGATCTCACGTACAAGGAGAAGAGGAAAAACGGAGCAAAAAAAGGTAGGACGTGACATGGGATTGGTAGTTCCCAAAGGGAAATGGATGCGGGGGTCTGAGGGAGAAAGAGTTGATTAGGCACAAGTGTGTGGTGAGGGCCTGTAATTAGGCTTACAGTGGTGAAGATGATGTAACCTACACAGAAGTCTAAATCTATGAGAATGTAGATGTGAAAAGCTATAGGATGTTATAATGCTGGGTTATGGCAATCAATTCACATAAAATCAAAACTCCAAAAAAAGGTGCAGATTTACGGCCTAAGCTATGGAGGCTGAAAGAGATTAGAGAAGATGAACTTCCACGGATTGGTAAGCATCTCCAAATGCTTAATGATGCTACAGAAAGGTAGACCTTAGCAAAGTGATGAAGCGGAATACTAGCAAGAGAATATGTTCGGTGCTAAACTCATCAACCAAAGGTAAATGTTATGGCCATTCATGTTACTACTGATTCCCTTCACGAATGATCGAAGCAGGCCAACATCCTCCCAAGTTCAGGCCAAAGGTTGGTCCAGAAGTCCAATTCATTGACGGACATGTGATGTAGCAGGTAAGTGCCCAAGTTCCGCTTGGGCTGCCTGAGCTTCACAGGATAGCACCACGGTTGTGGATCAGATTACTAGCATTAGGAAATCCAGATTTCACGGTCTGGTGGGCACAGAGATCACAAAGAAGTAGAAATGGTGAGGGAAACTGAGCAATACGCACCAGAAAAAAACCATGTGAATATTACAATCTATGAACGCATCAGGTACACTTCCCCAAATGATGAAGGAAGGAAACATGTGACTTGCCTGGTGGAATTGTCAGACTGCTAGGAGATGACACGATAAGTGTGCATCAGGGGATTGCCTGGGCAACTTCATCTTGGGAGGGAGTCCATGACTTTCTCTGGGGAAAGTCCACCCATTTCACCATATCCACAAAAGATAGATAAAATCTTTGATAATCTTAACGGAAAAAGACTGGTGTGTAGAGGGAATGTAGTAGACCTTTCAAAGTTCGAGGAGAAAGAAACCGGCAAGAAATCCAGAGAAAGGAAAACTATCCTACCTGGAAATGGGGAGTGGTCAGACTGGTATGCGATGGCTCTGAAACACTGTGTGCATGGAGGTTGTCAGGACAACTTAGAATTCTGAGGGTGTTTATGAACATGTCACCCAAGATGGCCACATCTATACAGTCCGAAGATTGGCCATTGTGTGGCTATAGATCGTCTTCCTTCTCCATTCGTCACTTGATGGGCACCACGTAGGCTTCCAAGTCTTGGATATTGGGACTAAGGCTGTGGTGAACACAGTGCTGCATGGATCTCTGAGCATTAGTGTTTCCATGTTCTTTGGATATATATGCCACAGAGGAATAGCTGGATCATATGGTAGATGGATTCTGAAAATTCTAAGGCAATTCCACAGCACTTTGGGTAGTGGCTGCACCTGATACACTCCCCCAGCAGTGCAGGAGGCTTTGCTTCTCTCCACCTCCTCTCCAAGACTTGTTGTTCCCTGTCTTCATCCCTATAGCCACTCTGACCACAGTGAGCTGCTGTCTCATTGCCGTTCGTATTTGCATTGCCAAAGACTTAATGATGATGAACATGTTTTCATACAGCCTGTTGGCCATCTTTTATCTTCCTGGGAGAAATATCTGTTTCCATCTTTTGCCCAGGTTTTATGGGGATCGTTGTTTTTTTTTATTGTGGAGACATATGAGTTCATTGGATATTTTGGCTAATCACCCCTTCTCCGATGTGTGGTTTGCAAACATCCACTCGCAGTTGTTGTGCTGTCTTTGCATTGAGTCGATGGAGTCGATGGCTGTTCAGAAGCTTCTGCTTTGGATGGAGTCCCGATTGTTTCTTGTTTCCTTTGTGGCCCTTGCCCAGTCACACACGCTTCTTCCAAATAATCGGCTAAGCCAGATGGCAAAGAGCAAGCTGCCTGCGTTTTGTCCTAGAAGTTGCATGGTTTCAAGTCTTCCATTCAAGGCCTTAATCCATTTTGAGGTGGTGTGTGTGGCTGGTGTAACATCATGGTCTACTCTCCTTGTGTTACATGTGGCTGTGCAGTCTTCCCAGCACTGTTTCTTGTCAAGACTCTCCTTTCTCCTCTGTCTCCTCTTGGCTCCTTGGTCTAAAATGGGCTGTGCATATATGTGGGAGTTGACCTCTGGGCTCTCGATTCTGTTCCTTGTGTCTGTGTGCCTCTTTTTGTGGCCAGCCTTTGCCGTTTCGGTACCTAGCAGTTCGTCCTATATGTTCAAATTCGAAAATGTGGTACTTGCTGAGTTGTTCGTTTTCCTCAGGATTCCTTTGGCCTTTCCTGCTCCTTTGTTGCTGGATAGACACTTTAGGATTCTCTCTTCTATTTCTGTGGGAAAGATTGCTGAAACTTCGATGGGGCTTGCGTGGAATCCAGAGATTGCTTTATCCAACATGGACGTTTCAAGTCTGTTCGTTCTTCCATTCGAAGAGCATGGAATAGACTTCCGTTTCCTTGTGTCTTCTTTAATTTCTTTCCGCAAAGCTTTCCAGTTTGTTGGTCCTTGTTTGCCTCTTCTCCTTGTAAGTGAGCCCCTACGGTATTTGGGTTTCTCCCTGCGAGTTGTTTCACTTCCAATGAAACCCTCAAGAGCCATCCTTCTGGTCACTAATGGCTGGATTCTCTCTTTTGTTATGGCTCAGAGATATGCCATTGTGTTCATAAAGCCCAGCTTCCTTCTCCAATCTTCTTTCTCTATTTGTCCTTCTGCCTTGATGGGCATCAGGGCGGCTTCCAAGTCTTGGATCACGGGAGTAAGGCCAGGGTGAACACAGGGGCGCACATATATCAGTGCACGACTTCTTCCAAGGTCTTTGGATAAACACGCCACTGAATAATAGCTGGATCATATGGTAGATGGATTCTGACATGTCTGAGGCAATTCCACACTGATTTGCGTCGTGGCTGCACCAGCTTACACTCACAGCAGCACTGTAGGAGTCTTCCCATCTCTGCAGCTCCTCTCCGACACTTTTTTCCTGACATTTTACCTATAGTCATTCAGAACACAATGAGCTGCTATCTCACTGCCGTTTGGATTTCAATTGCCCTGAGTCTTAATGATGATTAACATGTTTTCATACACCTGTTGGCCATCTCTATACTTCTTGGGTGAAATCTCTGTTTCCACCTACTGCCCTGGTTTTAATGGGCTTATTTTTTTTCTCTTGTGGACGCATATGAGTTCACTGCATCTTTTGGCTATTCACCGGTTCACCGATGTGTGGTTTTCAAACATCCTCTCCCAGTGGTTGTTTTGTCTTTTCATTGAGTCGATGGTTTCCTTGGCTGGGCAGAAGCTTTTGCATTTGATGTAGTCCCATCTGTTTCTTGTTTCCGTTGTTGCCCTTGCCCAAGCAGACATGCATCTTACTTATAGGAGGCTAAGACAGATGTCAAATAGCATGCTGCCTAGGTTTCCTTACAGAAGTCTCGTGGTTTGCAGTCTTACATTCAAAACTTTAATCCATTTTGTGTTGGTGTTTGTGCCTGGTGTAACATCGTGGTCTACTCTCCTTGTCTTACATGAGGCTCTGCAGTCGTCCCAGCACCGTTTATTGTAGAGACTTTCCTTTCTCCACTGTCTCCTCTTGGTTCCGGGGTCGAAAATGGGCTGTCCATGTATGTGTGTGTATACCTCTGGGCTCTCGATTGTGTTCCATGGTTCTGCGTGTCTGTTTTCATCCCAGCCTGCGCCATTTCCAATCCTATTTCTTCATCCTATATGTTGAAATCAGAAAGTGTGATACATTGAGCTTTGTTCTTTTTCCTCAGGATTCTTTTGGCTATTCGGGGTCTTTTGTTGCTGGATGTGAACTTTAGGATGCTCGCTTCTATCTCTGTGAGAAATATTGCTGCAACTTTGCCTGGGACTTCATGTAATCTAGAGATTGCTTTATCCGGAGTGGAGGTTTCCAGTGTGTTAATTCTTCCATTTCAAGAGCATGGAATATCCTTCCGCTTCCTTGTGTCTTCTCCCATTTCTTTCCACAAGGTTTGCTAGTTTTCGATTTACCGAGCTTTCACCTGTTGGGGCGAGGTTGTTCCTAGGTATCTAAATCTTCTCACTGGCATTTTTTTTTTGAGGTTCAATTTTCCTATTCTTTGCAACTTTTAATTTGCTTCATTTTGACAGAAGTTTATCGCTGTTCTCACATCTGATGACAGTGCTCCTGTATTTGCTAAGGAAGAGTGGCCCTGGCTATCGTCACTTCTCATCTGCCTCTACACTCCTTCCCACGCCTGCCACAGAATGGTTTGGCCAGCGGTGAAGAGGTTTACCCCCAGTATTCCACCCTGTCAACTCCAGGCTTCCGACCCAGAATGCACGGACTTCCCCAATTCTCCACTGGCCGGCCCCTTTCATATTCCCTTGGCAGCCTGCAGTTCAGTATAATGTGACTTAAATATGCTACTTCAGCCCAAGTCTGGCACTGAGTAGACGTAGCCAGTTTGCATTTTGACTGCGAAGTCAAACAATTTGTCAAAATTGTGTCTCTGCTGTCCCAGCAGGCTTCATGGACACAGTGTTTCTGAGCACGTTTGGAGCAGTCTCATTCTCACCCTTTCCAGGTAGCCCAGGTTTTACCTCACTGCGGTTTTTTGGTTTGTGACACTCTCTGACTTTCAAAAGTTCAAGCATAGTCTGTCTAACGTCTGACATCTTTTGTTGTGGATTATTCAAGTGTGATTTGTGTTTGCTTTCCCTTTTCTGAGCCCATTTTGCTTTACATAGTATAATCATCATGGTCTTTCTCAGATTTCTCCCTATGGTATGCTTGTCAGTCAGTTCTCCTTCATCCCAAGGTATCAATTTTCTATTTCTATAATCACCCTATGTTCTATAGGCCTACATGTGAGTGCTTTTCATTGTTGGGTGTTGTCTTTGAATTGACATTGGTCACTTGTTGCAATCTTTATCATGCTAGCCTAAGTCAAAGTGAGCTTGAGAACACGTGGTCATCTTGCTTGGTCTTACCTCCTGAGATCTTAAACTCCAAACTATAGGTAGTCATGGCAAACTCCTTCATGAACATAATGTATCTGAGACAAATTAGACGAATCTAATGAATCCGCTTCAGGGAAGGTACTTTTCTGTTTCATTCCTGGATTTGGGAAGTTTCGAACTTGACCACCGATCGTTGAACGTTCCCTTAGACTACGTGTAGATATTGGTTTACTTTATTTCTATAGGGTGTGTTGTTTGATGTACATCCTCAGATCTGGCATGTTTATTTTTTCTATAAAGATAATGGTAATGTTCTAATTTTGAGCCAACCTCCTTACATATGGTGTCAATACACGTTATCAATAATCATTCTACTCCAAGAGATAGGGGGAGAGTATTTCATTGGAACCAAAGTGAACACACTAGCCTGGCAGTGCAGCCCTCACAAAGCAACGAAGCCATCTGGAAAAGGGTGTTTCTCAGCGCACTTCTGGAGCCCTGCCAAAAAATGAGGCATACTAGAAGCATGAAGGGGTTCCATTCCTTCATGGGTTCCAAGAGATGTATTGTGACACATTAGCATGTACCCAGTTGGCCTCCGTAATGCCAGGAGCTATGGAAAGTGAGACTTCTCCTCAATTAATGCTAGAGGCAAAGGAAAGGAGGCATCAATCCTTCTCTACAATGTCCTCAGGACACCATTCTTGATTTTGGATTATGATTAAGGCAGGAGAATTTGTACGTCTGATAAGCCCCAAGTCCAGCCTCTGGTTTCAAATCAAGTTTCAAGCTTGAATCAGCATGGCCTCGCCATATACTTGAGTAGATGGCAATGGTCTCCACTCAGTGCTTGTCCCTGTATTATTGCTTCATCACGATGACTTCTTTCTTACCCATTTAATCAACGTCTATTCTATCTCTTCAAGTTTCAGTGCTTGGTTTCTGTTTTTAAATTCTTTTCTGGGTATCTCTCACTTGAGTATCGTATCCCAGGATAATCCTCAGACTATAAAGATGAGGGCATCTTGGGTGACAGGTTCACTGTGGTGTCATAAACACCCTCAAACTTCTAAGTTGTCCCGGCGTCTTCCTTGCACACAGTGTTTCAGAGCCATCTCATACCAGTCTGACACTCACCCTTTCCATTTCCTGGATTTCTTGTCGGTTTCAAACTTTATCCTTGAACTTTTAAATGTCTAGTACATTCTCTCTAGACACTGGTTTCTTTATTTTAAGTTTATCCTGGGTTTTATCTGTTACATTTTGTGGATATGGCCGAGTGTTTAGACTTTCCCCAGTGAAAGTCTTGGAGTCCCTCCCAAGTGGAAGCTGCCCAGGCAATCCTCTGACGTGCAATGATCATGTCATCTCGTGCAGGCTGACAATTCCACCTATGCAGGTCACATCACTTTCTTCCCTCTGTATTTAGGGAAGTGTACCAGATGTGTCATAGATTGCAATATTTTCATGTTTTTTTCCTGGCGCATATCTATAAGGTATGCTCACAATTTCCACTTATTTATGATCTCTGTCTGCACCATACCATGAAACCTATCTTTCCTAATGTTACTAATGTGATCAGTACGTGTCATACGAATCCCTGAATCCCAGGCCGCCCACTAGTAACATGGACTCTTACACACCAGAACACATGGCTGGCCCTGAATTTTACTTTGGGACCAATTTTTTGCCTGAACTTGGGAAGAAGCTGGCCTGCTGTGATTATTCATGAAGGTAATTAGTAGTAACCTCATAGACGGTAACATTTTCCCTTGGTTCATGAGTTTAGCACGGAACACGTTCTCTTCGTAGTAGTCCTCTTAATCTATTTGAAATGGTCTACCTTTCTGTATCATCATTAAGCATTTGGAGGATATTCACAATCCTTGGAAGTTTATTTTCTCTAATGTCTTTCAGCCTCAAAAGCTTTTTGCCACAAATCTGCATGCCTTTTTGGATTTTTTCTTTCCCTCTGGGAACCTCACATCCAAAGTGAAGGCTGCCATCCAAAGCTAGAATGCTCAGTGGCCCCAGTGCAATTCTCTCCCCCGATGTATTGTCATAGAAGAGTATTGATTATGTGTTTTGACACCATAATGAGGACGTTGGCTGAAAATTACAACATTACACTTATGTTTAATGACAAATAAACATGCCAGCAGAGGATGTAAATCAAACAACTAACAAATCCTACAGAAATAAAGTAAACCAGTATCTAGACATAATCTACCCGAACGATCAGGGATCCGGACTCAAGTTCGAGCCTTCCAAAATTCAGAAAAGAGACATAAAAATATCTTACCTGGAGAGAGGAATTCATCAGATTTGTCAAATTTGTCTCAGAAAGATTATGTCCATAAGGTGGTTGCCAGGACAACCTAGAATTTAGAGTTTCTGATCTCAGAATGTCAAACCAACAAACATGACCACGTGTTCTCAGTGCTCGGTTGGACCTAGGCTAGCTTAGCAAAGATTCCTTCAAGTGAACGATTGAAATTCAAAGACAATACCCAACAATCAGGAAATCACTCATACATCAGGCTGGAGAACATATGGTGATGAAAGAAATACAAAATTAATAACTTGAATGAAGGAGAATGGACTGATCAGCATATCAATGGGAGATAGCTGAGAAAGCCCATGACGATTGATGTGGATTAAGGTTGCCCCAGCTCGAAAAGCCCAAGGTTACCTGGCCTACATGCCAAACTACATGACTCGGTGAATCATTTTTTGATATGAATTAGAGGTGCCCCAGTGAGAGAAGCCCAGGTCATGCTCACCTACATGCCTATCTATATGGCGAGATTCGTATCTAATGTTATCCGACCACAAAATAACCAGACCCCAACTGAACTGGAATCATTTCATGACATTTTACATCATCTTTTCTTTTTCCAGCAAAAGTAAGTCACGTAACTATGCTTATAAAATTAGCACTTACCCTGTACTCAGGGCAGCGGCAGGAGCTGTGACTGCCCATGGGTCCTGTCCCCATGCCTGAAGCTCTTCACTGCCCACAGGTCCTGTCCCCATGCTATCCTGTACCGTTCTCTAAATAAAAGAGCATCACTGCCAGACCTTGAGAGTCCAACAAATCTTTCTTTTGACTCTTCAGTTCGGCAACCCCGCATCATATCTTGTGGCCCGTACGGGGATTTTGCATCATCGGTTTGTGAGCTTGACTTCTGGTAAATGCCCTTTCCTTCCTTGTGCCTCTCTCCTTTTCGAGGATGGATCTAAATTCACTTCTCCATCAGGAACTTTCTTGGATAGCTGTATGAATCCACGTTTGCTGCCCATGGCTACTCTGTGGGGCAAATCATGGCATTCGGCTTGAAGAGAATCAGTACCTTAAGCCTAAGGGTGATGTAGAATGAATTAATCCGTTCCTTCCTGACTCTATCTCTGATATATAAATTTTACGTGGGCACGGGTTGGCCACTTCAGTCATTAGGATGGTCGGGAATCTGCCAGACTCCCGTGGAAGGTTTCTTTTCCTCAGGCTGTATTGGGCTACCTCCCATGGCACCTGACCATGCTCTGAACTGTGTGAATGTCCCAATTGGGACTCCAGTTCAAGGCAAGTAAGAAAGTCTAACCTTTGGTTGAGTATGGAAAACCCTTCTTGGAGAATGGCTCCAACACGCAATTGGGTAGAATGTCCCCCAAAGCGGCGGAAAATTCCTCACTATTTTTCTCGATCCTGTTCTCTCTTAAACTTCTCCTTTTCTCTCAGGGACCATTCACCAGGTATCTATTGCTGCCAGGCAGAATAGGAAAGATGTTCACCAGGCACCTGTTACTGCCAGGCATCCGAGGGAAGGTACACAAGGGATGCAATGCTGGTGGACTTCCCCATCACCCATTGCTATAGGAACCCCACATTAGGAACGACAGGTGGGATGCTGCCCTAGGTTCACAGGGGATTTTCAAGGAAATTCACGTGTCTCTTTCATCTTTGTTAGAGTTACACGGGCCATTTTCATCTCCTTTTGAGCTTTGCAACTGGAAAACAGAAGAATCTTTGAAGAGTCAAGGCCTCCACGCCGGGGAGCCCCAACTTTGGCTTTCTACCCTGATCACCACGGCAACACCAAGTAGGGTGCCCTTTTTTGGCAGATGACTGATTGAGGATTTTAGTCACCTACTGAGTTGGCTATGAGGGTAGCAGACCTGTGATTTATTCTGTGAACTGTCGTGCTAGGGTAGTGTGCCCCAGCACGGGAACTGTTGTGTGACTCTTATCTTGATAACCCTCTGGGAGTGGCCATGAGGGTGAGGTCTGGTGTCTTCTTTTCCTTTCTTTGTTTTGCTCATCATGTAGTCTGTTGTCACCAAGTCGAGCTTAAGTTCAGGCTGAACCTGACCAGAACCTGGACCTTCTGTAAAATCGAAAAACTTGAAAACATTTTGCAAGGGACTTAACTCTCAACCCGGCTGCTGGGAGCCCTGACCTCCAGCCAGTTCCCGGCTTCTGTGGGCACTGCACCCTTTTCCAGTCCACTGTCAGTCAGACACTGGCTTTACTGCCATGGGGAATGCCGTAAGCATCCCCAGAGACTCACCACTCAGAATCCTTCTAACTAATTAGAAACACTTTCAATTGTATGGGTGATGCCCCAGAAACTCCAACTAGGAGAAAATTTGCGAGGTTTCTCTGTGCCTTTATGGTGCAGTTGGACAGGTGGATCAACCTAAAAGGACCTTCAAGTTACAGTCCAGTTTCTGGGAAATAAAGAGCAACTGTCCTTACAAAATCCTTGCAAGACTGGAAAGACAGCTCTAGAGGCAGTTCAGATTCCACCTAGTTCCTTTATCATGAAAAAGATTATCATCCTCCCTCTCCAGGAACTACTGTCCAGTCCATCACTCATTCTTAAGACTGAAAAACAAAAAAGGAGGGGAAAGGATAAATGAACATAAGTGTGCCTTTGCCAAAAGTCTAGCATGTCAAAGGTCTTCTCCATAAGTATTAGTAAAAAGGCTCAAAACAAAGTTTGGATTCATAACTTGTGAGCTTAATATTATTGTTCCTGACTCACAGCAGTAGTTTTTAAAACGATGGTTGTACAGTCTCTCTGTATGTGTGGCTATGTGTATGTTATAGGTGTGATACTTTTATCCTGGATGCTATGGCCAAAATTAAGATCTCTGTTTAGTTGGCTTAAAGTAAGTGCTTACTGAAATTCTAAATGTAGTAGAAATGAACTCAGTGCCTTTCAAAGTAAACGTGATGTGAATTAACCTATGGTAAATGAAAACTTGTTTAAGTTTGTTGGTTTGATTGAAAATAGTCTTCTTGTCAGAGTTGTCGGTATTTGCATAGTATGCAGGCATTCATCCTGGGTTTACTAGTCACATAAGTTCACGTTGTCTGTTAAATTTCTCAGCAAAATAATAACTGTAAACGATGACCAGTTTTTTTCAAATGCCTCATGAGGTTTCCATAGGTAATCTGAACATAATTGTCAGAAAAAAATGGTTTAAATACATAAAACTCACAATAACTTTTACAGTCTGTATACTTGGGGAAAAAAACAGCTTCGAAATTCTTTTTGGTAACAATCTTGAGTTTTGCCAAGTTAAGTTAAATGATAAAAGTCTGAATATCTGGGTCATTTTTGGATAGGATGAAACACTGAAACATTATTAATAAACATAGCTAAGTTATCTGATTTTGGCTTCTTAGTGAAGAGGCTAAAAGCGTTTGGGTGTATTAAGAAGCATGCCTTGTGTTTTGTTGTAAAGTACCACGTTTCTAAATTTATGAAGTGTTTAGAATGCTGATATAAAGGCAATTCATAATTGTTTACATTTTTAGTGTTTACTAGGTCTGTTAAGGTTTAAATGTTCTAATTAACCTATGGAATTAAAGCTACTGGAAATTAATAAGTAAAAGAGCTGTGTATTCAAGGAAGTTAAAATGGATGTTTTCAGTAAAAATGGTATAAAGAATGAAAATATTTTTATTTGATAGGTTAAGAAACATAAATTTGTCCTGATGTACTAGAAAGGAAAAAGAAAGACTTTGGGACAAAGTTGTAGAATGCTTGTGAAGGAGAAATTCTGAAAGGAGTTTTATGCCTGGTAAAGTAGACTAAAGTAAGGTCAATTAAGTGCATGAGTTTGAATGTTAAAAATAAGTAGGTGCAGAAATTCAAATTTGGTTTTCTCTGAAAGGATACTTTTTCTTGAACTTTTGATCTGCTCTTGATAAAGAGGATATAAAAGCTATTCCTTTGAGTAATTCTACCTAAGAGACAAATCTGTTTTGTGAAAATAATGACTGAGGTCACTCTTAAGATTTTTCACTCTTTCTGTTATCACTTTGAATAGATGCCTGAGCATTGTTTCACCGTGAGTGTTGTTTCCTATTTGAAGAAGCATTTTAAAAACTTTGGGTATGTTTTGACAAGTTTCTCCCTCAAAAATATTCAAATCCTGAATGAAGGCTTTCTTTTGACCTGGTAGACAGAAGAAAAATTACTCTGAGGATTTTCAGATGCCCCCTGAGTCTTCTCAAAGAAATTTTCTCTCTCTTCCTATAAGGAGGAAAATACCAAACTAATTAGGCTTATTTGGTCTATTAAATTACATGGAAAACATTGGGAAATAAGTGAAGATAGACTTTCTTAGGTGGTATTAGATGGGTAAATGTTATTAATATAGATGTCTTAAAATTATATGGCATTCTTAAGATTCTGATCTGTCCTGGTTATCAGTCATAACTCCAATTATTATCTGGAAGTGTTATATGTCACAGAAGTAGCCAAGTTTCTTTGGCAATTGCCGTTTGGAGTCCTTTGTCCATTTGCAGATAGCTGTTGTTTTACTCTGATGCTTTTTTCTTTTGCAAATATCTTTCATCTTCCGAGAAATTCCTGGAAAGGATTCTGACACAGAGGTTCTAAACTACACGTTTCTGACAAACTTTCAGATTGTAAAACTGAACTGAGTAAGAAATTACAGAATTCTAACAGAAACTAAGTTCATCAATCTGCTGAGAGAAGATTCAGCTCAAGAGTTGATTATACAGGACTCTGTGAACTGATGAGGATGATTATAATTTTTTAGGACATCTGTTTGAAATATTGTTGAGTTTTGATGTGTTGTTTTGTTTTCTCACAATGAAGGAAATATTTTTTCTTTTCTCTTATGCTAACTTTGACTTACAGCCGTTTGGTGAAATTATGCCTTTATGAGAAAAACTGAAACATTTATCTTTTTCTCCCTACATTATCCCTCTGGAATTGGGAAACACTTTGTGACCGAGTATGGTTATGTAGTGGCAATATTTGCATAAGTTCCATAAGAATCTGTTCTCCTTATAACAGGACACATTGGTTATACTACCAAGGCTTTGACTGGAATGTATATTTGAAACACACAGGCTCAGATATGACAAGACAGCATTTCAGGAACAAAGATTCGACTTTCTGGAATACAGCCACTTGGAAACATGGGCCTGGTACCTTGTTTACAGAGATTCTGGCAATCTTACCCAGTAAGTAAGGAAGCTTGCTTATCTGACAGGTGAAAGGAACTCCGAATATTTTGGGGGACCTCAAAGAGAACACCACTCAAATCTGAAAGTACTGCAGGCCAAATCTGATGGCAAGTCCTTGGCTTGGCTTTTCTGCCCTTGCAAGACCTTCACAGTTGAATCTGAGATTCTTCATAAAAAAGTCCAGCAAAGCAGATTTAAAAAAGCCTGTATAAGCAATTACTATTCTTGCTCCTCTTATGTAAATAATTGGAGCAAGTTGTATTGAAGCTACAATTTATTTGCAAACCAGTTCATCCTAATTTGGCTATCTTTTGTAAAAATGAGGGTGATTTAAGAGAGAAAAAATACGTTTATGTAGAAGCTATAGTAGGTATTCCTGGATATTAGATTCTAGCTGTTTTCTTTTGCAAGATTCATCTATTGCTAATCATAATGTCTCCTTGTGGCCATCTATCTCTGACACCTGGGAGTTCCCTGGCCACCATCAAACATTTTCCTTCCATACTACTGCCTGAATACTAAATAGATTTGCTTTGTCACAGGTGGATCCCAAACAACATGTTCCAAATTTAAAGTCCCCAGCTCATCAAGACACAGGATGGACCATATCAAATTTGGAATGAATATATTTGGTTCACTCCTACCAGTGGTCAACCCAGTAAAAGATCACTCTCTGTTGGTAACAAACCAATCACACCTGTGATACATGGCCTAGTAGCACTCGACTTATGGGGAAAATTCCCTGTTATTTGTGTTCTCGTATCATAGCCTTAAAAAAAATACTGACTGGTCTGGGACTGACTGGGATAGACAGCCCAGCACATTTTGGTTAGCCCCTAATGGTGCTCAGTGTAGATGTGGGTCCAATTTATGGCCTTGGCTGCCACCTGGATGGATTGGATGATGCACCCTAGGCTTTGTCTGCATGCAAGGTAGAACTACATTTACTATATCTCCTCCTGCTAACCTACACAACTGCAACAGCGCTGAACCAGCTGTGTCTTCGACTGGTATTTCCATCTTCACTCAATTATCCTTCACCAATTAGGAATTGAAAATGCTGTCTTGCACATGGAAGTCCTAATCAAATTCAGTATGAAGGCATTAAATGACGCACAACATAGCATTTCGCTGCTCAATTTAGAAGTATCCCAAATGTGTAAGGCAGTCCTCCAAATCCAAATGGCACTGGATGTCTTGACAGCCCCACAAGGGGGCACCTGTGCCGTTATAAAAACTGAATGTTTTGCCTATATTCTTGACTACCGTCAAAATATTTCTGGCTTCCTAGCCCAGCCACCAAATTAAATCCATGTCTGACCAACCCTAACTCTAAACGATTGGTTGCACTCCCAGTCTGTACCAGGTTTCTGCACTACTTCAAAACCTTATTCATTGGGTTAAACATACTGCTTGTATATCTACTTGTAGTTTGTTGTCTGTTTCGTTGTTTGTCTTCTGCATGCCAAAATATTTCACCTCTTGGAGCACATCTCGTCAAATGATTCTCTCCTCTCCAGGGGCTCTGTATAACTTAGCCTTGGACTCCACAGGTGAAGACTTCTGGTCCACTGAACTTCTACCTGTGCCTATGGCCCCATTTAGGGACACCTCTACAACATTGTACAGCCAGAAGTATTTACAGAAGAGTGAACATCGTCCATATCCCCAAATATTTCCGGTCCAAATGGGTTCGAGGGGGTTTATGTCGTGGATTGAGGCTGCTCCAGCTAGAAAAGCCCAAGGTGACCTGGCCTACATGCCAATCTATATGACCCGGTGGATTTTTTGTTGATGTGAATTAGGGCTGTCCCATGGAGAGCATCTCAGGGCATTCTAACCTACATGGTAATATATATGGGCAGATTTGTATCTAAAGTTATATGACCACACAATAACCAGACCCCATCTGCACTGAAGTCATTTAAAGTCATTGAACATCATCATTTCTTTTTCCAGTAAAAACAAGTCATGTACCCAGTCCTTATAAAATTATCACTAACCCTCAAATGAGGGATGCAGCAGGAGCTCTGACTGCTCATGGGTCCCTTCCCCAGGGAGCAGCAGCAGCTCTTCACTGCCCATGGGTCCTGTCCCCATGCCATCCCGTACTATTCTCTAAATAAAAGAGCACCAATACCAGACCTTGAGAGTCCAAGAAATCTTATATTTGAGTCTTCAGCTCGCCGAGCCCATATCAACAATTATACCATGGAAAATAGAAAACGGTCACAGAAAATGGAAGGCACACAGAAATCACATCTGAATAATCCACAATGAAACAATTAAGTTTTAGTCATACTCTGAACGTTCGAAAGTCAGAGAAAGTCACATCCACAAAAACTGGAGCAAATGTCATACTTAGGCTAATTGGTAAAGGTGAGTTATCACACTGCTAACATCGGGCTCTGAAAACCTGTGTCAATGAAGTGTGCCAGGACAGCAGAGACAGAATTCTGACAAATCTTCTGACATCACAGTGGAGAAGAAAAATAAACTGGCCTCATCTACACAGTGCCACATTTGGCCCAAGTAGCCTATTCAAGTCACATTCCACTCAACTGCAGGTTGCCAATGGAACATGAAAGGTGCCGGCCAGTGTCGTGGTGAACACTGCACGTTGTGGTCAGCAGCCCCGGGCAGGCCATGCGGAATCCTGGGGGTGAACCTCATCACAGCTGGTCCAGCCATTCTGGGGCAGGCGTCTGAGGTAGTGTAGAGGCAGATGGGAAGCAACGTCAGACAGCATCAATCTTCCTCAGAAAGTACAGCAGCATCGCCAGCAGATGTGAGCACAGCCATGAACATCTGCCAAAACAAAACCAATGAAAAGTTGCATAGGATAGAAAAACTGAACCTCAGAAAGAAAAAACATGCACGGAAGAACAATAGGATTTCTAGGAATTAGCTTAGACAAACAGGTGCAAGCAATGCAAACCAAAAACTAGCAAAGCTTTGGCAAAAGCAATTCCAGAAGACACAAGCAAACGGAAGGGTATTCCACGGTCCAGGAATGTAAGAACTAAAACAACTGAAACGGCCGTAAAGGATAAATCAATCTCTAGATTCCATGCAATCCCAGTCAAAGTTGCAGCAATCTTTCCCACAGAAATAGAAGAGAGAATCCTAAACTCTCTATACAGCAACAAGAACCCTGAATACCCAAAGGAATCCTGAGGAAAAAAGCAGGACGAACAAAGCAGGATGTAAAACACTTTCTGATTTCAACATGTAGGACGAAGAGCTAGGTACCGAAACATAGCCTGCTCCCAAAAATAGGCACACAGACCAATGGAACAGAATCCAGAGCCCAGAGGTCAACTCACCCATATATGAACAACTCATTTGCAACGAGGAACGCAAGAGGAGACAGTGGAGAAAGGTGAGTCTCTAAAAGAAACGGTGCTGGGAAGCCTGCACAGCCACATGTAACACAATGAGAGTAGACCATGATGTTACACCAGGCACACACACCCACTCGAAATGGATTAAACCCTTCAACTTAAGACTTGAAACCGTGAAACTTCTAGAATAAAACCCAGGGAGCTTGCTCTTTGCCATCTGGCATAGCCGTCTATTTGGAAGAAGCATGTGTGACTAGTCAAGGTCAACAATGGAAACAAGAAACAAACGGGACTCCATCCAATGCAGTAGGTTCTGTCCAGCCAAGGAAACTGTCGACTCAATGCAAGGACAGCACAACAGCAGGAAGAGAATATTTCAAACCGCACATTGGAGAAGGGCTGAATAGCCAAAAGATCCAATGACCTCACACGTCTCGACAAGAGAAAAAACAACAAGCCCATTAAAACCTGGGCAAAAGATGGAAACAGAGATTTACCTCAAGAAGACAGAAAGGTTGCCAACAGCTTTATGAACTCATGTTCATCATCATTAAGTCTAAGGCCAATGCAAATCCAAACGGCAATGAGATAGAAGCTCACTGTGGTCAGAATGGCTATAAAGAACAAGACAGGAAACAACAAGTCTCGGAGGGGAGGTGGAGAGAAGGGAAGACATCTGCACCGCTGGTGGGAGTGCAAACCGGTGAAGGCACTCGGCATAACCTTGTGGAATTGCCTCAGAAACTTCAAAATACATCTACCATATGGTCCAGCTATTCCTCTGCAGCGTGTTTATCCAAAGAAATTGGGAACACTACTGCACAGAGATCCGTGCAGCGCTGTGTTCACCACAGCCTTCCTCCCAATATGCAAGACATGGAATTTCCTCTGGTGCCCATCAAGGGACCCATGGAGAAGGAAGGTGGGCTATATCCACACAATGGCATAGCACTCAGCTGTAAGACAGGGTGCAGTCCAGCCATTTGTGACACCAGAATGGCTCCTGTGGGTATGAGGGGAACTGAAACAACCCCCAGGGAGAATGTCAAATACCATAGGATCTCACTTACAAGGAGAAGATTAAAATAGGGACCAACAAACATGTAGAACATGACATGGGATTGGTGGTTCCCAGAGGTAACGGGTGGCAGGGGACGGTGGGAGAAAGAGTTGTTTAGGCACAATGGTGTAGTGTGGGCCTGTAATTAGGCTTACAGTGGGGAAGATGATGTACCATACACAGAAGTCTAAATCTATGAGGATGTAAATCTGAAAGCTATAGGATGTTATAATGAAGGGTTAGGGAAATCAATTCACCTAAAATCAAAACTCCATAAAGGCAAGCAGGTTTATGGCATAAAGATTGCAGGCTGAAAGAATTTAGAGAAGATGAACTTCCAAGGATTGATAATCACCTCCAAATGCTTAATGATGCTACAGAAAATTAGACCATTGCAAAGAGATGAAGAGGAACACAACCAACACAGCACGTTCTGTGCTAAACTCATGAGCCAGTGGAAAATGTTACCGTCCACGATGTTTTTACTAATTACATTTAGGAATAATCAATGCAGGCCAACATCTCCCCAAGTTCAAGCCAAAGGTTGGTCCAAAAGTCCAATTCAGGTCCGGCACTGTGGTGTAGCTGGTAAGTGCCCATGTTTCACTTGGGCGGCCTAGGCTTGGTAGGGTGGCATCACGGGTCCGGATCAGATTAGGAGCAGTAGGAAATATGGATTTCAAGGTATGGTGCCAACAGAGATCATGAAGAAGTAGAAGTTGTGAGGATACCTTATGAATACACACCGGGAAATGAACCATGAGAATATTACAATCTATGAACGCATCAGGTACACTTCCCCGACATGATGAAGGAAGTAAAACATGTGACCTGCCAAGGTGGAATTGCCAGACTACTATGAGATGACATGATCATTGCTCATCAGAGGATTGCCTGGGTAACTTCAACTTTGCAGGGACTCCAGGACTTTCTGTGGGGAAAGTCCACACATTTGGCCACATCCACAAAAGATAAGAGATAAATCCCAGGACGATCTTAAAGGGAAGAAACCATTGTCTAGAAGGAATGTAGTAGACCTTTCAAGGTTCGAGGAGAAAGTTAGAAACCGACAAGAAGTCCAGAAAAAGGAAAACTATTGCACCTGGAAAGGGAGAGTAGTCAGACTGGTATGAGATGGGTCTGAAACACTGTGTGCATGGAGGTTTTCAGCACAACGTAGAATTCTGAGGGTGTTTATGACATCATGGTGACCATGTCACCCAAGATGGTCCCAGGTTTCCATCCCGAGGATTTGTCTAGGCTAGGATATTCAAGTGAGAGATTCCCAGAAACAGCTTTTCCAAACTGAAACTGGGCACAGAAACTTGAAGAGATCCAACAGATGCGTATTCAAGGGATGAGAAAGGAATCACTGAAATGAAGCGATAATAGAGGGACAAGCCCTCAGAGGAGAACATTGTCATCTACTCACGTAGATGTGGAGGCCATGCTGATTCAAGCTTGAAAATTGTTTTGAGAAAAGAGGCCATACCTGGGGCTTATCAGACCTACATTGTCCTTCTGCCTTACCCATAACCCAAAGTCAAGAATGATTACTTGAGGACATTGAAGAGAAGAAGCGAGGCCACCTTTCTTAGGCCTCAGCAAACTTTGAAGACAAGTCTCCCTTTCCATAGCGCTCAAGTCACGGGGGCCCACTGGGTACATGCCAATGTGTCAGCAGAGATCTCATTGAAGCCCGGAAAGAACGGCCTCCTGCCATGCTTGGGTATGTCGCTTGGTTTGGAAGGGCTCTAGAAGTGTGCTGAAAAGCACCTTTTCCAGAGGGCTTTGTTCCTTTGTGAAGGCTGCCCTCCCAGGCTAGAGTGTTCAGTTGGGATCAATGAGATTCTCTCCACCTTCTCTTGCCGTACAAGGAATATTGATTATGTGTTTCGATACCACACGTAAGGAGGTTTGCTGAAAATTAGAACATTACCATTATATTTAAAGAAAAATAAACTCGCCACAGCTGAGGAGGTAAGTCAAACACATAACAAAACCTGTAGAAACAAAGTAAGCCAGTATCTAGCTATAATCTAGTGGAAAGTTCAAGCATCAAGGGTGAAGTTTGAAACTTCCCAAATCCAGAATAGAGACAGAAGGTCTCTCACCTGGACAGAGGAATTCATCAGATTCATCTAATTTGTTTCAGAAGCATTGGGTTCCTGAAGGTGGTTGCCAGGACAACGTCATACCTGGAGTTTCTCATCTCACAATGTCAAACGAACCCAGATGACCATGCGTACTCAGTGCTCAGTTGCACCTAGACTAAGAGAGCAAAGACTCCCTCAAGTGACCGATGGAAATTCAAAGACGACACCCAGGAATCACGAAAGCACTCACACATCGGCCTACAGAACATATGGTGATTAAAGAAATACAAAATTCCTAACTTGGAATGAAGGAGAATGTACTGACAAGCACCTCGAAGGGATATACCTCAGAAAGACCATGACGATTAGACTATGGAAAAGAAAACAGGGTCCCAGAAAATGGAAGCCCAACAGAAATCACACCTGAATAATCCACAGTGCAATACGTCAGTCTTTAGACAGACTATGTTTGAACGTTGGAAAGACCGAGAAGGTCACAACCCCAAAACTTGCAATGAAGGTCAAACCTGGGCTAACTGGGAAGGGTGAGTTATGAGACTGCTCCAAGCGGGCTCTGAAACCCTGTGTCCATGAAGCTTTCCGGGACAGCAGAGACACAATTCTGACAAATCCTCTGACATCAGCGTGGACCGGAAAGAAAACCAGGCCTAGTCTACACAGGGCCAGATTTGGGCTTATGTAGCATATTTAATTCACATTTCACTCAACAGCAGGTTGGCAATGGAACATGAAAGGGGCCAGCCCGTGTTGTAGCAGTGAAGTCTGTGCATTCTGGGTAGGAAGCCCGCGCTAGGCCACGTGGATTCCTGGGGGTGAGCCTCCTCACCGTTGGCCCAGCCATTCTGGGGCAGGCATCTGAGGTAGTGCAGAGGCAGATGGGAAGCAACGTTAGACAGGGCTACTCTTCTTTAGCAAATACAGCTGCAGTGTCAGCACATGTGAGCACAGCCATAAACGTTAGCCAAAACAGAACCAATTAAAAGGTGCAAAGAACATAAATACTGAACCTCAAAAACAGAAGCATACCAGTAAGAAGAATAAGATATCTATGAATGACCTTAACCAAACGGGTGCATGCTATGTAACACGAAAGGGAAGAAAGCTTTTGGGAAATAAATTCCAGAAGAGAGAAGGAAATGGAAGGCTACACCGTGCTCTTGGAATGGAAGAACTAACACACTTGAAAAGTTCGTAACAGATAAAGCAATCTCTGGATTCCATGCAATCCCAGTTCAAAGTTGTAGTAATTTTTCCCACAGAAATAGAAGAGAGAATCCTAAAGTCTCTATCCAGGCATGAGGGACACTGAATAACCAACGGAATCCTGAGGAAAATGAACAAAGCTGGACGTATAACCCTTTCTGATTTCACCATACAGGACGAAGCACTAGGTACTGAAACAGCACAGTCTGGGCCCAAAAACAGGCACACAGACGAATAGAACACGATCAAGAGCACAGAGGTCTACTCACACAAATATGGACAGCTCATTTTCGACCAGGGGGACAAGAGAAGACAGCGGAGAAAGGAAAGTCTAGAGAAGAAATGTTTCTTGGAAGACTGCACAACCACAGGTAACAAAATGAGAGTAGGACATGATGTTAAACGAGGCACATGCCACCTCGAAATGGATTAAAGCCTTGAATGGAAGACTTGAGTCCGTGGAACTTCTAGGAGAAAACCCAGGCAGCGTGCTCTTTACCATCTGGCTTAGCTGCCTATTTGGAAGAAGCATGTGTGACTGGGCAAGGGCAAGAAAGGAAACAAGAAACAAACGGGACTCTATCCAACGCAGAAGGTTCTGCCCAGCCAAGGAAACCATAAGTCAATGCAAAGACTGCACAGTAACTGACAGTGGATGTTTGCAAACCACACATCAGAGAAGGGCTGAATAGCCAAACGATCCAATAACCTCACACGTCTCCACAAGAGGAAAAACAACAAACCCAGTAAAACCTGGGCAAAAGATGGAAACAGAGATTTCTCCCAAAGAGAGAAAGATGGGCAACAGCTGTATGAAAACATGTTCACCATCATAAATTCTCAGGCCAGTGCAAATCCAAACGGCAATGGGATAACAGCTCCCTGTGGTCAGAATGGCTATAAGGAACAAGACAGGAAACAAGTGTCAGAGAGGAGGTGGAGACAAGGGAAGCCTCCTGCACCACTGGTGGGAGTGTAAACCGGTGCAGCCAGTAGGAAAAGCAGTGTGGAATTGCCTCAGAAATTTCTACCATATGATCCAGCTATTCCTCGGCAGCTTGTCTATCCATAGAACTTGGAAACACTAATGCATAGAGATCCGTGCACCACTGTGTTCACCACAGCCTTACTCCCGAGATACAAGACTTGTAAGCCGCGCTGGTGCCCATCAAGGGACGAATGGAGAAGGAAGATGGGCTATATCCACACAATGGCATAGCACTCAGCTGTAGGAATGGATGCAGTCCAGTCATTTGTGACCACCAGAATGGCTCCTGAGGGTATGAGGGGAATTGAAACAAGCCCAGGGAGAAGGTCAAATACCATGTGATCTAAGTTACAAAGAGATATAGAAAAAAAGGACAAACAAACTGGAATCACGTGAGATGGAACCAGTGGTTCCCAGAGGGAATGGGAGCCTGGGCCCGGAGGGAGACATAGTTGAATAGGCACAAGTGTGTGGTGAGGGCCTGTAATTAGGCTTATGGTGGTGAAGATGATGTAACCTACACAGAACTTTAAATCTGTGAGGATGTAAATGTGAAAGATATAGGATGTTATAATGCAGGGTTACGGCCACCAATTCACATAAAATCAAAACTCCAAAAAGGGGTGCAGATTTA
Source organism: Equus asinus (assembly GCF_041296235.1). Taxonomy (NCBI): domain Eukaryota; kingdom Metazoa; phylum Chordata; class Mammalia; order Perissodactyla; family Equidae; genus Equus; species Equus asinus. The sequence continues at coordinate 12,816,029 of NC_091818.1, read as the reverse complement.
CGGCCTAAAGCTTTGGAGGCTGAAACAGATTAGAGAAGATGAACTCCCAAGGATTGGTAATCACCTCAAAATGCTTAATGATGCTACAGAAATGTAGACCTTTGCAAAGAGATGAAGAGGAATACTAGGAAGAGAACATGTTCCTTGCTAAACTCATGAACCAATGGAAAATGCTACCTTCCATGTTGTTACTACTGATTCCCTTCACACACGAGCCAAGCAGGCCAACATCTTCCCAAGTTCAGGCCAAAGTTTGGTCCAAAAGTCCTATTCAGGGCCTGCCCTGTATTGCAGCAGGTAAGTGCCCACGTTCCGCGTCGGTGGCCGGGGCTTCATTGGCTAGCATCACGTGTGTGGATCAGATTACTAGCATTAGAAAATCCAGATTTCATGGTGTCGTGGGCACAGAGATCATAAAGAAGTAGAAAGTGTGAGATGACCTTATCAATACTCACCAGAAAAAGAACCATGAGAATATTACAGTCTATGAACGCATCAACTACACTTGCCCAAATGATGAAGGAAACAAAACATGTGAGATGCCAAGGTGGAATTGTCATGCCGCTAGGAGTTCACACGATCATTGTGCATCAGGGGATTGCCTGGACAGCATCAACTTCTTACGGACTTCAGGACATTCTCTGAGGAAAGTCCACCCATTTGGCCATATCCACAAAAGATAAGAGATAAAACCAGGGATGATCTTTATGGGAAGAAACCGGTGTCTAGAGGGAATATAGTAGACCTTTCAAAGTTTGAGGAGAAAGTTAGAAACTGACAAGAAATCCAGAACAAGGAAAACTATCCTACCTGGAAAGGGGGAATAGTCAGACTATTATGAGATGGGTGTGAACCACTGCGTGCATGGAGGTGTTCAGGACAACTTAGAATTATGAGGGTGTTTATGACATCACGGTGAATGTGTCACCCAAGATGGCCGCATGTTTCCAGTCCTAGCATTGGACTAGGCTAGGATAGTCAAGTGAGAGATACCCAGAGACAGCTTTTACAAACAGAAACCAGGCACAGAATCTTGAAGAGACCAAAGAGACGCTGATTGAAGGGATAAGAAAGGAATCATTGTGATGATACGTCATGATTTCTTTGTTTTCCTCAGGATTCCTTTGGTTCTTCAGGGTCTTTTGTTGCTGGAGATAAACATTAGGATTCCCTCTTCTATTTCTGTGGGAAAGATTGCTGCAACGTTGACTGGGATTGCATGGAATGCAGAGATAGCTTTATCCAGTACGGACGTTTCAGTTGTTTTAGTTCTTACATTCCAAGAGCACTGAATGCCCTACTAGTTCCTTGTGTCTTGTGGAATTTCTTTCCTCAAAGCTTTGCTATTTCTCGGTTTACATAGCTTTCACCTGTTTGGCTCAGGTTATTCCTAGATACCTTAATCTTCTAAAGCATACTTTTATTTTTTTTTGAGGGTAAGTTTTTCTATCATTTGTAAGTTTTAATTGCTTTTGTTTAGGCAGAAGTTTATCGCTGTGCTCACACCTGTTGGCAATGCTCCTGTATTTCCTGATGAAGAGGGCCCTGTCTAACGTCTCTTCCCATCTGCCTCTACACTACCTCGGACGCCTGTCCCAGAATGGCTGGACCAGCCGTGAGGAGGTTCACGCCAGGATTCTATGTGGCCACCGCTGGCTGCCTACCCAGAGCACATGGACTTCACCGCTGCACCACTGGCTGGCCCCTTTCATGTTCCATTGACAGCCTGCAGTTGAGTGGAAGGTGACTCGAGTATGCTACTTGAGCCCAACTCTGGCCCTGTGTAGATGAGGCCAGCTTGTTTATCTGGTCCAGTGTGATGTCAGAGGATCTGTCAGAATTGTGTCTCTGCTGTCCCGGCAAGCTTCATGGACACCGGCTTTTATAGCCGCTTGGAGCAAACTCGTAACTCACCCTTCCCAGGTAGCCCAGCTTTGACCTTCGCTGCAGTTTTTGGGGTTGTGAATTTCTCGGACTTTCAAACATTCCAGCAGAGTCTGTCTAATGAATGACATATTTCACAGTGGATTATTCAGGTGTGATTTCAGTTTGCCTTCCATTTCGGGGACCTTGGTTTCATTTCCATAGTCTAATCATCATGGTCTTTCTCAGCTATCTCCTTACATATGCTTATCAATCCGTTCTCCTTCATTCCAAGTTATTAATTTTGTATTTTTTTAATCACCATATTTTCTGTAGGCCGAGGTGTGAGTCCTTTCGTGATTGTTGGGTGTTGTCTTGGAATTTCCATCTGTCACTTGAAGGAATCTCTGCTATCCTAGCCTAGGCCAAACTGAGCACTGAGAATACCAGGTCCTCTTGGATGGTTTGACATTCTGAGATCAGAAACTCCAGATTCATGGGTGTCCTGGCAACCACCTTCACGGAAATTATGTTTCCGAGACAAATTAGACAAATCTGATGAACTCCTCTCTCCAGGCAACGGATTTTTCTGTCTCTTTTCTGGATTTGGGAAGTTTCTAACTTGAGCCCTGATCCTTGAACATTCCACTAGCTTACGTCCAGATACTGGCTTGCTTTATTTCTATAGGGTTTATTTGTTTGATTTACATCCTCAGATCTGGCATGTGTAGTTTTCTTTAAATGTCACTGTAATGTTCTAATTTTCCACCAACTCCTTACATAAGGTGTCAAAACACATAATCAATACTCCTTCTAGGGTCAGAGATATGGGGAGAGAACTTCATTAGAGTCCAATGGAGCAATCTTGCCTGGGAGGGTAGCCTTCACAAAGGAACGAAGCCCTCTGGAAAAGGGTGCATTTCAGCACACTTCTGGAGCCCTTCCAAACAAGGAGACATACCCCAAGCATGACAGGTGCCCACACCTTCAGGGCTTCAAAGAGTACTCTTGTGAGACATAACCGTCTACCCAGTGGGCCGCCGTGATGCCAGAGCTATGGAAAGGGAAACTTCTCCTCAAAGAATGCTAGGGGCCCAGGAAAGGAGGCATGGATTCTCCTCTTTGATGTCATGAAGACTTCATTCTTGACTTTGGATTAAGATTCAGTCAGAAGGACAATGTCGGTCTGATAAGCCCCAAGTCTGGCCTCTTGTTTCCAATCAAGTTTCAAGCTTGAATCAGCATGGTCTCCCCATCTACTTGAGTAGATGACAATGTTCCCCTCTTGGTGCTTGTCCCTCTATTATCGCTTCTTCCCAATGATTCCTTTCTTATCCCTTGGATCATAGTCTCTTTGATCTCTTCAAGATTCTGTGCCCGGTTTCTGTTTGTAACAGCTGTCTCTGGGTATCTCTCACTTGAATATCCTAGCCTAGTCCAACGCTCCGACTGGAAATATGCGGCGATCTTGGGTGACATGTTCACCGTGATATCATAAACACCCTCAAAGTTACAAGTTGTCCTGACAACCTCCCTGCACACCATGTTTCAGAGCCATCTCATACAAGTCTGACCACGCAACTTTTCCAGGCAGGATAGTTTTCCTTTTTCTGGATTTCTTGTCGGTTTCCAACTTTATCCTCCAACTTTGAAAGGTGTACTACATTCTCTCTAGACACTGGTTTCTTTCCTTTAAGATTATCCTAGGTCATCTCTCATAATTTGTGGCTATGACCAAATGGGTGGACCTTCCCCATAGAAAGTCCTGGAGTACTTCCCAAGTTGAGGTTGCCCAGGCAATCCTCTGATGCGCAATGATTGTTTCATCTCCTAGCAGTCTCACAAGTCCACCTTGGCAGGTTAAAAGTTTTCCTTCTTTCTTCATTTGGCAAGTGTACCAGCTGTGTTCACACATTGTAGTACCCTCATGTTTCTTTTTCTGGTGCATATTGCTAACACGTCCTCACAATTTCTACTTCTTTATGGTCTCTGTCCGCACCATACCGTGAAATCTACATTTCTGTTTGCTACTAATCTGATCCCCACCCATGATTTGAACCACTAAAGCCCGGGCCGCCCAAGCGGAATGTGGGCACTTACCCCCTACACCACAGGGCCGGCCCTGAATTGGACTTTTGGGCCAATCATTGGCCTGAACTTGGGAAGATGTTATCCTCGTTTGATTATGGGTGAAGGGAATTACTAGCAACATCATGGAGGGGAACATTTTCCATTGGTGCGTGAGATTAGCATGGAACATGTTCTCCTGGTAGTATTCCTCATCATCTCGTTGCAATGGTCTACCTTTCTGTAGCACTATTAAGCATTTGGAGGTGATTGTCAATACTTGAAAGTTCATCTTCTCTCATCTCTTTCAGACTCCAAAGCTTTATGCCGTAAATCCGCACGCCTTTCTGGATTTTGGATTTTATGTTAGTTTATTGTTGCAACCCTGCGTTATAACATCCTGTAGCTTTCAGATTTCCACCCCCAGAGATTTAGACTTCTGTGTAGGTTATATCATCCTCCCCTCCGGAAGCCTCATTACAGGCCTGAATCACATGCTTGTGGCTAATCATCTCTTGCACCATCCCTCTGCCCCCCAGTCCCCTTGGGAACCACCAATCCACTGTCCCATGGTACCTGTACATTAGCCCATGTTTTTCTGTTCTCCTTGTAAGTGAGAACCTACGGGATTTGACTTTCTCCCTGTTACTGGTTTCACTTCCCATAAGACCCTCAGGAGCCATTCTGGAGGTCACAAAGGGCTGGATTCATCCTTACTTATAGCTGAGTAGCATGCCCTTGTGTCGCTATAGCCCATCTTCCTTCTCCATTGGTCCCTTGATGGGCACCAGGGCAGCTTCCAAGTCTTGGATATCAGGAGCAAGGCTGTGGTGAACACAGCGGTGCAGGGATCTCTATGCATTGGTGTTTCCAAGTTCTTTGGATAAATACACCACCGAGGAAAAGCTGGATCATATGGTAGATGGAATCTTAAATTTCTGAGGCATGTCCACACAGCTTTGTGGAGTGGCAGCATCAGTTTACACTACCACCAGCAGTGCTGGAGGCTTCACTTCTCTCCACCTCCTCTCAGACACTTGTTTCCTGGCTTGTTACTTAGGGCCATTGTGACCACAGTAAGCTGCTATCTCATTGAAGTTTGGATTTGCACTGGCATGGGACTTCCTGATGAGGAACATGTTTTCATACAGCCTATTGGCCATCTTTCTATCTTCTGGGGAGAAATCTCTGTTTGCATCTTCTGCCCAGGTTTTAGTGGGCTTGTTGCGTTTTCTCTTTTGGAGACGTATGAGGTCATTGGATCTTTTGGCTCTTAACCCCTTGTCTGATGTGTGTTTTGAAAACATCGTCTCCCAGTTGTTGTGCTGACTTTGCACTGAGTCGATGGTTTCCTTGTCTGGGCAAAAGCTTCTGCAGTGTATGAGGTCCCGTTTGTTTCTTGCTTCCTTTGCTGACCTTGACTAGTCAAACATGCTTCTTCCAAATAGGTGGCTAAGCCAGATGGCAAAGAGCAAGCTGCCTGGGTTGTCTCCTAGAAGTTGCACGGTTTCAAGTATTCCATTCAAGGCTTTAATCCATTTCGAGGTGGCGTGTGTGCCTGGTGTAACATCATGGTCTACTCTCATTGTGTTACATGTGGCTGTGCAGTCTTCCATGCACCGGTGCTTGTCGAGACTCTCCTTTCTCTGCTGTCTCCTCTTGGTTCCCTTGTCTAAAATGGGTTGTCCATATGTACGTAAGTTGACCTCTGGGCTCTCGATTCTGTTCCATGTGTCTGTGTGCCTGTTTTTGGACCGAGACTGTGCCATTTCGGTTCGTTGCGCTCCGTCCTACATGAGGAAATCAGACAGTGTGATATGTCATGCTTTGTTCGTTTTCCTCAGGATTCCTTTGGGTATTCAGATTCCTTTGCTGCTGGATAGAGGCTTTACTATCCTCTCTCTATTTCTGTGAGAAAGATTGCTGCAACTTGGACTGGGATTGCATGGAATCCACAGATTGCTTTATGGGGTATGGACGTTTCAAGTGTATTAGTTCTTCCATTCGAAGAGCATGAAATAGCCTTCCGTTTCCTTAGGTCTTCTGGAATTTCTTTCTGCAAAGCTTTGCCAGGTTTTGGTTTACATAGCTTGCATCTGTTTGGCAAAGCATAGTCTTAGATATCTTATTTCTCTTACTGGCATGCTTCCCTTTTTGAGGTTCATTATTTCTATTCTTTGCACCTTTTAATTGCTTCTGTTTTGGCAAACGTTTATTGCTATGCTCACATCTGCTGACAATGCTGCTGTACTTGCTGAGGATGAGTGGCACTGTCTAACGTCATTTCCCAACTGCCTCTACACTACCTCGGACGCCTGCCCCAGATGGCTGTAACAACCATGAGGAGGATCACCCCAGGATTCCACGCTCCTGACCACGGCCGGCCGACCAAGAACACATGGACTTCACCCCTGCAACACTGGCCGGCCCTTTACATGTTCCATTGCCAACCTGCAGTTGAGTGGAATGTGACTTGAATATGCTACTTGAGCCCAACTCTGGCCCTGTGTCCACTAGGCCAGGTTGTTTTTCCGGTGGACAGTGATGTCAGAGGATTTGTCAGAATTTTGTCTCTGCTGTCCCGGCAAGCTTCATGGACACACGGTTTCAGAGCCCGTTTGGAGTAGTCTGAGAACTCACCCTTCCCAGTTAGCACAGGTTTGACCTTCACTGCAGGTTTTGGGGTTGTCACTTTCTCAGACTTTCCAACATTCAAGCAGAGTCTGTCTAAAGACTGACGTCTTTCACTGTGGATTATTGAGGTGTGATTTCTGTTGGCCTTCCATTTTCTGGGACCATGTTTTCTTTTCCATAGTCTAATTGTCATGGTCTTTCTGAGCTATCTCCCTTTGACATGCTTATGATTGCATTCTCCTTCATTCCAAGTTAGGAATTTTGTATTTCTTTAATCACTGTATGTTCTGTAGGCTGGTGTGTGAGTGCTTTTGTGATTGTTGGGTGTTATCTTTGAATTTCTATTGGTAACTTGAAGTAATCTTTGCTATGCTAGCCTAGGTGCAACTGAGCACTGAGTACATGTGGTCATCTTGCTTCGTTTGACATTGTGAGATGAGAAACTCCATGTTGTCCTGGCAACCACCTTCAAGGACCCAAGGGTTTCGAGACAAATTAGATGAATCTGATGAATTCCTCTCTCCAGGGGAGAGATCCTTCCATCCCTTTTCTGGATTTGGGTGGTTTCGTACTTCACCCCTCATCCCTGAACGCTCCACTAGATTACATGTAGATCGTTTCTTACTTTATTTCTACAGGGTTTTTTTATTTGTTTGATTTACATCCTCAGCTGTGGCATGTTTATTTTTCTTTAAATATAATGGAAATGTTCTACTTTTTCAGCCTACCTCCTTACATGTAGTTTGAAACACATAATCAATACTCCTTCTAAGATAAGAGATGGGGGAGAGAATCTCATTGATCCAAACTGAGCACTCTAGCCTGGGAGGGCAGCCATCACCAAGGAATGAAGCCCTCTGGAAAAGGGTGCATTTTAGCACACATCTAGAGCCTTTCCAAAGCAAGAAACATACCCAACCATGGCAGAGATCCATTCCTTCCAGGCTTCAATGAGATCTCTTGAGACACATTGGCATGTACCCAGTGGACCCCTGTGAAGCCAGAGCTATGGAAAGAGAGACTTGTCTTCAAGATGCTAGGGGCGTAGAAAAGGAGGTCTTGATTCTTCTCTTCAATGTCCTCAAGTGATCATTCTTGACTTTGGATTATGAGTAAGGCAGAAGGACAACATAGGTCTGATAAGCCCCAGGTCTGGCCTCTTTTTTCTAAACAAGTTTCAAGCTTGAATCAGCACAGTCTCCCCATCTACTTGAGTAGATGACACTGTTCTCCTCTGAGTGCTTGCCCCTCTAGTATCGCTTCTTCCCAATGATTCCTTTCTCAACTCTTGAATCAGTGTCTCTTTTATCTCTTCAAGAATCTGTGCCAGGATTCTGTTTGGAAAAGCTGTTTCTGGGTAACTGTCACTTGAATATACTGTCCTAGGCCTATCCTCGGGCTGGAAACCTCAGCCGACTTGGGTGACATGGTCACCATGATGTCATAAACACCCTCAGAATTCTAAGTTGTCCTGACAACCTCCATGCACACATTGTTTCAGAGCGATCTCAAACCAGTCTGACTACTCTCCCTTTCCAGGTAGGACAGTTTTCCTTTTTCTGGACTTGTCAGTTTCTAACTTTCTCCTCGAACCTTGAAAGGTCTACTACATTCCTTCTAGACACTGGTTTCTTTGCTTTAAGTTCGTCCTGGGATTTATCTCTTATCATTTGTGGATGTGGCCAACTGTGTGGACTTTCCCCACAGAAAGTCCCGGAGTCCCTGCCAACTTTATGTTCCCAGCAATCCTCTGATGCACAATGATCGTGTCATCTCATAGCACTCTGGCAATTCCACCTTTGCTGGTCACATGTTTTACTTCCTTCATCATGTGGGGAAGTGTACCTGATGCATTCATAGATTGTGATATTCTCATGGTTCTTTTCCTGGTGTGTATTCATAAGGTATCCTCACAATTTCTACATATTCATGATCTCTGTCTGCATCATACCTTGAAATCTATATTTCCAAATGCTCCTAATCTGATCCGGACCTGTGATGCTGGCCAGCAAAGCCCAGGCCGCCCAAGCAGAACATGGGCACTTACCCGCTACACCACTGGGCCAACCCTGAATAGGACATTTGAACCAACCTTTGTACTGAACTTTGGAAGATGTTGGCCTGCTTTGATTATTCATAAAGGTTATTAGTAGTAACATCATAGACAGCTACATTTTCCATTCTCTCATGAGCTTAGCATGGAACGTGTTCTCTTGGTAGTCTTCCTCTTCATCTCTTTGCAATGGTCTACCTTTCTGTAGCATCATTAAGCATTTGAAGGTGATTATCAATCCATGGAAGCCCATCTTCTCTAAACTCTTTCAGCCTGCAATCTTTATGCCATAAACCTGCTTGCCTTTATGGAGTTTTGATTTTATATGAACTGGTTTCTGGAACCCTGCATTATAACATCCTATAACTTTCAGATTTACATCCTCATAGATTTAGACTTCTGTGTATGCTACGTCATCTTGACCACTCTAAGCTTAATTACAGGCCCACACCACACACTTGTGCCTAATCAACTGTTTCTCCCTCCGTCCCCTGCCATCTGTTACCTCTGGGAAGCACCAATCCCCTGTCACATGCTACCTGTTTGTTGCTCCCTGTTTTAACCTTCTCCTTGTAAGTGAGATCCTATGGTATTTGACTTTCTCCCTGGGGATTGTTTCAGTTACCTTCATGCACTCAGTAGCCATTCTGGTGTCACAAATGGCTGGACTGCACACTTTCTTACAGCTGACTGCTATGCCATTGTGTGGATATAGCCCATCTTCCTTCTCCAAGAGCCCTTGCTGGGCACCATGGAGGATTCCTAGTCTTGGATATGGGGAGTAAGGCTGTGGTGAACAAAGCAGTGCAGGGATCTCCATGCCTTAGTGATTCCAAGGTCTTTGGATAAACACGCCAGAGAGGAATAGCTGGATCATATGGTAGATGGATTCTGAAATTTTTGAGGTAATGTCACATGGCTTTACGTAGTGCCTGCACTGGTTTACACTCCCACAAGCTCTGCAGGACTCTTCCCTTCTCTCCACCTCCTCTCCAACACTTGTTTCCTGTCTTGTTCCTTGTAGCCATTCTGACCACAGTGAGCTGTTACCTCATTGCCGTTTGGATTTGCATTGGCCTTAGACTTAACGATGATGAACATGTGTTTATATAGCTATTTCCCAACCTTCTATCTTCTTGGGGTAAATTTCTGTTTCCATCTTTTGCCCAGGTTTTAATGGGCTTGTTGTTTTTTCTCTTGTGGAGACGTGTGTGGTCATTGGATGTTTTGGCTATTCAGCCCTTCTCTGATGTGTGGTTTGAAACATCCTCTCCCTGTTGTTGTGCTGTCTTTGCATTGAGCAGATGGTTTCCTTGGCTGGACAGTAGGTTCTGCATTGGATGGAATCCCGTTTGTTTCTTGTTTCATTTGTTGCCCTTGCCCAGTCACACATGCTTCTTCCAAATAGGCGGCTAAGCCAGATGGTAAAGAGCAGGCTGCCTGCATTTCCTCCAAGAAGTTTCACGGTTTCAAGACTTCCGTTGAAGGCTTTAATCCATTTCGAGATGGTGTGTGTGCCTGGTGTAACATCATGGTCTACTCTCATTGTGTTACATGTGTCTCTGCAGTCTTCCCAGCACTGTTTCTGTTGGTCTCTCCTTTCTCCACTGTCTCCTCTTGCCTTCCTCATTGCAAATGTGCTGTCCATATATGTGTGAGTTGAACTCTGGGCTCTGGATTCTGTTCCATTGGTCTGTTTGCCTGTTTTTGAGACCAAACTGTGCTGTTTCAGTACCTAGCACTTCGTCCTACATGTTGAAATCACAAAGTGTGATACGTCCTGCTTTGCTTGTTTCCCTCAGGATTCCTTTGGGTATTCAGCGTCCCTTTTCACTGGATAGAGACTTTAGGATTCTCTCTTCTATTTCTGTGGGAAAGATTCTGCAACTTTGACTGGGATTGCAGTCCAGAGATTGCTTTATCCATTACGGAAGTATCAAGTGTTTTACTTCTTACATTCCTAGAGCACGGAATACCCTTCCGTTTGCTTGTCTTCTGGAATTTCTTTCCACAAAGCTTTGCTAGCTTTCGGTTTCCATAGCTTGCAGCTGTTTGGCTAAGGTTTTTACTAGAAATCTTTTTGTTCTTACTGGCATGTTTGTTTTTTTTTTGAGGTTCAGTTTTTCTGTTCTTTGCAACTGTTCATTGATTATGTTTTGGCATATGTTTATGTGTGTGCTCACATCTGCAGGCGATGCTGCTGTATTTTCTGAGGAAGAGTGATGCTGTCTGACATCACTTCCCAGCTGCCTCAACACTACCTCGGACGCCTGCTGGAAAACGGCTGGACCAGCAGTGAAGAGGTTCACACCCAGGATACCACGTGTCCGGCTCCGGGCTGCCGACCCAGAACATGCGGACTTCACCACTGCGCCACTGGTGCAGCCATTAATGTTTCATTGGCAACCTGCAGTTGAGTGGAATGTGACTTGAATATGCTACTTGAGCCCAACTCTGGCGCTGTGTAGATGAGCCCAGTTTGTTTTTCTTCTCCACTGTGATGTCAGAGGATTTGTCAGAAGTGTGTCTCTGCTATTCCAGCAAACTTCATCGACACAGGTTTTCAGAGCCTGATTTTAGCAGTCTTGTAACTCACCCTTCCCAGTTAACCTAGGTTTGACCTTCGATGCAGTTTTTGGAGTTGTGACTTTCTTGATTTTAGAACGTTCAGAGTATGTCCAAAATTGACGTCTTTCATTGTGCATTATTCAGGTGTGATTTCTGTGTGCCTTCCATTTTCTTGAACCGTTTTTTCTTTTCCATGGTATAATCGTTGATAGGGGCTCGGCGAGCTGAAGACTCGATTGAAAGATTTCTTGGAATCTAAAGGTCTGGCATTGGTGCTCTTTTATTTAGAGCATAGTACAGGATAGCATGGGGACAGGACCCAAGGGCAGTCAGAGCTCCTGCTGTTGCCCTGAGTTAAGGGTTATGGTGAATTTTATAAGGCATGGGTACATGACTTACCTTTACTGGAAAAAGAAATGATGATGTAAAATATCTTTAAATGATTTCAGTGCAGAATGGGTGTGGTTATTGTGCGGTCATATAACTTTAGATACGAATCTGGCAATATAGATCAGCATGTATGTGATTATGCCCTGGGCTTCTCTCCCTGGCCTCTCAGCCCTAATTCATACCATGAAGAAATCCACCTGGTCACATAGTTTGGCATGTAGGCCAGGTCACCTTGGGTTTCTCTAGCTGTGGCCGGCTTAATCCACATCATAACCCCCCCGAACCCATTTGGACCGGAAATCTTTTGGGATATGGAGGATGGTCTGTCTTCTGTGACTACTTCTGGCTGTACAGGTTCATAGAGCTGTGCCTAAATGGGACCATAGGCACAGGTAGGAAGTTCAGTGGACCGTAAGGCTTCACCCATGGTGTTCAAGGCTGACAAGGTATACAGAGCCTCTGGAGACAAGAGAATCATTTGATGAGAGGTGGTCCACGAGGTGAAACATTTTTGACATGCGGGAGACAAACAACGAAACAGATAACAAATTATCATAAGAAATACAAGCAGTATGTTTAACCCAATGAATAAGGTTTTGAAGTAGTACAGAAAACTGATCCGGACTAGGAGTTCAACGAATCGTTTAGAGTTAGGGTTGATAAGACGTGGATTTAATTTGGTGGTGGGGATAGGAAGCCAGAAATATTTTGATGGCAGTCAAGAATATGGATACAACATTCAGTTTTTATAATGGCACAGTGCTGCTCTTGTGCTGCTGTCAAGACATCCAGTGCCATTTGGATTTGGAGGACTGCCTTTCACATTTGGGATTCTTCTAAATTGAGCAGTGAAGTGCTATATTGAGTGTCATTTAATGCCTTCATAATAAATTTGTTTAGGACTTCCATGTGCAAGACGACATTTTGGATTCCTAATGAGGGAAGGAAAATTGAGGAAAGATGGTCATACCAGTGGAAGACACAGCTGGTTCAGCATTGCTGCAAGTTGGGTAGGTTAGCAGGAGGAGATATAGTAGATCTCGTTGTACCTTGCATCCAGACAAAGCCTAGGGTGCATCATCCAATCCATCCAGATGGCAGCCAAGGCTGTACATTGGAGCCACATAGCCACTGAGCACAATTAGGGGTTAACCAATGTGTGCGGGGCCATCTATCCCAGTCAGTCCCAAACCAATCAGTATTTTTTTAAGCCTATGATATGAGAACACATATAACAGCAAATTTTTCCCATCGGTCAGGTGTTAATAGGCGATGTATCACAAGCGTGATTGGTTTGTTCCCAACAGGGAGTGACCTTTGATTGAGTTGACCACGAGTAGGAGTGAACCAAATATATGCATACCAAATTTGATATTGTCCATCCTATGCATATCGATAGGTTGGGGACTTTACATTTGGAACTTGTTGTTTAGGATCCACCTATGACAAGGCAAATGTAGTTAGTATTTGGGCAGTAGTATTGAAGGAAAATGTTTGATGATGGCCAGGGAACTCCCAGGTGTCAGACATAGATGGCAACAAGTAGACATTACAATTAGTAATAGATGAATCTTGCCAAAGAAAACAGCTAGAATCTAGTATCCAGGAATGCCTATTATAGCTTCTACAGAAACATAATTTTTGTCTCTTAAATCACCCTCAATTTACAAAAGATAGCCAAATTAGGATTAACTGGTTTTCAAATAAAGTGCAGTTTCAAGACAACTTTCTCCAATTATTTACATATCAGCAGAAAGAATAGTAATTGCTCATACAGGCTTTTTAAAATCTGCTTTGCTAGAATTTTTTCTGACGAATCTCAGATTGAACTGTGAAGGCCTCTCGAGGCCAGAAAAGCCAAGCCAACGACTTTTCATCAGATTTTGCCTGCAGTACTTACAGATTTGAGTGGAGTTCTCCTTGAGTTCCCCCAAAATATTCGGAGGTTCCTTACACCTGGCAGATAAGAAAGCTTCCTTACTTACCGGGTGAGATTGCCAGAATCTCTGTAAAGAAGGTACCAGGCCCATGTTTCCAAGTGGCTGTATTCCAGAAAGTGCAATCTCTGTTCCGGAAATGCTGTCTTGTCATATCTGATCCTGTATGTTTCAAATATGACATTCCAGTCAAAGCCTTGGTAGTATAACCAATGTGTCCTGTTATAAGGAGAACAGATTCTTATGGAACTTATACAAATATTGCCACCAAATAACTATAGTCAGTCACAAAGTGTTTCCCAATTCCGGAGGGATAAGATAGGGAGAAAAAGATAAAAGTTTCAGTTTTGCTCATAAAGGTATAATTTCACCAAATTGCTGTAAGTCATAGTTAGCATAAGAGAAAAGAGAAAAAGATTTCCCTCATTATGAGAAAACAAAACAACACATCAAAACTGAACAATATTTCAAACAGAAGTCCTAAAAAATTATAATCATCCTCATCAGTTCACACAGTCCTGTATAATCAAGTCTTGAGCTGAAACTTCTGTCAGCAGATCGAGGAGCTTAGTTTCTGTTAGAATTCTGTAGTTTCTTACTCAGTTTAGTTTTACAATCTGAAAGTTTATCATAAATCTGTAGATTAGATCCTCTGTGTCAGAATCCTTTCCAGAAATTTCTCTGAAGATGAAACATATTTGCTAAAGAAAAAAGCAGCAGAGTAAAACAAGATCTAACTGCAAATTTGCAAAGGAATCAAAAGGGCAATTGACAAAGAATCTTGGCTACTCCTGTGACATATAACACTTCCAGATAATAAGTGGACTTATGACTGATAACCAGGACAGATCAGAATTCTAGGAATGCTATATAATTTTAAGACATCTATATTAATAACATTTACCCATCTAATACCACATAAGAAGATCTATCATCACTTATTTCCCAATGTTTCCCATGAAATTTAATAGACCAAATAAGCCTAATTAGTTTAGTATTTTCTTCCTTATAGGAAGAGAGAGCAAATTTATTTGAGAAGTCTCAGGGGCCCTCTGAAAATCCTCAGAGTAATCATTCTTCTGTCTACAATGTGAAAAGATAGCCTTCATTCAGGATTTGAATATTTTTGAGGGAGAAGCTTGTTCAAACATATCAAAAGTTTTTAAAATGCTTCTTCAAATAGGAAACAATACTCACTGTGAAACAATGCTCAGGTATCTATTCCAAGTGATAACAGAAAAAGTCAAAAATATTAAGACTGACCTCAGTAATTATTTTCACAAAACAGATTTGTCTCTTGGGTAGACTTACTCAAAGGAACAGCTTTCATTACCTCCTTATCAAGAGCAGATCAAAGGTTCAAGAACATTTATCCTTTTAGAGAAAACCAAATTTGAATTTCTGCACCTACTTATTTTTAACATTCAAACTCATTCACTTAATTGAACTTACTTTAGTCTACATGACCAGGCAGAAAACTCCTTTCAGAATTTCTCCTTCACAAACCTTCTAAAACTTTCTTTTTTGGTTTCAGATTTTGTCCCAAACTCTTTCTTTTTTCCTTTCCAGTACATTAGGACGAATTTATCTTTCTTAACACATCAAACAAAAATATTTCCATTCTTTATACCTTTTTTACTGAAAGCGTAGACTTTAACTTCCTTGAATATGAGCTCTTTTCCTTAGTAATTTCCAGTAGCTTTAATTCCATAGTTTAATTAGAACTTTTAACCCTTAACAGACGCAGGAAACGCTAAAAAGGCAAACAGTTATGAATCGACTTTTATATCAGCATTCTAAACACTTCATAACTTTAGAAACACGCCACTTTACAATAAAACACAAGGCATCCTTTTTATACACCCAAACGCTTTTAGCCTCTTCAAGAAGAAGCCAAAAGTAGATAACTTGGATATGTTTATTAATAATGTTTCGGTGTTACATCCAATCCAAAAACAACCCAGATATTCAGATTTTTATCATTTAACTTAACTTGGCATAACTCAAGATTGTTACCAAAAAGAATTTTGAATCTGTTTTTTTTTCAAGTATACTGACCATAAAAGTTATTGTACTCATTTTTATGAGTTTTATGTATTTAAACCATTTGTTTCCAACAATTATGTTCAGATTACCTACAGAAACCTTATGAGGCATTAGACAAAACTGGTCATCATTTAAAGCTATTATTTTGTTGACAAATTTAACAGACAACGTGAACTTATATGACTAGAAAACCCACGCTGAATGCCTGCATGCTATGCAAATACCAACAACTCTGACAAAAAGACTATTTTCAATCCTTAATCCACATCAATCGTCTTTTTCTTTCTCAGCTATCTCTCATAGGTATGCTTATCAGTCCATTCTCCTTCATTCCAAGTTATTAATTTTGTATTTCTTTAATCACCATATGTTCTGTAGGCCGATGCATGAATGCTTTTGTGATTGTAATGTATTGTCTTTGAATTCCCATTGTTCACTAGAAGGAATCTTTGCCTAGCTCCAACTGAGCACTGAGAACACATCGTCATCTTGGTTGGTTTGACATTCTGAGATCAGAAACTCCAAATGCTAGGTTGTCCAGGCAACCAACTTATGGACATAATGTTTCTGAGACAAGTTAGACAAACCTGATGAATTCTTCTTTCCAGGTAAGATATTTTCATGTCTCTTTTCTGAATTTGGGAAGGCTCGAACTTGATCATTAGAGTAGATTACGTCTAAGGACTGCTTTACTTTAATTCTGTAGGGATTGTTAGTTGTTTGATTTACATCCTCAGCTCTGGCATGTTTATTTTTCTTTAAATATGTGTAATGTTTCAATTTTCATCCAACTTCCTCACATATGTTTTCAAAACACATAATCAATACTGTTCAAAAAGGCATGCAGATTTGCACCACGAAGCTTTTGAGGCTGAAAGACGTTAGAGAAGATGAACTTCCAAGGATTGTGAATCTCCTCCAAATGCTTAATGATGATACACAAAGGTAGACCATAGCAAATAGATTAAGAGGAATACAATGAAGAGAACGTGTTCCGTGTTAAGCTCATGAAGCAAGGGAAAATGTTACCATGAGTGAGGTTACTACTAATTACCTTCACGAATAATCACAGCAGGGCAGCTTCTTCCCAAGTTCAGGCAACAGATTGGTCCAAAAGTAAAATTCAGGTCCAGCCATGTGTTCTGGTGTGTAAGTGCCCACGTTCCTAGTGGACGACCTGGGATTCATGGATTCAATTCATGGGTGCTGATCAGATTAGTAACATTAGGAAAGATAGATTTCATGGTATGGTGCAGACAGAGATCATAAATAAATGGAAATTGTGAGCATACCTTATAGATACGCACAAGGAAATAAACATGAAAATATTGCAGTCTATGACACATCTGGTACACTTCTCTAAATACAAAATGAAGGAAGTGATGTGACTTGCATAGGTGGAATTGTCAGACTGCACGAGATGATGTGATCATTGCACATCACAGGATTGGCTGGGCAACTTCAACTTGGGAGGGACTCCAGGACTTTCTCTGGGGAAAGTCTACACATTTGGCCATATCTACAAAATGTAACAGCTAAAACCCAGGATAAACTTAAAGTAAAGAAACTAGTGTCTAGAGAGAATGTACTAGACGTTTAAAAGTTCAAGGATAAAGTTAGAAACCGACAAGAAATCTAGGAAATGGAAAACTATTCTAGCTGGAAAGCGTGAGTCGTCAGACTGGTATGAGATCACTGTGAAATGCTGTGTGCATGGAAGATGCCAGGACAACTGAGAAGTTTGAGGGTGTTTAGGACATCACAGTGAACATGTCACCCAAGATGGCCTCATGTTAATAGTCCAAGGATTGTCTTCGGCTACTGATACTCAAGGGAGAGATACCAAGAAGAGAATTTAAAAACAGAAACCAGGCACTGAAACTTGAAGAGATAGAATAGACGCTGATTAAAGGGATAAGAAAGAAGTCATTGTGAAGATACAATAATAGAGGGACAATCACTGAGTGGAGACCACTGTGATCTACTCAAGTATAGGGGGAGGCCATGGAGATTCAAGCTTGAAACTTGATTTGAAACCAGAGGCTGGACTTGGGTCTTATCAGGCCTACATTTTCCTTCTGCGTTAATCATCATCCAAAATCAAGAGTGATCTCCTGAGGACATTGTAGAGAATGATTGATGCTTCCTTTCCTATGCCACTAGCATTCATTGAAGAGAAGTATCACTTTCCATAGCTCTGGCATTACGGAGGTCCAAAGGGTACATGCTAATGTGTCACACGATATCTCTTTGAACCCTTGAAGGAATGGACCCCCGTCATGCTTTGCATATGTCTCATTGTTTGGCAGGGCTTCAGAAATGTGCTGAGAAGCACCCTTTTCCAGAGGGCTTCGTTGCTTTGTGAGGGCCACCATAACAGGCTAGTGTGCTCAGTTTGGCTCCAATGAAGTTCTATCCCCGTATCTCTTGGAGTAGAATGATTATTGATGACGTGTATTGATACCATATGTAAATAGGTTGGCTGAAAATTAGAACATTACAATTATCTTTATAGAAAAATAAACTTGCCAGAGCTGAGGATGTAAATCAAACAAATAACACACCCTATAGAAATAAAGTAAGCCAGTATCTAGACGTAATCTAGAGGAACGTTCAAGGATGGGGGTCAAGACTGAAACTTCCCAAATCCAGAAATGAGACAGAAAAGTATCTTATTTGGAGCGGAATTCAGCAGATTTGCCGAATTTGCTTCGGGTACATTATGTTCATGAAGGAGGTTTCCATGCCTACCTAGAATTTGGAGTTTAAGATCTCAGAATGTCAGACCAACCAAGATGAACACGTGTTCTCAGTGCTCATCTTCACCAAGGCTAGCATGGCAAAGATGGCTACACGGGACCATGTAAATTCAAAGACAACACCCAACAATGAAAAGCACTCACACGTAGGTCTATAGAACATAGGGTGCTTAAAGAAATAGAAAATTGATACCTTGGGATGAAGGACAACCGACTGACAAGCATACCAAAGGGGGAAATCTGAGAACGACCATGATGATTATACTATGGAAAAACAAAATGTGCTCAGAAAAGGGAATGCAAACACAAATAACACCTGAATAATCCACAACAAAAGATGTCAGACTTTAGACAGACTCTGCTTGAACTTTTGAAAGTCAGAAAGTCACAAACCAAAAAACTGCAGCGAGGTAAAACCTGGGCTACCTTGAAAAGGTGAGTCTGAGATTGCTCCAAACCTGCTCTGAAACTCTGTGTCCATGATGCTTGCCTGGACAGCAGAGACACAATTATGACAAATTCTCTGACATCACAGTTGAGCAAAAATAGAAACCGTCTACATCAACTCAGTGGCAGAATTGGGCTGAAGTAGCCTATTTAAGTCACATTCCACACAACTGCAGGTTGCAAGGGAACTTGAAAGGGGTCGGGCAGTGGAGAACTGGGGAAGTCCGCGGGTTTTGGGTCGGCAGCCTGCACTTGGCTGGGTGGAATCCTGGGGGCAGACCTCCTCACCACTGGTCCAGCCATTCTGGGGCAGGTGTGGGAGGGAGTGTAGAGGCAGATGAGAAGCGACGTGAGACAGGTCCACTATTCCTCAGCAAATACAGGAGCACTTCCAGCAGATGTGAGCCCAGTGATAAACCTCTGTCAAAAGGAAACAAATTAAAAGTTGCAATCAATAGGAAAATTGAACCTCAAAAAAAATGCCAGTAAGAATAATAAGATACCTACGAATAACCTCACCCCAACAGGTGAAAGCTCTGTAAATTGATAACTAGCAAACCTTTGCGGAAGAAAAATGGGAGAAGACACAAGGAGGCGGAAGGATATTGCATGCTCTTGAAATGGAAGAATGAACACACTGGAAACCTCCACACCAGCTAAAGCAATCTCTAGATTACATGAAATCCCAGTCAAAATTGCAGCTATATTTCTCACAGAGATAGAAGCGAGCATCCTAAAGTTTACATCCAGCAACAAAAGGCCCCAAATAACCAAAGGGATCCTGAGGAAAAAGAACAAAGCTCAATGTATCACATTTTCTGATTTGAATATAGAGGACGAAGAACTAGGAATGGAAACGGCACAGGCTGGGATGCAAAACAGAGAAACAGAACCATGGAACAGAATCAAGAGCCCAGAGGTATACGTACACATATATGGACAGCCCATTTTCGACCATGGCGCCAAGAGGAGACAGGGGAGAAAGGAAAATCTCTACAATAAATGGTGCTGGGAAGACTGCAGAGCCTCACCTAAGACAAGGAGAATAGACCACGGTGTTACACCAGGCACAAACACCAACTCGAAATGGATTAAAGTCTTGAATGTAAGACTGGAAACCATGAGACTTCTGGAAGAAAACGCTGGCAGCTTGCTCTTTGTCATCTGTCCTAGCCTACTATTTGGAGGAAGTCTTTCTGTATGGGCAAGGGCAATAAAGGAAACAAGAGACAAATGGGACTACATCAAACGCAAAAGCTTCTGCCCAGCCAAGGAAACCATCGACTCAATGCAAAGACAGTGCAACCACTGGGAGAGGATGTTTGAAAACCACACATCAGTGAATGGGTGAATAGCCAAAAGATGCAGTAAAATCATATGGGTCCACAAGAGAAAAAAAATACGCCCATTAAAACCTGGGCAGTAGGTGGAAACAGAGATTTCGCCCAAGAAGAGATAGAGATGGTCAACAGGTGTATGAAAACATGTTCATCATCATTAAGACTCAGGGCAATTGAAATCCAAACGGCAGTGAGATAGCAGCTCAATGTGGTCAGAATGACTGTAGGTAAAAAGTCAGGAAAAAAGTGTCAGAGAGGAGCTGCAGAGATGGGAAGACTCCTACAGTGCTGCTGTGAGTGTAAGCTGGTGCAGCCACGATGCAAAGCCCTGTGGAATTGCCTCAGACATGTCAGAATCCATCTACTATATGATCCAGCTATTATTCAGTGGCGTGTTTATCCAAAGACCTTGGAAGAAGTCGTGCACCGATATATGTGCACCCCTGTGTTCACCCTGGCCTTACTCCCGTTATCCAAGACTTGAAAGCCGCCCTGATGCCCATCAAGGCAGAAGGAAGAATAAGTAGGGAAGATTGGAGAAGGAAGCTCGGCTTTATGAACACAATGGCATATCAATGAGCCATAACAAAGTAGAGAATCCAGCCATTAGTGACCAGAAGGATGGCTCCTGAGGGTTTCATTGGAAGTGAAACAACTCGCAGAGAGAAACTCAAATACCGTAGGAGCTCACTTACAAGGAGAAGAGACAAACAAGGACCAACAAACTGGAAAGCTTTGCGGAAAGAAATTAGAGAAGACACAAGGAAACAGAAGTCTATTCCACACTCTTTGAATGGAAGAACGAACACACTTGAAACGTCCATATTGGATAAAGCAATCTCTGGATTCCACGCAAGCCCCATCGAAGTTTCAGCAATCTTTCCCACAGAAATGGAAGAGAGAATCCTAAAGTGTCTATCCAGCAACAAAGGAGCAGGAAAGGCCAAAGGAATCCTGAGGAAAACGAACAACTCAGCAAGTACCACATTTTCGAATTTCCACATATAGGACGAACTGCTAGGTACCAAAACGGCAAAGGCTGGCCACAAAAAGAGGGACATAGACACAAGGAACAGAATTGAGAGCCCAGAGGTTAACTCCCACATATATGGACAGCCCATTGTAGACCAAGGAGCCAAGAGGAGACAGCGGAGAAAGGAGAGTCTCGACAAGAAATGATGCTGGGAAGACTGCACAGCCACATGTAACACAATGAGAGTAGACCATAATGTTACACCAGCCACACACACCACCTGGAAATGGATAAAGGCTTTGAATGGAAGACTTGAAATGGTGCAACTTCTAAGAGAAAACGCAAGCAGCTTGCTATTTGCCATCTGGCTTAGCCAATTATTTGGAAGAAGCGTGTGTGACTGGGCAAGGGCAACAAAGGAAACAAGAAACAAGCAGGACTCCATTCAATGCAGAAGCTTCTGCCCAGCCAACGACTCCATCGACTCAATGCAAAGACAGCACAACAACTGCGAGTGGATGTTTGCAAACCACACATCGGAGAAGGGGTGATTAGCCAAAATATCCAATGAACTCATATGTCTCCACAGTAAAAAAACAACGATCCCCATAAAACCTGGGCAAAAGATGGAAACAGATATTTCTCCCAGGAAGATAAAAGATGGCCAACAGGCTGAATGAAAACATGTTCTTCATCATTAATTCTTTGGCAATGCAAATACGAACGGCAATGAGACAGCAGCTCACTGTGGTCAGAATGGCTATAGGGATGAAGACAGGGAACAACAAGTCTCGGAGAGGAGGTGGAGAGAAGGGAAGCCTCCTGCACTGCTGGGGGGAGTGTAATCAGGTGCAGCCACTACCCAAAGTGCTGTGGAATTGCCTTAGAATTTTCAGAATCCATCTACCATATGATCCAGCTATTCCTCTGTGGCATATATATCCAAAGAACTTGGAAACACTAATGCTCAGAGATCCATGCACCACTGTGTTCACCACAGCCTTAGTCCCAATATCCAAGACTTGGAAGCCTACGTGGTGCCCATCAAGTGACGAATGGAGAAGGAAGACGATCTATAGCCACACAATGGCCAATCTTCGGACTGTATAGATGTGGCCATCTTGGGTGACATGTTCATAAACACCCTCAGAATTCTAAGTTGCCCTGACAACCTCCATGCACACAGTGTTTCAGAGCCATCGCATACCAGTCTGACCACTCCCCAATTCCAGGTAGGATAGTTTTCCTTTCTCTGGATTTCTTGTCGGTTTCTAACTTTCTTCTCGAACTTTGAAAGGTCTACTACATTCCCTCTACACAACAGTCTCTTTCCGTTACGATTATCAAAGATTTTATCTCTTATGTTTTGTGGATATGGTGAAATGGGTGGACTCTCCCCAGAGAAAATCATGGACTCCCTCCCAAGTTGAAGTTCCCCAGGCAATCCCCTGATGCACACTTATCGTGTCATCTCCTAGCAGTCTGACAATTCCACCAGGCAAGTCACATGTTTCCTTCCTTCATCATTTGGGGAAGTGTAGCTGATGCGTCCATAGATTGTAATATTCACATGGTTTTTTTCTGGTGCGTATTGCTCAGTTTCCCTCACCATTTCTACTTCTTTATGATCTCTGTGCCCACCAGACCGTGAAATCTGGATTTCCTAATGCTAGTAATCTGATCCACAACCGTGTTGCTATCCTGTGAAGCTCAGGCCGCCCAAGCGGAACGTGGGCACTTACCTGCTACATCACAGGTCCGCCAATGAATTGGACTTATGGACCAACTTTCGGCCTGATCTTGGGAGGATGTTAGCCTGCTTCGATCATTCGTGAAGGGAATCAGTAGTAACATGAATGACGGTAACATTTACCTTTGGTTGATGAGTTTAGCATGGAACATATTCTCTTGCTAGTATTCCGCTTCATCTCTTTGCTAAGGTCTACCTTTCTGTAGCATCATTAAGCATTTGGAGGTTCTTACCAATCCTTGGAAGTTCATCTTCTCTAATCTCTTTCAGCCTCCAAAGCTTAGGCCGTAAATCTGCACCGTTTTTTGGAGTTTTGATTTTATGTGAACTGATTGCCGTAACCCAGCATTATAACATCCTATAGCTTTTCACATCTACATTCTCAGAGATTTAGACTTCTGTGTAGGTTACATCATCTTCACCACTGTAAGCCTAATTACAGGCCCTCACCACACACTTGTGCCTAATCAACTCTTTCTCCCTCAGACCCCCGCATCCATTTCCCTTTGGGAACTACCAATCCCATGTCACGTCCTACCTTTTTTTGCTCCGTTTTTCCTCTTCTCCTTGTACGTGAGATCCTGTGGTATTCAACCTTATCCCTTTGGCTTGCTTCAGTTTCCCTAAGACCCTCAGGAGCCATTCTGGTGGTCGCAAATGGCTGGACTGCATCCATTCCTACAGCTGAGAGCTATACCATCGTGTGGCTATAGCCGATCTTCCTTCTCCATTCATCTCTTGATGGTCACCACGGACGCTTCCAAGTCTTGGATATCGGGAGTAAGGCTGTGGTGAACACAGGAGTGCATCGATCTCTGTGCATTAGTGTTTCCATGATGTTTGGATATATACGCCACAGAGGAATAGACGGATCATATGATAGGTGGATTCTGAAATTTCTGAGGCAATTCCACACCACTTTGCGTAGTGGCTGCACCGGTTCACATTCCTACCAGCAGTGCAGGAGGCTTCCTTTCTCTCCACCTCCTCTGTGAAACTGATTGTTTCCCGTCTTCATCCTTATAGCCATTCTGACCACTGTGTGTTGCTATCTCATTGCCGTTCGGATTTGCATTGACCAGAGACTTAATGATGATGAACATGTTTTCATTCAGCCTGTTGGCTATCTTCCTATCTTCCTGGGAGAAATGTCTGTTTCCATCTTTTGCCCAGGTTCTATTGGGCTCGTTGTTTTAATTCCTGTGAAGACATATGAGTTCATTGGATCTTTTGGCTACTCACCCCTTCTCCGATGTGTGGTTTGCAAACAGCCTGTTGCAGTTGTTGTGCTGTGTTTGCATTGAGTCAATGGAGTCGTTGGCTGGGCAGAAGCTTCTGCATTGGATGGAGTCCCGCTTGTTTTTTGTTTCCTTTGTTGCCTTTGCCCACTGACACATGCTTCTTCCAAATAGGCAGCCAAGCCAGATGGCAAAGAGCAAGCTGCCTGGGTTGTCTCCTAGAAGTTGCACGGTTTCAAGTATTCCATTCAAGGCTTTAATCCATTTCGAGGTCGTGTGTATGTCTGGTGTAACATCATGGTCTACTCTCATTGTGTTACCTGTTGGTGTGCAGTCTTCTCAGCACCGTTTCTTGTGGAGACTCTCCTTTCTCCACTTTCTCCTCTCGGCTCACTTTTCGAAAATGCGCTGTCAGTAGATGTGTGAGTTGACCTCCAGCATCTCATTCTGTTGCATGAGTCTGTGTGCCTATTTTGGGGCCCAGGCTGTGCTGTTTCCGTACCTAGGGCTTCGTCCTATATGTTGAAATCAGAAAGTGTGATACTTGCTGCTTTGTTGGTTTTCCTGAGGATTCCTCTGGCTGTTCTGGGTCCTTTGTTGCTGGATAGAAACTTTAGGATTCTGTGTTGTATTTCTGTGGGAATGATTGTTGCAACTTTGACTGGGACTGCATGCAATCCAGACACTGCTTTATGCGGTATGGACGTTTGAAGTGTGTTCGTTCTTCCATTGGAAGAGCACGGAATAGCCTTCAGTTTCCTTGTGTCTTCTGTAATATCTTTGCCCAAACCTTTGCAAGTTTTCTGTTTCCATATCTTTCTGCTGTTTGGCCACGTTTATTCCTAGATATCTTTTTCTTCCTACTGGCATGCTTTCTTTTTTGAGGTTCAGTTTTTCTATTCTTTGCAACTTTCAATTGGTTTTATTTTGACAGAAGTTTATGGCTGTGCTCACATCTGCTGGCCATGCTGCTGCATTTCCTGAGGAAGAATGGCGATGTCTATCGTCGCTTCCCATCTGCCTCTACACTACCTCAGATGCCTTCCCCAGAATGGCTGGACGAGCAGTGAGGTGGCTCACCTCCAGGATTCCACATCACCGAACCTGGGCTGCTGAACCAGAATGTGCGGACATCACCACGGCCCCACTGGCTGGCCCTTTTCATGTTCCATTGCCAACCTGCAGTTGAGTGGATTGTGATTGAATATGCTACTTGAGCCCAAGTCTCGCTCTGTGTAGATGAGGCCAGCTTGCTTTTCTGGCCCACTGTGATGTTGGGTGATTTGTCAGAATCGTGTCTGCTGTCCAGTCTAGCTTCGTGGACACAGGGTTTCAGAGCCCGCGGGGAGCAGTCTCATAAGTCACCTTTCTCATTTAGGCCAGGTTTGACCTTTGCTGCTGTTTTTGGCGTTGTGACTTTCTCTGACTTTCAAACGTTCACACAGAGTGTGTCTAATGACTGACGTCTTTCACTGTGGATTAGTCAGCTTTGATTTCTGTTGGCCTCCATATTCCGGGATACTTTTTTCTTTTCTATAGTCTAATTGTTATGGTCTTGTTGAGATATCTCCGTTCGATTTGCTTATCAGTGCGTTCTCCTTCTTTCCAAGTTAGGAGTTTTGTATGTCTTTAAATACCATAGGTTCTGTAGCCCGACGTGTGAGTCATTTCGTGATTGTTGGGTGTGGTCTTGGAATTTCCATCGGTCACCTGTAGGAATCTTTGCTATCCCGGCCCAGGTGACACTTAGCCCTGAGAACACATGGTCGTCTTTGTAGGTTTGAGATTCTCAGATCAGAAACTCCTGATTCGAGGTTGTCCAGACAACCACCTTCACGGACATTGTGTTTTCGAGAGAAATCTGATGAATTCCTCCCTCCAGGTAAGTGATTTGTCTGTCTCTTTTATGGATTTGGGAAGTTTCAAACTTGACCCCTGATCATTGAATGCTCCAACAGATTACGTCTGGATACTGGGCTTACTTTATTTCTACATGGTTTCCTATTGATTTGATTTTCATTCTGAACTTTGGCAGGTGTATTTTTATTTAAACATAATGGCAATGTTCTAATTTTCAGCAAACCTCATTCCATATGTTGTCAGAACAAGAAATCAATACTGTTTCCATGGCAAGAGATGGGGTAGAGAATTTCATTGGAGCCCAACTTTGCACTGTAGCCTGGGAGGGCAGCCTTCACACAGGAACGAAGCCCTCTCGAAAAGGGTGCTTTTAAGCACACTTCTACAGCCCTCCAAACCAAAGGACACACCCCAAGCATGACAATCATCCATTCCTTTAAGTCTTCACAGAGATGTCTTGGGACACATTAGCGTGTACCCAGTGGGACCCTGTGACGCTAGAGCTATGCAAAGGGAGACCTCTCTTCAAAGAATGCTAGGGGTCTAGGAAAGAAGGCCTCAATTGTTCTCTTCAATGTCCTCAAGAGATCATTCTTGATTTGGGTTTCTGAGTAAGGCAGAAGGAAAATGTAGGTGTGATAAGCCCCAAGTCCAGCCTCTTGTTTCAAATCAAGTTGCAAGCTTCAATCAGCACGGCCTCAACATCTACTTGAGTAGATAACAATGTTCTCCTCTCAGTGCTTGCCCCTCTAGTATCCCTTCTTCCCAATGATTCCTTTCTTATCCCTTGAATCAGTGCCTCTTTGATCTCTTCAAGTTTCTGTGTGCAGTTTCTGTTTGGTAAAGCTGTTTCTGGATATCTCTCACGTGGGTATCCTAGCCAGGGCAATCCTCGGACTCTAAACTTGCTGCCATCTTGGGTGACACATTCACCGTGACGTCAGAAACACTCTCAGAATTCTAAGTTGTCCTGAAAACCTCCAGGCACACAGTGTTTCAGAGCCATCTCATATCAGTCTGACGACTCCATCTTTCCAGGTAGGATAGTTTTCCTTGTTCTGGATTTCTTGTCAGTTTCTAACTTTCTCGTGGAACTTGAAAGGTATGCTACATTCCCTCTACCCACTGGTTCCTTTCCTTTAAGATTATCCCTTGTTTTATATCTTATCCATTGTGTATATGACCAATTGGCTGGACATTCCTCAGAGAAAGTCCTGGGGGCCCTCCCAATTGGAAGTTGCCCAGGCAATCCCCTGATGCACAATGATCGTGCGATCTCCTAGCAGTCTAAAAATTCCACTTGGCAGGTCACATGTTTTCCTTCCTTCATCATTTGGGAAGTGTTCCTGATGCGTTCATAGATTGTCATATACTCATGGTTCTTTTTCTGGTGCATATTGTTAAGATCTCGTGACAATTTCTCCTTCTTTATGATCTCTGTGCCCACCATACCTTGAAATCTCTATTTCCTAATGCTAGTAATCTCATCCGCACCCCTGATGCTAGCTGGTGAAGCCCGGGACACCCAAGTGGAATGTAGGAACCTACCTGCTACATCACAGGGCCGGCCCTGAATTGCACTTTTGGACCAACCTTTGACCTGACCTGTGAAGATGTTGGCCTGCTTCGATCATTCGTGAAGGAATCAGTAGTAACATCATGAACGGTAACATTTTCTGTTGGTTCATGAGTTTAGCACAGAGCATGTTCTCTCGGTAGTATTCCTCTTCATCTCTTTGCAAAAGTCTACCTTTCTGTAGAATCATTGAGCATGTTGAGGTGATTACCAATACTTGGAAGTTCATCTTCTCTAACCTCTTTCTGTCTCCAAAGCTTCCGGTTGTAAATCTGCATCTCTTTTGGGAGTTTTGGTTTTATGTGAATTGATTGCCGTAACCCAACATTATAATGACCTATAGCTTTCAGATCTACATCCACATTGATTTAGACTTCAGAGTAGGTTACATCATCTTCACCAACGTAAGCCTAATTACTGTCCCTAACCACACACCTGTGCCTAATCAACACTTTCTCTCTCTGGCCACTGCCCCACTTTCCCTCTGGGAAATGCCAATCCATTGTCATGTGATACCTGTTTGTTGGTCCGTTCTTGCTCTTCTCCTTGTGCATGAGATCCTGTAGTATTTGACCATACTCCTGGGGCTTCTTTCAGTTCCCCCAATACCCTCAGGAGCCATTCTGGTGATCACAAATGGCTGGCCTGAATCCGTTCCTATAGCTGACTGCTATGCCTTTGTGTGGCTATAGCCCATCTTCCTTCTCCATTCATCCCTTGATGGGCACCAGGCAGGCTTCCAAGTCTTGGATATCGGGAATAAGGCCAGGGCAAATAGAGGTGTGCACCGATCTCTCTGTATGAGTGTTTCCACGTTCTTTGGATAAACACACCACAGTGGAATAGCTGGATCATATGGTCGATGTATTCTGAAATGTCTAAGGCAATTCCACAACGTTTTGTGTTGTGGCTGCACCTGTTTACACTCCCTCCAGCAGTGCAGGAGACTTCTCTTCTCTCCACCTCCTCTCCGAATCTTATTTCCTGTCTTCATCCTTATAGCCATTCTGACTGCCATGAGCTGCTATCTCATTGCCTTTCAGATTTGCACTGACCAGAGACTTAATGATGATGAACATGTTTTCATACAGCCTGTTGGCCATCTTTCTATCTTCCTGGGAGAAATCTCTGTTTCCAGCTTTTGCCCAGATTTTAATGGGGCTTGTTTTTTTTTTTTTCTTGTGGAGCCGTATGAGTTTATTGGATCTTTTGGCTATTCACCCCTTCACCAATGTGTGGTTTGCAAACATCCTCTCCCAGTTGTTGTGCTGTCTTTGCATTGCATCAATGATTTCCTTGGCTATGCATAAGCTTTTGTGTCTGATGTAGTCCCATTTGTTTCTTGTTTCCTTTATTGCCCTTTCCCAGACAGATATGCTTCTTCCAAGTATGAGGCTAAGAAAAATGACAAAGAGCACCCTACCTACGTTTTCTTCCAGAACTCTCATGGTTTCCAGTATTACATTCTAGACTTTAATCCATTTCGAGTTGGTGTTTGTGCCTGGTGTAACACCATGGTCTACTCTCCTTGTCTTACATGAGACTCTGCACTTTTCCCAACACCGTTCATTGTAGAGACTTTCCTTTCTCCACTGTCTCCTCTTGGTGCCGTGATCGAAAATGGGCTGTCCATATATGTGACCCTATACCACTGGGCTCTTGATTCTGTTCCATGGTTCTGTTTCTCTGTTTTGCATCCCAGCCTGCACTGCTTCCATTTCAATTTCTTCGTCCTATATGTTGAAATCAGAAGGTGTGATACATTGAGCTTTGTTCTTTTTCCTCAGGATTCCTTTGGCTATTCGGGGTCTTTTCTTGTTGGATGTAAACTTTAGGATGCTCGCTTCTATCTCTGTGAGAAATATTGCTGCAACTTTGACTGGGACTGCATGGAATCGAGATTTCTCTATGTGGTGTGGACATTTCAAGTGTGTTAATTCTTCCATTTCAATAGCATGGAATATCCTTCCGCTTCCTTGTGTCTTCTCCCATTTCTTTCTGCAAAGGTTTGCTAGTTTTCTGTTTACAGATCTTTCACCTGTTGGGGTGAGGTTATTCCTAGGTATCTTATTCTTCTTACTTGCATCCTTTTTCTTTTTTATTGAGGTTCAATTTTTCTATTCTTTGCAACTTTTAATTTGTTTCCTTTTGAAAGAGATTTATCACAGTGCTCACATCTGCTGGAAGTGCTCCTGTATTTGCTGAGGAAGTGTGGCCCTGTCTAACCTCGCTTCTCATCTGCCTCTACATTACCTCCCTCGCCTGCCCCAGAATGGCTGTACCAGTGGTGAGGAGGTTCACCCCCAGGATTCTACCCTGCCAACTCCTGGCTGCCAACTCAGAATGTGCAGACTTCCCCAATTCTTTACTGACCAGCCCCATTCATGTTCCCTCGGCAACCTACATTTGAGGGGAATGTGACTTAAATAGGCTACTTCAGCCCAACTCTGGCACTGAGTAGATGTAGCCAGTTTGTATTTTTGGTCAACTGCGATGTCACAGAATTTGTCATAATTATGTCTCTGCTCTCCCGGCAAGCTTCATGGACACAGGGTTTCAAAGGACGTTTGGAGGAGTCTCATACCCACCCTTTCCAGGTAGCCCAGGTTTTACCTAGCTGCAGTTTTTTGGTTTGTGTCACTTTCTGACTTTCAAAAGTTCAATCAGAGTCTGTCTAAAGTCTGACACCTTTCGTTGTGGATTATTCAGGTGTTATTTGTGTTTGCCTTCCTTCTTTTGAGCCCGTTTTGTTTTTCCATAGCATAATCATCGTGGTCTTTCTCAGATTTCCCCCTTTGGTATGCTTGTCAGCCAGTTCTCCTTCATCCCAAGGTATCAATTTTCTATTTCTTTAACCACCCTATGTTCTATAGGCCTACGTGTGAGTGCTTTTCATTGTTGGGTGTTGTCTTTGAATTTACCTTGGTCACTTGTAGCAATCTTTACCATGCTAGCCTTGGTCAAAATGAGCACTGTGAACACGTGTTCATCTTGGTTGGTCTGACGTTCTGACATCTTAAACTCCAAATTCTAGTTTGTCATGTTAACCTTCTTCATGAACATAATGTACCCGAGACAAATTAGACAGATGTGATGAATTCCGTTCCAGGTAAGATATTTTTCTGTCTCATTTCTGGATTTGGGAAGTTTCGATCTTGACCCCGATCCTTGAACGTTCCAGTAGATTACGTCTAGATACTGGCTTACTGTATTTCTATAAGGTGTGTTATTTGTTTGATTTACAACCTCATGTTTATTTTTCTATAAAGATAATTGTAATGTTCTAATTTTCAGACAACCTCCTTTCACATGGTGTCAATACACGTCATCAGTAATCATTCTACTCCAAGAGATAGGGGAGAGTATCTCATTGGAGCCAAACTGAGCACACTAGCCTGGTAGGGCATCCCTCACAAAGCAATGAAGCCCTCTGGAAAAGGGTGATTCTCAGCACACTTCTGGAGCCCTGCCAAACAATGCGACATACCTGGAGCATGACGGGGTTCTAGTCCTTCAAGGGTTCAAAGAGATGTATTGTGACACATTAGCATGTACCCAGTGGGCCTCCGTAAAGCCAGAGGTATGGAAAGTGAGACTTCTCTTCAATGAGTGCTAGGGGCATAGGAAGGGAAGCATCGATCATTGTCTACCGTGTCCTCAGGAGATCATTGTTAATTTTGGATTATGATTAAGGCAGAAGGACAATGTAGGTCTGATAAGCCCCAAGTCCAGCCTCTGATTTCAAATCGAGTTTCAAGCTTGCATCAGCATGGCTTCCCCATACACTTGAGTAGATTACAATGTTCTCCACTCAGCACTTATCCCCCTATTATTGCTTCCTCACAATGACTTCTTTCTTACCCCTTTTATCAGCGTGTATTCTCTCTCTTCAAGTTTCAGTGCCTGGTTTCTGTTTTTAAATTCTCTTCTGGGTATCTCTAACTTGAGTATCGTAGCCTAGGACAATCCTCAGACTATAACCATGAGGCCATCTTGGGTGACATGTTCACTGTGATGTCATAAACTACCTCAAACTTCTAAGTTGTCCCAGCATCTTCTATGCACATGACTACTCTCCCTTTCCAGCTTGAATAGTTTTCCATTTCCTGGATTTCTTGTGGGTTTCTAACTTTATCCTTGAACTTTTAAATGTCTACTACATTCTCTCTAGACATGGTTTCTTTACTTTAAGTTTACCCTGGGTTTTATCTGTTACATTTTGTGAATATGGCAGAATGTGTAGACTTTCCCCAGTGAAAGTTCTGGAGTCCACCCAAAGTTGAAGTTGCCCACTGAAGCCTCTGATGTGCAATGATCGTGTCATCACATGCAGTCCGCCAATTCTACCTATGCAGGTCACATCACTTCCTTCAGTCTGTATTTAGGGAAGTGTACCAGATGTGTCATAGATTGCAATATTTTCATGTTTTTTTCCTATTGCCTATCTCTAATGTATGATCACAATTTCGACTTCTTTGTGATCTCTGTACACACTATACCATGAAATCTATCTTTCCCAACGTTACTAATCTGATCAGCACCAGTGATGCGAATCCATGAATCCCAGGCCACCCAATAGGAATGTGGGCACTTACACTCCTGAACACATGGCTGGCCCTGAATTTTACTTGTGGACCCATATTTTTCCTGAACTTGGGAAGAAGATGGCCTGCTGTGATTATTCGTGAATGTAATTACTCGTAACATCATAGACGGTAACATTTTCCCTTGGTTCATCTGTTTAGCACGGAACACATTCTCTTCATAGTATTCCCCATAATCTATTTGCAATGGTCTACTTTGTGTAGCATCATTAAGCATTTGGAGGAGATTCACAGTCCTTGGAAGTTCATCTTCTCTAATCTCTTTCAGCCTCAAATCCTTTATGCCCCAAATCAGCATGCCCTTTTGGATTTTTTCATTCCCTCTGGGAATCACCAATCCAAAGTGAAGGCTGACATCCAAAGCTAGAGTGCTCAGTTTGGCACCAGTGAAATTCTCTCCCATCTCTGGCCGTAGAAGATTATTGACTATGTGTTTTGACAGCATATGTGAGGAAGTTGGCTGAAAATTAGAACATTACACTTATGTTTAACGAAAAATAAACATGCCAGAGCTTAGGGTGTAAATCAAACAACTTACAAACCCTACAGAAATAAAGTAAAGCAGTATCTAGATGTAATCTACTAGAAGGACCATGGATCCAGGGTCAAGTTCCAGCCTTCCCAAATTTAGAAAAGAGACATAAAAATATCTTACCTGGAGACAGGAATTCATCAGATTTCTCTAATTTGTCTCAGAAATATTATGTCCATAAGGTGGTTGCCTGGACAACCTAGAATTTGGAGTTTCTGATCTCAGAATGTCAAACCAACCAAGATCACCTCGTGTTCTCAGTGTTCAGTTGGACCTAGGCTAGGATAGCAAAGATTCCTTCAAGTGAAAGATGGAAATTCAAAGGCAATGCCCAACAATCATGAAAACACTCACACATCACCCTAGAGAACATATGGTGATTAAAGAAACACAAAATTCATAACTTGAAATGAAGGAGAACGGACTGATAAGTGTATCTATGGGAGATAGCTGAGAAAGACATTGATGATTGATGTGGATTAAGGCTGCCCCAGCTCGAAAAGCCCAAGGATACCTGGCCTACATGTCAAAGCATACGACCCGGTGAATTTTTTTTGGTATGAATTAGAGGTGCCCCAGTGAGAGAAGCCCAGGTGATGCTCACCTACATGCCTATCTATATGGCCAAATTCGTATCTAGTGTTATACGACCACACAATAACCAGACTCCATCTGTACTGAAGTCATTTAATGGCTTTTTACATCATCTTTTCTTTTTCCAGTAAAAATGTCACGTACCCATGCCTTATAAAATTTGCCCTTACCCTCAACTCAGGGCAGCAGCAGGACATCTGACTGCCCATGGCTCCTTTCCCCATGCAGCAGCAGCGGCTATTCACTGCCCGTGCGTCCAGTTCCCATGCCTGCAGCTCTTCACGACCCATAGGTCCTGTCCCCATGAAGCAACTCTTTACTCCCCATGGGTCCTGTCCCTATGTTATCCTATACCATTCTCTAAATAAAAGAGCACCTCTGCCAGGCCTTGAGAGACCAAGAAATCTTTCTTCCGACTCATCAGCTTCGAGGATGAATCACAATTCACTTCTCCATCAGGAACTGTCTTGGATAGCTGTATGAATCCACGTTTGCTGGCCATGGCTACTCTATGGGGCAAATCATGGCATTCAGCTTGAAGAGAATCAGTACCTTAAGCCTAAGGGCGATGTAGAGTGAATTACTCCATTCCTTCCTGACCCTATCTCTAATAAACAAATTTTAGGTGGGCACGGGTCGGCTACTTAAGTCATTAGGATGGTCAGCAATCTGCAAGACTCCCCTGGAAGGTTTCTTTACCTAAGGTTGGATTGGGATACCTCCCATGGCACCTGACCATGCTCTGAACTGTGTGAATGTCCCAACTGGGACTCCAGTTCAAGGAAAGTACCAAAGTCTAACCATTGGTTGCGTATGGGAAGCCCTTCTAGGAGAATGCCTCCAACACACAATTGGGTAGAATGTCCCCCAGAGCGGTGGAAAATGCCTCACTAATTTTCTCCATCCTGTTCTCTCTTGTACTTCTCCCTTTCTTTTGGGGACCATTCACCAGGCACCTATTACTGCCAGGCAGAATACGAAAGATGTTCACCAGGCACCTGTAACTTCAAGGCATACCAGGGAAGATATGCAATGGAGGCAATGCTGGGGGACACCCCCATCACCCCTTGTTATAGGAACCCCACAGTAGGAATGACAGGTAGGATGCTGCCACAGGTTCAGGGGGGATTTTCAAGGTAATGGACCTGTCTCTTTCATCTTTCTTAGAGTTGCAATGGCGATTTTCATCTCCTTTTGAGCTTTGCAACAGGGAAGCAAAGAAATCTGTCAACAGTCATGGCCTCCACCCCTGGGAGTCCAAACTTGGCATTTCTGGGCCTGATCACCCCGGAAAGCCCAAGTAGGGTGCCCTCTCTTGGGGGTTGACTCATTGAGTGTTTTAGTCACCTACTGAGTTGGCTATGAGGGTGGCAGACCTGTGATTTATTATGTGAACTGTCATGCTACAGTAGTGTGCCCCAGCACGGGAACTGTTGAGTGAGTCTTCTCTTGAGAACCCTCTTTGAGCGGCCATGAGGGTGAGGTCTGATGTCTTCATTTCCTTTCTTTGTTTTGCTCATCATGTCCTCTGTTGTCACCAAGTCTTGGTTAAGTTCAGGCTGGACCAGACCAGAACCTGGAACTTCTGTAAAATCGGAAAACTTGAACACCTTTTGCAAGGAACTTCATTCTCAACCCGGGTACTGGGAGCCCCGGCCTCCAGCCAGTTCAAGCCATTTGTATGCACTCCACCCTTCTCCACTTCACTGTCAGTCGGACACTGGCTTTACTGCCGTGGGGAATGAGATAAGCATCCCTTAAGACTCATCACTCAGGGCCATTCTAACTAATTAGAAACACTTTCAATTGTATGGGTTATGCCCCAGAAATGCCAGCTGGTAGAAAATGTGTGCCTTTCTGTTGAAGTTGGACAGGCAGATCAACCTAGAACGTCCTTCAAGTTACAGTCCAGTTTCTGAGAAATCAAGAGCAACTGTCCTTAGAAAATCCTTGCAAGACTGGAAATACAGTTCTAGAGGCAGTTCAGATTCCACCTTGTTCCTTTACCATGAAAAGGATTATCTTCCCCCCTCTCCAGGAACTAATATCTAGCATATCACTGATTCTTAAGACTGAAAAAAAAAAGGAGGGGAAAGGATAAATGGCCATAAGTGTGCCCTTGCAAAAAGTCTAGCATCTTGAGGGTCTTCTCCGTAAGTATTAGTAAAAAGGCTCAAAAGAAAGTGTTGATTTATAACTGGTGAGCTTTATATTATTGTACCTGATTCATGGCAGTAGTTTTTAAAACAATAGTTGTACAGTCTCTGTGTATATGTGTCTATGTGTACATTATACGTGTGATATTTTAACCCCTGGATGGTCTGGCCAAAATTAAGATCTCTGTTTAGTTGGCTTAAAGTAAGTGCTTTCTTAAATTCTAATGTAGTCGAAATTAACAGAGTGACTTTCAAAGTTAAGAAGTGAATTAACCTTTGGTAAATGAAAGCTTGTTTAAGTTTGTTGGTTTCATTGAAAATTGTCTTCTTGTCAGAGTTGTCGGTATTTGCATAGGATGCAGGCATTCAGACTCGGTTTACTAGTCATATAAGTTCACTTTGTTAAATTTGTCAGCAAAATAATAGCTTTAAATGAAGACCAGTTTTGTCTAATGCCTCATGAGGTTTCCGTAGTAATCTGAACATAATTGTTGGAAACAAATGGTTTAAATACATAAAACTCATAAAAGTGAGTACAATAACTTTTATGGGCTGTATACTTGGGGAAAAACAACAGCTTCGAAATCCTTTTTGGTAACAATCTTGAGTTTTGCCAAGTTAAGTTAAATGATAAAAAGATGAATATGCGGGTCACTTTTGGATAGAACGGAACACTCACACATTATTGTTAAACATATCTAAGTTATCTACTTTTGGCTTCTTATTAAACAGGCTAAAAACGTTTGGGTGTATCAAAAAGCATGCCTTGTGTTTTATTGCGAAGTGGCATATTTCTTAAGTTGTGAAGTGTTTAGAATGCTGATACAAAAGACATTTCATAATTGTTTACCTTTTTAGTGTTTACTAGGTCCGTTAAGCGTTAAAGGTTCTAACTAACCTATGGAATTAAAGCTACTGGAAATTACTAAGCAAAAGAGCTCTGTATTCAAGGAAGTTAAAATGTATGTTTTCAGTAAAAAAGGTATAAAGAATGGAAATATTTTTGTTTGATGGGTTAAGAAAGATAAATTGCTCCTGATGTACTAGAAAGGAAAAAAGAAAGACTTTGGGACAAGTACTGAAAATGAAAAAGAAATATGTAGAAGGTTTGTGAAGGAGGAATTCTGAAATGAGATTTAGGCCTGCTCAAGTAGACTAAAGTAAGTTTAATTAAGTGAATGAGTTTGAATGTGAACCATAAGTAGGTGCAGAAATTCAAATTTGGTTTTCTCTAAAAGGATACATTTTCTTGAACCTTTGATCTGCTCTTGTTAAAGAGGATGTAAGAGCTGTTCCTTTGAGTACGTCTACCTAAGAGACAAATCTGTTTTGTGAAAATAATGGCTGAGGTTACTCTTAATATTTTTGACTCTTTCTGTTATCACTTTGAATGGATACCTGAGCATTGTTTCACCGTGAGTGTTGTTTGCTATTTGAACAACATTTTAAAAACTTTTGATATGTTGTGACAAGCTTCTCGCTCAAAAATATTCAAATCCTGAATGAAGGCGTTCTTTAGACCTGGTAGACAGAAGAATGATTACTCTGAGGATTTTCAGAGGGTCCCTGAGACTTCTCAAAGAAATTTGCTCTCTCTTCCTACAAGGAGGAAAATGCTAAAGTAATTTGGCTTATTTGGTCTATTAAATTAAATGGGAAACATTGTGAAATAAGCGACAATAGACTTTCTTAGCTGGTATTTGATGGGTCAATGATATTAATATAGACGTCTCAAAATTAGATAGCATTCCTAAAATTCTGATCTGCCCTGGTTGTCAGTGATAAGTTCACTTATTATCTGGCAGTGTTATATGTCACAGAAGTAGTCAAGTTTCTTTGCCAATTGCCCTTTTGAGTTCTTTGTCCATTTGCAGATAGTTGTTGTTTTACTCTGATGCTTTTTCCTTTTGCAAATATGTTTCAACTTCCGAAAAATTCCTGGAAAGGATTCTGACACAAAGATTCTAAACGACAGGTTTCTGATAAACCTTCAGATTGTAAAACTGAACGGAGTAAGAAATGACAGAATTCTAACAGAAACTATGCTCATCGATCTGCTAACAGAAGATTCAGTTCAAGAATTGATTATACAGGACTGTGTGCACTGATTAGGACGATTATAAATTTTTAGGACTTCTGTTTGAGATATTGTTGAGTTTTGATGTGTTGTTTTGTTTTCTCATAATGAAGGAAATCTTTTTCTCTTTTCTGTTATGCTAACTATAACTTACAGCCATTTGGTGAAATTATACCTTTATGAGCAAAACTGAAACATTTATCTTTTTCTGCCTACCTTATCCCTCCTGAATTTGGAAACCCTTTGTGACTGAGTATGATCATTTCGTGGCAATATTTGCATAAGTTCCATAAGAATCTGTTCTCCTTATAACAGGACACATTGGTTATATTACCAAGGCTTTGACTGGAATGTCATATTTGAAACACACAGCCTCAGATATGACAAGACAGCGTTTCAGGAACAAAGATTGGACTTTCTGGAATACAGCCACTCGGAAACACAGGCCTGGTACCTTGTTTACTGAGATTTTGGCAATCTTACCCGGTAAGTAAGGAAGCTTGCTTATCTGGCAGGTGCAAGGAACCTCCGAATATTTGGGGAGACCTCAAAGAGAACACCACTCAAATCTGTAGCTACTTCAGGCCAAATCTGATGGCAAGTCCTTGGCTTGGCTTTTCTGGCCTCTAGAGGCCTTCACAGTTCAATCTGAGATTCTGCAGGAAAAGATCCAGTGAAGCACATTTAAAAAAGCCTGTATGAACAATTACTATTCCTGCTGCTCTGATGTAAATAATTGGAGCAAGTTGTATTGAAACTACACTTGATTTGCAAACCCGTTAATCCTGATTTGGCTATCTTTTGTAAAAATGAGAGTGATTTAAGAGAGAAAAAATTATGTTTCTGTAGAAGCTATAGTAGGCATTCATGGATATTAGATTCTAGCTCTTTTCTTCTGCAATATTCATGTATTATTAATAGTAATGTCTCCTTGTGGCCATCTACCTCTGACACCTGGAAGTTTCCTGGCCACAATCAAACATTTTCCTTCAATACTACTGTCCAAATACTAACTAGATTTGCCTTGTCACACTTGGATCATACAGAACAAGTTCCAAAGGTAATGTCCCCAACTTATTAATACACACAGGATGGACAATACAAAATTTGGGATGAATATATTTGGTTCACCTCTACTAGTGGGCAACTCAGTAAAAGGCCACTTTGTTTTGGGGAAAAAAAATCACCCCTGTGATACATGGCCTTATAGCACTCGACCTATGGGAAAAAATCCCTGTTATATGTGTTCTCATATCATAGCCTTAAAAAAAATACTGATTGGTTTCAGACTGACTGGGATACATGGCTCAACACACGTTGGTTAGCCCCTAACAGTGCTCAGTGGATACGTGGCTCCAATTTATGACCTTGGCTGCCACCTGCATGGATTGGACGATGCACTCTAGGCTTTGTCTGCATGCAAGGTGGAACTACATTTACTATATCTCCTCCTGCTATCCTACCCAACTTGCAACAACACTTGACCATCCCTGTCTTCCACTGGTATGACCATCTTTCCACAATTTTCTTTCACCAATTGGGAATCGAAAGTGTCGTCTTGCACATGGAAGTCCTAAACAAATTTAGTATGAAGGCATTAAATGATACACAACGTAGCATTTTGCTGCTCAATTTAGAAGTATCCCAAGTGTGTAAGGCAGTCCTCCAAATCCAAATGGCTCTGGATGTCTTGACAGCAGCACAAGGGGGCACCTGTGCCATTATAAAAACTGAATGTTGTGTCTATATTCCTGACTACCGTCAAAATATTTCTGGCTTGGTATCCCAGCCACCAAATTAAATCCATGTCTGACCAACCCTAAATCTAAATGATTGGTTAAACTCCTAGTCAGGACAAGGTTTCGGCACTACTTCAAAACCTTATTCATTGGGTTAAACATACTGCTTGTATTTCTTATGATATTTTGTTGTCTGTTTCATTGTTTGTCTTATGCATGTCAAAAATGTTTCACTTCCTGGACCACCTCTTGTCAATGACTCTCTCATCTCCAGAGAATCTGTATAACTTGTCATGCTTGAACTCAATGGGGCAAGCCTTCTGGCCCACTAAACTGCCTAAGTGTACCTATGGCCCCATTTAGGGACAGCTCTACGACCCTGTACAGCCAGAAGTAGTCACAGAAGACTGACCATCATCCATATCCCCAAAGATTTCCAGTCCAAATAGGTTCAGGGAGGTTTTATGATGTGGATCAGGGCTGCCGCAGCTAGCGAAGCTGAAGGTGACCTGGACTACATGCCAAACTATATGACCCAGTGCATTTTTTTATGGTATGAATTAGGGCTGCCCCAGGGCAAGAAGCCCAGGGCATTCTCACCTACATGCTGATCTATATGGCCAGATTCGTATCTAAAAATATGACAACACAATGTCCAGACCCCATCTGTACTGAAATCATTTAAAGACATTTTACATCATTATTTCTTTTTCGAGTAAAAATAAGTCATATACCCATGCCTTATGAAATTAGCCCTAACCCACCAGTCAGGGCAGCAGCAGGAGCCCTGACTACCCATGGGTCCTGTCCCCAGGCAGCAGCAGCAGTAGCTCTTCACTGCTAATGTGTCCTGTCCCCATGCTATCCTGTACTGTTCTCTCAATAAAAGAACACCAATGCAGGATCTTGAGAGTCCAAGCAATCTTTCATTCGAGTCTTTAGCTCGCTGAGCCCATATCAATGATTCTACCACTGAAAATAAAAAACGGTCCCAGAAAATGGAAGGCACACAGAAATCACACATGAATAATACATAAAGAAAGATGTCAGTTTTAGACATACTCTGAACGTTCGAAAGTCGGAGTAAGTCACAATCCCAAAAACCCAAGCGAAGGTCAAACCTAGGCTAACTGGTAAGGGTGAGTTATGAGACTGCTAAAATCAGGATCTGAAAGCCTGTGTCTATGAGGTTGGCAGGGACAGCAGAGACACAATTCTGACAAATCCTCCGACATCACAGTGGAGAAGAAAAACAAACTGGCCTCATCTACACAGTGCCCGAGTTGGGCTCAAGTAGCATATTCAAGTCCCATTGCACTCAACTGCAGGTTGCCAATGGAACATGAAAGGTGCTGGCCCGTGGTGCAGTGGTGAAGTCTGCACGTTCTGGGTCGGCAGCCCGGGGGTGGCCATGTGGAATCCTGGGGGTGAACCGCATCACCGCTGGTCCAGCCATTCTTGGGGAGGCATGGGAGGTAGGGTAGAGGCAGCTGGGAAGCAACGTCAGACAGCGTCAGTATTCCTCAGCAAATACAGCAACATCGACAGCAGATCTGAGCACAGCCATAAACATCAGCCGAAACAAAACTAATGAAAACTTGAAAAGAACAGAAAAACCAAACCTCAGGAAAAAAAGAATAAGATCTCTAGAAATAAGCTTAGCCAAACATGTGCAAGCTATGGAAATCGAAAACTAACAAAACTTTGGGGAAAGAAATTCCAGAAGACACAAGCAAATGGAAGGGTATTCCATGCTATAGGAATGTAGGAACTAAAATACTTGAAACCTCCATAATGGATAAAGCAGTCTCTGGATTCCATGCAATCCCAGACAAAGTTGCAGAATCTTTGCCACAGAAATATAAGAGAGAATCCTTAAGTCTCTATCCAGCAACACGGGACCCTGAATACCCAAAGGAATCCTGAGGAAAATGAACAAAGCAGGACATATCACATTTACTGATTTCAACATGTAGGACGAAGTGCTATGTACTGAAACGGCACAGTCTGGTCTCAAAAACAGACACAGAGATCCACGGAAAAGAATCGAGAGCCCAGAGGTCAACTCACACATATATGGACAGCCCATTTGCAACGAGGAAGGCAAGAGGATCAGTGGAGAAAGGAGAGTCTCAAGAAGAAAAGGTGCTGGAAAACTGCACAGCCATATGTGACACAATGAGAGTAGACCATGATGTTACATAAGGCTCACACACCACCTCGAAATGGATTAAAGCCTTGAATGGAAGACTTGAAACCGTGAAATTTCTAGTAGAAAACCAGGCACCTTGCTCATGGCCATGTGGCATAGCCGCCTATTTGGAAGAAGCATGTGTGACTGGGCAAGGGCAACACACGAAACAAGAAACAAATGGGATTGCATCCAACGCGGAAGCTTCTGCCCAGCCGAGGAAACCATCCACTCAATGCAAAGACAGCACAACAACTGCAAGTGGATGTTTCAAACCACACATCGGAGAAGGACTGAATAGCCAAAAGAGCCAACGACCGCACATGCCAACACAAGAGAAAAAACAACAAGCCCATTAAAACCTGGGCAAAAGATGGAAACAGAGTTTTACCAAATAAGATAGAAAGATGGCCAACAGCTGTCTGAACACATGTTCATAATCATTACGTCTAAGGCCAATGCAAATCCAAATGGCAATGAGATAACAGCACATTGTGGTCAGAATGCCCATAAGGAACAAGACAGGAAACAAGTGTCGGAGGGGAGGTGGAGAGAAGGGAAGCCTCCTGCACCACTGGTGGGAGTGTAAGCCGGTGCGGGAACTATGCAAAGTGGTGTGGAATTTCCACAGAAATTTCAGAATCCATCTACCATATGATCCAGCTATTCCTCTGCGATGTATTTATCCGAAGAACTTGGAACACCAACGCAAAGGAATCCCTGCACCGCTGTGTTCACCACAGCCTCAATCCTGATGTCCAGGACTTGGATATTGCCCTGGGGCCCATCAAGGGACGAATGGAGAAGGAAGATTGGCTATAGCCGCACAATGGGATAGCACTCAGCTGCAAGAAAGGGTGCAGTCCAGCCATTTGTGACACCAGAATGGCTCCTGAGGGTATGAGGGGAACTGAAAGAAGCCCCAGGGAGAAAGTCAAATACCGTAGCATCTCACTTACAAGGAGAACAGTAAAATAAGGAGAAACAAACAGGTAGCACATGACAAGGGATTGGGGGTTCCCAGAGGGAATCGGTGGCAGAAGACAGTGGAAGAAAGAGTTGATTAGGCACCATTGTGTGGTATGGGCATGTCATTAGGCTTACGGTGGTGAAGATGATGCACCATACATAGAAGAATAAATCTAGGAGGTTGTAAATCTGAAAACAATAGGGTGTTATAATGCAGGGTTATGGCAATCAATTCATGTAAAATCAAAACTACAAAAAGGCAAGCAGGTTTATGGCCTAAAGCTTTGGAGGCTGAAAGAGATTAGAGAAGATGAACTTCCAAGCATTGATAATCACCTCCAAGAGCTTAATAATGCTACAGAAAGGTAGAAAGTGGCAAAGAGTTGAAGAACAACTCTACCAAGAGAACATGTTCCGTGCTAAACTCAGGATCCAAAGGAAAAGGTTACCGTCCATGATGTTACTACTAATTACCTTTACAAATAATCAAAGCAGGCCAACATCTTCCCCAGTTCAGGCAAAATGTTGGTCCAAGAATCCAATTCAGTGCCGGCCCTGTGGTGTACTGGGTAAGTTCCCACATTCCACTTGGGTGGTACAGGCTTCATCGGCGAGCATCACGGGTGCGGATCAGATTAGTAGCATTAGCAAATATAGATTTCACGGTATGGTGCAGACAGACATCCTAAAGAAGTCGAAATTGTGAAGAGACGTTATGAATACACATCAGAGTAAGAACCATGGGAATATTGCAATCTATGAACGCATCAGGAACACTTCCCCAAATGATGAAGGAAGGAAAACATGTGACCTGCCAAGGTGGAAATGGAGATGACACAATCATTACGCATCAGAGGATTGACCAGGAAAATCAATCTCGGGAGGGACTCCAGGGCTTTCTCTGGGGAAAGTCCACACATTTGGACTCATCCACAAAAGATAAGAGATAAAACCCAGGATAATCTGAAAGGAAAGAAACTGGTGTCCAGCGGGATTGTAGTAGACCTTTCAAAGTTCGAGGATAAAGTTATAAACAGACACGGAATCCAGAACAAGGAAAACTATCCTACCTGGAAAGGGGAAGTAGTCAGACTGGTATGAGATGGTCGTGAAGAACTGTGTGCATGGAGGTTTTCAGGACAGCTTAGAATTCTGAGGGTGTTTATGACATCACGGTAAACATGTCACCCAAGATGGCCGCAGGTCTCCAGCCCGAGGATTGGCGTAGGCTTGGATACTCAAGTGACAGATACCCAGATACAGCTTTTGCAAACAGAATCTGGGCACAGAAACGTGAAGAGATGCAAGAGACGCTAATTCAATGGATAAGAAAGGAATCATTGGGAAGAAGTGATAACAGAGGGACAAGCACTGAGAGGAGAACATTGCCATCTCCTCAAGTCGATGGGGAGGCCATGCTGATTCAAGCTTGAAACTTGACTTGAAACAAGAGGCCGGACCTTGGGCTTATCAGACCTATGTTGGCCTTCTGCCTTACTCATAATCCAAAGTCAAGAATGATCTCTTGAAGACATTGAAGTGAAGAACAGAGGCCTCGGTCCTAGGTCCCTAGTATTCTGTGAAGAGAAGTCTCACTTTCCATAGCTCTGGCATCATAGGCACCCACTGGGTACATGGTAATGTGTCACTAGGCATCTCTTTGAAGCCTGGAAGGAATGGGCCCCTGTCATGCTTGGGGTATGTCTCTTGGTTTGGAAGGACTCAGGAAGAGTGCGCAAAAGCACCCTTTTGCAGAAAGCTTCGTTACTGTGTGAAGGCTGTCCTCCCAGGCTAGAGTGCTCAGTTGAGATCAATGAGATTCTCTCCCCCATCTCTTGCCGTAGAAGGAGTATTGATTAGGTGTTTGACACCACACATAACGATGTTTGCTGAAACTTAGAACATTACCATTCTATTTAAAGGAATATAAACATGCCACAGCTGAGGAGGTAAATTAAACAAATAACAAAACCTGTGGAAATAATGTAAGCCAGTATCTAGACGTAATCTAGTGGAGCATCAAGGATCAGGTGTGAAGTTCTGAACTTTCCAAATCTAGAAAAGAGACAGAAGGATCTCTCAGCTGGAGAGAGGAATCCATCAGATTCATCTAATTTGTCTCAGAACCATTGTGTCTGAGAAGCTGGTTTCCAGGACAACCTCAAACATGGGGTTTCTGATCTCACAATATCGAACCAACCAAGATGACCACGTTT
This sequence comes from Equus asinus, assembly GCF_041296235.1. Taxonomy (NCBI): domain Eukaryota; kingdom Metazoa; phylum Chordata; class Mammalia; order Perissodactyla; family Equidae; genus Equus; species Equus asinus. The sequence goes on along the minus strand of NC_091818.1, from coordinate 12,771,450 downwards.
ACTCAGTGCTCAGTTGGATCTAGGCTAGAATGGCAAAGATTCCTTCAAATGACCGATGGAAATTCAAAGACAACACCCAACAGTAACGAAAGCACTCACACATCAGCCTACAGAACCTATGGTGATTAAAGAAATACCAAACTCCTAACTTGAAATGAAGGAGAACACACTGATAAGCATATCGAAGGGAGATAGCTGAGAACCATGACGATTAGACTATGGAAATGAAAGCAAGCTCCCAGAAAATGGAAGGCAAACAGAAATCACACCTCAATAATCCACAGTGATTGACTTCAGTGTTTAGTTAGGGTCTGCTTGAACGTTTGAAAGTCCGATAAGGTCACAACCACAAAACTTGCATTGAAGGTCAAAGCTGGGCTAACTGGGAAGGGTGAGTTCTCAGACTGCTCCACGTGGGCTCTGAAACCCTGTGTCCCCGAAGCCTGACTGGAAAAGAGACACGATTCTGACAATACTCCGACATCACAGTGGTCCAGAAAAAGAAGCTGGCCTCATCTACACAGGGCCAGAGTTGGGCTCAAGTAACATGTTAAAGTACATTCCACTCAACTGCAGGTTGCCAATGGAACATGAAAGGGGCCAGCCAGTGGGGCAGCTGTGAAGTCCCTGCGTTCTGAGTTGGCAACCCAGGGTCGGCCACGTGGAATACTGGGGGTGAGCCTCCTCACCACTCATCCAGCCATTCTGGGCCAGGCGTGCGACCAAGTGTACAGGCATATGGGAAGCAACGTTATACCACGCTACTCTTGCTCAGCAAATACAGCAGCATGGCCAGCAGATGTGAGCACTGCCATAAACTTCTGCCAAAACAAACCAATTAAATGTTGCTAAGAATAGAAAAAAGGAACAGCAAAAAAGAAAGCATGCCAGTAAAAAGAAAAAAACATCTAGGAATAACTTTGGCCAAACAGGAGAAAGCTCTGTCTACCGAAATCTAGCAAAGCTTTGGGGAAAGAAATTCCACAAGACACAAGGAAACGGAAGTCTATTCCATGTTCTTTGAATGGAAGAATGAACACACTTTAAGCATCCATACCGCAAAAAGCAATGTCTCCATTCCATGTCGTCCCAGTCAAAGTTGCAGCAATCTTTCCCACAGAAATAGAAGAGAGAATACTAAAGTTTCTATGTGGCAACAAAGGACCCTGAATAGGAAAAGGAATCCTGAGGAAAACGAACAAAGCAGCATGTATCACACTTTCTGATTGCCAAATATAGGACAAAGCGCTAGGTACCGGTACAGCACAGCCTTTCCCCCAAAATAGGCACACAGACCCATGGAACAGAATTGAGCCCAGCAGTCAACTGCCACATATATGGGCAGCCCATTTTCGACACGGGAGCCAAGAGGAGACAGCAGAGGAAGGAGAGTCTCGAAAAGAAACAGTGCTGGGAAGACTTCAGAGCCACAAGTGGCACAAGGAGACTAGACCATGATGTTACACCAGGCACACATACCACATTGAAATGGATTAAAGCTTTGAATGGAAGACTTGAAACCATGAAACTTCTGTGGGAAAATGCAGGCAGCTTGCTCTTTGCCATCTGGCATAGCTGCCTACTTGGAAGAAGCATGTGTGACTGGGTAAGGGCAACAAAAGAAACAAGAAACAAGCGTGACTCCATCCAACGCAGAAGCTTCTACCCGGCCAACGACTCCATCGACTCAATGCAAAGACATGACAACAACTGCGACAGGATGTTTGCAGAACAGACATCAGAGAAGGGGTGAACAGCCATAAGATCCAGTGAACTCATGCATCTCCACAGGAAAAAAAACAATGAGCCCAACAAAACCTGGGCAAAAGATGGAAACACACATTTCTCCCAGGAAGATAGAAAGATGGCCAACAGGCTGTATGAAAACATGTTCCTCATCATTAAGTCTGAGGCCAATGCAAATCCGAAGTGCAATGAGATAGCAGCTCACAGTGGTCAGAATGGCTATAAGGGTGAAGACACGAAACAACAAGTTTCAGAGAGGAGGTGGAGAGAAGGGAAGCCTCCTGCACTGCAGGTGGGAGTTTGAGCCGATGCAGCCACTACACAAAGGAGTGAAAATTCAGAATGTTTCAGAATCCACCTAGCATATGATCCAGCTATTCCTCTGTGACGTATATATCCAAAGATCATGGAAACAGTAATGCACAGAGATCCGTGCACTGCTGTGTGCACCACAGCCTTACTCCCCATATCCAAGACTTGGAAGCCTCCCTGATGCCCATCAAGGGACGAATGGAGAAGGAAGATAGGCTATAGCCACACAGTGGCATAGCATTCAGCTGTCGGAATGGATGCAGTCCAGCCATTTGTGACCACCAGAATGGCTCCTGAGGGTACTAGAGGAACTGAAACAAGCGCCAGGGGTAAGGTCAAATACCACAGGATCTCACGTACAGGAGAAGAGGAAAAACGGACCAACAAACAGGTAGCATGTGACATGGGATTGGTAGTTCCCAGAGGAAAAGTAGGCGAGGGCCAGAGGGAGAAAGAGTTGATTAGGCACAAGTATCGTGAGAGCCTGTAATTAGCCTTACGGTGGTGAAGATGATGTAACCTACTCAGAAGTCTAAATCTATGAGGATGTAGATCTGAAAGCTATAGCATGTTAGAATGCAGGGTTACGGCAATCAATTCACATAAAATCAAAACTCCAAAAAGGGGTGCAGACTTACGGCCTAAAGCTTTATAGGCTGAAAGAGATCAGAGAGGATGAACTTCCAAGGATTGGTAATCACCTCAAAGTGCTTAATGATGCTACAGAAAGGTAGACCTTTGCAAAGTGATGAAGCGGAATACTAGCAAGAGAATATGTTCCGTGCTAAACTCATGAACCAATGGAAAATAATACCTTCCATGATGTTACTACTGATTCCCTTCACGAATGATTGAAGCAGGCCAACATCTTCCCAAGTTCAGGCCAAAGGTTGGTGCAGAAGTCTAATTCATTGCCGGCCCTGTGGTGCAGCAGGGAAGTGCCCAACTTCCTCTTGCGTGGCCCGGGCTTCAGGGGCTAGCATCATGGGTACAGATCAGATTTCTAGCATTAGGAAATCCAGATTTCCAGGTATGGTTGGCACAGAGATCATAAAGAAGTACTAATTGTGAGGAGACCTTATCAATACTCACCAGAAAAAGAACCATGAGAATATTAGAGTCTATGAACGCATCTGGTAGGCTTTCCCAAATCATGAAGGAAGGAAAATATGTGACCCACCAAGGTGGAATTGTCAGACTGCCATGAGATCCCATGATCACTGTGCATCACAGGATTTCCTGGGCAACGTCAACTTGGGAGGGAGTCCAGGACTTTCTCTGGGGAAAGTCCACCCATTTGGCCATATCCACAAATGATATGTGATAAAACCCAGAATAATCTTAAAGGAAAGAAACCGGTGTCTAGAGGGAATGTAGTAGACCTTTGCAAGTTAGAGGACAAAGTTGAAAACCGACAACACATCCAGAACAAGGAAAACTATCCTTCCTGGAAAGGGGGAGTAGTCAGGCTGGGAGGATACGGCTCTGAAACACTGTGTGCATGGAGGTTGTCAGGACAACTTTGAATTCTGAGAGTGTTTATGACATTACAGTGAACGTGTCACCCCAGATGGCTGCATGTTTACAGTACCAGGAGTGGCTTAGGCTGGGATACTCAAGTGAGAGATACCCAGAAACAGCTTTTCCAAACAGAAACCAGGCACAGAAACTTGAAGAGATCAAAGAGATGCTGATTCCAGGGATAAGAAAGGTATCATTGTGATGATACTTCATTCTTCCTTCGTTTTCTTCAATTCCATGCGCACTAATGCCCTTCCGTTTCCTTGTATCTTGTGGAATTTCTTTCCCCAAAGCTTTACTACTTCTCGGTTTACATAGCTTTCACCTGTTTGGCACAGGTTATTCCTAGATACCTTGTTCTTCCTACTAGCATGCTTTTTTTTTTTTTTTGAGGTTCAGTTTTTCTATCCTTTGCAACTTTTGATTGGTTTTATTTAGGCAGATGTTTACTGCTGTGCTCACATCTGCTGGCAATGCTGCTGTATTTGCTGAGGAAGACTGGCCCAGTCTAACGTCGCTTCCCAACTGCATGTTTCCTTTGTTGCCCATTCCTGTCACACACGCTTCTTCCAAATAGGCTGCTAAGACAGATGGCAACGAGCATGCTGCCTAGGTTTTCTCCTAGAAGTCTCACGGTTTCAAGTCTTCCATTCAAGTCTTTAATCCGTTTCGAGGTGGTGTGTGTGACTAGTGTAACATCATGCTCTACTCTCATTGTGTTACATTTGGCTGTGCAGTCTTCCCAGCACCGTTTCTTGTCGAGACTCTCCTTTCTCCGCTGTCTACTCTTGGTTCCCTGGTTGAAAATGTGTTGTGCATGTATGCATGTGCATATATGCGTGAGTTGACCTCTGGGCTCTCGATTCTGTTCCATGGATTTGTGTGCCTGTTTTTGGGCCCAGACTGTGCCGTTTCGGTTCCTAGCGCTTCGTCCTATATGTGGAAATCAGAAAGTGTGATACGTCCTGCTTTGTTCATTTTCTTCAGGATTCCTTTGGGTATTCAGGGTCCTTTCCTTCTGGATAGAGACTTTATTATTCTCTCTTCTATTTCTGTGGGAAAGATCACTGCAACTTTGACTGGGATTGCTTGGAATCCACAGATTCCTCTATCCGCTATGGACGTTTCAATTGTGCTAGTTCTTCCATTCGAACAGCACGGAATAGTCTTCCGTTTCGTTGTGTCTTCTGGAATTTCTTTAGCCAAAGCTTTGATAGTATCAGTTTACAATGTTTCCACCTGTTTAGTGAAGGTTAGTCCTAGATATCTTATTATTCTTAGTGACATGCTTCTTTTTTTAGTGCTCAGTTTTTCTATTCTTTGCAACGTTAAATGGGTTCTGTTTTGGCAGAAGTTTATGGCAGTGCTCACATCTGCTGGTCATGCTGCTGTATTTGCTGAGCAAGACTGGCACTGTCTAAGGTCACTTCCCATCTGCCTCTACACTACCTCCCAGGACTCTCCCAGGATGGCTGTACCAGCGGTGAGGAGGCTCCACCCCAAGAGCACAAATGGACGACCACGGGCTGCGGACCCAGAAGGCACGGACTTCACAGCTTCAGCAGTGGCCAGCCCCTTTCATGTTCCATTGGCAACCTGCTGTTTTGAAATGTGACTTCAATATGCTACTGGAGCCCAGCTCTGGCCCTGTGTAGATGAAGCCATGTTGTTTTCCTGGTCTACTGTGATGTCATAGGATTTCTACGAATTGTGTCTGTGCTGTGCCAGCAAGCCTCATGGACACAAGGTTTCAGAGCCCGCTTGGAGCAGTCTCAGAACTCTCCCATTCCATTTAGCCCAGGTTTGACCTTCACTGCAGGTTTTGGGGTTGTGACTTTTCTGACTTTCAAACGTTTAAGCAGAATCTGTCTAAACACGGCCGTCTTTCACTGTGGATTATTCAGTTGTGATTTCTGTTTGCCTTACATTTTCTGGGACCTTTTTTTCTTTTCCATAGGCTAATCATCATGGTATTGCTAAGCTATCTCCCTTCGATGTGCGTATCAGTGTCTTCCCTTTTCATTCCAAGTTAGAAATTTTGCATTTCTTTGATCACCATATGTTCTGTTGGCCGTTGTGTGAGTGCTTTCATGATTGTTGGGTGTTGTCTTTGAATTTCCATTGGTCACTTGAAGGAATCTCTGCTATCCTGGCCGAGGTGACACTGAGCACTGAGAACATGTGGTCATCTTCCTTGGTTAGAGATTCTGAGATCAGAAACTCAAGATGGTCCTGACAATCATCTTCACGGACACAATGGTTCTGCAACAAATTAGACGAATCTGATGAATTTCTCTTTCCAGGTGAGAGTTCCTTCTGTCTATTTCTGGATTTGGAAAGTTCGAACTTCACCCCTGATCCTTGAACGCTCTGCTAGATTATGTCTAGATACTGGCTTACTTTGTTTCCACAGGGTTTGTTATTTGTTTGATTTATATCCTCACCTGTGGCGTGTTTATTTTTCTTTAAATATAATGATAATATTCTAATTTTCAGCCAACATCGTTACATGTGGTGTTGAAACACATAATCAATACTCCTTCTATGGCAAGAGAAGGGGGAGAGAATCTCATTGATCCCAACTTAGGACTCTAGCCTTGGAGTGCAGCATTCACCAAGGAATGAACCCCTCTGCAAAAGGGTGCTTTTGAGCAACTTCTAGAGTCCTTCCAAACCAAGAGAAATACCCCAAGCATGACAGGGGTCCATTCCTTCCAGGCTTCAAAGAGGTGTCTTGTGACACATTAGCATGTAGCCAGTGGGCACTCATGATGCCAGAGCTATGGAAAGTGAGACTTCTCTTTAAAAAATGCTAGTGGCCTAGGACGGCGGCCTTGATTCTTCTCTACAATGATCTCAAGAGATCATTCTTGACTTTGGATTATGAGTGAGGCAGAAGGACAACATAGGTCTCATAGTTCCAGCCTCTTGTTTCAAATCAAGTTTCAAGCTTGAATCAGAATGGCCTCCTCTTCGACATGAGGAGATGGCAATATTCTCATCTCAGTGCTTGTCCCTCTATTATGGCTTCTTCCCAATGATTCCTGTCTTATCCCTTGAATTAGCGTATCTTTGATCTCTTCAAGTTTCTGTGCCCTGTTTCTGTGGGCAAAAGCTGTTTCTGAGTATCCCTCACTAGAATATCCTAGCCTATGTCAATCCTCGGGCTGGAAACCTGTGGCCATCTTGGGTGACATATTCACCGTGATGTCATAAACACCCTCAGAATTCGAAGTTGTCCTGAAGACCTCCATGCACACAGTTCTTCAGAACCATCTCATCCCAGTCTGATTACTCCACCTTTCCAGGTAGGATAGTTTTCATCGTTATGTATTTCTTGTCGGTTTCTAACTTTTTCCTCGAACTTGAAAAGGTCTGCTACCTTCCCTCTAGACACTGGTTTCTTTCCTTTTGGATTAATCTGGGTTTTCTCTCTTATCTTTTGTGGATGAGGCCAAATGGGTGGACTTTCCCAAGAGAAAGTGCCGGAGGCCCTCCCAAGATGACTTTTCCCAGGCAATCCTCTGATGCGCAATGATCGTGTCATCTCCTAGCAGTCTGACAATTCCACTTTGGCAGGTCACATGTTTTCCTTCCTTCATTATTTGGGGAAGTGTTCCTGATGCGTTCATAGATTGTAATATTCCCATGGTTATTTTTCTGGTGTGTACTCATAATGTCTCTTCAAAATTTCGATTACTTTAGGATGTCTGTCTGCACCATACCGTGAAATCTATATTTGCTAATGCTACTAATCTGATCCACACCCGTGGTGCTAACCAATGAAGCCCTGGCCGCCCAGGCGGAACCTGGGCACATACCCAGTACACCGCAGGGCCGGCACTGAAATGGACTTTTGGATCAAACTTTTGCCTGAACTAGGGATGATGTTGGCCTGCTTTGGTTATTTGTAACGGTAATTAGTAGTAACATTGTGGACTGTAACCTTTTCTTTTGGCTCCTGAGTTTAGCACGGAACGTGTTCTCTTGGTAATGTTCTTCTTCAACTCTTTGTAATGGTCTTCCTTTCTGTAGCATCATTAAGCATTTTGAGGTGTTTACCAATCCTTGAAAGTTCATCTTCTCTAATCTCTTTCAGCCTCCAAAGTTTTAGGCCGTAAATCTGGACCCCTAGAGAACATATGGTGAATAAAGAAATACAAAATTCGTAACTTGGAATGGAGGAGAAAAGACTGATAAGAATATCTATGGGAGATAGCTGTGAAAGACCATAACGAATGATGTGAATTAAGGCTGCCCCAGCTCGAAAAGCCCAAGGTTACCTGGCCTACATACCAAACTACATGACCCGGTGAGTTTTTTTGTTTTTTGTTTTGGTATGAATTAGAGGTGTCCCAGTGATAGAAGCCCATTTCATGCTCACCTACATGCCTATCTATATGGCCAGATTGGTATTTAATGCTATATGACCACACAATAACCAGACCCCATCTGAACTGAAATCATTTAATGACTTTTAACATCATATTTTCTTTTTCCAGTAAAAATGTCACATACCAATGCATTATAAAATTAGCCCTTACCTTCAACTCAGGGCAGCAGCAGGACCTCTGACTGCCTATGGAACCTTTCCCAATGCAGCAGCAGCAGCAGCTCTTCACTGCCCATATGTCCTGTCCCCATGCAGCAACTATTTACTGCCCATGGGTCCTGTCACCATGTTGTCCTGTACCATTCTATAAGTAAAAGAGCACCACTTCCAGAATTTGAGAGTCCAAGAAATCTTTCTTTTGACTCTTCAGCTCGCCAAGCCCATATCATATCTTGTGGCCCATATCGAAAACTTGCTTCATAGGTTTGTGAGCTCGACTTCTGGTAAGTGCCCTTTTCTTCCTTGTGCCTCTCTCTTTGTCAAGGATGGATCTAAATACACTTCTCCATCAGGAACTTTCTTGGATAGCTGCATGAATCCAGGTTTGCTGCCCATGGCTACTCTATGGGGCAAATCATGGCATTCAGCTTGAAGAGAATCAGTACCTTAAGCCTAAGGGCGATGTAGAGTGAATTACTCCATTCCTTCCTGACTCTATCTCTAATATACAAATTTTAGGTGGGCACGGGTCAGCCACTTAAGTCCTTAGGATGGCCGGCAATCTGCAAGACTCCCCTGGAAGGTTTCTTTTCCTAAGGCTGGATTGGGTTACCTCCCATGGCACCTGACCATGCTCTGAACTGTGTGAATGTCTCAATCGGGACTACAGTTCAAGGAAAGTACCAAAGTCTAACCTTTGGTTGCGTATGGGAAACCCTTCTTCAGAGAATGACTCCAACACGCAATTGGGTAGAATGTCCCCCAGCTCGCTGGAAAATTCTACACTATTTTTCTCCATCCTGTTCTCTCTTAAACTTCTCCTTTTCTCTTGGGGACCATTCAACAGGCACCTATTACTGCCAGTCAGAATAGGAAAGATGTTCACCAGGCACCTGCTACTGCCAGGCATACCACGGAAGGTACACAAGGGATGCAATGCTGGGGTCCACGCCCATCACCCCTTGCTATAGGAACCCCACAGTAGGAACCACATGTAGGATGCTGCCGTAGGGTCTGGGGTGATCTTCAAGGTAATGGACATGTCTCTTTCATCTTTGTTAGAGTTACAATGGCCATTTTCATCTCCTATTGAACTTTGCAACTGGGGAAACAAAGGAATCTTTCAAGAATCAAGGCCTCCACCACTGGAGCCCCAAGTTTGGCTTTCTGGGCCTGATCACCCCAGCGACCCTAAGTAGGGTGCCCTCTCTTGGCGGTTGACTCATTGAGTAGTTTAGACACCTACTGAGTTGGCTATGAGGGTAGGAGACCTGTGATTTATTTTGTGAACTGTCATGCTACGGTAGTGTGCCACAGCACAGGAACTGTTGTGTGAGTCTTATCTTGAGAACCCTCTGAGAGCAGCCATGAGAGTGAGGTCTGCTGTCTTATTTTCCTTTCTTTGTTTTGCTCATTATGTCATCTGTTGTCACCAAGTCGAGCTTAAGTTCTGGCTGGACCTGACCAGAACATGGACCTTCTGTAAAATCAAACAACTTGAAAATATTTTGCAAGGACCTTAACTCTCAACCCCGGTACTGGGAGCCCTGGCCTCCAGCCAGTTCCAGGTGTTTGTAGCCACTGCACCCTTCTCCAGTCCACTGCCAGTCGCACACTGGCTTTAATGCCATGGGGAATGGCGTAAACATCCCCAGAGACTCACCACTCAGGGTCATTCTAACTAATTGGAAACACTTTCAATTGTATGGGTTATGCCACAGAGACTCCAGCTGGGAGAAAATTTGCGAGGTTTCTCTGTGCCTTTATGGTGCAGTTGGACAGGTAGATCAACCTAGAACGTCCTTCAAGTTACAGTCCAGTTTCTGAGAAATCAAGAGCAACTGTCATTAGAAAATCCTTGCAAGACTGGAAAGACAGCCCTAGAGGCAGTTCCGAGTCCACTTAGTTCCTTTATCATGAAAAGAATTATCATCCCCCCTCTCCAGGAACTACTATCTAGCCCATCACTCACTCTTAAGACTGACAAAAAGAAAGGAGGGGAAAGGAGAAATGGCCATAAGTGTGCCATTGAAAGAGTCTAGCATCTCGAGGGTCTTCTCCATAAGTATTAGTAAAAAGGCTCAAAACAAAGTTTACATTCATAACTGGTGAGCTTTATATTATTGTACCTGATTCACGGCAGTAGCTTTTAAAACAGTAGTTGTACAGTCTCTGTGTATGCGTGTCTATGTGTAGGTTATGCATGTGATATTTTCAGCCTTGGGTGGTATGACCAAAATTAAGATCTCTGTTTAGTTGGCATATAGTAAGTGTTTACATAAATGCTAAATGCAGTAGAAATTAACTCAGTGCCTTTCAAAGTTAATGTCATGTGAATCAACCTTTGGTAAATGAAACACTGTTTAAGTTTGTTGGTCTGATTGAAAATAATCTTGTTGTCAGGGATGTCGGTATTTGCATAGGGATGCAGGCCTTCAGCCTGGGTTTACTAGTCATATAAGTTCACGTTGTCTGCTAAATTTGTCAGCAACGTAATAGCTTTAAATGATGACCAGTTTTGTCTAAGGCCTCATGAGGTTTCAGTAGGTAATCTGAACATAATTGATGGAAACAAATGGTTTAAATAGATAATACTCATTAAAGTGAGTACAAAAACTTTTATGGTCTGTATAGTTTGGGAAAGAAAAACAGCTTCGAAATGCTTTTTGGTAACCATCTTGAGTTTTGCCGAGTTAAGTTAAATGATAAAAATCTGAATATCTGGGTCATTTCTGGATAGGACGAAACACTGAAACATTATTAGTAAACACATCTAAGTTATCTACTTTTGGCTTCTTCTTGAAGAGGCTAAAAGCGTGTGGGTGTATTAAAAACCATGCCTTGTGTTTTATTGTAAAGTGGCGTGTTTCTAAATTTATGAAGTGTTCAGAATGCTGATATAAAAGACAATTCATAATTGTTTTCCTTTTATTGTTTAGTACGTCTGTTAGGGGTTAAAAGTTCTAATTGACCTACATAATTAAAGCTACAGGAAATTACTAAGAAAAAGAGCTCTGTATTCAAGGAAGTTGAAATGTACGTTTTCAGTAAAAAAGGTATAAATAATGGAAATATTTTTGTTTGATTGGTTAAGGAAGATAAATTCGTCCTGATGTACTAGAAAGGAAAAAAGAAAGACTTTGGGACAAATTCTGAAAACATAAAAGAAAGTTTTAGAAGGTTTGTGAAGAAGAAAATCTGAAAGGAGTTTTATGCCTGGTCAAGAAGACCAAAGTAAGTTCAATTAAGTGAATGAGTTTGAATGTTAATAATAAGTAGGTGCAGAAATTCAAATTTGGTTTTCTCTAAAAGGATACATTTTCTTGAACTTCTGATCTGCTCTTGATAAAGAGGTTATAAAAGCTATTCCTTTGAGTAAGTCTACCTAAGAGACAAACCTGTTTTGTGAATATAATGACTTAGGTCACTCTTAAGATTATTGACTCTTTCTGTTATCACTTTGAATAGATACCTGAGCATATTTCACAGTGAGTGTTGTTTCACATTTGAACAAGCATTTGAAAAGCTTTTGATATGTTTTGACAAGATTCTCCCTCAAAAATATTCAAATCCTAACTGAAGGCTGTCTTTTGACCTGGTAGACAGAAGAAAAATTAATCTGAGGCTTTTCAGAGGGCCCTTGAGACTTCTGAAAGGCATTTGCTCTCTCTTCCTATAAGGAGGAAAATACTAAACTAATTAGACTTATTTGGTCTATTACATTGCACGGGAATCATTGTAAAATAAGTAATGATAGACTTTCTTAGGTGTTATTAGATGGGTAAATGTTATTAATATAGATGTCTTAAAAGTATATAGCATTCCTAAAATTCTGATCAGTCCTGGTTATCAGTCATAAGTCCACTTATTATCTGGAAGTTTAATATGTCACAGAAGTAGCCAAGTTTCTTTGTCAATTGCCCTTTTGAGTCCTTTGTCCATTTCCAGGTAGTTGTTGTTTTACTCTGATTCTTTTTCCTTTTGCAAATATGTTTCGTCTTCTGAGAAATTCCTGGAAAGGGTTCTGACAAAAATGTTCTAAACGACAGGCTTCTGATAAACTTTCAGATTGTAAAACTGAACGGAGTAAGAAATTACAGAATTGTAACAGAAACTAAGTTCATCAATCTAGCAACAGAAGATTCAGCCCAAGAACTGATTATGCAGGGCTGTGTGAACTGATAAGGATGATTGTAATTTTTTAGGACTTCTATTTGAAATATTGTTGAGTTTTGATGTGTTGTTTTGTTTTCTCGTAATGAAGGAAAGCTTTTTCTCTTTTCTCTTATACTAACTATGACTTACAGCCATTTGGTGAAATTATACCTTCATGAGCAAAACTGAAACATTTATCTTTTTCTCCCTACCTTATCCCTAAGGAATTGTCAAACCCTTTGTTACTGAGTATGGTCATTTCGTGGCAATATTTTCATAAGTTCCATAAGAATCTGTTCTCCTTATAACAGGACACATTGGTTATATTACCAAGGCTTTGACTGGAATGTCATATTTGAAACATACAGGCTCAGATATGACAAGACAGCATTTCAGGAACAAAGATTGGACTTTCTGGAATACAGTCCCTAGGAAACATGGGCCTGGTACCTTGTTTACAGAGATTCTGGCAATCTTGCCCGGTCACTAAGGAAGCTTGCTTATCTGGCAGGTGCAGGGAACCTCCGAATATTTTGGGTGCCGTCAAAGAGAACGCCACTCAAATCTGTAGGTACTGCAGGCCAAATCTGATGATAAATCCTTGGCATGGCTTTTCTGGCCTCTAGAGGCCTTCACAGTTCAATCTGAGACTCCTCAGAAAAAATTCCAGCATATCAGATTTTTAAAAACCTGTATAAGCAATTCCGATTCTTTCTGCTCTTATGTAAATAATTGGAGCAAGTTGTATTGAAACTACACTTTAGTTGCAAACGTGTTAATCATAATTTGGCTATCTTTTGTAAAAATGAGGGTGATTTAAGAGAGAAAAAAATTACGCTTCTGTAGAAGCTATAGTAGCCCTTCATGGATACTAGATTCTAGCTCTTTTCTTCCGCAAGATTCATCTATTACTAATCCTAATGTCTCCTTGTGGCCATCTATCTCTGACACCTCGGAGTTCCCTGGCCACAATCAAACATTTTCCTTCAATACTACTGTCCAAATACTAACTAGATTTGCCTTGTCACAGGTGTATCAAACAAAGCAAGTTACAACAGTAAAGTCCCCAACTTATCGATACACACAGGATGGACCATATCTAATTTGGGATGAATATATTTGGTTCACTCCTACTAGTTGGCAACTCAGTAAAAGGCCGCTCTCTGTTGGGAACAAACCAACCACACCTGTGATACATGGCCTAATAGCAGCTGACCTTGGGAATAAATCCCTGTTATATGTGTTCTTATGTCAAAGACAAAAAAAAATACTGGTTAGTTTGGGACTGACTGGGATAGACGGCCCAGAATGCATTGGTTAGCCCCTACCGGTGCTCAGTGGATATGTGGCTCCAATTTATTACCTTGGCTGCCACCTGGATGGATTGGATGATGCACCCTAGGCTTTGTCTGGATGCAAGGTAGAACTACATTTACTATATCTCCTCCTGCTAAGCTACCCAACCTGCAACAGCACTGGACCCGCTCTGTCTTCCACTGGTATGACCATCTTTCCGCAATTTTCCTTCCCCAATTAGGAATCGAAAATATCGTCTTGCACATGGAAGTCCTAAACAAATTTACTATGAAGGCATTAAATGATACACAACATAGCATTTCGCTGCTCAATTTAGAAGTATCCCAAGTGTGTAAGGCAGTCCTCCAAATCCAAATGGCACTGGATGTCTTGACAGCAGCACAAGGGGGCACCAGTGTCATTATAAAAACAATGTTGTGTCTATATTCCTGACTACCATCAAAATATTTCTGGCTTCCTATCCCAGCCACCACATTAAATCCATGTCTGACCAACCCTAACTGTAAACGACTGGTTGAACTCCTAGTCAGGACCAGGTTTCTGCAGTACCTCAAAATCTTATTCATTGGGTTAAACATACTGCTTGTATTTCTTATTATAATTTGTTGTCTCTTTCATTGTTTGTCTTTAGCATGTCAAAAATGTTTCACCTCCTGGACCACCTCTCATCAAAGGATTCTCTCGTCTCCAGAGGCTCTGTACAACTTGCCACCCTTGAACTCCACCGGTGAAGACTTCTGGTCCACTGAACTTCCTACCTGTACCTATGGCCCCATTTTGGGGCAGCTCTACGACCTTTTACAGCCAGAAGTAGTTACAGAAGACTGACCATCATTCATATCCCCAAAGATTTCTGGTCATAATGGGTTCAGGGGTGGTTTATGATGTGGATTAATGCTGCCCAAGCTAGAGAAGCCCAAGGTGACCTGGCCTACATGCCAAACTACATGACCTGGTGGATATTTTTATAGTATGAATTGGGGCTGCCCCAGGGAGAGTAATCTCACATTGATCTGTGAAGGCCTCTAGAGGCCAGAAAAGCCAAGCCAAGGACTTGCCATCAGATTTGGCCTGCAGTACCTACAGATGTGAGTTGAGTTCTCTTTGAGGTCCACCAAAATATTCGGAGGTTCCTTGCACCTGGCAGATAAGCAAGCTTCCTTAGTGACCGGGCAAGATTGCCAGAATCTCTGTAAACAAGGTACCAGGCCCATGTTTCCTAGGGACTGTATTCCAGAAAGTCCAATCTTTGTTCCTGAAATGCTGTCTTGTCATATCTGAGCCTGTATGTTTCAAATATGACATTCCAGTCAAAGCCTTGGTAGTATAACCAATGTGTCCTGTTATAAGGAGAACAGATTCTTATGGAACTTATGCAAATATTGCCACTAAATAACCATACTCAGTGACAAAGGGTTTAAAAATTCCTTAGGGATAAGGTAGGGAGAAAAAGATAAATGTTTCAGTTTTGCTCATGAAGGTATAATTTCACCAAATGGCAGTAGGTCATTGTTAGCATAAGGGAAAAGAGAAAAAGCTTTCCTTCATTACGAGAAAACAAAACAACACATCAAAACTCAACAATATTTTAAACAGAAGTTCTGAAAACTTACAACCATCCTCATCATTTCACACAGTCCTGTATAATCAATTCTTGAGCTGAGTTTTCTGTTAGCAGATCGATGAGCTTAGTTTCTGTTAGAATTCTGTAATTTCTTACTCCGTTCAGTTTTACAATCTGAAAGTTTATCAGAAACCTGTCGTTTAGAACCATTGTGTCAGAACCCTTTCCTGGAATTTCTCGGAAGATGAAGCATATTTGCAAGAGAAAAAAGCATCAGAGTAAAACAACAACTACCTGGAAATGGACAAAGGACTCAAAGGGGCAATTGACAAAGAAACTTGGCTACTTCAGTGACATATAAGACTTGTTGTTAATAAGTGGACTTATGACTGTTAACCAGGAAAGATCAGACTCTTAGGAATGCTATATAATTTTAAGGCACCTATATTAATAACATTTGCCCATCTTATACCACCTAAGGAAGTCTATCATCACTTATTTCACAATGTTTCCCTTGTAATTTAATAGACCAAGTAAGCCTAATTAGTTTAATATCTTCCTTCTTATAGGAAGAGAGAGCAAATGTCTTCGAGAAGTCTCAGGGGCCCTCTGAAAATCCTCAGAGTAATTTTTCTTCTGCCTACCAGGTCAAAAGAAAGCCTTCATTCAGCATTTGATTATTTTTGAGGGAGAATCTTGTCAAAACATATCAAAAGCTTTTCAAATGCTTGTTAAAATAGAAAGCAACACTCACTGTGAAGCAATGCTCGGGTATCTATTCAAAGTGATAACAGAGTCAAAAATCTTAAGAGTGACCTCAGTCATTATTTTCACAAAACAGATTTGTCTCTTAGGTAGACTTACTCAAAGGAATAGCTTTTATGACCTCTTTACCAAGAACAGATCAAAAGTTCAAGAAAATGTATCCTTTTAGAGAAAACCAAACTTGAATTTCTGCACCTACTTATTTTGAACATTCAAACTCATGCACTTAATTGAACTTACTTTAGTCTACTTGACCAGGCATAAAACTCCTTTCAGAATTTCTCCTTCACAAACCTTCTACAACTTTCTTTTTTGTTTTCAGAATTTGACCCAAAGTCTTTGTTTTTTCCTTTCTAGTACATCACGACAAATTTATCTTTCTTAACCCAACAAACAAAAATATTTCCATTCGTTATACCTTTTTTACTGAAAGCATCCATTTTAACCACCTTGAATACAAAGCTCTTTTCCTTAGTGATTTGCAGTATGTTTAATTCCATAAGGTAATTAGAACTTTAACCCTTAACAGACCTAGTAAACACTAAAATGGTAAACAATTATGGATTGTCTTTTATATCAGTATTCTAAACACTTCATAAGTTTAGAAACACGCCACTTTACAACAAAACACAAGGCATGCTTTTTAATACACCCACATGCTTTTAGCCTCTTCCATAAGAAGCCAAAAGTAGATAACATAGATGTGTTTATTAATAATGATTCAGTGTTTCATCCTATCCAAAAATGATCCAGATATTCAGATATTTATTATTTAACTTTACTTGGCAAAATTCAAGATTGTTACCAAAAGAATTTGAAGCTGATTTTTCCCCCAAGTATAGAGACCATAAATGTTATTGTATTCACTTTTATGAGTTTTATGTATTTAAACCATTTGTTTCCAACAATTATGTTCAGATTACCTACGGAAACCTCATGAGGCATTAGACAAAACTGGTCATCATTTAAATATATTATTTCGCTGACAAATTTAACAGACAACGTGAACTTATATGACTACTAAGCCGAGGCTGAATGCCTGCATCCTATGCAAATACTGACAACTCTGACAACAAGACTATTTTCAGTCAAACCAACAAACTTAAAGAAGCTTTCATTTACCAAATGTTAATTCACATGATATTAACTTTGAAAGGCACTGAGTTAATTTCTACTACATTTAGAATTTATGAAAGCACTTACTTTAAGCCAACTAAACAGAGATCTTTATTTTGGCCATACCATCCAGGGATAAAAATATCACATGTATAGCGTACACATAGACACACATACACAGAGACTGTACAACTATTGTTTTAAAAGCTACTGCCGTGAATCAGGTACAATAATATAAAGTTCACCAGTTATGAATCCAAACTTTGTTTTGAGCCTTTTTACTAATGCTTATGTAGAAGACTCTCTAGATGCTATACTTTTTGCAATGACACAGTTATGGCCATTTATCCTTTCCCCTCCTTTCTTTTTTTTTTTTTTGAGTCTTAAGACTGAGTGATTGGCTAGGTAGTAGTTCCTGGAGAGGGGGGATGATAATCCTTTTCATGATAAAGGAACTAGGTCGAAACTGAGCTGCCTCTAGAACTGTCTTTCCAGTCTTGCAAGGACTTTCTAAGGACGGTTGCTCTTGATTTCTCAGAAACTGGACTGTAACTTGAAGGACGTTCTAGGTTGATCTACCTGTCCAACTGCACCATAAAGGCACAGAGAAACCTCACAAACTTTCTCCCAGCTGCAGTTTCTGTGCCATAACCCAGACAATTGAAAGTGTTTCTAATTAGTTGGAATGACCCTGAGTGGTGAGTCTCTGGGGATGCTTATGGCATTCCCCATGGCTGTAAAGCCAGTGTGCAAGTGACAGTGGAGTGGAGAAGGGTGGAGTGCCTACAAAGGCCTGGAACTGACTGGGGGCCGGGGCTCCAAGTACCTGGGTTGAGAGTTAAGTCCCTTGAAAAATGTTTTCAAGTTTTTCGATTTCACAGAAGGTGCAGGTTCTGATCAGGTCCAGCCTGATCTTAACCTCGACTTGGTGACAACAGAGGAGATGATGACCAAAACAAAGAAAGGAAAAGAAGACACCAGACCTCACCCTCATGGCCACTCAGAGGGTTCTCAAGATAACAGTCACACAACAGTTCCCGTGCTGTGGCACACTACCATAGCACGAGTGTTCATAGAAAAAATCACAGATTTCCTACCCTCATAGCCAACTCAGTAGGTGACTAAAATACTCAATGAGTCAACCGCCAACAGAGGGCACCCTACTTGGGGTCGCCAGTGTGATCAGGCCCAGAAAGCCAAAGTTGGGTCTCCCAGTGTTGGAGGACTTGACTCTTGAAAGATTTATTTCTTTCCCGGTTGCAAAGCTCAAAAGGAGACGAAAATGGCCATTGTATCTCTAACAAAGATGAAAGAGACACGTCCATTACCTTGAAAATGCCCCCTGAACCTACGGCAGCATCCCACCTGTTGTTCCTACTGTGGGGTTCCTATAGCAAGGGGTGACGGGGGTGTCTGCCAGCATTGCATCCCTTGTATACCTTCCCTCAGATGCCTGGCAGTAACAGGTGCCTGGTGAACATCTTTCCTCTTCTTCCTGGCAGTAATAGGTGCCTGGTGAATGGTCCCCGAGACAAAAGGAGAAGTTTAAGAGAGAACATAATGGAGAAAATGTGTGAGGAATTTTCCGCCACTCTGAGGGACATTCTACCCAATTGCGTGTTGGAGTCATTCTCTGAAGAAGGGTTTCCCATACTCAAGCAAAGGTTAGACTTTGGTAGTTTCCTTGAACTCGATTCCCGATTGGGACATTTGCACAGTTCAGAGCCTGGTCAGCTGCCATGGGAGGTATCCCAATCCAGCCTTAGGAGAAGAAACCTTCCACCGGAGTCTTGCAGATTGCCAAGGATCCTAATGACTTAAGTGGCCTATGCATGCCCAGGTAATATTTATATATTAGTGATAGACTCTGGAAGTAATGGATTAATTCATGCTACGTCACCCTGAGGCTTAAGCTACTGATTCTCTTCAAGCTGAATGCCATGATTTGCCCCATAGAGTAGCCATGGGCAACAAACATCGATTCATAGAGCTAACCAAGAAAGTTCCTGATGGAGAAGTGAGTTTAGATCCATCCTCGAAAAAGAGAGAGGCACCAGGAAGAAAGGGGCACTTACCAGAAGTCGAGCTCAAAAACTGACGAAGCAAGTTCCCCATACAGGACACAAGATATGATGCAGGCTCAGCGAGCTGAAGAGTTGAAAGATTTCTTGGACTCTCAACGTCTGGTAGTGGTGCTCTTTTATTTAGAGAACTTTACAGGATAACATGGGGACAGGACCCATGGGCAGTAAAGAGTTGCTGCATGCGGACAGGATCTATGGGCAGTGTAGAGCTGCATGCATGGGGACAGGACCCATGGGCAGCGAAGAGCTGCTGCTGCTGCTGAAGGCGCAAAGGACCCATGGGCAGTCAGAGCTCCTGCTGCTGCCCTGAGTTGAGGGTAAGGGCTAATTTTATGAGTCATGGGTACATGACTTATTTTTACTGGAAAAAGAAAATATGATGTAAACGTCATTAAATGATTTCAGTGCAGATGGGGTCTGGTTATTGTGTGGTCATATAATATTAGATACTAATCTGGCCATATAGATAGACATGTAGGTGAGCATGACCTGGGCTTCTCTCACTGGGGCACCTCTAATTCATACCAAAAGAAATTCACCGGGTCATATAGTTCTGCATGTCTACCAGATAACCTTGGGCTTTTCGAGCTAGGGCAGCCTTAATCCACATCAATTGTCATAGTCTTTCTCAGCTGTCTCAAATAGGTATGCTTATCAGTCCCTTCTCTTTCATTCACGTTATTAATTTTGTATTTCTTTAGTCACCATATGTTCTCTAGGCCGACGTGTGAGTGCTTTCATGATTTTTGGGTATTGTCTTTGAATTTCAATGGTTCACTTAAATGAATCTTTGCTATCCTAGCCTAGGTCCAATGGAGCACTGAGAACACGAGGTGATCTTGGTTGGTTTGACATTCTGAGATCAGAATTTCCAAATTCTAGGTTGTCCTGGCAACCACCATATGGACATAATGTTTCCGAGATAAATTAGACAAATCTGCTGAATTCATCCCTACAGGTAAGATATTTTTATGTCTCTTTTCTGAATTTGGGAACGCTCGAAGTGGAACCTGGATCCTTGATCATTTCAGTAGACTACGTCTGGATGCTGGTTTACTTTATTTCTGTAGGATTTGTTAGTTGTTCGACTCACATCGTCATCTCTGTCATGTTTATTTTTCGTTAAATATAAGTGTAATGTTCTAATTTTCAGTAAACTTCCTCACATATGGTGTCAAAGCACATAAGCAATACTCTTCTACGGCGAGGGATGGGGGAGAGAATTTCATTGTTGCCAAACTGAGCATTCTAGCTTTGGATACCAGCCTTCCCTTTGGATTGGTGGTTCCCAGAGGGAAAGAAAAGATCCTAAAAGGCGTGCATATTTGCGGCATAAAGCTTTTGATGCTGAAAGAGATTAGAGAGATGAACTTCTAAGGATTGTGAAGCTCCTCAAAATGCATAATGATGCTACAGAATGGTCGACCATTGCAAATAGATTAAGATGAATACTACAAAGAGAATGTGTTCCGTGCTAAACTCATGAACCAAGGGAAAATGTTACCCTCTATGAGGTCACTATTAATTACCTTCAGGAATGATCAAAAAAGGCCAGCTTCTTCCCAAGTTCAGCGAAAGATTTCTCCAAAAGTCCAATTCAGGGCAGGCACTGTGGTGTAGCAAGTAAGTGCCCACGTTCCTCTTGGGCCGCCTGGGCATCACCGCCTAGCATCACGGGTGGGGATGAGATTAATAGCAATGGGAAATCCATATTTCATGGTCTGGTTGGCACAGAGATCATAAAGAAGTAGAAATTGTGAGGAGAACTTATCAATACGCCCCAGAAAAGGAACCATGAGAATATTACAATCTATGAACGTATAAGGTACACGTCCCCAAATGATGAAGGAAGGAAGACATGTGACCCAACAAGGTGGAATTGTCAGACTGCCAGGTGATCACACGAGTCAGAGGATTGCCTGGGCAAATTGAACTTGGGAGGGACTCCAGGACTTTCTCTGTGGAAAATCCACCCATTTGGCCATATCCACAAAACGTAAGAGGTAAAACCCAGGATAATCTTAAAGGAAAGAAACCGGTCTCTGGAGGGAAGGTAGTAGACCTTTCAATGTTCAAGGAGAATCTTAGAAACTGATAAGAAATGCAGAACAAGGAGAACTATCCTACCTGGAAAGATGGAGTCTTCAGACTGGTATGAGATGGCTCTTAAACACTGTGTGCATGGACGTTGTCAGGATAACTTAGAAAAATCCGAGGGTGTTTATGACATCACGGTGAACATGTCACCAAAGATGGCCACATGTTTCCAGGGCGAGTATTTGCCTAGGCTGTGATAGTGAAGTGAGAGATACCCAGAAACAGCATTTCCCAACAGGAACCAGGCACAGAAACTTGAAGAGATCAAAGAGACGCTGATTCAAAGGATAAGAAAGGAATCACTTGGAAGAAGCAATAATAGAGGAACAAGCGCTGAGAGGAGAACATTGTCATCTACTCAAGTAGATGGGGAGGCCGTGCTGATTCAACCTTGAAACTTGATTTGAAACAAGAGGCCGGACTTGGCGCTTATCAGTCCTACATTGGCCTTCTGCCTTACTCATAATCCAAAGTCAAGAATGATCTCTTGAGGACATTGAAGAGAAGAATCGAAGCCTCCGTCCTACGCCCCTAGCATCCTTTGAAGAGAAGTCTCCCTTTCCACAGCTCTGGAGTCATGGGGGCCCACTGGGTACATGCTAATGTGTCCCAAGACATCTCTTTGAAGCCTTGAAGAAATGCAAGCCTGTCATTCTTTGAGTATGTCTGCTGGTTTGGAAGGGCACTGGAAGTGTGCTGAAAAGCACCCTTTTCCAGAGGGCTTCATTCCTGTGTCAAGGCTGCCCCCCAGGCTAGCGTGCTGAGTTGGACTCCAATGAAATTCTCTCCCATTATCTCTTGCCGTAGAAGGAGTACTGACTCTGTGTTTTGACACCATATGGAAGGGGGTTGGCTGAAAATTAGAACACTACCATTATATTTAAAGAAAACTACACATGCCAGAGCTGAGGATGTAAGTCAAACCAATAGAAAACCCTGTGGAAATAAAGTAAGCCAGTATCTAGACCTAATCTGGTGGAGCAGCCAAGGATCAGGGGTTAAGTTCGAAATTTCCCAAATCCAGAAAAGAGACAGAAAAATCTGTTACCTGGAGAGAGGAGTTCATCAGATTTTGCTAACTTGTCTCAGAAAGATAATGTCTGTGAAGGCGGTTGCCAGGACCCCCAAGAATCTGGAGTTTCTGATCTCAGAATGTCAAACCAGCCAAGACGACCACGAGTTCTCAGGGTGCAGTGTCAACTCGATGAGGATAGCAAAGATTCCTACAAGTGACCTATAAAAATTCCAAGAAAACACCCAACAATCACGAAAGGACTCAAACTTCGGCCAAGGGAACATTAGGTGATTAAAGACATGCAAAATTCATAAATTGGAATGAAGGAGAACGAACCGATAAGCATACCAAAGGGAGATGCCTCAGAAAGACCATGAGGATTGGACTATGGAAAAGAAAATAAGGTCCTGTCAAATGGAAGGCCAAGAGAAACCACAAGTGAATAATCCACAGTGATAGACGTCAGTCTTTAGACACATTCTGCTTGAACACTATGCAGTAGTGTTTCTGAGTTCTTTGGCTCAACATGCCGCAGAGGAATAGCTGGATCATATGGGACATGGATTCTTAAAGTTCTGAGGCAGTTCCACACCGCTTGGCGTAGTGGCTGCACCGGTCTGCACTCCCACCAACGGTGCAGGAGGCTTCCCTTCTCTCCACCTCCTCTCTGACACTTGTGGCTTCCTGTCTGCTTCCTTATAGCCATTCTGACCACAGTGAGCTGCTGTGCCCTTGCAGTTTGCATTTGCATTGGCCTGAGACTTAATGACGGTGAACAAGTGTTCATGCACCCGTTGGCCCTCTTTCGATCTTCTTGGCAGAAATCTCTGTTTCCATCTTCTGCCCAGGTTTTCATTGGCTTGTTGTTTTTTTTTTTTTCTGTGGGGACGTGCGAGTTGATTGCATCTTTGGGCTTTTCACCCCTTGTCCGATGTGTGGTTTGCAAACATCCTCCCCCAGTCGTTGTGCTATCTTTGCATTCAGTCGATGGTTTCCTTCACTGGGCAGAAGCGTCCGCATTTGACGTGGTCCCGTTGGTTTCTTGTTGACTTGGTTGCCCTGGCCCAGTCGGACTTGCTTCTTCCAAACAGGCGGCTCAGACAGATGGCAAAGAGCACTCTGCCTAGGTCTTCTGCTACAAGGTTCACGGTTTCAAGTCTGCCATTCAAGGCTTTGATCCATTTCAGGTGGTGTGTGTGCCAGGTGTAACATCATGGTGTACTCTCGTTGTGTTCCCTGTGGCTGTGCAGGCTTCCCAGCACCGTTTATGGTAGAGACTCTCCTTTCTCCGCTGTCTCCTCTTGGCTCCCTGGTCGAAAATGGGCTGTCCATGTACGTTTGAGTTGGGCTCTGGGTTCTCGATTCTGTTGCATGGGTCTGTGTGCCTGTTTTGGGGCCCAGACTGTGCCGTCTCGGTACCTAGTGCTTCGTCCTATATGTTGAAATCGGAAAGTGTGCCACGTCCTGCTTTTTTCGTTTTCCTGAGGATTCCTTTGCCTAGTCAGGGTCTCTTGTTGCTGGCTAGAAACTTTAGGATTCCCTCTTCTGTCTCTGTGGGAAACATTGCTGCAACTTTGACTGGGATTGCATGGAATCCAGAGATTCCTTGCTCCGGTAGGGACGTTTCCAGTGTGTTGATGCTTCCACTCCTAGATCCTGGAATCTCCTTCTTTCTCCTTGTGTCTTTTTGAACTTCTGTCCCCCAACGTTTGTTAGTTTTCCATTGCCATGGCTTTCACCTGTTTTGCTAAGTTTCTTCATAGAGATCTCATCCTTCTCACTGGCATGCAGTTGTTCACTTTTTCTTTTCAGCTTCAGTTTCTCTATGCTTTGCAACTTTGAATCGGTTTTGTTCTGGCAGAAGTGCATCGCTGAGCTCACATCTGCTGGCAATGCTCCTGTATTTGCTGTGGAAGTCTGGCCCTGTCTAACGTCCCTTCCCATCTGCCTCTACACTACCTCGGACGCCTGCCCCAGAATGCCTGAAGCAGTGGTGAGCAGGCTCTCCCGAGGGTCCACCCGGCCCACCCCGGGCCACCGACCCAGAAGGTGCGGACCTCACCGCTGCACCACCGGCCGGCCCCTTTCATGTTCCGTTGGCAACCTGCAGTTGAGGGCAATGGGACTTGAATATGCTACTTGAGCCCAACTCTGGCACTGTGTAGATGAGGCCAGGTTGTTTTCCGGGTCCACTGCGATGTCAGAGGATTGGTCATAATCGTGTCTCTGCTGTCCCGGCAAGCTCCACGGACACACGGTTTCCTGGCCCGCTTGGAGCAGTCTCATAACTCACCCTTCCCACTTACCCAGCCTTGACCTTCGCTGCCGTCTTTTGGCTTGTGAATTTCTCTGCCTTTCAAACGTTCCAGCAGAGTCTGTCTAAAGACGGACATCATCTTTCATTGAGGATTATCCAGGGGTGATTTCTGTTCGCCTTCCATTTTCTGGGACCTTTGTCTCTTTTCCATAGGAGAATCGTCATGGTATTTCTCAGCTCTCCCCCTTAGACATGCTTATCAGTCCGTTCCCCTTCATTCCAAGTGATTCATTTGGCATTTCTGCAATCACCGTATGTTCTCTAGGCCGAGGTGTGAGTGCTTTCGTGACTCTTGGTTGTTGTCTTTGAATTTGCACCGGTCACTTGAAGGAGTCTTTGCTGTCCTAGCCTGGGTCAAACTAAGCACTGGGAACACGTGGTCATCTGGGTTGGTTTGACATCCTGAGGTCAGAAACTCCAAACTCGAGGTGGTCCTGGCATCCCCCTTCACGGACACAATGTTTCCAAGACAAATTAGACGAATCTGATGAATCCCTCTCTCCAGGAAAGATATTTTTCTGTCTCCTTTCCGGATTTGGGAAGTGTCGAACTTCACCCCTGATCCTGGAACGTTCCCCCAGGTGCCGTCTAGATACGGGCTTACTTTATTTCTATAGGCTGTGCCATTTGTTTGCCTTACATCCTCAGCCCTGGCCTGTTTCTTTTTCTTGAAACAGAATTGTAATGTTCTCATTTTCAGCCCACTTCCTTACATGTGGTGTCAAAACACATAATCAATAATCCTTCGACGGCAAGAGGTAGGGGGAGAGAATTTCGATGGAGGCAAACTGAGCACACTAGCCTGGGCGGGCAGCCTTCACGAAGGAACGAAGCCCTGTGGAAAAGGGTGCTTTTCAGCACCCTTGTAGAGCACTTCCAAACAAAGAGACGTAGCCCAAGCGTGACGGGGCTCCATTCCTTCAAGGCTTCCAAGACATCTCTTGGGACACATTAGCATGTACCCGGTGGGCCCCCGTGACGCCAGAGCTATGGAAAGTGAGACTGATCTGCAAAGAATGCCAGGGGCCTAGGAAAGGAGGCATCGAGTCTTCTCTTCAACGTCCTCAAGACCTCATTCTTGACTTTGGCTTATGCTTAAGGCAGAAGGACCACGTAGGTCTGATAAGGCCCAAGTCCGGCCTCTTGCTTCCAATCAAGTTGCAAGCTTGAATCAGCATGGCCTCCCCATAGACTTGAATAGATGACAACGTTCTCCTCTCGGGGCTTGTCCCTCTATTCTCGCTTCTTGCCAAGGATTCCTTTCTTACCCCTCGAATCAGCGTCTGTTTTATGTCTTCCAGTTTCTGTGTCCGCTTTCTGTTTCTCAAAGCTGTTTCTGGGTATCCCTCCCTGTAATAGCCTAGCCTAGGCCAATCCTCAGTCTGGAACCGTGCGGCCATCTTGGCGGACATGATCCTCGTGATGTCATAAACAACCTCAAAATTCGAAGTTGTCCTGACAACCTGCGTGCACACAGAGTTTCAGAGCCATCTCAGGCCAGTCCGACTCCTCACCCTTTCCTGGTAGGATAGTTTTCCTTTTTCTCGATTTCTTGTCGGTTTCTGTCTTGCTCCTCGCACTTTGGAAGGCCTGCTACATTCTCTCTAGACACTGGTTTCTGTCCTGTAAGATTATCCTGGGTTTTACCTCTTACATTTTATGTAGATGGCCAAGTGGGTGGACGTTCCCCAGAGAAAGTCCTGGACTCCCTCCCAAGTTGAAGTTGCCCGGGCAGTCCTCTGATGCGCAATGATCGTGCCATCTCCTAGCACTCTGCCGATTCCACCCTGGCAGGTCCCATGTTTTCCTTCCTTCTTCCTCTGGGGAAGTGTACCAGATGCGTTCATGGATTGTAAAAGCCTCACGGTTCTTTTTCTGGTGCGTATTGATAAGGTGACCTCACCATTGCTACTTAGTTTATGATCCCTGTCCGCACCGTACCATGAAATCTGTATGTCCTAACACTGCTAATGTGATCTGCACCCGTGAGGTGAAACAGTGAGGCCTGGGCCGGCCAAGCGGAACGTGGGCACTTACCCGCTCCGCCACAGGGCCGGCCCTGAAGTGGACTTTTGGACCAACCTTTTGCCTGAGCTTGGGAACACGTGGGCCTGTTTGGATTATTCGTGAAGGTGATTAGTAGTAACATCCTGGACGGTAACCTTTTCCGTGGGTGCATGGGTTTAGCAGGCAGCATGTTCTGTGGGTAGTATTCCTCTTCATCTATTTGGAAGGGTCTACCTTTCTGTAGCATCAGTACGCATTTTGAGGTGATTTTCCAGCCTTGGAAGTTCACCTTCTCTAATCTCTTTCAGCCCCAAAGCTTTATGCCGTCATTCTGGACCCCATTTTGGATTTTTTTTTGCTTTTAGGTGAATTTATTGCCGCAACCCTGCATTAGAACATCCTATATCTTTCCGATTTGCATCCTCATCGATGTAGACTTCCGTGTAGCTTACATCATCTTCCCCTGCGTAAGCCTAATAGCAGGCCCTCACCACACACTTGTGCCTCATCATCTGTTTCACCCTCTCACACCTCCCCGCTTTGTCTCTGGGAACCCCCAATCAAATGTCCCGTGCCACCTGTTCCTGACCGCTTGTTTTTCCTTCTCCTCTTAAGTGAGGTCCTACGGTACTTGCCTTGCTCCCTGGGGCTTGTTTCACTTGCCTAAAACCCTCACAGCCATTCTGGTGGTCACAAGTGGCTGGATTGCATCCTTGGTTCCGGCTGACTGGTATGCCATTGCGTGGCTATAGCCCATCTTCCTTCTGCACTCGTCCCTTGCTGGGCTCCAGGGAGGCTTCCAAGTCTTGGGTAGTGGGAGCGACGCTGTGGTGAACTCAGCGGTGCACATGTCTTTAGGCAGGAGTGTTTCCGAGTTCTTTGGATCAACACGCCGCAGAGGAATAGCTGGATCATATGGGACATGGATTCTTAAAGTTCTGAGGCAGTTCCACACCGCTTGGCGTAGTGGCTGCACCGGTCTGCACTCCCACCAACGGTGCAGGAGGCTTCCCTTCTCTCCACCTCCTCTCTGAGACTTGTGGCTTCCTGTCTGCTTCCTTATAGCCATTCTGACCACAGTGAGCTGCTGTGCCCTTGCAGTTTGCATTTGCATTGGCCTGAGACTTAAGGACGGTGAACAAGTGTTCATGCACCCGTTGGCCCTCTTTCGATCTTCTTGGCAGAAATCTCTGTTTCCATCTTCTGCCCAGGTTTTCATTGGCTTGTTGTTTTTTTATTTTCCTGTGGGGACGTGCGAGTTGATTGCATCTTTGGGCTTTTCACCCCTTGTCCGATGTGTGGTTTGCAAACATCCTCCCCCAGTCGTTGTGCTATCTTTGCATTCAGTCGATGGTTTCCTTCACTGGGCAGAAGCGTCCGCATTTGACGTGGTCCCGTTGGTTTCTTGTTGACTTGGTTGCCCTGGCCCAGTCGGACTTGCTTCTTCCAAACAGGCGGCTCAGACAGATGGCAAAGAGCACTCTGCCTAGGTCTTCTGCTACAAGGTTCACGGTTTCAAGTCTGCCATTCAAGGCTTTGATCCATTCCAGGTGGTGTGTGTGCCAGGTGTAACATCATGGTGTACTCTCGTTGTGTTCCCTGTGGCTGTGCAGGCTTCCCAGCACCGTTTATGGTAGAGACTCTCCTTTCTCCGCTGTCTCCTCTTGGCTCCCTGGTCGAAAATGGGCTGTCCATGTACGTTTGAGTTGGGCTCTGGGTTCTCGATTCTGTTGCATGGGTCTGTGTGCCTGTTTTGGGGCCCAGACTGTGCCGTCTCGGTACCTAGTGCTTCGTCCTATATGTTGAAATCGGAAAGTGTGCCACGTCCTGCTTTTTTCGTTTTCCTGAGGATTCCTTTGCCTAGTCAGGGTCTCTTGTTGCTGGCTAGAAACTTTAGGATTCCCTCTTCTGTCTCTGTGGGAAACATTGCTGCAACTTTGACTGGGATTGCATGGAATCCAGAGATTCCTTGCTCCGGTAGGGACGTTTCCAGTGTGTTGATGCTTCCACTCCTAGATCCTGGAATCTCCTTCTTTCTCCTTGTGTCTTCTTGAACTTCTGTCCCCCAACGTTTGTTAGTTTTCCATTGCCATGGCTTTCACCTGTTTTGCTAAGTTTCTTCATAGAGATCTCATCCTTCTCACTGGCATGCAGTTGTTCACTTTTTCTTTTCAGCTTCAGTTTCTCTATGCTTTGCAACTTTGAATCGGTTTTGTTCTGGCAGAAGTGCATCGCTGAGCTCACATCTGCTGGCAATGCTCCTGTATTTGCTGTGGAAGTCTGGCCCTGTCTAACGTCCCTTCCCATCTGCCTCTACACTACCTCGGACGCCTGCCCCAGAATGCCTGAAGCAGTGGTGAGCAGGCTCTCCCGAGGGTCCACCCGGCCCACCCCGGGCCACCGACCCAGAAGGTGCGGACCTCACCGCTGCACCACCGGCCGGCCCCTTTCATGTTCCGTTGGCAACCTGCAGTTGAGGGCAATGGGACTTGAATATGCTACTTGAGCCCAACTCTGGCACTGTGTAGATGAGGCCAGGTTGTTTTCCGGGTCCACTGCGATGTCAGAGGATTGGTCATAATCGTGTCTCTGCTGTACCGGCAAGCTCCACGGACACACGGTTTCCTGGCCCGCTTGGAGCAGTCTCATAACTCACCCTTCCCACTTACCCCAGCCTTGACCTTCACTGCCGTCTTTTGGCTTGTGAATTTCTCTGCCTTTCAAACGTTCCAGCAGAGTCTGTCTAAAGACGGACATCATCTTTCATTGAGGATTATCCAGGGGTGATTTCTGTTCGCCTTCCATTTTCTGGGACCTTTGTCTCTTTTCCATAGGAGAATCGTCATGGTATTTCTCAGCTCTCCCCCTTAGACATGCTTATCAGTCCGTTCCCCTTCATTCCAAGTGATTCATTTGGCATTTCTGGAATCACCGTATGTTCTCTAGGCCGAGGTGTGAGTGCTTTCGTGACTCTTGGTTGTTGTCTTTGAATTTGCACCGGTCACTTGAAGGAGTCTTTGCTGTCCTAGCCTGGGTCAAACTAAGCACTGGGAACACGTGGTCATCTGGGTTGGTTTGACATCCTGAGGTCAGAAACTCCAAACTCGAGGTGGTCCTGGCATCCCCCTTCACGGACACAATGTTTCCAAGACAAATTAGACGAATCTGATGAATCCCTCTCTCCAGGAAAGATATTTTTCTGTCTCCTTTCCGGATTTGGGAAGTTTCGAACTTCACCCCTGATCCTGGAACGTTCCCCCAGGTGCCGTCTAGATACGGGCTTACTTTATTTCTATAGGCTGTGCCATTTGTTTGCCTTACATCCTCAGCCCTGGCCTGTTTCTTTTTCTTGAAACAGAATTGTAATGTTCTCATTTTCAGCCCACTTCCTTACATGTGGTGTCAAAACACATAATCAATAATCCTTCGACGGCAAGAGGTAGGGGGAGAGAATTTCGATGGAGGCAAACTGAGCACACTAGCCTGGGCGGGCAGCCTTCACGAAGGAACGAAGCCCTGTGGAAAAGGGTGCTTTTCAGCACCCTTGTAGAGCACTTCCAAACAAAGAGACATAGCCCAAGCGTGACGGGGCTCCATTCCTTCAAGGCTTCCAAGACATCTCTTGGGACACATTAGCATGTACCCGGTGGGCCCCCGTGACGCCAGAGCTATGGAAAGTGAGACTGATCTGCAAAGAATGCCAGGGGCCTAGGAAAGGAGGCATCGAGTCTTCTCTTCAACGTCCTCAAGACCTCATTCTTGACTTTGGCTTATGCTTAAGGCAGAAGGACCACGTAGGTCTGATAAGGCCCAAGTCCGGCCTCTTGCTTCCAATCAAGTTGCAAGCTTGAATCAGCATGGCCTCCCCATAGACTTGAATAGATGACAACGTTCTCCTCTCGGGGCTTGTCCCTCTATTCTCGCTTCTTGCCAAGGATTCCTTTCTTACCCCTCGAATCAGCGTCTGTTTTATGTCTTCCAGTTTCTGTGTCCGCTTTCTGTTTCTCAAAGCTGTTTCTGGGTATCCCTCCCTGTAATAGCCTAGCCTAGGCCAATCCTCAGTCTGTAACCGTGCGGCCATCTTGGCGGACATGATCCTCGTGATGTCATAAACAACCTCAAAATTCGAAGTTGTCCTGACAACCTGCGTGCACACACAGTTTCAGAGCCATCTCAGGCCAGTCCGACTCCTCACCCTTTCCTGGTAGGATAGTTTTCCTTTTTCTCGATTTCTTGTCGGTTTCTGTCTTGCTCCTCGCACTTTGGAAGGCCTGCTACATTCTCTCTAGACACTGGTTCTGTCCTGTAAGATTATCCTGGGTTTTACCTCTTACATTTTATGTAGATGGCCAAGTGGGTGGACGTTCCCCAGAGAAAGTCCTGGACTCCCTCCCAAGTTGAAGTTGCCCGGGCAGTCCTCTGATGCGCAATGATCGTGCCATCTCCTAGCACTCTGCCGATTCCACCCTGGCAGGTCCCATGTTTTCCTTCCTTCTTCCTCTGGGGAAGTGTACCAGATGCGTTCATGGATTGTAAAAGCCTCACGGTTCTTTTTCTGGTGCGTATTGATAAGGTGACCTCACCATTGCTACTTAGTTTATGATCCCTGTCCGCACCGTACCATGAAATCTGTATGTCCTAACACTGCTAATGTGATCTGCACCCGTGAGGTGAAACAGTGAGGCCTGGGCCGGCCAAGCGGAACGTGGGCACTTACCCGCTCCGCCACAGGGCCGGCCCTGAAGTGGACTTTTGGACCAACCTTTTGCCTGAGCTTGGGAACACGTGGGCCTGTTTGGATTATTCGTGAAGGTGATTAGTAGTAACATCCTGGACGGTAACCTTTTCCGTGGGTGCATGGGTTTAGCAGGCAGCATGTTCTGTGGGTAGTATTCCTCTTCATCTATTTGGAAGGGTCTACCTTTCTGTAGCATCAGTACGCATTTTGAGGTGATTTTCCAGCCTTGGAAGTTCACCTTCTCTAATCTCTTTCAGCCCCAAAGCTTTATGCCGTCATTCTGGACCCCATTTTGGATTTTTTTTTGCTTTTAGGTGAATTTATTGCCGCAACCCTGCATTAGAACATCCTATATCTTTCCGATTTGCATCCTCATCGATGTAGACTTCCGTGTAGCTTACATCATCTTCCCCTGCGTAAGCCTAATAGCAGGCCCTCACCACACACTTGTGCCTCATCATCTGTTTCACCCTCTCACACCTCCCCGCTTTGTCTCTGGGAACCCCCAATCAAATGTCCCGTGCCACCTGTTCCTGACCGCTTGTTTTTTCTTCTCCTCTTAAGTGAGGTCCTACGGTACTTGCCTTGCTCCCTGGGGCTTGTTTCACTTCCCTAAAACCCTCACAGCCATTCTGGTGGTCACAAGTGGCTGGATTGCATCCTTGGTTCCGGCTGACTGGTATGCCATTGCGTGGCTATAGCCCATCTTCCTTCTGCACTCGTCCCTTGCTGGGCTCCAGGGAGGCTTCCAAGTCTTGGGTAGTGGGAGCGACGCTGTGGTGAACTCAGCGGTGCACATGTCTTTAGGCAGGAGTGTTTCCGAGTTCTTTGGATCAACACGCCGCAGAGGAATAGCTGGATCATATGGGACATGGATTCTTAAAGTTCTGAGGCAGTTCCACACCGCTTGGCGTAGTGGCTGCACCGGTCTGCACTCCCACCAACGGTGCAGGAGGCTTCCCTTCTCTCCACCTCCTCTCTGAGACTTGTGGCTTCCTGTCTGCTTCCTTATAGCCATTCTGACCACAGTGAGCTGCTGTGCCCTTGCAGTTTGCATTTGCATTGGCCTGAGACTTAAGGACGGTGAACAAGTGTTCATGCACCCGTTGGCCCTCTTTCGATCTTCTTGGCAGAAATCTCTGTTTCCATCTTCTGCCCAGGTTTTCATTGGCTTGTTGTTTTTTTATTTTCCTGTGGGGACGTGCGAGTTGATTGCATCTTTGGGCTTTTCACCCCTTGTCCGATGTGTGGTTTGCAAACATCCTCCCCCAGTCGTTGTGCTATCTTTGCATTCAGTCGATGGTTTCCTTCACTGGGCAGAAGCGTCCGCATTTGACGTGGTCCCGTTGGTTTCTTGTTGACTTGGTTGCCCTGGCCCAGTCGGACTTGCTTCTTCCAAACAGGCGGCTCAGACAGATGGCAAAGAGCACTCTGCCTAGGTCTTCTGCTACAAGGTTCACGGTTTCAAGTCTGCCATTCAAGGCTTTGATCCATTCCAGGTGGTGTGTGTGCCAGGTGTAACATCATGGTGTACTCTCGTTGTGTTCCCTGTGGCTGTGCAGGCTTCCCAGCACCGTTTATGGTAGAGACTCTCCTTTCTCCGCTGTCTCCTCTTGGCTCCCTGGTCGAAAATGGGCTGTCCATGTACGTTTGAGTTGGGCTCTGGGTTCTCGATTCTGTTGCATGGGTCTGTGTGCCTGTTTTGGGGCCCAGACTGTGCCGTCTCGGTACCTAGTGCTTCGTCCTATATGTTGAAATCGGAAAGTGTGCCACGTCCTGCTTTTTTCGTTTTCCTGAGGATTCCTTTGCCTAGTCAGGGTCTCTTGTTGCTGGCTAGAAACGTTAGGATTCCCTCTTCTGTCTCTGTGCCAAACATTGCTGCAACTTTGACTGGGATTGCATGGAATCCAGAGATTCCTTGCTCCGGTAGGGACGTTTCCAGTGAGTTGATGCTTCCACTCCTAGATCCTGGAATCTCCTTCTTTCTCCTTGTGTCTTCTTGAACTTCTGTCCCCCAACGTTTTTTAGTTTTCCATTGCCATGGCTTTCACCTGTTTTGCTAAGTTTCTTCATAGAGATCTCATCCTTCTCACTGGCATGCAGTTGTTCACTTTTTCTTTTCAGCTTCAGTTTCTCTATGCTTTGCAACTTTGAATCGGTTTTGTTCTGGCAGAAGTGCATCGCTGAGCTCACATCTGCTGGCAATGCTCCTGTATTTGCTGTGGAAGTCTGGCCCTGTCTAACGTCCCTTCCCATCTGCCTCTACACTACCTCGGACGCCTGCCCCAGAATGCCTGAAGCAGTGGTGAGCAGGCTCTCCCGAGGGTCCACCCGGCCCACCCCGGGCCACCGACCCAGAAGGTGCGGACCTCACCGCTGCACCACCGGCCGGCCCCTTTCATGTTCCGTTGGCAACCTGCAGTTGAGGGCAATGGGACTTGAATATGCTACTTGAGCCCAACTCTGGCACTGTGTAGATGAGGCCAGGTTGTTTTCCGGGTCCACTGCGATGTCAGAGGATTGGTCATAATCGTGTCTCTGCTGTACCGGCAAGCTCCACGGACACACGGTTTCCTGGCCCGCTTGGAGCAGTCTCATAACTCACCCTTCCCACTTACCCCAGCCTTGACCTTCACTGCCGTCTTTTGGCTTGTGAATTTCTCTGCCTTTCAAACGTTCCAGCAGAGTCTGTCTAAAGACGGACATCATCTTTCATTGTGGATTATCCAGGGGTGATTTCTGTTCGCCTTCCATTTTCTGGGACCTTTGTCTCTTTTCCATAGGAGCATCGTCATGGTATTTCTCAGCTCTCCCCCTTAGACATGCTTATCAGTCCGTTCCCCTTCATTCCAAGTGATTCATTTGGCATTTCTGGAATCACCGTATGTTCTCTAGGCCGAGGTGTGAGTGCTTTCGTGACTCTTGGTTGTTGTCTTTGAATTTGCACCGGTCACTTGAAGGAGTCTTTGCTGTCCTAGCCTGGGTCAAACTAAGCACTGGGAACACGTGGTCATCTGGGTTGGTTTGACATCCTGAGGTCAGAAACTCCAAACTCGAGGTGGTCCTGGCATCCCCCTTCACGGACACAATGTTTCCAAGACAAATTAGACGAATCTGATGAATCCCTCTCTCCAGGAAAGATATTTTTCTGTCTCCTTTCCGGATTTGGGAAGTTTCGAACTTCACCCCTGATCCTGGAACGTTCCCCCAGGTGCCGTCTAGATACGGGCTTACTTTATTTCTATAGGCTGTGCCATTTGTTTGCCTTACATCCTCAGCCCTGGCCTGTTTCTTTTTCTTGAAACAGAATTGTAATGTTCTCATTTTCAGCCCACTTCCTTACATGTGGTGTCAAAACACATAATCAATAATCCTTCGACGGCAAGAGGTAGGGGGAGAGAATTTCGATGGAGGCAAACTGAGCACACTAGCCTGGGCGGGCAGCCTTCACGAAGGAACGAAGCCCTGTGGAAAAGGGTGCTTTTCAGCACCCTTGTAGAGCACTTCCAAACAAAGAGACATAGCCCAAGCGTGACGGGGCTCCATTCCTTCAAGGCTTCCAAGACATCTCTTGGGACACATTAGCATGTACCCGGTGGGCCCCCGTGACGCCAGAGCTATGGAAAGTGAGACTGATCTGCAAAGAATGCCAGGGGCCTAGGAAAGGAGGCATCGAGTCTTCTCTTCAACGTCCTCAAGACCTCATTCTTGACTTTGGCTTATGCTTAAGGCAGAAGGACCACGTAGGTCTGATAAGGCCCAAGTCCGGCCTCTTGCTTCCAATCAAGTTGCAAGCTTGAATCAGCATGGCCTCCCCATAGACTTGAATAGATGACAACGTTCTCCTCTCGGGGCTTGTCCCTCTATTCTCGCTTCTTGCCAAGGATTCCTTTCTTACCCCTCGAATCAGCGTCTGTTTTATGTCTTCCAGTTTCTGTGTCCGCTTTCTGTTTCTCAAAGCTGTTTCTGGGTATCCCTCCCTGTAATAGCCTAGCCTAGGCCAATCCTCAGTCTGGAACCGTGCGGCCATCTTGGCGGACATGATCCTCGTGATGTCATAAACAACCTCAAAATTCGAAGTTGTCCTGACAACCTGCGTGCACACACAGTTTCAGAGCCATCTCAGGCCAGTCCGACTCCTCACCCTTTCCTGGTAGGATAGTTTTCCTTTTTCTCGATTTCTTGTCGGTTTCTGTCTTGCTCCTCGCACTTTGGAAGGCCTGCTACATTCTCTCTAGACACTGGTTTCTGTCCTGTAAGATTATCCTGGGTCTTACCTCTTACATTTTATGTAGATGGCCAAGTGGGTGGACGTTCCCCAGAGAAAGTCCTGGACTCCCTCCCAAGTTGAAGTTGCCCGGGCAGTCCTCTGATGCGCAATGATCGTGCCATCTCCTAGCACTCTGCCGATTCCACCCTGGCAGGTCCCATGTTTTCCTTCCTTCTTCCTCTGGGGAAGTGTACCAGATGCGTTCATGGATTGTAAAAGCCTCACGGTTCTTTTTCTGGTGCGTATTGATAACGTGACCTCACCATTGCTACTTAGTTTATGATCCCTGTCCGCACCGTACCATGAAATCTGTATGTCCTAACACTGCTAATGTGATCTGCACCCGTGAGGTGAAACAGTGAGGCCTGGGCCGGCCAAGCGGAACGTGGGCACTTACCCGCTCCGCCACAGGGCCGGCCCTGAAGTGGACTTTTGGACCAACCTTTTGCCTGAGCTTGGGAACACGTGGGCCTGTTTGGATTATTCGTGAAGGTGATTAGTAGTAACATCCTGGACGGTAACCTTTTCCGTGGGTGCATGGGTTTAGCAGGCAGCATGTTCTGTGGGTAGTATTCCTCTTCATCTATTTGGAAGGGTCTACCTTTCTGTAGCATCAGTACGCATTTTGAGGTGATTTTCCAGCCTTGGAAGTTCACCTTCTCTAATCTCTTTCAGCCCCAAAGCTTTATGCCGTCATTCTGGACCCCATTTTGGATTTTTTTTTGCTTTTAGGTGAATTTATTGCCGCAACCCTGCATTAGAACATCCTATATCTTTCCGATTTGCATCCTCATCGATGTAGACTTCCGTGTAGCTTACATCATCTTCCCCTGCGTAAGCCTAATAGCAGGCCCTCACCACACACTTGTGCCTCATCATCTGTTTCACCCTCTCACACCTCCCCGCTTTGTCTCTGGGAACCCCCAATCAAATGTCCCGTGCCACCTGTTCCTGACCGCTTGTTTTTCCTTCTCCTCTTAAGTGAGGTCCTACGGTACTTGCCTTGCTCCCTGGGGCTTGTTTCACTTCCCTAAAACCCTCACAGCCATTCTGGTGGTCACAAGTGGCTGGATTGCATCCTTGGTTCCGGCTGACTGGTATGCCATTGCGTGGCTATAGCCCATCTTCCTTCTGCACTCGTCCCTTGCTGGGCTCCAGGGAGGCTTCCAAGTCTTGGGTAGTGGGAGCGACGCTGTGGTGAACTCAGCGGTGCACATGTCTTTAGGCAGGAGTGTTTCCGAGTTCTTTGGATCAACACGCCGCAGAGGAATAGCTGGATCATATGGGACATGGAGTCTTAAAGTTCTGAGGCAGTTCCACACCGCTTGGCGTAGTGGCTGCACCGGTCTGCACTCCCACCAACGGTGCAGGAGGCTTCCCTTCTCTCCACCTCCTCTCTGAGACTTGTGGCTTCCTGTCTGCTTCCTTATAGCCATTCTGACCACAGTGAGCTGCTGTGCCCTTGCAGTTTGCATTTGCATTGGCCTGAGACTTAAGGACGGTGA
This sequence comes from Equus asinus, assembly GCF_041296235.1. Taxonomy (NCBI): domain Eukaryota; kingdom Metazoa; phylum Chordata; class Mammalia; order Perissodactyla; family Equidae; genus Equus; species Equus asinus. Next base: position 12,734,369 of record NC_091818.1, on the reverse strand, counting down.
ACAAGTGTTCATGCACCCGTTGGCCCTCTTTCGATCTTCTTGGCAGAAATCTCTGTTTCCATCTTCTGCCCAGGTTTTCATTGGCTTGTTGTTTTTTTATTTTCCTGTGGGGACGTGCGAGTTGATTGCATCTTTGGGCTTTTCACCCCTTGTCCGATGTGTGGTTTGCAAACATCCTCCCCCAGTCGTTGTGCTATCTTTGCATTCAGTCGATGGTTTCCTTCACTGGGCAGAAGCGTCCGCATTTGACGTGGTCCCGTTGGTTTCTTGTTGACTTGGTTGCCCTGGCCCAGTCGGACTTGCTTCTTCCAAACAGGCGGCTCAGACAGATGGCAAAGAGCACTCTGCCTAGGTCTTCTGCTACAAGGTTCACGGTTTCAAGTCTGCCATTCAAGGCTTTGATCCATTCCAGGTGGTGTGTGTGCCAGGTGTAACATCATGGTGTACTCTCGTTGTGTTCCCTGTGGCTGTGCAGGCTTCCCAGCACCGTTTATGGTAGAGACTCTCCTTTCTCCGCTGTCTCCTCTTGGCTCCCTGGTCGAAAATGGGCTGTCCATGTACGTTTGAGTTGGGCTCTGGGTTCTCGATTCTGTTGCATGGGTCTGTGTGCCTGTTTTGGGGCCCAGACTGTGCCGTCTCGGTACCTAGTGCTTCGTCCTATATGTTGAAATCGGAAAGTGTGCCACGTCCTGCTTTTTTCGTTTTCCTGAGGATTCCTTTGCCTAGTCAGGGTCTCTTGTTGCTGGCTAGAAACGTTAGGATTCCCTCTTCTGTCTCTGTGCCAAACATTGCTGCAACTTTGACTGGGATTGCATGGAATCCAGAGATTCCTTGCTCTGGTAGGGACGTTTCCAGTGAGTTGATGCTTCCACTCCTAGATCCTGGAATCTCCTTCTTTCTCCTTGTGTCTTCTTGAACTTCTGTCCCCCAACGTTTTTTAGTTTTCCATTGCCATGGCTTTCACCTGTTTTGCTAAGTTTCTTCATAGAGATCTCATCCTTCTCACTGGCATGCAGTTGTTCACTTTTTCTTTTCAGCTTCAGTTTCTCTATGCTTTGCAACTTTGAATCGGTTTTGTTCTGGCAGAAGTGCATCGCTGAGCTCACATCTGCTGGCAATGCTCCTGTATTTGCTGTGGAAGTCTGGCCCTGTCTAACGTCCCTTCCCATCTGCCTCTACACTACCTCGGACGCCTGCCCCAGAATGCCTGAAGCAGTGGTGAGCAGGCTCTCCCGAGGGTCCACCCGGCCCACCCCGGGCCACCGACCCAGAAGGTGCGGACCTCACCGCTGCACCACCGGCCGGCCCCTTTCATGTTCCGTTGGCAACCTGCAGTTGAGGGCAATGGGACTTGAATATGCTACTTGAGCCCAACTCTGGCACTGTGTAGATGAGGCCAGGTTGTTTTCCGGGTCCACTGCGATGTCAGAGGATTGGTCATAATCGTGTCTCTGCTGTACCGGCAAGCTCCACGGACACACGGTTTCCTGGCCCGCTTGGAGCAGTCTCATAACTCACCCTTCCCACTTACCCCAGCCTTGACCTTCACTGCCGTCTTTTGGCTTGTGAATTTCTCTGCCTTTCAAACGTTCCAGCAGAGTCTGTCTAAAGACGGACATCATCTTTCATTGAGGATTATCCAGGGGTGATTTCTGTTCGCCTTCCATTTTCTGGGACCTTTGTCTCTTTTCCATAGGAGAATCGTCATGGTATTTCTCAGCTCTCCCCCTTAGACATGCTTATCAGTCCGTTCCCCTTCATTCCAAGTGATTCATTTGGCATTTCTGGAATCACCGTATGTTCTCTAGGCCGAGGTGTGAGTGCTTTCGTGACTCTTGGTTGTTGTCTTTGAATTTGCACCGGTCACTTGAAGGAGTCTTTGCTGTCCTAGCCTGGGTCAAACTAAGCACTGGGAACACGTGGTCATCTGGGTTGGTTTGACATCCTGAGGTCAGAAACTCCAAACTCGAGGTGGTCCTGGCATCCCCCTTCACGGACACAATGTTTCCAAGACAAATTAGACGAATCTGATGAATCCCTCTCTCCAGGAAAGATATTTTTCTGTCTCCTTTCCGGATTTGGGAAGTGTCGAACTTCACCCCTGATCCTGGAACGTTCCCCCAGGTGCCGTCTAGATACGGGCTTACTTTATTTCTATAGGCTGTGCCATTTGTTTGCCTTACATCCTCAGCCCTGGCCTGTTTCTTTTTCTTGAAACAGAATTGTAATGTTCTCATTTTCAGCCCACTTCCTTACATGTGGTGTCAAAACACATAATCAATAATCCTTCGACGGCAAGAGGTAGGGGGAGAGAATTTCGATGGAGGCAAACTGAGCACACTAGCCTGGGCGGGCAGCCTTCACGAAGGAACGAAGCCCTGTGGAAAAGGGTGCTTTTCAGCACCCTTGTAGAGCACTTCCAAACAAAGAGACGTAGCCCAAGCGTGACGGGGCTCCATTCCTTCAAGGCTTCCAAGACATCTCTTGGGACACATTAGCATGTACCCGGTGGGCCCCCGTGACGCCAGAGCTATGGAAAGTGAGACTGATCTGCAAAGAATGCCAGGGGCCTAGGAAAGGAGGCATCGAGTCTTCTCTTCAACGTCCTCAAGACCTCATTCTTGACTTTGGCTTATGCTTAAGGCAGAAGGACCACGTAGGTCTGATAAGGCCCAAGTCCGGCCTCTTGCTTCCAATCAAGTTGCAAGCTTGAATCAGCATGGCCTCCCCATAGACTTGAATAGATGACAACGTTCTCCTCTCGGGGCTTGTCCCTCTATTCTCGCTTCTTGCCAAGGATTCCTTTCTTACCCCTCGAATCAGCGTCTGTTTTATGTCTTCCAGTTTCTGTGTCCGCTTTCTGTTTCTCAAAGCTGTTTCTGGGTATCCCTCCCTGTAATAGCCTAGCCTAGGCCAATCCTCAGTCTGTAACCGTGCGGCCATCTTGGCCGACATGATCCTCGTGATGTCATAAACAACCTCAAAATTCGAAGTTGTCCTGACAACCTGCGTGCACACACAGTTTCAGAGCCATCTCAGGCCAGTCCGACTCCTCACCCTTTCCTGGTAGGATAGTTTTCCTTTTTCTCGATTTCTTGTCGGTTTCTGTCTTGCTCCTCGCACTTTGGAAGGCCTGCTACATTCTCTCTAGACACTGGTTTCTGTCCTGTAAGATTATCCTGGGTCTTACCTCTTACATTTTATGTAGATGGCCAAGTGGGTGGACGTTCCCCAGAGAAAGTCCTGGACTCCCTCCCAAGTTGAAGTTGCCCGGGCAGTCCTCTGATGCGCAATGATCGTGCCATCTCCTAGCACTCTGCCGATTCCACCTTGGCAGGTCCCATGTTTTCCTTCCTTCTTCCTCTGGGGAAGTGTACCAGATGCGTTCATGGATTGTAAAAGCCTCACGGTTCTTTTTCTGGTGCGTATTGATAAGGTGACCTCACCATTGCTACTTAGTTTATGATCCCTGTCCGCACCGTACCATGAAATCTGTATGTCCTAACACTGCTAATGTGATCTGCACCCGTGAGGTGAAACAGTGAGGCCTGGGCCGGCCAAGCGGAACGTGGGCACTTACCCGCTCCGCCACAGGGCCGGCCCTGAAGTGGACTTTTGGACCAACCTTTTGCCTGAGCTTGGGAACACGTGGGCCTGTTTGGATTATTCGTGAAGGTGATTAGTAGTAACATCCTGGACGGTAACCTTTTCCGTGGGTGCATGGGTTTAGCAGGCAGCATGTTCTGTGGGTAGTATTCCTCTTCATCTATTTGGAAGGGTCTACCTTTCTGTAGCATCAGTACGCATTTTGAGGTGATTTTCCAGCCTTGGAAGTTCACCTTCTCTAATCTCTTTCAGCCCCAAAGCTTTATGCCGTCATTCTGGACCCCATTTTGGATTTTTTTTTGCTTTTAGGTGAATTTATTGCCGCAACCCTGCATTAGAACATCCTATATCTTTCCGATTTGCATCCTCATCGATGTAGACTTCCGTGTAGCTTACATCATCTTCCCCTGCGTAAGCCTAATAGCAGGCCCTCACCACACACTTGTGCCTCATCATCTGTTTCACCCTCTCACACCTCCCCGCTTTGTCTCTGGGAACCCCCAATCAAATGTCCCGTGCCACCTGTTCCTGACCGCTTGTTTTTCCTTCTCCTCTTAAGTGAGGTCCTACGGTACTTGCCTTGCTCCCTGGGGCTTGTTTCACTTCCCTAAAACCCTCACAGCCATTCTGGTGGTCACAAGTGGCTGGATTGCATCCTTGGTTCCGGCTGACTGGTATGCCATTGCGTGGCTATAGCCCATCTTCCTTCTGCACTCGTCCCTTGCTGGGCTCCAGGGAGGCTTCCAAGTCTTGGGTAGTGGGAGCGACGCTGTGGTGAACTCAGCGGTGCACATGTCTTTAGGCAGGAGTGTTTCCGAGTTCTTTGGATCAACACGCCGCAGAGGAATAGCTGGATCATATGGGACATGGAGTCTTAAAGTTCTGAGGCAGTTCCACACCGCTTGGCGTAGTGGCTGCACCGGTCTGCACTCCCACCAACGGTGCAGGAGGCTTCCCTTCTCTCCACCTCCTCTCTGACACTTGTGGCTTCCTGTCTGCTTCCTTATAGCCATTCTGACCACAGTGAGCTGCTGTGCCCTTGCAGTTTGCATTTGCATTGGCCTGAGACTTAAGGACGGTGAACAAGTGTTCATGCACCCGTTGGCCCTCTTTCGATCTTCTTGGCAGAAATCTCTGTTTCCATCTTCTGCCCAGGTTTTCGTTGGCTTGTTGTTTTTTTTTTTTCTTGTGGGGACGTGCGACTTGAATGCATCTTTGGGCTTTTCACCCCTTGTCTGATGTGTGGTTTGCAAACATCCTCCCCCAGTCGTTGTGCTATCTTTGCATTCAGTCGATGGTTTCCTTCACTGGGCAGAAGCGTCCGCATTTGACGTGGTCCCGTTGGTTTCTTGTTGACTTGGTTGCCCTGGCCCAGTCGGACTTGCTTCTTCCAAACAGGCGGCTCAGACCGATGGCAAAGAGCACTCTGCCTAGGTCTTCTGCTACAAGGTTCACGGTTTCAAGTCTGCCATTCAAGGCTTTGATCCATTTCAGGTGGTGTGTGTGCCAGGTGTAACATCATGGTGTACTCTCGTTGTGTTCCCTGTGGCTGTGCAGGCTTCCCAGCACCGTTTATGGTAGAGACTCTCCTTTCTCCGCTGTCTCCTCTTGGCTCCCTGGTCGAAAATGGGCTGTCCATGTACGTTTGAGTTGGGCTCTGGGTTCTCGATTCTGTTGCATGGGTCTGTGTGCCTGTTTTGGGGCCCAGACTGTGCCGTCTCGGTACCTAGTGCTTCGTCCTATATGTTGAAATCGGAAAGTGTGCCACGTCCTGCTTTTTTCGTTTTCCTGAGGATTCCTTTGCCTAGTCAGGGTCTCTTGTTGCTGGCTAGAAGCTTTGGGATTCCCTCTTCTGTCTCTGTGGGAAACATTGCTGCAACTTTGACTGGGATTGCATGGAATCCAGAGATTCCTTGCTCCGGTAGGGACGTTTCCAGTGTGTTGATGCTTCCACTCCTAGATCCTGGAATCTCTTTCTTTCTCCTTGTGTCTTCTTGAACTTCTGTCCCCCAACGTTTGTTAGTTTTCCATTGCCATGGCTTTCACCTGTTTTGCTAAGTTTCTTCATAGAGATCTCATCCTTCTCACTGGCATGCAGTTGTTCACTTTTTCTTTTCAGCTTCAGTTTCTCTATGCTTTGCAACTTTGAATCGGCTTTGCTCTGGCAGAAGTGCATCGCTGAGCTCACATCTGCTGGCAATGCTCCTGTATTTGCTGTGGAAGTCTGGCCCTGTCTAACGTCCCTTCCCATCTGCCTCTACACTACCTCGGACGCCTGCCCCAGAATGCCTGAAGCAGTGGTGAGCAGGCTCACCCGAGGGTCCACCCGGCCCACCCCGGGCCACCGACCCAGAAGGTGCGGACCCCACCGCTGCACCACCGGCCGGCCCCTTTCATGTTCCGTTGGCAACCTGCAGTTGAGGGCAATGGGACTTGAATATGCTACTTGAGCCCAACTCTGGCACTGTGTAGATGAGGCCAGGTTGTTTTTCGGGTCCACTGCGATGTCAGAGGATTGGTCATAATCGTGTCTCTGCTGTCCCGGCAAGCTCCACGGACACACGGTTTCCTGGCCCGCTTGGAGCAGTCTCAAAACTCACCCTTCCCACTTAGCCCAGCCTTGACCTTCGCTGCCGTCTTTTGGCTTGTGAATTTCTCTGCCTTTCGAACGTTCCAGCAGAGTCTGTCTAAAGACGGACATCATCTTTCATTGTGGATTATCCAGGGGTGATTTCTGTTCGCCTTCCATTTTCTGGGACCTTTGTCTCTTTTCCATAGGAGCATCGTCATGGTATTTCTCAGCTCTCCCCCTTAGACATGCTTATCAGTCCGTTCCCCTTCATTCCAAGTGATTCATTTGGCATTTCTGGAATCACCGTATGTTCTCTAGGCCGAGGTGTGAGTGCTTTCGTGACTCTTGGTTGTTGTCTTTGAATTTGCACCGGTCACTTGAAGGAGTCTTTGCTGTCCTAGCCTGGGTCAAACTAAGCACTGGGAACACGTGGTCATCTGGGTTGGTTTGACATCCTGAGGTCAGAAACTCCAAACTCGAGGTGGTCCTGGCATCCCCCTTCACGGACACAATGTTTCCAAGACAAATTAGACGAATCTGATGAATCCCTCTCTCCAGGAAAGATATTTTTCTGTCTCCTTTCCGGATTTGGGAAGTTTCGAACTTCACCCCTGATCCTGGAACGTTCCCCCAGGTGCCGTCTAGATACGGGCTTACTTTATTTCTATAGGCTGTGCCATTTGTTTGCCTTACATCCTCAGCCCTGGCCTGTTTCTTTTTCTTGAAACAGAATTGTAATGTTCTCATTTTCAGCCCACTTCCTTACATGTGGTGTCAAAACACATAATCAATAATCCTTCGACGGCAAGAGGTAGGGGGAGAGAATTTCGATGGAGGCAAACTGAGCACACTAGCCTGGGCGGGCAGCCTTCACGAAGGAACGAAGCCCTGTGGAAAAGGGTGCTTTTCAGCACCCTTGTAGAGCACTTCCAAACAAAGAGACGTAGCCCAAGCGTGACGGGGCTCCATTCCTTCAAGGCTTCCAAGACATCTCTTGGGACACATTAGCATGTACCCGGTGGGCCCCCGTGACGCCAGAGCTATGGAAAGTGAGACTGATCTGCAAAGAATGCCAGGGGCCTAGGAAAGGAGGCATCGAGTCTTCTCTTCAACGTCCTCAAGACCTCATTCTTGACTTTGGCTTATGCTTAAGGCAGAAGGACCACGTAGGTCTGATAAGGCCCAAGTCCGGCCTCTTGCTTCCAATCAAGTTGCAAGCTTGAATCAGCATGGCCTCCCCATAGACTTGAATAGATGACAACGTTCTCCTCTCGGGGCTTGTCCCTCTATTCTCGCTTCTTGCCAAGGATTCCTTTCTTACCCCTCGAATCAGCGTCTGTTTTATGTCTCCCAGTTTCTGTGTCCGCTTTCTGTTTCTCAAAGCTGTTTCTGGGTATCCCTCCCTGTAATAGCCTAGCCTAGGCCAATCCTCAGTCTGGAACCGTGCGGCCATCTTGGCGGACATGATCCTCGTGATGTCATAAACAACCTCAAAATTCGAAGTTGTCCTGACAACCTGCGTGCACACAGAGTTTCAGAGCCATCTCAGGCCAGTCCGACTCCTCACCCTTTCCTGGTAGGATAGTTTTCCTTTTTCTCGATTTCTTGTCGGTTTCTGTCTTGCTCCTCGCACTTTGGAAGGCCTGCTACATTCTCTCTAGACACTGGTTTCTGTCCTGTAAGATTATCCTGGGTTTTACCTCTTACATTTTATGTAGATGGCCAAGTGGGTGGACGTTCCCCAGAGAAAGTCCTGGACTCCCTCCCAAGTTGAAGTTGCCCGGGCAGTCCTCTGATGCGCAATGATCGTGCCATCTCCTAGCACTCTGCCGATTCCACCTTGGCAGGTCCCATGTTTTCCTTCCTTCTTCCTCTGGGGAAGTGGACCAGATGCGTTCATGGATTGTAAAAGCCTCACGGTTCTTTTTCTGGTGCGTATTGATAAGGTGACCTCACCATTGCTACTTAGTTTATGATCCCTGTCCGCACCGTACCATGAAATCTGTATGTCCTAACACTGCTAATGTGATCTGCACCCGTGAGGTGAAACAGTGAGGCCTGGGCCGGCCAAGCGGAACGTGGGCACTTACCCGCTCCGCCACAGGGCCGGCCCTGAAGTGGACTTTTGGACCAACCTTTTGCCTGAGCTTGGGAACACGTGGGCCTGTTTGGATTATTCGTGAAGGTGATTAGTAGTAACATCCTGGACGGTAACCTTTTCCGTGGGTGCATGGGTTTAGCAGGCAGCATGTTCTGTGGGTAGTATTCCTCTTCATCTATTTGGAAGGGTCTACCTTTCTGTAGCATCAGTACGCATTTTGAGGTGATTTTCCAGCCTTGGAAGTTCACCTTCTCTAATCTCTTTCAGCCCCAAAGCTTTATGCCGTCATTCTGGACCCCATTTTGGATTTTTTTTTGCTTTTAGGTGAATTTATTGCCGCAACCCTGCATTAGAACATCCTATATCTTTCCGATTTGCATCTTCATCGATGTAGACTTCCGTGTAGCTTACATCATCTTCCCCTGCGTAAGCCTAATAGCAGGCCCTCACCACACACTTGTGCCTCATCATCTGTTTCACCCTCTCACACCTCCCCGCTTTGTCTCTGGGAACCCCCAATCAAATGTCCCGTGCCACCTGTTCCTGACCGCTTGTTTTTCCTTCTCCTCTTAAGTGAGGTCCTACGGTACTTGCCTTGCTCCCTGGGGCTTGTTTCACTTGCCTAAAACCCTCACAGCCATTCTGGTGGTCACAAGTGGCTGGATTGCATCCTTGGTTCCGGCTGACTGGTATGCCATTGCGTGGCTATAGCCCATCTTCCTTCTGCACTCGTCCCTTGCTGGGCTCCAGGGAGGCTTCCAAGTCTTGGGTAGTGGGAGCGACGCTGTGGTGAACTCAGCGGTGCACATGTCTTTAGGCAGGAGTGTTTCCGAGTTCTTTGGATCAACGCGCCGCAGAAGAATAGCTGGATCATATGGGACATGGATTCTTAAAGTTCTGAGGCAGTTCCACACCGCTTGGCGTAGTGGCTGCACCGGTCTGCACTCCCACCAACGGTGCAGGAGGCTTCCCTTCTCTCCACCTCCTCTCTGACACTTGTGGCTTCCTGTCTGCTTCCTTATAGCCATTCTGACCACAGTGAGCTGCTGTGCCCTTGCAGTTTGCATTTGCATTGGCCTGAGACTTAATGACGTTGAACAAGTGTTCATGCACCCGTTGGCCCTCTTTCGATCTTCTTGGCAGAAATCTCTGTTTCCATCTTCTGCCCAGGTTTTCGTTGGCTTGTTGTTTTTTTTTTTTCTTGTGGGGACGTGCGACTTGAATGCATCTTTGGGCTTTTCACCCCTTGTGTGATGTGTGGTTTGCAAACATCCTCCCCCAGTCGTTGTGCTATCTTTGCATTCAGTCGATGGTTTCCTTCACTGGGCAGAAGCGTCCGCATTTGACGTGGTCCCGTTGGTTTCTTGTTGACTTGGTTGCCCTGGCCCAGTCGGACTTGCTTCTACCAAACAGGCGGCTCAGACCGATGGCAAAGAGCACTCTGCCTAGGTCTTCTGCTACAAGGTTCACGGTTTCAAGTCTGCCATTCAAGGCTTTGATCCATTTCAGGTGGTGTGTGTGCCAGGTGTAACATCATGGTGTACTCTCGTTGTGTTCCCTGTGGCTGTGCAGGCTTCCCAGCACCGTTTATGGTAGAGACTCTCCTTTCTCCGCTGTCTCCTCTTGGCTCCCTGGTCGAAAATGGGCTGTCCATGTACGTTTGAGTTGGGCTCTGGGTTCTCGATTCTGTTGCATGGGTCTGTGTGCCTGTTTTGGGGCCCAGACTGTGCCGTCTCGGTACCTAGTGCTTCGTCCTATATGTTGAAATCGGAAAGTGTGCCACGTCCTGCTTTTTTCGTTTTCCTGAGGATTCCTTTGCCTAGTCAGGGTCTCTTGTTGCTGGCTAGAAGCTTTGGGATTCCCTCTTCTGTCTCTGTGGGAAACATTGCTGCAACTTTGACTGGGATTGCATGGAATCCAGAGATTCCTTGCTCCGGTAGGGACGTATCCAGTGTGTTGATGCTTCCACTCCTAGATCCTGGAATCTCCTTCTTTCTCCTTGTGTCTTCTTGAACTTCTGTCCCCCAACGTTTGTTAGTTTTCCATTGCCATGGCTTTCACCTGTTTTGCTAAGTTTCTTCATAGAGATCTCATCCTTCTCACTGGCATGCAGTTGTTCACTTTTTCTTTTCAGCTTCAGTTTCTCTATGCTTTGCAACTTTGAATCGGCTTTGCTCTGGCAGAAGTGCATCGCTGAGCTCACATCTGCTGGCAATGCTCCTGTGTTTGCTGTGGAAGTCTGGCCCTGTCTAACGTCCCTTCCCATCTGCCTCTACATTACATCGGACGCCTGCCCCAGAATGCCTGAAGCAGTGGTGAGCAGGCTCACCCGAGGGTCCACCCGGCCCACCCCGGGCCACCGACCCAGAAGGTGCGGACCCCACCGCTGCACCACCGGCCGGCCCCTTTCATGTTCCGTTGGCAACCTGCAGTTGAGGGCAATGGGACTTGAATATGCTACTTGAGCCCAACTCTGGCACTGTGTAGATGAGGCCAGGTTGTTTTTCGGGTCCACTGCGATGTCAGAGGATTGGTCATAATCGTGTCTCTGCTGTCCCGGCAAGCTCCACGGACACACGGTTTCCTGGCCCGCTTGGAGCAGTCTCAAAACTCACCCTTCCCACTTAGCCCAGCCTTGACCTTCGCTGCCGTCTTTTGGCTTGTGAATTTCTCTGCCTTTCAAACGTTCCAGCAGAGTCTGTCTAAAGACGGACATCATCTTTCATTGTGGATTATCCAGGGGTGATTTCTGTTCGCCTTCCATTTTCTGGGACCTTTGTCTCTTTTCCATAGGAGCATCGTCATGGTATTTCTCAGCTCTCCCCCTTAGACATGCTTATCAGTCCGTTCCCCTTCATTCCAAGTGATTCATTTGGCATTTCTGGAATCACCGTATGTTCTCTAGGCCGAGGTGTGAGTGCTTTCGTGACTCTTGGTTGTTGTCTTTGAATTTGCACCGGTCACTTGAAGGAGTCTTTGCTGTCCTAGCCTGGGTCAAACTAAGCACTGGGAACACGTGGTCATCTGGGTTGGTTTGACATCCTGAGGTCAGAAACTCCAAACTCGAGGTGGTCCTGGCATCCCCCTTCACGGACACAATGTTTCCAAGACAAATTAGACGAATCTGATGAATCCCTCTCTCCAGGAAAGATATTTTTCTGTCTCCTTTCCGGATTTGGGAAGTTTCGAACTTCACCCCTGATCCTGGAACGTTCCCCCAGGTGCCGTCTAGATACGGGCTTACTTTATTTCTATAGGCTGTGCCATTTGTTTGCCTTACATCCTCAGCCCTGGCCTGTTTCTTTTTCTTGAAACAGAATTGTAATGTTCTCATTTTCAGCCCACTTCCTTACATGTGGTGTCAAAACACATAATCAATAATCCTTCGACGGCAAGAGGTAGGGGGAGAGAATTTCGATGGAGGCAAACTGAGCACACTAGCCTGGGCGGGCAGCCTTCACGAAGGAACGAAGCCCTGTGGAAAAGGGTGCTTTTCAGCACCCTTGTAGAGCACTTCCAAACAAAGAGACGTAGCCCAAGCGTGACGGGGCTCCATTCCTTCAAGGCTTCCAAGACATCTCTTGGGACACATTAGCATGTACCCGGTGGGCCCCCGTGACGCCAGAGCTATGGAAAGTGAGACTGATCTGCAAAGAATGCCAGGGGCCTAGGAAAGGAGGCATCGAGTCTTCTCTTCAACGTCCTCAAGACCTCATTCTTGACTTTGGCTTATGCTTAAGGCAGAAGGACCACGTAGGTCTGATAAGGCCCAAGTCCGGCCTCTTGCTTCCAATCAAGTTGCAAGCTTGAATCAGCATGGCCTCCCCATAGACTTGAATAGATGACAACGTTCTCCTCTCGGGGCTTGTCCCTCTATTCTCGCTTCTTGCCAAGGATTCCTTTCTTACCCCTCGAATCAGCGTCTGTTTTATGTCTCCCAGTTTCTGTGTCCGCTTTCTGTTTCTCAAAGCTGTTTCTGGGTATCCCTCCCTGTAATAGCCTAGCCTAGGCCAATCCTCAGTCTGGAACCGTGCGGCCATCTTGGCGGACATGATCCTCGTGATGTCATAAACAACCTCAAAATTCGAAGTTGTCCTGACAACCTGCGTGCACACAGAGTTTCAGAGCCATCTCAGGCCAGTCCGACTCCTCACCCTTTCCTGGTAGGATAGTTTTCCTTTTTCTCGATTTCTTGTCGGTTTCTGTCTTGCTCCTCGCACTTTGGAAGGCCTGCTACATTCTCTCTAGACACTGGTTTCTGTCCTGTAAGATTATCCTGGGTTTTACCTCTTACATTTTATGTAGATGGCCAAGTGGGTGGACGTTCCCCAGAGAAAGTCCTGGACTCCCTCCCAAGTTGAAGTTGCCCGGGCAGTCCTCTGATGCGCAATGATCGTGCCATCTCCTAGCACTCTGCCGATTCCACCTTGGCAGGTCCCATGTTTTCCTTCCTTCTTCCTCTGGGGAAGTGTACCAGATGCGTTCATGGATTGTAAAAGCCTCACGGTTCTTTTTCTGGTGCGTATTGATAAGGTGACCTCACCATTGCTACTTAGTTTATGATCCCTGTCCGCACCGTACCATGAAATCTGTATGTCCTAACACTGCTAATGTGATCTGCACCCGTGAGGTGAAACAGTGAGGCCTGGGCCGGCCAAGCGGAACGTGGGCACTTACCCGCTCCGCCACAGGGCCGGCCCTGAAGTGGACTTTTGGACCAACCTTTTGCCTGAGCTTGGGAACACGTGGGCCTGTTTGGATTATTCGTGAAGGTGATTAGTAGTAACATCCTGGACGGTAACCTTTTCCGTGGGTGCATGGGTTTAGCAGGCAGCATGTTCTGTGGGTAGTATTCCTCTTCATCTATTTGGAAGGGTCTACCTTTCTGTAGCATCAGTACGCATTTTGAGGTGATTTTCCAGCCTTGGAAGTTCACCTTCTCTAATCTCTTTCAGCCCCAAAGCTTTATGCCGTCATTCTGGACCCCATTTTGGATTTTTTTTTGCTTTTAGGTGAATTTATTGCCGCAACCCTGCATTAGAACATCCTATATCTTTCCGATTTGCATCCTCATCGATGTAGACTTCCGTGTAGCTTACATCATCTTCCCCTGCGTAAGCCTAATAGCAGGCCCTCACCACACACTTGTGCCTCATCATCTGTTTCACCCTCTCACACCTCCCCGCTTTGTCTCTGGGAACCCCCAATCAAATGTCCCGTGCCACCTGTTCCTGACCGCTTGTTTTTCCTTCTCCTCTTAAGTGAGGTCCTACGGTACTTGCCTTGCTCCCTGGGGCTTGTTTCACTTGCCTAAAACCCTCACAGCCATTCTGGTGGTCACAAGTGGCTGGATTGCATCCTTGGTTCCGGCTGACTGGTATGCCATTGCGTGGCTATAGCCCATCTTCCTTCTGCACTCGTCCCTTGCTGGGCTCCAGGGAGGCTTCCAAGTCTTGGGTAGTGGGAGCGACGCTGTGGTGAACTCAGCGGTGCACATGTCTTTAGGCAGGAGTGTTTCCGAGTTCTTTGGATCAACGCGCCGCAGAAGAATAGCTGGATCATATGGGACATGGATTCTTAAAGTTCTGAGGCAGTTCCACACCGCTTGGCGTAGTGGCTGCACCGGTCTGCACTCCCACCAACGGTGCAGGAGGCTTCCCTTCTCTCCACCTCCTCTCTGACACTTGTGGCTTCCTGTCTGCTTCCTTATAGCCATTCTGACCACAGTGAGCTGCTGTGCCCTTGCAGTTTGCATTTGCATTGGCCTGAGACTTAATGACGTTGAACAAGTGTTCATGCACCCGTTGGCCCTCTTTCGATCTTCTTGGCAGAAATCTCTGTTTCCATCTTCTGCCCAGGTTTTCGTTGGCTTGTTGTTTTTTTTTTTTCTTGTGGGGACGTGCGACTTGAATGCATCTTTGGGCTTTTCACCCCTTGTGTGATGTGTGGTTTGCAAACATCCTCCCCCAGTCGTTGTGCTATCTTTGCATTCAGTCGATGGTTTCCTTCACTGGGCAGAAGCGTCCGCATTTGACGTGGTCCCGTTGGTTTCTTGTTGACTTGGTTGCCCTGGCCCAGTCGGACTTGCTTCTACCAAACAGGCGGCTCAGACCGATGGCAAAGAGCACTCTGCCTAGGTCTTCTGCTACAAGGTTCACGGTTTCAAGTCTGCCATTCAAGGCTTTGATCCATTTCAGGTGGTGTGTGTGCCAGGTGTAACATCATGGTGTACTCTCGTTGTGTTCCCTGTGGCTGTGCAGGCTTCCCAGCACCGTTTATGGTAGAGACTCTCCTTTCTCCGCTGTCTCCTCTTGGCTCCCTGGTCGAAAATGGGCTGTCCATGTACGTTTGAGTTGGGCTCTGGGTTCTCGATTCTGTTGCATGGGTCTGTGTGCCTGTTTTGGGGCCCAGACTGTGCCGTCTCGGTACCTAGTGCTTCGTCCTATATGTTGAAATCGGAAAGTGTGCCACGTCCTGCTTTTTTCGTTTTCCTGAGGATTCCTTTGCCTAGTCAGGGTCTCTTGTTGCTGGCTAGAAGCTTTGGGATTCCCTCTTCTGTCTCTGTGGGAAACATTGCTGCAACTTTGACTGGGATTGCATGGAATCCAGAGATTCCTTGCTCCGGTAGGGACGTATCCAGTGTGTTGATGCTTCCACTCCTAGATCCTGGAATCTCCTTCTTTCTCCTTGTGTCTTCTTGAACTTCTGTCCCCCAACGTTTGTTAGTTTTCCATTGCCATGGCTTTCACCTGTTTTGCTAAGTTTCTTCATAGAGATCTCATCCTTCTCACTGGCATGCAGTTGTTCACTTTTTCTTTTCAGCTTCAGTTTCTCTATGCTTTGCAACTTTGAATCGGCTTTGCTCTGGCAGAAGTGCATCGCTGAGCTCACATCTGCTGGCAATGCTCCTGTGTTTGCTGTGGAAGTCTGGCCCTGTCTAACGTCCCTTCCCATCTGCCTCTACATTACATCGGACGCCTGCCCCAGAATGCCTGAAGCAGTGGTGAGCAGGCTCACCCGAGGGTCCACCCGGCCCACCCCGGGCCACCGACCCAGAAGGTGCGGACCCCACCGCTGCACCACCGGCCGGCCCCTTTCATGTTCCGTTGGCAACCTGCAGTTGAGGGCAATGGGACTTGAATATGCTACTTGAGCCCAACTCTGGCACTGTGTAGATGAGGCCAGGTTGTTTTTCGGGTCCACTGCGATGTCAGAGGATTGGTCATAATCGTGTCTCTGCTGTCCCGGCAAGCTCCACGGACACACGGTTTCCTGGCCCGCTTGGAGCAGTCTCAAAACTCACCCTTCCCACTTAGCCCAGCCTTGACCTTCGCTGCCGTCTTTTGGCTTGTGAATTTCTCTGCCTTTCAAACGTTCCAGCAGAGTCTGTCTAAAGACGGACATCATCTTTCATTGTGGATTATCCAGGGGTGATTTCTGTTCGCCTTCCATTTTCTGGGACCTTTGTCTCTTTTCCATAGGAGCATCGTCATGGTATTTCTCAGCTCTCCCCCTTAGACATGCTTATCAGTCCGTTCCCCTTCATTCCAAGTGATTCATTTGGCATTTCTGGAATCACCGTATGTTCTCTAGGCCGAGGTGTGAGTGCTTTCGTGACTCTTGGTTGTTGTCTTTGAATTTGCACCGGTCACTTGAAGGAGTCTTTGCTGTCCTAGCCTGGGTCAAACTAAGCACTGGGAACACGTGGTCATCTGGGTTGGTTTGACATCCTGAGGTCAGAAACTCCAAACTCGAGGTGGTCCTGGCATCCCCCTTCACGGACACAATGTTTCCAAGACAAATTAGACGAATCTGATGAATCCCTCTCTCCAGGAAAGATATTTTTCTGTCTCCTTTCCGGATTTGGGAAGTTTCGAACTTCACCCCTGATCCTGGAACGTTCCCCCAGGTGCCGTCTAGATACGGGCTTACTTTATTTCTATAGGCTGTGCCATTTGTTTGCCTTACATCCTCAGCCCTGGCCTGTTTCTTTTTCTTGAAACAGAATTGTAATGTTCTCATTTTCAGCCCACTTCCTTACATGTGGTGTCAAAACACATAATCAATAATCCTTCGACGGCAAGAGGTAGGGGGAGAGAATTTCGATGGAGGCAAACTGAGCACACTAGCCTGGGCGGGCAGCCTTCACGAAGGAACGAAGCCCTGTGGAAAAGGGTGCTTTTCAGCACCCTTGTAGAGCACTTCCAAACAAAGAGACGTAGCCCAAGCGTGACGGGGCTCCATTCCTTCAAGGCTTCCAAGACATCTCTTGGGACACATTAGCATGTACCCGGTGGGCCCCCGTGACGCCAGAGCTATGGAAAGTGAGACTGATCTGCAAAGAATGCCAGGGGCCTAGGAAAGGAGGCATCGAGTCTTCTCTTCAACGTCCTCAAGACCTCATTCTTGACTTTGGCTTATGCTTAAGGCAGAAGGACCACGTAGGTCTGATAAGGCCCAAGTCCGGCCTCTTGCTTCCAATCAAGTTGCAAGCTTGAATCAGCATGGCCTCCCCATAGACTTGAATAGATGACAACGTTCTCCTCTCGGGGCTTGTCCCTCTATTCTCGCTTCTTGCCAAGGATTCCTTTCTTACCCCTCGAATCAGCGTCTGTTTTATGTCTCCCAGTTTCTGTGTCCGCTTTCTGTTTCTCAAAGCTGTTTCTGGGTATCCCTCCCTGTAATAGCCTAGCCTAGGCCAATCCTCAGTCTGGAACCGTGCGGCCATCTTGGCGGACATGATCCTCGTGATGTCATAAACAACCTCAAAATTCGAAGTTGTCCTGACAACCTGCGTGCACACAGAGTTTCAGAGCCATCTCAGGCCAGTCCGACTCCTCACCCTTTCCTGGTAGGATAGTTTTCCTTTTTCTCGATTTCTTGTCGGTTTCTGTCTTGCTCCTCGCACTTTGGAAGGCCTGCTACATTCTCTCTAGACACTGGTTTCTGTCCTGTAAGATTATCCTGGGTTTTACCTCTTACATTTTATGTAGATGGCCAAGTGGGTGGACGTTCCCCAGAGAAAGTCCTGGACTCCCTCCCAAGTTGAAGTTGCCCGGGCAGTCCTCTGATGCGCAATGATCGTGCCATCTCCTAGCACTCTGCCGATTCCACCTTGGCAGGTCCCATGTTTTCCTTCCTTCTTCCTCTGGGGAAGTGTACCAGATGCGTTCATGGATTGTAAAAGCCTCACGGTTCTTTTTCTGGTGCGTATTGATAAGGTGACCTCACCATTGCTACTTAGTTTATGATCCCTGTCCGCACCGTACCATGAAATCTGTATGTCCTAACACTGCTAATGTGATCTGCACCCGTGAGGTGAAACAGTGAGGCCTGGGCCGGCCAAGCGGAACGTGGGCACTTACCCGCTCCGCCACAGGGCCGGCCCTGAAGTGGACTTTTGGACCAACCTTTTGCCTGAGCTTGGGAACACGTGGGCCTGTTTGGATTATTCGTGAAGGTGATTAGTAGTAACATCCTGGACGGTAACCTTTTCCGTGGGTGCATGGGTTTAGCAGGCAGCATGTTCTGTGGGTAGTATTCCTCTTCATCTATTTGGAAGGGTCTACCTTTCTGTAGCATCAGTACGCATTTTGAGGTGATTTTCCAGCCTTGGAAGTTCACCTTCTCTAATCTCTTTCAGCCCCAAAGCTTTATGCCGTCATTCTGGACCCCATTTTGGATTTTTTTTTGCTTTTAGGTGAATTTATTGCCGCAACCCTGCATTAGAACATCCTATATCTTTCCGATTTGCATCCTCATCGATGTAGACTTCCGTGTAGCTTACATCATCTTCCCCTGCGTAAGCCTAATAGCAGGCCCTCACCACACACTTGTGCCTCATCATCTGTTTCACCCTCTCACACCTCCCCGCTTTGTCTCTGGGAACCCCCAATCAAATGTCCCGTGCCACCTGTTCCTGACCGCTTGTTTTTCCTTCTCCTCTTAAGTGAGGTCCTACGGTACTTGCCTTGCTCCCTGGGGCTTGTTTCACTTCCCTAAAACCCTCACAGCCATTCTGGTGGTCACAAGTGGCTGGATTGCATCCTTGGTTCCGGCTGACTGGTATGCCATTGCGTGGCTATAGCCCATCTTCCTTCTGCACTCGTCCCTTGCTGGGCTCCAGGGAGGCTTCCAAGTCTTGGGTAGTGGGAGCGACGCTGTGGTGAACTCAGCGGTGCACATGTCTTTAGGCAGGAGTGTTTCCGAGTTCTTTGGATCAACACGCCGCAGAGGAATAGCTGGATCATATGGGACATGGATTCTTAAAGTTCTGAGGCAGTTCCACACCGCTTGGCGTAGTGGCTGCACCGGTCTGCACTCCCACCAACGGTGCAGGAGGCTTCCCTTCTCTCCACCTCCTCTCTGACACTTGTGGCTTCCTGTCTGCTTCCTTATAGCCATTCTGACCACAGTGAGCTGCTGTGCCCTTGCAGTTTGCATTTGCATTGGCCTGAGACTTAATGACGGTGAACAAGTGTTCATGCACCCGTTGGCCCTCTTTCGATCTTCTTGGCAGAAATCTCTGTTTCCATCTTCTGCCCAGGTTTTCGTTGGCTTGTTGTTTTTTTTTTTTCTTGTGGGGACGTGCGACTTGAATGCATCTTTGGGCTTTTCACCCCTTGTGTGATGTGTGGTTTGCAAACATCCTCCCCCAGTCGTTGTGCTATCTTTGCATTCAGTCGATGGTTTCCTTCACTGGGCAGAAGCGTCCGCATTTGACGTGGTCCCGTTGGTTTCTTGTTGACTTGGTTGCCCTGGCCCAGTCGGACTTGCTTCTACCAAACAGGCGGCTCAGACCGATGGCAAAGAGCACTCTGCCTAGGTCTTCTGCTACAAGGTTCACGGTTTCAAGTCTGCCATTCAAGGCTTTGATCCATTTCAGGTGGTGTGTGTGCCAGGTGTAAGATCATGGTGTACTCTCGTTGTGTTCCCTGTGGCTGTGCAGGCTTCCCAGCACCGTTTATGGTAGAGACTCTCCTTTCTCCGCTGTCTCCTCTTGGCTCCCTGGTCGAAAATGGGCTGTCCATGTACGTTTGAGTTGGGCTCTGGGTTCTCGATTCTGTTGCATGGGTCTGTGTGCCTGTTTTGGGGCCCAGACTGTGCCGTCTCGGTACCTAGTGCTTCGTCCTATATGTTGAAATCGGAAAGTGTGCCACGTCCTGCTTTTTTCGTTTTCCTGAGGATTCCTTTGCCTAGTCAGGGTCTCTTGTTGCTGGCTAGAAGCTTTGGGATTCCCTCTTCTGTCTCTGTGGGAAACATTGCTGCAACTTTGACTGGGATTGCATGGAATCCAGAGATTCCTTGCTCCGGTAGGGACGTTTCCAGTGTGTTGATGCTTCCACTCCTAGATCCTGGAATCTCTTTCTTTCTCCTTGTGTCTTCTTGAACTTCTGTCCCCCAACGTTTGTTAGTTTTCCATTGCCATGGCTTTCACCTGTTTTGCTAAGTTTCTTCATAGAGATCTCATCCTTCTCACTGGCATGCAGTTGTTCACTTTTTCTTTTCAGCTTCAGTTTCTCTATGCTTTGCAACTTTGAATCGGCTTTGCTCTGGCAGAAGTGCATCGCTGAGCTCACATCTGCTGGCAATGCTCCTGTATTTGCTGTGGAAGTCTGGCCCTGTCTAACGTCCCTTCCCATCTGCCTCTACACTACCTCGGACGCCTGCCCCAGAATGCCTGAAGCAGTGGTGAGCAGGCTCACCCGAGGGTCCACCCGGCCCACCCCGGGCCACCGACCCAGAAGGTGCGGACCCCACCGCTGCACCACCGGCCGGCCCCTTTCATGTTCCATTGGCAACCTGCAGTTGAGGGCAATGGGACTTGAATATGCTACTTGAGCCCAACTCTGGCACTGTGTAGATGAGGCCAGGTTGTTTTTCGGGTCCACTGCGAAGTCAGAGGATCTCTGACATCGTGTCTCTGCTGTCCCGGCAAGCTCCACGGACACACGGTTTCCTGGCCCGCTTGGAGCAGTCTCAAAACTCACCCTTCCCACTTAGCCCAGCCTTGACCTTCGCTGCCGTCTTTTGGCTTGTGAATTTCTCTGCCTTTCAAACGTTCCAGCAGAGTGTGTCTAAAGACGGACATCATCTTTCATTGTGGATTATCCAGGGGTGATTTCTGTTCGCCTTCCATTTTCTGGGACCTTTGTCTCTTTTCCATAGGAGAATCGTCATGGTATTTCTCAGCTCTCCCCCTTAGACATGCTTATCAGTCCGTTCCCCTTCATTCCAAGTGATTCATTTGGCATTTCTGGAATCACCGTATGTTCTCTAGGCCGAGGTGTGAGTGCTTTCGTGACTCTTGGTTGTTGTCTTTGAATTTGCACCGGTCACTTGAAGGAGTCTTTGCTGTCCTAGCCTGGGTCAAACTAAGCACTGGGAACACGTGGTCATCTGGGTTGGTTTGACATCCTGAGGTCAGAAACTCCAAACTCGAGGTGCTCCTGGCATCCCCCTTCACGGACACAATGTTTCCAAGACAAATTAGACGAATCTGATGAATCCCTCTCTCCAGGAAAGATATTTTTCTGTCTCCTTTCCGGATTTGGGAAGTTTCGAACTTCACCCCTGATCCTGGAACGTTCCCCCAGGTGCCGTCTAGATACGGGCTTACTTTATTTCTATAGGCTGTGCCATTTGTTTGCCTTACATCCTCAGCCCTGGCCTGTTTCTTTTTCTTGAAACAGAATTGTAATGTTCTCATTTTCAGCCCACTTCCTTACATGTGGTGTCAAAACACATAATCAATAATCCTTCGACGGCAAGAGGTAGGGGGAGAGAATTTCGATGGAGGCAAACTGAGCACACTAGCCTGGGCGGGCAGCCTTCACGAAGGAACGAAGCCCTGTGGAAAAGGGTGCTTTTCAGCACCCTTGTAGAGCACTTCCAAACAAAGAGACATAGCCCAAGCGTGACGGGGCTCCATTCCTTCAAGGCTTCCAAGACATCTCTTGGGACACATTAGCATGTACCCGGTGGGCCCCCGTGACGCCAGAGCTATGGAAAGTGAGACTGATCTGCAAAGAATGCCAGGGGCCTAGGAAAGGAGGCATCGAGTCTTCTCTTCAACGTCCTCAAGACCTCATTCTTGACTTTGGCTTATGCTTAAGGCAGAAGGACCACGTAGGTCTGATAAGGCCCAAGTCCGGCCTCTTGCTTCCAATCAAGCTGCAAGCTTGAATCAGCATGGCCTCCCCATAGACTTGAATAGATGACAACGTTCTCCTCTCGGGGCTTGTCCCTCTATTCTCGCTTCTTGCCAAGGATTCGTTTCTTACCCCTCGAATCAGCGTCTGTTTTATGTCTCCCAGTTTCTGTGTCCGCTTTCTGTTTCTCAAAGCTGTTTCTGGGTATCCCTCCCTGTAATAGCCTAGCCTAGGCCAATCCTCAGTCTGTAACCGTGCGGCCATCTTGGCCGACATGATCCTCGTGATGTCATAAACAACCTCAAAATTCGAAGTTGTCCTGACAACCTGCGTGCACACAGAGTTTCAGAGCCATCTCAGGCCAGTCCGACTCCTCACCCTTTCCTGGTAGGATAGTTTTCCTTTTTCTCGATTTCTTGTCGGTTTCTGTCTTGCTCCTCGCACTTTGGAAGGCCTGCTACATTCTCTCTAGACACTGGTTTCTGTCCTGTAAGATTATCCTGGGTTTTCCCTCTTACATTTTATGTAGATGGCCAAGTGGGTGGACGTTCCCCAGAGAAAGTCCTGGACTCCCTCCCAAGTTGAAGTTGCCCGGGCAGTCCTCTGATGCGCAATGATCGTGCCATCTCCAGCACTCTGCCGATTCCACCTTGGCAGGTCCCATGTTTTCCTTCCTTCTTCCTCTGGGGAAGTGTACCAGATGCGTTCATGGATTGTAAAAGCCTCACGGTTCTTTTTCTGGTGCGTATTGATAACGTGACCTCACCATTGCTACTTAGTTTATGATCCCTGTCCGCACCGTACCATGAAATCTGTATGTCCTAACACTGCTAATGTGATCTGCACCCGTGAGGTGAAACAGTGAGGCCTGGGCCGGCCAAGCGGAACGTGGGCACTTACCCGCTCCGCCACAGGGCCGGCCCTGAAGTGGACTTTTGGACCAACCTTTTGCCTGAGCTTGGGAACACGTGGGCCTGTTTGGATTATTCGTGAAGGTGATTAGTAGTAACATCCTGGACGGTAACCTTTTCCGTGGGTGCATGGGTTTAGCAGGCAGCATGTTCTGTGGGTAGTATTCCTCTTCATCTATTTGGAAGGGTCTACCTTTCTGTAGCATCAGTACGCATTTTGAGGTGATTTTCCAGCCTTGGAAGTTCACCTTCTCTAATCTCTTTCAGCCCCAAAGCTTTATGCCGTCATTCTGGACCCCATTTTGGATTTTTTTTTGCTTTTAGGTGAATTTATTGCCGCAACCCTGCATTAGAACATCCTATATCTTTCCGATTTGCATCCTCATCGATGTAGACTTCCGTGTAGCTTACATCATCTTCCCCTGCGTAAGCCTAATAGCAGGCCCTCACCACACACTTGTGCCTCATCATCTGTTTCACCCTCTCACACCTCCCCGCTTTGTCTCTGGGAACCCCCAATCAAATGTCCCGTGCCACCTGTTCCTGACCGCTTGTTTTTCCTTCTCCTCTTAAGTGAGGTCCTACGGTACTTGCCTTGCTCCCTGGGGCTTGTTTCACTTCCCTAAAACCCTCACAGCCATTCTGGTGGTCACAAGTGGCTGGATTGCATCCTTGGTTCCGGCTGACTGGTATGCCATTGCGTGGCTATAGCCCATCTTCCTTCTGCACTCGTCCCTTGCTGGGCTCCAGGGAGGCTTCCAAGTCTTGGGTAGTGGGAGCGACTCTGTGGTGAACTCAGCGGTGCACATGTCTTTAGGCAGGAGTGTTTCCGAGTTCTTTGGATCAACACGCCGCAGAGGAATAGCTGGATCATATGGGACATGGATTCTTCAAGTTCTGAGGCAGTTCCACACCGCTTGGCGTAGTGGCTGCACCGGTCTGCACTCCCACCAACGGTGCAGGAGGCTTCCCTTCTCTCCACCTCCTCTCTGACACTTGTGGCTTCCTGTCTGCTTCCTTATAGCCATTCTGACCACAGTGAGCTGCTGTGCCCTTGCAGTTTGCATTTGCATTGGCCTGAGACTTAATGACGGTGAACAAGTGTTCATGCACCCGTTGGCCCTCTTTCGATCTTCTTGGCAGAAATCTCTGTTTCCATCTTCTGCCCAGGTTTTCATTGGCTTGTTGTTTTTTTTTTCCTTTTGGGGACGTGCGAGTTGATTGCATCTTTGGGCTTTTCACCCCTTGTCCGATGTGTGGTTTGCAAACATCCTCCCCCAGTCGTTGTGTTATCTTTGCATTCAGTCGATGGTTTCCTTCACTGGGCAGAAGCGTCCGCATTTGACGTGGTCCCGTTGGTTTCTTGTTGACTTGGTTGCCCTGGCCCAGTCGGACTTGCTTCTTCCAAACAGGCGGCTCAGACCGATGGCAAAGAGCACTCTGCCTAGGTCTTCTGCTACAAGGTTCACGGTTTCAAGTCTGCCATTCAAGGCTTTGATCCATTTCAGGTGGTGTGTGTGCCAGGTGTAACATCATGGTGTACTCTCGTTGTGTTCCAGGTGGCTGTGCAGGCTTCCCAGCACCGTTTATGGTAGAGACTCTCCTTTCTCCGCTGTCTCCTCTTGGCTCCCTGGTTAAAATGGGCTGTCCATGTACGTTTGAGTTGGGCTCTGGGTTCTCGATTCTGTTGCATGGGTCTGTGTGCCTGTTTTGGGGCCCAGACTGTGCCGTCTCGGTACCTAGTGCTTCGTCCTATATGTTGAAATCGGAAAGTGTGCCACGTCCTGCTTTTTTCGTTTTCCTGAGGATTCCTTTGCCTAGTCAGGGTCTCTTGTTGCTGGCTAGAAGCTTTAGGATGCCCTCTTCCGTCTCTGTGGGAAACATTGCTGCAACTTTGACTGGGATTGCATGGAATCCAGAGATTCCTTGCTCTGGTAGGGACGTTTCCAGTGTGTTGATGCTTCCACTCCTAGATCCTGGAATCTCCTTCTTTCTCCTTGTGTCTTCTTGAACTTCTTTCCCCCAACGTTTGTTAGTTTTCCATTGCCATGGCTTTCACCTGTTTTGCTAAGTTTCTTCATAGAGATCTCATCCTTCTCACTGGCATGCAGTTGTTCACTTTTTCTTTTCAGCTTCAGTTTCTCTATGCTTTGCAACTTTGAATCGGTTTTGCTCTGGCAGAAGTGCATCGCTGAGCTCACATCTGCTGGCAATGCTCCTGTATTTGCTGTGGAAGTCTGGCCCTGTCTAACGTCCCTTCCCATCTGCCTCTACACTACCTCGGACGCCTGCCCCAGAATGCCTGAAGCAGTGGTGAGCAGGCTCACCCGAGGGTCCACCCGGCCCACCCCGGGCCACCGACCCAGAAGGTGCGGACCTCACCGCTGCACCACCGGCCGACCCCTTTCATGTTCCGTTGGCAACCTGCAGTTGAGGGCAATGGGACTTGAATATGCTACTTGAGCCCAACTCTGGCACTGTGTAGATGAGGCCAGGTTGTTTTTCGGGTCCACTGCGATGTCAGAGGATTGGTCATAATCGTGTCTCTGCTGTCCCGGCAAGCTCCACGGACACACGGTTTCCTGGCCCGCTTGGAGCAGTCTCATAACTCACCCTTCCCACTTAGCCCAGCCTTGACCTTCGCTGCCGTCTTTTGGCTTGTGAATTTCTCAGCCTTTCAAACGTTCCAGCAGAGTCTGTCTAAAGACGGACGTCATCTTTCATTGTGGATTATCCAGGGGTGATTTCTGTTCGCCTTCCATTTTCTGGGACCTTTGTCTCTTTTCCATAGGAGAATCGTCATGGTATTTCTCAGCTATCCCCCTTAGACATGCTTATCAGTCCATTCCCCTTCATTCCAAGTGATTCATTTTGCATTTCTGGAATCACCGTATGTTCTCTAGGCCGAGGTGTGAGTGCTTTCGTGACTCTTGGTTGTTGTCTTTGAATTTGCACCGGTCACTTGAAGGAGTCTTTGCTGTCCTAGCCTGGGTCAAACTAAGCACTGGGAACACGTGGTCATCTGGGTTGGTTGACATCCTGAGGTCACAAACTCCGAACTCGAGGTGGTCCTGGCATCCCCCTTCACGGACACAATGTTTCCAAGACAATTTAGACGAATCTGATGAATCCCTCTCTCCAGGAAAGATATTTTTCTGTCTCCTTTCTGGATTTGGGAAGTTTCGAACTTCACCCCTGATCCTGGAACGTTCCCCCACGTGCCGTCTAGATACGGGCTTACTTTATTTCTATAGGCTGTGCCATTTGTTTGCCTTACATCCTCAGCCCTGGCCTGTTTCTTTTTCTTGAAACAGAATTGTAATGTTCTCATTTTCAGCCCACTTCCTTACATGTGGTGTCAAAACACATAATCAATAATCCTTCGACGGCAAGAGGTAGGGGGAGAGAATTTCGATGGAGGCAACCTGAGCACACTAGCCTGGGCGGGCAGCCTTCACGAAGGAATGAAGCCCTGTGGAAAAGGGTGCTTTTCAGCACCCTTGTAGAGCACTTCCAAACAAAGAGACATAGCCCAAGCGTGACGGGGCTCCATTCCTTCAAGGCTTCCAAGACATCTCTTGGGACACATTAGCATGTACCCGGTGGGCCCCCGTGACGCCAGAGCTATGGAAAGTGAGACTGATCTGCAAAGAATGCCAGGGGCCTAGGAAAGGAGGCATCGAGTCTTCTCTTCAACGTCCTCAAGACCTCATTCTTGACTTTGGCTTTTGCTTAAGACAGAAGGACCACGTAGGTCTGATAAGGCCCAAGTCCGGCCTCTTGCTTCCAATCAAGTTGCAAGCTTGAATCAGCATGGCCTCCCCATAGACTTGAATAGATGACAACGTTCTCCTCTCGGGGCTTGTCCCTCTATTCTCGCTTCTTGCCAAGGATTCCTTTCCTACCCCTCGAATAAGCATCTGTTTTATGTCTTCCAGTTTCTGTGTCCGCTTTCTGTTTCTCAAAGCTGTTTCTGGGTATCCCTCCCTGTAATAGCCTAGCCTAGGCCAATCCTCAGTCTGTAACCGTGCGGCCATCTTGGAGGACATGATCCTCGTGATGTCATAAACAACCTCATAATTCGAAGTTGTCCTGACAACCTGCGTGCACACAGAGTTTCAGAGCCATCTCAGGCCAGTCTGACTCCTCACCCTTTCCTGGTAGGATAGTTTTCCTTTTTCTCGATTTCTTGTCGGTTTCTGTCTTGCTCCTCGAACTTTGGAAGGCCTGCTACATTCTCTCTAGACACTGGTTTCTGTCCTGTAAGATTATCCTGGGTTTTACCTCTTACATTTTATGTAGATGGCCAAGTGGGTGGACGTTCCCCAGAGAAAGTCCTGGACGCCCTCCCAAGTTGAAGTTGCCCGGGCAGTCCTGTGATGCGCAGTGATCGTGCCATCTCCTAGCACTCTGCCGATTCCACCTTGGCAGGTCCCATGTTTTCCTTCCTTCTTCCTCTGGGGAAGTGTACCAGATGCGTTCATGGATTGTAAAAGCCTCACGGTTCTTTTTCTGGTGCGTATTGATAACGTGACCTCACCATTGCTACTTAGTTTATGATCCCTGTCCGCACCGTACCATGAAATCTGTATGTCCTAACACTGCTAATGTGATCTGCACCCGTGATGTGAAACAGTGAGGCCTGGGCTGGCCAAGCGGAACGTGGGCACTTACCCGCTCCGCCACAGGGCCGGCCCTGAAGTGGACCTTTGGACCAACCTTTTGCCTGAGCTTGGGAACACGTGGGCCTGTTTGGATTATTCGTGAAGGTGATTAGTAGTAACATCCTGGACGGTAACCTTTTCCGTTGGTGCATGGGTTTAGCAGGCAGCATGTTCTGTGGGTAGTATTCCTCTTCATCTATTTGGAAGGGTCTACCTTTCTGTAGCATCAGTACGCATTTTGAGGTGATTTTCCAGCCTTGGAAGTTCACCTTCTCTAATCTCTTTCAGCCCCAAAGCTTTATGCCGTCATTCTGGACACCATTTTGGATTTTTTTTGCTTTTAGGTGAATTTATTGCCGCAACCCTGCATTAGAACATCCTATATCTTTCCGATTTGCATCCTCATCGATGTAGACTTCCGTGCAGCTTACATCATCTTCCCCTGCGTAAGCCTAATAGCAGGCCCTCACCACACACTTGTGCCTCATCATCTGTTTCACCCTCTCACACCTCCCCGCTTTGTCTCTGGGAACCCCGAATCAAATGTCCCGTGCCACCTGTTCCTGACCGCTTGTTTCTCCTTCTCCTCTTAAGTGAGATCCTACGGTACTTGCCTTGCTCCCTGGGGCTTGTTTCACTTCCCTAAAACCCTCACAGCCATTCTGGTGGTCACAAATGGCTGGATTGCATCCTTGGTTCCGGCTGACTGGTATGCCATTGCGTGGCTATAGCCCATCTTCCTTCTGCACTCGTCCCTTGCTGGGCTCCAGGGAGGCTTCCAAGTCTTGGGTAGTGGGAGCGACGCTGTGGTGAACTCAGCGGTGCACATGTCTTTAGGCAGGAGTGTTTCCGAGTTCTTTGGATCAACACGCCGCAGAGGAATAGCTGGATCATATGGGACATGGATTCTTCAAGTTCTGAGGCAGTTCCACACCGCTTGGCGTAGTGGCTGCACCGGTCTGCACTCCCACCAACGGTGCAGGAGGCTTCCCTTCTCTCCACCTCCTCTCTGACACTTGTGGCTTCCTGTCTGCTTCCTTATAGCCATTCTGACCACAGTGAGCTGCTGTGCCCTTGCAGTTTGCATTTGCATTGGCCTGAGACTTAATGACGGTGAACAAGTGTTCATGCACCCGTTGGCCCTCTTTCGATCTTCTTGGCAGAAATCTCTGTTTCCATCTTCTGCCCAGGTTTTCATTGGCTTGTTGTTTTTTTTTCCTTGTGGGGACGTGCGAGTTGATTGCATCTTTGGGCTTTTCACCCCTTGTCCGATGTGTGGTTTGCAAACATCCTCCCCCAGTCGTTGTGTTATCTTTGCATTCAGTCGATGGTTTCCTTCACTGGGCAGAAGCGTCCGCATTTGACGTGGTCCCGTTGGTTTCTTGTTGACTTGGTTGCCCTGGCCCAGTCGGACTTGCTTCTTCCAAACAGGCGGCTCAGACCGATGGCAAAGAGCACTCTGCCTAGGTCTTCTGCTACAAGGTTCACGGTTTCAAGTCTGCCATTCAAGGCTTTGATCCATTTCAGGTGGTGTGTGTGCCAGGTGTAACATCATGGTGTACTCTCGTTGTGTTCCCTGTGGCTGTGCAGGCTTCCCAGCACCGTTTATGGTAGAGACTCTCCTTTCTCCGCTGTCTCCTCTTGGCTGCCTGGTCGAAAATGGGCTGTCCATGTACGTTTGAGTTGGGCTCTGGGTTCTCGATTCTGTTGCATGGGTCTGTGTGCCTGTTTTGGGGCCCAGACTGTGCCGTCTCGGTACCTAGTGCTTCGTCCTATATGTTGAAATCGGAAAGTGTGCCACGTCCTGCTTTTTTCGTTTTCCTGAGGATTCCTTTGCCTAGTCAGGGTCTCTTGTTGCTGGCTAGAAGCTTTAGGATTCCCTCTTCTGTCTCTGTGGGAAACATTGCTGCAACTTTGACTGGGATTGCATGGAATCCAGAGATTCCTTGCTCTGGTAGGGACGTTTCCAGTGTGTTGATGCTTCCACTCCTAGATCCTGGAATCTCCTTCTTTCTCCTTGTGTCTTCTTGAACTTCTTTCCCCCAACGTTTGTTAGTTTTCCATTGCCATGGCTTTCACCTGTTTTGCTAAGTTTCTTCATAGAGATCTTATTTTTCTTACTGGCAACGTGTTTGTTTTGTTTTGTTTTGTTTTTCTTGAGCTTCAGTTTTTGTTTTCTTTGCAACTTGTAATCGGTTTTGTTTTGGCAGAAGTGCATCACTGAGCTCACATCTGCTGGCAATGCTCCTGTATTTGCTGTGGAAATTTGTCCCTGTCTAATGTCCCTTCCCCTTGCCTCTACACTACCTCGGCCGCCAGATCCAGGATGACTGAAGCAATGGTTAGGAGGCTCACACTCAGGATTCCACCCGGCCCATCCCGGATCACTGACCCGGAAGTTGTGGACCTAACCACTACATCACTGGCAGGCCACTTTCATGTTCCTTTGGCCACCTGCAGTTGAGTACAATGGGATTTGAATATGCTACTTGAGCCCAAGTCTGGCACTGTGTAGATGAGAGCAGGTTGTTTTTCGGGTCCACCGTGATGTCAGGGGATTTGTCATAGTTGTGTCTCTGCTGTCCCAGCAAGCTTCATTGAAACAGGGCTTCAGAGCCTGCTTGGAGCAGTTAGCGCAGGTTTGACCTTTGCTGCTGTCTTTTGGCTTGTGAATTTCTCTGACTTTCAAACGTTCAAACAGAGTCTGTGTAAAGACTGACATCTCTCATTGTGGATTATTCAGGTGTGATTTTTGTTCACCTTCCATTTTCTGGGACTTTTTTCTTTTCCATATTATACTCATCACGGTCTTTCTCAACTATCTCCCTTAGATATGCTTATCAGTCTGTTCTCCTCAGTTTGTAATGATTAATTTTGTATTTCTTTAATCACTGTATCTTCTCTAGTCCAAGGTGTGATTGCTTTCGTGACTCTTGGTTGTTGTCTTTGAATTTGCACCGGTCACTTGTAGGACTGCTTGCTATCCTAGCTGGGTCAAACTAAGCACTGAGAACACGTGGTTATCTGGGTTGATTTGACATCCTGAGATCAGAAACTCCAAATTCGCGTGGTCCTGGCAACCCTTTCACGGACATACTGCCTTCACAAAGAAATGAAGCCCTGTATAAAATGGTGTATTTCAGCACACTTGTAAAGCCCTTCCAAACAAAGAGACACATTAACATGTACCCAGTGGGAACCCATGACGCCAGAGCTTTGGAAAGTGAGACTGATCTTCAGAGAATGCTAGAGGCGTAGGAAAGGTGGCATCAATTCTTCTCTTCAATGTCCTCATGAGAACATTCTTGATTTTGGATTATACTAAAGATAGAAGGACACTGTGTCCATGAAGGGGGTTTCAAGGTCCACCTCAAATTTGGAGCTTCTGATCTCAGGATGTCAAACCTACCCAGATGATGAACAGGTGGCATGGAACATTTGATTGGGGATTCCCAGAGGCAATGCAGGTCGGTGGGGGGGTGGCGGAAAGAGATGGTGAGGCACAAGAGTGTGGTGAGGGCCTGTGATTAGGCTTATGCTGGTGACGATGATGTAAGCTATCTGAAAGATATAGGATGTTTTAATGCAGGTTTATGGAAATAAATTCAGCAAAAATCAAAGATCCAAAAAGGGGTCCAGAATGATGGCATAAAGCTTTGGGGGCTGAAAAAGAATCGCTAAGGTGACCTTCCAAGGATGGAAAATCACCTTAAAATTCTTACTGATGCTACAGAAAGGTAAACCATTCCAAACAGATGAAGAGGAATACTCCCCAAAGAACATGATCCGTGCTAAACCCATGAACAACAGGAAAAGGTTACTGTCCATGATGTTACTACTAATCACCTTCACAAATAATCAAAACAGGCGCATGTTTTCCCAAGCTCAGGCTAAAGGTTGGTCCAAAAGTACAATTCGGGGCCGGCCCTGTGGTAGACGGGGTAAATGCCCACGTTCTGCTTTGGCGGTCCGGGCCTCACTGATTCACATCAGGGGTGCAGATCTCATTAGCAGTGTTAGTAAATATAGATTTCATGGTGCGATGTGGACAGAGATCATAAATAAGTAGCCCTTGTGAGGATAGCTTATCAATACACAAGAGAAAAAGAACCACAAGACTATTACAATCTATATACGCATTTGGTACACTTCCCCAAAGGAAGAAGGAAGGAAAACATGTGACCTGCCAAGGTGGAGTTGGCAGAGTGCTAGGAGATGACACGATCATTGTGCATCAGAGGATTGCCTGGGCAACTTCAACTTGGGAGGGAGTCCAGGACTTTCTCTGGGGAATGTCCACCCACTTGGCCGCCTACACAAGATATAAGAGATACAACCCAGGATAATCTTATAGGAAAGAAACCAGTGTCTAGGGAGATTGTGCTAGGCCTTTCAAAGTTCGATGAGAAAGTTAGAAACCAACAAGAAATCCAGAAAAAGGAAAACTCTCCTTTCTGGAAAGGGTTAGGAGTCAGACTGGTCTGAG
This sequence comes from Equus asinus, assembly GCF_041296235.1. Classification (NCBI taxonomy): domain Eukaryota; kingdom Metazoa; phylum Chordata; class Mammalia; order Perissodactyla; family Equidae; genus Equus; species Equus asinus. The sequence continues at coordinate 12,702,878 of NC_091818.1, read as the reverse complement.
ATAGCTCTGAAATTCTGTGTGCATGGAGGTTGTCAGGACAACTTAGAATTTTGACGTTCTTTATGACATCATCGTGAACATGTCCCCCAAGAGGGCCGCATGGTTACAGTCTGAGGATTGGCCTAGGATAGGCTATTAAAGGGAGAGATAACAAGAAACAGCTTTGACAAACAGAAAGCGGGCACAGAAAGTAGAAGAGATCAAACTGACTCTGATTGAAGGGATAAGGAAAGAATCCTTGGCAAGAAGTGAGAATAGAAGGACAAGCACTGAGAGAACATTGTCATCTGTTCAAGTCTATGGGGGCGGCATGCTGATTCAAGCTTGAAACTTGATTGCAAACAAGATGACACACTTGGGCCCTATCAGAACTACATTGTCCTTCTTCCTTAAGCATAAGCCAAAGTCAAGAATGATGTCTTGAGGACATTGAAGAGAAGAATCGAGGCCTCCTTTCCTAGACCCCTAGCATTCTTTGAAGATCAGTCTCACTTTCCATAGCTCTGGCGTCACGGGGGCCCACAGCGTACATGCTAATGTGTCCCAAGAGATGTCTTGGAAGCCTTGAAGAAATGGACCCCTGTCACGCTTGGGGTATGTCTCTTTGTGTGGAAGTGCTCTACAAGTGTGCTGAAAAGCACCCTTTTCCAGAGGGCTTCGTTCCTTTGTGAAGGCTGCCCTCCCATGCTAGTGTGCTCAGTTTGCCCCCAATGAAATTCTCTCCCCCGACCTCTTGCTGTACAAGGATTATTGATTACTTGTTTTGACACCATATGTAAGGAAATTGGTTAAAAATTAGATATTAGAATTCTGTTTCAAGAAAAATAAACAGGCCAGGGCTGAGGATGTAAGGCAAACAAATGGCACAGCCTATAGAAATAAGTTAAGCCCGTATCTTGACGGAATCTAGGGGAACGTTCAATGATCAGGGGTCAAGTATGAAACTTCCCAATCCAAAAAAGAGACAGAAAAATATCTTTCCTGGAGAGAGGAATTCATCAGATTTGTCTAATTTGTCTTGGAAACATTGTGTCCGTGAAGGGGGATGCCAGGACCACCTCGAGTTCGGAGTTTCTGACCTCAGGATGTCAAACCAACCCAGATGACCACATGTTCCCAGTGCTTAGTTTGACCTAGGCTAGGACAGCAAAGACTCCTTCAAGTGACCGGTGCAAATTCAAAGACAACAACCAAGAGTCACGAAAGCACTCACACCTCGGCCTAGAGAACATACGGTGATTCAAGAAATGCAAAATGAATCACTTGGAATGAAGGAGAACGGAGTGATAAGCATGTCTAAGGGAGATAGCTGAGAAATACCATGACGATTATACTATGGAAAAGAAACAAAGCTCCCAGAAAATGGAAGGCGAACAGAAATCACACCTTGATAATCTGCAATGAAAGATGATGTCAGTATTTAGACGGACTCTGCTTGAACGTTTGAAAGTCATAGAAATTCACAAGCCAAAAGAGGGCAGCGAAGGTCAAGCCTGGGCTAAATGGGAAGGGTGAGTTATGAGACTGCTCCAAGAGGGCTCTGAAATGGTGTGTCCATGAATCATGCAGGGACAGCAGAGACACGATTATGGCAAATCCTCTGACATCACAGTGGACCCGAACAACAACCTGGCCTCATCTACACAGTGCCAGAGTTGGGCTCAAGTAGCATATTCAAGTCCCATTGCCCTCAACTGCAGGTTGCCAATGGAACATTAAAGGGGCCAGCCGGTGGTGCAGTGGTGATGTCCGAACCTTCTGGGTGGGTGGCCTGATGTGGGGCACGTGGACCCTCGGGTGAGCCTGCTGACCACTGCTTCAGGCATTCTGGGGCAGGCGTCCGAGGTAGTCTAGAGGCAGATGGAAAGTGACATTAGACAGGGCCAGACTTCCAGAGCAAATACAGGAGCATTGGCAGCAGATGTGAGCTCTGCGAGGCAGTTCTGCCAAAATAAAACCAATTAAACGTTGTGAAGTATAAAAAAACGGAAGCTAAAAAAAAATAAAAACCAGCTTGCCAGTGAGAAGACTAAGATCTCTATGAAGAACCTTAGCAAAACAGGGGAAAGCTATGTCAATCAACAACTAGGAAACGTTTGGGAAAGAAATTCAAGAAGAAACAAGGGGAAAGAAGGATATTCCTGGATCTAGGAATGGAAGCATTAACACACTTGAAACGTCCATACCAGAGAAAGGAATCTCTGGATTCCATGCAATCCCATTCAATGTTGCAGCAATATTTGGCACAGAGATACAACACAGAACCCGAAAGTTTCTAGCCAGCAAGAAGTGACCCTGAATAGGCAAAGGAATCCTAAGGAAAACGAACTAAGCAGGAGGTGTCACACTTTATGCTTTCAACATAAAGGACGAAGTGCTAGGTTCCAAAACGGCACAGTCTGGGCCCTAAAACAGGCACACAGACCCATGCAACTGAATTGAGAGCCCCGAGCCCAACTCAAACTACATGGACATCCAATTTTCGACCAGGGATCCACTAGGAGACAGTAGAGAAAGGAGAGTCTCTACAATCAACGGTGCTGGCAAGCCTGCACAGCCACATGGAGCACAACGAGAGTACACCATGATGTTACACCTGTCTCACATACATTCTGGAAATCGATTAAAGCCTTGAATGGCAGACTTGAAACCATGAACCTTGTAGGAGAAGACCTAGGCAGAGTGCTCTTTGCAATCTGTCTGAGCCACCTATTTAGAAAAAGCAAGTCCGACTGGGCAAGGGCAACCAAGTCAACAAGAAACAAATGGGACCACATCAAATGCACAAGCTTCTGCCCAATCAAGGAAACCAACGACTCAATGCAAAGACAGCACAACAACTGGGAGACGATGTTTGCAAACCACACATCGGACAACGGGTGAAAAGCCCAAACATACAATCAACTCGCACCTCTCCACAAGAAACAAAACAAAAAGCCAATTAAAACCTGGGCAAAAGATGGAAACACAGATTTCTCCCAAGAAGATCAAAAGAGGGCGAACAGGCGCATGAATATTTGTTCACCATCATTAAGTCTCAGGCCAATGCAAATGCAAACTGCAAGGGCACAGCAGCTCACTGTGGTCAGAATGGCTATAAGGAAGCAGACAGGAAACAAGTGGCAGCGAGGAGGTGGAGAGAAGGGAAGACTACTGCACTGCTGGTGGGAGTGGAAACCGGTGCAGCCACTACGCCAAGCAGTGTGGAACTGCCTCAGAAATTTAAGAATCCTTGTCCCATATGATCCAGATATTCCTCTGCGGTGAGTTGATCTAAAGATCCTGGAAACACTATTGCATAAAGACATGTACACTGCCGAGTTCAGCACAGCCTTACTCCCACTAGCCAAGACTTGGAAGCCGCCCTGGTGCTTAGCAAGGGACGAATGCAGAAGGATGGGCTATAGCCACAAAATTGTATACCACTCAGCCGGGACAAAGGATGCAATACAGCCATTTTGATCACCAGAATGGCTGTGAGGGTTTTAGGGGAAGGGAAACAAGCCCCAGGTTGAGAGTCAAAAACCGTAGGATCTCACTTACAAGGAGAAGAATAAACAAGCACTAACCAACAGGTGGCACGGGACATTTGATTGGGGGTTCCCAGAGGCAAAGCGAGGCAGTGAGGGAGGGAGAAAGAGATGATGAGGCACAAGTGTGTGGTGACGGCCTGTGATTAGGCTTCTGCTGGTGAAGATGATGTAATGTACACAGAAGTCTAAATAGATGAGGATGCAAATCTGAAAGATATAGGATGTTCTAATGCAGGGTTATGGCAATAAATTCACCAAAAATCAAAAATCCAAAAAGTGGTACAGAATGACGGCATAAAGCTTTGAGGGCTGAAAGAGATTAGAGAAGGTGAACTTCCAAGGATGGAAAATCACCTCAAAATGCTTACGGATGCTACAGTAATGTGGACCATTGGATTAGATGAAGAGGAATACTACCAAGAGAACATGATCAGTCCCAAAACCATGAACCAACGGTAAATCTTACAGTCCATGATGTTGCTACTAACCACCTTCACGAGGAATCCAAACAGGCCAACGTCTTCCCAAGTTCAGGTAAAAGGTTGGTCCAAAAGTACAATTCAGGGCCTGCCCTGTGGTGGAGCGGGTAAGTGTCCATGTTTCGCTTGGGCGGCCCAGGCCTCTCTGTTTCACATCACGGGTGCAGATCACATTAGCAGTGTTAGGAAATATAGATGTCATGGTACAGTGCGGACAGGGATGATAAATAAGTGTCAATTGTATGGATACCTTATCAAGAATCCCCAGAAAAAGAACTATGAGACTATTACAATATATGAGCGCATCTGGTACACTTCGCCAAGGAAGAAGGAAGGAAAACATGTGACCTGCCAAGGTGGAATTGGCAGAGTGCTAGGAGAAGACGCAATCATTGAACATCAGAAGATTGCCTGGGAACTTCAACTTGGAAGGCAGTCCATGACTTTCTCTGGGGAAGGTCCACCCACTTTGCCATCTACCCAAGATATAAGAGATAAAACCCAGGATAATCTTACAGGAAACAAACCAGTGTCTAGAGAGAATGTAGCAGGCCTTTCAAAGTTCGAGGAGAAAGTTAGAAAACGACAAGAAATCCAGAAAAAGAAAAAGTATCCTGCCTGGTAAAGGTGAGGAGTCACACTGGTCTGAGATGGCTCTGAAACTCTATGTGAATGGAGGTTGTCAGGACAACTTAGAATTTTGAGGTCATTTTTGACATCACGGTGAACATGTCCCCCAAGATGGCCGCATGGTTACAGTCTGAGGATTGGCCTAGGATAGGCTATTAAAGGGAGAGATACCCAGAAATAGCTTTGACAAACGGAAAGAGGCCATAGAAAGTAGAAGAGATCAAACTGACTCTGATTCAAGGGATAAGAAAGGAATCCTTGGCAAGAAGCGAGAATGGAGGGACAAGCACTGAGAGCAGAACATTGACATCTATTCAAGTGTAAGGGAGGCCGTGCTGATTCAAGCTTGCAACTTGATTGGAAACAAGAGCCTGCACTTGGGCCTTTTCAGACCTAGGTTGTACTTCTGCCTTAAGCATAATCCAAAGTCAAGAATGATGTCTTGAGGACATTGAAGACAAGAATCGATGTCTACTTTCTTAGGCCCCTAGCATTCTTTGAAGATCAGTCTCACTTTCCATATCTCTGGCGCCACGGGCCCCACTGGGTACATGCTAATGTCTCCCAAGAAATGTCTTGGAAGCCTTGAGGGAATGGACCCCTGTCATGCTTGGGGTATGTCTCTTTTTTTGGAAGTGCTCTAGAAGTGTGCTGAAAAGCACCCTTTTCCAGAGGCCTTCGTTCCTTTGTGAAGGCTGCCCTCCCAGTCTAGAGTGCTCAGTTTCCCTCCAATGAAATTCTCTCCCCCTACCTCTTGCTGTAGCAGGATTATTGACTATGTGTTTTGACAACATCTGCAAGGAAGTTGGCTGAACGTTAGAACTTTACAATTCTGTTTCAGAAAAATAAACAGGCCAGGGCTGAGGATGTAAGGCAAACAAATGGCACAGCCTATAGAAATTAAGTAATCCCGTATCTAGGCAGAATCTGGGGGAACGTTCAAGGATCAGTGGTCAGGTTCCAAACTTCGCAAATCCGGAAAGGAGACAGAAAAATCTCTTTCCTGGAGAGAGGAATTCATCAGATTTGTCTAATTTGTCTCAGAAAGATTTTTGTCCGTGAAGGGGGTTGCAGGTCCACCTCGAATTTGGAGATTCTGATCTCAGGATGTCAAACCCACCCAGATGATCATGTGTTCTCAGTGATAAGTTGGATCTAGGCTAGGATAGCAAAGATTCCTACAGTGACCAGTGCAATTCAAAGACAACAACCTAAAGTCACAAAAGCACTCACAACCTCGGCCCAGAGAACATACCATGATTAAAGAAATACAAAATTAATCACTTGGAATGAAGGAGAATGGACTGCGAAGCACATCTAAGGGAGATAGCTGAGGAAGACCATGACGAGCATACTATGTAAAAGAAAAAAAGAACCCAGCAAATGGAAGGCGAACAGAAATCACACCTGAATAATCCATAATGAATGATGATGTCCATCTTTAGACAGACTCTGCTTGAACGTTTGAAATTCAGAGAAATTCACAAGCCAAAAAAGGGCAACGAAGGTCAAACCTGGGCTAACTGGGAAGGGTGAGTTATGCGACTGCACCAAGTGGGCTCTGAAACCCTGTGTCCATGAAGCATGACGGGACAGCAGAGACACAATTATGACAAATCCTCTGACATCACATTGGACCCGAAAGACAACTTGGCCTCATCTACACAGTGCCAGAGTTGGGCTCAAGTAACATATTCAAGTCCCATTGCACTCAACAGCAGGTGGCCCAGGGAACATGAACGGGGCCAGCCCGTGTTGCTGCAGTGAGGTCCGCACCTTCTGGATCAGTGGCCCGGTGTGGGCCGGGTGGAAGTCTGGGGGTGAGACTCCTCACCACTGCTTCAGGCATTCTGGGGCAGGCGTCCGAGGTAGTGTAGAGGCAGATGGGAAGGGACATTAGACAGGGCCAGACTTCCACAGCAAGTACAGGAGAATTGCCAGCAGATGTGAGCACAGCATTGCACTTCTGCCAAAACAAAACCAATTAAATGTTGCAAAGAATAGAAAAACTGAAGCTAAAAACAAACAAACAAATAAACAAGAGCTTGCCAGTACGAAGAAGAAGATCTCTCTGAAGAACTATAGCATAACTGGTGAAAGCTATGGCCATTGAAAACCCAAAAACATTTGGGGAAAGAAATTCAAGAAGACACAAGGAAAAAGAAGGATATTCCGGCATGTAGGAATGGAAGAATTAACACACTTGAAAGGTCCATACCGGAGAAAGGAATCTGTGGATTCCATGCAATGACAGTCAACGTTGCAGCAATAATTCCCACAGAGATAGAAGAGAGAATCCGTAAGTTTCTAGCCAGCAACAAGAGACCCTGCATAGGCCAGGGAATCCTCAGGAAAATGAACAAAGCATGACATATCAAACTTTCTGATTTCAACATATAGGATGAAGCGCTAGGTACTGAAACGGCACAGTCTGGGTCCTGAAACAGGCAGACAGACCCATGCAACAGAATCGAGAGCCCAGAGCCCAACTCAAACGTACATGGATAGCCCATATTCAACCAGGGAGCCAAGAGGAGACAGTGGAGAAAGGAGAGTCTCTACAATAAACGGTGCTGGGAAGCCTGCACAGCCACATGGAACACAACGAGAGTACACCATGATGTTACACCTGGCACTCACACCACCTCAAAATGGATTAAAGCCTTGAATGGCACACTTGGAAGCCGAGAAACTGGTAGGAGAAGACCTAGGCAGAGTGCTCTTTGCCATCTATGTGAGCCGCTTATTGCGAAGAAGCATGTTTGACAGGACAAGGGGAACAAAGGAAACAAGAAACTAATGGGATGACATCAAATGCACACGCTCCTGCCCAGTCAAGGAAACCGACTCAATGCAAAGACAGCACAACAACTGAAGGAGGATGTTTGCAAAGCAATCATCAGACAAGGGGTGAAAAGCCCAAAGATACAACTAACTTACACGTCTCCACAAGAAACAAAACAACAAGCCAATGAAAACCTGGGCTAGAGATGGAAACAGAGATCTCTCTCAAGAAGATCGAAAGACACACAACAGGTGCATGAAAACTTGTTCACCATAATTAAGTCTCAGGAAAATGAAAATCTAAACTGCAAGGACACAGCAGGTCAAAGGGGTCAGAATGGCTATAAGGAAGCAGTCAGGAAACAACAAGTGTCAGAGAGCAGGTGGAGAGAAGGGAAGCCTCCTGCACTGCCGGTGGGAGTGTAGACCGGTGCAGCCACTATGCCAAGTGGTGTGGAAGTGCCTCAGAAATTTAAGAATCCATGTCTCATATGATCCAGCTATTCCTTGCAGAGTGTTGATCCAAAGAACCTGGAATCACTATTGCATAAAGACATGTACACCGCTCAGTTCACCATAGCCTTACTCCCGCTATCCAAGACTTGGAAGCCGCCCTGGTGTCCAGCAAGGGACGAATGCAGAAGGAAGATGGGCTATAGCCACACAATGGCATACCAGTCAGCCGGAACAAAGGATGTAATCCAGCCATTTGTGACCACCAGAATGGCTGTGAGGGCTTTAGAGGAAGTGAAACAAGCCCCAGGGAGAAAGTCAAATACTGTAGGATCTCACTGACCTGGTGAAGAAAAAGCAAGCAGTAAAAAACAGGTGGCACTGGACATTTGATTACGGGTTCCTAGAGTCAAAGCAGGGCGGTGGGTGAGGGTGAAAGAGATGATTAGCCAAAAGTGTTTGGTGAGGGCGTGTGATTAGGTTTATGCTGGTGAAGATGATGTGACATACACAGAAGTCTAAATCGATGAGGATGCAAATCTGAAAGATATAGGATGCCCTAATGCAGGGTTATTGCAATAAATTCACCAAAAATCAAAAATCCAAAAAGGGGTCCAGAATGACGGCCTAAAGCTTTGGGGGCTGAAAGAGATTAGAGAAGGTGCACTTCCAAGCATGGAAAATCACCTCAAAATGCTTACTCATGCTACAGAAAGGTAGACCATTCCAAATAGATGAGGAATACTACCCAGAGATCATGATCCATGCTAAACCCATGAACCACGGGAAAAGGTTACTGTCCATGACGTTACTCCTAATCACCTTCACAAATAATCAAAACAGGCCCACCTCTTCGCAAGTCCAGGCAGAAGCTTGGTCCAAAAGTACAATTCAGGGCTGTCCCTGTGGTGGAGCAGGTAGGTGCCCACTTAGTCTTCCGTGGCCCGTGCCTCTCTGTTTCACATCACGGGTGCACATCACATTAGCTGTGTTAGGAAATATAGATTACATGGTACGGTGTGGACAGAGATCATAAATAAGTAGCAATTGTGAGGATACGTTATCAATACGCACCACAAAAAGAACCATGAGACTATTACAATCCATGAACGCATCTTTTACACTTCCCCAAAGGAAGAAGCAAGGAAAACATGTGACCTGCCAAGGTGGAATTGGCAGAGTGCTAGGAGATGACATGATCATTGGGCATCAGAGGATTGCCTGGGCAACTTCAACTTGGGAGGGAGTCCAGGACTTTCTCTGGGGAACGTCCACCTACTTGGGCATCTACATGAAATATAGAGATACAACCCAGGATAATCTTACAGGAAAGAAACCAGTGTCTAGAGAGAATGTAGCAGGCCTTTCAAAGTTCGAGGAGAAAGTTAGAAACTGAGAAAAAATCCAGAAAAAGGACAACTATCCAACCTGGAAAGGGTGAGGAGTCAGACTTGTCTGAGATGGCTCTGAAACTCTGTGTGCATGGAGGTTGTCAGGACAACTTCGAATTTTGAGGTTGTTTGTGACATCACAGTGAACCTGTCCCCCAAGATGGCCGCATGGTTACAGTGTGAGGATTGGCCTATGCTAGGCTATAAAAGGAGAGAGAGCCAGAAACAGCTTTGACAAACGGAAGTGGGCACGGAAACTGGAAGAGATAAAACGGACTCTGATTCAAGGGATAAGAAAGGAATCCTTGGCAAGAAGCGAGAATAGAGGGACAAGCACTGAGAGGAGAACATTGTCATCTATTCAAGTCAATGGGGAGGCCATGCTGATTCAAGCTTGAAACTTGATTGGAAACAAGAGTCTGGACTTGGGGCTCATCAGACCTACAGTGTCCTTGTGCCTTAAGCATAATGCAAAGTGAAGAATGATGTCTTGAGGACATTGAAGAGAAGAATCGATGCCTCCTTTCCTAGACCCCTAAAATTCTTTGATGATCAGTCTCAGTTTCGATAGCTGTGGCATCACCTTGGGCCCACTGGGTACATGCTAATGTGTCCCAAGAGATGTCTTGGAAGCCTTGAAGGAATGGAACCCTGTCACGCTTGGGGTATGTCTCTTTGAGTGGAAGGGCTCTACAAGGGTGCTGAAAAGCACCCTTTTCCAGAGGGCTTCGTTCCTTTGTGAAGGGTGCCCTCCCAGGCTAGAGTGCTCAGTTTAGCTCCAATGACATTCTCTCCCCATACCTCTTGCTGGAGAAGGATTATTGATTATGTGTTTTGACACCATATGTAAGGATGTGGGCTGAAAATTAGAACATTACAATTCTGTTTCGAGAAAAATAAACAGGCCAGGGCTGAGGATGTAAGGCAAAGAAATGGCACAGCCTATAGAAATAAAGTAAGCCCATATCTAGACGGAATCTAGGGGAAAGTTCAAGGATCAGGGGTCAAAATCGAAATTTCTCAAATCCAGAAAAGAGACAGGAAAATATCTTTCCTGGTGAGAGGAATTCATCAGATTTGTCTAATTTGTCTCGGAAACATTGTGTCCTTGAAGGGGGTTGCCAGGACCACCTCAAATTTGGAGTTTCTGATCTCAGGATGTCAAACCAACCCAGATGACCACGTGTTCTCAGTGCTTAGTTTGACGTAGGCTAGGGTACTAAAGATTCCTACAACTGACCCATGAAAATTCAAAGACAACAACCAAGAGTCACCAAAGCACTCACACCTCGGCCTAGAGAACATACGGTGATTCCAGAAATGCCAAATGAATCACTTGGAATGAAGGAGAACGGACTGATAAGCATGTTTAAGGGAGATAGCTTAGAAAGACCATGACGATTATACTATGGAAAAGAAAAACAGGTCCCAGAAAATGGAAGGCGAACAGAAATCACACCTGAAGAATCCACAATGAAAGATGATGTCAGTCTTTAGACAGACTCTGCTTGAACGTTTGAAAGTCAGAGAAATTCACAAGCCAAAAAACGGTGGTGTAGGTCAAGCCTGGGCTAAGTGGGAACGGTGAGTTATGAGACTGCTCCTAGCGGGCTCTAAAACCGTGTGCCCATGAAGCTTGCCTGGACAGCAGAGACACAATTATGACAAAATCACTGACATCACAGTGGACCCGAAAAACAACCTGGCCACATCTACACAGTGCCAGTGTTGGGCTCAAGTAGCATATTCAAGTCCCATTGCACTCAATTGCAGGTTGCCAATGGAACATGAAAGGGGCCGTCCGATGTTGCAGCGGTGAGGTCCGCAGCTTAAGTGTTGGTTGCCCGGGGTGGGCCTCGTGGATTCCTAGGGTTGAGCCTCCTCACCACTGCTCCGTCCTTCTGGGGCAGGCTTCCTGGATAGTGTAGAGGCAGATGGGAAGGGACGTTAGACAGGGCCAGATTTCCCCGTCAAATACAGGAGTCCCAGAGTGTGCCATTTCAGTACCTAGTGCTTCATCCTATATGTTGAAATCAGAAAGTACTCTCGTTGTGTTCCATGTGGATGTGCAGGCTTCCTAGCTCCCAATCAAATGTGCCGTGCCACCAGTTGGCTAGTGCTTGTTTTTTCTTCTCCTAGTCAGTGACATCCTATGGTATTTGACTTTCTCCCTGGGGCATGTTTCCCTTCCCCTAAAACCCTCACAGCCATTCTGGTGGTCACAAATGGCTCGAGGTGTCAGTGCTATTGTGACTCTTGGTTGTTGTCTTTAAATTTGCACCGGTCACTTGTAGGAGTCTTTGCTATCCTAGCCTAGGTCAAACTAAGCACTGAGAACACGTGGTCATCTGGGTTGCTGTGACATCCTGAGATCAGAAACTCCAAATTCTAGTTGGTCCTGGCCACCCCCTTCACGGACACAATGTTTCCGAGACAAATTAGACAAATCTGATGAATTCCTCTCTCCAGGAAAGATTTTTTTCTGTCTCTTTTCTGTATTTGTGAAGATTGGAACTTGTCCCACGATTCTTGAAAGTTCCCTTGATTCCGTCTAGATACGGACTTACCTTATTTCTGTAGGCTGTGATATTTGTTTGCCTTACAACCTCAGCCCTGTATCTGGGTATCTCTCACTTTTTTATTTCTTGTCAGTTTCTAACTTTCTCCTCGAACATTGAAATGCCAGCTACATTGTGTCTAGACACTGGTTTCTTTCCTGTAAGATTATCCTGGGTTGTATCTCTTATATTTTGATTAGACGGCCAAGTGGGTGGCCTTTCAACAGAGAAAGTCCTGGACTCCCTCCCAAGTTGATGTTGCCCAGGAAATCCTCTGATGCACAATGATCGTGTCATCTCCTAGCACTCTGCCAACTCCACCTTAGCAGGTCACATGATTTCCTTCCTTCTTCCTTTGGGGAAGTGTACCTGATGCGTTTGCAGATTGTAATATTCTCATGGTTCTTTTTCTGGTGCGTATAGATAAAGTATCCTCACAGTTGCTACTTATTTATGATCTCTGTCCACACCGTACCATGAAATCTATATTTCCTAACACAGCTAATGTGATCTGCACCCGTGATATGAAGCAGTGAGGCCTGGCCGCCCAAGCGGATCGTGGGCACTTACCTGATCCACCACAGGGCCGGCCCTGAATTGTACTTTTGGACCAACCTTTTGCCTGAACTTGGGAAGACGTGGGCCTGTTTGGATTATTCGTGAAGGTGATTAGTAGTAACATCATGGACTGTAACCTTTTCCGTTGGTGCATGGGTTTAACAGGCAGCATGTTCTGTGGGTAGTATTCCTCTTCATCTATTTGGAATGGTCTACCTTTCTGTAGCATCAGTAAGCATTTGGAGGTGATTTTCCAGCCTTGGAAGTTCACCTTCTCTAATCTCTTTCTGCCCCCAAAGCTTTATGCAGTCATTCTGGACCCCTTTTTGGATTTTTGATTTTGGGTGAATTTATTGCCATAACTCTGCATTAGAACATCCTATATCTTTCCGATTTGCATCCTCATCGATTCCAACTTCTGTGTAGCTTACATCATCTTCACCAGCGTAAGCCTAATCAAAAGCCCTCACCACACGCTTGTGCCTCATCATCTCTTTCACCCTGCCCCACCTCACCACTTTGCCTCTTGGAACCCCACATCAAATGTCCCGTGCCACCTGTTGGTTCGTGCTTGCTTTTTCTTCTACTCTTAAGTGAGATCCTACGGTATTTGACTTTCTCCCTGGGGCTTGTTTCACTTCCCTAAAACCCTCACAGCCATTCTGGTGGTCACAAATGGCTGGATTGTGTCCTTTGCTCCGGCTGAGTGGTATGCCATTGTGTGTCTATAGCCCACCTTACTTCTGCATTCGTCCCTTGCTGGGCACCAGGGTGGAATCCAAGTCTTGGATAGCGGGAGTAAGGCTGTGGTGAACTGAGCAGTGCACATGTCTTTATGCAATAGTGTTTCCGAGTTCTTTGGATCAACACGCCGCAGAGGAATAGCTGGATCATATGGGACATGGATTCTTAAGTTTCTGAGGCAGTTACACACAGCTTGCCATAGTGGCTGTACCGGTTTCCAATCCCACCAGCAGTGCAGGAGGCTTCCCTTCTCTCCAACTCCTCTCTGACACTTGTTTCCTGTCTGCTTCCTATTACCCATTCTGACCACAGCGACCTGCTCTGTCCTTGCATTTGGATTTGCATTGGCCTGAGACTTAATGATGGTGGCCAAGTTTTCATACACGTGTTGGCCCGCTTTCGATCTTCTTGGGAGAAATCTCTGTTTCCATCTTTTGCCCAGGTTTTCATTGGCTTCTTGTTGTTTTTCTTGTGGAGACGTGTGAACGGATTGTATCTTTGGGCTTTGCACCCCTTGTCCGATGTGTGGTTTGCAAACATCCTCTCCCAGTTGTTGTGCTATATTTGCATTCAGTCGATGGATTCCTTGAGTGGGCAGAAGCATCTGCATTTGACGTGGTCTCATTTGTTTCTTGTTTCCTTTGTTGCCCTTTCCCAGTCAGACATGCTTCTTCCAAATAGGAGGCTCAGACAGATGGCAGAGAGCACTCTGCCTAGGTCTTCTCCTACTAGTTTCACGGTTTCAAGTCTGGCATTGAAGGCTTTAATCCATTTCAAGGTGGTGTGTGTGCCAGGTGTAACATCATGGTGTACTCTCGTTGTGTTCCATGTGGCTGTGCAGGCTTGCCAGCACTGCTTATGGTAGAGACTCTCCTGTCTCCACTATCTCCTTTTGGTTCCCTGGTCAAAAGTAGGCTGTCCATGTACCTTTGAGTTGTTCTCTGGGCTCTCGATTCTGTTGCATGGGTCTGTGTGCCTGTTTCCAGGCCCAGACTGTGCTGTTTTGGTACCTAGCGCTTTGTCCTCTATGTTGAAATCAGAAAGTGTGGCACGTTCTGCTTTTTTCGTTTTCCTGAGGATTCCTTTGCCTAGTCAGGGTCTCTTTTTGCTGGCTAGAAACTTTAAAATTCTCTCTTCTATCTCTGTGACAAATATTGCTGCAACTTTGACTGGGATTGCATGGAATCCAGAGATTCCTTGCTCTGGTAGGGACGTTTCAAGTGTGTTGATGCTTCCACTCCTAGATCCGGGAATCTCCTTCTTTCTCCTTGTGTCTTCTTGAACTTCTGTCCCCCAACGTTTGCTAGTTTTTGATTGCCATAGCTTTCACCTGTTTTGCTAAGATTCTTCATAGAGATCTTATTCTTCTCACTGGCAAGCTGCTTTTATTTTTTTCAGCTTCAGTTTTTCTATTCTTTGCATCTTTTAATTGGTTTTGTTTTGGCAGAAATGCAATGCTGTGCTGACATTTCCTGGCAATGCTCCTGTATTTGCTGTGGAAGTCTGGCCCTGTCTAACGTCCCTTCCCATCTGACTCTACACTACCTCGGACGCCTGCCCCAGAATGACTGAAACAGTGGTGGGGAGGCTCACCCCCAGGATTCCACCCGGACCACCCTGGCCCACTGACCCAGAAGGTGCAGACCTCACCGCTGCACAACCGGCCTGCCCTTTTCATGTTCCATTGGCAACCTGCTGTTGAGTGCAATGGACCTTGAGTATACTACTTGAGCCCAACTCAGGTGCTGGGGGCCGTGGCTACATCATTTCATCAGCTGTTTGACACTGTCCAGCCAATTAGTGCCTAGGTTTTCAGGGTCGCCCCTTGGTGAAGAATTACCGTCCAGCCCCTCACATAGTTCTGAAACTTTTGCTGCTTCTAATTGACCTTCATTCCTTTTGCTTTCTTATCCTCTAGTTTTCACTCCTTTGGGTGGCTGCTTGGGAGGCACTACCTCCTGGGAAATTTAGATATAGTAAGAGAATGTGACCACCTGCAGGTAGCTATCAAGATATTTTCAGTTAATTATTGGAGTAGCACACAGTCCCATTTGAGACAATCAGAAAGGAATCCTGCCCAGATAAGATGCCTAATTAGGTTTATGGCCTCTGTCTGGTTAATGTTTCCTTCTCCCTCCAGTTCTTTGTCTAAATATATATGCATCGTCCTTCAAAGTTTGTTGGTTAATTGGATGATCAAGAAGTAGCCATATATTATTCTTGACCTTCTGCTTTCTGTTAAAATGTTATAGAGGTTTTCTCCTAAAAGCAATAAATAATAAATAATTGATGAGTAGAAGGGCCGAGGGGTGCAGGGATGCCCCTAGGTGAAGAATGGCCGGCCGACACCCCTGATGTTTTCTGAATTATATGCATGCTTTCTATCAAGGTTATGTCTATACTGATTTCTGTTTTTTATTCTTGAAGATATATAGTTTAGCTTAGCTTTTCAACCCTTTACTTTACTAACAAAATGTTACTTTCTCTGGCACTGTGTTTAAGGGACTGTTAGCTCCACAATTTAAAAGACAAAGGAATGCTTTCACCCCATAAAGGGAGCGTAAATGTAAAGATGTTTAACTGCCCACTGAGAATGCAGACAGCCCTGAGGATAAGATACCCTGGAGTCGCCTTTTGTTCCCATTAACCATCTACACTAATGGCATAAATGATTGAGGGATGCAGGGATGGCTCCCCCAGGATGTAAACAGCTGTCCTGTCCAGAGGTCTGGACCTTCTCTCTTTGATTTAACTTTACCATGAATTACAACGGGTGTCTAGGTACCTATCTCTTTTAGCTTAGAGACAACAAACACTAGTTAGTTGTGAAGAAGACGATCATTAACCTTATGCTATATAGAATGAAATGCTAATAAATATTCTTGTGCTCGTTTTTTTTACTTCCTTATCTCTGTGAGAATATATGTAGAACCATTTCTGTACTATTCGTGAAAGATATATAAACGACACTTCTGCACAGTAAAGTCGGACATGCTAACACCAACCCAAGTCTCGCGTCACCTTTAGTTTTCCCTCATTGCACCGACGCCGTCTATCCCTCAGAAAGCTGGACTCAGCTGGGGCAGGAGTCCGGCACTCTGGCACTGTGTAGATGAGGCCAGGTTGAGTCTCGGGTCCCCTGTGATGTCAGAGGATTTGTCATAATCGTGTCTCTACTGTCCCGGCAAGCTTCAGGGACACAGGGTTTCAGAGCCCGCTTGGAGCAGTCTCATAACTCACCCTTCCCAGTTAGTCTAGGCTTGACCTTCGCTGCCGTTTTTTGGCATGTGAATTTCTCTGACTTTCAAACGTTCAAGCAGAGTCTGTCTAAAGATGGAGATCATCTTTAATTGTGGATTATTCAGGTGTGATTTCTGTTCACCTTCCATTTTCTGGGAACTTTTTTTCTTTTCCATAGTATAATCGTCATGGTCCTTCTCAAGTATCTCCCTTAGATATGCTTACCAGTCCGTTCTCCTTCAGTCCAAGTGATTAATTTTGTTTTTCTTTAATCACCGTATGTTCTCTAGGCAGAGGTGTGAGTGCTTTCGTGATTCTTGGTTGTTGTCTTTGAATTTTCACCGGCCAGTTGTAGGAGTCTTTGCTGTCCTAGCCTAGGTCAAACTAAAAACTAAGAACAGGTGGTAATCTGGGTTGGTTGGACATCCTGAGATCAGACACTCCAAGTTCGCGGGGGCCCTGGCAACCCCCTTCACGGACACAATGTTTCTGAGACAAATTAGACAAATCTGATGAATTCCTCTCTCCAGGAAAGATATTTTTCTGCCTCTTTTCTGGATTTGAGAAGTTTCGAACTTGACCCCTGATCGTTGAACATTCCCCTAGATTCCGTCTACATACGGGCTTACTTTATTTCTATAGGCTGTGCCATTTGTTTGCCTTACATCCTCAGCCCCGGCATATTTATTTTTCTTGAAACAGAATTGTAAAGTTCTACTTTCCAGCCAACTTCCTGACATATGAAGTCAAAACACATAATCAATAATCCTTCTACGGCAAGAGGTAGGGGGAGAAAATTTCGTTGGAGCCAAACTGAGCACTGTAGTCTGGGAGGGCA
The DNA here is from genome assembly GCF_041296235.1 of Equus asinus. Taxonomy (NCBI): domain Eukaryota; kingdom Metazoa; phylum Chordata; class Mammalia; order Perissodactyla; family Equidae; genus Equus; species Equus asinus. Next base: position 12,685,670 of record NC_091818.1, on the reverse strand, counting down.
GCCTTCACAAAGAAACGAAGCCCTCCGGAAAAGAGTGCTTTTCAGGGCACTTGTAGAGCCCTTCCAAACAAAGAGACATACACCAAGCATGACAGGGGTCCATTCCTTCAAGGTTTCCAAGACACCTCTAGGAACACATTAGCATGTACCCAGTAGGCCCGCATGACCCCAGAGCTATGGAAAGTAAGACTGTTCTTCAAAGAATGTTAGGGGCCTGGGAAAGGAGGCCTGGATTCTTCTCTTCAATGTCCTCAAGACATCATTCTTGACTTTGGCTTATGCTTCAGCCAGAAGGACAACGTAGGTCTGATAAGCCCCAAGTCCGGCCTCTTTTTTCCAATCAAGTTGCAAGCTTGAATCAGCATGGCCTCCCCATAGACTTGAATAGATAACAACGTTCTCCACTCAGTGCTTGTCCCACTATTCTCGCTTCTGGCCAAGGATTCCATTCTTATCCCTTGAATCAGAGTCTGTATGACCTCTTCCAGTTTCTGTGCCAGCTTTCTGTTTGTCAAAGCTGTTTCTGGGTATCTCTGCCTTTAATAGCCTAGCCTAGGCCAATCCTCAGACTGTAACCATGCATCCATCTTGGGGGACATGTTCACCGTGATGTCATAAACGACCTGAAAATTCTAAGTTGTCCTGACAACCTCCATGCACACAGAGTTTCAGAGCCATCTCAGACCAGTCTGACTGCTCACCCTTTCCAGGTAAGATAGTCGTCCTTTTTCTGGATTTCTTGTCGGTTTCTAACTTTCTCCTTGAACTTTGAAAGGGCTGCTACATTCTCTCTAGACACTGGTTTCTTTCCAGTATAAGATTATCCTTGGTTATATCTCTTATATCTTGTGTACATGGCCAAGTGGGTGGACCATCCCCAGAGAAAGTCCCGGACTCCCTCCCAAGTTGAAGTTGCCCAGGCAATCCTCTCATGCGCAACGATCGTATCATTTCCTAGCACTCTGCCAATTCCACCTTGGCAGGTCACATGTCTTCCTTCCTTCTTACTTTGGGGAAGTGTACCAGATGCGTTCATTGATTGTAATATTCTCATGGAGCTTTTTCTGGTGCGAATTGATAATGTATCCTCAGAATTGCTACTTATTTATGATCTCTGTCTGCACCGTACCATGAAATCTGTATTTCCTAACACTGCTAAAGTGATCTGCACTCGTAATGTGAAACAGTGAGGCCCGGGCCGCCCAAGTGGAAGGTGGGCACTTACTCACTCCACCACAAAGCCGGCCCTGAATTCTTATTTTGGACCAACCTTTTGTCTGAACTTGGGAAGACATGGGCTTGTTGGGATTATTCGTGAAGGTGATTTCTATTAACATCATGGACGGTAACATTTTCCCTTGGTTCATGGGTTTAGCATGCATCATGTTCTGTGGGTAGTATTCCTCTTCATCTATTTGGAATGGTCTACCTTTCTGTAGAATCAGTAAGAATTTTGAGGTCATTTTCCATCCTTGGAAGTTCACCTTCTCTAAACGCTTTCAGCCCCAAAAGCATTATGCCGTCATTCTGGACCCTGTTTTGGATTTTTGATTTTAGGTGAATTTATTGCCATAACCCTGCATTAGAACATCCTATATCTTTCAGATTTGCATCCTCATTGGTTTAGACTTCTGTGTAGGTTACATCATCTTCACCAGCTAAAGCTGAATCTCAACCCCTCACCGCACACTGGTGCCTCATCATCTCTTTTACCCTCCCCCACCACCCCGCTCTGCATCTGGGAACTCCCAATAAAATGTCCCGTGCCACATGTTGGTTCGTGCTTGCTTTTTCTTCTCCTTGTAAGAGAGATCCTACGGTATTTGACGTTCTCCCTGGGGCTTGTTTCACTTCCCCTAAAACCCTCACAGCCATTCTGGGTGTCACAAATGGCTGGAATGCAACCTTTGTTCCAGCTGAGTGGTTTGCCATTGTGTGGGTATAGCCCATCTTCCTTATGCATTCTTCCCAGCTGGGCACCAGGGCGGCTTTCAAGTCTTGGATAACGGGAGTAAGGCTGTTGTGAAATCAGCGGTGCACGTCTCATTATGAGGTAGTGTTTCTGAGCTCTTTGGACAAACACGCCTCAGAGGAACAGCTGGATCATATGGGACATGGATTCTTGAATTTCTGACGCAGTTCCACACCGCTTGCCATAGTGGCTGCACCGGTTTCCACTCCCACTTGCAGTGCAGGAGATTTCCCTTCTCTCCACCTCCTCTCTGACACTTGTTGTTTCCTGTCTGCTTCCTTCTAGCCATTCTGACCACAGTGAGCTGCTGTGTCCTTGCACTTTGGATTTGCATTGGCCTGAGATTTAATGATGGGAACAAGTTTTCAGGCACCTTTTGGCCCTCTTTCAATCTTCCTGGGAGAAATCTCTGTTTCCATCTTTTGCCCAGGTTTTCATTGGCTTCTTGTTGTTTTTCTCGTGGAGCTGTGCGAGTTGATTGTATCTTTGGGTTTTTCACCCCTTGTCCGATGTGTGGTTTGCAAACATCATCTCCCAGTTGTTGTGCTGTCTTGGCATTGAGTCGATGGTTTCCTTCACTGTGCAGAAGCTTGTGCATTTGATGTGGTCCCATTTGTTTCTTGTTTCCTTTGTTGCCCTTGCCCAGTCCGACATGCTTCTTCAAAATAGACAGCTCAGACAGACGGCAAAGAGAACTCTGCGTAGGTCTTCTCCTACAAGGTTCACGGTTTCAAGTATGCCATTCAAGGCTTTAATCCATTTCGAGGTGGTGTGTGTGCCAGGTGTAACATCATGGTGTACTCTCGTTGTGTTCCATTTGGCTGTGCAGGCTTCCCAGCACCATTTATTGTAGAGACTCTCCTTTCTCCACTGTCTCCTATTGCCTCCCTCATCGGAAAGGGGCTGTCCATGTACGTTTGAGTTGTTCTCTGGGCTCTCGATTCTGTTGCATGGGTCTGTGTGCCTGTTTTTGGGTGCAAACTCTGCCCTTTTGGTACCTAGCGCTTCGTCCTCTATGTTGAAATCAGAAAGTGTAACACGTCCTGCTTTGCTCATTTTCCTGAGGATTCCGTTTCCTATTCAGGGTCTCTTGTTGCTGCCTAGAAACTTTAGGATTCTCTCTGCTATCTCTTTGGAAATATTGCTGCAACTTTGACTGGGATTGCATGGAATCCAGAGATTCTTTTCTGCAGTATGGACCTTTCAAGTGTGTTAATTCTTCCATTCCTAGATCCCGGAATATCCTTCTGTTTCCTTGTGTCCTCTTGAATTTCTTTCCCAAAACGTTTGCTAGTTTTCGATTGACATGGCTCTCACCTGTTTTGCTAAGTTTCTTTATAGAGATCTTCTTCTTCTCACTGGCAAGATGTCTCCACCTGTCTAACGTCCCTTCCCTTCTGCCTCTGCACTACCTTGGATGCCGGCCCCACAATGACTGAATGTCTTGAGGACATTGAAGAGAAGTATCAATGCCTCCTTTCCCAGCCCCGTAGCATTCTTTGAAGATCTGTCTCACTTTCCATAGCTCTGGCGTCACGGCAGACCACTGGGTACATGCTAATGTGTCCCAAGAGATGTCTTGGAAGCCTTGAAGGAATGGAGCCTTGTCATGCTTGGGGTATGACTCTTTGTTTGGAAGGGCTCTACAAGTGTGCTGAGAAGCACCCTTTTCCAGAGGGCTTCGTTCCTTTCTGAAGGCTGCCCTCCCAGTCTAGTGTGCTCAGTTTGGCTCCAATCAAATTCTCTCCCCTACTTCTTGCTGTAGAAGGATTATTGATTATGTGTTTGGACACCATATGTAAAGAAGTTGGCTGAAAATTTGAACCTTACAATTCTGTTTCAAGAAAAATAAAGAAGCCAGGGCTGAGGATGTAAGGCAAACAAATGGCAGAGCCTATAGAAATAACGTAAGCCCATATCTAGAGGAAATATAGGGGAACATTCAAGGATCAGGTGTCAAGTTCGAAACTTTCCAAATCCGGAAAAAGACAGAAAAATATCTTTCTTAGAGAGAGGAATTAATCAGATTTCTCTAATTTGTATCGGAAACATTGTGTCCATGAAGGGTTTGCTAGGACCCCCGTGAATTTGGAGTTTCTGATCTCAGGATGTCTAACCAAACCAGATGACCACATGTTCTCAGTGCTTTGTTTGACCTATGCTAGGGTAGCAAAGATTACTACTAGTGACTGGTGAAAATTCAAAGAGAACCACCAAGAATCATGAAAGCAGTCATACCTCGGCCTAGAGAACATACAGTGATTAAAGAAATACAAAACTAATCACTTGGACTGAAGGAGAACGGACTGATAAGCATGTCTAAGGGAGATAGCTGAGAATGACCATGACAAGTATACTATAGAAAAGAAAAAATGCTCCCATAAAATGGAAGGCGAACAGAAATCACACCTGAATAATCCACAATGAAAGATGTCACTCTTTAGACAGACTCGGCTTGAACCTTTGAAAGTCAGAGAAATTTACTAGCCAAAAAACGGCAGCGAAGGTCAAACCTGGGCTAACTGGGAAGGGTGAGTTTTGAGACTGCTATAAGTGGGCTCTGAAACCCTGTGTCCATGAAGCTCGCTGGGACAGAAGACACACAATTATGACAAATCCTCTGACATCACAATGTACGCGAAAATCAACCTGGCCTCATCTACACAGTGCCATTGTTGGGCTCAAGTAGCATATTCAAGTCCCATTGCAGTCAAATGCAGGTGGCCAATGGAACAGGACAGCGGATGGCCAGAGGTGCAGAAGTGAGGCTCGCACCTACTGCGACGGTTGCCTGTGGTGGGCCAGGTGGAATCCTGGGCGTGAGCCTGCTCACCACTGCTTCAGTCAGTGGGGGGCAGGCGTCCAAGGTAGTGTAGAGGCAAATGGGAAGGGACGTTAGACAGGGCCAGACTTCCACAGCAAATACAAGAGCTTTGCCAGAGGATGTGAGCACAGCGATGCACTTCTGCCAAAATAAAACCAATTAAAAGTTGCACAGAATAGAAAAACTGACTCTGAAAAAAAAAAAACAGCTTGCCAGTTACAAGAATAAGATCTCTATGAAGTATCGTAGCAAAACAGGTGTTAGCTATGTCAATCAAAAACTAGCAAACGTTTCGGGAAAGAAATTCAAGAAGACACAAGGAGAAAGAAGGATATTCCAGGTTCTAGGAATGGAAGAATTAACACACTTGAAACGTCCATTCCGGAGAAAGGAATCTCTGGATTCCATTCAATCCCAGTCAAAGTTGCAGCAGTATTTGCGACAGAGATTGAAGAGAGAATCCTAAAGTTTCTAGGCAGCAAAAAGAGACCCTGAATAGGCAAGGGAATCCTCAGGGAAATGAACAAAGCAGCACGTGTAACACTTTCTGATTTCAAATAGAGGACGTAGTGCTAGGTACCACAACGGCACAGTCTTGGCACAGAAACAGGCACACAAACCCATGCAAAAGAATCGAGAGCCCAGAGCCCAAATCAAAAGTACATGGACAGCCCCTTTTCGAGCAGGGAGCCAAGAGGAGACAGCGGAGAAAGGAGAGTGTCTACAATAAGCGGTGCTGGGAAACCTGCACAGCCACATGGGACACATCGAGAAAAGACCATGATGTTACACCTGGCACTCACACCACCCCGAAATGGATAAGAGCCTTGAATGGCAGACTTGAAACCGTGAACCTTGTAGGAGAAGACATAGGCAGAGTGCTCTTTGCCATCTGAGCCGCCTATTTGGAAGAAGCATGTCTGACTGTGAAAGGGCAACAAAGTAAACAAGACACAAACGGGACCGCATCAAGTGCACACGCTTCTGCCCAGTGAAGGAAAGCATCGACCCAATGCAAAGACACCACAACAACTGGGAAAGGATGTTTGCAAACCACACATCGGACACAGGGTGAAAAGCCCAAAGATACAATCAACTCACACGTCTCCACAAGAAAAAAACAAGAACCCAATGAAAACTTGCGCAAAAGATGGAAACAGAGATTTCTCCCAAGAAGATCGAAAGAGGGCCAACGGGTGCATGAAAACTTGTTCACCATCATTATATCTCAGTCCATGGCAAACCCAAACTGCAAGGACATAGCAGCTCACTGTGGTCAGAATGGCTATAAGGAAGCAGACAAGAAACAACAAGTGTCCAGGGGAGGTGGAGAGAAGGGAAGCCTCCTGCAGTGCTGGTGGGAGTGGAAACAGGTGCAGCCACTACTCCAAGCGGTGTGGAACTGCCTCAGAAATTCAAGAATCCATGTCCCATATGATCCAGCTATTCCTGTGCGGCGTGTTGATCCAAAGAACTCGGAAACACTACTGCATAAAGACATGTGCACCACTGAGTTCAACACAGCCTTACTCCCGCTATCCAAGACTTGGAAGCCGCCCTGGGGCCCATCAAGGGACGAATGCACAAGGAAGATGGGCTATACTCACTCAATGTCATACCACTCAGCCGGAACAAAGGAGGCAATCCAGCCATTTGTGACCACCAGAATGGCTGTGAGGGTTTTAGGGGAAGTGAAACAAGCCCCAGGGAGAAAGTCAAATACCTTCAGATCTCACTTACAAGGAGAAGAAAAAACGAGCACTAACCAAAAGGTGGCACGGGTCATTTGATTGTTGGTTCCCAGAGGCAAAGCACAGGGGTGGGGAAGGGTGAAAGAGATGATGAGGCACAAGTGTGTGATGAGGGCCTGTGATTCAGCTTACGCTGGTGAAGATGATGTAACCTACACAGATGGTTAAATCCATGAGGATGCAAATCTGAAAGATATAGGATGTTCTAATGCAGGGTATGGCAATAAATTCACCAAAAATCAAAAATCCAAAAAGGGGTCCAGAATGACAGTATAAAGCTTTGGGGGTTGAAAGAGATTAGAGAAGGTGAACTTCCAAGGATGGAAAATCACCGCAAAATGCTTAATGATGCTATGGAAAGGTAGACCTTTCAAAATAGATGAAGACAAATACTACCCTGAAACCATCATCCATGCTAAATCCATGAACCAAGGGAAAATGTTACCGTCCATGATGTTACTGCTAATCACCTTCAAGAATAATACAAACAGGGGGCTGGCCCCGTGGCCGAGTGGTTAAGTTCGCGCGCTCCGCAGCAGGCGGCCCAGTGTTTCGTTGGTTCGAATCCTGGTCGCGGACATGGCACTGCTCATCAGACCACGCTGAGGCGGCATCCCACATTCCACAACTAGAAGGACCCACAACGAAGAATACACAACTATGTACCGGGGGGCTTTGGGGAGAAAAAGGAAAAAATTAAAAAAAATAAAAAAAATAAAAAAATCTAAAAAAAAAAAAAAAAGAATAATACAAAGAGGCCCACGTCTTCCCAAGATCAGGCAAACGGTTGATCCAAAAGTATAATTAAGGGCCGGTTATTGGTGGAGCAGGTAGGTGCCCACGTTCTGCTTGGGCGGCCCGAGTCTCACTGTTTCACATCACGGGTGTAGATCACATTAGCAGTGTTAGGAAATATAGATTTCATAGTACGGTGCGGACAGGGATGATAAATAAGTAGCAATTGTGAGGATACGTTAATAATATGCACCAGAAAAAGAACGATGAGAATATTACAATCGATGAAGGCATCTGGTACAATTCCCCAAAGGAAGTGGGAAGGAAAAATGGGACCTGCCAAGGTGGAATTGGCAGAGTGCTAGGAGATGACACGATCATTGAGCATCAGATAGCCTGGGCAACTTCAACTTGGGAGGGAGTCCAGGACTTTCTCTGGGGAAGGTCCACACACTTGGCCATCTACAAAAGATATAAGAGATAAAACCCAGGATAATCTTACAGGAAAGAAAACAGTGTCTAGAGAGAATGTAGCAGCCTTTTCGAAGTTCAAGGAGAATGTTAGAAAACGACAAGAAATCCAGAAAAAGGACAACTATCCTACCTGGAAAGGGTGACGAGTCAGACTGGTCTGAGATGGCTCTGAAGATCTGTGTGCATGGAGGTTATCAGGACAACTTAGTATTATGAGGTTGTTTATGACATCACGGTGAACCTGTCCCCCAAGATGTCTGCATGGTTACAGTCTGAGGATTAGCCTAGGCTAGGCTATTAAAGGGAGAGATACCCAGAAACAGCTTTGACAAACAGAAAGCGGGCTGAGAAACTGGAAGAGATAAAACAGAGTCTGAATCAAGGGATAAGAGAGGAATCCTTGGCCAGAAGCGAGAATAGAGGGACAAGCACTGAGAGGAGAACATGGTCATCTATTCAAGTCTATGGGCAGACCATGCTGACTCAAGCTTGCAACTTGATTGGAAGCAAGAGGCCGGACTTGGGGCTCATCAGAACTACAGTGTGCTTCTGCCTTAAGCATAATGCAAAGTCAACAATGACGTCTTGAGGACGTTGAAGAGAAGAATCGATGCCTCCTTTCCTAGGCCCCTAGCATGCTTTGAAGATCAATCTCACTTTCCATAGCTCAGGTGACATGGGGGCCCAATGGGCACATGCTAATGTGTCCGAAGAGATGTCTTGGAAGCCTTGAAGGAATGGAGCCCTGTCACGCTTGGGGTATGTCTCTTTGAGTGGAAGGGCTCTACAAGGGTGCTGAAAAGCACCCTTTTCCAGAGAGCTTCGTTCCTTTGTGAAGGTTGCCCTCCCAGGCTAGAGTGCTCAGTTTTGCACCAATGAAATTCTCTACCCCTACTTCGTGCCGTGGAAGAATTATAGAGTGTGTGTTTTGACACCATATGTAAGGGAATTGGCTGAAAAGTAGAACATTACAATTCTGTTTAAAGAAAAACAAACAGGCCAGGGCTGAGGATGTAAGGCAAACAAATGGCACAGCCTATAGAAATAAAGTAAACCTGTATCGAGAGGAAATCTAGGGGAAGGTTCTAGGATAAGGGGTCAAGTTTGAAACTTCCCAAATCCAGAAAAGAGACAGAAAAATATCTTTCCTGGAGAGAGGAATTCATCAGATTTCTCTAATTTGTCACGGGAACATTGTGTCCCTGAAGGGGTTTGCCAGGACCAACTAGAATTTGGAATTTCTGATTAGGATGTCAAACCAACCCAGATGACCATGTGTTCTCAGTGCTTAGTTTGACCTAGGCTAGGACAGCAAAGACTCCTTCAAGTGACCAGTGCAAATTCAAAGACAGCAACCAAGAGTCATGAAAGCACTCACACCTCGGCCTAGAGAACATACGGTGATTCAAGAAATGGAAAATTAATCACCTGGAATGTAGGAGAAGGGACTGATAAGCATGTCTAAGGGAGATAGCTGAGAAATACCATGACGATTATACTATGGAAAAGAAAAAAAGGCCCCAGAAAATGGAAGGCAAACAGAAATCACACCTGGATAATCCACAATGAAAGATGATGTCAGTCTTTAGACAGACGCTGCTGGAAGGTTTAAAAGGGAGAGAAATTCACAAGCAAAAGACGGCAGCGAAGGACAAGCCTGGGCTAAGTGGGAAGGGTGAGTTATGAGGCTGCTCCAAGCGGGCCAGGAAACCGTGTGTCCGTGAAGCTTGCCGGGACAGCAGAGACACAATTATGACAAATCCTCTGACATCACAGTGGACCCGAAAAACAACCTGGCCTCATCTACACAGTGCCAGAGTTGGGCTCAAGTAGCATATTCAAGTCCCATTGCCCTCAACTACAGGTTGCCAACGGTACATGAAAGGGGCTGGCCGGTGGTGCAGCGGTGAGGTCCGCACCTTCTGGGTCGGTGGCCCGGGGTGGGCCGGGTGGACCCTCAGGTGAGCATGCTCACCACTGCTTCAGTCATTCTGGGGCAGGCGTCCGAGGTAGTGTAGAGGCAGATGGGAAGGGACGTTAGACAGGGCCAGACTTCCACAGCAAATACAGGAGCATTGCCAGCAGATGTGAGCTCAGCGATGCACTTCTGCCAAATCAAAACCAATTCAAAGTTTCAAAGAATAGAAAAATTGGAGCTGAAAAGAAAAAAAAAAAAAACAGCTTGCCAGTGAGAAGAACAAGATCTCTATGAAGAACCTTAGCAAAACAGGTGAAAGCCATGGCAATGGAAAACTAACAAACGTTGGGGGAAAGAAATTCAAGAAGACACAAGGAGAAAGAAGTAGATTCCAGGATCTAGGAGTGGAAGCATCAACACACTGGAAATGTCCCTACCAGAGCAAGGAATCTCTGGATTCCATGCAATCCCAGTCAAAGTTGCAGCAATGTTTCCCACAGAGACACAAGAGGGAATCCTAAAGTTTCTAGCCAGCAACAAGAGACCCTGACTAGGAAAAGGAATCCTCAGGAAAACGAAAAAAGCAGGACGTGGCACACTTTCCGATTTCAACCTATAGGACGAAGCACTAGGTACCGAGACGGCACAGTCTGGGCCCCAAAACAGGCACACAGACCCATGCAACAGAATCGAGAACCCAGAGCCCAACTCAAACGTACATGGACAGCCCATTTTCGACCAGGGAGCCAAGAGGAGACAGTGGAGAAAGCAGAGTGTCGAAAATAAACGGTGCTGAGAAGCCTGCACAGCCACATGGAATACAATGAGAGTAGACCATGATGTTACACTTGGCACACGCACCACCTCGAAATGGATTAAAGCCCTGAATGGCAGACTTGAAGGCATGAAACTTGCAACAGAAGACCTAGGCAGAGTGCTCTTTGCCATCTGTCTGAGCCACCTATTTGGAAGAAGCATATCTGACTGGGCAAGGGCAACCAAGTAAACAAGAAACAAAAGGGACCACATCAAATGCACACGCTTCTGCCCAGTCAAGGAAACCAGTGACTCAATACCAAGACAGCACAACAACTGGGAGAGGAGGTTTTCAAACCACACATCGGACCAGGGGTGAAAAGCCCAAAGATACATTCAACTCACACGTCTCCACAAGAAAAACATGCCAATGAAAACCTGGGCAAAAGATGGAAACAGAGATTTCTCCCAAGAAGAACTAAAGAGTGCCAACAGGTGCATGAAAACTTGTTCACCATCATTAAGTCTCAGGCCAATGCAAATGCAAACTGCGAGGACACAGCAGCTCACTCTGGTCAGAATGGCTATAAGGAAGCAGACAGGAAACAAATGTCAGAGAGGATGTGGAGAGAAGGGTAGCCTCCTGTACTGCAGGTGGGAGTGTAAACCGGTGCAGTCAGTACTCCAAGCGGTGTGGAACTGCCTCAGAAATTTAAGAATCCATGTCCCATATGATCCAGCTATTCCTGTGTGGCGTGTTGATCCAAAGAACTCGGAAACACTACTGCATAAAGACATGTGCACCACTGAGTTCACCACAGCCTTAATCCCGCTATCCAAGACTTGGAATCCGCCCTGGTGCCCAGAAAGGGACAAATTCAGAAGGAAGATGGGCTATACCCACACAATGGAATACCTCTCAGCCGGAACAAATGATGTAATCCAGCCATTAGTGACCACCAGAATGGCTGTGAGGGTTTTAGGGGAAGTGAAACAAGCCCCAGGGAGAAAATCAAATACTGTAGGATCTCACTTACAAGGAGAAGAAAAGACAAGCAGTAACCATTGGCATGGGACATTTGATTAAGGGTTACCAGAGGCAAAGCGGGGAGGTGGGGTAGGGTGAAACAGATGATTAGGCACAAGTGTGTGGTAAGGGCCTGTGGTTCAGCTTACTCTGATGAAGACGATGTAACCTACACAGAAGTCTAAACCGCTGAGGAGGCAAATCTGAAAGATATAGGATGTTCTATTGCAGCGTTATGGCAATAAATTCACCTAAAATCAAAAATCCAAAAAGGGGTTCAGAATGAAGGCATAGAGCTTTGGGGGCTGAAAGAGATTAGAGAAGGTGAAATTCCAAGGATGGAAAATCACCTCAAAATGCGTATTGATGCTACAGAAAGTTAGACCATTCCAAATAGATGAAGAGGAATACTACCCACAGAACATGCTGCTTGCTAAACCCATGAACCAACGGAAAATGTTACCGTCCATGATGTTACTACTAATCACCTTCACGAATAATCCAAACAGGCCCACGTCTTCCCAAGTTCATGCAAAAGGTTGGTCCAAAAGTCCAATTCAGGGCCAGCCCTGTGGTGGAGCGGGTAAGTGCCCACGTTCCGCTTGGCTGGCCCAGGCCTCACTGTTTCACATCACGGGTGCAGATCACATTAGCAGCGTTAGGAAATATAGATTTCATGGTACGCTGCGGACAGGGATCATAAACTAAGTAGCAATTGTGAGGTCACGTTATCAATACGCACCAGAAAAAGAACCGTGAGGATTTTACAATCCATGAACGCATCTGGTACACTTCCCCAAAGGAAGAAGGAAGGAAAAATGGGACCTGCCAAGGTGGAATTGGCAGAGTGCTAGGAGATGACACGATCATTGCACATCGGAGGATTGCCCGGGCAACTTCAACTTGGGAGGGAGTCCAGGACTTTCTCTGGGGAACGTCCACCCACTTGGCCATCTACACAAGGCATACGAGATACAACCCAGGATAATCTTACAGAAAAGAAACCAGTGTCTAGAGAGAATGTAGCAGGGCTTTCAAAGTTCGAGGAGAAAGTCAGAAACCGACAAGAAATCCAGAGAAAGGAAAACTATCCTACCTGGAAAGGGCGAGGAGTCGGACTGGTCTGAGATGGCTCTGAAAGTCTGTGTGCATGGAGGTTGTCAGGACAACTTAGAATTTTGAAGTTGTTTATGACAACACGGTGAATATGTCCCCCATGATAGCCGCATGGTTACAGTCTGAGGATTGGCCTAGGCTAGGCTATTAAAGGGAGAGAAACCCAGAAACAGCTTTGACATACAGAAAGCAGGCACAGAAACTGGAAGAGATGAAACAGACTGTGAATCAAGGGATAAGAAAGGAATCCTTGGCAAGAAGCGAGAATAGAGGGACAAGCACTGAGAGGAGAACGTTGTCATCTATTCAAGTCTATGGAGAGGCCATGCTGATTCAAGCTTGCAACTTGATTGGAAGCAAGAGGCCGGACTTGGACATTATCAGACCTACGTTGTCCTTCTGCCATAAGCATGATCCAAAGTCAAGAATGATGTCTTGAGGACATTGAAGAGAAGAATCGATGCCTCCTTTCCTAGGCCCCTGGCATTCTTTGCAGATCAGTCTCATTCCATAGCTCTGGCGTCACTTGGGCCCACTGGCTACATGCTAATGTGTCCCAAGAGATGTCTTGGACGCCTTGAAGGAATGGACCCCTGTCACGCTTGGGGCATGTCTCTTTGTTTGAAAGGGCTCTACAAGGGTGCTGAAAAGCACCCTTTTCCAGAGGGCTTCGTTCCTTTGTGAAGGCTGCCACCCACGCTGGAGTGCTCAGTTTGGCTCCAATGAAATTCTCTCCCCGTACCTCTTGCCCTAGAAGGATTATTGATTATGTGTTTTGACACCATATGTAAGGAAGTGGGCTGAAAATTAGAACATTACAATTCTGTTTCAAGAAAAATAAACAGGCCAGGGTTGAGGATGTAAGGCAAACAAATGGCACAGCCTATAGAAATGAGGCAAGCCCGAATCTAGACGGAATCTAGGGGAACGTTCAAGGATCAGGGGTGAAGTTTGAATCTTCCCTAATCCAGAGAAGTGACAGAAAAATATCTTTCCTGGAGAGAGGGATTAATCCTATTTGTCTAATTGGTCTCAGACACATTGTGTCCCTGAAGGGAGATGCCAGGACCACCTCGAATTTGTAGTTTCTGATCTCAGGATGTCAAACAATGTTACCGTCCATGATGTTACTAGTAATCACTTTCATGAATAATTCAAACAGGCCCACGTCTTCCCAAGTTCATGCAAAAGGTTGGTCCAAAAGTCCAATTCAGGGCCAGCCCTGTGGTGGAGCTGGTAAGTGCCCACGTTCCGCTTGGGCACCCCAGCCTCACTCTTTCACATCAGGGTTGCAGATCACATTAGCAGTGTTAGGAAATATAGATTTCATGGTACTATGCGGACAAGGATCATAAATAAGTTGCAATTGTGAGGATACATTATCAAAACTCACCAGAAAAAGAACCATGAGAATATTACAATCTATGAACGCATCTGGTACACTTCCCCAAAGGAAGAAGGAAGGAAAAATGGGACCTGCCAAGGTGGAATTGGCAGAGTGCTAGGAGATGACACGATCATTGCACATCGGAGGATTGCCCGGGCAACTTCAACTTGGGAGGGAGTCCAGGACTTTCTCTGGGGAACGTCCACCCACTTGGCCATCTACACAAGGCATACGAGATACAACCCAGGATAATCTTACAGAAAAGAAACCAGTGTCTAGAGAGAATGTAGCAGGGCTTTCAAAGTTCGAGGAGAAAGTCAGAAACCGACAAGAAATCCAGAGAAAGGAAAACTATCCTACCTGGAAAGGGTGAGGAGTCAGACTGGTCTGAGATGGCTCCGAAACTCTGTGTGCATGGAGTTTGTCAGGACAAGTTAGAATTTTGAGGTTTTTTATGGCATCACAGTGACCATGTCCCCATCGTTTTCTAACTTTCTCTTCTAACTTTGAAAGGTCTACTACATTCTCTCTACACACCGGTATCTTTCCTTTAAGATTATTCTTGGTTTTATCTCTTATCTTTTGTGGATATGGTTAAACTGGTGGACTTTCCCCGGAGACAGTCCTGGAGGCCATCCCAAGTTGAAGTTGCCCATTCAATTGCCTGATGCACGATGATCATGTGATCTCCTAGCAGTCTGACAATTCCACCTTGGCAAGTCACATGCTTCCGTTCCTTCATCATTTGGGGAAGTGTACCTGATGCGTTCAGAGATTGTAATATTCTCATGGTTCTCTTTCTGGTGTGTATTGATAAGGTCTCCTCACCATTTCTACTTCTTTATGTTCTTTGTGCACATCAGACCGTGTAATCTGGATTTCCTAATGCTTGTAATATGGTCTACACCCGTGATGCTAACCTTTAAAACCCGGTCAGCTCAAGCGGAACATGTGCACTTACCCGCTACACCACAGGGCTGACCCTGAATTGGACTTTTGGATCAAACTTTGGCCTGAACTTTGGAATATGTTGGCCTGCTTCTATCATTTGTGAAGGGAATCAGTAGTAACATCATGGATGGTAACATTTTCCATTGGGTCATGAGTTTGGCTCGGACAATGTTCTCATGCTAGTATTCCTCTTCATCTCTTTGCAAAGGTCTACCTTTCAGTAGCATCATTAAGCATTTGGAGGTGATTGCCAATCGTTGGAAGCTCATCTTCTCTAATCTCTTTCAGCCTCCAAAGCTTTAGGCCGTAAATCTGCACCCCTCTTTGGAGTTTTGATTTTATGTGAATTGATTGTCATAACCCTACATTGTAAGATCCTATAGCTTTCAGATCTACATCCTCATAGATTTAGACTTCTGTGTAAGTTACATCATCTTCACCACCGTAAGCCTAATTACAGGCCCTCACCACACACTTGTGCCTAATCAGCTCTTTCTCCCTCCGGTGGCCGCCCCCATTTCCCTCTGGGAACTACCAATCCTATGTCACGTGCTACCTGTTTGTTGGTCCATTTTTCCTCTTCTCCTTGTGCATGAGATCGTGTGGTATTTGACCTTTCCCCAGGGCTTTTTTCAGTTCCCCTAATACCCTCAGGAGCCTTTCTGGTGTTCACAAATGGCTGCACTGCCTCCGTTCCTACAACTGAGTGTTATGCCATTGTGTGGCTATAGCCCATCTTCCTTCTTCTTTCGTCACATCATGGGGACCAGGGCGGCCTCGAAGTCTTGGATATCAGGAGTAAGGCTGTGGTGAGCACAGTGGTGCACGGATCTCTATTCGTTAGTGTTTCCAAGTTCTTTGGATAAATATGCTGCCAAGGACTACCTGGATCTTATGGTAGATGGATTCTGACATTTCTGAGGCTGTTCCACACAGCTTTGCCTAGTGGCTGCACCGGTTTACACTCCCACCATCAGTGCAGGAGGCTTCTCTTCTCTCCACCTCCTCTCCAAAACCTGTGGTTTCCTGTCTTGATCCTTATACCCCTCTGACCACTGTGAGCTGCTGTCTCATTGCCGTTCGGATTCACATTGACCAGAGACTTAATGATGATGAGCATGTTTTCATATAGCCTGTTGGCCATCTTTCTATCTTCCTGGGAGAAATGTCTGTTTCCATCTTTTTAACAGGTTGTATTGGGCTCGTTGTTTTATTTCCTCTGGACACATATGAGTTCATTGGATCTTTTGGCTATTCACCTCTTCTCCGATGTGTGGTTTGCAAACATCCTGTCGCAGTTGTGCTGTCTTTGCATTGAGCTGATGGTGTCATTGGCTGGGCAGAAGGTTCTGCGTTGGATGGAGTCCTGCTTGATTCTTGTTTCCTTTGTTGCCATTGCTCAGTCACACATGCTTGTTCCAAACAGGCAGCCAAGCCAGATGGCAAAGAGCAAGCTGCCTGCGTTTTCTCCTCGAAATGTCACGGTTTCAAGTCTTCCATTCAAGGCCTGAATCCATTTCGAGGTGGTGTGTGTGCCTGGTGTAACATCATGGTCTACTCTCATTGTGTTACATGCGGCTGTGCAGTCTACCCAGCACCGTTTCTTGTCGAGACTCTACTTTCTCTGTTGTCTCCTCTTGGCTCCCTGGTCGTAAATGGGCTGTCCATGGATGTGTGAGTTGACCTCTGGGGTCTCGATTATGTTGCATGGGTCTGTGTGCCTATTTTGGGGGCCAGGCTGTGCTGTTTCGGGACCCAGCTCTTTGTTCTATATGTGGCAATCAGAAAGGGTGATAATTGCTGCTTTGTTCGTTTTCCTCAGGATTCCTGTGTCTATTCAGTGTCCTTTGTTGCTGGATAGAAAGTTTAGGATTCTCTCTCCTATTTGTGTGGGAAAGATTGCTGCAACTTTGACTGGGACTGCATGGAATCCAGACATTGCTTTGTCATCAAAAATAATCCATAACCAATCTATAAATGAAACTTTGGTGAGCTTACTCTGAGCTTAAATCTGAGGATTATAACCCGGGGCCTTTCTTCCCAAAGGAAGAAAGAGCATCAAAGAAGTGGGGTGCACAGACTGGTTATATGCTCCCAGAGAGGATGTTTCACATAGGATTAAAATCTCCCATTTACAATAGTCACGAGACTGCTCTGTTGGCACAGTAATTGATGGAAATAGCAGGTAGGTCTTCTGTCTCAGTGAACACAGCAGGGTGGCGGTCTGTTGTCTCCAGCTGACTGGTCACAGGTGGGCTGGGTGGTCAAAGTTGAGTGCAGCAATCTGTTCATAGCCTAGGACAAAATGCTTATCCCTAAGGAAATGTTAATGGGGGAAGTTGCACCTTTATCTCAAGGGCCATAGGAAATATCTAAGCAGATATGCAATGCGTGCTAAATAGCCATAGTCAGGCCCTTTGGGAAAAAACAAAATCAGGCCGAATTAGGTCTATACCAAATGGCTTCCTCATATACTCCAATATATCCTATTGCTTCCCATTTTTATTTGTCAGCTTTATGCTGTATGGACGTTTCAAGTGTGTCCGTTGTTCCATTCGAAGGGCACGGAATAGCCTTGCATTTCCTTGTGACTTGTGGGATTTCTTTCCCCAAAACTTTGCTAGTTTTTGTTTTCCATCGCTTTCTCCTGTTTGGCAAAGGTTATTCGTAGATATAATTTTCTTCTCACTGGCATGGGTCTTTTTTATTTTGAGGTTCAGCTTTTCTATTCTTTGCAACTTTTAATGGGTTTTGTTTTGGCAGATGTTTATGGCTGTGCTCAAATCTGCTGGCCATGCCGCTGTATTCTCTGAGGAAGAGTGGTGCTCTCTAAAGTCGCTTCCCATCTGCCTCTACACTAGGTCACACGCCTGGCACAGAATGGCTGGAAGATCATTGAGAAGGCTGACCCCCAGGATTCCACGTGGCTGACCATGGGCTATCGACCCAAAAGAAGTGGACTCCACACTGTCCCACTGGCCAGCCCCTTTCATGTTCCATTGGCAACCTGCAGTTGAGTGGAATGGGACTTGAATATGCTACTTGAGCCCAAATCTGGCCCTGTGTAGATGAGGCCAGCCTGTTTATCTGGCACACTGTGATGTCGGAGGATTTGTCAGAATCGTGTCTCCTCTGTCCAGTCTAGCTTCGTGGACACAGGCTTCAGAGCCTGCGGGGAGCAGTCTCATAACTCACCCTTCCCAGTTAGACCAGGTTTGACCTTCGCTGTAATTTTTGGGGTTGTGACTTTCTCAGACTTTCAAGCGTTCAAGCAGAATCTGTCTAAAGACTGACGTCTATCACTGTGGATTATTCACTTGTGATTTCTGTTGGCCTTCCATTTGACAGGACCTTATTTTCTTTTCCATCGTCCAATCGTCATGGTCTTTCTGAGGTATCTCCCTTTGGTATGCTTATCAGTGCGTTCTCCTTCATTCCTAGTTATGAATTTTGCATTTCTTTAATCATCTTAGGTTCTGTAGGCAGAGGTGTGAGTCCTTTCTTGATTGTTGGGTGTTGTCTTGGAATTTTTATAGGTCACTTGTAGGAATCTTTGCTATCCTGGTCGAGTTGACACTGAGCCCTGAGAACTCGTGGTCGTCTTGGCTGGGTTGACATTCTGAGATCAGAAACTCCAGATTCGTGGGGGTCCTGGCAACCGCCTTCATGGACATTATGTTTCTGAGACAAGTTAGCCAAATCTGATGAACTCCTCTCTCCAGGTAACAGATTTTTCTGTCTCTTTTCTGGATTTGGGAAATTTCAAACATAACCCCTGATCCTTGGGCGCTCCACCAGATTAGGTCTAGATACTGGCTTACTTTATTTCCACAGGGTTTTCTATTGATTTGACTTACATCCTCAGCTCTGGCATGTGTAGTTTTCTTTAAATATAATGGTAGTGTTCTAATTTTCAGCCAACCCCCTTCCATATGGTGTCAAAACACAGAATCAGTACTCCTTCTACGGCAAGAGATAATGGGAGAGAATTTCATTGGAGTCCAACTGAGCATGCTAGCCTGTGGGGGCAGCCTTGACACAGGAACGAAGCCCTCTGGAAAAGGGTGCTTTTCAGCACACTTCCAGTGCCCTTCCAAACCAGCAGACATACTCAAAGAATGACAGGCGTGCATTTCTTCAAGTCTTCAAAGAGATGTCTTGGGACACATTAGCATGTACCCAGTGGGCCCCCATGACTCCAGAGCTATGGAAAGGGAGACTTCTTTTCAAAGGATGCTAGGGGCGTAGGACGGAGGCTTCGATTCTTCTCTTCAATGTCCTTAAGAGATCATTCTTGACTTTGGATTATGAGTAAGGCAGAAGGCCAATGTAGGACTGATAAGTGACAGGTCCGGCCTCTTTTTTCAAATCAAGTTTCAAGGTTGAATCAGCACGGCCTCCCCATCTACTTGAGTAGATGACAATGTTCTCCTCTCAGCGCTTGTCCCTCTATTAGCGCTTCTTCCCAGTGATTCCTTTCTTATCCCTTGAATCAGCATCTCTTTGATCTCTTCAAGTTTCTGTGCCTGATTCCTGTTGGGAAAAGCTGTTTCTGGGTATCTCTCACTTCACTATCACAGCCTAGGCAAATACTCGCCCTGGAAACATGCGGCCATCTTTGGTGACATGTTCAGCGTGATGTCATAAACACCCTCGGATTTTTCTAAGTTATCCTGACAACGTCCATGCACACAGTGTTTGAGAGCCATCTCATACCAGTCTGAAGACTCCATCTTTCCAGGTAGGATAGTTCTCCTTGTTCTGCATTTCTTATCAGTTTCTAAGATTCTCCTTGA
The DNA here is from genome assembly GCF_041296235.1 of Equus asinus. NCBI lineage: Eukaryota > Metazoa > Chordata > Mammalia > Perissodactyla > Equidae > Equus > Equus asinus. The sequence goes on along the minus strand of NC_091818.1, from coordinate 12,665,963 downwards.
ACATTGAAAGGTCTACTACCTTCCCTCCAGAGACCGGTTTCTTCCCTTAAGATTATCCTGGGTTTTACCTCTTACCTTTTGTGGATATGGCCAAATGGGTGGATTTTCCACAGAGAAAGTCCTGGAGTCCCTCCCAAGTTCAATTTGCCAAGACAATCCTCTGACTCGTGTGATCACCTGACAGTCTGACAATTCCACCTTGTCGGGTCACATGTCTTCCTTCCTTCATCATTTGGGGACGTGTACCTGATACGTTCATAGATTGTAATATTCTCATGGTTCCTTTTCTGGTGCGTATTGATAAGTTCTCCTCACAATTTCTACTTCTTTATGATCTCTGTGCCGACCAGACCATGAAATCTGGATTTCCCATTGCTATTAATCTGATCTCCACCCGTGATGCTAGGCGGTGATGCCCGGGCCGCCCAAGAGGAATGTGGGCACTTACTTGCTACACCACAGCACTGGCCCTGAATTGGACTTTTGGAGCAATCTTTCGCTGAACTTGGGAAGAAGCTGGCCTTTTTCAATCATTCGTGAAGGTAATTAGTAGTGACCTCATAGAGGGTAACATTTTCCCTTGGTTCATGACTTTAGCACGGAACACATTCTCTTTGTAGTATTCATCTTAATCTATTTGCAATGGTCGACCATTCTGTAGCATCATTAAGCATTTTGAGGAGCTTCACAACCCTTAGAAGTTCATCTCTCTAATCTCTTTCAGCATCAAAAGCTTTATGCTGCAAATATGCACGCCTTTTAGGATTTTTTCTTTCCCTCTGGGAACCACCAATCCAAAGGGAAGGCTGGTATCCAAAGCTAGAATGCTCAGTTTGGCAACAATGAAATTCTCTCCCCCTATCCCTCGCAATAGAAGAGTATTGCTTATGTGCTTTGACACCATATGTGAGGAAGTTGACTGAAAATTAGAACATTACACTTATATTTAACGAAAAATAAACATGACAGAGATGACTATGTAAGTCAAACAACTAACGAATCCTACAGAAATAAAGTAAACCAGCATCCAGATGTAGTCTACTGAAATGATCAAGGATCCAGGGTCCACTTCGAGCGTCCCCATATTCAGAAAAGAGACATAAAAATATCTTATCTGGAGATAGGAATCCATCAGATTTCTCTAATTTGTCTCGGAAACATTATGTCCATATGGTGGTTGCCAGGACAACCTAGAATCTGGAGATTCTGATCTCAGAATGTCAAACCAACCAAGATGACCTCGTGTTCTCAGTGCTTAGTTGGACCTAGGCTAGGATAGCAAAGATTCCTTTAAGTGAACGATTGAAATTCAAAGACAATACCCCAAAATCACGAAAGCGCTCACACATCGGCCTAGAGAACATATGGTGACTAAAGAAATACAAAATTAATAACCTGAATGAAGGAGAACGGACTGATAAGCATATCTATGGGAGACAGCTGAGAAAGACCATGACAATTGATGTGGATTAAGGCCGCCCCAGCTCAAAAAGCCCAAGGTTATGTGGTGTACATGCAGAACTATATGACCCGGTGAATTTCTTTTGGTATGAATTAGAGGTGCCCCAGTGAGAGAAGCCCAGGTCATGCTCACCTACATGTTTATCTATAAGCCAGATTAGTATCTAATATTATATGACCACACAATAACCAGACCCCATCTGAACTGAAATCATTTAATGACGTTTACATCATATTTTCTTTTTCCAGTCAAAATAAGTCATGTACCCATGACTCATAAAATTAGCCCTTACCCTCAACTCAGGGAAGCAGCAGGAGCTCTGACTGCCCATGGGTCCTTTGCGCCTTCAGCAGCAGCAGCAGCTCTTCGCTGCCCATGGGTCCTGTCCCCATGCATGCAGCTCTACACTGCCCATAGATCCTGTCCCCATGCAGCAACTCTTTACTGCCCATGGGTCCTGTCCCCATGTTATCCTGTAAAGTTCTCTAAATAAAAGAGCACCACTACCAGACGTTGAGAGTCCAAGAAATCTTTCAACTCTTCAGCTTGCTGAGCCTGCATCATATCTTGTGTCCTGTATGGGGAACTTGCTTCGTCAGTTTTTGAGCTCGACTTCTGGTAAGTGCCCCTTTCTTCCTGGTGCCTCTCTCTTTTTCGAGGATGGATCTAAACTCACTTCTCCATCAGGAACTTTCTTGGTTAGCTCTATGAATCGATGTTTGTTGCCCATGGCTACTCTATGGGGCAAATCATGGCATTCAGCTTGAAGAGAATCAGTAGCCTAAGCCTCAGGGTGATGTAGCATGAATTAATCCATTCCTTCCCGAGTCTATCTCTAATATATAAATATTACCTGGGCATGCATAGGCCACTCAAGTCATTAGGATGGTTGGTAATCTGCAAGACTCCAGTGGAAGGTTTCTTCTCCCAAGGCTGGATTGGGATACCTCCCATGGCACCTGACCAGGATCTGAACTGTGCAAATGTCCCAATCGGGAATCAAGTTCAAGGAAACTACCAAAGTCTAACCTTTGCTTGAGTATGGGAAACCGTTCTTCAGAGAATGACTCCAACACGCAATTGGGTAGAATGTCCCTCAGAGCGGCGGAAAATTCCTCACACTTTTTCTCCATTATGTTCTCTCTTAAACTTCTCCTTTTGTCTCGGGGACCATTCACCAGGCACCTATTACTGCCAGGCAGAATAGGAAAGATGTTCACCAGGCACCTGTTACTGCAAGGCATCCGAGGGAAGGTATACAAGGGATGCAATGCTGGCAGACACCCCCGTCACCCCTTGTTATAGGAACCCCACAGTAGGAACAACAGGTGGGATGCTGCCGTAGGTTCAGGGGGCATTTTCAAGGTAATGGACGTGTCTCTTTCATCTTTGTTAGAGATGCAATGGCCATTTTCGTCTCCTTTTGAGCTTTGCAACCGGGAAACAAAGAAATCTTTCAAGAGTCAAGTCCTCCAACACTGGGAGCCCCAACTTTGGCTTTCTGGGCCTGATCACCCTGGCGACCCCAAGTAGGGTGCCCTCTGTTGGTGGTTGACTCATTGAGTATTTTAGTCACCTACTGAGCTGGCTATGAGGGTAGGAAATCTGTGGTTTTTTCTGTGAACAGTCATGCTACAGTAGTGTGCCACAGCACGGGAACTGTTGTGTGACTCTTATCTTGAGAACCCTCTGATTGGCCATGAGGGTGAGGTCTGGCGTCTTCTTTTCCTTTCTTTGTTTTGGTCATCATCTCCTCTGTTGTCACCAAGTCGAGGTTAAGATAAGGCTGGACCTGATCAGAACCTGCACCTTCTGTGAAATCGAAAAACTTGACAACATTTTTCAAGGGACTTAACTCTCAACCCGGGTACTTGGAGCCCCGGCCCCCAGTCAGTTCCAGACCTTTGTAGGAACTCATAAAACTCATAAAAGTGAATACAACTCCACCCTTCTCCACTCCACTGTCAGTCACACACTGGCTTTACTGCCATGGGGAATGCCATGAGCATCCCCAGAGACTCACCACTCAGGGTCATTCTAACTAATTAGAAACACTTTCATTTGTCTGGATTATGGCACAGAAACTGCAGCTGGGAGAAAGTTTGTGAGGTTTCTCTGTTCCTTTATGGTGCAGTTGGACAGGTAGATCAACCTAGAACGTCCTTCAAGTTACAGTCCAGTTTCTGAGAAATCAAGAGCAACCGTCCTTAGAAAGTCCTTGCAAGACTGGAAAGACAGTTCTAGAGGCAGCTCAGTTACGAACTAGTTCCTTTATCATGAAAAGGATTATCTTCCCCCCTCTCCAGGAACTACTATATAGCCAATAACTCAGTCTTAAGACTCAAAAAAAAAAAAAAAAAGAAAGGAGGGGAAAGGATAAATGGCCATAAGTGTGTCATTGCAAAAAGTATAGCATCTAGAGAGTCTTCTCCATAAGCATTAGTAAAAAGGCTCAAAACAAAGTTTACCTTCATAACTGGTGAGCTTTATATTATTCTACCTGATTCACGGCAGTAGCTTTTAAAACGATAGTTGTGCAGTCTCTGTGTATGTGTGTCTATGTGTACGTTATACATGTGACATTTTTACCCCTGGATGATATGGCCAAAATAAAGATCTCTGTTTAGTTGGCTTAAAGTAAGTGCTTTCTTAAATTCTAAATGTAGTAGAAATTAACTCAGTGCCTTTCAAAGTTAATATCATGTGAATTAACCTTTGGTAAATGAAAGCTTCTTTAAGTTTGTTGGTTTGATTGCAAATAGTCTTGTTGTCAGAGTTGTCAGTATTCGCATAGGATGCAGGCATTCGGCCTCGGTTTACTAGTCATATAAGTTCACATTGTTAAATTTGTCAGCGAAATAATATATTTAAATGATGACCAGTTTTGTCTAATGCCTCATGAGGTTTCCGTAGGTAATCTGAACATAATTGTTGGAAACAAATGGTTTAAATACATAAAACTCATGAAATTGAATACAATAACATTTATGGTCTCTATACTTGGGGGAAAAAAACAGCTTCAAATTCTTTTGGTAACAATCTTGAATTTTGCCAAGTAAAGTTAAATAATAAATATCTGAATATCTGGATCATTTTTGGATAGGATGAAACACTGAATCATTATTAATAAACACATCTAAGTTATCTACTTTTGGCTTCTTATGGAAAAGGCTAAAAGCGTGTGGGTGTATTAAAAAGCATGCCTTGTGTTTTGTTGTAAAGCGGCGTGTTTCTAAACTTAGGAAGTGTTTAGAATGCTGATATAAAAGACAATCCATAATTGTTTACCTTTTTAGTGTTTACTAGGTCTGTTAAGGGTTAAAGTTCTAATTACCTTATGGAATTAAACCTACTGGAAACTACTAAGGAAAAGAGCTTTGTTTTCAAGGAGGTTAAAATGGATGCTTTCAGTAAAAAAGGTATAAAGAATGGAAATATTTTTGTTTGATGGGTTAAGAAAGATAAATTTGTCGTGATGTACTAGAAAGGAAAAAACAAAGACTTTGGGTCAAATTCTGAAAACAAAAAAGAAAGTTGTAGAAGGTTTGTGAAGGAGAAATTCTGAAAGGAGTTTTATGCCTGGTCAAGTAGACTAAAGTAAGTTCAATTAAGTGCATGAGTTTGAAAGTTCAAAATAAGTAGGTGCAGAAATTCAAATTTGGTTTTCTCTAAAAGGATACATTTTCTTGAACTTTTGATCTGCTCTTGGTAAAGAGGTCATAAAAGCTATTCCTTTGAGTAAGTCTACCTAAGAGACAAATCTGTTTTGTGAAAATAATGACTGAGGTCACTCTTAAGATTTTTGACTCTGTTATCACTTTGAATAGATACCCGAGCATTGCTTCACAGCGAGTGTTGCGTTCTATTTGAACAAGCATTTGAAAAGCTTTTGATATGTTTTGACAAGCTTCTCCCTCAAAAATATTCAAATGCTGAATGAATGCTTTCTGTTGACATGGTAGGCAGAAGAAAAATTACTCTGAGGATTTTTAGAGGGCCCCTGAGCCTTCTCGAAGACATCTGCTCTCTCTTCCCATAAGAAGGAAGATATTAAACTAATTAGGCTTAATTGGTCTATTAAATTACATGGGAAACATTGTGAAATAAGTGATGATAGACTTCCTTAGGTAGTATAAGATGGGTAAATGTTATTAATATAGGTGTCTTAAAATTATATAGCATTCCTAAGAGTCTGATCTTTCCTGGTTAACAGTCATAAGTCCAATTATTATCAGCAAGTGTTATATGTCACTGAAGTAGTCAAGTTTCTTGGTCAATTGCCCTTTTGAGTCCTTTGTCCATTTCCAGGTAGTTGTTGTTTTACTCTGATGCTTTTTTCTTTTGCAAATATGCTTCATCTTCCGAGAAATTCCAGGAAAGGGTTCTGACACAAAGGTTCTAAACGACAGGCTTCTGACAAACTTTCAGATTGTAAAACTGAACGGAGTAAGAAATTACAGAATTCTAACAGAAACTAAGCTCATCGATCTGCTAACAGAAAACTCAGCTCAAGGATTGATTATACAGGACTGTGTGAACTGATGAGGATGGTGGCAATTTTTTAGAACTTCTGATTGAAATATTGTTGAGTTTTGATGTGTTGTTTTGTTTTCTCGTAATGAAGGAAAGCTTTTTCTCTTTTCCCTTATGCTAACAATGACTTACAGCCATTTAGTGAAATTATACCTTTATGAGCAAAACTGAAACATTTATCTTTTTCTCCCTGCCTTATCCCTAAGGAATTGTCAAACCCTTTGTCACTGAGTATGGTTATTTAGTGGCAATATTTGCATAAGTTCCATAAGAATCTGTTCTCCTTATAACAGGACACATTGGTTATACTACCAAGGCTTTGACTGGAATGTCATATTTGAAACATACAGGCTCAGCTATGACAAGACAGCATTTCAGGAACAAAGATTGGACTTTCTGGAATACAGTCCCTAGGAAACATGGGCCTGGCACCTTGTTTACAGAGATTCTGGCAATCTCACCCGGTAAGTAAGGAATCTTGCTTATCTGGCAGGTGCAGGGAACCCCCGAATATTTTGGTGGACCTCAAAGAGAACTCAACTCACATCTGTAGGTACTGCAGGCCAAATCTGATGGCAAGTCCTTGGCTTGGCTTCTCTGGCATCTAGAGGCATTCACAGATCAATGTGAGATTACTCTCCCTGGGGCAGCCCCAATTCATACTATAAAAATTTCCACCAGGTCATGTAGTTTGGCATGTAGGCCAGGTCACCTTGGGCTTCTCTAGCTTGGGCAGCATTAATCCACATCATAAACCACCCCTGAACCCATTATGACCGGAAATCTTTGGGGATATGAATGATGGTCAGTCTTCTGTAACTACTTCTGGCTGTACAAGGTCGTAGAGCTGCCCCAAAATGGGGCCATAGGTACAGGTAGGAAGTTCAGTGGACCAGAAGTCTTCACTGGTGGAGTTCAAGGGTGACAAGTTGTACAGAGCCTCTGGAGACGAGAGAATCCTTTGACGAGAGGTGGTCCAGGAGGTGAAACATTTTTGACATGCTAAAGACAAACAACGAAAGAGACAACAAATTATAATAAGAAATACAAGCAGTATGTTTAACCCAATGAATAAGATTTTGAAGTATTGCAGAAACCTGGTCCTGACTAGGAGTTCAACCAGTCGTTTACAGTTAGGGTTGGTCAGACATGGATTTAATTTGGTGGCTGGGATAGGAAGCCAGAAATATTTTGATGGTAGTCAGGAATATAGACACAACATTGTTTTTATAATGACACCGGTGCCCCCTTGTACTGCTGTCAAGACATCCAGTGCCATTTGGATTTGGAGGACTGCCTTACACACTTGGGATACTTCTAAATTGAGCAGCGAAAGGCTATGTTGTGTATATTTAATGCCTTCATATTAAATTTGTTTAGGACTTCCGTGTGCAAGACGATATTTTCGATTCATAATTGGGGAAGGAAAATTGCGGAAAGATGGTTATACCAGTGGAAGTCAGAGCGGGACCAGTGCTGTTGCAGGTTGGGTAGCTTAGCAGGAGGAGATATAGTAAATGTAGTTCTACCTTGCATCCAGACAAAGCCTAGGGTGCATCATCCAATCCATCCAGGTGGCAGCCAAAGTAATAAATTGGAGCCACATATCCACTGAGCACCGTTAGCGGCTAACCAATGCATTCTGGGCCGTCTATCCCAGTCAGTCCCAAACTAACCAGTATTTTTTTTTTAAGGCTATGACATAAGAACACATATAAAAAAGATTTTTTCCCAAGGTCAGCTGCTATTAGGCCATGTATCACAGGTGTGGTTGGTTTGTTCCCAACAGAGAGCGGCCTTTTACTGAGTTGCCCACTAGTAAGAGTGAACCCCATATATCCGTCACAAATTTGATATGGTCCATCCTGTGTGTATCGATAAGTTGGGGACTTTACTGTTGGAACTTGTTTTGTTTGATACACCTGTGACAAGGCAAATCTAGTTAGTATTTGGACAGTAGTATTGAAGGAAAATGTTTGATTGTGGCCAGGGAACTCCGAGGTGTCAGAGATAGATGGCCACAAGGAGACATTACGATTAGTAATAGATGAATCTTGCGGAAGAAAAGAGCTAGAATCTAGTATCCATGAATGGCTACTATAGCTTCTACAGAAGCGTAATTTTTTGCTCTCTTAAATCATCCTGATTTTTACAAAAGATAGCCAAATCAGGATTAACAGGTTTGCAAATCAAGTGTAGTTTCAATACAACTTGCTCCAATTATTTACATAAGAGCAGCAAGAATAGTAATTGTTCATACAGGCTTTTTTAAATGTGCTTCGCTGGATCTTTTCCTGCGGAATCTCACATTGAACTGTGAAGGCCTCTCGAGGCCAGAAAAGCCAAGCCAAGGACTTGCCATCAGATTTGGCCTGCAGTACCTACAGATTTGAGTTGTGTTCTCTTTGAGGTCACCCAAAATATTTGGAGGTTCCCTGCACCTGCCAGATAAGCAAGATTCCTTACTTACCGGGTGAGATTGCCAGAATCTCTGTAAACAAGGTACCAGGCCCATGTTTCCAAGTGGCTGTATTCCAGAAAGTCCAATCTTTGTTCCTGAAATGCTGTCTTGTCATATCTGAGCCTGTATGTTACAAATATGACATTCCAGTCAAAGCCTTGGTAATATAACCAATGTGTCCTGTTATAAGGAGAACAGATTCTTATGGAACTTATGCAAATATTGCCAAGAAATGACCATACTCAGTAACAAAGGGTTTGACAATTCCTTAGGGATAAGGTAGGGAGAAAAAGGTAAATGTTTCAGTTTTGCTCATGAAGGTATAATTTCACTAAATGGCTGCAAGTCATAGTTAGCATAAGCGAAAAGAGAAAAAGCTTTCCTTCATTACGAGAAAACAAAACAACACATCAAAACTCAACAATATTTCAAATAGAAGTCCTAAAAAATTACAATCATCCTTATCAGTTCACACAGCCATGCATAATCAGTTCTGGGGCTGAATCTTCGGTTAGTAGATTGATGAACTTAGTTTCTGTTAGAATTCTGTAATTTCTTACTCAGCTCAGTTTTACAATCTGAAAGTTTATCAGACGCCTGTCAATTAGAACCTTTTTGTCAGAACCTTTTCCTGGAATTTCTCAGAAGACGAAACATATTTGCAAGAGGAAAAAGAATCAGAGTAAAACAACAACTACCTGGAAATGGACAAAGGACTCAAAAGGGCAATTGTCAAAGAAACTGGGCTACTTCTGTGACATATTAAACTTCCAGATAATAAGTGGACTTATGATTGATAACCAGGACAGATCAGAATTTTAGGAAAGCTATATATTTTTAAGACATCTATATTAATAACATTTACCCATCTAATAACACCTAAGAAAGTCTATCATTACTTATTTTACAATGATTCCCGTGCAATGTAATAGACCAAATAAGTCTAATTAGTTTAGTATTTTCCTCCTTATAGGAAGAGAGAGCAAATGTCTTTGAGAAGTCTCAAGGGCCCTCTGAAAAGCCTCAGATTAATTTTTCTTCTGTCTACCAGGTCAAAAGACAGCCTTCATTTATGATTTGAATATTTTTGAGGGAGAATCTTGTCAAAACATATCAAAAGCTTTTCAAATGCTTGTTCAAATGTGAAACAACACTCACTGTGAAATATGCTCAGGTATCTATTCAAAGTGATAACAGAAAGAGTCAATAATCTTAAGAGTGACCTCAGTCATTATATTCACAAAACAGGTTTGTCTCTTAGGTAGACTTACGCAAAGGAATAGCTTTTATAACCTCTTTATCAAGAGCAGGTCAAAAGTTCAGGAAAATGTATCCTTTTAGAGAAAACCAAATTTGAATTTCTCACCTACTTATTTTTAACATTCAAACTCATTCACTTAATTGAACTTACTTTAGTCTTCTTGACCAGGCATAAAACTGCTTTCAGATTTTCTTCTTCACAAACCTTCTAAAACTTTCTTTTATGTTTTCAGAATTTGTCCCAAAGTCTTTCTTTTTTCCTTTCTAGTACATCAGGACGAATTTATCTTCCTTAACCAATCAAACAAAAATATTTCCATTATTTATACCTTTTTTACTGAAAACGTACATTTCAACTTCCTTGAATACAGAGCTCTTTTTCTTAGTAATTTCCTCTGGCTTTAATTACGTAGGTTAATTAGAACTTTTAACCCTTAACAGACCTACTAAACACTAAAAAGGAAAACAATTATGAATTGTCTTTTATATCAGCATTCTGAACACTTCATAAATTTAGAAACACGCCACTTTACAATAAAACACAAGGCATGGTTTTTAATACACCCACACGCTTTTAGCCTCTTCAAGAAGAAGCCAAAAGTAGATAACTTAGATGTGTTTATTAATAATGTTTCAGTGTTTCGTCCTATCCAGAAACGACCCAGATATTCAGATATTTATCATTTAACTTAACTTGGCAAAATCAAGATGGTTACCAAAAAGCATTTCGAAGCTGTTTTTCTTTCCCAAACTATACAGACCATAAAAGTTTTTGTACTCACTTTAATGAGTATTATCTATTTAAACCATTTGTTTCCATCAATTATGTTCAGATTACCTACTGAAACCTCATGAGGCCCTAGACAAAACTGGTCATCATTTAAAGCTATTACTTTGCTGACAAATTTAGCAGACAACGTGAACTTATATGACTAGTAAACCCAGGCTGAAGGCCTGCATCCCTATGCAAATACCGACATCCCTGACAACAAGACTATTTTGAATCAGACCAACAAACTTAAACAGTCTTTCATTTACCAAAGGTTAATTCACATGACATTAACTTTGAAAGGCACTGAGTTAATTTCTACTGCATTTAGCATTTATGTAAACACTTACTATAAGCCAACTAAACAGAGATCTTAATTTTGGTCATACCACCCAAGGCTGAAAATATCACATGTATAACCTACACATAGACACGCATACACAGAGACTGTACAACTACTGTTTTAAAAGCTACAGCCGTGAATCAGGTACAATAATATAAAGCTCACCAGTTATGAAGGTAAACTTTGTTTTGAGCCTTTTTACTAATACTTATGGAGAAGACCCTCGAGATTCTAGACTCTTTCAATGGCACATTTATGGCCATGTCTCCTTTCCCCTCCTTTCTTTTTGTCAGTCTTAAGAGTGAGTGATGGGCTAGATAGTAGTTCCTGCAGAGGGGGGATGATAATTCTTTTCATGATAAAGGAACTAGGTGGAATCTGAACTGCCTCTAGGGCTGTCTTTCCAGTCTTGCAAGGATTTTCTAAGGACAGTTGCTCTTGATTTCTCAGAAACTGGACTGTAACTTGAAGGACGTTCTAGGTTGATCTACCTGTCCAACTGCACCATAAAGGCAGAGAGAAACATCACACATTTTCTACCAGCTGGAGTTTCTGGGGCATAACCCATACAATTGAAAGTGTTTCTAATTAGTTAGAATGACCCTGAGTGGTGAGTTTCTGGGGATGCTTATGGCATTCCCCATGGCAGTAAAGCCAGTGTGTGACTGGCAGTGGACTGGAGAAGGGTGCAGTGGCTACAAACACCTGGAACTGGCTGGAGGCCGGGGCTCCCAGTACCCGGGTTGAGAGTTAAGGTCCTTGCAAAATATTTTCAAGTTGTTCGATTTTACAGAAGGTCCATGTTCTGGTCAGGTCCAGCCAGAACTTAACCTCGACTTGGTGACAACAGATGACATGATGAGCAAAACAGAGAAAGGAAAAGAAGACACCAGACCTCACCCTCATGGTTGCTCTCAGAGGGTTCTCAAGATAAGAGTCACACAACAGTTCCCGTGCTGTGGCACACTACCGTAGCCCAACAGTTCTCAGAATAAATCACAGGTCTCCTACCCTCATAGCCAACTCAGTAGGTGACTAAACTACTCAATGAGTCAACCGCCAAGAGAGGGCACCCTACTTATGGTCGCTGGGGTGATCAGTCCCAGAAAGCCAAATTTGCGGCACCAGTAGTGGAGACCTTGATCCTTGAAAGATTCCTTTGTTTCCCCAGTTGCAAAGTTCAAAAGGAGATGAAAATGGCCATTGTAACTCTAACAAAGATGAAAGAGACATGTCCATTACCTTGAAGATCACCCCAGACCCTACGGCAGCATCCTACATGTGGTTCCTACTGTGGGGTTCCTATAGCAAGGGGTGATGGGCATGGCCCCCAGCATTGCATCCCTTGTGTACCTTCCATGGTATGTCTGGCAGTAACAGCTGCCTGGTGAACATCTTTCCTATTCTGCCTGGCAGTAATAGGTGCCTGTTGAATGGTCCCCAAGAGAAAAGGAGAAGGTTAAGAGAGAACAGGATGGAGAAAAATAGTGTAGAATTTTCCACCGAGCTGGGGGACATTCTACCCAATTGCGTGTTGGAGCCATTCTCCAAAGAAGGGTTTCCCACATGCAACCAAAGGTTAGACTTTGGTACTTTCCTTGAACTGTAGTCCCGATTGAGACATTCACACAGTTCAGAGCATGGTCAGGTGCCATGGGAGGTATCCCAATCCAGCCTTAGGAAAAGAAACCTTCCAGAGGAGTCTTACAGATTGCCGGCCATCCTAAGGACTTAAGTGGCCAACCCGTGCCCACCTAAAATTTGTATATTAGAGATAGAGTCAGGAAGGAATGGAGTAATTCACTCTACATCGCCCTTAGGCTTAAGGTACTGATTCTCTTCAAGCTGAATGCCATGATTTGCCCCATAGAGTAGCCATGGGCAGCAAACGTGGATTCAAGCAGCTATCCAAGAAAGTTCCTGATGGAGAAGTGAATTTAGATCCATCCTTGAAAAAGAGAGATGCACAACGAAGAAAAGGGCACTTACCAGAAGTCGAGCTCACAAACCTATGAAGCAAGTTTTTGATATGGGCCACAAGGTATGATATGGGCTTGGTGAGCTGAAGAGTCAAAAGAAAGATTTCTTGGACTCTCAAATTCTGGAAGTGGTGCTCTTTTACTTATAGAATGGTACAGGACAACATGGCGACAGGATCCATGGGCAGTAAATAGTTGCTGCATGGGGACAGGACCTATGGGCAGTGAAGAGCTGCTGCTGCTGCTGCATAGGGAAAGGTTCCATGGCCAGTCAGAGGTCCTGCTGCTGCCCTGAGTTGAAGGTAAGGGCTAATTTTATAATGCATCGGTACGTGACATTTTTACTGGAAAAAGAAAAGATGATGTTAAAAGTCATTAAATGATTTCAGTTCAGATGGGGTCTGGTTATTGTGTGGTCATATAGCATTAAATACCAATCTGGCCATATAGATAGGCATGTAGGTGAGCATGAAATGGGCTTCTATCACTGGGACACCTCTAATTCATACCAAAAAAAAAAACAACTCACCGGGTCATGTAGTTTGGTATGTAGGCCAGGTAACCTTGGGCTTTTCGAGCTGGGGCAGCCTTAATCCACATCATTCGTCATGGTCTTTAACAGCTATCTCCCGTAGATATTCTTATCAGTCTTTTCTCCTCCATTCCAAGTTATGAATTTTGTATTTCTTTATTCACCATATGTTCTCTAGGGGTCCATATTTACGGCCTAAAACTTTGGAGGCTGAAAGAGATTAGAGAAGATGAACTTTCAAGGATTGGTAATCACCTCAAAATGCTTGATGATGCTACAGAAAGGAAGACCATTACAAAGAGTTGAAGAAGATCATTACCAAGAGAACACGTTCCATGCTAAACTCAGGAGCCAAAAGAAAAGGTTACAGTCCACAATGTTACTACTAATTACCATCACGAATAACCAAAGCAGGCCAACATCATCCCTAGTTCAGGCAAAAGTTTGATCCAAAAGTCCATTTCAGTGCCGGCCCTGTGGTGTACTGGGTATGTGCCCAGGTTCCGCCTGGGCGGCCAGGGCTTCATTGGTTAGCACCACGGGTGTGGATCAGATTAGTAGCATTAGCAAATATAGATTTCACGGTATGGTGCGGACAGACATCCTAAAGAAATCGAAATTTTGAAGAGACGTTATAAGTAAACACCAGAAAAAGAACCATGGGAATATTACAAACTATGAACGCATCAGGAACACTTCCCCAAATAATGAAGGAAGGAAAACATGTGACCTGCCAAAGTGGAATTGTCAGACTGCTAAGAGATGACACGATCATTGTGCATCAGAGGATTGCCTGGGAAGTCATCTTGGGAGCACCTCCGGGACCTTCTCTTGGGAAAGTCCACCCATTTGGCCTCATCCACAAAAGATAAGAGAGAAAACCCAGATTAATCCGAAAGGAAAGAAACCAGTGTCTAGAGGGAAGGTAGCAGACCTTTTCAAGTTTGAGGAAAAAGTTAGAAACCGACAAGAAATAGATAACGACGAAAACTATCCTACCTGGAAAGGGGGAGTAATCAGACTGGGATGAGATGGTTCTGAGGAACTGTGTGCATGGAGGTCTTCAGGACAACTTCAAATTTTGAGGGTGTTTATGACATCACTGTGAATATGTCACCCAAGATGGCCACAGGTTTCCAGCCCGAGGATTGACATAGGCTAGGATATTCAAGTGAGGGATACTCAGAAACAGCTTTTGCCCACAGAAACAGGGCACAGAAAGTTGAAGAGATCAAAGATATGCTAATTCAAGGGATAAGACAGGAATCATTGGGAAGAAGCCATAATAGAGGGACAAGCACTGAGATGAGAACATTGCCATCTCCTCATGTCGAAGAGGAGGCCATTCTGATTCAAGCTTGAAACTTGATTTGAAACAAGAGGCTGGAACTATGAGACCTATGTTGTCCTTCTGCCTCACTCATAATCCAAAGTCAAGAATGATCTCTTGAGGTCATTGTAGAGAAGAATCAAGGCTGCCGTCCTAGGCCACTAGCATTTTTTAAAGAGAAGTCTCACTTTCCATAGCTCTGGCATCATGAGTGCCCACTGGCTACATGCTAATGTGTCACAAGACACCTCTTTGAAGCCTGGAAGGAATGGACACCTGTCATGCTTGGGGTATGTCTCTTGGTTTGGAAGGACTCTAGAAGTGGCTCAAAAGCACCCTTTTGCAGAGGGGGTCATTCCTTGGTGAATGCTGCACTCCAAGGCTAGAGTCCTAAGTTGGGATCAATGAGATTCTCTCCCCCTTCTCTTGCCGTAGAAGGAGTATTGATTATGTGTTTCAACACCACATGTAACGATGTTGGCAGAAAATTAGAATATTATCATTATATTTAAAGAAAAATAAACACGCCACAGGTGAGGATGTAAATCAAACAAATAACAAACCCTGTGGAAAGAAAGTAAGCCAGTATCTAGACATAATCTAGCAGAGCGTTCAAGTATCAGGGGTGAAGTTCGAACTTTCCAAATCCAGAAATCGACAGAAGGATCTCTCACCTGGAAAGAGAAATTCATCAGATTCGTCTAATTTGTTGCGGAACCATTGTGTCCGTGAAGATGGTTGCCAGGACAGCCTCAAATCTGGAGTTTCTGATCTCAGAATCTCTAACCAAGGAAGATGACCACATGTTCTCAGTGCTCAGTGTCACCTCGGCCAGGATAGCACAGATTCCTTCAAGTGACCGATGGAAATTCAAAGACAACACCCAACAATCATGAAAGCACTCACACAACGGCCAAGAGAACATATGGTGATCAAAGAAATGCAAAATTTATAACTTGGAATGAAAAGGGAACACACTGATAAGCACATCGAAGGGAGATAGCTTAGCAATACCATGATGATTAGCCTATGGAAGAGAAAAAAAGGTCCCAGAAAATGTAAGGCAAACAGAAATCACAACTGAATAATCCACAGTGAAAGACGGCCGTGTTTAGACAGATTCTGCTTAAACGTTTGAAAGTCAGAAAAGTCACAACCCCAAAACCTGCAGTGAAGGTCAAACCTGGGCTAAATGGAATGGGTGAGTTCTGACACTGCTCCAAGCGGGCTCTGAAACCTTGTGTCCATGAAGCTTGCTGGCACAGCACAGACACAATTCTGAGAAATCCTATGACATCACAGTGGACCAGGAAAACAACATGGCTTCATCTACACAGGGCCAGAGCTGGGCTCCAGTAGCATATTGAAGTCACATTCCAAAACAGCAGGTTGCCAATGGAACATGAAAGGGGCTGGCCACTGCTGAAGCTGTGAAGTCCGTGCCTTCTGGGTCCGCAGCCCGTGGTCGTCCATTTGTGCTCTTGGGGTTGAGCCTCCTCACCGCTGGTGCAGCCATTATGGGAGAGTCCTGGGAGGTAGTGTAGAGGCAGATGGGAAGTGACGTTAGACAGTGCCACTCTTGCTCAGCAAATACAACAGCACGACCAGCAGATGTGAGCACTGCCATAAACTTCTGCCAAAACAGAACCAATTAAAATTTGCAAGGAATAGAAAAACTGAGCCTCAAAAAATGAAGCATGTCACAAAGAATAATAAGATATCTAGGACTAACCTTCACTAAACAGGTGGAAACATTGTAAACCGGTACTAGCAAAGCTTTGGCTAAAGAAATTCCAGAAGACACAACGAAACGGAAGACTATTCCGTGCTGTTGGAATGGAAGAACTAACACACTTGAAACGTCCATAGCGGATAGAGGAATCTGTGGATTCCAAGCAATCCCAGTCAAAATTGCAGTGATCTTTCCCACAGAAATAGAAGAGAGAATAATAAAGTCTCTATCCAGAAGGAAAGCACCCTGAATACCCAAAGGAATCCTGAAGAAAATGAACAAAGCAAGACGTATCACACTTTCTGATTTCCACATATAGGACGAAGTGCTAGGAACCGAAACGGCACAATCTGGGCCCAAAAACAGGCACCAAGAGCCCAGAGGTCAACTCACGCATATATGCACATGCATACATGTGCAACACATTTTCAACCAGGGAACCAAGAGTACACAGCGGAGAAAGGAGAGTCTCGACAAGAAACGGTGCTGGGAAGACTGCACAGCCAAATGTAACACAATGAGAGTAGAGCATGATGTTACACTAGTCACACAAACCACCTCGAAACGGATTAAAGACTCGAATGGAAGACTTGAAACCGTGAGACTTCTAGGAGAAAACCTAGGCAGCATGCTCGTTGCCATCTGTCTTAGCAGCCTATTTGGAAGAAGCGTGTGTGACAGGAATGGGCAACAAAGGAAACAGGCAGATGGGAAGCAACGTTAGACTGGGCCAGTCTTCCTCAGCAAATACAGCAGCATTGCCAGCAGATGTGAGCACAGCAGTAAACATCTGCCTAAATAAAACTAATCAAAAGTTGCAAAGGATAGAAAAACTGAACCTCAAAAAAGAAAAAAAAAGCATGCTACTAGGAAGAACAAGGTATCTAGGAATAACCTGTGCCAAACAGGTGAAAGCTATGTAAACCGAGAAGTAGCAAAGCTTTGGGGAAAGAAATTCCACAAGACACAAGGAAACGGAAGGGCATCAGTGCGCATGGAATGGAAGAAAACGAAGGAAGAATGAAGTATCATCACAATGATACCTTTCTTATCCCTGGAATCAGCATCTCTTTGATCTCTTCAAGTTTCTGTGCCTGGTTTCTGTTTGGAAAAGCTGTTTCTGGGTATCTCTCACTTGAGTATCCCAGCCTAAGCCACTCCTGGTACTGTAAACATGCAGCCATCTGGGGTGACACGTTCGCTGTAATGTCATAAACACTCTCAGAATTCAAAGTTGTCCTGACAACCTCCATGGACACAGTGTTTCAGAGCCGTCTCCTCCCAGCCTGACTACTCCCCCTTTCCAGGAAGGATAGTTTTCCTTGTTCTGGATGTGTTGTTGGTTTTCAACTTTGTCCTCTAACTCGGAAAGGTCTACTATATTCCCTCTAGACACCGGTTTCTTTCCTTTAAGATTATCCTGGGTTTTATCGCATATCTTTTGTGGATATGGCCAAATGGGTGGACTTTCCCCAGAGAAAGTGCTGGACTCCCTCCCAAGTTGACGTTGCCCAGGAAATCCTGTGATGCACAATGATCGTGTGATCTCATGGCAGTCTGACAATTCCACCTTGGTGGGTCACATATTTTCCTTCCTTCATGATTTGGGAAAGCGTACCAGATGCGTTCATAGACTCTAATATTCTCATGGTTCTTTTTCTGGTGAGTATTGATAAGGCCTCCTCACAATTACTACTTCTTTATGATCTCTGTGCCAACCATACCTTGAAATCGGGATTTCCTAATGCTAGAAATCTGATCTGTACCCATGATGCTAGCCCCTGAAGCCCGGGCCACGCAAGAGGAATTTGGGCACTTACCTGCTGCACCACAGGGCCGGCAATGAATTAGACTTCTGCACCAACCTTTGGCCTGAACTTGGGAAGATGTTGGCCTGCTTCAAACATTCGTGAAGGGAATCAGTAGTAACATCATGGAAGGTATTATTTTCCATTGGTTCGTGAGTTTAGCACGGAACATGTTCTCTTGCTAGTATTCCGCTTCATCACTTTGCAAAGGTCTACCTTTCTGTAGCATCATTAAGCACTTTGAGGTGATTACCAATCCTTGGAAGTTCATCCTCTCTGATCTCTTTCAGCCTATAAAGCTTTAGGCCGTAAGTCTCCACCCCTTTTTGGAGTTTTGATTTTATGTGGATTGATTGCCGTAACCCTGCATTCTAACATGCTATAGCTTTCAGATCTACATCCTCATAGATTTAGACTTCTGCGTAGGTTACATCATCTTCACCACCGTAAGGCTAATTATAGGCTCTGACGATACTTGTGCCTAATCAACTCTTTCTCCCTCTGGCCCTCGCCTACTTTTCCTCTGGGAACTACCAATCCCATGTCACATGCTACCTGTTTGTTGGTCCGTTTTTCCTCTTCTCCTGTACGTGAGATCCTGTGGTATTTGACCTTACCCCGGCGATTGTTTCAGTTCCTCTGGTACCCTCAGGAGCCATTCTGGTGGTCACAAATGGCTGGACTGCATCCATTCCGACAGCTGAATGCTATGCCACTGTGTGGCTATAGCCTATCTTCCTTCTCCATTCGTCCCTTGATGGGCATCAGGGAGGCTTCCAAGTCTTGGATATCGGGAGTAAGGCTGTGGTGCACACAGCAGTGCACGGATCTCTGTGCATTACTGTTTCCATGATCTTTGGATATATACGTCAAAGAGGAATAGCTGGATCATATGCTAGGTGGATTCTGAAACATTCTGAATTTTCACTCCTTTGTGTAGTGGCTGCATCGGCTCAAACTCCCACCTGCAGTGCAGGAGGCTTCCCTTCTCTCCACCTCCTCTCTGAAACTTGTTGTTTCGTGTCTTCACCCTTATAGCCATTCTGACCACTGTGAGCTGCTATCTCATTGCACTTCGGATTTGCATTGGCCTCAGACTTAATGATGAGGAACATGTTTTCATACAGCCTGTTGGCCATCTTTCTATCTTCCTGGGAGAAATGTGTGTTTCCATCTTTTGCCCAGGTGTTGTTGGGCTCATTTTTTTTTTCCTGTGGAGATGTATGAGTTCACTGGATCTTATGGCTGTTCACCCCTTCTCCGATGTCTGTTCTGCAAACATCCTGTCGCAGTTGTGCTGTCTTTGCATTGAGTCGATGGAGTCGTTGGCCGGGTAGAAGCTTCTGCGTTGGATGGAGTCACGCTTGTTTCTTGTTTCTTTTGTTGTCCTTACCCAGTCACACATGCTTCTTCCAAGTAGGCGACTATGCCAGATGGCAAAGAGCAAGCTGCCTGCATTTTCCCACAGCAGTTTCATGGTTTCAAGTCTTCCATTCAAAGCTTTAATCCATTTCAATGTGGTATGTGTGCCTGGTGTAACATCATGGTCTAGTCTCATTGTGCCACTTGTGGCTCTGAAGTCTTCCCAGCACTGTTTCTTTTCGAGACTCTCCTTTCTCTGCTGTCTCCTCTTGGCTCCCATGTCCCGAAAATGGGCTGCCCATATATGTGGCAGTTGACTGCTGGGCTCAATTCTGTTCCATGGGTCTGTGTGCCTATTTTGGGGGAAAGGCTGTGCTGTACCGGTACCTAGCGCTTTGTCCTATATTTGGCAATCAGAAAGTGTGATACATGCTGCTTTGTTCGTTTTCCTCAGGATTCCTCTTCCTATTCAGGGTCCTTTGTTGCCACATAGAAACTTTAGTATTCTCTCTTCTATTTATGTGGGAAAGATTGCTGCAACTTTGACTGGGACGACATGGAATGCAGACATTGCTTTTTGCGGTATGGATGCTTAAAGTGTCTTCGTTCTTCCATTCAAAGAACATGGAATAGACTTCCGTTTCCTTGTGTCTTGTGGAATTTCTTTGCCCAAAGCTTTGCTAGATTTCGGTAGACATAGCTTTCTCCTGTTTGGCCAATGTTATTCCTAGCTGTTTTTTTCTTTTTACTGGCATGCTTTCTTTTTTGCTGTTCCTTTTTTCTATTCTTAGCAACATTTAATTGGTGTGTTTTGGCAGAAGTTTATGGCTGTGCTCACATCTGCTGGCCATGCTGCTGTATTTGCTGAGCAAGAGTAGCGTGGTATAACGTTGCTTCCCATATGCCTCTACACTGGGTCGCACGCCTGGCCCAGAACAGCTGAATGAGCGGTGAGGAGGCTCACCCCCAGGATTCCATGTGGCCGACCCTGGGTTGCCGACTCAGAACGCAGGGACTTCATGGCTGCCCCACTGGCTGGCCCCTTTCGTGTTCCATTGGCAACCTGCAGTTGAGTGGAATGTACTTTAACATGTTACTTGAGCCCAACTCTGGCCCTGTGTAGATGAGGCCAGCTTCTTTTTCTGCACCACTGTGATGTCGGAGTATTTGTCAGAATCGTGTCTCTTTTCCAATCAGGCTTCGGGGACACAGGGTTTCAGAGCCCGCGTGGAGCAGTCTCAGAACTCACCCTTCCCAGTTAGCACAGGTTTGACCTTCAATGCAAGTTTTGGGGTTGTGACTTTCTCGGACTTTCAAACGTTCAAGCAGACCCTAACTAAACACTGAAGTCATTCACTGTGGATTATTGAGGTGTGATTTCTGTTTGCCTTCCATTTTCTGGGTGCTTGCTTTCTTTTCCATAGTCTAATCATCATGGTTCTGAGCTATGTCCCTTCGATATGCTTATCAGTGTGTTCTCCTTCATTTCAAGTTAGGAGTTTGGTATTTCTTTAATCACCATAGGTTCTGTAGGCTGATGTGTGAGTGCTTTCGTTACTGTTGGGTGTTGTCTTTGAATTTCCATCGGTCATTTGAAGGAATCTTTGCCATCCTAGCCTAGATCCACCTGAGCACTGAGTAAACGTGGTCATCTTGGTTGGTTCGATATTGTGAGATCAGAAACGCCATGTTTGAGGTTGTCCTGGAAACCACCTTCCCAGACACAACGGTTCTGAGACAAATTAGATGAATCTGATGGATTCCTCTCTCCAGGTGAGAGATCCTTTGGAAAGTTCAGAAGTTCACACCTGATCCTTGAACGCTCCACTAGATTACGTCTAGATACTGGCTTACTTTATTTCCACAGGTTTTGTTATTTGTTTAATTTACCTCCTCAGCTGTGGCATGTTTATATTCCTTTAAATAGAATGGTAATGTTCTAAGTTTCAGCAAACATCGTTATGTGTGGTGTCAAACACCTAATCAATACTCCTTCTACGGCAAGAGATGGGGGAGGGAATCTCATTGATCTCAACTGAGCACTCTAGCCTGGGAGGACAGCCTTCACACAGTAACGAAGCTTTCTGCAAAAGGGTGCTTTTGCACACTCTTCCTGAGTCCTTCCAAACCAAGAGACATACCCCAAGCATGACAGGGGCCCATTCCTTCCAGGCTTCAAAGAGATGCCTAGTGACACATTACCATGTAGCCAGTGGGTGCCTATGACGCCAGAGCTATGGAAAGTGAGACTTCTCTTCACCGAATATTAGGGACCTAGGACCGAGGCCTCTATTCTTCTCTTCAATGTCTTCAAGAGATCATTCTTGACTTTGGATTATGAGTAAGGCAGAAGGCCAACATAGGTCTGATAAGCCCCAGGTCCGGCCTCTTGTTTCAAGTCAAGTTTCAAGCTTGAATCAGCTTGGCCTCCCCATCGACTTGAGGAGATGGCAATGTTCTCCTCTCAGTGCTTGTCCCTCTGTTATCACTTCTTCCCTATGATTCCTTTCTTATCCATTGAATTAGCGTCTCTTGCATCTCTTCACGTTTCTGCGCCCAGATTCTGTTTGCAAAAGCTGTATCTGGGTATCTGTCACTTGAGTATCCAAGCCTAGGCCAATCCTCGGGCTGGAGACCTGCGGCCATCTTGGGTGACATGTTTACCGTGATGTCATAAACACCCTCAGAATTCTAAGCTGTCCTGAAAACCTCCATGCACACAGTTCTTCACGACCATCTCATACCAGTCTGACTACTTCCCCTTTCCAGGTAGGATAGTTTTCCTTGTTCTGGATTCCGTGTCTGTTTATAACTTTATCCTCGAACTTTGAAAGGTCTACGACAATCCCGCTGGACACCAGTTTCTTTCCTTTCAGATTATCCTGGGTTTTATCTCTTATCTTTTGTGGATGAGTCCAAATGGGTGGACTTTCCCCAGAGAAAGCCCTGGAGTCCCTCCCGAGATTGACTTTCCTGGTCAATCCTCTGATGCGTAATGATCGTGTCATCTCCATTTCCACCTGGCAGGTCACATGTTTTCCTTCCTTCATCACTTGGCGAGGTGTTCCTGATGTGTTCATAGATTGTAATATTCTCATGGTTCTTACTCTGATGTGTATTCATAACGTCTCTTCACAATTTCGACTTCTTTAGGATGTCTGTCTGCACCATACCGTGAAATCTATATTTGCTAATGCTACTAATCTGATCTGCACCTGTGATGCTCGCCGATGAAGCCTGTACCACCCAAGTGGAATGTGGGAACTTACCCAGTACACCACAGGGCCGGCACTGAATTGGATTCTTGGACCAACATTTTGTCTGAACTGGGGAAGATGTTGGCCTGCTTTGATTATTTGTAAAGGTAATTAGTAGTAACATCATGGACGGTAACCTTTTCCTTTGGATCCTGAGTTTAGCACGGAACATGTTCTCTTGGTAGAGTTGTTCTTCATCTCTTTGCCACTGTCTACCTTTCTGTAGCATTATTAAGCACTTGGAGGTGATTAGCAATGCTTGGAAGTTCATCTTCTCTAATCTCTTTCAGCCTCCAAAGCTTTAGGCCATAAACCTGCTTGCCTTTTTGTAGTTTTGATTTTACATGAATTGATTGCCATAACCCTGCATTATAACACCCTATTGTTTTCAGATTTACAACCTCCTAGATTTAGACTTCTTTGTATGGTACATCATCTTCACCACCGTAAGCCTAATGACATGCCCATACCATACACTGGTGCCTAATCAACTTCTACCACCGATTCCCTCTGGGAACCACCAATCCCTTGTCATGTGCTACCTGTTTGTTTCTCCTTATTTTACTCTTCTCCTTGTAAGTGAGATCCCACGGTATTTGACTTTCTCCCTGGGGCTTCTTTCAGTTCCCCTCATACCCTCAGGAGCCATTCTGGTGTCACAAATGGCTGGACTGCACCCTTTCTTGCAGCTGAGTGCTATCCCATTGTGCGGCTATAGCCAATCTTCCTTCTCCATTCGTCCCTTGATGGGCCCCAGGGCGATATCCAAGTCCTGGACATCAGGATTAAGGCTGTGGTGAACACAGCGGTGCAGGGATTCCTATGCGTTGGTGTTTCCAAGTTCTTCGGATAAATACGATGCAGAGGAATAGCTGGATCATATGGTAGATGGATTCTGAAATTTCTGCAGAAGTTCCACACTGCTTTGCATAGTTCCTGCACTGGCTTACACTCCCACCAACAGTGCAGGAGGCTTCCCTTCTCTCCACCTCCTCTCCGACACTTGTTTCCTATCTTGTTCCTTATGGGCATTCTGACCACAACGTGCTGTTATCTCATTGCCATTTGGATTTGCATTGGCCTTAGACGTAATGATTATGAACATGTGTTCAGACACCTGTTGGCCATCTTTCTATCTTATCTGGTAAAACTCTGTTTCCATCTTTTGCCCAGGTTTTAATGGGCTTGTTGTTTTTTCTCTTGTGTTGGCATGTGCGGTCGTTGTCTCTTTTGGCTACTCAGTCCTTCTCCGATGTGTGGTTTGAAACATCCACTCGCAGATGTTGTGCTGTCTTTGCATTGAGTGGATGGTTTCCTCGGCTGGGCAGAAGCTTCTGCGTTGGATGCATCCCATTTGTTTCTTGTTTCGTGTGTTGCCCTTGCCCAGTCACACATGCTTCTTCCAAATAAGTGGCTATGCGACATGGCCATGAGCAAGGTGCCTGGTTTTCTACTAGAAGTTTCACGGTTTCAAGTCTTCCGTTCAAGGCTTTAATCCATTTCGAGGTGGTGTGTGAGCCTGATGTAACATCATGGTCTACTCTCATTGCGTCACATATGGCTGTGCACCTTTTCTTCTTGAGACTCTCCTTTCTCCACTGATCCTCTTGCCTTCCTCGTTGCAAATGGGCTGTCCATATATGTGTGAGTTGACCTCTGGGCTCTCGATTCTTTTCCGTTGATCTCTGTGTCTGTTTTTGAGACCAGACTGTGCTGTTTCGGTATGTAGCACTTCGTCCTACATGTTGAAATCAGTAAATGTGATATGTCCTGCTTTGTTCGTTTTCCTCAGGATTCCTTTGGGTATTCAGGGTCCCTTGTTGCTGGATAGAGACCTAAGGATTCTCTCTTATATTTCTGTGGCAAAGATTCTGCAACTTTGACTGGGATTGCATGGAATCCAGAGATTGCTTTATCCGTTATGGAGGTTTCAAGTATTTTAGATCCTACATTCCTATAGCACGGAATACCCTTCCATTTGCTTGTGTCTTCTGGAATTTCTTTCCCCAAAGTTTTGCTAGTTTTCGATTTCCATAGCTTGCACCTGTTTGGCTAAGCTTATTTCTAGAGATCTTATTCTTTTTTTGCTGAGGTTCGGTTTTTCTGTTCTTTTCAAGTTTTCCTTAGTTTTGTTTCGGCTGATGTTTATGGCTGTGCTCAGATCTGCTGTCGATGTTGCTGTATTTGCTTAGGAATACTGACGCTGTCTGACGTTGCTTCCCAGCTGCCTCTACACTACCTCCCATGCCTCCCCGAGAATGGCTGGACCAGCGGCGAGGAGGTTCACCCCCAGGATTCCGCATGGCCAGCCCCCGGCTGCCGACCCAGAACGTGCAGACTTCACCACTGCACCATGGGCCGGCACCTTTCATGTTCCATTGGCAACCTGCAGTTGAGTGGAATGGGACTTGAATATGCTACTTGAGCCCAACTCGGGCACTGTGTAGATGAGGCCAGTTTGTTTTTCTTCTCCACTGTGATGTCAGAGGATTTGTCAGAATTGTGTCTCTGCTGTCCCTGCAAACTTCATAGACACAGGCTTTCAGATCCTGATTTTAGCAGTCTCATAACTCACCCTTACCAGTTAGCCTAGGTTTGACCTTCGCTTGGGTTTTTGGGATTGTGACTTACTCCGACTTTCAAACGTTCAGAGTATGTCTAAAACTGACATCTTTCTTTTTCTATTATTCATGTGTGATTTCTGTGCCTTCCATTTTCTGGGACTGTTTTTTATTTTCCGTGGTAGAATCGTTGATATGGGCTCAGCGAGCTGAAGACTCGAATGAAAGATTGCTTGGACTCTCAAGATCCTGCATTGGTGTTCTTTTATTGAGAGAACAGTACAGGATAGCATGGGGACAGGACACATTAGCAGTGAAGAGCTACTGCTGCTGCTGCCTGGGGACAGGACCCATGGGTCAGAGCTATTGCTGCTACCCTGACTAGAGGGTTAGGGCTAATTTCATAAGGCATGGGTATATGACTTATTTTTACTCGAAAAAGAAATAATGATGTAAAATGTCTTTAAATGATTTCAGTACAGATGGGGTCTGGACATTGTGTTGTCATATTTTTAGATACGAATCAGGCTATATAGATCAGCATGTAGGTGAGCTTCTCGCCCTGGGGCAGCCCTAATTCATACCATAAAAAAACCCTCTGGGTCATATAGTTTGGCATGTAGTCCAGGTCACCTTCAGCTTCCCTAGCTGGGGCAGCCCTGATCCACATCATAAAACCTCCCTGAACCTATTTGGACTGGAAACCTTTGGGGATATGGATGATGGTCAGTCTTCTGTGACTACTTCTGGCTGTACAGGGTTGTAGAGCTGTCCCTAAATGGGGCCATAGGTACACTTAGGCAGTTTAGTGGACCAGAAGGCTTGCCCCATTGAGTTCAAGTCTGACAAGTTATACAGATCCTCTGGAGATGAGAGAGTCATTGACAAGTGGTGGTCCAGGAAGTGAAACATTTTGACATGCATAAGACAAACAATGAAACAGACAACAAAATATCATAAGAAATACAAGCAGTATGTTTAACCCAATGAGTAAGGTTTTGAAGTAGTGCAGAAACCTTGTCCTGACTAGGAGTTCAACCAATCATTTAGATTTAGGGTTGGTCAGACATGGATTTATTTTGATGGCTGGGATACCAAGCCAGAAATATTTTGACGGTAGTCAGGAATACAGATACAACATTCAGTTTTTATAATGGCACAGGTGCCCCCTTGTGCTGCTGTCAAGACATCCAGTGCCATTTGGATTTGGAGGACTGCCTTACACAATTGGGAAACTTCTAAATTGAGCAGTGAAATGCTATGTTGTGTATCATATAATGCCTTCATAGTAAATTTGTCTAGGACTTCCATGCAAGACTTGAATATGCTACAAAAGTTGATTCCTAATTGGTGAAAGAAAATTGCGGAAAGATGGTCATACCAGTGGAAGACAGGGCTGGTCAAGTGCTGTTGCAAGTTGGGTAGGTTAGCAGGAGGAGATATAGTAAATGTAGTTCCACCTTGCATCCAGACAAAGCCTAGAGTGCATCGTCCAATCCATGCAGGTGGTAGCCAAGGTCATAAATTGGAGCCACATATCCACTGAGCCCCGTTAAGGGCTAACCAACGCGTGTTGAGCCATGTATCCCAGTCAGTCTGAAACCAATCAGTATTTTTTTTAAGGCTATGATATGAGAACACATATAACAGGGATTTTTTCCCATAGGTCGAGTGTTATAAGGCCATGTATCACAGGGGTGATTCTTTTTCCCCAAAAGAAAGTGGCCTTTTACTGAGTTGCCCACTAGTAGGAGTGAACCAAATATATTCATCCCAAATTTTGTATTGTCCATCCTGTGTGTATTAATAAGTTGGGGACATTACCTTTGGAACTTGTTCTGTATGATCCAAGTGTGACAAGGCAAATCTAGTTAGTATTTGGACAGTAGTATTGAAGGAAAATGTTTGATTGTGGCCAGGGAACTTCCAGGCGTCAGAGGTAGATGGCCACAAGGAGACATTACTATTAATAATACATGAATATTGCAGAAGAAAAGAGCTAGAATCTAATATCCATGAATGCCTACTATAGCTTCTACAGGAACATAATTTTTTCTCTCTTAAATCACTCTCATTTTTACAAAAGATAGCCAAATCAGGATTAACAGGTTTGCAAATCAAGTGTAGTTTCAATACAACTTGCTCCAATTATTTACATAAGAGCAGCAAGAATAGTAATTGTTCATACAGGCTTTTTTAAATGTGCTTCGCTGGATCTTTTCCTGCGGAATCTCACATTGAACTGTGAAGGCCTCTCGAGGCCAGAAAAGCCAAGCCAAGGACTTGCCATCAGATTTGGCCTGAAGTACCTACAGATTTGAGTGGTGTTCTCTTTGAGGTCTCCCCAAATATTCGGAGGTTCCTTGCACCTGCGAGATAAGCAAGCTTCCTTACTTACAGGGTAAGATTGCCAAAATCTCAGTAAACAAGGTACCAGGCCTGTGTTTCCAAGTGGCTGTATTCCAGAAAGTCCAATCTTTGTTCATGAAACGCTGTCTTGTCATATCTGAGGCTGTGTGTTTCAAATATGACATTCCAGTCAAAGCCTTGGTAATATAACCAATGTGTCCTGTTATAAGGAGAACAGATTCTTATGGAACTTATGCAAATATTGCCACGAAATGACCATACTCAGTCACAAAGGGTTTCCAAATTCAGGAGGGATAAGGTAGGGAGAAAAAGATAAATGTTTCAGTTTTGCTCATAAAGGTATAATTTCACCAAATGGCTGTAAGTTTTAGTTAGCATAAGCAAAAAGAGAAAAAGATTTCCTTCATTATGAGAAGACAAAACAACACATCCAAATTCAACAATATTTCAAACAGAAGTCCTAAAAATTTATAATCGTTCTAATCAGTGCACACAGTCCTGTATAATCAATTCTTGAGCTGAATCTTCTCTTAGCAGATCGATGAGCATAGTTTCTGTTAGAATTCTGTCATTTCTTACTCCGTTCAGTTTTACAATCTGAAGGTTTATCAGAAACATGTCGTTTAGACTCTTTGTGTCAGAATCCTTTCCAGGAATTTCTCGGAAGTTGAAACATATTTGCAAAAGGAAAAAGCATCAGAGTAAAACAACAACTATCTGGAAATGGACAAAGAACTCAAAAGGGCAATTGGCAAAGAAACTTGACTACTTCTGTGACATATAACACTGCCAGATAATAAGTGAACTTATCACTGACAACCAGGGCAGATCAGAATTTTAGGAATGCTATCTAATTTTGAGACGTCTATATTAATAACATTTACCCATCAAATACCAGCTAAGAAAGTCTATTGTCGCTTATTTCACGTTTCCCATTTAATTTAATAGACCAAATAAGCCAAATTACTTTAGCATTTTCCTCCTTGTAGGAAGAGAGAGCAAATTTCTTTGAGAAGTCTCAGGGACCCTCTGAAAATCCTCAGACTGATCATTCTTCTGTCTACCAGGTCTAAAGAATGCCTTCATTCAGGATTTGAATATTTTTGAGTGAGAAGCTTGTCACAACATATCAAAAGTTTTTAAAATGTTCAAATAGCAAACAACACTCACTGCGAAACTATGCTCAGGTATCCATTCAAAGTGATAACAGAAAGAGTCAAAAATATTAAGAGTAACCTCAGCCATTATTTTCACAAAACAGATTTGTCTCTTAGGTAGATGTACTCAAAGGAACAGCTCTTACATCCTCTTTACCAAGAGCAGATCAAAAGTTCAAGAAAATGTATCCTTTTAAAGAAAACCAAATTTGAATTTCTGCACCTACTTATTATTAACATTCAAACTCATTCACTTAATTGAACTTACTTTAGTCTACTTGAGCAGGCATAAAACTCATTTCAGAATTTCTCCTTCACAAACCTTCTACATCTTTCTTTTTCATTTTCAGTACTTGTCCCAAAATCTTTCTTTTTTCCTTTCTAGTACATCAGGAGCAATTTATCTTTCTTAACCCATCAAACAAAAATATTTCCATTCTTTATACCTTTTTTACTGAAAACATACATTTTAACTTCCTTGAATACAGAGCTCTTTTTCTTAGTAAATTCCTGTAGCTTTAATTCCATAGGTAAGTTAGAACCTTTAACGCTTAACGGACCTAGTAAACACTAAAAAGGTAAACAATTATGAAATGTCTTTTATATCAGCATTCTAAACACTTCACAACTTAAGAAACATGCCACTTCGGAATAAAACACAAGGCATGCTTTTTGATACACCCAAACGCTTTTAGCCTCTTCAATAAGAAGCCAAAAGTAGATAACTTAGATATGTTTAACAATAATGTGTGAGTGTTCCATTCTATCCAAAAATGACCCGCATATTCATCTTTTTATCATTTAACTTAACTTGGCAAAACTCAAGATTGTTACCAAAAAGGATTTCGAAGCTGTTTTTTTCCCCAAGTATACAGACCATAAAAGTTATTGTACTCACTTTTATTAGTTTTATGTATTTAAACCATTTGTTTCCAACAATTATGTTCAAATTACTACGGAAACCTCATGAGGCATTAGACAAAACTGGTCATCATTTAAAGCTATTATTTTGCTGACAAATTTAACAGACAACGTGGACTTATATGACTAGTAAACCGAGTCTGAATGCCTGCATCCTATGCAAATACTGACAACTCTGACAAGAAGACAATTTTCAATGAAACCAACAAACTTAAACAAGCTTTCATTTATCAAAGGTTAATTCACGTCACGTTAACTTTGAAAGTCACTGTGTTAATTTCGACTACATTTAGAATTTAAGAAAGCATTTACTTTAAGCCAACTAAACAGAGATGTTAATTTTGGCCAGACCATCCAGGGGTTAAAATATCACACGTATAATGTACACATAGACACATATACACAGAGACTGTACAACTATTGTTTTAAAAACTACTGCCATGAATCAGGTACAATAATATAAATCTCACCAGTTACAAATCAACACTTTGTTTTGAGCCTTTTTACTAAGACTTATGGAGAAGACCCTCAAGATGCTAGACTTTTTGCAAGGGCACACTTATGGCCATTTATCCTTTCCCCTCCTTTTTTTTTTTCAGTCTTAAGAATGAGTGATATGCTAGATAGTAGTTCCTGGAGAGGGGGGAAGATAATCCTTTTCATGGTAAAGGAACAAGGTGGAATCTGAACTGCCTCTAGAACTGTATTTCCAGTCTTGCAAGGATTTTCTAAGGATGGTTGCTCTTGATTTCTCAGAAACTGGACTGTAACTTGAAGGACGTTCTAGGTTGATCTACCTGTCCAACTGCACCATAAAGGCAGAGAGAAACATCACACATTTTCTACCAGCTGGAGTTTCTGGGGCATAACCCATACAATTGAAAGTGTTTCTAATTAGTTAGAATGAGCCTGAGTGGTGAGTTTCTGGGGATGCTTATGGCATTCCCCATGGCAGTAAAGCCAGTGTGTGACTGGCAGTGGACTGGAGAAGGGTGCAGTGGCTACAAACACCTGGAACTGGCTGGAGGCCGGGGCTCCCAGTACCCGGGTTGAGAATGAGGTTCCTTGCAAAACGTTTTCAAGTTTTTCGATTTTACAGAAGTTCCAGGTTCTGGTCAAGTCCAGCCTGAACTTAACCCAGACTTGGTGAAAACAGAGGACATGATGAGCAAAACAAAGAAAGGAAATGAAGACATCAGACCTCACCCTCATGGCCGCTCAAAGAGGGTTATCAAGAGAAGACTCACTCAACAGTTCCCGTGCTGGGGCACACTACTGTAGCATGACAGTTCACAGAATAAATCACAGGTCTGCTACCCTCATAGCCAACTCAGTAGGTGACTAAAACACTCAATGAGTCACCCCCCAAGAGAGAGCACCCTACTTGAGTTTTCCGGGATGATCAGGCCCAGAAATGCCAAGTTTGGGGTCCCGGGGTGGAAGCCATGACTGTTGACCGATTTCTTTGCTTCCCTGTTGCAAAGCTCAAAAGGAGATGCAAAACGCCATTGCAACTCTAAGAAAGATGAAAGAGACAGGTCCATTAGCTTGAAAATCCCCCCTGAACCTGGGGCAGCATCCTACCTGTCAATCCTACTGTGAGGATCCTATAACAAGGGGTGATGGGGGTGTCCCCCAGCATTGCATCCATTGCATATCTTCCCTGGTATGCCTGGAAGTTACAGGTGCCTGGTGAACATCTTTCCTATTCTGCCTGGCAGTAATAGGTGCCTGGTGAATGGTCCCCAATAGAAAGGGTGAAGTTCAAGAGAGAACAGGATGGAGAAAATTAGTGAGGAATTTTCAGCCGCTCTGGGGGGCATTCTACCCAATTTCGTGTTGGAGGCATTCTCCGAGAAGGGCTTCCCATATGCAACCAAAGGTTAGACTTTGGTACTTTCCTTGAACTGGAGTCCCAGTTGGGACATTCACACAGTTCAGAGCATGGTCAGGTGCCATGGGAGTTATCCCAATCCAACCTTAGGAAAAGAAACCTTACAGGGGAGTCTTGCAGATTGCTGACCATCCTAATGACTTAAGTGGCTGACCCGTGCCCACCTAAAATTAGTATATTAGAGATAGAGTCAGGAAGGAATGGAGTAATTCACTCTACATCGCCCTTAGGCTTAAGGTACTGATTCTCTTCAAGCTGAATGCCATGATTTGCCCCATAGAGTAGCCATGGGCAGCAAACGTGGATTCATATAGCTATCCAAGACAGTTCCTGATGGAGAAGTGAATTTAGATTCATCCTCGAAACAGAGAGAGGCACAAGGAAGAAAAGGGCACTTACCAGAAGTTGAGCTCAGAAACCGATGAAGCAAGTTCCCGGTAGGGGGGCCGCAATATATGATGGTGGGTCAGCGAGCTGATGAGTCGGAAGAAAGATTTCTTGGTCTCTCAGGGCCTTCCAGAGGTGCTCTTTTATTTAGAGAATGGTACAGGATAACGTAGGGGCAGGACCCATGGGGAGTAAAGAGTTGCTTCATGGGGACAGGACCTATGGGTATTGAAGAGCTGCAGGCATGGGAACTGGACCCTTGGGCATTGAATAGCTGCTGCTGCTGCATGGGGAAAGGAGCCATGGGCAGTCAGATGTCCTGCTGCTGCCCTGAGTTGAGGGTAAGGGCAAATTTTATAAGGCATGGGTACGTGACATTTTTACTGGAAAAAGAAAAGATGATGTAAAAAGCCATTAAATGACTTCAGTACAGATGGAGTCTGGTTATTGTGTGGTCGTATAACATTAGATACGAATTTGGCCATATAGATAGGCATGTAGGTGAGCATCGCCTGGGCTTCTCTCACTGGGGCACCTCTAATTCATACCAAAAAAACTTCACAGGCTCATATTCTTTGACATATAGGCCAGGTAACCTTGGGCTTTTCGAGCTGGGGCAGCCTTAATCCACATCAATCGTCATTGTCTTTCTCAGCTATCTCCCATAGATACGCTTATCAGTCCGTTCTCCTTCATTCCAAGTTATGAATTTTGTGTTTCTTTAATCACCATATGTTCTCTAGGCTGATGTGTGAGTGTTTTCATGATTGTTGGGCATTGCCTTTGAATTTCCATCGTTCACTTGAAGGAATCTTTGCTATCCTGCCTAGGTCCAACTGAGCACTGAGAACACGAGGTCATGTTGGTTGGTTAGACATTCTGAGATCAGAAACTCCAAATTCTAGGTTGTCCAGGCAACCACCTTATGGACATAATGTTTCTGAGACAAATTAGAGAAATGTGATGAATTCCTTCTCCAGGTAAGATATTTTTATGTCTCTTTTCTAAATTTGGGAAGGCTGGAACTTGACCCTGGATCCATGGTCCTCGTAGTAGATTACATCTAGATACGGCTTTACTTTATTTCTGTAGGGTTTGTAAGTTGTTTGATTTACACCCTAAGCTCTGGCATGTTTATTATTCATTGAATATAAGTGTAATGTTCTAATTTTCAGCCAACTTCCTCACATATGCTTTCAAAACACATAGTCAATAATCTTCTACGGCCAGATGTGGGAGAGAATTTCACTGGTGCCAAAGTGAGCATTCTAGCTTTGGATGTCAGCCTTCACTTTGGATTGGTGATTCCCAGAGGGAATGAAAAAATCCAAAAAGGCGTGCTGCTTTGGGGCATAATGGATTTGATGCTGAAAGAGATTAGAGAAGATGAACTTCCAAGGACTGTGAATCTCCTCCAAATGCTTAATGATGCTACAGAAAGTAGACCATTGCAAATAGATTATGGGGAATACTATGAAGAGAATGTGTTCCATGCTAAACAGATGAACCAAGGGAAAATGTTACCGTCTATGATGTTATGAGTAATTACATTCACGAATAATCACAGCAGGCCATCTTCTTCCCATGTTCAGGAAAAATATTGGTCCACAAGTAAAATTCAGGGCCAGCCATGTGTTCAGGAGTGTAAGTGCCCACATTCCTATTGGGTGGCCTGGGATTCATGGATTCGCATCACTGGTACTGATCAGATTAGTAACGTTGGGAAAGATAGATTTCATGGTATGGTGTGTACAGAGATCACAAAGAAGTCGAAATTGTGAGCATACGTTAGAGATAGGCAATAGGAAAAAAACATGAAAATATTGCAATCTATCACACATCTGGTACACTTCCCTAAATACAGACTGAAGGAAGTGATGTGACCTGCATAGGTAGAATTGGCGGACTGCATGAGATAACACAATCATTGCACATCAGAGGCTTGAGTGGGCAACTTCAACTTTGGATGGACTCCAGGACTTTCACTGGGGAAAGTCTACACATTCGGCCATATTCACAAAATGTAACAGATAAAACCCAGGATAAACTTAAAGTAAAGAAACCATGTCTAGAGAGAATGTAGTAGACATTTAAAAGTTCAAGGGTAAAGTTAGAAACCCACAAGAAATCCAGGAAATGGAAAACTATTCAAGCTGGAAAGGGAGAGTAGTCATGTGCATAGAAGATGCTGGGACAACTTAGAAGTTTGAGGGAGTTTATGACATCACAGTGAACATGTCACCCAAGATGGCCTCATGGTTATAGTCTGAGGATTGTCCTAGGCTACGATACTCAAGTTAGAGATACCCAGAAGAGAATTTAAAAACAGAAACCAGGCACTGAAACTTGAAGAGAGAGAATACACGCTGATTAAAGGGGTAAGAAAGAAGTCATTGTGAGGAAGCAATAATAGGGGGACAAGCGCTGAGTGGAGAACATTGTAATCTACTCAAGTGTATGGGGAGGCCATGCTGATGCAAGCTTGAAACTTGATTTGAAACCAGAGGCTGGACTTGGGGCTTATCAGACCTACATTGTCCTTCTGCCTTAATCATAATCCAAAATTAAGAATGATCTCCTGAGGACACTGTAGACAATGATTGATGCTTCCTTTCCTATGCCCCTAGCATTCATTGAAGAGAAGTCTCACTTTCCATAGCTCTGGCATTACAGAGGCCCATTGGGTACATGCTAATGTGTCACAAGATATATCTTTGAACCCTTGAAGGAATGGACCCCCGTCATGCTTCGTGTATGTCCCATTGTTTGACATGGCTCCAGAATTGTGCTGAGAAGCACCCCATTCCAGACGGCTTCGTTGTTTTGTGAGGGCTGCCCTACCAGGCTAGTATGCTTGGTTTGGCTTCAATGAAATTCTCTCCCCGTATCTCTTGAAGTAGAATGATTATTAATATCGTGTATTGACAGCATATGTAAGGAGGTTGGCTCAAAATTAGAACATTACAATTATGTTTATAGAAAAATAAACATGCCAGAGCTGAGGATGTAAATCGAACAAGTAAAACACTCTATAGAAATATAGTAAGCCAGTATCTAGACGTAATCTAGTGGAACACTCAAGGATCGGGAGTAAAGTTCGAAACTTCCCAAATCCAGAAATGAGACAGAAAAGTATCTTACCTGCAGCAGAGTTCATCAGATTTCTCGAATATGTCTCGGAAACATAATGTCCGTGAAGGAGGTTGCCAGCACAACCTCGAATCTGGAGTTTCTGATCTCAGAATGTCAAAGCAACCAAGACGACCACGTGGTCTCAGGGCTCAGTGTCACCTCGGCCAGGATAGGAGTTTTCTACAGGTGACCGATGGAAATTCCAAGACAACACGCAAAAATCACCTAAAGACTCAGACCTCGGCATACAGAACATATGGTGATTACAGAAATACAAAAGTCATAGCTTGCAATGAAGGAGAACGGACTGATAAGCATAGCGAAGAGAGATAGGTCAGAAAGACTGTAATGATTAGACTTTGGAAAAGAGAAAAAAATCCCTGAAAATGGAAGGCCAATAGAAATCACATCTGAATAATCCACAGTGAAAGACTTCAGTCATTAGACAGACTCTGACTGGACGTTTGAAAGTCCGAGAAAGTCACAAAGCCAAAAACTGCAGCGAAGGTCAAACCTGGACTAACTGGAAGGGTGAGTTATGGGACTGCTCCACGCGGGCTCTGAAAGCCTGCATCCAAGAAGCTAGACAGGACAGCAGACACACGATTCTGACAAATCCTCTGACATCACAGAGGGCCAGAAAAAGAAGCTGGCCTCATCTACACAGGGCCAGAGGTGGGCTCAAATAGCATATTCAAGTCACATCCCACTCAACTGCAGGTTGCCAATGTAACACGAAAGGGGCCGGCCAGTGGGGAAGTGGTGAAGTCCACGCATTCTGGTTTGGGAGCCCGGCTTTGGAGACATGGAATCCTGCGGGTGAGCATCCTCACGGCTCATCCAGCCATTCTGGGGCAGATGTGTGAGGTAGTGTAGAGGTAGATGGGAAGTGACATTAGACAGCTCCACTCTTCCACAGCAAATACAGCAGCATGGCCCGCAGATGTGAGCACAGCCATAAACTTCTGCCAAAACAAAGCCAATCGAAAGTTGCAAAGAATTGAAAAATTGAACCTCAAAAAAGAAAGCATGCCAGTAAGAAGTAAAAGATATCTAGCAATAACCTTGGCCAAACAGGAGAAAGCTATGGAAACCGAAATCCAGCAAAGATTCTGGGGAAGAAACTCCAGAAGACACAAGGAGACGGAAGGCTATTCCGTGTTCTTCGAATGGAAGAACTAACACACTTGAAGCGTCCATACTGCATAAAGCCATCTCTGGATTCCATGCAGTACCAGTCAAAGTCGCAGCACTATTTCCCACAGAAATGGAAGAGAGAATCCTAGAGTTTCTATCCAGCAACAAAGGACACTGAATAGCCAAAGGAATACTGAGGAAAACGGACAAAGCAGCAGGCATCACACTTATTGATTTTCAGATATAGGATGAAGTGCTAGGTACGGAAACAGCACAGCCTGGTGCCCAAAAGAGGCACACAGACCCATGGAACAGAATCGAGAGCCCAGAGGTCAACTGACACACATATGGACAGCCCATTTTCGACCAGGGAGCCAAGAGGAGACAGCAGAGAAAGGAGAGTCTCGACAAGAAATGGTGCTGGGAAGACAGCACAGCCACATGGAACACAGTGAGAGTAGACCGTGATGTTACACCAGGGACACACACCACCTCGAAATGCATTAAAGCCTTGAACGGAAGACTTGAAAACGTGCAGCTTCTAGGAGAAATGCAGGCAGCTTGCTCTTTGCCATCTGGCTTAGCCACCTGTTTGTAAGAAGCATGTGTGACGGGGCAAGGGAAACGAAGGAAACAAGAAACAAGGGGGACTCCATGCAACGCAGAAGCTTCTGCCCAGCCAACGACACCATCGACTGAATGCAAAGACTGTGCAACAACTGACAGCAGATGTTTGCAAACCGCACATCGGAGAAGGGGTGAACAGCCATAAGATCCAATGAACTCATACGTCTTCACAGGAAAAGAAACAGCGAGCCCAATAAAACCAGGGCAAAAGATGGAAACAGACAGCTCTCCCAGGAAGATAGAAAGATGGCCAACAGGCTGTATGAAAACATGCTCATCAACATTAAGTCTCTGCTCAATGCAAATATGAACGGCACTGAGATAGCAGCTCACAGTGGTCAGAATGGCTATAAGGATGAAGACAGGAACCAACAAGTTTCAGAGAGGAGGTGGAGAGAAGGGAAGCCTCCTGCACTGCTGGTGGGAGTGTAAACCGGTGCAGCCACTACGCGAAGTGGTGTGGAATTGCCTCAGAATTTTCAGAATCCATTTACCACATGATCCAGGTATTCCTCTGTGGCGTATATATCCAAAGATCTTGGAAAGACTAATGCTCAGAGATCCGTGCATTGCTGTATTCCCCACAGCCTTACTCCGGATATGCAACACTTGGAAGCCTCCCTGATGCCCATCAAGGGACGAATGGAGAAGGAAGATGGGCTATATCCACACAATGGCATAGCACTCAGCTGTAGGAACAGATGCAGTGCAGCCATTTGTGACCACCTGAATGGCTCCTGAGGGTATCAGGGGAACTGAAACAAGCCCTGGGGTAAGGCCAAATACCACAGGATCTCAGATACAAGGAGAAGAGGAAAAATGGACCAAGAAACAGGTAGCACGTGACATAGGATTGGCAGTTCCCAGAGGGAAAGGGGGGTGGGGGACGGAGGGACAAAGAGTTGATTAGGCACAAGTGTGTGGTGAGGGCCTGTAATGAGGCTTACGCTGGTGAAGATGATGTAGCCTATACAGAAGTCTAAATCTATGAGGATGTAGATTTGAAAGCTATAGGATGTTAGAATGCAGGGTTACGGAAATCAATTCACATAAAATCAAAACTCCAAAAAGGGGTGCAGATTTACGGCCTAAAGCTTTGGAGGCTGAAAGAGATTACAGAAGATGAACATCCAAGGATTAGCAATCGCCTCCAAATGCTTAATGATGATACAGAAAGGTAGAACTTTGCAAAGAGATGAAGAGGAATACTACCAAGAGAACATGGTCCGAGCCAAATCATTAATCAACGGAAAATGCTACGGACACTAATGTTACTACTGCTTCCCTTCACGAATGATCGAAACAGGCCAACATCTTCCCAAATTCAGGCCAAAGGTTGGTCCAAAAGCCCAATTTGGGGCCGGGCTGTGGTGTAGCAGGTAAGTGCCCACATCCGCTTGGGCGGCCCGGGCTTCACCGGCTAGCATCACGCTTGGGGATCAGATTACTAGCATTAGGAAATACAGATTTCAAGGTCTGGTGGTCACAGAGATCATAAAGAAGTAGAAATGGTGAGGAGACCTTATCAGTACGCACCAGAAAAAGATCCAGGAGAATATTACAATCTATGAACGCATAAGGAACACTTCCCCAAATGATGAAGGAAGGAAAACATGTGACCTGCCAAGGTGGAATTGTCAGACTGCTAGGAGATCACACGATCAGTGTGCATCAGGGGAATGCCTGGGCAACTTCAACATGAGAGGGCCTCCCGGACGTTCTCTGGGGAAAGTCCACCCATTTGGCCATATCCACAAAAGATAAGAGATAAGACCCGGGATAAGCTTAAAGGAAAGAAACCGGTGTCTAGAGGGAACTTAGTAGACCCTTCAAGTCCTTGGAGAAAGTTAGAAACCGACAAGAAATCCAGAGCAAGGAAAACTATCCTACCTGGAAAGGGGGACTAGTCAGATTGGGATGAGACGGCTCTGAAACACTGTGTGCATTGAGGTTGTCAGGACAACTTAGAATCTGAGGGTGTTTATGACATCACGGTGAACATGTCACCCAAGATGGCCGCATGTTTACAGTCCGAGGATTGGCCTAGTCTAGGACACTCAAGTGAGAGATACCCAGAAACAGCTTTTCCAAACAAAAACTTGAAAGGATCAAACAGACTCTGATTCAAGGGAAAAGAAAGGAATCATTGGGAACAAGCGATAGACAAGCACAGAGAGGGGAACATTGTCACCTACTCAAGTAGATGGTGAGGTCGTGCAGATTCAATCTTGGAACTTGATTTGAAACAAGAGGCCAGACTTGGGGCTTATCAGACCTACGTTGTCCTTCTGCCTTACTCATAATCCAAAGTACAGAATGATCTCTTGGGGACGTTGAAGAGAAGAATCGAGGACTCCTTTCGTAGGCCCCTAACATCCTTTGAAGAGGACTCTACCTTTGCATAGCTCTGGCCTCACGGGGGCCCACTGGCTACATGCTAATGTTTCCCAAGAGATCTCTTCGAATCCTTGAAGGCATGGACGCCTGTCATGCTTGGGGTATGTAGCTTGGTTTGGAAGGGCTCTAGAAATGTGCTGAAAAGCACCCTTTTCCAGAGGGCTTCATTCCTGTGTGAAGGCTGCCCTCCCAGGCTACAGTGCTCAGTTGGGCTCCAATGAAATTAACTCCCCCATCTCTTGCCGTAGAAGGAGTACTGATTCTGTGTTTTGACACCATATGGAAGGAGGTTGACTGAAAACTAGAACATTACCATGATATTTAAAGAAAAATACACATGCCAGAGCTGAGGATGTCAATCAAACAGTAACAGACTCTGTAGAAATAAAGTAAGCCAGTATCTAGATGTAATCTAGGGGAGCGTTCAAGGTTCAGGGCTGAACGTCGAAACTTCTCAAATCCAGGGAAAGAGACGGAAGGATTTCTCACCTGGAGAGAGGAATTCATCAGACTCATCGAATTTGTCTCGGAACCATTGTGTCCGTGAAGGTGGTTGCCAGGACAACGTCTAACCTGGAGTTTCTCATCTCACAATGTCAAATGAAGCAAGATGGACATGTGTCCTCAGTTCTCAGTTGGACGTAAGCTAGGATAGCAAAGATTCCTTCAACTGACAGATGGAAATTCAAAGACAACATCCAACAATCACCAAAGCACCCACATGTCGGCCTACAGAACATATGGTGATTAAAAAAATACAGAATTCCTAACCTAGAATGAAGGAGAACCCACTGATAAGCATATCGAAGGGAGAGAGATCAGAAAGACCACTACGATTAGACTAAGGAAAGAAAACAAGCTCCCAGAAAATGGAAGGCAAACAGAAATCACACCTGAATACTCCACAGTGAATGAAGTCAGTGTTTACAAAGAGTCTGCTTGAACGTTTGAAAGTCCGAGAAACTCACAACCCCCAAATTTGCAGTGAATGTCAAACCTGGGCTAACTGGGAAGGGTGAGTTCTCAGACTGCTCCAAGCTGGCTCTGAAACCCTGTGTCCATGATGCTTGCTGGGACAGCAGAGACCCAATTCTGGCAAATCCCAGTGGCCCGGAAAAACCACCTGGCCTCGTCTACACTGGACCAGATTTGGGCTCAAGTAGCATATTCAAGTCCCATTCCACTCAACTGCAGGTTGCAAATGGAACATGAAAGGGGCCGGCCAGTGTTGCATAGGTGACGTCCGCGTGTTCTGTGTCGGCAGCGTGTGGTTGGCTGCGTGGAATTCTGGGGGTGAGCCTCCTCACCGCTCGTGCAGCCTTTCTGGGGCAGGCGTCCGAGGTAGTGTAGAGGCAGATGGGAAGCGTGTTAGACAGGACCAGTCTTCCTCAGCAAATACGGCAGCGTTGCCAGCAGATATGAGCACAGCAGTAAACATCTGCCTAAACAAAACCAATTAAAAGTTGCAAATGATAGAAAAACTGAACCTCAAAAAAAAAAAGCATGCTAGAAAGAAAAACAAGTAATCTAGGGATAACCTCCACAAAACAGGTGAAAGCTATGTAAACCGAGAAATAGCAAACCTTTGAGAAAGAAATTCCAGAGGACACAAGGAAACGGAAGGGAATTCAGTGCTCTTGGAATGGAAGAAAACGAAGAAAGCATGAGGTATCATCACAATGATTCCTTTCTCATGCCTTGGATCAGCGTCTCTTTGGTCTCTTCAAGTTTCTGTGCCCGGTTTCTGTTTGGAAAAGCTGTTTCTGGGTATCTCTCACTTGATTCTCCTAGCCTAGGCCAATCCTTGGACTGTAAACAAGTGGCCATCTTGGGTGACATGTTCACCGTGATATCATAAACACCCTCAGAATTCTAATTTGTACTGACAACCTCCATTCACACAGTGTTTCAGAGCCATCTCATACCAGTCTGACTACTCCCGTTTTCCAAGTAGGATAGTTTTCCCAGTTCTGGATTTCTTGTCGGTTTCTAACTTTCTCCTCAAACTTTGAAAGGTCTACAACATTCCCTCTAGACACGGGTTTCTTTCCATGAAGATTATCCCCGGTTTTCTCCCTTATCTTTTGTGGATGTGGTCAAACGGGTGGACCTTCCCCACAGAAATTCCTGGAGCTCCTCCCAAGTTGAATTTACCCAGGCAATTCTCTGATGCGCAATGAGCGTGTCATCTCCTAGGAGTCTGACAATTCCACCTGGGCAGGTCACATGTTTTCCTTCCTTCATCATTTGGGAAATTGTACCTTATGCATTCATAGGTTGTAATATTCTCAGCGTTCATTTTCTGGTGTGTATTGAAAATGTCTCCTCAGAATTTCTACTTCTTTATGGTCTCTGTGCCCACCATACTGTGAAATCTGTATTTCCTAATGCTATTAATCTGATCTGCAACCCTGATGATAGCAGGTGAAGTCCGGGCCGCCCAATCAGAACTTGGGCGCTTACCTGCTACACCACAGGGCCGACCCTGAATTGGGCTTTTGGACAAACCTTTGGCCTGATCTTGGGAAGATGTTGGCCTGCTTCGATCATTCGTGAAGGCAGTTAGTAACATCATGGACGGTAGCATTTTCCGCTGGTTCATGAGTTTAGCATGGAACACGTTCTCTTGATAGTGTTCCTCTTCGTCTCCTTGCAATGGTCTACCTTTCTGTAGCGTCC
Organism: Equus asinus; assembly: GCF_041296235.1. NCBI lineage: Eukaryota > Metazoa > Chordata > Mammalia > Perissodactyla > Equidae > Equus > Equus asinus. Next base: position 12,623,873 of record NC_091818.1, on the reverse strand, counting down.
TTAAGCATTTTGAGGTGATTACCAATCCTTCGAAGTTCATCTTCTCTAATTTCTTACAGACTCCAAAGCTTTAAGCCGTGAACCTTAACGTCTTTTGGGAGTTTTGATTTTACGTGAATTGTTTGCCATAACCCAGCATTATAACATCCTATACCTTTCAGATCTACATCCTCATAGATTTAGACTTCTGTGTACGTTACATCATCTTCACCACCGTAAGCCTAATTACAGGCCCTCACCACACACTTGTGTCAAATCAAGTATTTCTCCCTCTGGGCCCCGCCACCTTTCCCTCTGGGAACCAGAAATCCCATGTCACGTGCTACCTGTTTCTTGGTCCTTTTTTTCCTCTTCTCCTTGTAAGTGAGACCCTATGGTATTTGACCTTCCCTCTGGGGCTTGTTTCCATTCCCCTAAAACCCTCAGGAGCCATTCTGTTGGTCAGAAATGTCTGGAAGGCATCTGTTCCTGCAGCTGAGTGCTATGCCGTTGTGTGGCTATAGCCCATCTTTCTTGTCCCTTGATGGGCACCAGGGAGGCTTCCCTGTCTTCGATATCGGGAGTAAGGCTGTGGTGAGCACAGCGGTGCACGGATCTCTGTGCATTAGCGTTTGCAAGTTCTTTGGATATATATGCCACATAGGAGTACCTGGATCATGCGGTAGATGGATTCTGAAAATTCTGAGGCAATTCCACACCACTTCGTGTAGTGGCTGCACCGGTTTACACTCCCACCAGCAGTGCAGGAGGCTTGCCTTCTCTCCACCTCCTCTCTGAAACTTGTTGGTTCCTGTCTTCATCCTTATAGCCATTCTGACCACTGTGAGCTGCTATCTCAGTGCCGTTCATATTTGCATTGAGCAGAGACTTAATGATGATGAGCATGTTTTCATACAGCCTGTTGGCCATCTTTCTATCTTCCTGGGAGAGCTGTCTGTTTCCATCTTTTGCCCAGGATTTATTTGGCTCGTTGATTTTTCTCCTGTGGAGACATATGACTTCATTGGATCTTTTGGCTATTCACCCCTTCTCTGATGTTTGGTTTGCATACCTGCTGTCGCAGTTGTTGTGACGTCTTTGCACTGAGTCGATGGTGTCATTGGCTGGGCAGAAGCTTCTTTGTTGGATGGAGTCCCGCTTGTTTCTTGTTTCCTTTGTTGCCCTTGCCCAGTCACACATGCTTCTTCCAAATAGGCGGCCAAGCCAGAAGGCAAAGAGCAAGCTGCCTGCGTTTTGTCCTCGAAGAGTCACGGTTTCAAGTCTTCCATTCAAGGCCTTAATCCATTTCGAGGTGGCGTGTGTGCCTGGTGTAACATCACGGTCTACTCTCATTGTGTTACATCTGGCTGTGCAGTCTTTCCAGCACCATTTCCTGTCTAGAGTCTCTTTTCTCCGCTTTCTCCTCTTGGCTCCCTGGGCAAAAATGGGCTGTCCATAGGTGTGTGGGTTGATTTCTGGGCTCTCGATTCTGTTCCATGCAGGCCAGGCTGTGCTGTTTTGGTACCTAGCTCTTCGTCCTATATGTGGCAGTAAGAAAGTGTGATAATTGCTGCTTTGTTCGTTTTCCCCAGGATTCCTTTTGCTATTCAGGGTCCTTTGGTGCTGGATAGAAACTTTAGGATTCTCTCTTCTATTTCTGTGGGAAAGATTGCTGCAACTTTGACTGGGACTGCATGGAATCCAGACATTGCTTTGTCAACAAAATAATCCGTAACCAATCTGTAAATGAAAATTTGGGAGAGTTTATTCTGAGCTTCAATCTGAGGATTATAACCCAGGGCCTTTCTACCCAAAGGAAGAAAGAGCATCAGAGAAGTGGGGTGCACAGACTGGTTGTATTCCCATCATAGAGGATGTTTCACATAGGATTGAAATGTCCCATTTACAATAGTCGCAAGACTGCTCTGTTGGCACAGCGATTGATGGAAATAGCAGGTAGGTCTTCTGTCTCAGTGAACACAGTAGGGTGGCAGTCTGTTGTCTCCAGCTGACTGGTCACAGGTGAGCTGGATGGTCAAAGGTGAGTGCAGCAATCAGTTCCTAGCCTAGGGAGAAATGCTTATCCCTAAAGAAATGCTAATGTGGGGGAAGTTGCACCTTTATCTCAAGGGCCATAGGAAAGGTCTAAGCAGATATGCAATGCGTGCTAAATAGCAATAGTCAGGCCCTTTTGGAAAAAACAAAATCAGGCCGAATTAGGTTTATATCAAATGGCTTTCTCATATAGTCCAATATATCCAATTGCTTCCCATTTTTATTTGAGCTTTATGCCCTATGGACGTTTCAAGTGTGTCCGTTGTTGCATTCGAACGGCACGGAATAGCCTTGCGTTTCCTTGTGTCTTGTGGAATTTCTTTCCCCAAAACTTTGCTAGTTTTTGGTTCCCATCACTTTCTCCTGTTTGTCCAAGGTTATTCGCAGGTATCATTTTCTTCTCACTGGCATGGGTTTTTTTTGAGGTTCAGCTTTTCTATTCTTTGCAACTTTTAATCAGTTTTGGTTGGCAGAAGTTTATGGCTGTGCTCAAATCTGCTGGCCGTGCTGCTCTCTTTGCCGAGGAAGAGTGGCACTGTCTAACATCACTTCCCATCTGCCTCTACACTAGCTCCGACGCCTGACCCAGAATGGCTGGACGAGCGTTGAGGAGGCTCACCCCCAGGATTCCATGCGGCCGACCCTGGCCTGCCGACCCAGAACACGTGGACTTCACCGCTGGCCCACTGGCTGGACCCTTTTGTGCTGCATTGGCAACCTGCGGTTGAGTGGAATGTGACTTGAATATGCTACTTGAACCCAACTCTGGCCCTGTGTAGATGAGGCCATGTTGTTTCTCTGGCCCACTGTGATGTTGGAGGATTTTTCAGAATCGTGTCTCTGCTGTCCAGTCTAGCTTGGTGGACACAGGGTTTCAGAGCACGCGTGGAGCAGTCTCATAACTCACCCTTCCCAGTTAGGCCAGGTTAGACCTTCCCTGCAGTTTTTGGGGTTGTGACTTTCCCGGACTTTCAATCGTTCAAGCAGAGTCTGTCTAAAGACTGACATCTTTCACTGTGGATTATTGAGGTGTGATTTCTGTTGGCCTTCCATTTTATGGGACCCTGTTTGCTTTTCCATGTTCTAATCATCATGTTCTTTATGAGCTTGTGCTTTGACATGCTTATCAGTGCGTTCTCCTTCACTCCATTTTAGGAATTTTGTATTTCTTTAATCACCATATGTTCTGTAGGCAAAGGTGTGAGTCCTTTCGTGATTGTTGGGTGTTGTCCTGGAATTTTCATCGTTCACTTGAGGGTATCTTTGCTATCCCAGCCTAGATCCAACTGAGCACTGACTACACGTGGTCATCTTGGTTCGTTTGACATTGTGAGATGATAAACTCCAGGTTCGAGGTTATCCTGGCAACCACTTTCATGTGCCCAATGGTTCCGACACAAATTAGATGAATCTGATGAATTCCTCTCTGCAGGTGAGAGACCTTCTGTCCCTTTTCTGGATTTGGGAAGTTTCGTGCTTGACCACCGATCCTTGAACTTTCCACTAGATTACGTCTAGATACTGGCTTACTTTATTTCTACAGGGTTTGTTATTTGTTTGATTTACATCCTCAGCTGTGGCATGTTTATTTTTCTTTAAGGATAATGGTAATGTTCTAATTTTCTGCCATCCTCTCTACGTGTGGTTTCGAAACACATTATCAATACTCCTTCTACGGTAAGAGATATGGGGAGAGAATCTCACTGATCCCACTGAGCCCTGTAACCTGGGAGGCCAGCCTTCACAAAGGATGGAAGCCCTCTGCAAAAGGGTACTTTTCAGCACACTTCTAGAGCCCTTCCAAACCAAGAGACATACGCAAGCATGGCAAAGGGCCATTCCTTCAAGGCATCAATGAGCTCTCTTGTGACATATTGGCATATACCCAGTGGGCCCCCGTGACTTGAGAGCTGAGGAAAGTGAGAATTCTCTTCAAGAATGCTAGGGGCCTAGGAAAGGAGGCCTCGATTCTTCTCTTCAATGTCCTCAATTGATCATTCTTGACTTTGTATTATGTGTAAGGCAGAAGGACAACGTAGGTCTGATAAGCCCCGGGTCCGGCCTCGTTTTTCAGAACACATTTCCAGCTTGAATCAGCATGGCCTCCACAGATTTCCGTAGATGACAATGTTGCCCTCTGAGTACTTGACCCTCTATTGTCTCTTCTTCCCAATGATTCCTTTCTCATCCCTTGAATTAGCGTCTCTTTGATGTCTTCAAGTTTCTGTGCCTGGTTTGTGTTTGGAAAAGCTGTTTCTGTGTACCTCTCACTTGAATATCCTAGCCCAGGCCAATCCTAGAGCTGGAAACCTATGGCCAACTTTGGTGACATGGTCACCGTGATGTCATAAACACGCTCAGAATTCTAAGTTGTCCTGACAACCTCCATGCACACAGTGTTTCAGAGCCATCTCATACCAGTCTGGCGACTCCCCTTTTCCAGGTGTGATAGTTTTCCTTTTTCTGGACTTCTTGTCGGTTTCTAACGTTATCTTTGAACCTTGAAAGTTCTAGTACATTCCTTCTAGACAGTGGTTTCTTTCCTTTAAGATAGTCCTCGGATTTATCTCTTATCTTCTGTGGATGTGGCCAAATGTGTGGACTTTCCCCACAGAAAGTCCTAGAGTCCCTGCAAAGCTGAAGTTACCCAAGCAATCCTCTGATGAGCAATGATCATGTTAACTCATAGCAGTCTGGTGTTTCCACCTTGGCAGGTCAGATGTTTTCCTTCCTTCATCATTTGGGGAAGTGTACCTGATGTGTTCATAGATTGTAATATTCTCATGGTTCATTTGCTGGTGTGTATTCATAAGGTATCCTCACAATTTCTACTTCTTCATGATCTCAGTCGGCACCATAACTTGAAATTTATATTTCGTAATGCTTCTAATCAGATCTGCACCTGAGATGCCAGCCTGCAAGTCCCAGGCCGCCCAAGTGGAACATGGACACTTACCCACTACACCAGAGGGCTGGCCCTGAATTGGACTTTTGGACCAACCTTTGGCTTGAACTTGGGGAGATGGTCTGCATTGATTATTCGTAAAGGTAATTAGCAGTAACATCGTGGACAGCAACATTTTCAGTTGGCTCAGGAGTTTAGCACGGGTCATGTTCTGTTGGTAGTGTTCCTCTTCATCTCTTTGCAATCGTCTACCTTTATGTTGCATCATTAAGCATTTCGAGGTGATTGTCAATCCTTTGAAGTTCATAATCTCTAAACTCTTTCAGCCTGCAAACTTTATCCCTTAGACCTGCTTGCCTTTATGGAGTTTTGATTTTAGGTGAATTGATTTCCATAACCTAGCATTAGAAAATCCTATAGCTTTCAGATTTACATCCTCATAGATTTAGACTTCTGTGTATGCTACATCTTCTTCCCCACAGTAAGCCTAATTACAGGCCCACACCCCACACTTGTGCCTAATCAACTCTTTCTCCCGCCGTCCACTGCCACCCGTTCTCTCTGGGAACCACCAATCCCATATCACGTTCTACCTGTTTGTTGGTCCTTATTTTAATCTTCTGCTTGTAAGTGAGATGCGATGGTATTTGATTTCTCCCTTGGGCTTGTTTCAGGTCCCCTCCCACCCTCAGGAGTGATTCTGCTGTCACAAATCGCTGGACTGCACTCTTTCTTACAGCTGAGTGTTTTGCCTTTGTGTGGATATAGCCCAACTTCCTTCTCCATTGGTCCTTTGATGGGCACCAGGGCGGCTTCCAAGTCTTGGATATCGGGAGTAAGGCTGTGGTGAACACAGTGGGGCAGGGATCTGTGTGCATTAGTGTTTCACAGTTCTTTGGATAAACACGCTGGAGAGGAATTGCTGGATCATATGGTAGATGGATTTGGAAATTTCTGAGGCAATTTCACATGGCTATGCCTAGTGCCCTCACCGGTTTGCACTCCCAGCAGAGGTGCAGGACTCTTCCCTTCTCTCCACCTTCTCTCTGACACTTGTTGTTTCCTGTTTTGTTCCTTATAGCCATTCAGAACACAGGGAGCTGTCATCTCATTGCCGTGAGGATTTGCGTTGGCCTTATACTTAATGGTGTTGAACATGTGTTCATACAGCTGTTGGCCACCTTTCTGTCTTCTTGGGGTAAATCTCTGTTTCCATCTTCTGCCAGGTTTTAATGGGCTTGTTGTTTTTTCTCTTGTGGAGACGTGTGTGGTCACTGGGTCTTTTGGCTATTCAGCCCTTCTCAGATGTGTGGTTTGAAACATCCTCTCCCTGTTGTTGTGCTGTCTTTGCATTGAGTGGATGCTTTCCCCGGCTGGACCGAAGCTTCTACGTTGGGTGGAGTCCTGCTTCTTTCTTCTTTTCTTTGTTGCCCTTGCCCAGTCACACATGCTTCTTCCAAATAGGCGGCCACCCCAGATGGCAAAGAGCAAGCTGCCTGTGTTTTCTCCTAGAAGTTTCACTGTTTCAAGACTTCTGTTGAAGGCTTTAATCCATTTCGAGGTGGTGTGTGTGGCTGGTGTAACATCATGATCTACTCTTATTGTGTTACATGTGGCTGTGCAGTCCTCCCAGCATCATTTATTTTAGAGACTCTCCTTTCTCCACTGTCTCCTCTTGCCGTCCTCATTGCAAATGCGCTGTCCATATATGTGTGAGTTGACCCTTGTGTTCTTCATTCTTCATTCTTCAAACCATTGGGGTTTGTGCCTGTTTTGGGGACCAGGCTGTGCTGGTTCGGTACCAAGCGCTTCGTCCTACATGTTGAAATCAAAGTGTGATACGTCCTGCTTTGTTCGTTCTCCTCAGAATTCCTTTGGGTATTCAGGGTCCCTTGTTGCTGGATAGAGACTTTAGGATTTTCTCTTCTATTTCTGTGGGAAAGATTGCTGCAAATTTGACTGGGATTTCATGCAACCCAGAGATTGCTTTATCCATTGCGGACGTTTCAGGTGTTTCAGATCTTACATTCCTAAAGCACAGAATACCCTTCTGTTTCTTTGTGTTTTCTGGAATTTCTTTCCCTAAAGCTTTGCTAGTTTTTGGTTTCCATAGCTTGCACCTTTTTGTCTAAGCTTATTCCTAGAAATCTTATTCTTCTTACTTGCATGTTTTTTTTCCAATGGTTCAGTTTTTCTATTCTTTGAAACTTTTCATTGCTTTTGTTTTGGCAGATGTTTATGGCTGTGCTCACATCTGGTGGCGATGCTGCTCTATTAGCTGGGCAAGAATAACGCTGTCTGACGTTGCTTCCCATCTGCCTCTACACTACCTTGGACGCCTGCCCCAGAATATCTGGACCATTGGTGAGGAGGTTCACCTCCAGGATTCTGCATGGTCTGCCCTGGGTGCCGACCCAGAATTTGTGGACTTCACCACTGCACCACTGGCCAGCACCTTTCATGTTCCATTGGAAACCTGCATTTGATGTGGAATGTGAGTTGAATATGCTATTTGGGACAAATCTTGCACTGTGTAGACGAGGCCAGTTTGTTTTTCTTCTCCACTGTGATGTCAGAGGATTTCTCAGAATTGTGTCTCTGCTATCACGGCAAACTTCATCGACACAGGTTTTCAGAGCCAGATTTCAACAGTCTCATAACTCACCCTGACCAGTTAGCCTAGGTTTGACATTTGCTACAGTTTTTGGGTTTGTGACTTTCTCTGTCTTTCGAACGTTCAGGGAATGTCTAAAACGGACATCTTTCATTGTGGATTATTCAGGTGTGATTTCTGTGTGCCTTCCATTTTCTGGGACGGTTTTTTGTTTTCCATGTTATAATTGTTGATATAGGCTCAGCCAGCTGAAGACTCGAATGAAAGATTTCTCGGACATTGAATGTCTGGCACTGGTGCTCTTTTATTTAGAGAATAGTATGGGATAGCATGGGGACAGGACCCATGGGTAGTGAAGAGTTGCTGCTGCTCCTTGGGGATGGGACCCATGAGCACTCAAAGCTCCTGCTGCTGCCCTGAGTTGAGGGGTAGGGCTAGTTTTATAAGTCATGGGTACATGATTTATTTTTACTGGAAAAAGAAATGATGTGGTAAAATGTCTTTAAATGATTTCAGTGCAGACGGGGTCTGGTTATTGTGCAGTCATTTAACTTTAGATACGGATCTGGCCCTGTAGATCAGCATGTAGGTGAGGATGAGCTGAGCTTCTCACCCTGAGTCAGCCCTATTCTACCTGCTCATATAGTTTGGCATGTAGGCCAGATCACCTTGGGCTTCCCTAGCTGGGGCAGCCTTAATCCATATCATAAACACCCCCTGAACCGATTTGGACTGGAGAGGTTTGGGGATATGGACGATGGTCAGTCTTCTGTAACCACTTATGGCTGTACAAGGGTGCAGAGCTGTCCCTAAGTGGGGTCATAGGTACAGGTAGGAAGTTCAGTGGACTGGAAGCCTTCACCTGTGGAGTTCAAGGCTGACAAGGTATACAGAGCCTCTGGAGACGGGAGAATCATTTGACGAGAGGTGGTCCAGGAGGTGAAACTTTTTTCACATGTGGAAGACAGACAATGAAACAGACAACAAACTATAATAAGAAATACAAGCAGTATGTTTAACCCAATGTATAACTTATGGAAGTAGTGCAGAAACCTGGTCCTGACTTGGAGTTCAACCAATCGTTTAGAGTTAGGGTTGATACGACATGGATTTAATTTGGTGGTTGGGATAGGAAGCCAGAAATATTTTGACAGTAGTCAGGAATATAGACACAACATTCAGTTTTTATAATGGCATAGGTGCCCCCTTGTGCTGCTGTCAAGACATCCAGTGCCATTTGGATTTGGAGGACTGCCTTACACATTTGGGATACTTCTAAATTGAGCAGCGAAATGCTATGTTGTGCATCATTTAATGCCTTCATAATAAATTTGTTTAGGACTTCCATGTGCAAGACGACACTTTCGATTCCTAATTAGGTAAGGAAAATTGCGGAAAGATGTTCATACCAGTGGAAGACAGATCTGGTTCAGCGCTGCTGCAGGTTGGGTAGGATAGCAGGAGGAGATGTAGTAAATGTAGTTCTACCCTGCTTCCAGCTAAAGCCTAGTGTGCATCGTGCAATCCACTTAGGTGGCAGCAAAGGCCATAAATTGGAGCTGCATAGCCACTGAGCACCATTAGAGACTAACCAAAGCGTGCTGGGCTGTCTATCCCAGTCAGTCCCAAACCAATCAGTACTTTTTTAAGACTATGATATGAGAACACATATAACAGCGAATTTTTCCCATAGGTCGGCTGTTATTAGGCCATGTATCACAAGTGTGATTGGTTTGTTCCCAACAGAGAGTGACCTTTTACTGAGTTGACCACTAGTAGGAGTGAACCAAATACATTCATAACAAAATTCATATGGTCCATCCTGTGTGTAGACATAAGTTGGGGACTTTCCCTTTGGAACTTGTTGTTTCGGATCCACCTGTGACAAGGCAAATCTAGTTAGTATTTGGGGAGTAGTTTTAAAGGAAAATGTTTGATTGTGGCCAGGGAACTCGCACGTGTCAGACATAGATGAGCACAAGGAGACATTACGATTAGTAATAGATGAATCTTGTGGATGAAAAGAGCTAGAATCTAATATCCATGAATGCCTACTATAGCTTCTACAGAAACATAATATTTTCTCTCTAAATCACCCTCATTATTACAAAAGATAGCCAAATCAGGATTAACAGGTTTGCAAGTTAAGTGTAGTTTCAATACAACTTGCTCCAATTATTTACATAACAGCTACAAGAATAGCAATTGTTTATACAGGCTTTTTTAAGTATGCTTTGCTGGAAATTTTTATGAGGAATCACAGATTGTACTGTGAAAGCCGCTAGAGGCCAGAAAAGCCAAGCCAAGGATTTGCCATCAGATTTTGCCTGCAGTACTTACAGATTTGAGTGGAGTTCTCTTTGAGGTCTCCCCAAAGTATTCGGAGGTTACTTGCACCTGCCAGAGAAGCACGTTTCCTTACTTAACGGGTAAGATAGCCAGAATCTCTGTAAACAAGGTACCAGGCCCGTGTTTCCGAGTGGCCATATTCCAGAAAGTCCAATCTTTGTTCCTCAAATGCTGTCTTGTTATATCTGACCCTGTATGTTTCAAATAAGACATTCCAGTCAAAGGGAGAAGCTTGTCAAAACATATCCAAAGTTTTTAAAATGCTTGTTCAAATAGGAAGCAACACTCACTGTGAAACAATGCTCAGGTATCTATTCAAAGTGATGACAGAAAGAGTCAAAAATCTTAAGAGTGACCTCAGTCATTGTTTTCACAAAACACATTTCTCTCTTGGGTAGACTTCCTCAAAGGAACAGCTTTTATAACGTCTTTATCAAGAGCAGATCCAAAGTTCAAGAAAAAGTATCCTTTTAGAGAAAACCAAATTTCAATTTCTGCACCTACTTATTTTGAACATTCAAACTCATTCACTTAATTGAACTTACTTTAGTCTACTTGAGTAGGCATAAAACTCTTTTCAGAATTTCTACTTCACAAGCCTTCTACAACTTTCTTTTTCGTTTTCAGAATGTGTCAACAACTCTTTCTTTTTTCCTTTCTAGTACATTAGGACAAATTTACCTTTTTTCACCCATCAAACAAAAATATTTCCATTCTTTATACCTTTTTTACTGAAAGCATACATTTTAACTTCCCTGAATACAGAGCTCTATTAATAAGGAATTTCCTGTAGCTTTAATTCCATAAGTTAATTAGAACTTTTAAGGCTTAACAGTTCTACTAAACACTAAAAAGTAAGCAATTATGAATTGTCTTTTGTATCAGCAGTCTAAACACTTCATAAATTTAGAAACATGCTGCTTTACAATAAAACACAAGGCATGCTTTTTGATACACCCACACGCTTTTAGCCTCTTCAAGAAGAAGCCCAAAGTAGATAACTTAGATATGTTTATTAATAATGGTTCAGTGTTTCATCCTATCCAAAAATGACCCTTATATTCATCTTTTTATCATTTAACTTAACTTTTCAAAAGTCAAGATTGTTACACAGAAAAATTTTGAAGCTGTTTTGTTTCAACAAGTATGCTGACCATAAAAGTTATTGTACTCACCTTTATGAGTTTTATGTATTTAAACCATTTGTTTCCAACAACCATGTTCAGATTACCTATGGAAACCTCATGAGGAATTAGACAAAACTGGTCATCATTTAAAGCTATTATTTTACTGACAAATTTAAGAAAGTGAACTTATATGACTAGATAACCCAGGCTGAATGCCTGCATCCTATGCAAATACCGACAACTCTGACAACAAGATAATTTTCAATCAAACCAACAAACTTTAACAAGCTTTCATTTACCAAAGGTTAATTCACATCACGTTAACTTTGAAAGGCACTGAGTTAATTTCTACTACATTTAGAATTTATGTAAGCACTTTCTTTAAGCCAACTAAACAGAGATCTTAATTTTGGCCATACCATCCAGGGGTAAAAATATCACACGTATAATGTACACATAGACACACATAGACAGAGACTGTACAACCATTGTTTTAAAAACTACTCCAGTGAGTCAGGTACAATAATATAGAGCTCACCAGTTATGAATCCACACTTTGTTTTGAGCCTTTTTACTAATACTTATGGAGAAGACCCTCGAGATGGTAGACTTTTTGCAAGGGTGCACTTATGACCATTTATCCTTTCCCCTCCTTTTTTTTTCAGTCCTAAGAATGAGTGATGGGCTACATAGCAGTTCCTTCAGAGGGGGAATGAGAATCCTTTTCATGATAAAGGGAGTAGGTGGAATCTGAACTGCCTCTAGAGCTGTCTTTCCAGTCTTGCAAGGATTTTGTAAGGACAGTTGCTCTTGATTTCACAGAAATTGGACTGAAACTTGAAGGACATTCTAGGTTGATCTACCTGTCCAACTGCACCAGAAAGGCACAGAGATACATCACAAATTTTCTCCCAGATAAAGTTTCTGGGGCATACCAATACAATTGAAAGTGTTTCTAATTAGTTAGAATGACCCTAAGTGGTGAGTCTCTTGGGATGCTTACGTCATTCCCCATGGCAGTAAAGCCAGTGTCGGACTGACAGTGAACTGGACAAGGGTGCAGTGCCTACAAAGGCCTGGAACATGCTGGAGGCCGGGGCTCCCAGTACCCGGGTTGAGAGTTAAGTCCATTGCAAAATATTTTCAAGTTTTTCAATTTTACAGAATGTCCAGTTTCTGGTCAAGTCCAGCCTGAACTTAAGCTCGACTTGGTGACAACAGAGGACATGATGAGCAAAACAAAGAAATTAAAAGAAGACACCAGACCTCACCCTCATGGCCATTCCCAGAGGGTTATCATGATAAAAGTCACACAACAGTTCCAATGCTGGGGCACACTACCCTAGCACGACAGTTCACAGAATAAATCACAGGTCTCCTAACCTCATAGCCAATTCAGTAGGTGACTAAAATACTCAATGAGTCAACCGCCAACAGGGGGCACCCTACTTGGCATCACGGGGTGATCAGACCCAGAAAGCCAAAGTTGGGGCTCCCAGTGTTGGAGGACTTGACTGTTGAAAGATTTCTTTGTTTCCCGGTTGCAAAGCTCAAAAGGAGACGAAATTGGCCATTGTAACTCTAAGAAAGATGAAAGAGACAGGCCCATTACCTTGAAAATCCCCCCTGAACCTAGGGAAGCATCCTACCTGTTGTTCCTACTGTGGGGTGCCTATAGCAAGGGGTGATGGGGGTGTCCCTCAGAATTGCATCCCTTGGATACCTTCCCTGCTATGCCTGGCAGTAACAGGTGCCTGGTGAACATCTTTCCTATTCTGCCTGGAAGTAATAGGTGCCTGGTGAGTGGTCCCCAAGAGAAAAGGAGAAGTTTAAGAGAGAACATGATGGAGAAAAATAGTGAAGAAGTTTCCACCATGCTGGGGTCATTCTACCCAATTGCATGTTGGAGCGATTCTCCAAAGAAGGGTTTCCAATACTCAGACAAAGGTTAGACGTTGGTACTTTCCCTGAACTGAAGTCCCGATTGGGACATTCACACAGTTCAGATGGTCAAGTGCATGGGAGGTATCCCAATCCAGCTTTAGGGATAGAAACCTTCCACGAGAGTCTTGGAGATTGCCAACCATCCTAATGACTTAAATGGCTGACCCGTTCCCACGTAAATTTTATGTATTAGAGATAGGGTCAGGAAGGAATGGATTAATTCATTCTACATCACTCTTAGGCTTAAGGTACTGATTCTCTTCAAGCTGAATCCCAGATTTGCACCATAGAGTAGCCATGGGCAGCAAACATGAATTCATGCAGCTATTCAAGACAGTTCCTGATGGAGAAGTGAATTTAGATCCATCCTCGAAAAAGAGAGAGGCACAAGGAAGGAAACGGCACTTACCAGAATTCGAGCTCACAAACCAATGAAGCGCATTCCCGATATGGGCCACGAGATATGATGTGGGGTCGGCAAGCTCAAGAGTTGAAAATAAGATTTCTTGGACCCTCAAGGTCTGGCAGTGGTGCTCTTTTATTTACAGAATAGTACAGGATAGCCTGGGGACAGGACCTATGGGCAGTGAAGAGCTGCAGGCATGGGGAGAGGACCCATGGGCAGTGAAGAGCTGCTGCTGCTGCTGCATTGGGAAAGGACCCATGGGTAGTCACAGCTCCTGCTGCTGCCCGGAGTTGAGGTTAAGGACTAATTTTCTCAGGCATGGTTACGTGACTTACTTTTCCTGGAAAAAGAAAAGATGATGTAAAAAGTCATTAAATGATTTCAGTTCAGATGGGTTCTGGATATTGTGTGGTCATATAACACTAGATACAAAACTGGCCCCATAGATAGGCATGTAGGTGAGCATGACCTGGGCTTCTCTCACTGGGGCACCTCTAATTCATACCAAAAGAAATTCAACGGGTCCTATAGTTCTGCATGTTCACCAGCTAACCTTGGGCTTTCGAATGGGGGCAGCCTTAATCCACATCAATCCTCATGGTCTTTCACAGCTGTCTCCCATAGATATGCTCATCAGTGTGTTCTTCTTCATTCCAAGTTAGGAATTTTGTATTTCTGTAATCACCATATCTTCTCTAGGCCGATGTGAGTGCTTTCGTGATTGTTGGGTTATGTCTTTGAATTTCCATCGTTCACTTGAAGGAATCTTGGCTATCCTAGCCTAGGTCCAACTGAGCACTGAGAACACGAGGTCATCTTGGTTGGTTTGACATTTTGAGATCAGAAACGCCAAATTTTAGTTTGTCCTGCCACCACCTTATGGACATAATGTTTCCGAGACACATTAGAGAAATCTGATGAATTCCTCTCTCCAGGTAAGATATTTTTATGTCTTTTGTTCTGAATTTGGGTAGGCTAGACCTTGACTTCGGATCCTTCATTGTGCCAGTAGATTATGTCTAGATACTGGTTTACTTTATTTCTGTAGGGTTTGCTAGTTGTTTGGTTTACATCCTCAGCTCTGGCATGTTTATTTTTCGTTAAATATAAGTGTAATGTTCTAATATTCAGCCAACTTCCTCACATACGGTGGCAAACAACATAATCAATACTCTTCTATGACAAGAGATAGGGGGAGAGAATTTCATTAGGGCCAAACGGAGCATTTTAGCTTTGATGGCAGCCTTCACTTTGGATTGGTGGTTCCCAGAGGGAAAGAAAAAATCCAAAAAGCTGTGCAGATTTCCAGCATAAAGCTTTTGAGGCTGAAAGAGATTAGAGAAGATAAACTTTCAAGGATTGTGAATCTCCTCCAAATGCTTAATGATGCTACAGAAAGGTAGACCATTGCAAATAAATTAAGAAGAATACTACAAAGACAACGTGTTCCATGCTAAACTCATGAACCAAGGGAAAATGTTACCTTCTGTGAGGTTACTACTCATTACCTTCACGAATAATCACAGCAGGCCAGCTTCTTCCCAAGTTCAGGCAAAAGATTGGTCCAAAAGTAAAATTCAGGGCCAGTCATGTGTTCTGGTGTGTAAGAGCCCACGTTCCTAGTCTGTGGCCTGGGACTCATGGATTCGCATCACGGGTGCTGATCAAATTAGTAACATCAGGAGAGATAGATTTCATGGTATGGTGCGGGCAGAGATCATACATAAGTGGAAATTGTGAGCATACCTTATCCATATGCACCAGGAAAACAACATGAAAATATTGCAATCTATGACGCATCAGGTAGACTTCTCAAATACAGAATGGAGGAAGTGATGTGACTTGCATAGGTGGAATTGTCGGACTGCACAGGATGACACGATCATTGAACATCAGAGGATTGGCTGGGCAACTTCAACTTGGGAGGGCTTCGTGGACTTTTTCTGGGGAAAGTCTACATATTTGGACATATCCACAAAATGTGACAGATAAAACCAAGGATAAACTTAAAGTAAAGAATTCAGTGTCTAGAGAGAATGTAGTAGAAATTTAAAAGTCCAAAGATAAAGTTATAAACAGACAAGAAATCCAGGAAATGGAAAACTATCAGACTGGTATCAGATGGCTCTGAAATACTGTGTGCATGGAAGACGCTGGGACAACTGAGAAGTTTGAGGGTGTTTATGACATCACAGTGAACATGTCACCCAAGATGGCCTCATCTTTATAGTCCGAGGATTGTCCTAGGCTACGATACTCAAGTGAGAGATACCCAGAAAAGAATTTAAAAACAGAAACCAGCACTGAAACTTGAAGAGTTAGAATTGCCGCTGATTAAAGGGATAAGAAAGAAGTCATTGTGGAGAAGCAATAAATAACAGAGAGACAAGCACAGAGTGGAGAACATTGTTATCTACTCTAGTAGATGTGGAGGTCGTGCTGATTGAAGCTTGCAACTTGATTTGAAACCAGAGGCTGGACTTGGGTCTTATCAGACCTACATTGTCCTTCTGCCTTAATCATAATCCCAAATCAAGACAGATCTCCTGAGGACATTGTAGAGAAGGAGCGATGCTTCCCTTCCTATGCCCCTAGCACTCATTGAAGAGAAGTCTCACTTTCCATAGCTCTGGCTTTACGGAGGCCCACTGGGTACATGCTAATTTGTCACAATACGTCTCTTTGAACCCTTGAAGGAATAGAACCCCGTCATGCTCCAGGTATGTCGCATTGTTTGGCAGGGCTCCAGAAGTGTGCTGAGAATCACCCTTTTCCAGAGGGCTTCATTGCTTTGTGAGGGATGCCCTACGAGGCTAGTGTGCTCAGTTTGGCTCCAATGAAATACTCTCCCCCATCTCTTGGAGTAGAATGATTACTGATGACGTGTATTGACACCATGTGAAAGGAGGTTGTCTGAAAATTAGAGCATTACAATTATCTTTATAGAAAAATAAACATGAGGTTGTAAATCAAACAAATAACACACCTTATAGAAATACAGTAAGCCAGTATCTAGACGTAATCTAGTGGAACGTTCAAGGATCGGGGTCTAGATCGAAACTTCCCAAATCCAGGAATGAGACAGAAAAGTATCTTACCTGGAACGGTATTCATCACATCTGTCTAATTTGTCTCGGGTACATTATGTTCATGAAGAAGGTTAACAGGACAAACTAGAATTTGGAGTTTAAGATGTCAGAACGTCAGACCAACCAAGATGAACACGTGTTCACAGTGCTCATTTTGACGAAGGCTAGCATGGAAAAGATTGCTACAAGTGACCAATGTAAATTCAAAGACAACACCCAACAATGAAAAGCACTCACACGTAGGCCTATAGAACATAGAGTGGTTGAAGAAATAGAAAATTGATACCTTGGGATGAAGGAGAACGGGCTGACAAGCATACCAAAGGGGGAAATCTGAGAAAGACCACGATGATTATGCTATGGAAAAACAAAACGGGCTCAAAAGAAGGAAGGCAAACACAAATAACACCTGAATAATCCACAACGAAAGGTGTCAGACTTTAGACAGACTCTGCTTGAACTTTTGAAAGTCAGAAAGTGACACAAACCAAAAAACTGCAGCGAGGTAAAACCTGGGCTACCTGGAAAGGGTGGGTATGAGACTCCTCCAAACGTCCTATGAAACCCTGTGTCCATGAAGCTTGCCAGGAGAGCAGAGACACAATTATGACAAATTCTCTGACATCGCAGTTGACCAAAAATACAAACTGTCTACATCTACTCAGTGCCAGAGTTGGGCTGAAGTAGCCTATTTAAGTCACATTCCACTCAAATGCAGGTTGCCGAGGGAACATGAATGGGGCTGGTCAGTAAAGAATCAGGGAAGTCCACACACTCTGAGTTGGCAGCCAGGAGTTGGCAGGGTAGAATCCTGGGGGTAAACCTCCTCACCGCTGGTACAGCCATTCTTGGGCGGGAGTGGGAGGTAATGTAGAGGCAGATGAGAAGCGACATTACACAGAGCCACTCTTCCTCAGCAAATACAGGAGCATTTCCAGCAGATGTGAACACAGTGATAAATCTCTTTCAAAAGGAAACAAATTAAAAGTTGCAAAGAATAGGAAAATTGAACCTCAATAAAAAAGGAAAAGGATGCCAGTAAGAAGAATAAGATACCTAGGAATAACCTCACCCCAACAGGTGAAAGCTCTGTAAACAGAAAACTAGCAAACCTTTGCAGAAAGAAATGGGAGAAGACACAAGGAAGCGGAAGGATATTCCATGCTCTTGAAATGGAAGAATTAGCACACTTGAAATGTCCACACTGCATAGAGAAATCTCTTGATTCCATGCAGTGCCAGACAAAGTTGCAGCAATATTTCTCACAGAGATAGAAGGGAGCATCCTAAAGTTTACATCCAGCAACAAAAGACCCCGAATAGCCAAAGGAATCCTGAGGAAAAAGAACAAAGCTCAATGTATCACACCTTCTGATTTCAACATATAGGACGAAGAAATTGAAATGGAAGAAGCGCAGGCTGGGATGCAAAACAGAGAAACAGAACCATGGAACAGAATCAAGAGCCCAGAGTTATAGGGACACATATATGGACAGCCCATTTTCGATCACGGCACCAAGAGGAGACAGTGGAGAAAGGAAAGTCTCTACAATGAATGGTGTTGGGAAGAGTGCAGAGTCTCATGTAAGACAAGGAGAGTAGACCATGGTGTTACACCAGGCACAAACATCAACTCGAAATGGATTAAAGTCTAGAATGTAATACTGGAAACCATGAGACTTCTGGAAGATAACGTAGGTAGGGTGCTCTTTGTCATTTGTCTTAGCCTCATATTTGGAAGAAGCATATCTGTCTGGGAAAGGGCAATAAAGGAAACAAGAAACAAATGGGACTACATCAAACACAAAAGCTTTTGCATAGCCAAGGAAATCATTGATTCAATGCAAAGACAGCACAACAACTGGGAGAGGATGTTTGAAAACCACACATTGGTGAAGGGGTGAATAGCCAAAAGATCCAATAAACTCATACGGCTCCACAAGAAAAAAAAAAAAAAAACAAGCCCCATTAAAATCTGGGCAAAAGCTGGAAACAGAGATTTCTCCCAGGAAGATAGAAAGATGGTCACCAGGCTGTATGAAAACATGTTCATCATCATTAAGTCTCTGCTCAGTGCAAATCTGAAAGGCAATGAGATAGCAGCTCACGGCAGTCAGAATGGCTATAAGGATGAAGACAGGAAATAAGATTTGGAGAGGAGTTGGAGAGAAGAGAAGCCTCCTGCACTGCTGGAGGGAGTGTAAACAGGTGCAGTCACGACACAAAACTGTGTGGAATTGCCTTAGACATTTCAGAATACATCGACCATATGATCCAGCTATTCCTCTGTGGTGTGTTTATCCAAAGAACTTGGAAACACTCATACAGAGAGATCGGTGCACACCTCTATTTGCCCTGGCCTTATTCCCGATATCCAAGACTTGGAAGCCTGCCTGGTGCCCATCAAGGGATGAATGGAGAAGGAAGGTGGGCTATAGCCACACAAAGGCATAGCACTCAGCTATAGGAACGGATTCAGGCCAGCCATTTGTGACCACCACAATGGCTCCTGAGGGTATTGGGGCAACTGAAAGAAGCCCCAGGGGTATGGCCAAATACCACAGGATCTCACATACAAGGAGAAGAGCAAGAACGGACCAAGAAACACGTATCACATGACAATGGATTGGCATTTCCCAGAGGGAAAGTGGGGCAGTGGCCAGAGAGAGAAAGTGTTGGTTAGGCACAGATGTGTGGTTAGGGACAGTAATTAGGCTTACGTTGTTGAAGATGATGTAACCTACTCTGAAGTCTAAATCTATGTGGATGTAGATCTGAAAGCTATAGGTCATTATAATGTTGGGTTATGGCAATCAATTCACATAAAACCAAAACTCCCAAAAGAGATGCAGATTTACAACCGGAAGCTTTGGAGACAGAAAGAGATTAGAGGAGATGAACTTCCAAGTATTGGTAATCACCTCAACATGCTCAATGATGCTACAGAAAGGTAGACCTTTGCAAAGAGATGAAGACTAATACTACCAAGAGAACATGATCGGTGCTAAACACATGAACCAACAGAAAACGTTACCGTTCATGATGTTACTACTGATTCCTTCACGAATGATGGAAGCAGGACAACATCTTCACAGGTCAGGTCAAAGGTTGGTCCAAAAGTGCAATTCAGGCAACTTCCAATTGGGAGGGCCCCCAGGACTTTCTCTGAGGAAAGTCCACCCAATTTGGCATATACACAATGGATAAGATATAAAACAAGGGATAATCTTAAAGGAAAGGAACTGGTGGGTAGAGGGAATGTAGCATACCTTTCAAGTTCCACGAGAAAGTTAGCAACTGACAAGAAATCCAGAACAAGGAAAACTATCCTACCTGGAAAGATGGAGTCATCAGACTGATATGAGATGGCTCTGAAACACTCTGTGCCTGGAGGTTTTCAGGACAACTTAGAATTCTGAGGGTGTTTATGACGTCACGGTGAACGTGTCACACAAGATGGCAGCAAGTTTAGAGTCCGAGGATTGCCATGGCTAGGATACCCACGTGAGAGATATACAGAAACAGCTGTGGAGGCCGTGCTGATCGAAGCTTGCAACTTGATTTGAAACAAGAGGCTGGACTTGGGGCATATCAGACCTACGTTTTCCTTCTGCCTTACTCATAATCCCAAGTCAAGAATGATCTCTTGAGGACATTGAAGAGAACAATTGAGGCCTTCTTTCCTAGGCCCCTAGCATTCTTTGAAGAGAGGTCTCCCTTTGCATAGCTCTGGCGTCACAGGGTCACACTGGGTACAGGCTAATGTGTCCCAAGACATCTCTGTGAAGACTTAAAGGAATGGATGATTGTCATGCTTGGGGTGTGTCCTTTGGTTTGGAGGGCTGTAGAAGTGTGCTTAAAAGCACCCTTTTCGAGAGGGCTCCGTTCTTTGTGAAGGCTGCCCTCCCAGGCTACAGTGCTCAGTTGGGCTCCAATGAAATTCTCTCCCCCACCTCTTGCCATGGAAACAGTATTGATTTCTTGTTCTGACAACATATGGAATGAGGTTTGCTGAAAATTAGCACATTGCCATTATGTTTAAATAAAAATACACCTGCCAAAGTTCAGAATGAAAATCAAACCAGTAGGAAACCATGTAGAAAAAAAAAGCCCAGTATCCAGACGTCATCTTGTGGAGCATTCAATGATCAGGGGTCAAGTTTGAAACTTCCCAAATCCAGAAAAGA
Source organism: Equus asinus (assembly GCF_041296235.1). Classification (NCBI taxonomy): domain Eukaryota; kingdom Metazoa; phylum Chordata; class Mammalia; order Perissodactyla; family Equidae; genus Equus; species Equus asinus. The sequence goes on along the minus strand of NC_091818.1, from coordinate 12,603,219 downwards.
GACAGACAAATCACTTACCTGGAGGGAGGAATTCATCAGATTTCTCTAATTTCTCTCGAAAACATAATGTCCGTGATGGTGGTTGTCCGGACAATCTCGAATCTGGAGTTTCTGATCTGAGAATCTCAAACCTACCAAGACGACCATGTGTTCTCAGGGCTAAGTGTCACCTGGGCTGGGATAGAAAAGATTCCTACAAGTGACCGATGGAAATTCCAAGACCACACCCAACAATCACGAGATGACTCACACGTCGGGCTACAGAACCTATGGTAATTAAAGACATACAAAACTCCTAACTTGGAAAGAAGGAGAACGCACTGATAAGCAAATCGAATGGAGATATCTCAGCAAGACCATAACAAGTAGACTATAGAAAAGAAAAAAGCATCCCGGAATATGGAGGCCAACAGAAATCAAAGCTGACTAATCCACAGTGAAAGACGTCAGTCATTAGACACACTCTGAACGTTTGAAAGTCTGAGAAAGTCACAATGCCAAAAACAGCAGCAAAGGTCAAACCTGGCCTAAATGAGAAGGGTGAGTTATGAGACTGCTCCCCGCGGGCTCTGAAACCCTGTGTCCACGAAGCTAGACTGCACATCAGAGGCAGGATTCTGACAAATCACCCAACATCACAGTGGGTCAGAAAAGCAAGCTGGCCTCATCTACACAGGGCCAGAGTTGGGCTCAAGTAGCATATTCAAGTCACAATCCACTCAACTGCAGGTTGCCAATGGAACATGAAAAGGGCCAGCCAGTGGGGCCGTGGTGAATTCTGCACATTATGGTTCAGCAGCCCGGGGTCTGCGATGTGGAATCCTGGGGTGAGCCTCCTCACCGCTCATCCAGCCATTCTGGGGAAGGCATCTGAGGTAGTGTAGTGGGAGATGGGAAGCGACGATAGACATCGCCATTCTTCCTCAGGAAATGCAGCTGCATGGCCAGCAGATGTGAGCACAGCCATAAACTTCTGTCAAAACAAAACCAATTTTGAAAGTTGCAAAGAACAGAAAAACTGAACCTCAAAAAAGAAAGCATGCCAGTAGGAAGAAAAAGATATCTAGGAATAAACGTGGCCAAACAGCAGAAAGATATGGAAACAGAAAACTTGCAAAGGTTTGGGCGAAGATATTACAGAAGACACAAGGGAATGGAAGGCTATTCCATGCTCTTCCAATGGAAGAACGAACACACTTCAAACGTCCATACCGCATAAAGCAGTGTCTGGATTGCATGCAGTCCCAGTCAAAGTTGCAACAATCATTCCCACAGAAATACAAGACAGAATCCTAAAGTTTCTATCCAGCAACAAAGGACCCGGAATAGCCAGAGGAATCCTCAGGAAAACGAACAAAGCAGCAAGTATCACACTTTCTGATTTCAACATATAGGACGAAGCCCTAGGTACAGAAACAGCACAGCCTGGCCCCCAAAATAGGCACACAGACTCATGCAACAGAACGAGATGCTGGAGGTCAACTCACACATCTACTGACAGAGCATTTTCGAACAGTAAGCCTAGAGGAGAAAGTGGAGAAAGGAGAGTCTTCACAAGAAATGGTGCTGAGAAGACTGCACACCAACAGGTAACACAATGAGAGTAGACCATGATGTTACACCAGACATACGCACGACCTCGAAATGGATTAAAGCCTTGAATGGAATACTTGAAACCGTGCAACTTCTAGGAGACAACCCAGGCAGCTTGCTCTTTGTCATCTGTCTTGGCTGCCTATTTGGAAGAAGCACGTGTCAGTGGGCAAAGGCAACAAAGGAAACAAAAAACAAGCGGGACTCCATCCAATGCAGAAGCTTCTGCCCAGCCAACGACTCCATTGACTCAATGCAAACACAGCACAACAACTGCGACAGGCTGTTTGCAAACCACACATCGGAGAAGGGGTGAGTAGCCAAAAGATCCAATGAACTCATACGTCATCACAGGAATAAAAACAACGAGCCCAATAGAACCTGGGCAAAAGATGGAAACAGACATTTCTCCCAGGAAGATAGGAAGATAGCCAACAGGCTGTATGAAAACATGTTCATCATCATTAAGTCTCTGGTCAATGCAAATCCGAATGGCAATGAGATAGCAACACACAGTGGTCAGAATGGCTATAAGGATGAAGACGGGAAACAATAAGTTTCTCAGAGAAGGTGGAGAGTAAAGAAGCCTCCTGCACTGCTGTAGGAATGTGAACTGGTGCAGCCACTATGCAAAGTGGTGTGGAATTGCCTCAGAAATTTCAGAATCCACCTACCATATGATCCGTCTATTCCTCTGTGGCGTATATATCCAAACATCATGGAAACACTAATGCACAGAGATTGATGCACTGCTGTGTTCACCACAGCCTTACTCCCGATATCCAAGACTTGGAAGCGTCCGTGGTGACCATCAAGAGATGAATGGAGAAGGAAGATCGGCTATAGCCACACGATGGTATAGCCCTCAGCTGTAGGAATGGATGCAGTCCAGCCATTTCTGACCACCAGAATGGCTCCTGAGGGTCTTAGGGGAACTGAAGCAAGCCCCAGGGATAAGGTTGTATACCACAGGATCTCACGTACAAGGAAAAGAGGAAAAACGGAGCAACAAAAAGGTAGGACGTGACATGGGATTGGTAGTTCCCAAAGGGAAATGGATGCGGGGGTCTGAGGGAGAAAGAGTTGATTAGGCACAAGTGTGTGGTGAGAGCCTGTAATTAGGCTTACAGTGGTGAAGATGATGTAACCTACACAGAAGTCTAAATCTATGAGAATGTAGATGTGAAAAGCTATAGGATGTTATAATGCTGGGTTATGGCAATCAATTCACATAAGATCAAAACTCCAAAGAGGGGTGCAGATTTACGGCCTAAGCTTTGGAGGCTGAAAGAGATTAGAGAAGATGAACTTCCAAGGATTGGTAAGCACCTCCAAATGCTTAATGATGCTACAGAAAGATAGATCTTAGCAAAGAGATGAAGCGGAATACTAGCAAGAGAATATGTTCCATGCTAAACTCATCAACCAAAGGTAAATGTTACCGTCATTCATGTTACTACTGATTCTCTTCACGAATAATCGAAGCAGGCTAACATCCTCCCAAGATCAGGCCAAAGGTTGGTCCAGAAGTCCAATTCATTGGCGGACCTGTGATGTAGCAGGTAAGTGCCCACGTTCTGCTTGGGCGGCCTGAGCTTCACAGGATAGCACCACGGTTGTGGATCAGATTACTAGCATTAGGAAATCCAGATTTCACGGTCTGGTGGGCACAGAGATCATAAAGAAGTAGAAATGGTGAGGGAAACTGAGCAATACGCACCAGAAAAAGAACCATGAGAATATTACAATCTATGAACGCATCAGGTACACTTCCCCAAATGACAAAGGAAGGAAACATGTGACTTGCCTGGTGGAATTGTCAGACTGCTAGGAGATGACACGATAAGTGTGCATCAGGGGATTGCCTGGGCAACTTCAACTTGGGAGGGAGTCCATGACTTTCTCTGGGGATAGTCCACCCATTTCACCATATCCACAAAAGATAAGAGATAAAATCTTTGATAATCGTAACGGAAAGAGACTGGTGTGTAGAGGGAATGTAGTAGACCTTTCAAAGTTCGAGGAGACATTTAGAAACCGACAAGAAATCCAGAACAAGGAAAACTATCCTACCTGGAAATGGGGAGTGGTCAGACTGGTATGCGATGGCTCTGAAACACTGTGTGCATGGAGGTTGTCAGGACAACTTAGAATTCTGAGGGTGTTTATGAACATGTCACCCAAGATGGCCACATCTATACAGTCCGAAGTTTGGCCATTGTGTGGCTATAGATCGTCTTCCTTCTCCATTCCTCACTTGATGGGCACCACGTAGGCTTCCAAGTCTTGGATATTGTGAGTAAGGCTGTGGTGAACACAGTGGTGCATGGATCTCTGAGCATTAGTGTTTCCAAGTTCTTTGGATATATATGCCACAGAGGAATAGCTGGATCATATGGTAGATGGATTCTGAAAATTCTAAGGCAATTCCACAGCACTTTGGGTAGTGGCTGCACCTGATTACACTCCCCCCAGCAGTATAGGAGGCTTCACTTCTCTCCACCTCCTCTCCTAGACTTGTTGTTCCCTGTCTTCATCCTTATAGCCATTTTGACCACAGTGAGCTGCTGTCTCATTGCCGTTCGTATTTGCATTGCCAAAGACTTAATGATGATGAACATGTTTTCATACAGCCTGTTGGCCATCTTTTATCTTCCTGGGAGAAATATTTCTTTCCATCTTTTGCCCAGGTTTTATGGGGATTGTTGTTTTTTTACTTTGGAGACATATGAGTTCATTGGATATTTTGGCTAATCACCCCTTCTCCGATGTGTGGTTTGCAAACATCCACTCGCAGTTGTTGTGCTGTCTTTGCATTGAGTCGATGGAGTCGTTGGCTGGGCAGAAGCTTCTGCATTGAATGGAGTCCCGCTTGTTTCTTGTTTCCTTTGTTGCCCTTGCCCAGTCACACATGCTTCTTCCAAATAATCAGCTAAGCCAGATGGCAAAGAGCAAGCTGCCTGCGTTTTTCTTAGAAGTTTAACCGTTTCAAGTCTTCCATTGAAGGCCTTAATCCATTTCCAGGTGGTGTGTGTGGCTGGTGTAACCTTATGGTCTACTCTCATTGTGTTACATGTGGCTGTGCAGTCTTCCCAGCACCGTTTCTTGTCGAGACTCTCCTTTCTCCACTGTCTCCTCTTGGCTCCTTGGTCTAAAATGGGCTGTCGATATATGTGGGAGTTGACCTCTGGGCTCTCGATTCTGTTCCTTGTTTCTATGTCCCTCTTTTTGTGGCCAGCCTTTGCCGTTTTGGTACCTAGCAGTTCGTCCTACATGTGGAAATTCGAAAATGTGGTACTTGCTGCCTTGTTCGCTTTCCTCAGGATTCCTTTGGCCGTTCCTGCTCCTTTGTTGCTGGATAGAAACTTTAGGATTCTCTCTTCTATTTCTGTGGGAAAGATTGCTGAAACTTTGACGGGGCTGGCATGGAATCCAGAGATTGCTTTATCCAGTACGGACGTTTCAAGTGTGTTCGTTCTTCCATTCGAAGAGCGTGGAATAGACTTCCGTTTCCTTGTGTCTTCTTTAATTTCTTTCCGCAAAGCTTTCCAGTTTGTTGGTCCTTGTTTGTCTCTTCTCCTTGTAAGTGAGCTCCTACGGTATTTGAGTTTCTCCTTGCGAGTTGTTTCACTTCCAATGAAACCGTCAGGAGCCATCCTTCTGGTCACTAATGGCTGGATTCTCTACTTTGTTATGGCTCAGAGATATGCCATTGTGTTCATAAAGTCCAGCTGCCTTCTCCAATCTTCCCTATCTATTCTTCCTTCTGCCTTGATGGGCATCAGGGTGGCTTTCAAGTCTTGGATAACAGGAGTAAGGCCAGGGTGAACACAGGGGTGCACATATATCGGTGCATGACTTTTTCCAAGGTCTTTGGATAAACACGCCACTGAATAATAGCTGGATCATATGGTAGATGGATTCTGACATGTCTGAGGCAATTCCTCAGCGCTTTGCATCGTGGCTGCCCCAGCTTACACTCACAGCAGCACTGTAGGAGTCTTCCCATCTCTGCAGCTCCTCTCTGACACTTGTTTCCTGACTTTTTACCTATAGTCATTCTGACCACATTGAGCTGCTATCTCACTGCCGTTTGGATTTCAACTGCCCTGAGTCTTAATGATGATTAACATGTTTTCATACACCTGTTGACCATCTCTATCTCTTCTTGGGCGAAATCTCTGTTTCCACCTACTGCCCAGGTTTTAATGGGCTTATTTTTTTTTCTCTTGTGGACCCATATGAGTTCACTGCATCTTTTGGCTATTCACCCGTTCACCGATATGTGGTGTTCAAACATCCTCTCCCAGTGGTTGTACTGTCTTTGCATTGAGTCGATGGTTTCCTTGGCTGGGCAGAAGCTTTTGCATTTGATGTAGTCCCATTTGTTTCTTGTTTCCTTTATTGCCCTTGCCCAGACAGAAAGGCTTCCTCCAAATAGGAGGCTAAGACAGATGACAAAGAGCAAGCTGCCAGCGTTTTCTTCCAGAAGTCTCATGGTTTCCAGTCTTACATTCAAGATTTTAATCCATTTTGAGTTGGTGTTTGTGCCTGGTGTAACACTGTGGTCTATTCTCCTTGTCTTAGGTGAGGCTCTGCAGTCCTCCCAGCACCATTTATTGTAGAGATTTTCCTTTCTCCCCTGTCTCCTCTTGGCACCGTGGTCGAAAATGGGCTGTCCATATAGGTGTACATATACCTCTGGGCTCTTGATTCTGTTCCATGGTTCTGTGTGTCTGTTTTGCATCCCAGCCTGTGCCGTTTCCATTCCTAGTTCTTCGTCCTCTATATTCAAATCAGAAAATGTGATACGTTGAACTTTGTTCTTTTTCCTCAGGATTCCTTTGTTTATTTGGGGCCTTTTGTTGCTGGATGTAAACTTTAGGATGCTCGCTTCTATCTCTGTGAGAAATATAGCTGCAACTTTGACTGGGATTTCATGTAATCTAGAGATTGCTTTAGCCGGTGTGGAGGTTTCCAGTGTGTTCATTCTTCCATTTCAAGAGCATGCAATATCCTTCCGCCTCCTTGTGTCTTCTCCCATTTTTCTCCTGCAAAGGTTTGCTAGTTATCGCTTTACAGAGCTTTCACCTGTTGGGGTGAGGTTATTCGTAGGTATCTTATTATTCTTACTGGCATTTTTTTTGAGGTTCAATTTTCCTATTGATTGCAACTTTTAATTTGTTTCCTTTTGACAGAGGTTTATTGCTGGGCTCACATCTGCTGGAAGTGCTCCTGTATTTGCTGAGGAAGAGTGGACCTGTCTCACGTCGCTTCTCATCTGCCTCTACACTCCCTCCCACGCCTGCCCCAGAATGGCTGGACCAGCGGTGAGGAGGTCTGCCCCCAGGATTCCACCCAGCCAAGTGCAGGCTGCTGACCCAAATCCCGCGGACATCCCCAGTTCTCCACTGCCCGACCCCTTTCAAGTTCCCTTGCAACCTGCTGTTGTGTGGAATGTGACTTAAATAGGCTACTTCAGCCCAATTCTGGCACTGAGTTGATGTAGACGGTTTGTATTTTTGCTCAACTGTGATGTCAGAGAATTTGTCATAATTGTGTCTCTGCTGTCCAGGCAAGCATCATGGACACAGAGTTTCAGAGCAGGTTTGGAGCAATCTCAGACTCACCCTTTCGAGGTAGCCCAGGTTTTACCTTGCTGCAGTTTTTTGGTTTGTGACTTTCTGACTTTCAAAAGTTCAAGCAGAGTCTGTCTAAAGTCTGACATCTTTCGTTGTGGATTATTCAGGTGTTATTTGTGTTTGCATTCCCTTTTCTGAGCACATTTTGTTTTTCCATAGTATAATCATCATGGTCGTTCTCAGATTTCCCCCTTTGGTATGCTTGTCAGTCGGTTGTCCTTCATCCCAAGGTATCAATTTTCTATTTCTTTAAGCACCCTATGTTCTATAGACCTACGTGTGAGTGCTTTTCATTGTTGGGTGTTGTCTTTGAATTTACATGGTCCCGTGTAGCCATCTTTTCCATGCTAGCCTTGGTGAAGATGAGCACTGAGAACACGTGTTCATCTTGGTTGGTCTGACATTCTGAGATCTTAAACTCCAAATTCTAGGTAGGCATGGCAACCTCCTTCATGAACATAATGTAGCCGAAACAAATTCGGCAAATCTGCTGAATTCCGCTCCAAATAAGATACTTTTCTGTCTCATTTCTGGATTTGGGAAGTTTCAAACTTGACCCCCATCCTTGAACGTTCCTCTAGATTACGTCTAGATACTGGCTTACTTTATTTCTATAGGGTGTGTTATTTGTTTGATTTACATCCTCAGCTCTGGCAAGTTTATTTTCTATAAAGATAATTGTAATGTTCTAATTTTCAGCCAACCTATTTACATATGGTGTCAATACACGTCATCAATAATCATTCTACTCCAAGAGATATGGGGATAGAACTTCATTGGAGCCAAACTGAGCACACTAGCCTGTTACGGTGGCCCTCACAAAGCAATGAAGCCGTCTGGAAAAGGGTGCTTCTCAGCACATTTCTGAAGCCCTGCCAAACAAGGAGACATACGCAAAGCATGATGGGGTCCATTCCTTCAAGGGTTCAAAGAGATATCTTGTGACACATTAGCATGTACCCTTTGGAGCTCCGTAATGCCAGAGCTATGGAAAGTGATACTTCTCTTCAATGAATGCTAGTGGCATAGGAAAGGAAGCATCAATCATTCTCTACAATGTCCTCAGGAGATCACTCTTGATTTTGGATGATGATTAACACAGAAGGAAAATGTAGGCCTGATAAGACCCAAGTCCAGCCTCTGGTTTCAAATCAAGTTTCAAGCTTGAATCTCCATGACCTCCCCCTATACTTGAGTAGATCACAGTGGTCTCCACTCAGTGATTGTCCCTCTATTATTGTATCTTCACAATGACTTCTTTCTTACCCATTTAATCAGCGTGTATTCCATCTCTTCAAGTTTCAGTGCCTGGTTTCTGTTTTTAAATTCTCTTCTGGGTATCTCTCCCTTGAGTATCAGTAGCCTAAGACAATCCTCGGACTATCAACATGAGGCCATCTTGGGTGACATGTTCACTGTGATGTCCTAAACACCTTCAAACTTCCCAGTTGTCCTGGCATCTTACATGCACACAGCATTTCAGAGCGATCTCATACCAGTCTGACTACTCACGCTTTCCAGCTAGAATAGTTTTCCATTTCCTAGATTTCTTGTCGGTTTCTAACTTTATCCTTGAACTTTTAAACGTCTAGTACATTCTCTCTAGACACTAGTTTCTTTACTTTAAGTTTATCCTGGGTTTTAGCTGTTACATTTTGTAGATATGGCCAAATGTGTAGACTTTCCCCAGAGAAAGTCCTGGAGTCCCTCCCAAGTTGAAGTTGCCCAGCCAATCCTCTGATGTGCAATGATCATGTCATCTCGTGCAGTCCGACAATTCCACCTATGCAGGTCACATCACTTCCTTCATTTTGTATTTAGAGAAGTGTACCAGATGTGTCATAGACTGCAATATTTTCATGTTTATTTCCTTGTGCGTATCTATAAGGTATGCTCACAATTTCCATTTATTTTTGATCTCTGTCTGCACCATACCATGAAATCTATCTTTCCTAATGTTACTAATCTGATCAGCACCCATCATTGACTCCATGAATCCCAGGTCGTCCACTAGGAACGTGGACACTTACACACCAGAACACATGGCTGGCCCTGAATTTTACTTTTGGACCAATCTGTTGCCTGAACTTGGGTAGAAGCTGCCCTGCTGTGATTATTCGTGAAGGTAATTAGTAGTAACCTCACTCATGGTAACATTTTCCCTTGCTTCATGAGCTTAGCACGGAACACGTTCTCTTCATTGTATTCCTCTTAATCTATTTTCTATGGTCTACCTTTGTGTATCATCATTAAGCATTTGGAAGAGATTCACAATCCTTGGAAGTTCATCTTCTCTAACGTCTTTCAGCCTCAAACGCTTCATGGTGCAAATCTGCATGCCTTTTTGGAAGAGTATTGATTATGTGTTTTGAAAACATATGTGAGGAAGTTGGCTTAAAATTGAAACATTACACATATTTAAAGAAAAATAAACATGCCAGAGCTGAGGATGTGAATCAAACAACTAACAATCCCTACAGAATTAAAGTAAAGCAGTCCTTAGACGTAATCTACTGTAACGATCAAGTTCGAGCCTTCCCAAATTCAGAAAAGAGACATGAAAATATCTTACCTGGAGAGAAGAATTCATCAGGTTTGTCTAATTTGTCTCAGAAACATTATGTCCATAAGTTGGTTGGCTGGACAACCTAGCATTTGGAGTTTCTGATCTCAGAATGTCAAACCAACCGAGATGATGATGTGTTCTCAGTGCTCAGTTGGATCTAGGCTAGGGTAGCAAAGATTCCTTCTAGTGAACAATGGGAATTCAAAGACAATACATAACAATCACAAAAGCACTCATGCATCGGCCTACAGAACATATGGTGATTAAAGAAATACAAAATTAATAACTTGGAATGAAGGAGAATTGACTGATAAGCATACCTATGAGAGAGAGCTGAGAAAGAAAAAGACGATTGATGTGGATTAAGGATTGAAAATAGTCTTTTTGTCAGAGTTGTTGGTATTTGCATAGCATGCAGGCATTCAGCCTGGGTTTTCTAGTCATATAAGTTCACGTTGTCTGTTAAATTTGTTAACAAAATAATAGCTTTAAATGATGACCAGTTTTGTCTAATGCCTCATGAGGTTTCTGTAGGTAATCTGAACATAATAGTTGGAAAAAAATGGTTTATATACATAAAACTCATAAAAATGAGTACAATAACTTTCATGATCAGTATACTTGTTGAAAAAAAACAGCATCAAAATTCTTTTTGGTAACAATCTTGAGTTATGCCAAGTTAAGTTAAATGATAAAAATCTGAATATCTGGGTTGTTTTTGGATTGGATGTAACACCGAAACATTATTAATAAACATATCTAAGTTATCTACTTTTGGCTTCTTATTGAAGAGGCTAAAAGCGTTTGGGCGTATAAAAAGCATGCCTTGTGTTTTATTGTAAAGTGGCGTGTTTCTAAAGTTATGAAGTGTTTAGAATGCTGATATAAAAGTCGATTCATAACTGTTTGCCTTTTTAGTGTTTACTACGTCTGTTAAGGGTTAAAAGTTCTAATTAACCTATGGAATTAAAGCTACTGGAACTTACTAAGGAAAAGAGCTCATATTGAAGGAAGTTAAAGTCTACGCTTTGAGTAAAAAAAGGTATAAAGAATGGAAATATTTTTGCTTGATGGGTTAAGAAAGATAAATTCGTCCTAATGTACTAGAAGGGAAAAAAGAAAGAGTTTGGGACAAAATCTGAAACCAAAAAAGAAAGTTTTAGAAGGTTTGTGAAGGAGAAATTCTGAAAGGAGTTTTATGCCTGGTCATGTAGACTAAAGTAAGTTCAATTAAGTGAATGAGTTTGAATGTTAAAAATAAGTAGGTGCAGAAATTCAAATTTGGTTTTCTTTAAAAGGATAAATGTTCTTGAACCTTTGATCTGCTCTTGATAAGGAGGTAATGAAAGCTGTTCCTTTGAGTAAGTCTACCTAAGAGACAAATCTGTTTTGTGAAAATAATGACTGAGGTCACTCTTAAGATTTTTGACTCTTTCTGTTATCACTTTGAATAGATACCTGAGCATTGTTTCACAGAGAGTATTGTTTCCTATTTGAAGAAGCATTTTAAAAACTTTCAATATGTTTTAACAAGCTTCTCCCTCAAAAATATTCAAATCCTAAATGAAGGCTATCTTTTCACATGGCAGACAGAAGAATGATTACTCTGAGGATTTTCAGAGGGCCCATGAGACTTCTCAAAGAAATTTGCTCTCTCTTCTTATAAGGAAGAAAATACTAAACTAATTAGGCTTATTTGGTCTATTAAATTACATGGGAAACATTGGGAAATAAGTGATGATAGATCTTCTTAGGTGGTATTAGATGGGTAAATGTTATTAATATAGATGTCTTAAAATTATATAGCATTCCTAGAATTCTGATCTGTCCTGGTTATCAGTCATAAGTCCACTTATTATCTGGAAGTGTTATATGTCACAGGAGTAGCCAAGTTTCTTTGTCAATTGCCCTTTTGATTCCTTTGCAAATTTGCAGTTAGTTCTTGTTTTACTCTGCTGCTTTTTTCTTTAGCAAATATGTTTCATCTTCCGACAAATTTCTGGAAAGGATTCTGACACAGAGGATCTAATCTACAGATTTCTGATAAACTTTTAGATTGTAAAACTAAACTGAGTAAGAAACTGCAGAATTCTAACAGAAACTAAGCTCCTCTATCTGCTGACAGAAGATTCAGCTCAAGACTTGATTATACAGGACTGTCTGAACTGATGAGGATGATTATAAATTTTTAGGACTTCTGTTTGAAATATTGTTGAGTTTTGATGTGTTGTTTTGTTTTCTCATAATGAGGGAAATCTTTTTCTCTTTTCTCTTATGCTAACTATGACTTACAGCAATTTGGTGAAATTATACCTTTATGAGCAAAACTGAAACTTTTATCTTTTTCTCCCTATCTTATCCCTCCGGAATTGGAAACACTTTGTGACTGAGTATAGTTATTTGGTTGCAATATTTGTATAAGTTCCATAAGAATCTGTTCTCCTTATAACAGGACACATTGGTTATACTACCAAGGCTTTGACTGGAATGTCATATTTGAAACATACAGGATCAGATATGACAAGATAGCATTTCCGGAACAGAGATTGCACTTTCTGGAATTCAGCCACTTGGAAACATGGGCCTGGTACCTTGTTTACAGAGATTCTGGCAATCTCACCCGGTAAGTAAGGAAGCTTGCTTATCTGCCAGGTGTAAGGAACCTCCAAATATTTTGGGGAACTCAAGGAGAACTCCACTCAAATCTGTAAGTACTGCAGGCAAAATCTGATGACAAGTCCTTGGCTTGGCTTTTCTGGCCTCGAGAGGCCTTCACAGTTCAATCTGAGATTCGTCAGAAAAAGTTCTAGCAAAGCAGATTTTAAAAAGCCTGTATGAGCAATTACTATTCTTGCTGCTGATATGTAAATAATTGGAGAAAGTTGTCTTAAAACTGCACTTTATTTGAAAACCAGTTAATCCTAATTTGGCTATCTTTTGTAAAAATGAGGGTGATTTAAGAGACAAAAATTATGTTTCTGTAGAAGCTATAATAGGCATTCCTGGATACTAGATTCTAGCTGTTTTCTTTGGCACGATTCATCTATTACTAATCATAATGTCTGTTGCCATCTATGTCTGACACCTGGGAGTTCCCTGGCCATCATCAAACATTTTCCTTCAATACTACTGCCCAAATACTAACTAGATTTGCCTTGACATAGGTGAATCCTAAACAACAAGTTCCAAATGTAAAGTCCCCAACTTATCGATATGCATAGGATGGACAATATCAAATTTGGGATGAATATATTTGGTTCACTCCTACTCGTGGTCAACTCAGTCAAAGGTCACTCTCTGTTGGGAACAAACCAATCACGCTTGTGATACATCGCCTATTAACACCTGACCGATGGGAAAAATTTGCTGTTATATGTGTTCTCATATCATAGGCTTAAAAAAATACTGATTGGTTTGGGACTGACTGGGATAGATGGCCCCGCACACATTGGTTAGCCCCTAATTGTGCTCAGTGGCTATGTGGCTCCAATTTACAGCCTTGGCTGCCACCTGGATGGATTGGATGATGCACCCTAGGCTTTGTCTGTATGCAAGGTACAATGAGATCTACTATATCTCCTCCTTCAAACCTACCCAACTTGCAGCAACTCTGAACCAGCTGTGTCTTCCCCTGGTGTGACCATCTTTCCGCAATTTTCCTTCCCTCATTAGGAATCCAAAATGTCGTCTTGCACATGGAAGTCCTAAACAAATTTATTATGAAGGCATTACATGACACTCAATATAGCACTTCACTGCTCAATTTAGAAGTATCCCAAATGTGAAAGGCAGTCCTCCAAATCCAAATGGATCTGGATATCTTGACAGCAGCACAAGAGCAGCACTGTGCCATTATAAAAACTGAATGTTGTGTCATATTCTTGACTACCATCAAAATATTTCTGGCTTCCTATCCCCACCACCAAACTAAATCCATGTCTTATCAACCCTAAGTCTAAACGATTCGTTGAACTCCTAGTCCGGATCAGTTTTCTGTACTACTTCAAAACCTTATTCATTGGGTTAAACATACAGCTTGTATTTCCTATGATAATTTATCTGTTTCGTTGTTTGTCTTCTGCATGTCAAAAATGTTTCACCTCGTGGACCACCTCTCGTCAAATGATTCTCTTGTCTCCAGAGGCTCTGTATACCTTGTCAGCCTTGAACACCATGGGTGAAGCCTTACGGTCCACTGAACTTCCTACCTGTGCCTATGGTCCCATTTAGGGACAGCTCTATGACCTTGTACAGCCAGAAGTAGTCACAGAAGACAGACCATCGTCCATATCCCCAAAGATTTCCGGTCCAAATGGGTTCAGGGGGGGTTTATGATGTGGATTAAGCCGGCCCCAGCTAGAGAAACCCAAGGTGACCTGGTCTACATGCCAAACTATGTGACCAGGTGGATTTCTTTATGGTATGAATTAGGGCTGAGAAGCCAGGGAGAGAAGCCCACGGCATCATCACGTACATGCTGATCTATATTGCCAGATTTGTATCTAAAGTTATATGACCGCACAATAACCAGACCCATTCTGCACTGAAATCATTTAAAGATATTTTACATCATCATTTCTTTTTCCAGTAAAAGTAAGTCATGTACCCATGCCTTATAAAATTCGCCATAACCCTTAAATCAGGGCAACAGCAGGAGCTGTGACTGCACATGGGTCCTGTCCCCATGCTATCCCGTACTATTCTCTAAATAAAAGAGCACCAATGCAGGATCTTGAGAGTCCAAGCAATCTTTCATTCGAGGCTTCAGCTCGCCGAGTCCCTATCAACGATTATACCATGGAAAAGAAAAAACGGTTCAAGAAACTGGAAGGCACACAGAAATCCCACCTGAATAATGCACAATGAAAGACGTCAATTTTGGACATACTCTGAACGTTCTAAAATCAGAGAAAGTCACAACTCCAAAAACTGCATCGAAGGTCAAACCTAGGTTAACTGGGAAGGGTGAGTTACAAGACTGCTAAAATCGGGCTCTGAAAACCTGTGTTGATGAAGTTTGCTGGAATAGCAGAGACATAATTCTGACAAATCCTCTGACATCACAGTGGAGAAGAAAAACAAACTGGGCTCATCTACACAGCGCCAGAGTTGGGCTCAAGTAGCATATTCAAGTCACATTCCACTCAACTGCAGGTTGCCAATGAAACATGAAAGGCGCCACCAGTGGCGCAGTGGTGATGTCCGCATGTTCTGGGTCGGCAGCCCGGGGCCGGACACGTGGTATCCTGGGTGTGTTCCTCCTCACTGCTGGTCCAGCCATTTTCCAGCAGGCGTCCAAGGTAGTGTTGAGGCAGCTGGGAAGTGATGTCAGACAGCATCACTCTTCCTCAGAAAATACAGCAGCATCGCCTGCAGATGTGAGCACACACATAAACATATGCCAAAACAAAATCAATGAACAGTTGCAAAGAAGAGAAAAACTGAACCTCAAAAAAAAAAATGCCAGTAAGAACAAAAAGATTTCTAGTAATAAGCTTAGCCAAACAGCTGCAAGCTATGGAAACCGAAAGCTAGCAAAGCTTTGTGGAAAGAAATTCCAGAAGACACAAGCAAACGGAAGGGTATTCCGTGCTCTAGGAATGTAAGAACTAAAACACTTGATACTTCCGTAATGGATAAAGCAATCTCTGGATTCCATGCAATCCCAGTCAAAGTTGAGGAATCTTTCCCACAGAAAAAGAAGAGAGAATCCTAAGGTCTCTATCCAGTGAAAAGGGACGCTGAATACCCAAAGGAATCCTGAGGGAAACAAGCAAAGCGGGACGTATCACATTTTGTGATTTCAACATGTAGGACGAAGTGCTAGGTACCGAAACGGCACAGTTTGGTCTCAAAAACAGGCAAACAGACCAACGGAACAGAATCCAGAGCCCAGAGTTCAACTCACACATATATGGACAGCACATTTGCAACGAGGAAGGCAAGAGGAGACAGTGGAGAAAGGAGAGACTAACAGAAACAGTGCTGGGAAGACTGCAGAGCCACATGTAACACAATGAGAGTAGACCATGATGTTACACCAGGCACACACACCATCTCGAAATGGATTAAAGCCTTCAACGGAAGTCTTGAAACCGTGAAACTTCCTGGAAGAAACGCAGGCAGCCTGCTCTTTACCATCTGGCTTAGCCGCCTATTTGGAAGAAGCATGTGTGACTGGGCAAGGGCAACAAAGGAAACAAGAAACAAACGGGATTCCATCCAATGCAGAACCTACTGTCCAGCCAAGGAAACCATCTACTCAATGCAAAGACAGCACAACAACAGGGAGAGGATGTTTCAAACCATACGTCAGAGAAGGGCTGAATAGCCAAAACATCCAATGACCACACACGTCTCCACAAGAGAAAAAACAACAAGCCCATTAAAACCTGGGCAAAAGATGGAAACAGAAATTTACCCCAAGAAGATAGAAGGTTGGGAAATAACTATATAAACACATGTTCATCATCATTAAGTCTAAGGCCAATGCAAATCCAAACGGCAATGAGATAACAGCTCACTGTGGTCAGAATGGCTACAAGGCACAAGACAGGAAACAACAAGTGTTGGAGAGGAGGTGGAGAGAAGGGAAGAGTCCTGCAGAGCTTGTGGGAGTGTAAACCAGTGCAGGCACTACGTAAAGCCATGTGACATAACCTCAAATATTTCAGAATCCATCTACCATATGATCCAGCTATTCCTCTCCGGCGTGTTTATCCAAAGACCTTGGAATCACTAAGGCATGGAGATCCCTGCACTGCTTTGTTCACCACAGCCTTACTCCCGATATCCAAGACTTGGAATCCTCCCTGGTGCCCATCAAGGGCTCTTGGAGAAGGACGATGGGCTATATCCACACAATGGCATAGCACTCAGCTGTAAGAAAGTGTGCAGTCCAGCTATTTGTGACACCAGAATGGCTACTGAGTGCATGAAGGTAACTGAAACAATCCCCAGGGAGAAAGTCAAATACCATAGGATCTCACTTACAAGGAGAAGGTTAAAACAGGGAGCAACAAACCGGTAGCATGTGACAGAGGATTGGTGGTTCCCAGAGGTAACGGGTGGCAGGGGACGGAGGGAGAAGCAGTTGATTAGGCACAAGTCTGTGGTGTGGGCCTGTAATTAAGCTTAGAGTGGTCAAGATGACGTAGCATACACAGAAGTCTAAATCTATGAGGATGTAAATCTGAAAGTTATAGGATGTTATAATGCAGGGTTACGGAAACCAGTTCACATAAAATCAAAACTCCATAAAGGCAAGCAGGATTATGGCATAAAGATTGCAGGCTGAAAGAGTTTAGAGAAGATGGGCTTCCATGGATTGATAATCACCTTCAAATGCTTAATGATGCTACAGAAAGGTAGACCATTGCAAAGAGATGAAGAGGTAGACTACCAAGAGAACACGTTCCATGCTAAGCTCATGAGAGAATGGAAAATGTAGCTGTCTATGATGTTACTACTAATAACCTTTATGAATAATCAAAGCAGGCCAACATCTTCCAAAGTTCAGTACAAAGGTTGGTTCAAAAGTCCTATTCAGGGTCGGCCCAGTGGTGTAGCGGGTAAGTGCCCATGTTCTGCTTGGGCGGCCTGGGCTTTGCTGGCCAGCATCACGGGTCCGGATCAGATTAGGAGCATTTGGAAATATAGATTTCAAGGTATGATGCAGACAGAGATCATGAAGATGTAGAAATTGTGAGGATACGTTATGAATACACACCAGAAAAAGAACCATGAGAATATCACAATCTATGAACGCATCAGGTACACTTCCCCACATGATGAAGGAAGTAAAACATGTGACCAGCCAAGGTGGAATTGCCAGAGTGCTATGAGATGACACGATCATTGTGCATCAGAGGATTGCTGGGAACATAAAGTTGGCAGGGACTCTGGGACTTTCTCTGGGGAAAGTCCACACATTTGGCCACATCCACAAATGATAAGAGATAAATCCCAGAACGATCTTAAAGGAAAGAAACCAGTGTCTAGAAGGAATGTAGTAGACCTTTCAAGGTTCGAGGATAAAGTTAGAAACCGACAAGTCCAGAAAAAGGAAAACTGTCCTACCTGGAAAGGGAGAGTAGTCAGACTGGTATGAGATCACTCTGAGACACTGTGTGCATGGAGGTTGTCAGGACAACTTAGAATTCTGAGGGTGTTTATGACATCATGGTGACCATGTCAACCAAGTCGGCTGAGGTTTCCAGCCCGAGGATAGGCCTAGGACAGTATATTCAAGTGACAGTTACCCAGAAACAGCTTTTCCAAACAGAATCCTGGCACAGAATCTTGAAGAGATCAAAGAGACGCTGATTCAAGAGTTGAGAAAGGAATCATTGGGAAGAAGCGATACTAGAGGGGCAAGCACTGAGAGGAGAAAAGTGTCATCTACTCAAGTAGATGGGGAGACTGTGCTGATTCAAGCTTGAAACTTGTTTAGAAAAAAGAGGCTGGACCTGGGGCTTATCAGACCTACGTTGTACTTCTGCCTTATTCATAATCCAAAGTCAAGAATGATCACTTGAGGACATTGAAGAGAAGAATCCAGACCTCCTTTTCTAGACTCCTAGCATCCTGAAGACAAGTCTCTCTTTCCATAGCTCTGGCTTCACAGGGGTCCACTGGGTACATGCCAATGTGTCTCAAGAGATCTCATTGAAGCCTGGAAGGAATGGATCTCTGCCATGGTTGGCTACGTTTCTTGCTTTGGAAAGGCTCTAGATGTGGGCTAAAAAGCACCCTTTTCCAGAGGGCTTCGTTCCTTGGTGGTAGCTGCCCTCCCAGGCTAGAGTGCTCAGTTGGGATCAATGAGATTCTCTCCCCCATCTCTTATCTTAGAAGGAGTATTGATTATGTGTTTCGAACTACATGTAAGGAGGTTGGCTGAAAAAGTAGAACATTTCCATTATATTTAAAGAAAAATAAACATGCCACAGCTGAGGATGTAAATCAAACAAATAAAAAAACCCTGTAGAAATAAAGTAAGAAACGATCTACATGTAATCTAGTGGAGCGTTCAGGGATGAGGGGTGAAGTACGAAACCACCCAAATCCAGAAAAGGGATGGAAGGATCTCTCCCCTGGAGACAGGAATTCATCAGATTCATCTAATTTGTCTCGAAACCCTTGCGTCCTTGAAGGTGGTTGCCAGGACAACATGGAGTTTCTCATCTCACAATGTCAAACGAACCAAGATGACCACATGTACTCAGTGCTCAGTTGCACCTAGGCTAGCATAGCAAAGATTACTTCAAGTAACCAATAGAAATTCAAAGATAACACCCAACAATCACAAAAGCACTCACACACCAGCCTACAGAACATATGGTGATTAAAGAAATACAAAATTCCTAACTTGGAATGAAGGAGAATGCAATCATAAGCATGTCAAAGGGAGATAGCTCAGAAAGACCATGACAATTAGACTATGGAAAAGAAAACATGGTCCCAGAAAATGGAAGGCCAACAGAAATCACACCTCAATAATCCACAGTGAAAGACGTCAGTCTTTAGACAGACTCTGCTTGAATGTTGGAAAGTCTGAGAAAGTGACAACCCCAAAACCTGCAGTGAAGGTCAAACCTGGGCTAACTGGGAAGGGTGAGTTCTCAGACTACTCCAAACGGGCTCTGAAACCGTGTGTCCATGAAGCTTGCGGGACAGCAGAGACAAAATTCTGACAAATCCTCTGACATCACAGTGCACCAGAAAAACAACCTGGCCTAGTCGAAACAGGGCCAGAGTTGGGCTGAAGTAGCATATTCAAGTCACATTCCACTCAACTGCAGGTTGCCAATGAAACATGAAATGCGCCACCAGTGGCGCAGTGGTGATGTCCGCATGTTCTGGGTCGGCAGCCCGGGGCCGGACACGTGGTATCCTGGGTGTGTCCCTCCTCACTGCTGGTCCAGCCATTTTCCAGCAGGCGTCCAAGGTAGTGTTGAGGCAGCTGGGAAGTGATGTCAGACAGCATCACTCTTCCTCAGAAAATACAGCAGCATCGCCTGCAGATGTGAGCACACACATAAACATATGCCAAAACAAAATCAATGAACAGTTGCAAAGAACAGAAAAACTGAACCTCAAAAAAAAAATGCCAGTAAGAACAAAAAGATTTCTAGTAATAAGCTTAGCCAAACAGCTGCAAGCTATGGAAACCGAAAGCTAGCAAAGCTTTGTGGAAAGAAATTCCAGAAGAAACAAGCAAACGGAAGGGTATTCCGTGCTCTAGGAATGTAAGAACTAAAACACTTGATACTCCGTAATGGATAAAGCAATCTCTGGATTCCATGCAATCCCAGTCAAAGTTGCAGAATCTTTCCCACAGAAATAGAAGAGAGAATCCTAAAGTCTCTATCCAGTGAAAAGGGACGCTGAATACCCAAAGGAATCCTGAGGGAAACAAGCAAAGCGGGACGTATCACACATTGTGATTTCAACATGTAGGACGAAGTGCTAGGTACTGAAACGGCACAGTTTGGTCTCAAAAACAGGCAAACAGACCAACGGAACAGAATCCAGAGCCCAGAGTTCAACTCACACATATATGGACAGCACATTTGCAACGAGGAAGGCAAGAGGAGACAGTGGAGAAAGGAGAGACTAACAGAAACAGTGCTGGGAGACTGCAGAGCCACATGTAACACAATGAGAGTAGACCATGATGTTACACCAGGCACACACACCACCTCGAAATGGATTAAAGCCTTGAATGGAAGACTTGAAACCGTGCAACTTCTAGGAGACAACCCAGGGAGCTTGCTCTTTGCCATCTGGCTTAGCCACCTATTTGGAAGAAGCATGTTTGACTAGTCAAGGGCAACAAAGGAAGCAAGAAACAAACGGGACTTCATACACTGCAGAAGCTTCTGCCCAGACAAGGAAACCATCGACTCAGTGCAAAGTCAGCACAACAACTGGGAGAGGATGTTTTCAAAACACACATCAGAGAAGGGGTTAAGAGCCAAAAGATCCAATGACCTCATACGTCTCCAAAAGAGAAACGCAACAAGCCCACTAAAACCTGGGCAGAAGATTCAAACAGAGATTTCTCCCCAGAAGATAGAAAGATGGCCAATAGGCTGTATGAAAACATGTTCCTCATCAGGAAGTCCCATGCCAGTGCAAATCCAAACTTCAATGAGATAGCAGCTTACTGTGGTTACAATGGCCCTAAGTAACAAGCCAGGAAACAAGTGTCTGAGAGGAGGTGGAGAGAAGTGAAGACTCCAGCACTGCTGGTGGTAGTGTAAACCGATGCTGCCACTCCACAAAGCAGTGTGGACTTGCCTCAGAAATTTAAGATTCCATCTACCATATGATCCAGCTCTTCCTCAGTGGTGTACTTATCCAAAGAACTTGGAAACACCAATGCATAGAAATCCCTGCACCGCTGTGTTCACCACGGCCTTGCTCCTGATATCCAAGACTTGGAAGCTGCCCTGGTGCCCATCAAGGGACCAATGGAGAAGGAAGGTGGGCTATAGCGACACAAGGGCATACTACTCAGCTATAAGTAAGGATGTAATCCAGCCCTTTGTGACCTCCAGAATGGCTCCTGAGGGTCTTATGGGAAGTGAAACCAGTCACAGGGAGAAAGTCAAATCCTGTAGGTTCTCAATTACAAGGAGAACAGAAAAACTTGGGCTAATGTACAGGTACCATGGGACAGTGGATTGGTGGTTCCCAAGGGGACTGGGGGGCAGAGGGAGGGTGAAAGAGATGATTAGCCACAAGCATTTGGTTCAGGCCTGTAATGAGGCTTCCGGAGGGGAGGATGATATAACCTACACAGAAGTCTAAATCTCTGGGGGTGGAAATCTGAAAGCTACAGGATGTTATAACGCAGGGTTACAACAATAAACTAACATAAAATCCAAAATCCAGAAAGGCGTGCGGACTTACGGCATAAAGCTTTGGAGTCTGAAAGAGATGAGAGAAGATGAACTTCCAAGTATTGACAATCACCTCCAAATGCTTAATAGTGCTACAGAAAGGTAGACCATTGCAACGAGATGATGAGGAATACTACCAAGAGAACATGTTCCGTGCTAATCTCACGCACCAACGGAAAATGTTCCCGTCCATGATGTTGCTAGTAATTCCATTCACCCATAATCAAAGGAGGATTACATCTTCCCAAGTTCAGGCCAATGATTGGCCCAAAAGTCCAATTCAGGGCCGGCCCTGTGGTGTAGGGGGTAAGTGCCCACGTTCTGCTTGGGCGGCCCGGGCTTCAGTGGTTCGCATCATGGGTGGGGATCAGATTAGTAGCAATCGGAAATGTAGATTTCACGGTATGGTGTGGACAGAGACCATAAAGAAGTAGAAATTGTGAGGATGTGTTAGCAATACGCACCAGAAAAAGAAACATGAGGGTACTACAATGTGTGAACGCAGCTGGTACACTTGCCAAATGAAGAAGGAAGGAAAACTTTTAACCTGCCAAGGTGGACTTGTGAGACTGCTATGAGATGAAATGATCATTGCGCATCAGGGGATTGCCTGGACAACCTCAACTTGGGAAGTACTCCAGGTCTTTCTATAGGGAAGGTCCACCCATTTGGTCATAGCCACAAATTATGAGAGATGACCTAGGATAATCTTAAAGGAAAGAAACTGGTGTCTAGAGAGAATGTAGTACACCTTTCAAAGTTGGAGGATAAAGTTGGAAACCGACAAGAAATCCAGAAAAAGGAAAACTATCCTGCCTGGAAAAGGTGTGTGGTCAGACTTGTATGAGATGGCTCTGAAACATGGTGTGCAGGGAGGTTGTCAGGACAACTTGTAACTTTGAGGGTGTTCATGATATCACGGTGAACATGTCACCCAAGATTGCCGCATATTTCCAGTCGGAGCGTTGGACTAGGCTAGGATATTCAAGTGAGAGATACCCAGAGACAGCTGTTACAAACAGAAACTGGGCACAGAATCTTGAAGAGATCAAAGAGACTATGATCCAAGGGATAAGAAAGGAATCATTGGGAAGAAGCAATAATAGAGGGACAAGCACCAAGAGGGGAACATTGTCATCTACTCAAGTAGATGGGGAGACCATGCTGATTCAAGCTTGAAACTTGATTGGAAACAAGAGGCCAGACTTGGGGCTTATCAGACCGACATTGTCCTTCTGACTTAATCTTAATCCAAAGTCAAGAATGAAGTCTTCAGGACATCAAAGAGGAGAATCCATGCCTCCTTTCCTGGGCCCCTAGCATTCTTTGAGGAGAAGTCTCCCTTTCCATAGCTCTGGCATCACGGGGGCCCACTGGGTAGACGGTTATGTCTCACAAGAGTACTCTTTGAAGCCCTGAAGGCGTGGGCACCTGTCATGCTTGGGGTATGTCTCCTTGTTTGGAAGGGCTCCAGAAGTGTGCTGAAATTCACCCTTTTCCAGAGGGCTTCGTTCCTTTGTGAAGGCTGCCCTCCCAGGCTAGATTGCTCTATTGGACTCTAATGAAGTTCTCTCCCCATATCTCTGACCCTAGAAGGAGTATTGATTATGTGTTTTGACACCTTATGTAAGGAGTTGGTGGAAAATTAAACATTACAGTGACATTTAAAGAAAACTACACATGCCAGATCTGAGGATGTAAATCAAACAAATAAACCATATAGAAATAAAGCAAGCCACTATCTGGACGTAAGCTAGTGGAATGTTCAAGGATCAGGGCTCAAGTTAGAAACTTCCCAAATCCAGAAAAGAGACAGAAAAATCTGTTGCCTGGAGAGAGGAGTTCATCAGATTTGTCTAATTTGTCTCAGAAACATAATTTCCGTGAAGGTGGTTGCCAGGACACCCATGAATCTGGAGTTTCTGATCTCAGAATGTCAAACCATCCAAGAGGACCTGGTGTTCTCAGTGTTCAGTTTGGCCTATGCTAGGATAGCAGAGATTCCTTCAAGTGACAGATGGAAAGTCCAAGACAACACCCAACAATCACGAAAGGACTCACACCTCGGCCTACAGAAAATATGGTGATTAAAAAAATACAAAATTAATAACTTGGAATGAAGGAGAACGGATGGATAAGCATATGTAAGGGAGATAGCTGAGAAAGACCATGATGATTAGACTATGGAAATGAAACCAAGGTCCCCGAAATGGAAGGCAAACTGAAATCACACCTGAATAATCCACTGTGAAATATGTCATTCATTAGACAGACTCTGCTGGAATGTTTGAAAGTCCGAGGAATTCACAATCCCAAATACTGCAGCGAAGGTCAAAGCTGGGCTACCTGGGAAGGGTGAGTTACGAGTTTGCTCCAAGTGGGCTATGAAAGCCGGTGTCCATGAAGCTTGCCGGGACAGCAGAGACACAATTCTGACAGATCCTCTGACATCACACTGGACCAGATAAACAAGCTGGCCTCATCTACACAGGGCCAGAGTTGGGCTCAAGTAGCATACTCGAGTCACCTTCCACTCAACTGCAGGCTGTCAATGGAACATGAAAGGGGCCGGCCAGTGGTGCAGCGGTGACGTCCACGCGCTCTGGTTCGGCAGCCAGTGGTGGCAGCATAGAATCCTGGCGTGAACCTCCTCACAGCTGGTCCAGCCATTCTGGGACAGTCGTCCGAGGTAGTGTAGAGGCAGATGGGAAGAGACGTTAGACAGGGCCCTCTTCATCAGGAAATACAGGAGCATTGCCAACAGATGTGAGCACAGCGATAAACTTCTGCCTAAACAGAAGCAATTAAAAGTTACAAATGATAGAAAAACTTACCCTCAAAAAAAAATAAAAGCATGCTTTAGAAGATTAAGGTATCTAGGAATAACCTGAGCCAAACAGGTGAAAGCTATGTAAACCGAGAAATAGCAAAGCTTTGAGGAAAGAAATTCCACAAGACACAAGGAACTGCAAGGGCATTCAGTGCTCTTGGAATGGAAGAAGTAACACATTTGAAACGTCCGTACTGGATAAAGCAATCTCTGGATTCCATGCAATCCCAGTCAACGTTGCAGCAATCTTTCCCACAGAAATTGAAGAGGGAATCCTAATGTTTCTCTCCAGCAACAAAAGACCCTGAAGAACCAAAGGAATCCTGAGGAAAACAAAGAAATCATGACGTATCATCACAATGATTCCTTTCTTATCCCTTGAACCAGCGTCTCTTTGGTCTCTTCAAGATTCTGTGCCTGGTTTCTGTTTGTAAAAGCTTTTTCTGGGTATCTCTCACTTGACTATCCTAGCCTAGTCCAATGCTAGGACTGGAAACATGCGGCCATCTTGGGTGACATGTTCACCGCGATGTCATAAACACCCTCAGAATTCTAAGTTGTCCTGAAAACCTCCATGCACGCAGTGGTTCAGACCCATCTCATACCAGTCTGACTATTCCCCCTTTCCAGGTAGGATAGTTTTCCTTGTTCTGGAATTCTTGTCAGTTTCTAACTTTCTCCTCGAACTTTGAAAGGTCTACTATATTCCCTCTAGACACCGGTTTCTTCCCTTAAAGATCATCCCTGGTTTTATCTCTTATCTTTTGTGGATATGGCCAAATGGGTGGACTTTCCTTAGAGAATGTCCTGAAGTCCGTAAGAAGTTGATGTTGTCCAGGCAATCCCCTGATGCACAATGATCGTGTGATCTCCTAGCGGTGTGACAATTCCACCTTGGCAACTCACATGTTTTGTTTCCTTCATCATTTGGGCAAGTGTAGTTGACGCGTTCATAGATTGTAATATTCTCATGGTTCTTTTTCTGGTGAGTATTGACAAGGTCACCTCACACTTTCTACTTATTTATTATCTCTGTGCCCACGAGACCATGAAATCTGGATTTCCTAATGCTAGTAATCTGATCCACACACGTGATGCTAGCCAATGAAGCCCCGGCCACCGAGGCGGAACGTGGGAACTTACCTGCTGCAATACAGGGCAGGCCCTGAATTGGACTTTTGGACCAAACTTTGGCCTGAACTTGGGAAGATGTTGGCCTGCTTGGCTCATGCATGAAGGGAATCAGTAGTAACAACATGGAAGGTAGCATTTTCCGTTGGTTCATGAGTTTAGCACGGAACATGTTCTCTTCCTAGTAGTCCTCTTCATCTCTTTGCAAAGGTCTACCTTTCTGTAGCATCATTAAGCATTTTGAGGTGATTACCAATCCTTGGAAGGTCATCCTCTGTAATCTGTTTCAGCCTCCAAAGCTTTAGGCCGTAAATCTGCACCCTTTTTTGGAGTTTTGATTTTATGTGAATTGGTGGCCGTAACCCTGCATTATAACATCCTATATCTTTCACATTTACATCCTCACAGATTTAAAGTTCTGTGTAGGTTACATCATCTTCACCACCATAAGCCTAATTACAGGCCCTCACCACACACTTGTGCCTATTCAACTATGTCTCCCTCAGGGCCCAGTCTCCCATTCCCTCTGGGAACCACCGGTTCCATCTCACGTGATTCCAGCTTGTTTGTCCTTTTTTTTCTATATCTCTTTGTAACTTAGATCGCATGGTATTTGACCTTCTCCCTGGGCTTGTTTCAATTCCCCTCATACCCTCAGGAGCCATTCTGGTGGTCACAAATGACTGGACTGCATCCATTCCTACAGCTGAGTGCTATGCCATTGTGTGGATATAGCCCATCTTCCTTCTCCATTCGTCCCTTGATGGGCACCAGGGCGGCTTACAAGTCTTGTATCTCGGGAGTAAGGCTGTGGTGAACACAGTGGTGCACGGATCTCTATGCATTAGTGTTTCCAAGTTCTATGGATAGACAAGCTGCCGAGGAATAGCTGGATCATATGGTAGAAATTTCTGAGGCAATTCCACACTGCTTTTCCTACTGGCTGCACCGGTTTACACTCCCACCAGTGGTGCAGGAGGCTTCCCTTGTCTCCACCTCCTCTCTGACACTTGTTGTTTCCTGTCTTGTTCCTTATAGCCATTCTGACCACAGGGAGCTGTTATCCCATTGCCGTTTGGATTTGCACTGGCCTGAGAATTTATGATGGTGAACATGTTTTCATACAGCTGTTGCCCATCTTTCTCTCTTTGGGAGAAATCTCTGTTTCCATCTTTTGCCCAGGTTTTACTGGGTTTGTTGTTTTTCCTCTTGTGGAGACGTGTGAGGTTATTGGATCATTTGGCTATTCAGCCCTTCTCTGATGTGTGGTTTGCAAACATCCACTGCCAGTTGCTGTGCAGTCTTTGCATTGAGTTATGGTTTCCTTGGCTGGGCAGAACCTTCTGCGTTGGATAGAGTCCCGTTTGCTTCTTGTTTCCTTTCTTGCCCTTGCCCAGTCACACATGCTTCTTCCAAATAGGCAGCTAAGCCAGATGGTAAAGAGCACGCTGCCTGGGTTTTCTCCTAGAAGTTCCATGGACTGAAGTCTTCCATTCAAGGCTTTAATCCATTTCGAGGTGGTATGTGCCTCGTTTAACATCATGTCCTACTCTCATTTTGTTACCTGTGGTTGTGCAGTCTTCCAAGAAACCTTTCTTCTCTAGACTTTCCTTTCTCCGCTGTCTTCTCTTGTCCCTCTGGTCGAAAATGAGCTGTCCATATTTGTGTGAGTAGACCTCTGCGCTCTTGATCGTGTTCTATTCGTCTGTGTGTCTGTTTTTGGGCCCAGACTGTGCTGTTTCAGTACCTAGTGCTTCGTCCTGTATGGTGAAATCAGAAAGGGGGATACGTCCAGCTTTGTTCATTTTCCTCAGGATTCCGTTGGCTATTCAGTGTCCCTTATGCCCGGATAGAGACTTTAGGATTCTCTCTTCTATTTCTGTGGGAAAAATTACTACAACTTTGACTGGGATTGCATGGAATCCAGAGATTGCTTTATCTGTTACGAACTTTTCAAGTGTGTTAGTTCTTCCATTCCAAGAGCACGGTGTAGCCTTCCATTTCCTTCTCTCTTCTGGAATTTATTTCCCAAAAGCTTTCTTCCCTTTCGTGTTACATAGCATGCACCCGTTTGGTTAAGGTCATTCATAGATATCTTATTCTTCTTACTGGTATGCTTCTGTTTTTGAGGTTCAATATTTATGTTCTTTGCACCTTTTAATTGGTTCTGTTTTGGCAAACGTTTATGGCTGTGCTCACATCTGCTGACACTGCAGCTGTATTTGCTAAAGAAGAGTGGCCCTGTCTAACGTTGCTTCCCATCTGCCTCTGCACTACCTCGGACGCCTGCCCCAGAATGGCTGGGCCAACGATGAGGAGGCTCACCCCCAGGAATCCATGTGGCCTAGCACGGGCTTCCAACCCAGAATGCACGGACTTCACTGCTACAACACGGGCTGGCCCCTTTCATGTTCCATTGCCAACCTGCTGTTGAGTGAAATGTGAATTAAATATGCTACATAAGCCCAAATCTGGCCCTGTGTAGACTAGGCCTGGTTTTCTATCCGGTCCACTGTGATGTCAGAGGATTTGTCAGCATTTTGTCTCTGCTGTCCCAGCAAGCTTCATGGACACAGGGTTTCAGAGCCCGCTTGGAGCAGTCTCGTAACTCACCCTTCCCAGTTAGCCCAGGTTTGACCTTCATTGCAAGTTTTGGGGTTGTGACCTTCTCGGTCTTTCCAACGTTCAAGCATAGTCTGTCTAAAGACTGACGTATTGCACTGTGGATCATTCAGGTGTGATTTCTGTTGGGCTTCCATTTTCTGGGACCCTGTTTTCTTTTCCATAGTCTAATCGTCATGGTCTTTCTGAGGTATGTCCCTTCGAGATGCTTGTCAGTACATTCTCCTTCATTCCAAGTTAGGAATTTTGTATTTCTTTAATCACCATATGTTCTGTAGGCCGATGTGTGAGTGCTTTCGTGATTCCTGGGTGTCGTCTTTGAATTTCCATCGGTCACTTGAGGGAGTCTTTGCTCTCTTAGTCTAGGTGCAACTGAGCACTGAGTACGCGTGGTCATCTGGGTTCGTTTGACATTGTGAGATGAGAAACTCCAGGTACGACATTGTCCTGGCAACCACCTTCAGGAACCCAATGCTTCTGAAACAAATTAGATGAATCTGATGAATTCCTCTGTCCAGGTGAGAGACCTCTGTCTCTATTCTGGATTTGGGAAGTTTCAAACTTCACCCTTGATGCTTGAACTTTCCACTAGATTATGGCTAGATACTGGCTTACTTTGTTTCTACAGGTTTTGTTATGTGTTTGATTTACCTCCTCAGCTGTGGCGAGTTTATTTTTCTTTAAATATAATGGTAATGTTCTAATTTTCAGCAAACCTCCTTACGTGTGGTATCGAAACACGTAATCAATATTCCTTGTACGGCAAGAGAGGGTGGAGAGAATCTCATTGATCCCAACTGAACACTCTAGCCTGGGAGGGCAGCCTTCACAAAGGAACAAAGCTCTCTGGAAAAGGTGCTTTTCAGCACACTTCTAGAGCCCTTCCAAACCAAGCGACATACCCAAGCATGGCAGGGGGCCATTCTTTCCAGGCTTCAATGAGATCTCTTGAGACACATTGGTATGTACCCAGTGGGCCCCCGTGACTTGAGAGCTATGGAAAGGGAGACTTGTCTTCAAAGTTTGCTGAGGCCTAAGAAAGGTGGCCTCACTTCTTCTCTTCAATGTCCTCAAGTAATCATTCTTGACTTTGGGTTATGGGTAAGGCAGAAGGACAATGTAGGTCTGATAAGCCCCAGGTACGGCCTCTTTTCTCAAAACAAGTTTCAAGCTTGAATCAGCATGGCCTCCCCATCTACGTGAGTAGATGACAATGTTCTCCTCTGAGTGCTTGTCCCTCTATTGTCGCTTCATTTCAGTGATTCCTTTCTCATCCCTTGAATACGCATCTGTTGGATCTCTTCAAGTTTCTGTGCCCGGTTTCTGTTTGGAAAAGCTGTTTCTGGGAATCTCTCACTTGAATATCCTAGCCTAGGCAAATCCTCGGGATGGAAACCTGGGACCATCTTGGGTGACATGGTCACCATGATGTCATAAACACCCTCAGAATTCTAAGTTGTGCTGAAAACCTCCACGCACACAGTGTTTAAGACCCATCTCATACCAGTCTGACTACTCTCCCTTTCCAGGTAGGACAGTTTTCCTTTTACGGGACTTCTTGTCGGTTTCTAACTTTCTCCTCTAACCTTGAAAGGTCTACTACATTCCTTCTAGACACTGGTTTCTTTCCTTTAAGATCGTCCTGGGATTTATCTCTTATCTTTTGTGGATGTGGCCAAATGTGTGGACTTTCCCCACAGAAAGTCCTGGGGTCCCTGCAAAGTTGAAGTTACCCAGGCAATCCTCTGATGAGCAATGATCATGTCATCTCATAGTAGTCTGGCAATTCCACCTTGGCAGGTCACATGTTTTCCTTCCTTCATCATTTGGGGAAGTGTACCTGATGCGTTCATAGATTGTAATATTCTCATGGTTCATTTGCTGGTGTGTATTCATAAGGTATCCTCACAATTTCTACTTCTTCATGATCTCTGTTGGCACCATACCTTGAAATCCATATTTCCTACTGCTCCTAATCTGATCCAGACCCTTGATGCCACCCTGCCAAGCCTAGGCCGCCCCAGTGAAACATGGGCACTTACCAGCTACACTACAGTGCCGGACCTGAATTGGACTTTTGGACCAACCTTTGGCTTGAACTTGGGAAGATGTTGGCCTGCATTGATTATTCATAAATGTAATTAGTAAAAACATCATGGACGGTAACATTTTCCGTTGGCTCATGAGTTTAGCACAGAACGTGCTGTGTTGGTTGTGTTCCTCTTCATCTCTTTGCAATGGTCTAATTTTCTGTAGCATCGTTAAGCATTTGGAGGTGATTATCAATCCTTGGAAGTTCATCTTCTCTAAATTCTTTCAGCCTGCAATCTTTATGCCATAAACCTGCTTGCATTTAAGGAGTTTTGATTTTAGGTGAATTGATTTCCCTAACCCTTCATTATAACATCCTATAACTTTCAGATTTACATCCTCATAGATTTAGACTTCTGTGTATGGTACATCATCTTCCCCACTGTAAGCCTAATTACAGGCCCACACTACAAAATTGTGCCTAAACAACTCTTTCTCCCACCGTCCCCTGCCACCCGTTACCTCTGGGAACCACCAATCCCATGTCATGTTCTACATGTTTGTTGGTCCCTATTTTAATCTTCTCCTTGTAAGTGAGATCCTATGGTATTTGACATTCTCCCTGGGGGTTGTTTCAGTTCCCCTCATACCCGCAGGAGCCATTCTGGTGTCACAAATGGCTGGACTGCACCCTTTCTTACAGCTGAGTGCTAGGCCATTGTGTGGATATGGCCCACCTTCCTTCTCCATGGGTCCCTTGATGGGCACCAGAGGAACTTCCATGTCTTGCATATTGGGAGGAAGGCTGTGGTGAACACAGCGCTGCACGGATCTCTGTGCAGTAGTGTTCCCAATTTCTTTGGATAAACACGCCACAGAGGAATAGCTGGACCATATGTTAGATGTATTTTGAAATTTCTGAGGCAATTCCACAAGGCTGCCTAGTGCCCTCACCGGATTGCACTCCCACCAGCGATGCAGAACTCTTCCCTTCTCTCCACCTCCCCTCCGACACTTGTTTCCTGTCTTGTTCTTTATAGCCATTCTGACCACAGTGAGCTGCTATCTCATTGCCGTTTGGATTTGCATTGGCCTTAGACTCAATGATGATGAACATGAGTTCATAAAGCTGTTGGCAACCTTTCTGTCTTCTTGGTGTAAATCTCTGTTTCCATCTTTTGCCCAGGTTTTAATGGGCTTGTTGTTTTTTCTCTTGTCGAGACGTGTGAGGTCATTGGATCTTTTGGCTATTCAGCCCTTCTCCGATGTGCGGTTTGAAATATTCTCTTCCTGCTGTTGTGCTGTCCTTGCATTGAGTCGACGGTTTCCTTGGCTGGACAGAACCTACTGCATTGGATGGAGTCCCGTTTGTTTCTTGTTTCCATTGTTGACCTTGACTAGTCACACATGCTTCTTCCAAATAGGCGGCTATGCCAGATGGCAAAGAGCAAGCTCCCTGGGTTTTATTCTAGAAGTTTCACGGTTTCAAGTCTTAAGTTGAAGGGTTTAATCCATTTCGAGGTGGGGTGTGTGTCTGGTGTAACATCATGGTCTACTCTCATTGTGTTACATGTGGCTGTGCAGGCTTCCCAGCACCGTTTCTTTTAGAGACTCACCTTTCTCCACTGTCTCCTCTTGCCTTCCTCGTTGCAAATGAGTTGTTCAAATATGGGCGAGTTGACCTCTGGGCTCTGGATTCTGTTCCATTGGTCTGTGTGCCTGTTTTTGGGAGCAGGCTATGTTTCGGTACCTAGCTCTTCGTCCTACATGTTGGAATCAGAAAGTGTTTTACATCCTGCTTTGTTCGTCCTGCTTTTTTCCTCAGGATTCCTTTGGGTATTCAGGGTTCTTGTTGCTATATAGAGACTTTAGGATTCTCTCTTCTATTTCCGTGGGAAAGATTGCTGCAACTTTGACTGGGATTGCATGGAATCTAGAGATTGATTTATCCTTTACGGCCATTTCAGTTGTTTTAGTTCTTACATTCCTAGAGCATGGAATACCCTTCCGTTTGCTTGTGTCTTCTGGAATTGCTCTCGCCAAAGCTTTGCTAGTTTTCGGTTTCCATTGCTTGCACCTGTTTGTCTAAGCTAATTCCTAGAAATCCTATTGTTCTTACGTGCATGTTTTTTCTTTCTGAGGTTTTTTCTATCCTATGCAACTTTTCATTGGTTTTGTTTTGGCAGATGTTCATGGCTGTGCTCACATCTGCTGGCGATGCTGCTGTACTTTCTGAGGAAGATTGACGCTGTCTGACGTTGCTTCCCATCTGCCTCTACACTACCTCAGACGCCTGCCCCAGAATGGCTGGACCAGCTGTGATGAGGTTCACCCCCAGGATTGCGCATGGCCTGCCCAGGGCTGCTGACCACAACGTGCAGTGTTCACCACTACACCACGGGCCGGGACCTTTCATGTTCCATTGGCAACCTGCAGTTGAGTGGAATGTGACTTGAATGGGCTACTTGGGCCAAATGTGGCACTGTGGAGATGAGGCCAGTTTATTTTTCTTCTCCACTGTGATGTCAGAAGATTTGTCAGAATTCTGTCTCTGCTGTCCTGGCACACTTCATTGACACAGGTTTTCAGAGCCCGATGTTAGCAGTGTGATAACTCACCTTTACCAATTAGCCTAAGTTTGACATTTGCTCCAGTTTTTTTGGATGTGACTTTCTCTGACTTTCGAACGTTCAGAGTATGACTAAAACTTAATTGTTTCATTGTGGATTATTCAGATGTGATTTCTGTGTGCCTTCCATTTTCTGTGACCGTTTTCTCTTTTCCATGGTATAATTGTTGATATGGGCTCGGCGAGCTGAAGACTCAAATATAAGATTTCTTGGACTCTCAAGGTCTGGCATTGGTGCTCTTTTATTTAGAGAATAGTACGGGATGGCATGGGGACAGGACCCATGGGCAGTGAAGAGCTGCTGCTGCTCCCTGGGGAAGGGACCCATGAGCAGTCAGAGCTAATGCTGCATCCCTCAGTTGAGGGTTAGTGATAATTTTATAAGGCATGGGTACATGACTTGTTTTTACTGGAAAAAGAAATGATGATGTTCAATGTCTTTAAATGATTTCAGTGCAGATGGGGTCTGGTTATTGTGCGGTCACATAACTTTAGATACGAATCTGCCCATATATATTACCATGTAGGTTAGTATGCCCTGAGATGCTCTCCATGGGACAGCCCTAATTCATATCAACAAAAAATC
Source organism: Equus asinus (assembly GCF_041296235.1). NCBI lineage: Eukaryota > Metazoa > Chordata > Mammalia > Perissodactyla > Equidae > Equus > Equus asinus. The sequence goes on along the minus strand of NC_091818.1, from coordinate 12,569,683 downwards.
CACCGGGTCATATAGATTGGCATGTAGGCCAGGTCACCTTGGGCTTTTCTAGCTGGAGCAGCCTCAATCCACGACATAACCCCCCTCGAACCCATTTGGACCGGAAATATTTGGGGATATGGACGATGTTCACTCTTCTGTAAATACTTCTGGCTGTACAATGTTCTAGAGGTGTCCCTAAATGGGGCCATAGGCACAGGTAGAAGTTCAGTGGACCAGAAGTCTTCACCTGTGGAGTCCAAGGCTAAGTTATACAGAGCCCCTGGAGAGGAGAGAATCATTTGACGAGATGTGCTCCAAGAGGTGAAATATTTTGGCATGCAGAAGACAAACAACGAAACAGACAACAAACTACAAGTAGAAATACAAGCAGTATGTTTAACCCAATGAATAAGGTTTTGAAGTAGTGCAGAAACCTGGTACTGACTGGGAGTTCAACCAATCGTTTAGAGTTAGGGTTGGTCAGACATGGATTTAATTTGGTGGCTGGGATAGGAAGCCAGAAATATTTTGATGGTAGGCAAGAATATAGGCAAAACATTCACTTTTTATAACGGCACAGGTGCCCCCTTGTGCTTCTGTCAAGACATCCAGTGCCATTTGGATTTGGAGAACTGCCTTACACATTTGGGATACTTCTAAATTGAGCAGCGAAATGCTATGTTGTGCGTCATTTAATGCCTTCCTAGTGAATTTGATTAGGACTTCCATGTGCGAGACAGCATTTTCAATTCCTAATTGGTGAAGGATAATTGAGTAAAGATGGAAATACCAGTGGAAGACACAGCTGGTCCAGCACTGTTGCAGTTGGGTAGGTTAGCAGGAGGAGATATATTAAATGTAGTTCTACCTTGCATGCAGACAAAGCCTAGGGTGCATCATCCAATCCATCCAGGTGGCAGCCAAGGCCATAAAGTGGACCCACATCAACACTGAGCACCATTAGGGGCTAACCAAAACGTGCTGGGCCGTCTATCCCAGTCAGTCCCAGACCAGTCAGTATTTTTTTTAAGGCTATGATACGAGAACACAAATAACAGGGTATTTTCCCCATAAGTCGAGTGCTATTAGGCCATGTATCACAGGTGTGATTGGTTTGTTCCCAACAGAGAATGATCTTTTACTGGGTTGACCACTAGTAGAAGTGAACCAAATATATTCATTCCAAATTTGATATGGTCCATCCTGTGTCTTGATAAGCTGGGGACTTTAAATTTGGAACATGTTGTTTAGGATCCACCTGTGACAAAGCAAATCTATTTAGTATTCAGGCAGTAGTATTGAAGGAAAATGTTTGATGGTGGCCAGGGAACTCCCAGGTGTCAGAGATAGATGGCCACAAGGAGACATTACGATTAGCAATAGATGAATCTTGTAAAAGAAAACAGCTAGAATCTAATATCCAGGAATACCTACTATAGCTTCTACATAAACGTATTTTTTCTCTCTTAAATCACCTTCATTTTTACAAAAGATAGCCAAATTAGGATGAACTGGTTTGCAGATAAAGTGTAGCTTCAATACAACTTGCTCCAATTATTTACATAAGAGGAACAAGAATAGTAATTGCTTATACAGGCTTTTTAAAATCTGCTTTGCTGGACTTTTTTGTGAGGAATCTCAGATTCAACTGTGAAGGCCTTGCAAGGCCAGAAAAGCCAAGCCAAGGACTTGCCATCAGATTTGGCCTGCAGTACTTACAGATTTGAGTGGTGTTCTCTTTGAGGTCCCCCAAAATATTCGGAGTTCCTTACACCTGTCAGATAAGCAAGCTTCCTTACTTACTGGGTAAGATTGCCAGAATCTCTGTAAACAAGGTACCAGGCCCATGTTTCCAAGCGGCTGTATTCCAGAAAGTCCAATCTTTGTTCCTGAAATGCTGTCTTGTCATATCTGAGCCTGTGTGTTTCAAATATGACATTCCAGTCAAAGCCTTGGTAGTATAACCAATGTGTCCTGTTATAAGGAGAACAGATTCTTATGGAACTTATGCAAATATTGCCACTACATAACCATACTCGGTCACAAAGGGTTTCCCAATTCCTGAGGGATAAGGTAGGGAGAAAAAGATAAATGTTTCAGTTTTTCTCATAAAGGCATAATTTCACCAAACGGCTGTAAGTGAAAGTTAGCATAAGAGAAAAGAAAAAATATTTCCTTCATTGTGAGAAAACAAAACAACACATCAAAACTCAACAATATTTCAAACAGATGTCCTAAAAAATTATAATCATCCTCATCAGTTCACACAGTCCTGTATAATCAACTCTTGAGCTGAATCTTCTGTCAGCAGATCGATGAACTTAGTTTCTGGTAGAATTCTGTAATTTCTTACTCAGCTCAGTTTTGCAATCTGAAAGTTTATCAGAAACGTGTAGTTTAGAACCTCTGTGTCAGAATGCTTTCCAGGAATTTCTCGGAAGATGGAAGATATTTGCAAAAGAAAAAAGCATCAGAGTAAAACAACAGCTATCTGCAAATGGACAAAGGACTCCAAACGGCAATTGCCAAAGAAACTTGGCTACTTCTGTGACATATAACACTTCCAGATAATAATTGGACTTATGACTGATAACCAGGACAGATCAGAATCTTAAGAATGCCATATAATTTTAAGACATCTATATTAATAACATTTACCCATCTAATACCACCTAAGAAAGTCTATCTTCATTTATTTCCCAATGTTTTCCATGTAATTTAATAGACCAAATAAGCCTAGTTAGTTTGGTATTTTCCTCCTTATAGGAAGAGAGAGAAAATTTCTTTGAGACGACTCAGGGGCCCTAAGAAAATCCTCAGAGTAATTTTTCTTCTGTCTACCAGGTCAAAAGAAAGCCTTCATTCAGGATTTGAATATTTTTGAGGGAGAAACTTGTCAAAACATACCCAAAGTTTTTAAAATGCTTCTTGAAATAGGAAACAACACTCACTGTGAAACAATGCTCAGCTATCTATTCAAAGTGATAACAGAAAGGGTGAAAAATCTTAAGAGTGACCTCACTCATTATTTTCACAAAACAGATTTGTCTCTTAGGTAGAATTACTCAAAGGAATAGCTTTTATAACCTCTTTATCAAGAGCAGATCCAAAGTTCAAGAAAAAGTATCCTTTCAGAGAAAACCAAATTTGAATTTCTGCACCTACTTATTTTTAACATTCAAACTCATGCACTTAATTGAACTTACTTTAGTCTACTTGACCAGGCATAAAACTCCTTTCAGAATTTCTCCTTCACAAGCATTCTACAACTTTGTCCCAAAGTCTTTCTTTTTCCTTTCTAGTACATCAGGACAAATTTATGTTTCTTAACCTATCAAACAAAAATATTTCCATTCTTTATACCTTTTTTACTGAAAACATCCATTTTAACTTCCTTGAATACACAGCTCTTTTACTTATTAATTTCCAGTAGCTTTAATTCCATAGGTTAATTAGAACATTTAAACCTTAACAGACCTAGTAAACACTAAAAATGTAAACTATTATGAATTGTCTTTTATATCAGTATTCTGAACACTTCATAAATTTAGAAACGTGGTAGTTTACAACAAAACACAAGGCATGCTTCTTAATACACCCAAACGCTTTTAGCCTCTTCACTAAGAAGCCAAAATCAGATAACTTAGCTATGTTTATTAATAATGTTTCAGTGTTTCATCCTATCCAAAAATGACCCAGGTATTCAGATTTTTATCATTTAACTTAATTTGGCAAAACTCAAGATTGTTACCAAAAAGAATTTCGAAGCTGTTTTTTTCCCCAAGTATACAGACTGTAAAAGTTATTGTGAGTTTTATGTATTTAAACCATTTTTTTCCGACAATTATGTTCAGATTACCTACGGAAACCTCATGAGGCATTTGAAAAAACTGGTCATCGTTTACAGCTATTATTTTGCTGACAAATTTAACAGACAACGTGAACTTATGTGACTAGTAAACCCAGGATGAATGCCTGCATACTATGCAAATACTGACAACTCTGACAAGAAGACTATTTTCAATCAAACCAACAAACTTAAACAAGTTTTCATTTAACATAGGTTAATTCACATCTCGTTTACTTTGAAAGGCACTGAGTTAATTTCTACTACATTTAGAATTTCATAAAGCACTTACTTTAAGCCAACTAAACAGAAATCTTAATTTTGGCCATAGCATCCAGGATAAAAGTATCACACCTATAACATACACATAGACACACCTACAGAGAGACTGTACAACCATCCTTTTAAAAACTACTGCTGTGAGTCAGGAACAATAATATTGAGCTCACAAGTTATGAATCCAAACTTTGTTTTGAGCCTTTTTACTAATACTTATGGAGAAGACCTTTGACATGCTAGACTTTTGGCAAAGGCACACTTATGTTCATTTAACCTTTCCCCTCCTTTTTTGTTTTTCAGTCTTAAGAATGAGTGATGGACTGGACAGTAGTTCCTGGAGAGGGAGGATGATAATCTTTTTCATGATAAAGGAACTAGGTGGAATCTGAACTGCCTCTAGAGCTGTCTTTCCAGTCTTGCAAGGATTTTGTAAGGACAGTTGCTCTTGATTTCCCAGAAACTGGACTGTAACTTGAAGGTCCTTTTAGGTTGATCCACCTGTCCAACTGCACCAGAAAGGCACAGAGAAAAATCGCAGATTTTCTCCTAGTTGGAGTTTCTGGGGCATCACCCATACAATTGAAAGTGTTTCTAATTAGTTAGAAGGATTCTGAGTGGTGAGTCTCTGGGGATGCTTACGGCATTCCCCATGGCAGTAAAGCCAGTGTCTGACTGACAGTGGACTGGAAAAGGGTGCAGTGCCCACATAAGCCGGGAACTGGCTGGAGGTCAGGGCTCCCAGCAGCCGGGTTGAGAGTTAAGTCCCTTGCCAAATGTTTTCAAGTTTTTCGATTTTACAGAAGGTCCAGGTTCTGGTCTGGTTCAGCCTGAACTTAAGCTCGACTTGGTGACAACAGACTACATGATGAGCAAAACAAAGAAAGGAAAAGAAGACACCAGACCTCACCCTCATGGCCACTCCCAGAGGGTTATCAAGATAAGAGTCACACAACAGTTCCCGTGCTGGGGCACACTACCCTAGCACGACAGTTCACAGAATAAATCACAGGTCTGCTACCCTCATAGCCAACTCAGTAGGTGACTAAAATCCTCAATCAGTCATCTGCCAAAAAAGGGCACCCTACTTGGTGTTGCCGTGGTGATCAGGGTAGAAAGCCAAAGTTGGGGTTCCCAGGCGTGGAGGCCTTGACTCTTCAAAGATTCTTCTGTTTTCCGGTTGCAAAGCTCAAAAGGAGATGAAAATGGCCCGTGTAACTCTAACAAAGATGAAAGAGACACGTGAATTTCCTTGAAAATCCCCTGTGAACCTAGGGCAGCATCCCACCTGTCGTTCCTAATGTGGGGTTCCTATAGCAATGGGTGATGGGGAAGTCCACCAGCATTGCATCCCTTGTGTACCTTCCCTCGGATGCCTGGCAGTAACAGGTGCCTGGTGAACATCTTTCCTATTCTGCCTGACAGCAATAGATGCCTGGTGAATGGTCCCTGAGAGAAAAGGAGAAGTTTAAGAGAGAACAGGATAGAGAAAAATAGTGAGGAATTTTCCGCCGCTTTGGGGGACATTCTACCCAATTGCGTGTTGGAGCCATTCTCCGAGAAGGGTTTTCCATACTCAACCAAAGGTTAGACTTTCTTACTTGCCTTGAACTGGACTCCCAATTGGGACATTCACACAGTTCAGAGCATGGTCAGGTGCCATGGGAGGTAGCCCAGTACAGCCTTAGGAAAAGAAACCTTCCACGGGAGTCTTGTAGATTCCCGACCATCCTAATGACTTAAGTGGCCAACCCGTGCGCACGTAAAATTTATATATCAGAGATAGAGTCAGGAAGGAACGGATTAATTCATTCTACATCACCCTTAGGCTTAAGGTACTGATTCTCTTCAAGCCGAATGCCATGATTTGCCCCACAGAGTAGCCATGGGCAGCAAAGGTGGATTCATACAGCTATCCAAGAAAGTTCCTGATGGAGAAGTGAATTTAGATCCATCCTCGAAAAGGAGAGAGGCACAAGGAAGGAAAGGGCATTTACCAGAAGTCAAGCTCACAAACCGATGAAGCAAAATCCCCGTACGGGCCACAAGATAGGATACGGGGTTGGCGAACTGAAGAGTCAAAAGAAAGATTTGTTGGACTCTCAAGGTCTGGCAGTGGTGCTCTTTTATTTAGAGAACGGTACAGGATAGCATGGGGACAGGACCCATGGACACTAAAGAGTTGCTGCATGGGGACAGGACCCATGGGCAGTCACAGCTCCTGCTGCTGCCCTGAGTACAGGGTAAGTGCTAATTTTATAAGCATAGTTACGTGACTTACTTTTGCTGGAAAAAGAAAAGATGATGTAAAATGTCATGAAATGATTCCAGTTCAGTTGGGGTCTGGTTATTGTGTGGTCGGATAACATTAGATACGAGTCTGGCCATATAGATAGGCATGTAGGTGAGCATGACCTGGGCTTCTCTCACTGGGGCGCCTCTAATTCATACCAAAAAATGATTCACCGCGTCATGTAGTTTGGCATGTAGGCCAGGTAACCTTGGGCTTTTCGAGCTGGGGCAGCCTTAATCCACATCAATCGTCATGGGCTTTCTCAGCTATCTCCCATCTATATGCTTATCAGTCCATTCTCCTTCATTCAAGTTATTAATTTTGTATTTCTTTCATCACCATATGTTCTCCAGCCTGATGTATGAGTGATTTCCTGATTGTTGGGTATTGTCTTTGAATTTCAATCGTTCACTTGAAGGAATCTTTGCTAAGCTAGCCTAGGTCCAACTGAGCACTGAGAACACGTGGTCATGTTTGTTGGTTTGACATTCTGAGATCAGAAACGCCAAATTCTAGGTTGTCCTGGCAACCACCTTATGGACATAATCTTTCCGAGACAAATTAGACAAATCTGATGAATTCCTCTCTCCAGGTAAGATATTTTTATGTCTCTTTTCTGAATTTTGGAAGGCTCGAACTTGAGTCCAGATCCCTGATCATTCAGGTAGATTATGTCTAGATACTGGTTTACTTTATTTCTGTAGGATTTGTTAGTTGTTTGATTTACATCCTCTGCTCTGGCATGTTTATTTGTCATTAAACATAAGTGTAATGTAATTTTCAGCCAACTTCCTCATTATGGTGTCAAAACACATAATCAATACTCTTCTATGGCAATACATCGGGGGAGAGAATTGCACTGGGGCCACTGAGCATTCTAGCTTTGGATGGCAGCCTTCACTTTGGATGTGAAGTTCCCAGAGGGAAAGAAAAAATCCAAAAAGGCATGCAGATTTGTGGCAAAAAGCTTTTGAGGCTGAAAGACATTATAGAAAATAAACTTCCAAGGATTGTGAATCTCCTCCAAATGCTTAATGATGATACAGAAAGGTAGACCATTTCAAATAGATTAAGAGGACTACTACGAAGAGAACGTGTTCCGTGCTAAACTCATGAACCAAGGGAAAATGTTACCGTCTATGAGGTTACTACTAATTACCTTCATGAATAATCACAGCAGGCCAGCTTCTTCCCAAGTTCAGGCAAAAAATTGGTCCCAAAGTAAAATTCAGGGCCAGCCATGTGTTCTGGTGTGTAAGAGTCCATGTTACTAGTGGGCGGCCTGGGATTCATGGATTCGTATGACACGTATGGATCACATTAGTAACATTAGGAAAGATAGGTTTCATGGTATGGTGCAGACAGAGATCATAAATAAGTGGAAATTGTGAGCATACCTTATAGATATGCACCAGGAAAAAAACATGAAAATATTGCAATCTATGACACATCTGGTACACTTCCCTAAATACAGAGGGAAGAAAGTGATGTGACCTGCATAGGTGGAATTGTCAGCCTGCACGAGATGACACGATCATTGCACGTCAGAGGATTGCCTGGGCAGCTTCCACTTGGGAGGGACTCCAAGACTTTCACTGGGGAAAGTCTAAACACTCGGCCATATCCACAAAATGTAACAGATAAAACCCAGGATAAACTTAAAATAAAGAAACCAGTGTCTAGAGAGAATGTACTAGACATTTAAACGTTCAAGGATAAAGTTAGAAACTGACAAGAAATCCAGGAAATGGAAAGGGTGAGTGCCAGACTGGTATGAGATGGCTCTGAAACACTGTGTGCAAGGAAGACGCCGGGACAACTTAGAAGTTTGAGGGTGTTTATGACACCACAGTGAACCTGTCACCCAAGATGCCCTCATCTTTATAGTCTGAGGATTATCCTGGGATATGATACTCAAGTGAGAGATACCCAGAAAAGAATTTAAAAACAGAAACCAAGCACTGAAACGAAGAGATAGAATAGACGTTGATTAAATGGGTAAGAAAGAAGTCATCGTGATGAAGCAATAATACAGGGACAATCACTGAGTGGAGACCATTGTCATCTATTCAAGTATATGGTGAGGCCATGCTGATTCAAGCTTGAAACTTGATTTGAAACCAGAGGCTGGACTTGGGGCTTATCAGACGTACAAATTCTCCTGCCTTAATCATAATCCAAAATCAAGAATGGTGTCCTGAGGACATTGTAGAGAAGGATTGATGCCTCCTTTCCTTTGCCTCTAGCATTAATTGAGGAGAAGTCTCACTTTCCATAGCTCTGGCATTATGGAGGCCAACTGGGTACATGCTAATGTGTCACAATACATCTCTTGGAACCCGTGAAGGAATGGAACCCCGTCATGCTTCTAGTATGCCTCATTTTTTGGCAGGGCGCCAGAAGTGCGCTGAGAAACACCCTTTTCCAGATGGCTTCGTCGCTTTGTGAGGGCTGCACTGCCAGGCTAGTGTGTTCACTTTGGCTCCAATGAAATACTCTCCCCCTATCTCTTGGAGTAGAATGATTATTGATAACGTGTATTGACACCATATGTAAGGAGGTTGGCTCAAAATTAGAACATTACCATTATCTTTATAGAAAAATAAACATGCCAGATCTGAGGATGTACATCAAACAAACAACACACCCTATAGAAATAAAGTAAACCGATATCTAGACGTAGTCTAAGGGAACGTTCAACGATCAGTGGTCAAGTTCGAAACTTCCCAAATCCAGGAATGAAACAGAAAAGTACCTTCCCTGAAGCGGATTCATCAGATTCGTCTAATTTGTCTCAGATACATTATGTTCATGAAGGAGGTTGCCATGACTACCTATGGTTTGGAGTTTAAGATCTCAGGAGGTAAGACCAAGCAAGATCACCACGTGTTCTCAAGCTCACTTTGACTTAGGCTAGCATGATAAAGATTGCAACAAGTGACCAATGTAAATTCAAAGACAACACCCAACAATGAAAAGCACTCACAGGTAGGCCTATAGAACATAGGGTGATTGTAGAAATAGAAAATTGATACCTTGGGATGAAGGAGAACTGACTGACCAGCATACCATAGGGAGAAATCTGAGAAAGACCATGATGATTATACTATGGAAAGCAAAATGGGCTCAGAAAAGGGAAAGCAAACACAAATCACACCTGAATAATCCACAACAAAAGATGTCAGACTTTAGACAGACTATGCTTGAACTTTTGAAAGTCAGAGAGTGTCACAAACCAAAAAACCTCAGTGAGGTAAAACCTGGGCTACCTGGAAAGGGTGAGAATGAGACTGCTCCAAACGTGCTCAGAAACACTGTGTCCATGAAGCTTGCCGGGACAGCAGAGACACAATTTTGACAAATTGTTTGACTTCGCAGTTGACCAAAAATGCAAACTGGCTACGTCTACTCAGTGCCAGACGTGGGAAGAAGTAGCATATTTAAGTCACATTATACTGAACTGCAGGCTGCCAAGGGAATATGAAAGGGGCCGGCCAGTGGAGAATTGGGGAAGTCCGTGCATTCTGGGTCGGAAGCCTGGAGTTGACAGGGTGGAATACTGGGGGTAAACCTCTTCACCACTGGCCAAACCATTCTGTGGCAGGCGTGGGAAGGAGTGTAGAGGCAGATGAGAAGTGACGATAGACAGGGCCACTCTTCCTTAGCAAATACAGGAGCACTGTCGTCAGATGTGAGAACAGCGATAAACTTATGTCAAAAGGAAGCAAATTAAAAGTTGCAAAGAATAGGAAAATTGAACCTCAAAAAAAAAATGCCAGTGAGAAGATTTAGATACCTAGGAATAACCTCGCCCCAACAGGTGAAAGCTCGGTAAATCGAAAACTAGCAAACCTTGTGGAAAGAAATGGGAGAAGACACAAGGAAGCAGAAGGATATTCCATGCTCTTGAAATGGAAGAATTAACACACTGGAAACCTCCACTCCGGATAAAGCAATCTCTAGATTACATGAAGTCCCAGTCAAAGTTGCAGCTATATTTCTCACAGAGATAGAAGCGAGCATCCTAAAGTTTACATCCAGCAACAAAAGACCATGAATGGCCAAAGGAATCCTGAGGAAAACGAACAAAGCTCAATGTATCACACTTTCTCATTTCAACATATAGGATGAAGAAATAGGATTGGAAACGGCACAGGCTGGGATGAAAACAGACACGCAGAACCATGGAACACAATCGAGAGCCCAGAGGTATACACACACATACATGGACAGCCCATTTTCGACCACGGAACCAAGAGGAGACAGTGGAGAAAGGAAAGTCTCTACAATAAATGGTGCTGGGACGACTGCAGAGCCCCATGTAAAACAAGGAGAGTAGACCACGGTGTTACACCAGGCACAAACACCAACTCAAAATGGATTAAAGTTTTGAATGTAAGACTGCAAACCACGAGACTTCTATAAGGAAAACTAGGCAGCATGCTATTAGACATCTGTCTTAGCCTCCTGTTAGTAAGATGCAGGTCTGCTTGGGCAAGGGCAACAACAGAAACAAGAAACAAATGGGACTACATCAAATGCAAAAGCTTCAGCCCAGCCAAGGAAACCATCGACTCAATGCAAAGACAGTACAACCACTGGGAGAGGATGTTTGAACACCACATATCGGTGAACGGGTGAATAGCCAAAAGATGCAGTGAACTCATATGGGTCCACAAGAGAGAAAAAAATAAGCCCATTAAAACCTGGGCAGTAGGTGGAAATAGAGATTTCACCCAAGAAGATATAGAGATGGCCAACAGGTGTATGAAAACATGTTAATCATCATTAAGACTCAGGGCAATTGAAATCCAAATGGCAGTGAGATAGCAGCTCAATGTGGTCTGAATGACTATAGGTAAAAAGTCAGGAAACAAGTGTCAGAGAGGAGCTGCAGAGATGGGAAGACTCCTACAGTGCTGCTGTGAGTGTAAGCTGGTGCAGCCACGACGCAAATCAGTGTGGAATTGCCTCAGACATGTCAGAATCCATCTACTATATGATCCAGCTATTATTCAGTGGCGTGTTTCTCAAAAGACCTTGGAAAAAGTCTTGCACCGATATATGTGCACCCCTGTGCTCACCCTGGCCTTACTCCCGTTATCCAAGACTTGGAAGCCGCCCTGATGCCCATCAAGGCAGAAGGACGAATAGAGAAAGAAGATTGGAGAAGGAAGCTGGGCTTTATGAACACAATGGCATATCTCTGAGCCATAACAAAAGAGAGAATCCAGCCATTAGTGACCAGAAGGATGGCTCCTGACGGTTTCATTGGAAGTGAAACAGCTCGCAGGGAGAAACTCAAATACCGTAGGAGCTCACTTACAAGGAGAAGAGACAAACAAGGACCAACAAACTGGAAAGCTTTGCGGAAAGAAATTAAAGAAGACACAAGGAAACGGAAGTCTATTCCACGCTCTTTGAACAGAAGAACGAACACACTTGAAACGTCCATATTGGATAAAGCAATCTCTGGATTCCACGCAAGCCCCATCGAAGTTTCAGCAATCTTTCCCACAGGAATAGAAGAGAGAATCCTAAAGTTTCTATCCAGCAACAAAGGAGCAGGAACGGCCAAAGGAATCCTGAGGAAAACGAACAACTCAGCAAGTACCACATTTTCGAATTTCCACATATAGGACGAACTCCTAGGTACCGAAACGGCAAAGGCTGGCCACAAAAAGAGGCACACAGACACAAGGAACAGAATCGAGAGCCCAGAGGTCAACTCCCACATATATTGACAGCCCAGTTTAGACCAAGGAGCCAAGAGGAGACAACAGAGAAAGGAGAGTCTCGAGAAGAAACGGTGCTGGGAAAACTGCACAGCCACATGTAACACAATGAGAGTGGACCATGATGTTACACCAGCCACACACACCACCTCAAAATGGATTAAGGCCTTGAATGGAAGACTTGAAACCATGCAACTTCTAGGAGAAAACGCAGGCAGCTTGCATTTTGCCATCTGGCTTAGCCGATTATTTGGAAGAAGCATGTGTGACTGGGCAAGGGCAACAAAGGAAACAAGAAACAAGCGGGACTCCATCCAACGCAGAAGCTTCTGAACAGCCAACGACTCCATTGACTCAATGCAAAGACAGCACAACAACTGCGAGTGGATGTTTGCAAACCACACATCGGAGAAGGGATGATTACCCAAAATATCCAATGAACTCATATGTCTCCAGAGTAAAAAAACAACGATCCCCATAAAAGGTGGGCAAAAGATGGAAAGAAATATTTCTCCCAGGAAGATAAAAGATGGCCAACAGGCTGTATGAAAACATGTTCATCATCATTAAGTCTTTGGCAATGCAAATACGAACGGCAATGAGATAGCAGCTCACAGTTGTCAGAATGGCTATAGGGATGAAGACAGGGAACAACAAGTCTAGGAGAGGAGGTGGAGAGAAGGGAAGCTTCCTGCACTGCTGGGGGGAGTGTAATCAGGTGCAGCCACTACCCAGTGTGTTGTGGAATTGCCTTAGAATTTTCAGAATCCATCTACCATGTGATCCAGCTATTCCTCTGTGGCATATATATCCAAAGAACTTGGAAACACTAATGCTCAGAGATCCATGCACCACTGTGTTCACCACAGCCTTATTCCCAATATCCAAGACTTGGAAGCCTACGTGGTGCCCATCAAGTGAGGAATGGAGAAGGAAGACGATCTATAGCCACACAATGGCCAATCTTCGGACTGTATAGATGTGGCCATCTTGGGTGACATGTTCATAAACACCCTCAGAATTCTAAGTTGTCCTGACAACCTCCATGCACACAGTATTTCAGAGCCATCGCGTACCAGTCTGACCACTCCCCATTTCCAGGTAGGAGAGTTTTCCTTGTTCTGGATTTCTTGTCGGTTTCTAAATGTCTCCTCGAACTTTGAAAGGTCTACTACATTCCCTCTACACACCAGTCTTTTTCCGTTACGATTATCAAAGATTTTATCTCTTATCTTTTGTGGATATGGTGAAATGGGTGGACTTTCCCCAGAGAAAGTCATGGACTCCCTCCCAAGTTGAAGTTGCCCAGGCAATCCCCTGATGCACACTTATCGTGTCATCTCCTAGCAGTCTGACAATTCCACCAGGCAAGTCACATGTTTCCTTCCTTTGTCATTTGGGGAAGTGTACCTGATGCGTTCATAGATTGTAATATTCACATTGTTTTTTTCTGGTGCGTATTGCTCAGTTTCCCTCACCATTTCTACTTCTTTATGATCTCTGTGCCCACCAGACCGTGAAATCTGGATTTCCTAATGCTAGTAATCTGATCCACAACCGTGGTGCTATCCTGTGAAGCTCAGGCCGCCCAAGCAGAACGTGGGCACTTACCTGCTACATCACAGGTCCGCCAATGAATTGGACTTCTGGACCAACCTTTGGCCTGAACTTGGGAGGATGTTGGCCTTCTTCGATCGTTCGTGTAGGGAATCAGTAGTAACATGAGTGACCATAACATTTACCTTTGGTTGATGAGTTTAGCACCGAGAATTTTCTCTTGCTAGTATTCCGCTTCATCACTTTGCTAAGGTCTACCTTTCTGTAGCATCATTAAGCATTTGGAGGTGCTTACCAATCCTTGGAAGTTCATCTTCTCTAATCTCTTTCAGCCTCCAAAGCTTAGGCCGTAAATCTGCACCCCTCTTTGGAGTTTTGATCTTATGTGAATTGATTGCCGTAACCCAGCATTATAACATCCTATAGCTTTTCACATCTACAATCTCATAGATTTAGACTTCTGTGTAGGTTACATCATCTTCACCACTGTAAGCCTAATTACAGGCTCTCACCACACACTTGTGCCTAATCAACTCTTTCTCCCTCAGACCCCCGCATCCATTTCCCTTTGGGAACTACCAATCCCATGTCACGTCCTACCTTTTTGTTGCTCCGTTTTTCCTCTTCTCCTTGTACGTGAGATCCTGTGGTATACAAGCTTATCCCTGGGGCTTGCTTCAGTTCCCCTAAGACCCTCAGGAGCCATTCTGGTGGTCACAAATGGCTGGACTGCATCCATTCCTACAGCTGAGAGCTATACCATCGTGTGGCTATAGCCGATCTTCCTTCTCCATTCATCTCTTGATGGTCACCACGGACGCTTCCAAGTCTTGGATATCGGGAGTAAGGCTGTGGTGAACACAGCAGTGCATCGATCTCTGTGCATTAGTGTTTCCATGATGTTTGGATATATACGCCACAGAGGAATAGACGGATCATATGGTAGGTGGATTCTGAAATTTCTGAGGCAATTCCACACCACTTTGCATAGTGGCTGCACCAGTTCACATTCCTACAGCAGTGCAGGAGGCTTCTTTACTCTCCACCTCCTCTGAGAAACTTATTGTTTCCTGTCTTCATCCTTATAGCCATCCTGACTGCCGTGAGCAGCTATCTCATTGCCTTTCAGATTTGCACTGACCAGAGACTTAATGATGATGAACATGTTTTCATACAGCCTGTTGGCCATCTTTCTATCTTCCTGGGAGAAATGTCTGTTTCCAGCTTTTGCCCAGATTTTAATGGGGCTTGTTTTTTTTTTTCTTGTGGAGCCGTATGAGTTTATTGGATCTTTTAGCTATTCACCCCTTCACCAATGTGTGGCTTGCAAACATCCTCTCCCAGTTGTTGTGCTGTCTTTGCATTGCAT
This sequence comes from Equus asinus, assembly GCF_041296235.1. Taxonomy (NCBI): domain Eukaryota; kingdom Metazoa; phylum Chordata; class Mammalia; order Perissodactyla; family Equidae; genus Equus; species Equus asinus. Next base: position 12,554,624 of record NC_091818.1, on the reverse strand, counting down.
CAATGATTTCCTTGGCTATGCAAAAGCTTTTGTGTTTGATGTAGTCCCATTTGTTTCTTGTTTCCTTTATTGCCCTTTCCCAGACAGACATGCTTCTTCCAAATATGAGGCTAAGACAAATGACAAAGAGCACGTTACCTACATTTTCTTCCAGAAGTCTCATGGTTTCCAGTGTTACATTCTAGACTTTAATCCATTTTGAGTTGGTGTATGTGCCTGGTGTAACACCGTGGTCTACTCTCCTTGTCTTACATGAGACTCTGCACTCTTCCCAACACCGTTCATTGTAGAGACTTTCCTTTCTCCACTGTCTCCTCTTGGCTCCGTGGTCGAAAATGGGGTGTCCATATATGTGTCCCTATACCTCTGGGCTCTTGATTCTGTTCCTTGGTTCTGTTTCTTTGTTTTGCATCCCAGCCTCCGCTGTTTCCATTTCAATTTCTTCATCCTATATGTTGAAATCAGCAAGTGTGATACATTGAGCTTTGTTCTTTTTCCTCAGGATTCCTTTGGCTATTCGGGTTCTTTTGTTGCTGGATGTAAACTGTAGGATACTCGCTTCTATCTCTGTGAGACATATTGTTGCAACTTTGGCACTGCATGGAATCAAGAGATTTCTCTATGCGGTGTGGACATTTCAAGTGTGTTAATTCTTCCATTTCAAGAGCATGGAATATCCTTCCACTTCCTTGTGTCTTCTCCCATTTCTTTCTGCAAAGGTTTGCTAGTTTTCTATTTACAGAGCTTTCACCTGTTGGGGTGAGGTTATTCCTAGGTATCTTATTCTTCTTACTGGCATCCTTTTTCTTTTTTATTGAGGTTCAATTTTCCTATTCTTTGCAACTTTTAATTTGTTTCCTTTGAAAGAGATTTATCACTGTGCTCACATCTGCTGGAAATGCTCCTGTATTTGCTGAGGAAGAGTGGCCCTGTCTAACGTCACTTCTCATCTGCCTCTACATTACCTCCCTCGCCTGCCCCAGAATGGCTGTACCAGCGGTGTGGAGGTTTACCCCCAGGATTCTATGCTGCCAACTCTTGGCTGCCGACGCAGAATGCGCGGACTTCTCCAATTCTTTACTCACCAGCCCCATTCATGTTCCCTCGGCAACTTGCATTTGAGGAGAATGTGACATAAATAGGCTACTTCAGCCCAACTCTGGCACTGATTAGATGTAGCCAGTTTGTATTTTTGGTCAACTGTGATGTAAGAGAATTTGTCATAATTGTGTCTCTGCTCTCCTGGCAAGCTTCATGGACACAGGGTTTCATAGGACGTTTGGAGGAGTCTCATACCCACCCTTTCCAGGTAGCCCAGGTTTTACCTCGCTGCAGTTTTTTGGTTTGTGTCACTTTCTGACTTTCAAAAGTTCAAGCAGAGTCTGTCTAAAGCCTGACATCTTTCGTTGTGGAGTATTCAGGTGTTATTTGTGTTTGCCTTCCCTATTCTGAGCCTATTTTGTTTTCCATAGTATAATCATCATGGTCTTTCTAAGATTTCCCCCTTTGGTGTGCTTGTCAGCCAGTTCTCCGTCATCCCAAGGTATCAATTTTCTATTTCTTTAACCACCCTATGTTCTATAGGCCTACCTGTGAGTGCTTTTCATTGTTGGGTGTTGTCTTTGAATTTACATTGGTCACTTGTAACAATCTTTACCATGCTAGCCTTGGTCAAAATGAGCACTGTGAACACGCGTTCATCTTGGTTGGTCTGACATTCTGAGATCTTAAACTCCAAATTCTAGGTTGTCATGTTAACCTTCTTCATGAACATAATGTACCCAGACAAATTAGACAGATGTGATGAATTCCGTTCCAGGTAAGATACTTTTCTGTCTCATTTCTGGATTTGGGAAGTTTCGATCTTGACCCCCGATCCTTGAACGTTCCACTAGATTATGTCTAGATACTGGCTTACTGTATTTCTATAAGGTGTGTTATTTGTTTGATTTACAACCTCAGTTATGGCATGTTTATTTTTCTATAATGATAAGTGTAATGTTCTAATTTTCAGACAACCTCCTTTCACATGGTGTCAATACACGCCATCAGTAATCATTCTAGTCCAAGAGATAGGGGGAGTATTTCATTGGAGCCAAACTGAGCACACTAGCCTGGTAGGGCATCCCTCACAAAGCAAGGAAGCCCTGTGGAAAAGGGTGCTTTTCAGCACACTTCTGGAGCCCTGCCAAACAATGCGACATACCTGGAGCATGACGGGGTTCTAGTGCTTCAAGGGTCCAAAGAGATGTATTGTGACACATTAGCATGTACCCAGTGGGCCTCCATAATGCCAGAGCTATGGAAAGTGAGACTTCTCTTCAATGAGTGCTAGGGGCATAGGAAGGGAAGCATCGCTCCTTCTCTACAATGTCCTCAGGAGATCATTCTTGATTTTGGATTATGATTAAGGCAGAAGGACAACGTAGGTCTGATAAGACCCAAGTCCCACCTCTGGTTTCAAATCAAGTTTCAAGCTTGAATTAGCATGGCCTACCCATATTCTTGAGACGATCACAATGTTCTCCACTCAGTGCTTGTCTCTCTGTTATTTATTGCTTCTTCACAATGACTTCTTTCTTATCCCTTTAATCAGTGGCAATTCTAACTCTTCAAGTTTTAGTGCTGGTTTCTGTTTTTAAATTCTTTTCTGGGTATCTCTCACTTGAGTAACGTAGCCTAGGACAATCCTCGGACTATAAAGATGAGGCCATCTTGGGTGACATGTTCACTGTGATATCATAAACACCCTCAAACTTCTCAGTTGTCCCGGCATCTTCCATGCACACAGTATTTCAGAGCCATCTGATACCAGTCTGATAGTTTTCCATTTCCTGGATTTCTTGTCTGTTTATAACTTTATCTTTGGACTTTTAAATGTCTACTACATTCTCTCTAGACACTGAATTCTTTACTTTAAGTTTATCCTTGGTTTTATCTGTCACATTTTGTGGAAATGGCCAAATATGTAGACTTTCCCCAGAAAAAGTCCACGAGTCCCTCCCAAGTTGAAGTTGCCCAGCCAATCCTCTGATGTTCAATGATCGTGTCATCTTGTGCAGTCTGACAATTCCACCTATGCAAGTCACATCACTTCCTCCGTTCTGTATTTGAGAAGTCTACCAGATGTGTCATAGATTGCAATATTTTCATGTTGTTTTCCTGGTGCATATGGATAAGGTATGCTCACAATTTCCACTTATGTTTGATCTCCGCCCGCACCATACCATGAAATCTATCTCTCCTGATGTTACTAATCTGATCAGCACCCGTGATGCGAATCCATGAGTCCCAGGTCACAGACTAGGAACGTGGGCTCTTACACACCAGAACACATGACTGGCCCTGAATTTTACTTTTGGAACGATCTTTTGCCTGAACCTGGGAAGAAGCTGGCCTGCTGTGATTATTCGTGAAGGTAATGAGTAGTAACCTCACAGAAGGTAACATTTTCCCTTGGTTCATGAGTTTAGCATGGAACACGTTGTCTTTGTAGTATTCTTCTTAATGTGTTTGCAATGGTCTACTTTTCTGTAGCATCATTAAGCATTTGAAGGAGATTCACAATCCTTGAAAGTTTACCTTCTCTAATCTCTTTCAGTCTCAAAAGCTTTATGCCGTAAATCTGCACAGCTTTTTGGATTTTTTCTTTCCCTCTGGGAACCACCAATCCAAAGTGAAGGCTGCCATCAAAGCTAAAATGCTCCGTTTGGCCCCAGTGAAATTCTCTCCCCCTATCTCTTGTCATAGAAGAGTATTGATTATGTGTTTTGACACTGTATGTGAGGCGGTTGGCTGAAAATTAGAACATTACACTTATATTTAACGAAAAATAAACATGCCAGAGCTGAGGATGTAAACCAAACAACTAGCAAACCCTACAGAAATAAAGTAAACAAGCATCTAGACGTAATGTACTGGAACAATGAAGGATCCGAAGTCAAGGTCTAGCCTACCCAAATTCAGAACAAAAGACATAAAAATATCTTACCTGGAGAGAGGAATTCATCAGATTTCTCTAATGTGTCTCGGAAACATTATGTCCATAAGGTGGTTGCCAGGACAAACTAGAATTTGGCGTTTCTGATCTCAGAATGTCAAACCAACCAAGATGACCTCATGTTCTCAGTGCTCAGTTGGACCTAGGCCAGGATAACCATGATTCCTTCAAGTGATCGATGGAAATTCAAAGACAAAACCCAACAATCACGAAAGCACTCACACATCAGCCTAGAGAACATATGGTGATTAAAGAAATACAAAATTCCTAACTTGGAATGAAGGAGAACACACTGATGAGCATATCTATGGGAGACAGCTGTGAAAGACCATGAGGATTGATGTGGATTAAGGCTGCCCCCACTCGAAAGCCCAAGGTTAGCTGGTGAACATGCAGAACTATATGACCCATTGAATTTCTTTTGGTATGAATTAGAGGTGCCCCAGTGAGAGAAGCCCAGGTCATGCTCACCTACATGCCTATCTATGGGGCCAGTTTTGTATCTAGTGTTATATGACCACACAATAACAAGAACCCATCTGAACTGAAATCATTTAATGACTTTTTACATCATCTTTTCTTTTTCCAGGAAAAATAAGTCACGTATCCATGCCTTATAAAATTAGTCCTTAACCTCAACTCCGGAAAGCAGCAGGAGCTGTGACTACCCATGGGTCCTTCCCCAATGCAGCAGCAGCAGATCTTCACTGCCCATAGGTCCTGTCCCCATGCTATCCTGTACCATTGTCTAAATAAAAGAGCACCACTGCCAGACCTTGACGGTCCAAGAAATCTTTCTTTCAACTCTTGAGCTTACCGACCATGCATCATATCTTGTGGCCCGTATGGGGAACATGCTTCATCGGTTTGTGAGCTCGAATTCTGGTAAGTGCCCTTTTCATCCTTGTGCCTCTCTCTTATTCTAGGATGGATCTAAATTCACTTCTCCATCAGGAACTGTCTTGAAGAGCTGCATGAATTCATGTTTGCTGCCCATGGCTACTCTATGATGCAAATCTGGCATTCAGCTTGAAGAGAATCAGTACCTTAAGCCTAAGAGTGATGTAGAATGAATTAATCCATTCCTTCCTGACCCTATCTCTAATATATAAATTTTAGGTGGGAACAGGTGAGCCATTTAAGTCATTAGGATGGTTGGCAATCTCCAAGACTCCCGTGCAAGTTTTCTATTCTTAAAACTGGATTGAGATACCTCCCATTGCACTTGACCATCTGAACTGTGTGAATGTCCCAATCGGGACTGCAGTTCAGGGAAAGTACCAAACTCTAACCTTTGGTTGAGTATTGGAAACCCTTCTTCAGAGAATGGCTCCAATACACAATTGGGTAGAATGTCCCCCAGCGTGGCGGAAACTTCTTCACTATTTCTCTCCATCATGTTCTCTCTTAAACTTCTCCTATTCTCTTGGGGACCACTCACCAGGCACCTATTACTTCCAGGCAGAATAGGAAAGATGTTCACCAGGCACCTGTTACTGCCAGGCATACCAGGGAAGATATCCAAGGGATGCAATTCTGGGGGACACCCCCATCACCCCTTGCTATAGGCACCCCACAGTAGGAACAACAGGTAGGATGCTTCCCTAGGTTCAGGGTGGATTTTTAAGGTAATGGACCTGTCTCTTTCATCTTTCTTAGAGTTACAATGGCCAATTTCGTCCCCTTTTGAGCTTTGCAACCGGAAAACAAAGAAATCTTTCAACAGTCAAGTCCTACAACACTGGGAGCCCCAACTTTGGCTTTCTGGGCCTGATCACCCCAGCGACCCCAAGTAAGGTGCCCTCTGTTGGCGGTTGATTCATTGAGTATTTTAGTCACCTACTGAGTTGGCTATGATGTTAGGAGACCTGTGATTTATTCTGTGAACTGTCGTGCTAGGGTAGTGTGCCCCAGCATTGGAACTGTTGTGTGACTTTTATCATGATAACCCTCTGGGAATGGCCATGAGGGTGAGGTCTGGTGTCTTCTTTTAATTTCTGTGTTTTGCTCATCATGTCCTCTGTTGTCACCAAGTCGAGCTTAAGTTCAGGCTGGACTTGACCAGAACCTGGACCTTCTGTAAAATCGAAAAACTTGAAAATATTTTGAAAGGGACTTAACTCTCAACCCTGGTACTGGGAGCCCCGGCCCCCAGCATGTTCCAGGCCTCTGGAGGCACTGCACCTTCGTCCAGTTCACTGTCAGTCTGACACTGGCTTTACTGCCATGGGGAATGACGTAAGCATCCCAAGAGACTCACCACTCAGGGTCATTCTAACTAATTAGAAACACTTTCAATTGTATGGGTATGCCCCAGAAACTCCATCTGGGGGAAAATTTGAGAGGTATCTCTCTGCCTTTCTGGTGCAGTTGGACAGGTAGATCAACCTAGAATGTCCTTCAAGTTACAGTCCAGTTTCTGAGAAATCAAGAGCAACTGTCCTTACAAAATCCTTGCAAGACTGGAAAGACAGCTCTAGAGGCAGTTCAGATTCCACCTTGTTCCTTTACCATGAAAAGGATTCTCATCCCCCCTCTCCAGGAATTACTATGTAGCCCATCACTCATTCTTAAGACTGAAAAAAAAAGGAGGGGAAAGGATAAATGGTCATAAGTGCACCCTTGCAGAAAGTCTACCATCTCGAGGGTCTTCTCCATAAGTATTAGTAAAAAGGCTCAAAACAAAGTGTGGACTCATAACAGTGAGCTTTATATTATTGTACCTGATTCACTGGAGTAGTTTTTAAAACAATGGTTGTACAGTCTCTGTCTATGTGTGTCTATGTGTACATTATACGTGTGATATTTTTACCCCTGGATGGTATGGCCAAAATTAAGATCTCTGTTTAGTTGGCTTAAAGTAAGTGCTTACATAAATTCTAATGTAGTAGAAATTAACTCAGTGCCTTTCAAAGTTAACGTGATGTGAATTAACCTTTGGTAAATGAAAGCTTGTTAAAGTTTGTTGGTTTGATTGAAAATTATCTTGTTGTCAGAGTTGTCGGTATTTGCATAGGATGTAGGCATTCAGCATGGGTTTTCTAGTCATATAAGCTCACTTTCTTAAATTTGTCAGCAAAATAATAGCTTTATATGATGACCAGTTTTGTCTAATGCCTCATGAGGTTTCTGTAGGTGATCTGGACATAATTGTTGGAAAAAATGGTTTAAATACATAAAACTCATAAAAGTGAGTACAACTTTTATGCTCTGTATACTTGTTGAAAAACCAACAACTTCGAAATTTTTCTGTGTAACAATCTTGAGTTTTGCAAAGTTAAGTTAAATGATAAAAAGATGAATATGTGGGTCATTTTTGGATAGGCTGAAACACTGAATCATTATTAATAAACATATCTAAGTTATCTACTTTTGGCTTCTTCTTGAAGAGGCTAAAAGCGTTTGGGTGTATTAAAAAGCATGCCTTGTGTTTTATTGTAAAGCGGCATGTTTCTAAAGTTATGAAGTGTTTAGAATGCTGATATAAAAGACAATTCATAATTATTTACTTTTTTAGCGTTTAGTAGATCTGTTAAGGGTTAAAAGTTCTAATTAACTTATGGAATTAAAGCTACAGGAAATTAATAGGGAAAAGAGCTCTGTATTCAGGGAAGTTAAAATGTATGCTTTCAGTAAAAAAGTATAAAGAATGGAAATATTTTTGTTTGATGGGTGAAGAAAAATAAATTTGTCCTAAAGTACTAGAAAGGAAAAAAGAAAGAGTTGTTGACAAATTCTGAAAACGAAAAAGAAAGTTGAAGAAGGTTTGTGAAGTAGAAATTCTGAAAGGAGTTTTATGCCTACTCAAGTAGACTAAAGTAAGTTCAATTAAGTGAATGAGTTTGAATGTGAAACATAAGTAGGTGCAGAAATTCAAATTTGGTTTTCTCTAAAAGGATACATTTTCTTGAACTTTGGAGCTGCTCTTGATAAAGAGGTTATAAAAGCTCTTCCTTTGAGTAAGTCTACCTAAGAGAGAAATGTGTTTTGTGAAAATAATGACTGAGGTCACTCTTAAGATTTTTGACTCTTTCTGTCATCACTTTGAATAGATACCTGAGCATTGTTTCACAGTGAGTGTTGTTTCCTATTTGAAGAAGCATTTTAAAAACTTTGGCTATGTTTTGACAAGCTTCTCCCTCAAAAATATTCAAATCCTGAATGACGTCTTTCTTTTGACCTGGTAGACAGAAGAAAAATTACTCTGAGGATTTTCAGAGGGCCCCTGAGACTTCTCAAAGAAATTTGCTCTCTGTTCCTGTAAGGAGGAAAACATTAAACTAATTAGGCTTATTTTTTCTATTAAATTACATGGAAAACTGTGAAACAAGTGATGATAGATATTCTTAGGTGGTATTAGATGGGTAAATGATATTAATATAGATGTCTTCAAATTATATAGCATTCCTAAGATTCTGATCTTTCCTGGTTATCAGTCATAAGTCCACTTATTATCTGCAAGGGTCATATGTCACAGAAGTATCCAAGTTTCTTTGTCAATTGCCCTTTTGAGTCCTTTGTCCATTTGCAGATTGTTGTTGTTTTACTCTGATGCTTTTTTATTTTGCAAATATGTTTCATCTTCCGAGATATTCCTGGAAAGGATTCTGACACAGAGGATCTAAACTACAGGTTACTGATAAACTTTCAGATTGTAAAACTGAGCTGAGTAAGAAACTACAGAATTGTAACAGAAACTAAGCTCCTCGATCTGCTAAGGACAGATTTAGCTCAAGAATTGATTATACAGGACTGTGTGAACTGATGAGGACGATTATAATTTTTTAGGACTTCTATTTTGAAATATTGTTGAGTTTTGATGTGTTGTTTTGTTTTCTCATAATGAAGGAAATCTTTTTCTCTTTTCTCTTATGCTAACTTTGACTTACAGCCATTTGGTGAAATTATACCTTTATGAGCAAAACTGAAACATTCATCTTTTTCTCTGTACCTTATCCCTTGAGAATTTGGAAACCCTTTGTGACTGAGTATGGTCATTTCGTGGCAATATTTGCATAAGTTCCATAAGAATCTGTTCTCCTTATAACAGGACACATTGGTTATATTACCAAGGCTTTGACTGGAATGTCATATTTGAAACATACAGGCTCAGCTATGACAAGACAGCATTTCAGGAACAAAGATTGGACTTTCTGGAATACAGCCACTCGGAAACACGGGCCTGCTAGCATGTTTACAGAGATTCCTGCAATCTTACCCATTAAGTAAGGAAATGTGCTTATTTAGCAGGTGCAAGTAACCTCCAAATACTTTGGGGGACCTCAAAGAGAACTCCACTCAAATCTGTAAGTACTGCAGGCAAAATCTGATGGCAAATCCTTGGCTTGGCTTTTCTGGCCTCTAGAGGCCTTCACAGTTAAATCCGAGATTCCTCATAAAAATTTCCAGCAAGGCATACTTAAAAAAGCCTGTATAAACAATTGCTATTCTTGTAGCTGTTATGTAAATAATTGGAGCATGTTGTATTGAAACTACACTTTACTTGCAAACCTGTTAATCCTGATTTGGCTATCTTTTGTAAAAATGAGGGTGATTTAAGAGAGGAAAAAATTATGTTTCTGTAGAAGCTATAGTAGGCATTCATGGATATTAGATCCTAGCTCTTTCTTCCGCAAGATTCATCTATTACTAATCGTAATGTCTCCTTGTGCTCATCTATGTCTGACACCTGCGAGTTCCCTGGACACATTCAAACATTTTCTTTTAAAACTACTCCCCAAATACTAACTAGATTTGCCTTGTCACAGGTGGATTAGAAACAACAAGTTCCAAAGGTAAATTACCTAACTTATCGATACACACAGGGTGGACGATATGAAATTTGGGATGCATGTATTTGGTTCACTCCTACTAGTGGTCAACTCAATAAAAGGTCACTCTCTGTTGGGAACAAACCAATCAAACCTGTGATACATGGCCTAATAACAGCCGACCTATGGGAAAAATTCGCTGTTATATGTGTTCTCATATCATAGTCTTAAAAAAGTACTGATTGGTTTGGGACTCACTGGGATAGACAGCCCAGCACACTTTGGTTAGTCCCTAATGGTGCTCAGTGGCTATGCGGCTCCAATTTATGGCCTTTGCTGCCTCCTAAATGGATTGCACGATGCACACTAGGCTTTGGCTGGATGCAGGGTAGATCTACATTTACTACATCTACTCCTGCTAACCTACCCAACTGCAGCAGCCCTGGACCAGCTCTGTCTTCCACTGGTATGACCATCTTTCCGCAATTTCCCTTCCCCAATTAGGTATCGAAAGTGTCGTCTTGCACATGGAAGTCCTAAACAAATTTATTATGAAGGCATTAAATGACACACAACATAGCATTTCGCTGCTCAATTTAGAAGTATCCCAAGTGTGAAAGGCAGTCCTCCAAATCCAAATGGCACTGGATGTCTTGACAGCAGCACAAGGGGGCACCTATGCCATTATAAAAACTGAATGTTGTGTCTATATTCCTGACTACCATCAAAATATTTCTGGCTTCCTATCCCAACCACCAAATTAAATCCATGTCTTATCAACCCTAACTCTAAACGATTGGTTGAACTCCAAGTCAGGACCAGGTTTCTGCACTACTTCAATACGTTATACATTGGGTCAAACATACTGCTTGTATTTCTTATGATATTTTGTTGTCTGTTTCATTGTTTGTCTTCCGCATGTGAAAAAAGTTTCACCTCCTGGACCACCTCTCGTCAAATGATTCTCTCGTCTCCAGAGGCTCTGTATACCTTGTCAGCCTTGAACTCCACAGGTGAAGCCTTCCAGTCCACTGAACTTCCTACTTGTACCTATGACCCCATTTAGGGACAGCTCTGTGACCTTGTACAGCCATAAGTAGTTACAGAAGACTGACCATCGTCCATATCCCCAAACCTCTCCAGTCCAAATGGGTTCAGGGGGTGTTTATGATGTGGATTAAAGCTGCCCCAGCTAGGGAAGCCCAGGGTGATCTGGCCTACATGCCAAACTATATGAGCCGGTGGAATTAGAGCTGACTCAGGGAGAGAAGCCCAGGGCATCATCATGTACATGCTGATCTATATTGCCAGATCCGTATCTAAAGTTACATGACTGCACAATAACCAGACCCCATCTGCACTGAAATCATTTAAAGACATTTTACCACATCATTTCTTTTTCCAGTAAAAATAAATCATGTACCCATGACTTATAAAACTAGCCCTAACCCTCAACTCAGGGTAGCAGCAGGAGCTTTGACTGCTCATGGGTCCCATCCCCAGGGAGCAGCAGCAACTCTTCACTACCCATGGGTCCTGTCCCCATGCTATCCCGTACTATTCTCTAAATAAAATAACACCAGTGCCACACCTTGAATGTCCGAGAAATCTTTCATTCGAGTCTTCAGCTCACCGAGCCCATATTAACAATTATAACATGGAAAACAAAAAACCGTCCCAGAAAATGGAAGGCACACAGAAATCACAGCTGAATAATCCACAATGAAAGATGTCCGTTTCAGAAATACCCTGAACGTTCAAAAGACAGAGAAAGTCACAAAACCAAAAAATGCAGCAAATGTCAAACCTAGGCTAAATGGTAAGGGTGAGTTATGAGACTGCTAAAATGGGGCTCTGAAAACCTGTGTCAATGAAGTTTGCCGTGATGGCAGAGACACAATTCTGAGAAATCCTCTGACATCACAGTGGAGAAGAAAAACAAACTGGCCTCGTCTACACAGTGCAAGATTTGTCCCAAATAGCATATTCAACTCACATTCCACATCAAATGCAGGTTTCCAATGGAACATGAAAGGTGCCGGCCAGTGTTGCAGTGGTGAAGTCCACAAATTCTGGGTCGGCACCCAGGGCAGACCATGCAGAATCCTGGAGGTGAACCTCCTCACCGATGGTCCAGATATTCTGGGGCAGGCGTCCAAGGTAGTGTAGAGGCAGATGGGAAGCAACGTCAGACAGTGTCATTCTTGCCCAGCTAATACAGCAGCATCACCACCAGATGTGCGTAGAGCCATAAACAGCTGCCAAAACAAAAGCAATGAAAAGTTTCAAAGAATAGAAAAACTGAACCTCTGGGAATAAAATGCAAGTAAGAAGAATAAGATTTCTAGGAATAAGCTTAGACAGACAGGTGCAAGCTATGGAAACCGAAAACTAGCAAAGCTTTAGGGAAAGAAATTCCAGAAAACACAAGGAAACAGAAGGGTATTCGTGCTCTAGGAATGTAAGATCTAAAATACCTGAAACGTCCGTAATGGATAAAGCAATCTCTGTATTGCTTGCAATCACAGTCAAATTTACAGCAATCTTTCCCACAGAAATAGAAGAGAAAATCCTAAAGTCTCTATCCAGCAACAAGGGACCCTGAATACCCAAAGGAATTCTGAGGAGAATGAACAAAGCAGGACGTATCACACTTTGATTTCAACATGTAGGATGAAGCGCTTGGTACCGAACCAGCACAGCCTGGTCCCAAAAACAGGCACAAAGACCAATGGAACAGGATGCAGAACCCAAAGGTCAACTCACACATATATGGACAGCACATTTGCAATGAAGAAGGCAAGAGGAGACAGTGGAGAAAGGAGAGTCTCTAAAATAAATGGTGCTGGGTAGACTGCACAGCCACATGCAACACAATAAGAGTAGATCATGATGTTACACCAGGCACACACACCACCTCGAAATGGATTAAAGCCTTCAACGGAAGTCTTGAAACAGTGAAACTTCTAGGAGAAAACACAGGCAGCTTGCTCTTTGCCATCTGGGGTAGCCGCCTGTTTGGAAGAAGCATGTGTGACTAGGCAAGGGCAACAAAGAAAAGAAGAAAGAAGCAGGACTCCATCCAACGTAGAAGCTTCTGTCCAGCCGGGGAAACCGTCCACTCAATGCAAAGACAGCACAACAACAGGGAGAGGATGTTTCAACCACACATCTGAGAAGGGCTGAATAGCCAAAAGACCCAAGGACCACAGACGTCTCCACAAGAGAAAAAACAAGCCCATTAAAACCTGGACAGAAGATGGAAACAGAGATTTACCCCAAGAAGACAGAAAGGTGGCCAACAGCTGTATGAACACATGTTCAACACCATTAAGTATAAGGCCAATGCAAATCCTCACGGCAATGAGATGACAGCTCCCTGTGTTCAGAATGGCTATAAGGAACAAGACAGGAAACAACAAGTGTCAGAGAGAAGGTGGAGAGAAGGGAAGAGTCCTGCACCTCTGGTGGGAGTGCAAACCGGTGAGGGCACTAGGCATAGCCATGTGAAATTGCCTCAGAAATTTCCAAGTCCATCTACCATATGATCCAGCTATTCCTCTCCAGTGTGTTTATCCAAAGAACTGCGAAACACTAATGCACACAGATCCGTGCCCCGCTGTGTTCACCACAGCCTTACTCCCGATATCCAAGACTTGGAAGCCGCCCTGGTGCCCATCAAAGGACCAATGGAGAAGGAAGTTGGGCTATATCCACACAAAGGCAAAACACTCAGCTGTAAGAAAGAGTGCAGTCCAGCGATTTGTGACAGCAGAATCACTCCTGAGGGTGGGAGGGGAACTGAAACAAGCCCAAGGGAGAAATCAAATACCATCGCATCTCACTTACAAGCAGAAGATTAAAATAAGGACCAACAAACAGGTAGAACGTGATATGGGATTGGTGGTTCCCAGAGGGAACGGGTGGCAGTGGACGGCGGGAGAAAGAGTTGATTAGGCACAAGTGTGGGGTGTGCGCCTGTAATTAGGTTTACTGTGGGGAAGAAGATGTAGCATACACAGAAGTCTAAATCTATGAGGATGTAAATCTGAAAGCTGTAGGATTCTCTAATGCTAGGTTATGGAAATCAATTCACCTAAAATCAAAACTCCATAAAGGCAAGCAGGTTTAAGGGATAAAGTTTGCAGGCTGAAAGACTTTAGAGATTATGAACTTCAAAGGATTGACAATTACCTCGAAATGCTTAATGATGCAACATAAAGGTAGACCATTGCAAAGAGATGAAGAGGAACACTACCAACAGAACATGACCCGTGCTAAACCCCTAAGCCAACTGAAAATGTTGCTGTCCACGATGTTACTGGTAATTACTTTTTGAATAATCTATGAAGACCAACATCTTCCCAAGTTCAAGCCAAAGGTTGGTCCAAAAGTCCAATTCAGGGCCAGCCCTCTGGTGTAGTGGGTAAGTGTCCATGTTCCACTTGGGCGGCCTGGGACTGGCAGGCTGGCATCTCAGGTGCAGATCCGATTAGGGGCATTAGGAAATATAGATTTCAAGGTATGGTGCCGACTGAGATCATGAAGAAGTAGAAATTGTGAGGATACCTTATGAATATACACCAGGAAATGAACCATGACAATATTACAATCTATGAACACATCAGGTACACTTCCCCAAATGATGAAGGAAGGAAAACATCTGACCTGCCAAGGTGGAAACGCCAGACTGCTATGAGTTGACATGATCATTGCTCATCAGAGGATTGCTTGGGTAACTTCAGCTTTGCAGGGACTCCAGGACTTTCTGTGGGGAAGTCCACACATTTGGCCACATCCACAGAAGATAAGAGATAAATCCCTGGACTATCTTAAAGGAACGAAACCATTGTCTAGAAGGAATGTAGTAGAACTTTCAAGGTTCGAGGATAAAGTTAGAAACCGACAAGAAGTCCAGAAAAAGGAAAACTATCGCACCTGGAAAGGGGGAGTCGTCAGACTGGTATGAGATGGCTCTGAAACACTGTGTGCATGGAGGTTGTCAGGACAACTTAGAATTCTGAGCGTGTTTATGACATCACGGTGACCATGTCACCAAAGTTGGCCATAGGTTTCCAGCTCTAGGATTGGCCTGGGCTAGGATATTCAAGTGAGAGGTACACAGAAACAGCTTTTCCAAACACAAACCGGGCGCAGAAACTTGAAGACATCAAAGAGACGCTAATTCAAGGGATGAGAAAGGAATCATTGGGAAGAAGAGACAATAGAGGGTCAAGTACTCAGAGGGCAACATTGTCATCTACGGAAGTCTGGGGAGGCCATGCTGATTCAAGCTGGAAATGTGTTCTGAAAAACGAGGCCGGACCCGGGGCTTATCAGACCTACGTTGTCCTTCTGCCTTACCCATAAGACAAAGTCAAGAATGATCAATTGAAGACATTGAAGAGAAGAATCGAGGCCTCCTTTCCTAGGCCCCTAGCATTCTTGAAGAGAATTCTCACTTTCCACAGCTCTCAAGTCACGGGGGCCCACTGGGTATATGCCAATATGTCACAAGAGAGCTCATTGATGCCTTGAAGGAATGGACCCCTGCCATGCTTGGGTATGTCTCTTGGTTTGGAAGGGCTCTAGAAGTGTGCTGAAAAGTACCCTTTTGCAGAGGGCTTCCATCCTTTGTGAAGGCTGGCCTCCCAGGTTACAGGGCTCAGTGGGATCAGTGAGATTCTCTCCTCATATCTCTTACCGAAGAAGGAGTATTGATTATGTGTTTCGAAACCACACGTAGAAAGGATGGCAGAAAATTAGAACATTACCATTATCCTTAAAGAAAAATAAACATGCCACAGCTGAGGATGTAAATCAAACAAATAACAAACCCTGTGGAAATAAAGTAAGCCAGTATCTAGACGTAATCTAGTGGAAAGTTCAAGGATCGGTGGTCAAGCACGAGACTTCCCAAATCCAGAAAAGGGACAGAAGGTCTCTCACCTGCAGAGAGGAATTCATCAGATTCATCTAATTTGTGTCGGAACCATTGGGCCCATGAAAGTGGTTGCCAGGATAACCTCGAACCTGGAGTTTATCATCTCACAATGTCAAACGAACCAAGATGACCATATGTAGTCAGTGCTCAGTTGGATCTAGGCTAGGATAGCAGAGATTCCCTCAAGTGAACGATGAAAATTCCAGGATAACACCCAACAATCACAAAAGGACTCACACCTTGGCCTACAGAACATATGGTGATTAAAGAAATACAAAATTCCTAAAATGGAGTGAAGGAGAACGCACTGATAAGCATGTCAAAGGACAAGCTCATAAAGAACATGACGATTAGACCATGGAAAAGAAAACAGGGTCCCATAAAATGGAAGGCCAACAGAAATCACACCTCAATAATCCACAGTGAAAGATGTCAGTCTTTAGACAGACTCTGCTTGAACGATTGAAAGTCCGGGAAAGTCACAACCCCAAAAACTGCAGGGAAGGTCTAACCTGGCCTAACTGGGAAGGGTGAGTTATGAGACTGCTCCACGCGTGCTCTGAAACCCTGTGTCCACCAAGCTAGACTGGACAGCAGAGACACGATTCTGAAAAATCCTCCAACATCACAGTGGGCCACAGAAACAACCTGGCCTCATCTACACAGGGCCAGAGTTGGGTTCAAGTAGCATATTCAGGTCACATTCCACTCAACCGCAGGTTGCCAATGCAGCATGAAACGGTCCAGCCAGTGGGCCAGCGGTGAAGTCCACGTGTTCTGGGTCAGCAGGCCAGGGTCAGCCGCGTGGAATCCTGGGGGTGAGCCTCCTCAACGCTCGTCCAGCCATTCTGGGACAGGCGTGCGAGCTAGTGTAGAGGAAGAGGGGAAGCGATGTTAGACAGCGCCACTCTTCCTCAGCAAAGAGAGCAGCACGGCCAGCAGATTTGAGCACAGCCATAAACTTCTGCCAAACAAAACCAATTAAAAGTTGCAAAGAATAGAAAAGCTGAACCTCAAAAAAAACCCATGCCAGTGAGAAGAAAATGATACCTGCGAATAATCTTGGACAAACAGGAGAAAGCGATGGGAAACAAAAACTAGCAAAGTTTTGGGGAAAGAAATTCCACAAGACACAAGGAAATGCAAGGCTATTCCGTTCCCTTCGAATAGAAAAACGGACAGACTTGAAACGTCCATACGGAATAAAGCTCAAATAAAAATGGGAAGCAATTGGATATATTGGACTATATGAGGAAGCCATTTGGTATAAACCTAATTCGGCCTGATTTTGTTTTTTCCAAAAGGGCCTGACTATGGCTATTTAGCATGCATTGCATATCTGCTTAGACATTTCCTATGGCCCTTGAGATAAAGGTGCAACTTCCCCCACATTAGCATTTCTTTAGGGATAAGCATTTCTCTCTAGGCTAGGAACTGATTGCTGCACTCACCCTTGACCACCCAGTTCACCTGTGACCAGTCAGCTGGAGACAACAGACTGCCACCCTACTGTGTTCACTGAGACAGAAGACCTACCTGCTATTTCCATCAATCGCTGTGGCATCAGAGCAGTCTCGCGACTATTGTAAAAGGGACATTTCAATCCTATGTGAAACATCCTCTATGAGGGGAATACAACCAGTCTGTGCACCCCCACTTCTCTGATGCTCTTTCTTCCTTTGGGTAGAAAGGCCCCGGGTTATAATCCTCAGATTGAAGCTCAGAATAAACTCCCCCAAATTTTCATTTACAGATTGGTTACGGATTATTTTGTCGACAAAGCAATGTCTGGATTCCATGCAGTCCCAGTCAAAGTTGCAGCAATCTTTCCCACAGAAATAGAAGAGAGAATCCTAAAGTTTCTATCCAGCAACAAAGGACACTGAATAGCAAAAGGAATCCTTGGGAAAACGAACAAAGCAGCAATTATCACACTTTCTTACTGCCACATATAGGACGAAGAGCTAGGTACCAAAACAGCACAGCCTGGCCTGCAAAGGAGGCACACAGATGCATGGAACAGAATCGACAGCCCAGAAATCAACTCACACACCTATGGACAGCCCATTTTCGACCAGGGAGCCAAGAGGAGAAAGCAGAGAAAAGAGACTCTAGACAGGAAATGGTGCTGGAAAGACTGCACAGCCAGATGTAACACAATGAGAGTAGACCGTGATGTTACACCAGGCACACACACCACCTTGAAATGGATTAAAGCCTTGAATGGACGACTTGAAACCGTGACACTTCGAGGAGAAAACGCAGGCAGCTTGCTCTTTGCCAGCTGGCTTGGCCGCCTATTTGGAAGAAGCATGTGTGACTGGGCAAGGGCAACAAAGGAAACAAGAAACAAGCGGGACTCCATCCAACGCAGAAGCTTCTGCCCAGCCAATGACACCATCGACTCAGTGCAAAGACGTCACAACAACTGCGACAGCAGGTTTGCAAACCACACATCGGAGAAGGGGTGAATAGCCAAAAGATCCAATGAAGTCATACATCTCCACAGGAGAAAAGTCAACGAGTCAAATAAATCCTGGGCAAAAGATGGAAACAGACAGCTCTCCCAGGAAGATAGAAAGATGGACAATAGGCTGTATGAAAAGATGCTCATCATCATTAAGTCTCTGCTCAATGCAAATATGAACGGCACTGAGATAGCAGCTCACAGTGGTCAGAATGGCTATAAGGATGAAGACAGGACCCAACAAGTTTCAGAGAGGAGGTGGAGAGAAGGCAAGCCTCCTGCACTGCTGGTGGGAGTGTAAACCGGTGCAGCCACTACGCAAAGTGGTGTGGAATTGCCTCAGAATTTTCAGAATCCATCTACCACATGATCCAGGTACTCCTATGTGGCATATATAGCCAAAGAACTTGCAAACGCTAATGCACAGAGATCCGTGCACCGCTGTGCTCACCACAGCCTTACTCCCGATATCGAAGACAGGGAAGCCTCCCTGGTGCCCATCAAGGGACAAGAAAGATGGGCTATAGCCACACAACGGCATAGCACTCAGCTGCAGGAACAGATGCCTTCCAGCCATTTGTGACCAACAGAATGGCTCCTGAGGGTTTTAGGGGAATGGAAACAAGCCCCAGAGGGAAGGTCAAATACCATAGGGTCTCACTTACAAGGAGAAGAGGAAAAAAAGGACCAAGAAACAGGTAGCACATGACATGGGATTTCTGGTTCCCAGAGGGAAAGGTGGCGGGGCCCAGAGGGAGAAATAGTTGATTTGACACAAGTGTGTGGTGAGGGCCTGTAATTAGGCTTACGGTGGTGAAGATGATGTAACGTACACAGAAGTCTAAATCTATGAGGATGTAGGTCTGAAACGTATAGGATGTTATAATGCTGGGTTATGGCAAACAATTCACGTAAAATCAAAACTCCCAAAAGACGTTAAGGTTCACGGCTTAAAGCTTTGGAGTCTGTAAGAAATTAGAGAAGATGAACTTCGAAGGATTGGTAATCACCTCAAAATGCTTAAGGACGCTACAGAAAGGTAGACCATTGCAAGGAGATGAAGAGGAACACTACCAAGAGAACGTGTTCCATGCTAAACTCATGAACCAGTGGAAAATGCTACCGTCCATGATGTTACTAACTGCCTTCACGAATGATCGAAGCAGGCCAACATCTTCCCAAGAACAGGCCAAATGTTTGTCCAAAATCCTAATTCAGGGTCGGCCCTGTGGTGTAGCAGGTAAGTGCCCAAGTTCTGATTGGGCGGCTCAGGCTTCACCTGCTATCATCAGGGTTGCAGATCAGATTACTAGCATTAGGAAATACAGATTTCACAGTATGGTGGGCACAGAGATCATAAAGAAGTAGAAATTCTGAGGAGACATTTTCAATACACACCGGAAAATGAAGCCTGAGAATATTACAACCTATGAATGCATAAGGTACAATTTCCCAAATGATGAAGGAAGGAAAACATGTGACCTGCCCAGGTGGAATTGTCAGACTCCTAGGAGATGACACGCTCATTGCGCATCAGAGAATTGCCTGGGTAAATTCAACTTGGGAGGAGCTCCAGGAATTTCTCTGGGGAAGGTCCACTCCTTTGACCACATCCACAAAAGATAAGGGAGAAAACCGGGGATACACTTCATGGAAAGAAACCCGTGTCTAGAGGGAATGTTGTAGACCTTTCAAAGTTCGAGGAGAAAGTTAGAACCCGACAAGAAATCCAAAACTGGCAAAACTATCCTACTTGGAAAATGGGAGTAGTCAGACTGGTATGAGATGGCTCTGAAACACTGAGTGCATGGAGGTTGTCAGTACAACTTAGAATTCTGAGGGTGTTTATGATATCACGGTGAACATGTCACCCAAGATGGCCACATGTTTACAGTCCAAGGATTGGCCTAGGCTAGCAGAATCAAGTGAGAGATACCCAGAAACAGCTTTTCCAAACAGAAACCGGGCACAGAAACTTGAAGAGACCAATGAGACGCTGATCCAAGGCATGAGAAAGGAATCATTGTGATGATACTTCATGCTTTCTTCGTTTTCTTCCATTCCAAGAGCACTGAATTCCCTTCCGTTTCCTTGTGTCCTCTGGAATTTCTTTCCCAAAGGTTTGCTATTTCTCGGTTTACGTAGCTTTCACCTGTTTTGTGCAGGTTATCCCTAGATTACTTGTTTTTCTTTCTAGCATGCTTTTTTTTTTTGAGGTTCAGTTTTTCCATCATTTGCAACTTTTAATTGGTTTTGTTTAGGCAGATGTTTACTGCTGTGCTCATATCTGCTGGCAACGCTGCCGTATTTGCTGAGGAAGACTGGCCCTGTCTAACGTCGC
This sequence comes from Equus asinus, assembly GCF_041296235.1. Taxonomy (NCBI): domain Eukaryota; kingdom Metazoa; phylum Chordata; class Mammalia; order Perissodactyla; family Equidae; genus Equus; species Equus asinus. The sequence goes on along the minus strand of NC_091818.1, from coordinate 12,534,101 downwards.
TTCCCATCTGCCTCTACACTACCTCGGACGCCTGCCCCAGAAAGTCTGCACGAGCGGTGAGGAGGCTCACCCCCAGAATTCCACGCAGCCAACCACACGCTGCCTACACAGAACACGCGGACGTCACCTATGCAACACTGGCCAGCCCCTTTCGTGTTCCATTGGCAACCTGCAGTTGAGTGGAATGTGACTTGAATATGCTACTTGAGCCCAAATCTGGTCCAGTGTAGACGAGGCCAGGTTGTTTTTCCGGTCCACTGGGATTTGTCAGAATTGGCTCTCTGCTGTCCCAGCAAGCATCATGGACACAGGGTTTCAGAGCCAGCTTGGAGCAGTCTGAGAACTCACCCTTCCCAGTTAGCCCAGGTTTGACATTCACCGCAAATTTTGGGGTTGTGACTTTCTCGGACTTTCAAATGTTCAAGCAGACTCTTTGTAAACACTGTCTTCATTCACTGTGGATTATTCAGGTGTGATTTCTGTTTGTCTTCCATTTTCTGGGAGCTTGTTTTCTTTCCTTAGTCTAATCGTAGTGGTCTTTCTGATCTCTCTCCCTTCGATATGCTTATCAGTGGGTTCTCCTTCATTCTAGGTTAGGAATTCTGTATTTTTTTAATCACCATATGTTCTGTAGGCCGACGTGTGGGTGCTTTGGTGATTGTTGGATGTTGTCTTCGAATTTCCATCTGTCAGTTGAAGGAATCTTTGCTATCCTAGCTTACGTCCAACTGAGAACTGAGGACACGTGTCCATCTTGCTTCATTTGACATTATGAGATGAGAAACTCCAGGTTAGACGTTGTCCTGGCAACCACCTTCACGGACACAATGGTTCCGAGACAAATTCGATGAGTCTGATGAATTCCTCTCTCCAGGTGAGAAATCCTTCCGTCTCTTTCCCTGGATTTGAGAAGTTTCGACGTTCAGCCCTGAACCTTGAACGCTCCCCTAGATTACATCTAGATACTGGCTTACTTTATTTCTACAGAGTCTGTTACTGTTTGATTGACATCCTCAGCTCTGGCATGTGTATTTTTCTTTAAATATCATGGTAATGTTCTAGTTTTCAGTCAACCTCCTTCCATATGGTGTCAAAACACAGAATCAGTACTCCTTCTACGGCAAGAGATGGGGGAGTTAATTTCATTGGAGCCCAACTGAGCACTGTAGCCTGGGAGGGCAGCCTTCACACAGGAATGAAGCCCTCTGGAAAAGGGTGCTTTTCAGCACACTTCTAGAGCCCTTCCAAACCAAGCTACATACCCCAAGCATGACAGGCGTCCATGCCTTCATGGTTTCAAAGAGATCTCTTGGGACAAATTAGCATGTAGCCAGTGGGCCCCCGTGAGGCCAGAGCTATGCAAAGGTAGAGTTCTCTTCAAAGGATGTTAGGGGCCTACGAAAGGAGTCCTCGATTCTTCTCTTCAACGTCCCCAAGAGATCATTCTGTACTTTGGATTATGAGTAAGGCAGAAGGACAATGTAGGTCTGATAAGCCCCAAGTCTGGCATCTTGTTTCAAATCAAGTTCCAAGATTGAATCTGCACGACCTCACCATCTACTTGAGTAGGTGACAATGTTCTCCTCTCTGTGCTTGTCCATCTATTATCGCTTGTTCCCAATGATTCCTTTCTTCTCCCTTGAATCAGAGTCTGTTTGATCCTTTCAAGTTTTTGTTTGGAAAAGCTGTTTCTGGGTATCTCTCACTTGAGTGTCCTAGACTAGGCCAATCCTCGGACTGTAAACATGCGGCCATCTTGGGTGACATGTTCACCGTGATGTCATAAACACCCTCAGATTCTAAGTTGTCCTGACAACCTCAATGCACACAGTGTTTCAGAGCCGTCTCATCACAATCTGACTAGTCCCCCTTTCCAGGTAGGATAGTTTTCCTTGCTCTGGATTTCTTGTCGGTTTCTAACTTTCTCCAAGGACTTGAAGGGTCTACTAAGTTCCCTCTAGACACCTGTTTCTTTCCTTTAAGCTTATCCCGGGTTTTATCTCTTATCTTTTGTGGATATGGCCAAATGGGTGGACTTTCCCCAGAGAACGTCCGGGAGGCCCTCTCATGTTGAAGTTGCCCAGGCATTCCCCTGATGCACACTGATCGTGTGATCTCCTAGCAGTCTGACAATTCTTCCTTGGCAGGTCACATGTTTTCCTTCCTTCATCATTTGGGGAAGTGTTCCTTATGCATTCATAGATTGTAATATTCTCGTGGATCCTTTTCTGGTTCGTACTGATAAGGTCTCCTCACCATTTCTACTTCTTTATGATCTCTGTGACCACCAGACATTGAAATCTGTATTTCCTAATGCTAGTAATCTGATCCCCAAGTGTGATGCTAGCTGGTGAAGCCCGGGCCGCCCAAGCGGATGTGGGCACTTACCTGCTACACCACAGCCCGGCCCCAAATTGGGCTTTTGGACCAACCTTTGGCCTGAATTTGGGAAGATGTTGGCCTGCTTTGATCATTCGTGAAGGGAAGCGGTAGTAACATTAGTGTCGGTAACATTTGCCGTTGATTCATGATTTGGCTCGGACCATGTTCTCTTGGTAGTATTCTTCTTCATCTCTTTGCAAAGGTCTACCTTTCTGTATCATCATTAAGCATTTGGAGGCGATTGCTAATCCTTGGATGTTCATCTTCTCTAATCTCTTTCAGCCTCCAAAGCTTTAGGCCGTAAATCTGCACCCCTTTTTGGAGTTTTGATTTTATGTGAATTGATTTCCGTAACCCTGCATTCTAACATCCTATAGCTTTCAAATCTACATCCTCATAGATTTAGACTTCTGTGTAGACTACATCATCTTCACCAGCGTAAGCCTAATTACAGGCCCACACCACACACTTGTGCCTAATCAACTCTTTGTCCCTCCGTCCCCCGCCCCGCTTTCCCTCTGGGAACTGCCAATCCTATGTCACGTGCTACCTGTTTGTGGGTCCATTTTTCCTCTTCTCCTTGCACGTGAGATCCTGTGGTATTTGACCTTAACCCAGGGCTTGTTTCAGTTCCCCTGATACCCTCAGGAGCCATTCAGGTGGTCACAAATGGCTGCACTGCATCTGTTCCTACAGCTGAATGCTATGCCATTGTGTGGCTATAGCCCATCTTCCTTCTCCATTCGTCCCTTGATGGGCATCAGGGAGGCTTCCAAATGTTGCATATTGGGAGTAAGGCTGTGGGGAATACAGCGATGCACGGATCTCTGTGCATTAGTGTTTCCAAGATCTTTGGATATATACGCCACAGAGGAATACCTGCATCATGTGGTAGATGGATTATGAAAATTCTGAGGCAATTCCACACCACTTCACGTAGTGGCTGCACCGGTTTACATTCCCACCAGCAGTGCAGGAGGCTTCCCTTCTCTCCACCTCCTCTCTGAAACTTGTTGGGTCCTGTCTTCATCCTTATAGCCATTCTGACCACTGTGAGCTGCTATCTCAGTGCCGTTCATATTTGCATTGAGCAGAGACTTAATGTTGATGAGCATGTTTTCATACAGCCTGTTGGCCATCTTTCTATCTTCCTGGGAGAGCTGTCTGTTTCCAGGGAGAGAATTTCATTGAAGCCAAACCAAGCATACTAGCCTGGTAGGGTAGCCCTCACAAAGCAATGAAGCCGTCTGGAATAGGGTGCTTCCTAGCACAATTCTGGAGCCCTGTCAAACAATGGGACATACACAAAGCATGACGGGGGTCCATTCCTTCAAGGGTTCACAGAGATAACTTGTGACACATTAGCATGTACCCAATGGGCCTCTGTAATGCCAGAGGTATGGAAAGTGAGACTTCTCTTCAATGAATGCTAGGGGCATAGGAAAGGAAGCATCAATCATTGTCTACAGTGTCCTCAGGAGATCATTCTTAATTTTGGATTATGATTAAGGCAGAAGGACAATGTAGGTCTGATAAGCCCCAAGTCCAGCCTCTGGTTTCAAATCAAGTTTCAAGCTTGCATCAGCATGGCCTCCCCATACACTTGAGTAGATTACAATGTTCTCCACTCAGCGCTTGTCCCCCTATTATTGCTTCCTCACAATGACTTCTTTCTTACCCCTTTAATCAGCGTGTATTCTCTCTCTTCAAGTTTCAGTGCCTGGTTTCTGTTTTTAAATTCTCTTCTGGGTATCTCTAACTTGAGTATCGTAGCCTAGGACAATCCTCAGACTATAACCATGAGGCCATCTTGGGTGACATGATCACTGTGATGTCATAAACTCCCTCAAACTTCTAAGTTGTCCCAGCATCTTCTATGCACATGACTACTCTCCCTTTCCAGCTTGAATAGTTTTCCATTTCCTGGATTTCTTGTGGGTTTCTAACTTTATCCTTGAACTTTTAAATGTCTACTACATTCTCTCTAGACATGGTTTCTTTACTTTAAGTTTATCCTGGGTTTTATCTGTTACATTTTGTGAATATGGCCGAATGTGTAGACTTTCCCCAGTGAAAGTCCTGGAGTCCATCCAAAGTTGAAGTTGCCCACTCAAGCCTCTGATGTGCAATGATCGTGTCATCTCATGCAGTCCGCCAATTCTACCTATGGAGGTCACATCACTTCCTTCAGTCTGTATTTAGGGAAGTGTACCAGATGTGTGATAGATTGCAATATTTTCATGTTTTTTTCCTATTGCCTATCTCTAACGTATGCTCACAATTTCGACTTCTTTGTGATCTCTGTACACACCATACCATGAAATCTATCTTTCCCAACGTTACTAATCTGATCAGCACCAGTGATGCGAATCCATGAATCCCAGGCCACCCAATAGGAATGTGGGCACTTACACTCCTGAACACATGGCTGGCCCTGAATTTTACTTGTGGACCAATATTTTTCCTGAACTTGGGAAGAAGATGGCCTGCTGTGATTATTCGTGAATGTAATTACTCGTAACATCATAGACGGTAACATTTTCCCTTGGTTCATCTGTTTAGCACGGAACACATTGTCTTCATAGTATTCCCCATAATCTATTTGCAATGGTCCACTTTCTGTAGCATCATTAAGCATTTGGAGGAGATTCACAGTCCTTGGAAGTTCATCTTCTCTAATCTCTTTCAGCCTCAAATCCTTTATGCCCCAAATCAGCAGGCCTTTTTGGATTTTTTCATTCCCTCTGGGAATCACCAATCCAAAGTGAAGACTGACATCCAAAGCTAGAATGCTCAGTTTGGCACCAGCGAAATTCTCTCCCATCTCTGGCCGTAGAAGATTATTGACTATGTGTTTTGACAGCATATGTGAGGAAGTTGGCTGAAATTAGAACATTACACTTATATTTAATGAAAAATAAACATGCCAGAGCTTAGGGTGTAAATCAAACAACTTACAAACCCTACAGAAATAAAGTAAAGCAGTATCTAGACGTAATCTACTACGAGGACCATGGATCCAGGGTCAAGTTCCAGCCTTCCCAAATTTAGAAAAGAGACATAAAAATATCTTACCTGGAGACAGGAATTCATCAGATTTCTCTAATTTGTCTCAGAAACATTATGTCAATAAGGTGGTTGCCTGGACAACCTAGAATTTGGAGTTTCTGATCTCAGAATGTCAAACGAACCAAGGTGACCTCGTGTTCTCAGTGCTCAGTTGGACCTAGGCTAAGATAGCAAAGATTCCTTCAAGTGAACGATGGAAATTCAAAGGCAATGCCCAACAATCATGAAAACAATCACACATCAGCCTAGAGAACATATGGTGATTAAAGAATCACAAAATTCATAACTTGGAATGAAGGAGAACGGACTGATAAGCGTATCTATGGGAGATAGCTGAGAAAGACAATGATGATTGATGTGGATTAAGGCTGCCCCAGCTCGAAAAGCCCAAGGTTACCTGGCCTACATGTCAAAGGATATGACCCGGTGAATTCTTTTTGGTATGAATTACAGGTGCCCCAGTGAGAGAAGCCCAGGCGATGCTCACCTACATGCCTATCTATATGGCCAAATTCATATCTAATGTTATACGACCACACAATAACAAGACCCCATTCTGTACTGAAGTCATTTAATGGCTTTTTACATCATCTTTTCTTTTTCCAGTAAAAATGTCACGTACCCATGCCTTATAAAATTTGCCCTTACCCTCAACTCAGGGCAGCGGCATGACATCTGACTGCCCATGGCTCCTTTCCCCATGCAGCAGCAGCAGCTATTCACTGCCCGTGCGTCCAGTTCCCATGCCTGCAGCTCTTCACTACCCATAGGTCCTGTCCCCAGGAAGCAACTCTTTACTCCCCATGGGTCCTGTCCCTATGTTATCCTGTACCATTCTCTAAATAAAAGAGCACCTCTGGAAGGCCTTGAGAGACCAAGAAATCTTTCTTCCGACTCATCAGCTCGCTGACCCACCATCATATATTGTGGCCCCCCACCGGGAACTTGCTTCATCGGTTTCTGAGCTCAACTTCTGGTAAGTGCCCTTTTCTTCCTTGTGCCTCTCTCTGTTTCGAGGATGAATCACAATTCACTTCTCCATCAGGAAATGTCTTGGATAGCTGTAAGAATCCACGTTTGCTGCCCATGGCTACTCTATGGGGCAAATCATGGCATTCAGCTTGAAGAGAATCAGTACCTTAACCCTAAGGGCGATGTAGAGTGAATTACTCCATTCCTTCCTGACCCTATCTCTAATAAACAAATTTTAGGTGGGCACGGGTCGGCCACTTAAGTCATTAGGATGGTCAGCAATCTGCAAGACTCCCCTGTAAGGTTTCTTTTCCTAAGGTTGGATTAGGATACCTCCCATGGCACCTGACCATGCTCTGAACTGTGTGAATGTCCCAATTGGGACTCCAGTTCAAGGAAAGTACCAAAGTCTAACCTTTGGTTGCGTATGGGAAGCCCTTCTCGGAGAATGCCTCCAACACACAATTGGGTAGAATGTCCCCCAGAGCGGCAGAAAATGCCTCACTAATTTTCTCCATCCTGTTCTCTCTTGAACTTCTCCCTTTGTCTTGGGGACCATTCATCAGGCAACTATTACTGCCAGGTAGAATAGGAAGGATGTTCACCAGGCACCTGTAACTTCCAGGCATACCAGGGAAGATATGCAATGGATGCAATGCTGGGGGACACCCCAATCACCCCTTGTTATAGGAACCCCACAGTAGGAATGACAGGTAGGATGCTGCCCCAGGTTCAGGGGGGATTTTCAAGGTAATGGACCTGTCTCTTTCATCTTTCTTAGAGTTGCAATGGCGATTTTCGTCTCCTTTTGAGCTTTGCAACAGGGAAGCAAAGAAATCTGTCAACAGTCATGGCCTCCACCCCTGGGAGCCCAAACTTGGCATTTCTGGGCCTGATCACCCCGGAAAGCCCCAGTAGGGTGCCCTCTCTTGGGGGTTGACTCATTGAGTGTTTTAGTCACCTACTGAGTTGGCTATGAGGGTAGCAGACCTGGGATTTATTCTGTGAACTGTCATGCTACAGTAGTGTGCCCCAGCACGGGAACTGTTGAGTGAGTCTTCTCTTGATAACCCTCTTTAAGCGGCCATGAGGGTGAGGTCTGATGTCTTCATTTCCTTTCTTTGTTTTGCTCATCATGTCCTCTGTTGTCACCACGTCTTGGTTAAGTTCAGGCTGGACTTGACCAGAACCTGGAACTTCTGTAAAATCGGAAGACTTGAAAACCTTTTGCAAGGAACTTCATTCTCAACCCGGGTTGAACTGGGAGCCCCGGCCTCCAGCCAGTTCAAGCCCTTTGTATGCATTCGACCCTTCTCCACTTCACTGTCAGTCGGACACTGGCTTTACTGCCGTGGGGAATGAGATAAGCATCCCTTAAGACTCATCACTCAGGGTCATTCTAACTAATTAGGAACACTTTCAATTGTATGGGTTATGCCCCAGAAACTCCAGCTGGTAGAAAATGTGTGATGTTTCTCTCTGCCTTTCTGGTGCAGTTGGACAGGTAGATCAACCTAGAATGTCCTTCAAGTTACAGTCCAGTTTCTGAGAAATCAAGAGCAACTGTCCTTACAAAATCCTTGCAAGACTGGAAATACAGTTCTAGAGGCAGTTCAGATTCCACCTTGTTCCTTTACCATGACAAGGATTATCTTCCCCCCCTCCAGGAACTACTATCTAGTATATCACTCTTTCTTAAGACTGAAAAAAAAAAGGAGGGGAAAGGATAAATGGCCATAAGTGTGCCCTTGCAAAAAGTCTAGCATCTTGAGGGTCTGCTCCATAAGTATTAGTAAAAAGGCTCAAAACAAAGTTTTGATTTGTAACTGGTGAGCTTTATATTATTGTACCTGATTCATGGCAGTAGTTTTTAAAACAATAGTTGTACAGTCTCTGTGTATACGTGTCTATGTGTACATTATACGTGTGATATTTTAACCCCTGGATGGTCTGGCCAAAATTAAGATCTCTGTTTAGTTGGCTTAAAGTAGTGCTTTCTTAAATTCTAAATGTAGTCAAAATTAACAGAGTGACTTTCAAAGTTAACGTGATGTGAATTAACCTTTGGTAAATGAAAGCTTCTTTAAGTTTGTTGGTTTCATTGAAAATTGTCTTCTTGTCAGAGTTGTCAGTATTTGCATACGATGCAGGCATTCAGACTTGGTTTACTAGTCATATAAGTTCACGTTGTCTGTTAAATTTGTCAGCAAAATAATAGCTTTAAATGATGACCAGTTTTGTCTAATGCCTCATGAGGTTTCCGTAGTAATTTGAACATAATTGTTGGAAACAAATGGTTTAAATACATAAAACTCATAAAAGTGAGTACAATAACTTTTATGGTCTGTATACTTGGGGAAAAAAAACAGCTTCGAAATCCTTTTTGGTAACAATCTTGAGTTTTGCCAAGTTAAGTTAAATGATAAAAAGATGAATATGCGGGTCACTTTTGGATAGAATGGAACACTCACACATTATTGTTAAACATATCTATGTTATCTACTTTTGGCTTCTTATTGAAGAGGCTAAAAGCGTTTGGGTGTATCAAAAAGCATGCCTTGTGTTTTATTGTGAAGTGGCATGTTTCTTAAGTTGTGAAGTGTTTAGAATACTGATATAAAAGACATTTCATAATCGTTTACCTTTTTAGTGTTTACTAGGTCCGTTAAGCGTTAAAGGTTCTAACTAACCTATGGAATTAAAGCTACTGGAAATTACTAAGCAAAAGAGCTCTGTATTCAAGGAAGTTAAAATGTATGTTTTCAGTAAAAAAGGTATAAAGAATGGAAATATTTTTGTTTGAGGGGTTAAGACAGATAAATTGTTCCTGATGTACTAGAAAGGAAAAAAGAAAGACTTTGGGACAAGTACTGAAAATGAAAAAGAATGATGTAGAAGGTTTGTGAAAGAGGAATTCTGAAATGAGTTTTATGCCTGCTCAAGTAGACTAAAGTAAGTTCAATTAAGTGAATGAGTTTGAATGTGAAACATAAGTAGGTGCAAAAATTCAAATTTGGTTTTCTCTAAAAGGATACATTTTCTTGAACTTTTGATCTGCTCTTGGTAAAGAGGATGTAAGAGCTGTTCCTTTGAGTACGTCTACCTAAGAGACAAATCTGTTTTGTGAAAATAATGGCTGAGGTTACTCTTAATATTTTTGACTCTTTCTGTTATCACTTTGAATGGATACCTGAGCATTGTTTCACAGTGAGTGTTGTTTGCTATTTGAACAACATTTTAAAAACTTTTGATATTTTGTGACAAGCTTCTCCTCAAAAATATTCAAATCCTGAATGAAGGCGTTCTTTAGACCTGGTAGACAGAAGAATGATTACTCTGAGGATTTTCAGAGGGTCCCTGAGACTTCTCAAAAAATTTGCTCTCTCTTCCTACAAGGAGAAAAATGCTAAAGTAATTTGGCTTATTTGGTCTATTAAATTAAATGGGAAACATTGTGAAATAAGTGACAATAGACTTTCTTACCTGGTATTTGATGGGTAAATGTTATTAATATAGACGTCTCAAAATTAGATAGCATTCGTAAAATTCTGGTCTGCCCTGGTTATCAGTGATAAGTTCACTTATTATCTGGCACTATTATATGTCACAGAAGTAGTCAAGTTTCTTTGCCAATTGCCCTTTTGAGTTCTTTGTCCATTTGCAGATAGTTGTTGTTTTACTCTGATGCTTTTTCCTTTTGCAAATATGTTTCAGCTTCCGAGAAATTCCTGGAAAGGGTTCTGACACAAAGAGTCTAAACGACAGGTTTCTGATAAACCTTCAGATTGTAAAACTGAACGGAGTAAGAAATGACAGAATTCTAACAGAAACTATGCTCATCGATCTGCTAACAGAAGATTCAGCTCAAGAATTGATTATACAGGACTGTGTGCACTGATTAGGACGATTACAAATTTTTAGGACTTCCGTTTGAAATATTGTTGAGTTTTGATGTGTTGTTTTGTTTTCTCATAATGAAGGAAATCTTTTTCTCTTTTCTCTTATGCTAACTATAACTTACAGCCATTTGGTGAAATTATACCGTTATGAGCAAAACTGAAACATTTATCTTTTTCTGCCTACCTTATCCCTCGAGAATTTGGAAACCCTTTGTGACTGAGTATGGTCATTTCGTGGCAATATTTGCATAAGTTCCATAAGAATCTGTTCTCCTTATAACAGGACACATTGGTTATATTACCAAGGCTTGGACTGGAATGTCATATTTGAAACACACAGTCTCCGATATGACAAGACAGTGTTTCAGGAACAAAGATTGGACTTTCTGGAATACAGCCACTCGGAAACACAGGCCTGGTACCTTGTTTACTGAGATTTTGGCAATCTTACCCGGTAAGTAAGGAAGCTTGCTTATCTGGCAGGTGCAAGGAACCTCCGAATATTTGGGGAGACCTCAAAGAGAACACCACTCAAATCTGTAGGTACTGCAGGCCAAATCTGATGGCAAGTCCTTGGCTTGGCTTTTCTGGCCTCTAGAGGCCTTCACAGTTCAATCTGAGGTTCCGCAGGAAAAGATCCAGCGAAGCACATTTTAAAAAGCCTGTATGAACAATTACTATTCTTGCTGCTCTTATGTAAATAATTGGAGCAAGTTGTATTGAAACTACACTTGATTTGCAAACCCGTTAATCCTGATTTGGCTATCTTTTGTAAAAATGAGAGTGATTTAAGAGAGAAAAATTATGTTTCTGTAGAATCTATAGTAGGCATTCATGGATATTAGATTCTAGCTCTTTTCTTCTGCAATATTCATGTATTATTAATAGTAATGTCTCCTTGTGGCCATCTACCTCTGACACCTGGAAGTTCCCTGGCCACAATCAAACATTTTCCTTCAATACTACTGTCCAAATACTAACTAGATTTGCCTTGTCACACTTGGATCATACAGAACAAGTTCCAAAGGTAATGTCCCCAACTTATTAATACACACAGGATGGACAATACAAAATTTGGGATGAATATATTTGGTTCACTCCTACTAGTGGGCAACTCAGTAAAAGGCCACTTTCTTTTGGGGAAAAAATATCGCCCCTGTGATACATGGCCTTATAGCACTCGACCTATGGGAAAAAATCCCTGTTATATGTGTTCTCATATCATAGCCTTAAAAAAAATACTGATTGGTTTCAGACTGACTGGGATACATGGCTCAACATGCGTTGGTTAGCCCCTAACGGTGCTCAGTGGATATGTGGCTCCAATTTATGACCTTGGCTACCACCTGCATGGATTGGACGATGCACTCTAGGCTTTGTCTGGATGCAAGGTGGAACTACATTTACTATATCTCCTCCTGCTAACCTACCCAACTTGCAACAGCACTTGACCAGCCCTGTCTTCCACTGGTATGACCATCTTTCCGCAATTTTCTTTCACCAATTAGGAATCGACTGTTGTAGCATATTCAAGTCTTGCACATGGAAGTCCTAGACAAATTTACTATGAAGGCATTAAATGATACACAACATAGCATTTCACTGCTCAATTTAGAAGTATCCCAAGTGTGTAAGGCAGTCCTCCAAATCCAAATGGCTCTGGATGTCTTGACAGCAGCACAAGGGGGCACCTGTGCCATTATAAAAACTGAATGTTGCGTCCCTATTCCTGACTACCGTCAAAATATTTCTGGCTTGGTATCCCAGCCACCAAATTAAATCCATGTCTGACCAACCCTAAATCTAAATGATTGGTTGAACTCCTAGTCAGGACAAGGTTTCTGCACTACTTCAAAACCTTATTCATTGGGTTAAACATACTGCTTGTATTTCTTATGATATTTTGTTGTCTGTTTCATTGTTTGTCTTATGCATGTCAAAAATGTTTCACTTCCTGGACCACCTCTTGTCAATGACTCTCTCATCTCCAGAGGATCTGTATAACTTGTCAGGCTTGAACTCAATGGGGCAAGCCTTCTGGTCCACTAAACTGCCTAAGTGTACCTATGGCCCCATTTAGGGACAGCTCTACGACCCTGTACAGCCAGAAGTAGTCACAGAAGACTGACCATCATCCATATCCCCAAAGATTTCCAGTCCAAATAGGTTCAGGGAGGTTTTATGATGTGGATCAGGGCTGCCCCAGCTAGGGAAGCTGAAGGTGACCTGGACTACATGCCAAACTATATGACCCAGTGGATTTTTTTATGGTATGAATTAGGGCTGCCCCAGGGCGAGAAGCCCAGGGCATTCTCACCTACATGCTGATCTATATGGCCAGATTCGTATCTAAAAATATGACAACACAATGTCCAGACTCCATCTGTACTGAAATCATTTAAAGACATTTTACATCATTATTTCTTTTTAGAGTAAAAATAAGTCATATACCCATGCCTTATGAAATTAGCCCTAACCCTCTAGTCAGGGCAGCAGCAATAGCTCTGACTACCCATGGGTCCTGTCCCCAGGCAGCAGCAGCAGTAGCTCTTCACTGCTAATGTGTCCTGTCCCCATGCTATCGTGTACTGTTCTCTCAATAAAAGAACACCAATGCAGGATCTTGAGAGTCCAAGCAATCTTTCATTCGAGTCTTCAGCTTGCTGAGCCCATATCAACGATTCTACCACGGAAAATAAAAAACGGTCCCAGAAAATGGAAGGCACACAGAAATCACACATGAATAATACATAAAGAAATATGTCAGTTTTAGACATACTCTGAACGTTTGAAAGTCGGAGTAAGTCACAATCCTAAAAACCCAAGCGAAGGTCAAACCTAGGCTAACTGGTAAGGGTGAGTTATGAGACTGCTAAAATCAGGCTCTGTAAGCCTGTGTCTATGAAGTTTGCAGGGACAGCAGAGACACAATTCTGACAAATCCTCTGACATCACAGTGGAGAAGAAAAACAAACTGGCCTCATCTACACAGTGCCCGAGTTGGGCTCAAGTAGCATATTCAAGTCCCATTCCACTCAACTGCAGGTTGCCAATGGGACATGAAAGGAGCCGGCCCGTGGTGCAGTGGTGAAGTCTGCACATTCTGGGTCGGCATCCCGGGGCTGGCCATGCGGAATCCTGGGGGTGAACTGCATCACAGCTGGTCCAGCCATTCTCGGGGAGGCATGGGAGGTAGTGTAGAGGCAGCTGGGAAGCAACGTCAGACAGTGTCAGTATTCCTCAGCAAATACAGCAACATCGACAGCAGATCTGAGCACAGCCATAAACATCAGCCGAAACAAAACTAATGAAAACTTGAAAAGAACAGAAAAATCGAACCTCAGCAAAAAAAGAATAAGATCTCCAGAAATAAGCTTAGCCAAACAGGTGCAAGCTATGGAAATCGGAAACTAGCAAAACTTTGGGGAAAGAAATTCCAGAAGACACAAGCAAATGGAAGGGTATTCCGTGCTATAGGAATGTAGGATCTAAAATACTTGAAACCTCCATAACGGATAAAGCAATCTCTGGATTCCATGCAATCCCAGTCAAAGTTGCAGAATCTTTCCCACAGAAATATGAGAGAATCCTTAATTCTCTATCCAGCAACAAGGGACCCTGAATACCCAAAGGAATCCTGAGGAAAACGAACAAAGCAGGACATATCACATGTACTGATTTCAACATGTAGGACGAAGTGAAACGTACTGAAACGGCACAGTCTGGTCTCAAAAACAGACACAGAGATCAACGGAAAAGAATCGAGAGCCCAGAGGTCAACTCACACATATACGGACAGCCCATTTGCAATGAGGAAGGCAAGAGGATCAGTGGAGAAAGGAGAGTCTCAAGAAGAAAAGGTGCTGGAAAACTGCACAGCCATATGTGACGCAATGAGAGTAGACCATGATGTTACATCAGGCACACACACCACCTCGAAATGGATTAAAGCCTTGAACAGAAGACTTGAAACCCTGAAACTTCTAGTAGAAAACCAGGCACCTTGCTCATGGCCATGTGGCATAGCCGCCTATTTGGAAGAAGCATGTGTGACTGGGCAAGGGCAACACACGAAACAAGAAACAAGAAACAAATGGGATTGCATCCAACGCAGAAGCTTCTGCCCAGCCGAGGAAACCATCCACTCAATGCAAAGACAGCACAACATCTGCGAGTGGATGTTTCAAACCACACATCGGAGAAGGACTGAATAGCCAAAAGAGCCAACGACCACACATGTCAACACAAGAGAAAAAACAAGCCCATTAAAACCTGGGCAAAAGATGGAAACAGAGTTTTACCAAATAAGATAGAAAGATGGCCAACAGCTTTATGAACACATGTTCATAATCATTACGTCTAAGGCCAATGCAAATCCAAATGGCAATGAGATAACAGCACATTGTGGTCAGAATGCCCATAAGGAACAAGACAGGAAACAACAAGTGTCGGAGAGGAGGTGGAGAGAAGGGAAGCCTCCTGCACCGTTGGTGGGAGTGTAAGCCGGTGCGGGAACTATGCAAAGCGGTGTGGAATTTCCGCAGAAATTTCAGAATCCATCTACCATATGATCCAGCTATTCCTCTGCGTCGTATTTATCCGAAGAACTTGGAAACACCAACGCATAGGAATCCCTGCACCGCTGTGTTCACCACAGCCTTAATCCTGATGTCCAGGACTTGGATATCGCCCTGGGGCCCATCAAGGGACGAATGGAGAAGGAAGATTGGCTATAGCCGCACAATGGGATAGCACTCAGCTGCAAGAAAGGGTGCAGTCCAGCCGTTTGTGACACCAGAATGGCTCCTGAGGGTATGAGGGGAACTGAAAGAAGCCCCAGGGAGAAAGTCAAGTACCGTAGCATCTCACTTACAAGGAGAAGAGTAAAATAAGGAGAAACAAACCGGTAGCACATGACAAGGGATGGGTGGTTCCCAGAGGGAATCGGTGGCAGAAGACAGTGGAAGAAAGAGTTGATTAGGCACCAGTGTGTGGTATGGGCATGTCATTAGGCTTACGGTGGTGAAGATGATGTACCATACAAGGAAGTCTAAATCTAGGAGGTTGTAAATCTGAAAACAATAGGGTGTTATAATGCAGGGTTATGGCAATCAATTCATGTAAAATCAAAACTACAAAAAGGCAAGCAGGTTTATGGCCTAAAGCTTTGGAGGCTGAAAGAGATTAGAGAAGATGAACTTCCAAGCATTGATAATCACCTCCAAGTGCTTAATAATGCTACAGAAAGGTAGACAGTGGCAAAGAGATGAAGAACAACTCTACCAAGAGAACATGTTCCGTGCTAAACTCAGGATCCAAAGGAAAAGGTTACCGTCCATGATGTTACTACTAATTACCTTTACAAATAATCAAAGCAGGCCAACATCTTCCCCAGTTCAGACAAAATGTTGGTCCAAGAATCCAATTCAGTGCCGGCCCTGTGGTGTACTGGGTAAGTTCCCACATTCCACTTGGGTGGTACAGGCTTCATCGGCGAGCATCACAGGTGCAGATCAGATTAGTAGCATTAGCAAATATAGATTTCACGGTATGGTGCAGACAGACATCCTAAAGAAGTCGAAATTGTGAAGAGACGTTATGAATACACATCAGAGTAAGAACCATGAGAATATTACAATCTATGAACGCATCAGGAACACCTCGCCAAGTGATGAAGGAAGGAAAACATGTGACCTGCCAGGTGGAAATGGAGATGACACGATCATTACGCATCAGAGGATTGACCAGGAAAGTCAATCTCGGGAGGGACTCCAGGGCTTTCTCTGGGGAAAGTCCACCCATTTGGACTCATCCACAAAAGATAAGAGATAAAACCCAGGATAATCTGAAAGGAAAGAAACTGGTGTCCAGCGGGATTGTAGTAGACCTTTCAAAGTTCGAGGATAAAGTTATAAACAGACACGGAATCCAGAACAAGGAAAACTATCCTACCTGGAAAGGGGAAGTAGTCAGACTGGTATGAGATGGTCGTGAAGAACTGTGTGCATGGAGGTTTTCAGGACAGCTTAGAATTCTGAGGGTGTTTATGACATCACGGTAAACATGTCACCCAAGATGGCCGCAGGTCTCCAGCCCGAGGATTGGCCTAGGCTTGGATACTCAAGTGACAGATACCCAGATACAGCTTTTGCAAACAGAATCTGGGCGCAGAAACGTGAAGAGATGCAAGAGACGCTAATTCAATGGATAAGAAAGGAATCATAGGGAAGAAGTGATAACAGAGGGACAAGCACTGAGAGGAGAACATTGCCATCTCCTCAAGTCGATGGGGAGGCCATGCTGATTCAAGCTTGAAACTTGACTTGAAACAAGAGGCCGGACCTGGGGCTTATCAGACCTATGTTGGCCTTCTGCCTTACTCATAATCCAAAGTCAAGAATGATCTCTTGAAGACATTGAAGAGAAGAATAGAGGCCTCGGTCCTAGGTCCCTAGTATTCTGTGAAGAGAAGTCTCACTTTCCATAGCTCTGGCGTCATAGGCACCCACTGGCTACATGGTAATGTGTCACTAGGCATCTCTTTGAAGCCTGGAAGGAATGGGCCCCTGTCATGCTTGGGGTATGTCTCTTGGTTTGGAGGACTCAGGAAGAGTGTGCAAAAGCACCCTTTTGCAGAAAGCTTCGTTACTGTGTGAAGGCTGTCCTCCCAGGCTAGAGTGCTCAGTTGAGATCAATGAGATTCCCTCCCCCATCTCTTGCCATAGAAGGAGTATTGATTAGGTGTTTGACACCACACATAACGATGTTTGCTGAAACTTAGAACATTACCATTCTATTTAAAGGAATATAAACATGACACAGCTGAGGAGGTAAATTAAACAAATAACAAAACCTGTGGAAATAAAGTAAGCCATTATCTAGACGTAATCTAGTGGAGCGTTCAAGGATCAGGTGTGAACTTCTGAACTTTCCAAAGGATCTCTCACCTGGAGAGAGGAATCCATCAGATTCATCTAATTTGTCTCAGAACCATTGTGTCTGGGAAGATGGTTTCCAGGACAACCTCAAACATGGCGTTTCTGATCTCACAATATCGAACCAACCAGGATGACCACGTTTACTCAGTGCTCAGGTGGATCTAGGCTAGGATGGCAAAGATTCCTTCAAATGACCGATGGAAATTCAAAGACAACACCCAACAGTAACGAAAGCACTCACACATCAGCCTACAGAACCTATGGTGATTAAAGAAATACCAAACTCCTAACTTGAAATGAAGGAGAACACACTGATAAGCATATCGAAGGGACATAGCTCAGAACCATGATGATTAGACTATGGAAAAGAAAGCAAGCACCCAGAAAATGGAAGGCAAACAGAAATCACACCTCAATAATCCACAGTGAATGACTTCAGTGTTTAGTTAGAGTCTGCTTGAACGTTTGAAAGTCCGAGAAAGTCACAACCCCAAAACTTGCATTGAAGGTCAAACCTGTGCTAACTGGGAAGGGTGAGTTCTGAGACTGCTCCACGCGGGCTCTGAAACCCTGTGTCCCCGAAGCCTGATTGGAAAAGAGACACGATTCTGACAAATACTCCGACATCACAGTGGTGCAGAAAAAGAAGCTGGCCTCATCTACACAGGGCCAGAGTTGGGCTCAAGTAACATGTTAAAGTACATTCCACTCAACTGCAGGTTGCCAATGGAACACGAAAGGGGCCAGCCAGTGGGGCAGCCATGAAGTCCCTGCGTTCTGAGTCGGCAACCCAGGGTCGGCCACATGGAATCCTGGGGGTGAGCCTCCTCACCGCTCATTCAGCTGTTCTGGGCCAGGCGTGCGACCCAGTGTAGAGGCATATGGGAAGCAACGTTATACCACGCTACTCTTGCTCAGCAAATACAGCAGCATGGCCAGCAGATGTGAGCACAGCCATAAACTTCTGCCAAAACACACCAATTAAATGTTGCTAAGAATAGAAAAAAGGAACAGCAAAAAAGAAAGCATGCCAGTAAAAAGAAAAAAACAGCTAGGAATAACATTGGCCAAACAGGAGAAAGCTATGTCTACCGAAATCTAGCAAAGCTTTGGGCAAAGAAATTCCACAAGACACAAGGAAACGGAAGTCTATTCCATGTTCTTTGAATGGAAGAACGAAGACACTTTAAGCATCCATGCCGCAAAAAGCAATGTCTGCATTCCATGTCGTCCCAGTCAAAGTTGCAGCAATCTTTCCCACAGAAATAGAAGAGAGAATACTAAAGTTTCTATGTGGCAACAAAGGACCCTGAATAGGAAGAGGAATCCTGAGGAAAACGAACAAAGCAGCATGTATCACACTTTCTGATTGCCAAATATAGGACAAAGCGCTAGGTACCGGTACAGCACAGCTTTTCCCCCAAAATAGGCACACAGACCCATGGAACAGAATTGAGCCCAGCAGTCAACTGCCACATATATGGGCAGCCCATTTTCGACACGGGAGCCAAGAGGAGACAGCAGAGAAAGGAGAGTCTCGAAAAGAAACAGTGCTGGGAAGACTTCAGAGCCACAAGTGGCACAATGAGACTAGACCATGATGTTACACCAGGCACACATACCACATTGAAATGGATTAAAGCTTTGAATGGAAGACTTGAAACCATGAAACTGCTGTGGGAAAATGCAGGCAGCTTGCTCTTTGCCATCTGGCATAGCCGCCTACTTGGAGGAAGCATGTGTGACTGGGTAAGGGCAACAAAAGAAACAAGAAACAAGCGTGACTCCATCCAACGCAGAAGCTTCTACCCGGCCAACGACTCCATCGACTCAATGCAAAGACAGCACAACTGCGACAGGATGTTTGCAGAACAGACATCGGAGAAGGGGTGAACAGCCATAAGATCCAGTGAACTCATACATCTCCACAGGAAAAAAAACAATGAGCCCAACAACACCTGGGCAAAAGATGGAAACACACATTTCTCCCAGGAAGATAGAAAGATGGCCAACAGGCTGTATGAAAACATGTTCCTCATCATTAAGTCTGAGGCCAATGCAAATCCGAAGTGCAATGAGATAGCAGCTCACAGTGGTCAGAATGGCTATAAGGGTGAAGACACGAAACAACAAGTTTCAGAGAGGAGGTGGAGAGAAGGGAAGCCTCCTGCACTGCAGGTGGGAGTTTGAGCCGATGCAGCCACTACACAAAGGAGTGAAAATTCAGAATGTTTCAGAATCCACCTAGCATATGATCCAGCTATTCCTCTGTGATGTATATATCCAAAGATCATGGAAACAGTAATGCACAGAGATCCGTGCACTGCTGTGTGCACCACAGCCTTACTCCCGATATCCAAGACTTGGAAGCCTCCCTGATGCCCATCAAGGGACGAATGGAGAAGGAAGATAGGCTATAGCCACACAGTGGCATAGCATTCAGCTGTCGGAATGGATGCAGTCCAGCCATTTGTGACCACCAGAATGGCTCCTGAGGGTACCAGAGGAACTGAAACAATCGCCGGGGTAAGGTCAAATGCCACAGGATCTCACGTACAGGAGAAGAGGAAAAACGGACCAACAAACAGGTAGCATGTGACATGGGATTGGTAGTTCCCAGAGGAAAAGTAGGCGAGGGCCAGAGGGAGAAAGAGTTGATTAGGCACAAGTATCGTGAGAGCCTGTAATTAGCCTTACGGTGGTGAAGATGATGTAACCTACTCAGAAGTCTAAATCTATGAGGATGTAGATCTGAAAGCCATAGCATGTTAGAATGCAGGGTTACGGCAATCAATCCACATAAAATCAAAACTCCAAAAAGGGGTGCAGACTTACGACCTAAAGCTTTATAGGCTGAAAGAGATCAGAGAGGATGAACTTCCAAGGATTGGTAATCACCTCAAAGTGCTTAATGATGCTACAGAAAGGTAGACCTTTGCAAAGTGATGAAGCGGAATACTAGCAAGAGAACATGTTCCGTGCTAAACTCATGAACCAATGGAAAATAATACCTTCCATGATGTTACTACTGATTCCCTTCACGAATGTTTGAAGCAGGCCAACATCTTCCCAAGTTCAGGCCAAAGGTTGGTGCAGAAGTCTAATTCATTGCCGGCCCTGTGGTGCAGCAGGGAAGTGCCCAACTTCCTCTTGCGTGGCCCAGGCTTCAGGGGCTAGCATCATGGGTACAGATCAGATTTCTAGCATTAGGAAATCCCGATTTCAAGGTATGGTTGGCACAGAGATCATAAAGAAGTAGTAATTGTGAGGAGGCCTTATCAATACTCAC
Source organism: Equus asinus (assembly GCF_041296235.1). Lineage (NCBI taxonomy): Eukaryota > Metazoa > Chordata > Mammalia > Perissodactyla > Equidae > Equus > Equus asinus. The sequence continues at coordinate 12,513,552 of NC_091818.1, read as the reverse complement.
CAGAAAAAGAACCATGAGAATATTAGAGTCTATGAACGCATCTGGTACGCTTTCCCAAATCATGAAGGAAGGAAAATATGTGACCCACCAAGGTGGAGTTGTCAGACTGCCATGAGATCACACGATCATTGTGCATCACAGGATTTCCTGGGCAACGTCAACTTGGGAGGGAGTCCAGGACTTTCTCTGGGGAAAGTCCACCCATTTGGCCATATCCACAAAAGATATGCGGTAAAACCCAGGATAATCTTAAAGGAAAGAAACCGGTGTCTGTGGGAATGTAGTAGACCTTTGCAAGTTAGAGGACAAAGTTGAAAAACGACAACACATCCAGAACAAGGAGAACTATCCTTCCTGGAAAGGGGGAATAGTCAGGCTGGGAGGAGACGGCTCTGAAACACTGCGTGCATGGAGGTTGTCAGGACAACTTTGAATTCTGAGAGTGTTTATGACATTACAGTGAACGTGTCACCCCAGATGGCTGCATGTTTACAGTACCAGGATTGGCTTAGGCTGGGATACTCAAGTGAGAGATAACCAGAAACAGCTTTTCCAAACAGAAACCAGGCACAGAAACTTGAAGAGATCAAAGAGATGCTGATTCCAGGGATAAGAAAGGTATCATTGTGATGATACTTCATTCTTCCTTCGTTTTCTTCCATTCCATGAGCACTGATGCCCTTCCGTTTCCTTGTATCTTGTGGAATTTCTTTCCCCAAAGCTTTGCTACTTCTCGGTTTACATAGCTTTCACCTGTTTGGCACAGCTTATTCCTAGATACTTTGTTCTTCCTACTAGCATGCTTTTTTTTTTTTTGAGGTTCAGTTTTTCTATCCTTTGCAACTTTTGATTAGTTTTATTTAGGCAGATGTTTACTGCTGTGCTCACATCTGCTGGCAATGCTGCTGTATTTGCTGAGGAAGACTGGCCCAGTCTAACGTCGCTTCCCATCTGCCTGTTTCCTTTGTTGCCCATTCCTGTCACACACGCTTCTTCCAAATAGGCTGCTAAGACAGATGGCAACGAGCATGCTGCCTAGGTTTTCTCCTAGAAGTCTCACGGTTTCAAGTCTTCCATTCAAGTCTTTAATCAGTTTCGAGGTGGTGTGTGTGACTAGTGTAACATCATGCTCTACTCTCATTGTGTTACATTTGTCTGTGCAGTCTTCCCAGCACCGTTTCTTGTCGAGACTCTCCTTTCTCCGCTGTGTACTCTTGGTTCCCTGGTTGAAATTGTGTTGTGCATGTATGCATGTGCATATATGCATGAGTTGACCTCTGGGCTCTCGATTCTGTTCCATGGAATTGTGTGCCTGTTTTTGGGCCCAGACTGTGCCGTTTCGGTTCCTAGCACTTCGTCCTATATGTGGAAATCAGAAAGTGTGATACGTCCTGCTTTGTTCATTTTCTTCAGGATTCCTTTGGGTATTCAGGGTGCTTTCCTTCTGGATAGAGACTTTATTATTCTCTCTTCTATTTCTGTGGGAAAGATCACTGCAACTTTGACTGGGACTGCTTGGAATCCACAGATTCCTCTATCCGCTATGGACGTTTCAAGTGTGTTAGTTCTTCCATTCCAACAGCATGGAATAGTCTTCCGTTTCGTTGTGTCTTCTGGAATTTCTTTAGCCAAAGCTTTGCTAGTATCGGTTTAAAATGCTTCCACCTGTTTAGTGAAGGTTAGTCCTAGATATCTTATTATTCTTAGTGACATGCTTCTTTTTTGAGGCTCAGTTTTTCTATTCTTTGCAACTTTCAATTGGTTCTGTTTTGGCAGAAGTTTATGGCAGTGCTCACATCTGCTGGTCGTGCTGCTGTATTTGCTGAGCAAGAGTGGCACTGTCTAACGTCACTTCCCATCTGCCTCTACACTACCTCCCAGGACTCTCCCAGGATGGCTGTACCAGCGGTGAGGAGGCTCAACCCCAAGAGCACAAATGGACGACCACGGGCTGCAGACCCAGAAGGCACGGACTTCACAGCTTCAGCAGTGGCCAGCCCCTTTCATGTTCCATTGGCAACCTGCTGTTTTGGAATGTGACTTCAATATGCTACTGGAGCCCAGCTCTGGCCCTGTGTAGATGAAGCCATGTTGTTTTCCTGGTCCACTGTGATGTCATAGGATTTCTGAGAATTGTGTCTGTGCTGTGCCAGCAAGCTTCATGGACACAAGGTTTCAGAGCCCGCTTGGAGCAGTCTCAGAACTCACCCATTCCATTTAGCCCAGGTTTGACCTTCACTGCAGGTTTTGGGGTTGTGACTTTTCTGACTTTCAAACGTTTAAGCAGAATCTGTCTAAACATGGCCGTCTTTCACTGTGGATTATTCAGTTGTGATTTCTGTTTGCCTTACATTTTCTGGGACCTTTTTTTCTTTTCCATAGGCTAATCATCATGGTATTGCTAAGCTATCTCCCTTCGATATGCTTATCAGTGTGTTCCCTTTTCATTCCAAGTTATAAATTTTGCATTTCTTTGATCACGATATGTTCTGTTGGCTGTTGTGCGAGTGCTTTTGTGATTGGTGGGTGTTGTCTTTGAATTTCCATCGGTCACTTGAAGGAATCTCTGCTATCCTGGCCGAGGTGACACTGAGCACTGAGAACATGTGGGCATCTTCTGAGATCAGAAACTCCAGATTTGAGGTTGTCCTGGCAACCATCTTCACGGACACAATGGTTCCGCAACAAATTAGATGAATCTGATGAATTTCTCTTTCCAGGTGAGAGATCCTTCTATTTCTGGATTTGGAAAGTTCGAACTTCACCCCTGATCCTTGAATGCTCTGCTAGATTATGTCTAGATACTGGCTTACTTTGTTTCCACAGGGTTTGTTAGTTGTTTGATTTACATCCTCAACTGTGGCGTGTTTATTTTTCTTTAAATATAATGATAATGTTCTAATTTTCAGCCAACATCGTTACATGTGGTGTTGAAACACATAATCAATACTCCTTCTACGGCAAGAGAAGGGGGAGAGAATCTCATTGATCCCAACTTAGGACTCTAGCCTTGGAGTGCAGCATTCACCAAGGAATGACCCCCTCTGCAAAAGGGTGCTTTTAAGGGACTTCTAGAGTCCTTCAAAACCAAGAGACATACCCCAAGCATGACAGTTGTCCATTCCTTCCAGGCTTCAAAGAGGTGTCTTGTGACACATTAGCATGTAGCCAGTGGGCACCCATGATGCCAGAGCTATGGAAAGTGAGACTTCTCTTTAAAAAATGCTAGTGGCCTAGGACGGCAGCCTTGATTCTTCTCTACAATGACCTCAAGAGATCATTCTTGACTTTGGATTATGAGTGAGGCAGGACAACATAGGTCTCATAGTTCCAGCCTCTTGTTTCAAATCAAGCTTGAAGCTTGAATCAGAACAGCCGCCTCTTCGACATGAGGAGATGGCAATGTTCTCCACTCAGTGCTTGTCCCTCTATTATGGCTTCTTCCCAATGATTCCTGTCTTATCCCTTGAATTAACGTATCTTTGATCTCTTCAACTTTCTGTGCCCTGTTTCTGTGGGCAAAAGCTGTTTCTGAGTATCCCTCACTTGAATATCCTAGCCTATGCCAATCCTCGGGCTGGAAACCTGTGGCCATCTTGGGTGACATATTCACCGTGATGTCATAAACACCCTCAGAATTCAAAGTTGTCCTGAAGACCTCCATGCACACAGTTCTTCAGAACCATCTCATCCCAGTCTGATTACTCCACCTTTCCAGATAGGATAGTTTTCGCCCTTATGTATTTCTTGTCGGTTTCTAACTTTTTCCTCAAACTTGAAAAGGTCTGCTACCTTCCCTCTAGACACTGGTTTCTTTCCTTTCGGATTAATCTGGGTTTTCTCTCTTATCTTTTGTGGATGAGGCCAAATGGGTCTACTTTCCCAAGAGAAAGTCCCGGAGGCTCTCCCAAGATGACTTTTCCCAGGCAATCCTCTGATGCGCAATGATCGTGTCATCTCCTAGCAGTCTGACAATTCCACTTTGGCAGGTCACATGTTTTCCTTCCTTCATTATTTGGGGAAGTGTTCCTGATGCATTCATAGATTGTAACATTCCCATGGTTCTTTTTCTGGTGTGTACTCATAACATCTCTTCAAAATTTCGATTTCTTTAGGATGTCTGTCCGCACCATACCGTGAAATCTATATTTGCTAAAGCTACTAATCTGATCCACACCCGTGGTGCTAACCAATGAAGCCCTGGCTGCCCAGGCGGAACGTGGGCACATAACCAGTACACCGCAGGGCCGGCACTGAAATGGACTTTTGGATCAAACTTTTGCCTGAACTAGGGATGATGTTGGCCTGCTTTGGTTATTTGTAACGGTAATTAGTAGTAACATTGTGGAGTGTAACCTTTTCTTTTGGCTCCTGAGTTTAGCATGGAACGTGTTCTCTTGGTAATGATCTTCTTCAACTCTTTGTAATGGTCTTCCTTTCTGTAGCATCATTAAGCATTTTGAGGTGTTTACCAATCCTTGAAAGTTCATCTTCTCTAATCTCTTTCAGCCTCCAAAGTTTTAGGCCGTAAATCTGGACCCCTACAGAACGTATGGTGAATAAGGAAATACAACATTCATAACTTGGAATGGAGGAGAAAAGACTGATAAGAATATCTATGGGAGATAGCTGTGAAAGACCATGATGAATGATGTGGATTAAGGCTGCCCCAGCTCGAAAAGCCCAAGGTTACCTGGCCTACATACCAAACTACATGACCCGGTGAGTTTTTTTGTGTTTTTCTTGGTATGAATTAGAGGTGTCCCAGTGATAGAAGCCCATTTCATGCTCACCTACATGCCTATCTATATGGCCAGATTGGTATTTAATGCTATATGACCACACAATAACCAGACCCCATCTGAACTGAAATCATTTAATGACTTTTAACATCATCTTTTCTTTTTCCAGTAAAAATGTCACGTACCAATGCATTATAAAATTAGCCCTTACCTTCAACTCAGGGCAGCAGCAGGACCTCTGACTTCCCATGGAACCTTTCCCAATGCAGCAGCAGCAGCAGCTCTTCACTGCCCATATGTCCTGTCCCCATGCAGCAAGTATTTACTGCCCATGGGTCCTGTCGCCATGTTGTCCTGTACCATTCTATAAGTAAAAGAGCACCACTTCCAGAATTTGAGAGTCCAAGAAATCTTTCTTTTGACTCTTCAGCTCACCAAGCCCATATCATATCTTGTGGCCCATATCAAAAACTTGCTTCATAGGTTTGTGAGCTCGACTTCTGGTAAGTGCCCTTTTCTTCGTTGTGCATCTCTCTTTTTCAAGGATGGATCTAAATTCACCTCTCCATCAGGAACTTTCTTGGATAGCTGCTTGAATCCACGTTTGCTGCCCATGGCTACTCTATAGGGCAAATCATGGCATTTAGCTTGAAGAGAATCAGTACCTTAAGCCTAAGGGCGATGTAGAGTGAATTACTCCATTCCTTCCTGACTCTATCTCTAATATACAAATTTTAGGTGAGCACGGGTCAGCCACTTAAGTCCTTAGGATGGCCGGCAATCTGCAAGACTCCCCTGGAAGGTTTCTTTTCCTAAGGCTGGATTGGGATACCTCCCATGGCACCTGACCATGCTCTGAACTGTGTGAATGCCTCCATCGGGACTACAGTTCAAGGGAAGTACCACAGTCTAAACTTTGGTTGCATATGGGAAACCCTTCTTCAAAGAATGGCTCCAACACGCAATTGGGTAGAATGTCCCCCAGCTCAGTGGAAAATTCTACACTATTTTTCCCCATCCTCTTCTCTCTTAAATTTCTCCTTTTCTCTTGGGGACCATTCAACAGGCTCCTATTACTGCCAGGCAGAATAGGAAAGATGTTCACCAGGCAGCTGTTACTGCCAGACATACCACGGAAGGTACACAAGGGATGCAATGCTGGGGGCCACACACATCACCCCTTGCTATAGGAACCCCACAGTAGGAACCACATGTAGGATGCTGCCGTAGGGTCAGAGGTGATCTTCAAGGTAATGGACATGTCTCTTTCAACTTTGTTAGAGTTACAATGGCCATTTTCATCTCCTTTTGAACTTTGCAACTGGGGAAACGAAGGAATCTCTCATGGATCAAGGCCTCCACCACTGGAGCCCCAACTTTGGCTTTCTGGGCCTGATCACCCCAACGACCCTAAGTATGGTGCCCTCTCTTGGCGGTTGACTCATTGAGTATTTTAGTCACCTACTGAGTTGGCTATGAGGGTAGGAGACCTGTGATTTATTCTGAGAACTGCCATGCTACGGTAGTGTGCCACAACACAGGAACTGTTGTGTGACTCTTATCTTGAGAACCCTGTGAGAGCAACCATGAGGGTGAGGTCTGGTGTCTTCTTTTCCTTTCTCTGTTTTGCTCATCATGTCATCTGTTGTCACCAAGTCGAGGTTAAGTTCTGGCTGGACCTGACCAGAACATGGACCTTCTGTAAAATCGAACAACTTGAAAATATTTGGCAAGGACCTTAAGTCTCAACCCCGGTACTGGGAGCCCAGGCCTGCAGCCAGTTCCAGGTGTTTGTAGCCACTGCACCCTTCTCCAGTCTACTGCCAGTCGCACACTGGCTTTACTGCCATGGGGAATGGCATAAGCATCCCCAGAGACTCACCACTCAGGGTCATTCTAACTAATTAGAAACACTTTCAATTGCATGGGTTATGCCCCAGAGACTCCAGCTGGGAGAAAATTTGCGAGGATTCTCTGTGCCTTTATGGTGCAGTTGGACAGGTAGATCAACCTAGAACGTCCTTCAAGTTACAGTCCAGTTTCTGAGAAATCAAGAGCAACTGTCCTTAGAAAATCCTTGCAAGACTGGAGAGACAGCCCTAGAGGCAGTTCAGATTCCACCTAGTTCCTTTATCATGAAAAGGATTATCATCCCCCCTCTCCAGGAACTACTATCTAGCCCATCACTCACTCTTAAGACTGAAAAAAAGAAAGGAGGGGAAAGGAGAAATGGCCATAAATGTGCCATTGAAAGAGTCTAGCATCTCGAGGGTCTTCTCCATAAGTATTTGTAAAAAAGGCTCAAAACAAAGTTTACCTTCATAACTGGTGAGCTTTATATTATTGTACCTGATTCACGGCAGTAGCTTTTAAAACAGTAGTTGTACAGTCTCTGTGTATGCGTGTCTATGTGTAGGTTATACATGTGATATTTTCAGCCTTGGGTGGTATGACCAAAATTAAGATCTCTGTTTAGTTGGCTTATAGTAAGTGTTTACATAAATGCTAAATGCAGTAGAAATTAACTCAGTGCCTTTCAAAGTTAATGTCATATGAATTAACCTTTGGTAAATGAAAGACTGTTTAAGTTTGTTGGTCTGATTCAAAATAGTCTTGTTGTGAGGGATGTCGGTATTTGCATAGGGATGCAGGCCTTCAGCCTGGGTTTACTAGTCATATAAGTTCACGTTGTCTGCAAAATTTGTCAGCAAAGTAATAGCTTTAAATGATGACCAGTTTTGTCTAAGGCCTCATGAGGTTTCAGTAGGTAATCTGAACATAATTGATGGAAACAAATGGTTTAAATAGATAATACTCATTAAAGTGAGTACAAAAACTTTTATGGTCTGTATAGTTTGGGAAAGAAAAACAGCTTCGAAATGCTTTTTGGTAACCATCTTGAGTTTTGCCAAGTTAAGTTAAATGATAAAAATCTGAATATCTGGGTCATTTCTGGATAGGACGAAAGACTGAAACATTATTAATAAGCACATCTAAGTTATCTACTTTTGGCTTCTTTTTGAAGAGGCTAAAAGCGTGTGGGTGTATTAAAAGCCATGCCTTGTGTTTTGTTGTAAAGTGGCGTGTTTCTAAATTTATGAAGTGTTCAGAATACTGATGTAAAAGACAATTCATAATTGTTTTCCTTTTTAGTGTTTAGTAGGTCTGTTAAGGGTTAAAAGTTCTAATTAACCTACGTAATTAAAGCTACAGGAAATTACTAAGAAAAAGAGCTCTGTATTCAAGCAAGTTAAAATGTACGTTTTCAGTAAAAAAGGTATAAATAAAGGAAATATTTTTTTTGATTGGTTAAGGAAGATAAATTCGTCCTGATGTACTAGAAAGAAAAAAACAAAGACTTTGGGAGAAATTCTGAAAACATAAAAGAAAGTTTTAGAAGGTTTGTGAAGAAGAAAGTCTGAAAGGAGTTTTATGCCTGGTCAAGAAGACTAAAGTAAGTTCAATTAAGTGAATGAGTTTGAATGTTAAAAATAAGTAGGTGCAGAAATTCAAATTTGGTTTTCTCTAAAAGGATACATTTTCTTGAACTTTTGATCTGCTCTTGATAAAGAGGTTATAAAAGCTATTACTTCGAGTAACTCTACCTAACAGACAAACCTGTTTTGTGAATATAATGACTTAGGTCACTATTAAGATTATTGACTCTTTCTGTTATCACCTTGAATAGATACCTGAGCATATTTCACAGTGAGTGTTGTTTCACATTTGAACAAGCATTTGAAAAGCTTTTGATATGTTTTCACAAGATTCTCCCTCAAAAATATTCAAATCCTAAATGAAGGCTGTCTTTTGACCTGGTAGACAAAAGAAAAATTAATCTGAGGCTTTTCAGAGGGCCCTTGAGACTTCTCAAAGACATTTGCTCTCTCTTCCAAAAGGAGGAAAATACTAAACTAATTAGACTTATTTGGTCTATTACATTGCATGGGAATCATTGTAAAATAAGTAATGATGGACTTTCTTAGGTGTTATTAGATGGGTAAATGTTATTAATATAGATGTCTTAAAATTATTTAGCATTCCTAAAATTCTGATCTCTCCTTGTTATCAGTCATAAGTCCACTTATTATCTGGAAGTTTAATATGTCACAGAAGTAGCCAAGTTTCTTTCTCAATTGCCCTTTTGAGTCCTTTGTCCATTTCCAGGTAGTTGTTGTTTTACTCTGATGCTTTTTTCTTTTGCAAATATGCTTCATCTTCTGAGAAATTCCACGAAAGGGTTCTGACACAAAGGTTCTAAATGACAGGCTTCTGATAAACTTTCAGATTGTAAAACTGAATGGAGTAAGAAATTACAGAATTCTAGCAGAAACCAAGTTCATCAATCTACTAACAGAAGATTCAGCCCCAGAACTGATTATGCAGGGCTGTGTGAACTGATAAGGATGATTGTAATTTTTTAGGACTTCTATTTGAAATATTGTTGAGTTTTGATGTGTTGTTTTGTTTTCTCGTAATGAAGGAAATCTTTTTCTCTTTTCTCTTATGCTAACTATGACTTACAGCCATTTAGTGAAATTATACCTTCATGAGCAAAACTGAAACATTTACCTTTTTCTCCCTACCTTATCCCGAAGGAATTGTCAAACCCTTTGTTACTGAGTATGGTCATTTCGTGGCAATATTTGCATAAGTTCCATAAGAATCTGTTCTCTTTATAACAAGACACATTGGTTATATTACCAAGGCTTTGACTGCAATGTCATATTTGTAACATACAGGCTCAGATATGACAAGACAGCATTTCAGGAACAAAGATTGGACTTTCTGGAATACAGCCACTTGGAAACATGGGCCTGGTACCTTGTTTACAGAGATTCTGGCAATCTTGCCCGGTCACTAAGGAATCTTGCTTATCTGGCAGGTGCAGGGAACCTCCAAATATTTTGGGTGACCTCAAAGAGAACTCAACTCAAATCTGTAGGTACTGCAGGCCAAATCTGATGGCAAGTCCTTGGCTTGGCTTTTCTGGCCTCTAGAGGCCTTCACAGTTCAATCTGAGACTCCTCAGAAAAAATTCCAGCAAAGCAGATTTTTAAAAACCTGTATAAGCAATTCCGATTCTTTCTGCTCTTATGTAAATAATTGGAGCAAGTTGTATTGAAACTACACTTTATTTGCAAACGTGTTAATCATAATTTGGCTATCTTTTGTAAAAATGAGGATGATTTAAGAGAGCAAAAATTACGCTTCTGTAGAAGCTACAGTAGCCATTCATGGATACTAGATTCTAGCTCTTTTCTTCTGCAAGATTCATCTATTACTAATCGTAATGTCTCCTTGTGGCCATCTATCTGACACCTCGGAGTTCCCTGGCCACAATCAAACATTTTCCTTCAATACTACTGTCCAAATACTAACTAGATTTGCCTTGTCACAGGTGTATCAAACAAAACAAGTTCCAACAGTAAAGTCCCCAACTTATCGATACACACAGGATGGACCATATCAAATTTGTGACGAATATATTTGGTTCACTCCTACTAGTGGGCAACTCAGTAAAAGGCCGCTCTCTGTTGGGAAGAAACCAACCACACCTGTGATACATGGCCTAATAGCAGCTGACCTTGGGAAAAAATCCCTTTTATATGTGTTCTTATGTCATAGCCTTAAAAAAAAATGCAGGTTAGTTTGGGACTGACTGGGATAGACAGCCCAGAATGCATTGGTTAGCCGCTAACGGTGCTCAGTGGATATGTGGCTCCAATTTATTACCTTGGCTGCCACCTGGATGGATTGGATGATGCACCCTAGGCTTTGTCTGGATGCAAGGTAGAACTACATTTACTATATCTCCTCCTGCTAAGCTACCCAACGTGCAACAGCACTGGACCCGCTCTGTCTTCCACTGGTATGACCATCTTTCCGCAATTTTCCTTCCCCAATTAGGAATCGAAAATATCATCTTGCACACGGAAGTCCTAAACAAATTTACTATGAAGGCATTAAATGATACACAACATAGCATTTCGCTGCTCAATTTAGAAGTATCCCAAGTGTGTAAGGCAGTCCTCCAAATCCAAATGGCACTGGATGTCTTGACAGCAGCACAAGGGGGCACCAGTGTCATTATAAAAACAATGTTGTGTCTATATTCCTGACTACCATCAAAATATTTCTGGCTTCCTATCCCAGCCACCAAATTAGATCCATGTCTGACCAACCCTAACTGTAAACGACTGGTTGAACTCCTAGTCAGAACCAGGTTTCTGCAGTACTTCAAAATATTATTCATTGGGTTAAACATACTGCTTGTATTTCTTATTATAATTTGTTGTCTCTTTCGTTGTTTGTCTTTAGCATGTCAAAAATGTTTCACCTCCTGGACCACCTCTCGTCAAAGGATTCTCTCGTCTCCAGAGGCTCTGTACAACTTGTCACCCTTGAACTCCACCGGTGAAGACTTCTGGTCCACTGAACTTCCTACCTGTACCTATGGCCCCATTTTGGGGCAGCTCTACGACCTTGTACAGCCAGAAGTAGTTACAGAAGACTGACCATCATTCATATCCCCAAAGATTTCCGGTCATAATGGGTTCAGGGGTGGTTTATGATGTGGATTAATGCTGCCCAAGCTAGAGAAGCCCAAGGTGACCTGGGCTACATGCCAAACTACATGAGCTGGTGGATATTTTTCTAATATGAATTGGGGCTGCCCCAGGGAGAGTAATCTCACATTGATCTGTGAAGGCCTCTAGATGCCAGAAAAGCCAAGCCAAGGACTTGCCATCAGATTTGGCCTGCAGTACCTACAGATGTGAGTTGAGTTCTCTTTGAGGTCCACCAAAATATTCGGAGGTTCCTTGCACCTGGCAGATAAGCAAGCTTCCTTAGCGACCGGGCAAGATTGCCAGAATCTCTGTAAACAAGGTACCAGGCCCATGTTTCCTAGGGACTGTATTCCAGAAAGTCCAATCTTTGTTCCTGAAATGCTGTCTTGTCATATCTGAGCCTGTATGTTTCAAATATGACATTCCAGTCAAAGCCTTGGTAGTATAACCAATGTGGCCTGTTATAAGGTGAACAGATTCTTATGGAACTTATGCAAATATTGCCACTAAATAACCATACTCAGTGACAAAGGGTTTCCAAATTCCTTAGGGATAAGGTAGGGAGAAAAAGATAAATGTTTCAGTTTTGCTCATGAAGGTATAATTTCACCAAAAGGCTGTAGGTCATTGTTAGCATAAGGGAAAAGAGAAAAAGCTTTCCTTCATTATGAGAAAACAAAACAACACATCAAAACTCAACAATATTTCAAACAGAAGTTCTAAAAAATTACAACCATCCTCATCAGTTCACACAGTCCTGTATAATGAATTCTTGAGCTGAGTTTTCTGTTAGGAGATCGATGAGCTTAGTTTCTGTTAGAATTCTGTAATTTCTTACTCCGTTCAGTTTTACAATCTGAAAGTTTATCAGAAACCTGTCATTTAGAAACTTTGTGTCAGAACCCTTTCCTGGAATTTCTGGGAAGATGAAGCATATTTACAAAAGAAAAAAGCATCAGAGTAAAACAACAACAACCTGGAAATGGACAAAGGACTCAAAAGGGCAATTGACAAAGAAACCTGGCTACTTCAGTGACATATAACACTTGCTGATAATAATTGGACTTATGACTGTTAACCAGGAAAGATCACACTCTTAGGAATGTTATATAATTTTAAGACACCTATATTAATAGCATTTACCCATCTTATACCACCTAAGGAAGTCTATCATCACTTATTTCACAATGTTTCCCATGTAATTTAATAGACCAAGTAAGCCTAATTAGTTTAATATCTTCCTTCTTATAGGAAGAGAGAGCAAATGTCTTCGAGAAGTCTCAGGGGCCCTCTAAAAATCCTCAGAGTAATTTATCTTCTGCCTACCAGGTCAAAAGAAAGCCTTCATTCAGCATTTGAATATTTTTGAGGGAGAAGCTTGTCAAAACATATGAAAAGCTTTTCAAATGCTTGTTCAAATAGAAAGCAACACTCGCTGTGAAGCAATGCTCGGGTATCTATTCAAAGTGATAACAGAGTCAAAAACCTTAAGAGTGACCTCAGTCATTATTTTCACAAAACAGATTTGTCTCTTACGTAGACTTACTCAAAGGAACAGCTTTTAAGACCTCTTTACCAAGAGCAGATCAAAAGTTCAAGAAAATGTATCCTTTTAGAGAAAACCAAACTTGAATTTCTGCACCTACTTATTTTGAACTTTCAAACTCATGCACTTAATTGAACTTACTTTAGTCTACTTGACCAGGCATAAAACTCCTTTCAGAATTTCTCCTTCACAAACCTTCTACAAGTTTCTTTTTTGTTTTCAGAATTTGACCCAACGTCTTTGTTTTTTCCTTTCTAGTACATCACGGCAAATTTATCTTTCTTAACCCATCAAACAAAAATATTTCCATTCTTTATACCTTTTTTACTGAAAACATCCATTTTAACCTCCTTGAATACAAAGCTCTTTTCCTTAGTAGTTTCCAGTAGGTTTAATTCCATAAGGTAATTAGAACTTTAACCCTTAACAGACCTAGTAAACACTAAAAAGGTAAACAATTATGGATTGTCTTTTATATCAGCATTCTAAACACTTCCTAAGTTTAGAAACACGCCGCTTTACAACTAAACACACGGCATGCTTTTTAATACACCCACACGCTTTTAGCCTCTTCCATAAGAAGCCAAAAGTAGATAACTTAGATATGTTTATTAATAATGATTCAGTGTTTCATCCTATCCAAAAATGATCCAGATATTCAGATATTTATTATTTAACTTTACTTGGCAAAATTCAAGATTGTTACCAAAAGAATTTAAAGCTGTTTTTTTCCCCCAAGTATAGAGACCATAAATGTTATTGTATTCACTTTTATGAGTTTTATGTATTTACACCATTTGTTTCCAACAATTATGTTCAGATTACCTACGGAAACCTCATGAGGCATTAGACAAAACTGGTCATCATTTAAATATATTATTTTGCTGACAAATTTAACAGACAACGTGAACTTATATCACTAGTAAACCGAGGCTGAATGCCTGCATCCTATGCAAATACTGACAACTCTGACAACAAGACTATTTTCAATCAAACCAACAAACTTAAAGAAACTTTCATTTACCAAAGGTTAATTCACATGATGTTAACTTTGAAAGGCACTGAGTTAATTTCTACTACATTTAGAATTTATGAAAGCACTTACTTTCAGCCAACTAAACATATCTTAATTTTGGCCATACCATCCAGGGGTAAAAATATCACATGTATAACGTACACATAGACACACATACACAGAGACTGTACAACTATTGTTTTAAAAGCTACTGCCGTGAATCAGGTACAATAATATAAAGCTCACCAGTTATGAATCTAAACTTTGTTTTGAGCCTTTTTACTAATGCTTATGGAGAAGACTCTCTAGATGCTATACTTTTTGCAATGACACACTTATGGCCATTTATCCTTTCCCCTCCTTTCTTTTTTTTTTTTTTTTGAGTCTTAAGACTGAGTGATTGGCTAGATAGTAGTTCCTGGAGAGGGGGGATGATAATCCTTTTCATGATAAAGGAACTAGGTCGAAACTGAGCTGCCTCTAGAACTGTCTTTCCAGTCTTGCAAGGACTTTCTAAGGACGGTTGCTCTTGATTTCTCAGAAACTGGACTGTAACTTGAAGGACGTTCTAGGTTGATCTACCTGTCCAACTGCACCATAAAGGCACAGAGAAACCTCACAAACTTTCTCCCAGCTGCAGTTTCTGTGCCATAATCCAGACAATTGAAAGTGTTTCTAATTAGTTGGAATGACCCTGAGTGGTGAGTCTCTGGGGATGCTTATGGCATTCCCCATGGCAGTAAAGCCATGACAGTGGAGTGCGACTGACAGTGGAGTGGAGAAGGGTGGAGTGCCTACAAAGGCCTGGAACTGACTGGGGGCCGTGGCTCCAAGTACCCGGGTTGAGAGTTTAGTCCCTTGAAAAATGTTTTCAAGTTTTTCGATTTCACAGAAGGTGCAGGTTCTGATCAGGTCCAGCCTGATCTTAACCTCGACTTGGTGACAACAGAGGAGATGATGACCAAAACAAAGAAAGGAATAGAAGACACCAGACCTCACCCTCATGGCCGCTCAGAGGGTTCTCAAGATAAGAGTCACACAACAGTTCCCGTGCTGTGGCACACTACCATAGCACGACTGTTCACAGGAAAAAATCACAGATTTCCTACCCTCATAGCCAACTCAGTAGGTGACTAAAATACTCAATGAGTCAACCGCCAACAGAGGGTACCCTACTTGGGGTCGCCAGGGTGATCAGGCCCAGAAAGCCAAAGTTGGGGCTCCCAGTGTTGGAGGACTTGACTTTTGAAAGATTTCTTTGTTTCCCGGTTGCAAAGCTCAAAAGGAGACGAAAATGGCCATTGTATCTCTAACAAAGATGAAAGAGACACGTCCATTACCTTGAAAATGCCCCCTGAACCTACGGCAGCATCCCACCTGTTGTTCCTACTGTGGGGTTCCTATAGCAAGGGCTGGCGGGGGTGTCTGCCAGCATTGCATCCCTTGTATACCTTCCCTCGGATGCCTGGCAGTAACAGGTGCCTGGTGAACATCTTTCCTATTCTGCCTGGCAGTAATAGGTGCCTGGTGAATGGTCCCTGAGACAAAAGGAGAAGTTTAAGAGAGAACATAATGGAGAAAAAGTGTGAGGAATTTTCCGCCGCTCTGAGGGACATTCTACCCAATTGCATGTTGGAGTCATTCTCTGAAGAAGGGTTTCCCTTACTCAAGAAAAGGTTAGACTTTGGTAGTTTCCTTGAACTCGATTCCCGATTGGGACATTTGCACAGTTCAGAGCCTGGTCAGGTGCCATGGGAGGTATCCCAATCCAGCCTTAGGAGAAGAAACCTTCCACCGGAGTCTTGCAGATTGCCAACCATCCTAATGACTTAAGTGGCCTATGCATGCCCAGGTAATATTTATATATTAGAGATAGACTCAGGAAGGAATGGATCAATTCATGCTACATCACCCTGAGGCTAAAGCTACTGATTCTCTTCAAGCTGGATGCCATGATTTGCCCCATAGAGTAGCCATGGGCAACAAACATCGATTCATAGAGCTAACCAAGAAAGTTCCTGATGGAGAAGTGAGTTTAGATCCATCCTCGAAAAAGAGAGAGGCACCAGGAAGAAAGGGGCACTTACCAGAAGTCGAGCTCAAAAACTGATGAAGCAAGTTCCCCATACAGGACACAAGATATGATGCAGACTCAGCGAGCTGAAGAGTTGAAAGATTTCTTGGACTCTCAACGTCTGGTAGTGGTGCTCTTTTATTTAGAGAACTTTACAGGATAACATGGGGACAGGACCCATGGGCAGTAAAGAGTTGCTGCATGGGGACAGGATCTATGGGCAGTGTAGAGCTGCATGCATGGGGACAGAACCCATGGGCAGCGAAGAGCTGCTGCTGCTGCCCTGAGTTGAGGGTAAGGGCTAATTTTATGAGTCATGTGTACATGACTTATTTTTAATGGAAAAAGAAAATATGATGTAAACGTCATTAAATGATTTCAGTTCAGATGGGTTCTTGTTATTGTGTGGTCATATAACACTAGATACAAAACTGGCCCCATAGATAGGCATGTAGGTGAGCATGACCTGGGCTTCTCTCACTGGGGCACCTCTAATTCATACCAAAAGAAAATCACCGGGTCATATAGTTCTGCATGTACACCACATAACCTTGGGCTTTTCGAGCTGGGGTGGCCTTAATCCACATCAATTGTCATGGTCTTTCTCAGCTGTCTCCCATAGATATGCTTATCAGTCCCTTCTCTTTCATTCAAGTTATTAATTTTGTATTTCTTTAGTCACCATATGTTCTCTAGGCCGACGTGTGAGCGCTTTCGTGATTTTTGGGTATTGTCTTTGAATTTCAATCGTTCACTTAAAGGAATCTTTGCTATCCAGCCTAGGTCCAATGGAGCACTGAGAACACGAGGTCATCTTTGTTGGTTTGACATTCTGAGATCAGAATCTCCAAATTCTAGGTTGCCCTGGCAACCACCATATGGACATAATGTTTCCGAGACAAATTAGACAAATCTGATGAATTCATCCCTACAGGTAAGATATTTTTATGTCTCTTTTCTGAATTTGGGGACGCTCAAAGTGGAACCTGGATCCTTGATCATTTCAGTATACTACGTCTGGATGCTGGTTTACTTTATTTCTGTAGGATTTGTTAGTTGTTCGACTTACATCGTCATCTCTGTCATGTTTATTTTTCGTTAAATATAAGTGTAATGTTCTAATTTTCAGTCAACTTCCTCACATATGGTGTCAAAGCACATAAGCAATACTCTTCTATGGCGAGGGATGGGGGAGAGAATTTCATTGTTGCCAAACTGAGCATTCTAGCTTTGGATACCAGCCTTCCCTTTGGATTGGTGGTTCCCAGAGGGAAAGAAAAGATCCTAAAAGGCGTGCATATTTGCAGCATAAAGCTTTTGATGCTGAAAGAGATTAGAGAGATGAACTTCTAAGGATTGTGAAGCTCCTCAAAATGCTTAATGATGCTACAGAATGGTCGACCATTGCAAATAGATTAAGATGAATACTACAAAGAGAATGTGTTCCGTGCTAAACTCATGAACCAAGGGAAAATGTTACCCTCTATGAGGTCACTAATAATTACCTTCAGGAATGATCGAAAAAGGCCAGCTTCTTCCCAAGTTCAGCGAAAGATTGCTCCAATAGTCCAATTCAGGTCTGGCACTGTGGTGTAGCAAGTAAGTGCCCACGTTCCTCTTGGGCGGCCCGGGCATCACCGCCTAGCATCATGGGTGGGGGTCAGATTAATAGCAATGGGAAATCCAGACTTCATGGTCTGGTCGGCACAGAGATCATAAAGAAGTAGAAATTGTGAGGAGAACTTATCAATACGCACCAGAAAAGGAACCATGAGAATATTACAATCTATGAACGTATCAGGTACACGTCCCCAAATGATGAAGGAAGGAAGACATGTGACCCGACAAGGTGGAATTGTCAGACTGCCAGGTGATCACACGAGTCAGAGGATTGCCTGGGCAAATTGAACTTGGGAGGGACTCCAGGACTTTCTCTGTGGAAAATCCACCCATTTGGCCATATCCACAAAAGGTAAGAGGTAAAACCCAGGATAATCTTAAAGGAAAGAAACCGGTCTCTGGAGGGAAGGTAGTAGACCTTTCAATGTTCGAGGAGAATCTTAGAAACTGATAAGAAATGCAGAACAAGGAGAACTATCCTACCTGGAAAGATGGAGTCTTCAGACTGGTATGAGATGGCTCTCAAACACTGTGTGCATGGACGTTGTCAGGATAACTTAGAAAAATCCGAGGGTGTTTATGACATCACGGTGAACATGTCACCAAAGATGGCTGCATGTTTCCCGGGTGAGTATTTGCCTAGGCTGTGATAGTGAAGTGAGAGATACCCAGAAACAGCTTTTCCCAACAGGAACCAGGCACAGAAACTTGAAGAGATCAAAGAGACGCTGATTCAAGGGATAAGAAAGGAATCACTGGGAAGAAGCGCTAATAGAGGGACAAGCGCTGAGAGGAGAACATTGTCATCTACTCAAGTAGATGGGGAGGCCGTGCTGATTCAATCTTGAAACTTGATTTGAAATAAGAGGCCGGACTTGGTGCTTATCAGTCCTACGTTGGCCTTCTGCCTTACTCATAATCCAAAGTCAAGAATGATCTCTTGAGGACATTGAAGAGAAGAATCGAAGCCTCCGTCCTGCGCCCCTAGCATGCTTTGAAGAGAAGTCTCCCTTTCCACAGCTCTGGAGTCATGGGGGCCCACTGGGTACATGCTAATGTGTCCCAAGACATCTCTTTGAAGACTTGAAGAAATGCACGCCGATCATTCTTTGAGTATGTCTGCTGGTTTGGAAGGGCACTGGAAGTGTGCTGAAAAGCACCCTTTTCCAGAGGGCTTCGTTCCTGTGTCAAGGCTGCCCCCACAGGCTAGCGTGCTCAGTTGGACTCCAATGAAATTCTCTCCCATTATCTCTTGCCGTAGAAGGAGTACTGACTCTGTGTTTTGACACCATATGGAATGGGGTTGGCTGAAAATTAGAACACTACCATTATATTTAAAGAAAACTACACATGCCAGAGCTGAGGATGTAAGTCAAACCAATAGAAAACCCTGTGGAAATAAAGTAAGCCAGTATCTAGACCTAATCTGGTGGAGCGCCCAAGGATCAGGGGTTAAGTTCGAAATTTCCCAAATCCAGAAAAGAGACAGAAAAATCTGTTAGCTGGAGAGAGGAGTTCATCAGATTTTGCGAACTTGTCTCAGAAACATACTGTCTGTGAAGGCGGTTGCCAGGACCCCCACGAATCTGGAGTTTCTGATCTCAGAATGTCAAACAAGCCAAGATGACCACGAGTTCTCAGAGCGCAGTGTCAACTCGACCAGGATAGCAAAGATTCCTACACGTGACCTATAAAAATTCCAAGACAACACCCAACAATCAGGAAAGGACTCACACTTCGGCCTACAGAACCTAAGGTGATTAAAGAAATGCAAAATTCATAACTTGGAATGAAGGAGAATGCACTGATAAGCATACCAAAGGGAGATACCTCAGAAAGACCATGACGATTGGAGTATGGAAAAGAAAATAAGGTCCTGTCAAGTGGAACGCCAACAGAAATCACAAGTGAATAATCCACAGTGATAGACGTCAGTCTTTAGACAGGTTCTGCCTGAACACTATGCAGTAGTGTTTCCGGGTTCTTTGGATCAACACGCCGCAGAGGAACAGCTGGATTATATGGGACATGGATTCTTAAACTTCTGAGGCAGTTCCACACCGCTTGGCGTAGTGGCTGCACCGTTTTGCACTCCCACCAATGGTGCAGGAGGCTTCCCTTCTCTCAACCTCCTCTATGACACTTGTTGCTTCCGTTCTGGTTCCTTATAGCCATTCTGACCACAGTGAGCTGCTGTGTCCTTGCAGTTTGCACTTGCATTGGCCTGAGACTTAATGATGGTGAATAAGTTTTCATGCCACCATTGGCCCTCTTTCGATCTTCTTGGGAGAAATCTCTGTTTCCATCTTTTGCCCAGGTTTTCATTGGCTTGCCGTTTTTATTCTTGTGGAGACGTGTGAGTTGATTGCATCTTTGGGCTTTTCACCCCTTGTCCGATGTGTGGTTTTTAAACATGCTCTCCCAGTTGTTGTGCTATCTTTGCATTCAGTCGATGGTTTCCTTCACTGGGCAAGGAGCGCCCGTATTTGACGTGGTCCCATTGGTTTCTTGTTTACTTGGTTGCCCTTGCCCAGTAGGACTTGCTTCTTGCAAACAGGCGGCTCAGACAGATGGCAAAGAGCACTCTGCCTAGGTCTTCTGCTACAAGGTTCACGGTTTCAAGTCTGCCATTCAAGGCTTTAATGCATTTCAGGTGGTGTATGTGCCAGGTGTAACATCATGGTGTACTCTCGTTGTGTTCCATGTGGCTGTGCAGGCTTTCCAGCACCGTTTATTGTAGAGACTCTCCTTTCTCCGCTGTCTCCTCTTGGCTCCCTGGCCGAAAATGGGCTGTCCATGTACGTTTGAGTTGGGCTCTGGGTTCTCGATTCTGTTGCATGGGTCTGTGTGCCTGTTTTGGGGCCCAGACTGTGCCGTCTCGGTACCTAGTGCTTCGTCCTATATGTTGAAATCGGAAAGTGTGCCACGTCCTGCTTTTTTCATTTTCCTGAGGATTCCTTTGCCTAGTCAGGGTCTCTTGTTGCTGGCTAGAAACTTTAGGATTCCCTCTTCTGTCTCTGTGGGAAACATTGCTGCAACTCTGACAGGGATTGCATGGAATCCAGAGATTCCTTTCTCTGGTATGGACGTTTCAAGTGTGTTGATGCTTCCATTCCTAGATTCTGGAATCTCCTTCTTTCTCCTTGTGTCTTCTTGAATTTCTTTCCCCCAACGTTTGTTAGTTTTCCATTGCCATGGCTTTCACCTGTTTTGCTAAGTTTCTTCCTAGAGATCTCATCCTGCTCACTGGCATGCAGTTTTTCATTTTGTCTTTTCAGCTTCAGTTTTTCTATTCTTTGCAACTTTGAATCGGTTTTGCTCTGGCAGAAGTGCATCGCTGAGCTCACATCCGCTGGCAATGCTCCTGTATTTGCTGTGGAAGTCTGGCCCTGTCTAACGTCCCTTCCCATCTGCCTCTACACTACCTCAGACGCCTGCCCCAGAATGACTGAAGCAGTGGTGAGCAGGCTCACCCGATGGTCCACCCGGCCCACCCCGGGCCACCGACCCAGAAGGTGCGGACCTCACCGCTGCACCACCGGCAGGCCCCTTTCATGTTCCATTGGCAACCTGCAGTTGAGGGCAACGGGACTTGAATATGCTACTTGAGCCCAACTCTGGCACTGTGTAGATGAGGCCAGGTTGTTTTTCGGGTCCACTGTGATGTCAGAGGATTTGTCATAATCGTGTCTATGCTGTCCCGGCAAGCTTCATGGACACACGGTTCCATGGCCCGCTTGGAGCAGCCTCATAACTCACCCTTCCCACTTAGTCCAGGCTTGACCTTCGCTGCCGTCTTTTGGCTTGTGAATTTCTCTGACTTTCAAACGTTCCAGCAGAGTCTGTCTAAAGACTGACATCATCTTTCATTGTGGATTATCCAGGTGTGATTTCTGTTCGCCTTCCATTTTCTGGGACCTAATTCTCTTTTCCATAGTGTAATCGTCATGGTATTTCTCAGCTATCCCCCTTAGACATGCTTATCAGTCCATTCCCCTTCATTCCAAGTGATTAGTTTTGCATTTCTTGAATCACCATATGTTCTCCAGGCCGAGGTGTGAGTGCTTTTGTGACTCTTGGTGGTTGTCTTTGAATTTGCACCGGTCACTTGAAGGAGTCTTTGCTGTCCTAGCCCAGGTCAAACTAAGCACAGAGAACACGTGGTCATCTGGGTTGGTTTGACATCCTGAGGTCAGAAACTCCAAATTCGAGGTGGTCCTGGCATCCCCCTTCACGGACACAATGTTTCCAAGACAAATTAGATGAATCTGATGAATTCCTCTCTCCAGGAAAGATATTTTCCTGTCTCTTTTCCGGATTTGGGAAGTTTCGAACTTCACCCCTGATCCTGGAACGTTCCCCTAGATTCCGTCTAGATACGGGCTTACTTTATTTCTATAGGCTGTGCCATTTGTTTGCCTTACATCCTCAGCCCTGGCCTGTTTATTTTTCTTGAAACAGAATTGTAATGTTCTGATTTTCAGCCCACTTCCTTACATGTGGTGTCAAACACAGAATCAATAATCCTTCTACGGCAAGAGGTAGGGCAAGAGAATTTCATTGGGGGCAAACTGAGCACACTAACCTGGGAGGGCAGCCTTCACGAAGGAGCGAAGCCCTGTGGAAAAGGGTGCTTTTCAGCACCCTTGTAGAGCACTTCCAAACAAAGAGACGTACCACAAGCGTGACAGGGCTCCATTCCTTCAAGGCTTCCAAGACATCTCTTGGGACACATTAGCATGAAGCCAGTGGTCCCCCGTGACGCCAGAGCTATGGAAAGTGAGACTGATATGCAAAGAATGCCAGGGGCCTAGGAAAGGAGGCATCGATTCTTCTCTTCAACGTCCTCAAGACATCACTCTTGACTTTGGCTTATGCTTAAGGCAGAAGGACCACATAGGTCTGATAAGGCCCAAGTCCGGCCTCTTGCTTCCAATCAAGTTGCAAGCTTGAATCAGCATGGCCCCCCATAGACTTGAATACATGACAACGTTGTCCTCTCGGTGCTTGTCCCTCTATTCTCGCTTCTTGCCAAGGATTCCTTTCTTACCCCTTGAATCAGCGTCTGTTTTATGTCCTCCAGTTTCTGTGTCCGCTTTCTGTTTTTCAAAGCTGTTTCTGGGTATCCCTCCCTTTAATAGCCTAGCCTAGGTCAATCCTCAGTCTGTAACCGTGCGGCCATCTTGGCGGACATGATCCTCGTGATGTCATAAACAACCTCAAAATTCGAAGTTGTCCTGACATCCTGCGTGCACACAGAGTTTCAGAGCCATCTCAGACCAGTCTGACTCCTCACCTTTTCCAGGTACGATAGTTTTACTTTTTCTCGATCTTGTCGGTTTCTGACTTTCTCCTCGAACTTTGTAAGGCCTGCTACATTCTCTCTAGACACTGGTTTCTCTCCTGTAAGATTATCCTGGGTTTTACCTGTTACATTTTATGTAGATGGCCAAGTGGGTGGACGTTCCCCAGAGAAAGTCCTGGACTCCCTCCCAAGTTGAAGTTGCCCGGGCAATCCTCTGATGCGCAATGATCGTGTCATCTCCTAGCACTCTGCCAATTCCACCTTGGCA
Source organism: Equus asinus (assembly GCF_041296235.1). Taxonomy (NCBI): domain Eukaryota; kingdom Metazoa; phylum Chordata; class Mammalia; order Perissodactyla; family Equidae; genus Equus; species Equus asinus. Next base: position 12,490,410 of record NC_091818.1, on the reverse strand, counting down.
GGTCCCATGTTTTCCTTCCTGCTTCCTTTGGGGAAGTGTACCAGATGCGTTCATGGATTGTAAAAGCCTCACGGTTCTTTTTCTGGTGCGTATTGATAAGGTGACCTCACCATTGCTACTTAGTTTATGATCCCTGTCCGCACTGTACCATGAAATCTATATTTCCTAACACTGCTAATGTGATCTGCACCCGTGATGTGAAACAGTGAGGCCTTGGCCGGCCAAGCGGAACGTGGGCACTTACCTGCTCCGCCACAGGGCCGGCCCTGAAGTGGACTTTTGGACCAACCTTTTGCCTGAGCTTGGGAACACGTGGGCCTGTTTGGATTATTCGTGAAGGTGATTAGTAGTAACATCATGGACGGTAACCTTTTCCGTTGGTGCATGGGTTTAGCATGCATCATGTTCTGTGGGTAGTATTCCTCTTCACCTATTTCGAATGGTCTATCTTTCTGTCGCATCAGTATGCATTTTGAGGTGATTTTCCAGCCTTGGAAGTTCACCTTCTCTAATCTCTTTCAGCCCCAAAGCTTTATGCCGTCATTCTGGACCCCATTTTGGATTTTTTGCTTTTAGGTGAATTTATTGCCATAACCCTGCATTAGAACATCCTATATCTTTCTGATTTGCATCCTCATCGATGTAGACTTCCGTGTAGCTTGCATCATCTTCCCCTGTGTAAGCCTAATAGCAGGCCCTCACCACACACTTGTGCCTCATCATCTGTTTCCCCCTCTCACACCTCCCCGCTTTGTCTCAGGGAACCCCCAATCAAATGTCCTGTGCCACCTGTTCCTGACCGCTTGTTTTTTCTTCTCCTCTTAAGTGAGATCCTAGGGTATTTGCCTTTCTCCCTGGGGCTTGTTTCACTTCCCTAAAACCCTCACAGTCATTCTGGTGGTCACAAATGGCTGGATTGCATCCTTTGTTCCGGCTGACTGGTGTGCCATTGCCTGGCTATAGCCCATCTTCCTGTTAAGTCTTCCATTCCTAGATCCCGAAATATCCTTCTTTTTCCTTGTGTCTTCTGGCATTCCTTTCCCCAAAGATTTCCTTGTTTTCGAATTGACATGGCTTTCACCTGTTTTGCTAAGCTTCTTCATAGAGATCTTCTTCTTACTGCCAACGTGTTTGTTTTCTTTTTTTTGAGCTTCAGTTTTTGTATTCTTTGCAACTTGTAATCCGTTTTGTTTTGGCAGAAGTGCATCACTGAGCTCACATCTGCTGGCAATGCTCCTGTATTTGCTGTGGAAATTTGGCCCTGTCTAACCTCCCTTCCCATCTGCCTCTACACTACCTAGGACGCCAGATCCAGGATGACTGAAGCAATGGTTAGGAGGTTCACACCCAGGATTCCACACAGCCCACCCCGGACCACCGACCCGGAAGGTGTGGACCTAACCACTGCACCACTGCCAGGCCCCTTTCATGTTCCTTTGGCCACCTGCAGTTGAGTATAATGGGATTTGAATATGCTACTTGAGCCCAAGTCTGGCACTGTGTAGATGAGAGCAGGTTGTTTTTCAGGTCCACCGTGATGTCAGAGGACTTGTCATAATTATGTCTCTGGTGTGCCGGCAGGCTTCATCGAAACAGGGCTTCAGAGCCTGCTTGGAGCAGTCTAATAACTCACCATTCCCAGTTAGCGCAGGTTTGACCTTTGCTGCCGTCTTTTGGCTTGTGAATTTCTCTGACTTTCAAACGTTCAAGCAGAGTCTGTGTAAAGACTGACATCTCTCATTGTGGATTTTTCAGGTGTGATTTTTGTTCACCTTCCATTTTCTGGAACTTTTTTCTTTTCCATATTATACTCGTCATGGTCTTTCTCAACTATCTCCCTTAGATATGCTTATCAGTCTGTTCTCCTCAGTTCGTAATGATTAATTTTGTATTTCTTTAATAACCGTATGTTCTCTAGTCCAAGGTGTGAGTGCTTTCGTGACTCTTGGTTGTTGTCTTTGAATTTGCACTGGTCACTTGTAGGACTGCTTGCTATCCTAGCCTGGGTCAAACTAAGCACTGAGAACACGTGGTTATCTGGGTTGATTTGAGATCCTGAGATCAGAAACTCCAAATTCGCGGGGTCCTGTCAACCCCTTTCATGGACATACTGCCTTCACTAAGAAATGAAGCCCTGTATAAAAGGGTGCATTTCAGCACACTTGTAAAGCCCTTCCAAACAAAGAGACACATTAACATGTACCCAGTGGGAACCCATGACGCCAGAGCTTTGGAAAGTGAGACTGATCTTCAAAGAATGCTAGAGGTGTAGGAAAGGAGGCATCGATTCTTCCCTTCAATGTCCTCATGAGAACATTCTTGACTTTGGATTATACTTAAGACAGAAGGACACTGTGTCCATGAAGGGGGTACCAAGGTCCACCTCGAATTTGGAGCTTCTGATCTCAGGATGTCAAACCTACCCAGATGATGAACAGGTGGCATGGCACATTTGATTGGGGATTCCCAGAGGCAAAGCAGGTTGGTGGGGGGTGGTGGAAAGAGATGGTGAGGCACAAGAGTGTGGTGAGGGCCTGTGATTAGGCTTACGCTGGTGACGATGATGTAAGCTATCTGAAAGATATAGGATGTTTTAATGCAGGTTTATGGAAATAAATTCAGCAAAAATCAAAGATCCAAAAAGGGGTCCAGAAGGATGGCATAAAGCTTTGAGGGCTGAAAAAGAATCGCTAAGGTGACCTTCCAAGGATGGAAAATCACCTTAAAATTCTTATTGATGCAACAGAAAGGTAAACCATTCCAAACAGATGAAGAGGAATACTCCCCAAAGGACATGATCCATGCTAAACCCATGAACAACAGGAAAAGGTTACTGTCCATGATGTTACTACTAATCACCTTCACGAATAATCCAAACAGGCGCACGTTTTCCCAAGCTCAGGCTAAAGGTTGGTCCAAAAGTCCAATTCAGGGCCGGCCCTGTGGTAGACCGGGTAAGTGCCCACGTCCTGCTTTGGCGGTCCGGGCCTCACTGATTCACATCACGGGTGCAGATCTCATTAACAGTGTTAGGAAATATAGATTTCATGGTATGGTGTGGACAGACATCATAAATTAGTAGCCATTGTGAGGATAGCTTATCAATACGCAACAGAAAAAGAACCACGAGACTATTACAATCTATGTACGCATTTGGTACACTTCCCCAAAGGAAGAAGGAAGGAAAACTTGTGACCTGTCAAGGGGGAATTGGCAGAGTGAGAGAAGATGACATGATCATTGCGCATCAGAGGATTGCCTGGGCAACTTCAACTTGGGAGGCAGTCCAGGACTTTCTCTGGGGAATGTCCACCCACTTGGCCACCTACACAAGATATAAGAGATACAACCCAGGATAATCTTACAGGAAAGAAACCAGTGTCTAGGGAGATTGTGCTAGGCCTATCAAAGTTCGAGGAGAAAGTTAGAAACCGATAAGAAATCCAGAAAAAGGAAAACTATCCTTTCTGGAAAGGGTTAGGAGTCTGACTGGTCTGAGATAGCTCTGAAACTCTGTGCATGGAGGTTGTCAGGACAACTTAGAATTAGGACGTTCTTTATGACATCATGGTGAACATGTCCCCCAAGAGGGCCGCATGGTTACAGTCTGAGGATTGGCCTAGGATAGGCTATTAAAGGGAGAGATAACAAGAAACAGCTTTGACAAACAGAAAGCTGGCACAGAAAGTAGAAGAGATCAAACCGACTCTGATTCAAGGGATAAGAAAGGAATCCTTGGCAAGAAGTGAGAATAGAGGGACAAGCACTGAGAGGAGAACATTGTCATCTATTCAAGTCTATGGGGAAAGCATGCTGATTCAAGCTTGAAACTTGATTGGAAACAAGATGCCACACTTGGGCCTTATCAGAACTATGTTGTCCTTCTTCCTTAAGCATAATCCAAAGTCAAGAATGATGTCTTGAGGACATTGAAGAGAAGAATATGATGCCTCCTTTCCTAGACACTGGTTTCTTTCCAGTATAAGATTATCCTTGGTTGTATCTCTTATATCTTGTGTAGATGGCCAAGTGGGTGGACCATACCCACAGAAAGTCCTGGACTCCCTCCCAAGTTGAAGTTGCCCGGGCAATCCTCTCATGCGCAATGATCATATCATTTCCTAGCACTCTGCCAATTCCACCTTGGCAGGTCACATCTCTTCCTTCCTTCTTACTTTGGGGAAGTGTACCAGATGCGTTCATTGATTGTAATATTCTCATGGAGATTTTCTGGTGCGAATTGATAATGTATCGTAAGAATTGCTACTTATTTATGATCTCTGTCTGCACCGTACCATGAAATCTGTATTTCCTAACACTGCTAAAGTGATCTGCACCCGTAATGTGAAACAGTGAGGCCCCGGCTGCCCAAGTGGAAGGTGGGCACTTACTCACTCAACCACAAAGCCGGCCCTGAATTCTTATTTTGGACCAACCTTTTGTCTGAACTTGGGAAGACGTGGGCTTGTTGGGATTATTCATGAAGGAGATTTCTATTAACATCATGGACGGTAACATTTTCCCTTGGTTCATGGGTTTAGCATGCATCATGTTCTGTGGGTAGTATTCCTCTTCATCTATTTGGAATGGTCTACCTTTCTGTAGAAACAGTAAGAATTTTGAGGTGATTTTCCATCCTTGGAAATTCACCTTCTCTAAATGCTTTCAGCCCCAAAAGCATTATGCCGTCATTCTGGACCCCGTTTTGGATTTTTGATTTTAGGTGAATTTATTGCCATAACCCTGCATTAGAACATCTTATATCTTTCAGATGTGCATCCTCATTGGTTTAGACTTCTGTGTAGGTTACATCATCTTCACCAGCTAAAGCTGAATCACAACCCCTCACCACACACTGGTGCCTCATCATCTCTTTTACCCTCCCCCACCACCCCGCTCTGCATCTGGGAACTCCCAATAAAATGTCCTGTGCCACCTGTTGGTTAGTGCTTGCTTTTTGTTCTCCTTGTAAATGAGATCCTATGGTATTTGACGTTCGCCCTGGGGCTTGTTTCACTTCCCCTAAAACCCTCACAGCCATTCTGGGTGTCACAAATGGCTGGAATGCAACCTTTGTTCCAGCTGAGTGGTATGCCATTGTGTGGGTATAGCCCATCTTCCTTATGCATTCTTCCCTTGCTGGGCACCAGGGCGGATTTCAAGTCTTGGATAGCGGGAGTAAGGCTGTTGTGAAATCAGCGGTGCACGTCTTATTATAAGGTAGTGTTTCTGAGCTCTTTGGACAAACACGCCTCAGAGGAACAGCTGGATCATATGGGACATGGATTGTTAAACTTCTGAGGCAGTTCCACACCGCTTGCCATATTGGCTGCACCGGTTTCCACTCCCACTTGCAGTGCAGGAGATTTCCCTTCTCTCCACCTCCTCTCTGCCACTTGTTTCCTGTCTGCTTCCTTATAGCCATTCTGACCACAGTGAGCTGCTGTGTCCTTGCAGTTTGCATTTGCATTGGCCTGAGACTTGATGATGGGAACAAGTTTTCATGCACCTTTTGGCCCTCTTTCAATCTTCTTGGGAGAAATCTCTGTTTCCATCTTTTGCCCAGGTTTTCATTGGTTTCTTGTTGTTTTTCTCGTGGAGCTGTGCGAGTTGATTGTATCTTTGGGCTTTTCACCCCTTGTCCGATGTGTGGTTTGCAAACATCCTCTCCCAGTTGTTGTGCTGTCTTGGCATTGAGTCGATGGTTTCCTTGACTGGGCAGAAGCGTCCGCATTTGATGTGGTCCCGTTTGTTTCTTGTTTCCTTTGTTGCCCTTGCCCAGTCAGACATGCTTCTTCCAAATAGGCGGCTCAGACAGATGGCAAAGAGCACTCTGCCTAGGTCTTCTCCTACAAGGTTCACGGTTTCAAGTCTGCCATTCAAGGTTTCAATCCATTTCGAGGTGGTGTGTGTGCCATGTGTAACATCATGGTGTACTCTCGTTGTGTTCCATGTGGCTGTGCAGGCTTCCCAGCACCATTTATTGTAGAGACTCTCCTTTCTCCACTGTCTCCTATTGCCTCCCTCGTTGGAAAGGTGCTGTCCACGTACGTTTGGGTTGGGCTCTGGGCTCTCGATTCTGTTGCATGGGTCTCTGTGCCTGTTTTTGGGTGCAAACTGTGCCCTTTTGGTACCTAGCGCTTCGTCCTCTATGTTGAAATCAGAAAGTGTAGCACGTCCTGCTTTGTTCATTTTCCTGAGGATTCCTTTGCCTATTCAGGGTCTCTTGGTGCTGCCTAGAAACTTTAGGATTCTCTCTTCTATCTCTTTGGGAAATATTGCTGCAACTTTGACTGGGATTGCATGGAATCCAGAGATTCCTTTCTGCGGTATGGACCTTTCAAGTGTGTTAATTCTTCCATTCCTAGATCCCGGAATATCCTTCTTTTTCCTTGTGTCTTCTTGAATTTCTTTCCCAAAACGTTTGCTAGTTTTCGATTGATATGTCTCTCACCTGTTTTGCTAAGGTTCTTCGTAGAGATCTAATTCTTCTCACTGGCAAGATGTCTCGCCCTGTCTAACGTCCCTTCCCTTCTGCCTCTGCACTACCTTGGACGCCGGCCCCACAATGACTGAATGTCTTGAGGACATTGAAGAGAAGAATCGATGCCTCCTTTCCCAGGCCTGTAGCATTCTTTGAAGATCTGTCTCACTTTCCATAGCTCAGGCATCATGGTGGACCACTGGGTACATGCTAATGTGTCCCAAGAGATGTCTTGGAAGCATTGAAGGAATGGACCCCTGTCATGCTTGGGCTATGTCTCTTTGTTTGGAAGGGCTCTACAAGTGTGCTGAGAAGCACCCTTTTCCAGAGGGCTTCGTTCCTTCATGAAGGCTGCCCTCCCAGCCTAGTGTGCTCAGTGTGGCTCCAATCAAATTCTCTCCCCCTACCTCTTGCCACATAAGGATTATTGACTATGTGTTTTGACACCATATGTAAGGAAGTGGGCTGAAAATTTGGACATTACAATTCTGTTTCAAGAAAAATAAAGAAGCCAGGGCTGAGGATGTAAGGCAAACAAATGGCACAGCCTATAGAAATAAAGTAAGCCCGTATCTAGAGGAAATCTAGGAGAACATTCAAGGATCAGGTGTCAAGTTCGAAACTTTCCAAATCCAGAAAAAGACAGAAAAATATCTTTCCTGGAGAGATGAATTCATCAGATTTGTCTAATTTGTCTTGGAAACATTGTGTCCGTGAAGGGTGTTGCCAGGACCCCCACGAATTTGGAGTTTCTGATTAGGATGTCAAACCAACCCAGATGACCATGTGTTCTCAGTGCTTAGTTTGACCTATGCTAGGGTAGCAAAGATGGCTACTAGTGACTGGTGAAAATTCAAAGGGAACCACCAAGAATCGTGAAAGCAGTCATACCTCGGCCAAGAGAACATAGAGTGATTAAGGAAATACAAAACTAATCACTTAGACTGAAGGAGAATGGATTGATAAGCATGTCTAAGGGAGATAGCTGAGAATGACCATGACAAGTATACTATAGAAAAGAAAAAATGCTCCCATAAAATGGAAGGCGAACAGAAATCACACCTGAATAATCCACAATGAATGATGTCACTCTTTAGACAGACTCTGCTTGAACCTTTGAAAGTCAGAGAAATTTACTAGCCAAAAAATGGCAGCGAAGGTCAAACCTGGGCTAACTGGGAAAGGTGAGTTATGAGACTGCTATAAGCGGGCTCTGAAACCCTGTGTCCATGAAGCTTGGTGGGACAGAAGACACACAATTATGACAAATCCTCTGACATCACAATGTACGCGAAAAACAAACTGGCCTCATCTACACAGTGCCAGAGTTGGGCTCAAGTAGCATATACAAGTCCCATTGCAGTCAACTGCAGGTGGCCAATGGAACAGGAAAGCGGATGGCCAGAGGTGCAGAAGTGAGGCCCGCACCTACTGCGACGATTGCCTGGGGTGGGCCGGGTGGAATCCTGGGCGTGAGCCTGCTCACCACTGCTTCAGTCACTGGGGGGCAGGCGTTCGAGGTAGTGTAGAGGCAGATGGGAAGGGACGTTAGACAGGGCCAGACTTCCACAGCAAATACAGGAGCATTGCCAGAAGATGTGAGCACAGCGATGCACTTCTGCCAAAATAAAACCAATTAAAACTTGCACAGAATAGAAAAACTGACTCTGAAAAAGAAAAAACCAGCTTGCCAGTTAGAAGAATAAGATCTCTATGAAGAATCGTAGCAAAACAGGTGTTAGCTATGTCAATCGAAAACTAGCAAACGTTTCGGTAAAGAAATTCAAGAAGACACAAGGAGAAAAGGGGATATTCCAGGATCTAGGAATGGAAGAATTAACACACTTGAAACGTCCATACTGGAAAAAGGAATCTCTGGATTCCATGCAATCCCAGTCAAAGTTGCAGCTATACTTGCCACAGAGATCGAAGAGAGAATCCTAAAATTTCTAGGCAGCAACAAGAGACCCTAACTAGGCAAAGGAATCCTCAGGAAAACGAAAAAAGCAGGACGTGGCACACTTTCTGATTTCAACATAGAGGATGAAGCGCTAGTTACCGAAATGGCACAATCTTGGCCCAAAAACATGCACAAGACCCATGCAACAGAATCGAGAGCCCAGAGCCCAACTCAAACGTACATGGACAGCCCATTTTCGGCCAGGGAGCCAAGAGGAGACAGCGAAGAAAGGAGAGTCTCTACAATAAATGGTGCTGGGAAGCCCGCACAGCCACATGGAACACAACGAGAGTACACCATGATCTTACACGTGGCACACACACCACCTCAAAATGGATTATAGCCTTGAATGGCAGACTTCAAACTATGAACCTTGTAGGAGAAGACATAGGCACACTGCTCTTTGCCATCTGAGTGAGAAACCTATTTGGAAGAAGCATGTCTGACTGGGAAAGGGCAACAAAGGAAAGAAGAAACAAACGGGACCACATCAAATGCGGACGCTTCTGCCCAGTGAAGGAAACCATCGACTGAATGCAAAGATAGCACAAGAACTGGGAGAGGATGTTTGCAAACCACAAATCGGACACGGGATGAAAAGCCCAAAGATACAACCAACTCACACGTCTCCCCAAGAAAAAAAACAAGAACCCAATGAAAGCCTGGGCAAAAGATGGAAACAGAGATTTCTCCCAAGAAGAACTAAAGAGGGCCAACAAGTGCATGAAAACTTGTTCAGCATCATTAAGTCTCAGGCCATGGCAAATCCAAACTGCAAGGACATAGCATCTCACTGTGGTCAGAATGGCTATAAGGAAGCAGACAGGAAACCACAACTGTTAGAGGGGAGGTGGAGAGAAGGGAAGCCTTCTGTACTGCTGGTGGGAGTGTAAACTGGTGCATCCACTAAGCCAAGACGTGTGTAGCTGCATCAGAAGTTTAAGAATCCATGTTCCATATGATCCAGCTATTCCTCTGCAGCACGTTTATCCAAAGAACTGGGAAACACTACAGCATAAAGACATGTGCACAGCTGAGTTCACCACAGCCTTAATCTCGCTATCCAAGACTTGGTAGCCACCCTGGTGTGCAGCAAGGGATGAATGCAGAAGGAATATGGGCTATAACCACACCATGGCATACCACTCAGCCGGAACAAAGGATGCAATCCAGCCATTTGTGACCACCTGTATAGCTGTGAGGGTTTTAGGGGAAGTGAAAGAAGCCCCAGGGAGAATGTCAGATACCATAGGATCTCACTTACAAGAAGAAGAAAACGCAAGCACTAACCAACAGGTGGCAAGGGACATTAGATTCGGCGATCCCAGAGGCAAAGTGCAGGGGTGGGGAAGGGTGAAAGAGATGATGAGGCACAAGTGTGTGATGAGGGCCTGTGATTCGCCTTACGCAGGTGAAGGTGATGTAACCTACACAGATCCATGAGGATGCAAATCTGAAAGATATAGGATGTTCTAATGCAGGGTATGGCAATAAATTCACCTAAAATTAAAAATCCAAAAAGGGGTCCAGAATGACGGCATAAACCTTTGGGGGTTGAAAGAGATTAGAGAAGGTGAACTTCCAAGGATGGAAAATCACCCCAAAATGCTTAATGATGCTACAGAAAGGTAGACCTTTCAAAATAGATGAAGATGAATACTACCCTGAAACCATCATCCATGCTAAACCCATGAACCAAGGGAAAATGTTACCGTCCATGATGTTACTACTAATCACCTCCAACAATAATACAAACAGGCCCACGTGTTCCCAAGCTCAGGCAAAAGGTTGATCCAAAAGTACAATTAAGGTCCGGTCATTGGTGGGGAGGGTAGGTGCCCACGTTCCGCTTGGGCGGCCCGAGTCTCACTGTTACACATCACGGGTGTAGATCACATTAGCAGTGTTAGGAAATATAGATTTCATAGTACGGTGTGGACAGGGATGATAAATAAGTAGCAATTGTGAGGATACGTTAATAATATGCACCAGAAAAAGAACGCTGAGAATATTACAATCGATGAAGGCATCTGGTACAATTCCCCAAAGGAAGTGGGAAGGAAAACATGTGACCTACCAACGTGGAATTGGCAGAGTGCTAGGAGATGACACGATCATTGTGCATTAGATAGCCTGGGCAACTTCAACTTGGGAGGGAGTCCAGGACTTTCTCTGGGGAAGGTCCACACACTTAGCCATCTACAAAAGATATAAGAGATACAATCCAGGATAATCTTACAGGAAAGAAAACAGTGTCTAGAGAGGATGTAGCAGCCTTTTTGAAGTTCGAGGAGAATGTCAGAAACTGACAAGAAATCCAGAAAAAGGACAACTATCCTACCTGGAAAGGGTGACGAGTCAGACTGGTCTGAGATGGCTCTGAAGATCTGTGTGCATGGAGGTTGTCAGGACAACTTAGAATTTTGAGGTTGTTTATGACATCACGGTGACCCTGTCCCCCAATATGGCCGCATGGTTACAGTCTGAGGATTGGCCTAGGCTAGGCTATTAAAGGGACAGATACCCAGAAACAGCTTTGAAAAACAGAAAGTGGGCTCAGAAACTGGAAGAGATAAAACAGAGTCTGAATCAAGGGATAAGAGAGGAATCCTTGGCGAGAAGCGAGAATAGAGGGACAAGCACCGAGAGGAGAACATTGTCATCTATTCAAGTCTATGGGCAGGCCATGCTGACTCAAGCTTGCAACTTGATTGGAAACAAGAGGCCAGACTTGGGGCTCATCAGAACTACAGTGTGCTTCTGCCTTAAGCATAATGCAAAGTCAACAATGACGTCTTGAGGACATTGAAGAGAAGAATCGATGCCTCCTTTCCTAGGCCCCTGGCATTCTTTGCAGATCAGTCTCACTTTCCATAGCTCTGGCATCATGGGGGCCCACTGTGTACATGCTAATGTGTCCCAAGAGATGTCTTGGAAGCCTTGAAGGAATGGAGCCCTGTCACGCTTGGGGTATGTCTCTTTGAGTGGAAGGGCTCTACAAGTGTGCTGAAAATCACCCTTTTCCAGAGAGCTTCATTCCTTTGTGAAGGTTGCCCTCCCAGGCTAGAGTGGTCAGTTTTGCACCAATGAAATTCTCTGACCCTACTTCGTGCCCTGGAAGATTTATAGAGTGTGTGTTTTGACACCATATGTAAGGGAGTTGGCTGAAAAGTAGAATATTACAATCCTGTTTCAAGTAAAATAAACAGGCCAGGGCTGAGGATGTAAGGCAAACAAATGGCACAGCCTATAGAAATAAAGTAGGCCTGTATCTAGAGGAAATCTAGGGGAATGTTCTAGGATCAGGGGTCAAGTTTGAAACTTCCCAAATCCAGAAAAGAGACAGAAAGCTATCTTTCCTGGAGAGAGGAATTCATCAGATTTGTCTAATTTGTCTCGGGAACATTGTGTCCGTGAAGGGGGTTGCCAGGACCAACTAGAATTTGGAGTTTCTGATTAGGATGTCAAACCAACCCAGATGACCATGTGTTCTCAGTGCTTAGTTTGACCTAGGCTAGGGTAGCAAAGATGGCTACTAGTGACTGGTGAAAATTCAAAGGGAACCACCAAGAATCGTGAAAGCAGTCATACCTCGGCCAAGAGAACATAGAGTGATTAAGGAAATACAAAACTAATCACTTAGACTGAAGGAGAATGGATTGATAAGCATGTCTAAGGGAGATAGCTGAGAATGACCATGACAAGTATACTATAGAAAAGAAAAAATGCTCCCATAAAATGGAAGGCGAACAGAAATCACACCTGAATAATCCACAATGAATGATGTCACTCTTTAGACAGACTCTGCTTGAACCTTTGAAAGTCAGAGAAATTTACTAGCCAAAAAATGGCAGCGAAGGTCAAACCTGGGCTAACTGGGAAAGGTGAGTTATGAGACTGCTATAAGCGGGCTCTGAAACCCTGTGTCCATGAAGCTTGGTGGGACAGAAGACACACAATTATGACAAATCCTCTGACATCACAATGTACGCGAAAAACAAACTGGCCTCATCTACACAGTGCCAGAGTTGGGCTCAAGTAGCATATACAAGTCCCATTGCAGTCAACTGCAGGTGGCCAATGGAACAGGAAAGCGGATGGCCAGAGGTGCAGAAGTGAGGCCCGCACCTACTGCGACGATTGCCTGGGGTGGGCCGGGTGGAATCCTGGGCGTGAGCCTGCTCACCACTGCTTCAGTCACTGGGGGGCAGGCGTTCGAGGTAGTGTAGAGGCAGATGGGAAGGGACGTTAGACAGGGCCAGACTTCCACAGCAAATACAGGAGCATTGCCAGAAGATGTGAGCACAGCGATGCACTTCTGCCAAAATAAAACCAATTAAAACTTGCACAGAATAGAAAAACTGACTCTGAAAAAGAAAAAACCAGCTTGCCAGTTAGAAGAATAAGATCTCTATGAAGAATCGTAGCAAAACAGGTGTTAGCTATGTCAATCGAAAACTAGCAAACGTTTCGGTAAAGAAATTCAAGAAGACACAAGGAGAAAGAAGGATATTCCAGGATCTAGGAATGGAAGAATTAACACACTTGAAACGTCCATACTGGAAAAAGGAATCTCTGGATTCCATGCAATCCCAGTCAAAGTTGCAGCTATACTTGCCACAGAGATCGAAGAGAGAATCCTAAAATTTCTAGGCAGCAACAAGAGACCCTAACTAGGCAAAGGAATCCTCAGGAAAACGAAAAAAGCAGGACGTGGCACACTTTCTGATTTCAACATAGAGGATGAAGCGCTAGTTACCGAAATGGCACAATCTTGGCCCAAAAACATGCACAAGACCCATGCAACAGAATCGAGAGCCCAGAGCCCAACTCAAACGTACATGGACAGCCCATTTTCGGCCAGGGAGCCAAGAGGAGACAGCGAAGAAAGGAGAGTCTCTACAATAAATGGTGCTGGGAAGCCCGCACAGCCACATGGAACACAACGAGAGTACACCATGATCTTACACGTGGCACACACACCACCTCAAAATGGATTATAGCCTTGAATGGCAGACTTCAAACTATGAACCTTGTAGGAGAAGACATAGGCACACTGCTCTTTGCCATCTGAGTGAGAAACCTATTTGGAAGAAGCATGTCTGACTGGGAAAGGGCAACAAAGGAAAGAAGAAACAAACGGGACCACATCAAATGCGGACGCTTCTGCCCAGTGAAGGAAACCATCGACTGAATGCAAAGATAGCACAAGAACTGGGAGAGGATGTTTGCAAACCACAAATCGGACACGGGATGAAAAGCCCAAAGATACAACCAACTCACACGTCTCCCCAAGAAAAAAAACAAGAACCCAATGAAAGCCTGGGCAAAAGATGGAAACAGAGATTTCTCCCAAGAAGAACTAAAGAGGGCCAACAAGTGCATGAAAACTTGTTCAGCATCATTAAGTCTCAGGCCATGGCAAATCCAAACTGCAAGGACATAGCATCTCACTGTGGTCAGAATGGCTATAAGGAAGCAGACAGGAAACCACAACTGTTAGAGGGGAGGTGGAGAGAAGGGAAGCCTTCTGTACTGCTGGTGGGAGTGTAAACTGGTGCATCCACTAAGCCAAGACGTGTGTAGCTGCATCAGAAGTTTAAGAATCCATGTTCCATATGATCCAGCTATTCCTCTGCAGCACGTTTATCCAAAGAACTGGGAAACACTACAGCATAAAGACATGTGCACAGCTGAGTTCACCACAGCCTTAATCTCGCTATCCAAGACTTGGTAGCCACCCTGGTGTGCAGCAAGGGATGAATGCAGAAGGAATATGGGCTATAACCACACCATGGCATACCACTCAGCCGGAACAAAGGATGCAATCCAGCCATTTGTGACCACCTGTATAGCTGTGAGGGTTTTAGGGGAAGTGAAAGAAGCCCCAGGGAGAATGTCAGATACCATAGGATCTCACTTACAAGAAGAAGAAAACGCAAGCACTAACCAACAGGTGGCAAGGGACATTAGATTCGGCGATCCCAGAGGCAAAGTGCAGGGGTGGGGAAGGGTGAAAGAGATGATGAGGCACAAGTGTGTGATGAGGGCCTGTGATTCGCCTTACGCAGGTGAAGGTGATGTAACCTACACAGATCCATGAGGATGCAAATCTGAAAGATATAGGATGTTCTAATGCAGGGTATGGCAATAAATTCACCTAAAATTAAAAATCCAAAAAGGGGTCCAGAATGACGGCATAAACCTTTGGGGGTTGAAAGAGATTAGAGAAGGTGAACTTCCAAGGATGGAAAATCACCCCAAAATGCTTAATGATGCTACAGAAAGGTAGACCTTTCAAAATAGATGAAGATGAATACTACCCTGAAACCATCATCCATGCTAAACCCATGAACCAAGGGAAAATGTTACCGTCCATGATGTTACTACTAATCACCTCCAACAATAATACAAACAGGCCCACGTGTTCCCAAGCTCAGGCAAAAGGTTGATCCAAAAGTACAATTAAGGTCCGGTCATTGGTGGGGAGGGTAGGTGCCCACGTTCCGCTTGGGCGGCCCGAGTCTCACTGTTACACATCACGGGTGTAGATCACATTAGCAGTGTTAGGAAATATAGATTTCATAGTACGGTGTGGACAGGGATGATAAATAAGTAGCAATTGTGAGGATACGTTAATAATATGCACCAGAAAAAGAACGCTGAGAATATTACAATCGATGAAGGCATCTGGTACAATTCCCCAAAGGAAGTGGGAAGGAAAACATGTGACCTACCAACGTGGAATTGGCAGAGTGCTAGGAGATGACACGATCATTGTGCATTAGATAGCCTGGGCAACTTCAACTTGGGAGGGAGTCCAGGACTTTCTCTGGGGAAGGTCCACACACTTAGCCATCTACAAAAGATATAAGAGATACAATCCAGGATAATCTTACAGGAAAGAAAACAGTGTCTAGAGAGGATGTAGCAGCCTTTTTGAAGTTCGAGGAGAATGTCAGAAACTGACAAGAAATCCAGAAAAAGGACAACTATCCTACCTGGAAAGGGTGACGAGTCAGACTGGTCTGAGATGGCTCTGAAGATCTGTGTGCATGGAGGTTGTCAGGACAACTTAGAATTTTGAGGTTGTTTATGACATCACGGTGACCCTGTCCCCCAATATGGCCGCATGGTTACAGTCTGAGGATTGGCCTAGGCTAGGCTATTAAAGGGACAGATACCCAGAAACAGCTTTGAAAAACAGAAAGTGGGCTCAGAAACTGGAAGAGATAAAACAGAGTCTGAATCAAGGGATAAGAGAGGAATCCTTGGCGAGAAGCGAGAATAGAGGGACAAGCACCGAGAGGAGAACATTGTCATCTATTCAAGTCTATGGGCAGGCCATGCTGACTCAAGCTTGCAACTTGATTGGAAACAAGAGGCCAGACTTGGGGCTCATCAGAACTACAGTGTGCTTCTGCCTTAAGCATAATGCAAAGTCAACAATGACGTCTTGAGGACATTGAAGAGAAGAATCGATGCCTCCTTTCCTAGGCCCCTGGCATTCTTTGCAGATCAGTCTCACTTTCCATAGCTCTGGCATCATGGGGGCCCACTGTGTACATGCTAATGTGTCCCAAGAGATGTCTTGGAAGCCTTGAAGGAATGGAGCCCTGTCACGCTTGGGGTATGTCTCTTTGAGTGGAAGGGCTCTACAAGTGTGCTGAAAATCACCCTTTTCCAGAGAGCTTCATTCCTTTGTGAAGGTTGCCCTCCCAGGCTAGAGTGGTCAGTTTTGCACCAATGAAATTCTCTGACCCTACTTCGTGCCCTGGAAGATTTATAGAGTGTGTGTTTTGACACCATATGTAAGGGAGTTGGCTGAAAAGTAGAATATTACAATCCTGTTTCAAGTAAAATAAACAGGCCAGGGCTGAGGATGTAAGGCAAACAAATGGCACAGCCTATAGAAATAAAGTAGGCCTGTATCTAGAGGAAATCTAGGGGAATGTTCTAGGATCAGGGGTCAAGTTTGAAACTTCCCAAATCCAGAAAAGAGACAGAAAGCTATCTTTCCTGGAGAGAGGAATTCATCAGATTTGTCTAATTTGTCTCGGGAACATTGTGTCCGTGAAGGGGGTTGCCAGGACCAACTAGAATTTGGAGTTTCTGATTAGGATGTCAAACCAACCCAGATGACCATGTGTTCTCAGTGCTTAGTTTGACCTAGGCTAGGATAGCAAAGATTCCTACAAGTGACCGGTGCAAATTCAAAGACAACAACCAAGAGTCACGAAAGCACTCACACCTTGGTGTAGATAACATACGGTTATTAAAGAAATACAAGATTAATCACTTGGAATGAAGGAGAACGGACTGATAAGCATGTCTAAGGGAGATAGCTGAGAAAGACCATTATGATTATACTATAGAAAAGAAAAAAAGTCCCAGAAAAAGGATGACGAACGGAAATCACACCTGGATAATCCACAATGAAAGATGTCAGTCTTTAGACAGACTCTGCTTGAACGTTTGAAAGTCACAGAAATTCACAAGCCAAAAAACGGCAGCAAAGGTCAAACCTAGCTAACTGGGAGGGGTGACTTATGAAACGGCTCCAAGTGGGCTCTGAAACCCTGTGTCCATGAAACTTGCTGGGACAGCAGAGACACAATTATGACAAATCCTCTGACATCACAGTGGACCCGAAAAACAACGTGGTCTGAACTACACAGTGCCAGAGTTGGGCTCAAGTAGCATATTGATGTCCCATTGCCCTCAACTGTAGGTTGGCAATGGAACATGAAAGAGGCCGGCCGGTGGTGCAGCAGTGAGTTCTGCACCTTCTGGGTAAGTGGCCCAAGGGTGGACCGGGTGGTATCCTTGGGGTCATCCTGCACTCCACGGCTTCAGTCATTCTGGGGCTGGCATCCCAGGTGGTGTAGAGGCAGATGGGAAGGGACGTTAGACAGGGCCAGACTTCCACAGCAAATACAGGAGCATTGCCAGAAGATGTGAGCACAGCGATGCACTTCTGCCAAAATAAAACCAATTAAAACTTGCACAGAATAGAAAAACTGACTCTGAAAAAGAAAAAACCAGCTTGCCAGTTAGAAGAATAAGATCTCTATGAAGAATCGTAGCAAAACAGGTGTTAGCTATGTCAATCGAAAACTAGCAAACGTTTCGGTAAAGAAATTCAAGAAGACACAAGGAGAAAGAAGGATATTCCAGGATCTAGGAATGGAAGAATTAACACACTTGAAACGTCCATACTGGAAAAAGGAATCTCTGGATTCCATGCAATCCCAGTCAAAGTTGCAGCTATACTTGCCACAGAGATCGAAGAGAGAATCCTAAAATTTCTAGGCAGCAACAAGAGACCCTAACTAGGCAAAGGAATCCTCAGGAAAACGAAAAAAGCAGGACGTGGCACACTTTCTGATTTCAACATAGAGGATGAAGCGCTAGTTACCGAAATGGCACAATCTTGGCCCAAAAACATGCACAAGACCCATGCAACAGAATCGAGAGCCCAGAGCCCAACTCAAACGTACATGGACAGCCCATTTTCGGCCAGGGAGCCAAGAGGAGACAGCGAAGAAAGGAGAGTCTCTACAATAAATGGTGCTGGGAAGCCCGCACAGCCACATGGAACACAACGAGAGTACACCATGATCTTACACGTGGCACACACACCACCTCAAAATGGATTATAGCCTTGAATGGCAGACTTCAAACTATGAACCTTGTAGGAGAAGACATAGGCACACTGCTCTTTGCCATCTGAGTGAGAAACCTATTTGGAAGAAGCATGTCTGACTGGGAAAGGGCAACAAAGGAAAGAAGAAACAAACGGGACCACATCAAATGCGGACGCTTCTGCCCAGTGAAGGAAACCATCGACTGAATGCAAAGATAGCACAAGAACTGGGAGAGGATGTTTGCAAACCACAAATCGGACACGGGATGAAAAGCCCAAAGATACAACCAACTCACACGTCTCCCCAAGAAAAAAAACAAGAACCCAATGAAAGCCTGGGCAAAAGATGGAAACAGAGATTTCTCCCAAGAAGAACTAAAGAGGGCCAACAAGTGCATGAAAACTTGTTCAGCATCATTAAGTCTCAGGCCATGGCAAATCCAAACTGCAAGGACATAGCATCTCACTGTGGTCAGAATGGCTATAAGGAAGCAGACAGGAAACCACAACTGTTAGAGGGGAGGTGGAGAGAAGGGAAGCCTTCTGTACTGCTGGTGGGAGTGTAAACTGGTGCATCCACTAAGCCAAGACGTGTGTAGCTGCATCAGAAGTTTAAGAATCCATGTTCCATATGATCCAGCTATTCCTCTGCAGCACGTTTATCCAAAGAACTGGGAAACACTACAGCATAAAGACATGTGCACAGCTGAGTTCACCACAGCCTTAATCTCGCTATCCAAGACTTGGTAGCCACCCTGGTGTGCAGCAAGGGATGAATGCAGAAGGAATATGGGCTATAACCACACCATGGCATACCACTCAGCCGGAACAAAGGATGCAATCCAGCCATTTGTGACCACCTGTATAGCTGTGAGGGTTTTAGGGGAAGTGAAAGAAGCCCCAGGGAGAATGTCAGATACCATAGGATCTCACTTACAAGAAGAAGAAAACGCAAGCACTAACCAACAGGTGGCAAGGGACATTAGATTCGGCGATCCCAGAGGCAAAGTGCAGGGGTGGGGAAGGGTGAAAGAGATGATGAGGCACAAGTGTGTGATGAGGGCCTGTGATTCGCCTTACGCAGGTGAAGGTGATGTAACCTACACAGATCCATGAGGATGCAAATCTGAAAGATATAGGATGTTCTAATGCAGGGTATGGCAATAAATTCACCTAAAATTAAAAATCCAAAAAGGGGTCCAGAATGACGGCATAAACCTTTGGGGGTTGAAAGAGATTAGAGAAGGTGAACTTCCAAGGATGGAAAATCACCCCAAAATGCTTAATGATGCTACAGAAAGGTAGACCTTTCAAAATAGATGAAGATGAATACTACCCTGAAACCATCATCCATGCTAAACCCATGAACCAAGGGAAAATGTTACCGTCCATGATGTTACTACTAATCACCTCCAACAATAATACAAACAGGCCCACGTGTTCCCAAGCTCAGGCAAAAGGTTGATCCAAAAGTACAATTAAGGTCCGGTCATTGGTGGGGAGGGTAGGTGCCCACGTTCCGCTTGGGCGGCCCGAGTCTCACTGTTACACATCACGGGTGTAGATCACATTAGCAGTGTTAGGAAATATAGATTTCATAGTACGGTGTGGACAGGGATGATAAATAAGTAGCAATTGTGAGGATACGTTAATAATATGCACCAGAAAAAGAACGCTGAGAATATTACAATCGATGAAGGCATCTGGTACAATTCCCCAAAGGAAGTGGGAAGGAAAACATGTGACCTACCAACGTGGAATTGGCAGAGTGCTAGGAGATGACACGATCATTGTGCATTAGATAGCCTGGGCAACTTCAACTTGGGAGGGAGTCCAGGACTTTCTCTGGGGAAGGTCCACACACTTAGCCATCTACAAAAGATATAAGAGATACAATCCAGGATAATCTTACAGGAAAGAAAACAGTGTCTAGAGAGGATGTAGCAGCCTTTTTGAAGTTCGAGGAGAATGTCAGAAACTGACAAGAAATCCAGAAAAAGGACAACTATCCTACCTGGAAAGGGTGACGAGTCAGACTGGTCTGAGATGGCTCTGAAGATCTGTGTGCATGGAGGTTGTCAGGACAACTTAGAATTTTGAGGTTGTTTATGACATCACGGTGACCCTGTCCCCCAATATGGCCGCATGGTTACAGTCTGAGGATTGGCCTAGGCTAGGCTATTAAAGGGACAGATACCCAGAAACAGCTTTGAAAAACAGAAAGTGGGCTCAGAAACTGGAAGAGATAAAACAGAGTCTGAATCAAGGGATAAGAGAGGAATCCTTGGCGAGAAGCGAGAATAGAGGGACAAGCACCGAGAGGAGAACATTGTCATCTATTCAAGTCTATGGGCAGGCCATGCTGACTCAAGCTTGCAACTTGATTGGAAACAAGAGGCCAGACTTGGGGCTCATCAGAACTACAGTGTGCTTCTGCCTTAAGCATAATGCAAAGTCAACAATGACGTCTTGAGGACATTGAAGAGAAGAATCGATGCCTCCTTTCCTAGGCCCCTGGCATTCTTTGCAGATCAGTCTCACTTTCCATAGCTCTGGCATCATGGGGGCCCACTGTGTACATGCTAATGTGTCCCAAGAGATGTCTTGGAAGCCTTGAAGGAATGGAGCCCTGTCACGCTTGGGGTATGTCTCTTTGAGTGGAAGGGCTCTACAAGTGTGCTGAAAATCACCCTTTTCCAGAGAGCTTCATTCCTTTGTGAAGGTTGCCCTCCCAGGCTAGAGTGGTCAGTTTTGCACCAATGAAATTCTCTGACCCTACTTCGTGCCCTGGAAGATTTATAGAGTGTGTGTTTTGACACCATATGTAAGGGAGTTGGCTGAAAAGTAGAATATTACAATCCTGTTTCAAGTAAAATAAACAGGCCAGGGCTGAGGATGTAAGGCAAACAAATGGCACAGCCTATAGAAATAAAGTAGGCCTGTATCTAGAGGAAATCTCGGGGAATGTTCTAGGATCAGGGGTCAAGTTTGAAACTTCCCAAATCCAGAAAAGAGACAGAAAGCTATCTTTCCTGGAGAGAGGAATTCATCAGATTTGTCTAATTTGTCTCGGGAACATTGTGTCCGTGAAGGGGGTTGCCAGGACCAACTAGAATTTGGAGTTTCTGATTAGGATGTCAAACCAACCCAGATGACCATGTGTTCTCAGTGCTTAGTTTGACCTAGGCTAGGATAGCAAAGATTCCTACAAGTGACCGGTGCAAATTCAAAGACAACAACCAAGAGTCACGAAAGCACTCACACCTTGGTGTAGATAACATACGGTTATTAAAGAAATACAAGATTAATCACTTGGAATGAAGGAGAACGGACTGATAAGCATGTCTAAGGGAGATAGCTGAGAAAGACCATTATGATTATACTATAGAAAAGAAAAAAAGTCCCAGAAAAAGGATGACGAACGGAAATCACACCTGGATAATCCACAATGAAAGATGTCAGTCTTTAGACAGACTCTGCTTGAACGTTTGAAAGTCACAGAAATTCACAAGCCAAAAAACGGCAGCAAAGGTCAAACCTAGCTAACTGGGAGGGGTGACTTATGAAACGGCTCCAAGTGGGCTCTGAAACCCTGTGTCCATGAAACTTGCTGGGACAGCAGAGACACAATTATGACAAATCCTCTGACATCACAGTGGACCCGAAAAACAACGTGGTCTGAACTACACAGTGCCAGAGTTGGGCTCAAGTAGCATATTGATGTCCCATTGCCCTCAACTGTAGGTTGGCAATGGAACATGAAAGAGGCCGGCCGGTGGTGCAGCAGTGAGTTCTGCACCTTCTGGGTAAGTGGCCCAAGGGTGGACCGGGTGGTATCCTTGGGGTCATCCTGCACTCCACGGCTTCAGTCATTCTGGGGCTGGCATCCCAGGTGGTGTAGAGGCAGATGGGAAGGGACGTTAGACAGGGCCAGACTTCCACAGCAAATACAGGAGCATTGCCAGAAGATGTGAGCACAGCGATGCACTTCTGCCAAAATAAAACCAATTAAAACTTGCACAGAATAGAAAAACTGACTCTGAAAAAGAAAAAACCAGCTTGCCAGTTAGAAGAATAAGATCTCTATGAAGAATCGTAGCAAAACAGGTGTTAGCTATGTCAATCGAAAACTAGCAAACGTTTCGGTAAAGAAATTCAAGAAGACACAAGGAGAAAGAAGGATATTCCAGGATCTAGGAATGGAAGAATTAACACACTTGAAACGTCCATACTGGAAAAAGGAATCTCTGGATTCCATGCAATCCCAGTCAAAGTTGCAGCTATACTTGCCACAGAGATCGAAGAGAGAATCCTAAAATTTCTAGGCAGCAACAAGAGACCCTAACTAGGCAAAGGAATCCTCAGGAAAACGAAAAAAGCAGGACGTGGCACACTTTCTGATTTCAACATAGAGGATGAAGCGCTAGTTACCGAAATGGCACAATCTTGGCCCAAAAACATGCACAAGACCCATGCAACAGAATCGAGAGCCCAGAGCCCAACTCAAACGTACATGGACAGCCCATTTTCGGCCAGGGAGCCAAGAGGAGACAGCGAAGAAAGGAGAGTCTCTACAATAAATGGTGCTGGGAAGCCCGCACAGCCACATGGAACACAACGAGAGTACACCATGATCTTACACGTGGCACACACACCACCTCAAAATGGATTATAGCCTTGAATGGCAGACTTCAAACTATGAACCTTGTAGGAGAAGACATAGGCACACTGCTCTTTGCCATCTGAGTGAGAAACCTATTTGGAAGAAGCATGTCTGACTGGGAAAGGGCAACAAAGGAAAGAAGAAACAAACGGGACCACATCAAATGCGGACGCTTCTGCCCAGTGAAGGAAACCATCGACTGAATGCAAAGATAGCACAAGAACTGGGAGAGGATGTTTGCAAACCACAAATCGGACACGGGATGAAAAGCCCAAAGATACAACCAACTCACACGTCTCCCCAAGAAAAAAAACAAGAACCCAATGAAAGCCTGGGCAAAAGATGGAAACAGAGATTTCTCCCAAGAAGAACTAAAGAGGGCCAACAAGTGCATGAAAACTTGTTCAGCATCATTAAGTCTCAGGCCATGGCAAATCCAAACTGCAAGGACATAGCATCTCACTGTGGTCAGAATGGCTATAAGGAAGCAGACAGGAAACCACAACTGTTAGAGGGGAGGTGGAGAGAAGGGAAGCCTTCTGTACTGCTGGTGGGAGTGTAAACTGGTGCATCCACTAAGCCAAGACGTGTGTAGCTGCATCAGAAGTTTAAGAATCCATGTTCCATATGATCCAGCTATTCCTCTGCAGCACGTTTATCCAAAGAACTGGGAAACACTACAGCATAAAGACATGTGCACAGCTGAGTTCACCACAGCCTTAATCTCGCTATCCAAGACTTGGTAGCCACCCTGGTGTGCAGCAAGGGATGAATGCAGAAGGAATATGGGCTATAACCACACCATGGCATACCACTCAGCCGGAACAAAGGATGCAATCCAGCCATTTGTGACCACCTGTATAGCTGTGAGGGTTTTAGGGGAAGTGAAAGAAGCCCCAGGGAGAATGTCAGATACCATAGGATCTCACTTACAAGAAGAAGAAAACGCAAGCACTAACCAACAGGTGGCAAGGGACATTAGATTCGGCGATCCCAGAGGCAAAGTGCAGGGGTGGGGAAGGGTGAAAGAGATGATGAGGCACAAGTGTGTGATGAGGGCCTGTGATTCGCCTTACGCAGGTGAAGGTGATGTAACCTACACAGATCCATGAGGATGCAAATCTGAAAGATATAGGATGTTCTAATGCAGGGTATGGCAATAAATTCACCTAAAATTAAAAATCCAAAAAGGGGTCCAGAATGACGGCATAAACCTTTGGGGGTTGAAAGAGATTAGAGAAGGTGAACTTCCAAGGATGGAAAATCACCCCAAAATGCTTAATGATGCTACAGAAAGGTAGACCTTTCAAAATAGATGAAGATGAATACTACCCTGAAACCATCATCCATGCTAAACCCATGAACCAAGGGAAAATGTTACCGTCCATGATGTTACTACTAATCACCTCCAACAATAATACAAACAGGCCCACGTGTTCCCAAGCTCAGGCAAAAGGTTGATCCAAAAGTACAATTAAGGTCCGGTCATTGGTGGGGAGGGTAGGTGCCCACGTTCCGCTTGGGCGGCCCGAGTCTCACTGTTACACATCACGGGTGTAGATCACATTAGCAGTGTTAGGAAATATAGATTTCATAGTACGGTGTGGACAGGGATGATAAATAAGTAGCAATTGTGAGGATACGTTAATAATATGCACCAGAAAAAGAACGCTGAGAATATTACAATCGATGAAGGCATCTGGTACAATTCCCCAAAGGAAGTGGGAAGGAAAACATGTGACCTACCAACGTGGAATTGGCAGAGTGCTAGGAGATGACACGATCATTGTGCATTAGATAGCCTGGGCAACTTCAACTTGGGAGGGAGTCCAGGACTTTCTCTGGGGAAGGTCCACACACTTAGCCATCTACAAAAGATATAAGAGATACAATCCAGGATAATCTTACAGGAAAGAAAACAGTGTCTAGAGAGGATGTAGCAGCCTTTTTGAAGTTCGAGGAGAATGTCAGAAACTGACAAGAAATCCAGAAAAAGGACAACTATCCTACCTGGAAAGGGTGACGAGTCAGACTGGTCTGAGATGGCTCTGAAGATCTGTGTGCATGGAGGTTGTCAGGACAACTTAGAATTTTGAGGTTGTTTATGACATCACGGTGACCCTGTCCCCCAATATGGCCGCATGGTTACAGTCTGAGGATTGGCCTAGGCTAGGCTATTAAAGGGACAGATACCCAGAAACAGCTTTGAAAAACAGAAAGTGGGCTCAGAAACTGGAAGAGATAAAACAGAGTCTGAATCAAGGGATAAGAGAGGAATCCTTGGCGAGAAGCGAGAATAGAGGGACAAGCACCGAGAGGAGAACATTGTCATCTATTCAAGTCTATGGGCAGGCCATGCTGACTCAAGCTTGCAACTTGATTGGAAACAAGAGGCCAGACTTGGGGCTCATCAGAACTACAGTGTGCTTCTGCCTTAAGCATAATGCAAAGTCAACAATGACGTCTTGAGGACATTGAAGAGAAGAATCGATGCCTCCTTTCCTAGGCCCCTGGCATTCTTTGCAGATCAGTCTCACTTTCCATAGCTCTGGCATCATGGGGGCCCACTGTGTACATGCTAATGTGTCCCAAGAGATGTCTTGGAAGCCTTGAAGGAATGGAGCCCTGTCACGCTTGGGGTATGTCTCTTAGAGTGGAAGGGCTCTACAAGTGTGCTGAAAATCACCCTTTTCCAGAGAGCTTCATTCCTTTGTGAAGGTTGCCCTCCCAGGCTAGAGTGGTCAGTTTTGCACCAATGAAATTCTCTGACCCTACTTCGTGCCCTGGAAGATTTATAGAGTGTGTGTTTTGACACCATATGTAAGGGAGTTGGCTGAAAAGTAGAATATTACAATCCTGTTTCAAGTAAAATAAACAGGCCAGGGCTGAGGATGTAAGGCAAACAAATGGCACAGCCTATAGAAATAAAGTAGGCCTGTATCTAGAGGAAATCTAGGGGAATGTTCTAGGATCAGGGGTCAAGTTTGAAACTTCCCAAATCCAGAAAAGAGACAGAAAGCTATCTTTCCTGGAGAGAGGAATTCATCAGATTTGTCTAATTTGTCTCGGGAACATTGTGTCCGTGAAGGGGGTTGCCAGGACCAACTAGAATTTGGAGTTTCTGATTAGGATGTCAAACCAACCCAGATGACCATGTGTTCTCAGTGCTTAGTTTGACCTAGGCTAGGATAGCAAAGATTCCTACAAGTGACCGGTGCAAATTCAAAGACAACAACCAAGAGTCACGAAAGCACTCACACCTTGGTGTAGATAACATACGGTTATTAAAGAAATACAAGATTAATCACTTGGAATGAAGGAGAACGGACTGATAAGCATGTCTAAGGGAGATAGCTGAGAAAGACCATTATGATTATACTATAGAAAAGAAAAAAAGTCCCAGAAAAAGGACGACGAACGGAAATCACACCTGGATAATCCACAATGAAAGATGTCAGTCTTTAGACAGACTCTGCTTGAACGTTTGAAAGTCACAGAAATTCACAAGCCAAAAAACGGCAGCAAAGGTCAAACCTAGCTAACTGGGAGGGGTGACTTATGAAACGGCTCCAAGTGGGCTCTGAAACCCTGTGTCCATGAAACTTGCTGGGACAGCAGAGACACAATTATGACAAATCCTCTGACATCACAGTGGACCCGAAAAACAACGTGGTCTGAACTACACAGTGCCAGAGTTGGGCTCAAGTAGCATATTGATGTCCCATTGCCCTCAACTGTAGGTTGGCAATGGAACATGAAAGAGGCCGGCCGGTGGTGCAGCAGTGAGTTCTGCACCTTCTGGGTAAGTGGCCCAAGGGTGGACCGGGTGGTATCCTTGGGGTCATCCTGCACTCCACGGCTTCAGTCATTCTGGGGCTGGCATCCCAGGTGGTGTAGAGGCAGATGGGAAGGGACGTTAGACAGGGCCAGACTTCCACAGCAAATACAGGAGCATTGCCAGCAGATGTGAGCTCAGCGATGCACTTCTGCCAAAACAGAACCAATTAAAAGTGGCACAGAATAGAAAAACTGCAGCTAAAAAAAAAAAGTACAGCTTTCCAGTGAGAAGAATAAGATCTGTAAGAAGAACATTAGCAAAACATTAGTAAGCTATGTCAATCGAAAACTAGCAAACATTTGGGGAAAGAAATTCAAGAAGACACAAGGAGAAAGAAGGATATTCCAGGATCTAGGAATGGAAGAATTAAAACACTTGAAACGTCCATACCGGAGAAAGGAATCTCTGGATTCCATGCAATCCCAGTCAAAGTTGCAGCAGTATTTGCGACAGAGATAGAAGAGAGAATCCTAAACTTTCTACCCAGCAACAAGAGATACTGAATAGACAAAGGAATCCTCAGGGAAATGAACAAAGCAGCACGTGTCACACTTTCTGATTTCAACATAGAGGACGAAGCGCTAGGTACCGAAACGGCAGTCTTGGTCCAGAAACAGGCACACAAACCCATGCAATAGAATCGAGAGCCAAGAGCCCAACTCAAACGTACATGGACAGCCCATTTTCGACCAGGGAAACAAGAGGAGACAGTGGAGAAAGGAGAATCTCTTCAATAAGCAGTGCTGGGAAGCCTGCATAGTCACATGGAACACAACGAGAAAAGATCATTATGTTACAGCTGGCACACATACCACCTCGAAATGGATTAAAGCCTTGAATGGCAAACTTGAAACCGTGAACCTTGTAGAAGAAGACCTAGGCACACTGCTCTTTGTCATCTGAGTGAGAAGCCTATTTGGAAGAAGCATGTCGGACTGGGCAAGGGCAACAAGGGAAACAAGAAACAAACGGGACCACATCAAATGCACACACTTCTGCCCAGTCAAGGAAACCATCGACTCAATGCCAAGACAGCACAACAACTGGGAGAGGATGTTTGCAAACCACACATCGGACAAGGGGTGAAAAGCCCAAAGATACAATCAACTCGCACGTCTCCACAAGAAAAAAACAAGAAGCCAATGAAAACCTGGGCAAAAGATGGAAACAGAGATTGCTCCCAAGAAGATCAAAAGAGGGCCAACAGGTCCATGAAAACTTGTTCACCATCATTCAGTCTAAGGCCAATGCAAATCCAAACTGCATGGCAGCTCACTGTGGTCAGAATGGCTATAAGGAACCAGAGAGGAAACAACAAGTGTCAGAGAGGAGGTGGAGAGAAGGGAAGCCTCCTGCACTGCTGGTGGGAGCATAAACTGGTGCAGCCACCACGCCAAGCCATGTGGAACTGTCTCAGAAATTTAAGAAACCATTTCTGATATGATCCAGCTATTCCTCTGCGACGTGTTTATCCAAAGAACTCTGAAACAGTACTGAATGGGGACATGTGCACCTCGGAATTCAGCGGAGCCTTACTCCCGCTATCCAAGACTTGGAAGCTGCCCTGGTGCCCAGCAAGGGAAGAATGCAGAAGGAAGAAATGCTATAGCCACACAACGGCATACCACACAACTGGAACAAAGGATGCAAAGCGGGCACAGAAACTGGAAAAGATAAAACAGACGCTGATTCAAGGGGTAAGAAAGGAATCCTTGGCAAGAAGCGAGAATACAGGGACAAGCACTGAGAGGAGAACGTTGTCATCTATTCAAGTCTATGGGGAGGCCATGCTGATTCAATCTTGCAACTTGATTGGAAGCAAGAGGCCGGACTTGGGCCTTATCAGACCTACGTTGTCCTTCTGCCTTAAGCATAATCCAAAGTCAAGAGTGATGACTTGAGGACATTGAATAGAAGAATCAATGCATCCTTTCCTAGGCCCCTAGCACGTTTTGAAGATCAGTCTCTTTTTCCATAGCTCTGGCGTCACAGGGGCCCACTGGGTACATGCTAATGTGTCCCAAGGGATGTCTTTGAAGCCTTGAAGGAATGGAGCTCTGTTATGCTTGGGGTATGTCTCCTTGTTTAGAAGGGCTCTACAAGTGTGCTGAAAAGCACCCTTTTCCACAGGGCTTGGTTCCCTTGTGAAGGCTGCCCTCCCAGTCTAGAGTGCTCAGTTTGCCTCCAATGCAATTCTCTCCCCCACCTCTTGCCGGAGACGGATCATTGATTATGTGTTTTGACACCATATGTAAGGAAGTTGGCTGAAAATGAGAACATTACAATTCTGTTTCAAGAAAAATAAACAGGCCAGGGCTGAGGATGTAAGGCAAACAAATGGCACAGCCTATAGAAGTAAAGTAAGCCCGTATCTACACGGAATCTAGGGTAAAGTTAGACGATCAGGGGTCAAGTTCGAAACTTCCCAAATCCAGTAAAGGGACACAAAAATATCTTTCCCGGAGAGTGGAATTCATCCGATTTGTCTAATTTGCCTCGGAAACATTGTGTCCCTGAAGGGGGTTGCCAGGACCAACTAGAATTTGGAGTTTCTGATCTCAGGATGTCAAACCAACCCAGATGACCACGTGTTCTCAGTGCTTAGTTTGACCTGGTCCAGGATAGCCAAGAGTCCTACAAGTGACCGGTGCAAATTCATAGACAACAACCACGAGGCACGAAAGCACTCACAGCTCGGCCTAGAGAACATACGGTTATTAGAGAAATACAAAATTAATCACTTGGACTGAAAGAGATCGGATCGATAAGAATATCTAAGAGAGATAGCTGAGAAAGACCATTACGAGTATACTATGGAAAATTAAAAAGGTCCCAGAAAATGGAAGGCGAACAGAAATCATACCTGAATAATCCACAATGAAAGACGTCAGTCTTTAAACAGAGTCTGCTTGAACGTTTGAATGTCAGAGAAATTCACAAGCCACAAAATGGCAGCGAAGGTCAAACCTGGGCTAACTGGAAAGGGCGAGTTATGAGACTGCTCCAAGCGGGCTCTGAAACCCTGTGTCCATGACCCTTGCCGGCACAGCAGAGACACAATTATGACAAATCCTCTGACATCACAGTGGACCCGAAAAACTACCTGGTCTCATCTACACATCTGTAGCATCTGTAAGCATTTTGAGGTGATTTTCCATCCTTGGAAGTTCACCTTCTGTAAACTCTTTCCGCCCCCAAAGCTTTATGACATCATTCTGGACCCCTTTTTGGATTTTTGATTTTAGGTGAATTTATAGCCATGACCCTGCATTAGAACGTACTATAACTTCCAGATTCACATCCTCATTGCTTTAGACTTCTGTGTAGCTTACATCATCTTCACCAGTGTAAGACTAATCACAGGCCCTCACCACACACTTGTGCCTAATCTTCTCTTTCACCCTCCGTCACCGCCCCTCTTTGCCTCTGGGAGCCCGCATACAAATGTTCAGTGCCACCTGTTGGTTAGTGCTTGCTTTTTCTTCTCCTTGTAAGTGAGATTCTATGGTATTTGAATTTCTCACTGGGGCTTGTTACACTTCCCCTAAAACCCTCACAGCCATTCTGGTGGTCACAAATGGCTGGCTTGCATCATTTGTTCCGGCTGAGTGGTATGCCATTGTGTGGCTATAGCCCATCTTCCTTCTCCAATCATCCCTTGCTGGACACCAGGGTGCTTTCCAAGTCTTGGATATCAGGAGTAAGACTGTGGTGAACACAGCCATGCACATGTCTTTATGCGGTAGTCTTTCTGACTTTTTTGGATAAACAAGCGGCAGATTAATAGCTGGGTCATATGGGACATGGATACTTAAATTTCTGAGGCAGTTCCACACCTTTGGCATCGTGGCTGCACCGGGTTACACTCCCACCAGCAGTGCAGGAGGCTTCCCTTCTCTCCACCTCCTCTCTGACACTTGTTATTTCCTGTCTGCTTCCTTCTAGCCATTCTGACCACAGTGAGCTGCCATGTCCTTGCAGTTTGGATTTGCATTTTCCTGAGACTTAATGATGGTGAACAAGTTTTCATGCACCTACTGGCCCTCTTTCTATCTTCTTCGGAGAAATCTCTGCTTCCATCTTTTGACCAGGTTTTCATTGGCTTGTTGTTTTTCTTGTGGAGACGTGCGAGTTGATTGTATCTTTGGGCTTTTCACCCCTTGTCCGATGTGTGGTTTGCAAACATCCTCTCCCAATTGTTGTGGTGTCTTACTATTCAGTTGATGGTTTCCTTGACTGGCAGAAGTGTGTGCATTTGATGTGGTCCCGTTTGTTTCTTGTTTCCTTTGTTGCCCTTGCCCAGTCAGACATGCTTCTTCCAAATAGGCGGCTCAGACAGATGGCAAAGAGCACTCTGCGTAGGTCTTCTCCTACAAGGTTCACGGTTTCAAGGCTGCCATTCAAGGCTTTAATCCATTTCAGGTGGTGTGTGTGCCAGGTGTAACAGCATGGTGTACTCTCGTTGTGTTCCATGTGGCTGTGCAGGCTTCCCAGCACCGTTTATTGTAGAGACTCTCCTTTCTGCTCTGTCTCCACTTGGCTCCCTGGTCCAAAATGGGCTGTCCATGTAAGTTTGAGTTGGGCTCTGGGCTCTCAATTCTTTTGCATGGGTCTTCATGCCTGTTTTTGGGCCCAGACTGTGCCGTTTCGGTACCTAGGGCTTCGTCCTCTATGTTGAAATCAGAAATTGTGACACGTGCTGCTTTGTTCGTTTTCCTGAGGATTCCTTTGCCTAGTCAGGGTCTCTTGTTGCTGGCTAGAAACTTTAGGATTCTCTCTTCTTCTCTGTGGCAAATACTGCTGCAACTTTGACTGGGATTGCATGGAATCCAGAGATTCCTTTCTCTGGTATGGACGTTTCAAGTGTGTTAATGCTTCCATTCCTAGATCCTGGAATCTTCTTCTTTCTCCTTGTGTCTTCTTGAATTTCTTTCCCCCAATGTTTGTTAGTTTTCGATTGACATGGCTTTCACCTGTTTTGCTAAGGTTCTTCATAGAGATCTCATCCTTCTCACTGGCATGCAGTTTTTCACTTTTTCTTTTCAGCTTCAGTTTCTCTATTCTTTGCAACTTTGAATCAGTTTTGTTCTGGCAGAAGTGCATCGCTGAGCTCACATCTGCTGGCAATGCTCCTGTATTTGCTGTGGAAGTCTGGCCCTGTCTAACGTCCCTTCCCATCTGCCTCTACACTACCTCGGACGCCTGCCCCAGAATGACTGAAGAAGTGGTGAGGACGATCACCCACTTCATTCCACCCGGCCCACCCTGGGCCACCAAACCTGAAGGTGCTGACCTCGCCACTGCACCACCGGCCGGCCCCTTTCATGTTTATTGGAAACCTGTAGTTGAGGGCAGTGGAACTTGAATGTGCTACTTGAGCCCAACTTTGGCACTGTATAGATGAGGCCACGAAGTTATTCAGGCCCACTGTGATGTCAGAGGATTTGTCGTAATTGTGTCTCTGCTGTCCCGGCAATCTTCATGGACACAGGGTTTCAGAGCCCGCTTGGAGCAGTCTCATATCTCTCCCTTCCCAATTAGCCCAGGTTTGACCTTCGCTGTCGCTTTTTGGCTTATGAATTTCTCTGACTTTACGACGTTCAAGCAGAGTCTGTGTAAAGCCTTACATCCTTCATTGTGAATTATTCAGGTGTGACTTCTGTTCGCCTTCCATTTTCTGTCACCTTTTTTTCTTTTCGACAGTATAATCGTCATGGTCCTTCTCAACTATCTCCCTTAGATATGCTTATCAGTCCGTTCTCCTTCAGTCCAAGTGATTAATTTTGTATATCTTTAATCACCGTATGTTCTCTAGGACGAGGTGTGAGTGCTTTCGTGATTCTTGGTTGTTGTCTTTGAATTTGCACCAGTCACTGCCAGGACTCTTTGCTAACCTAGCCTAGGTCACACTAAGCACTGAGACCACGTGGTCATCTGGGTTGGTTGACATCCTGAGATCAGAAACTCCAAATTCGAGCTGGTCCTGGCAACCCCATTCAGGGACATACTGTTTCTAAGACAAATTAGAGAAATCTGATAAATTCCTCTCTCAGGAAAGAAATTTTTTCTTCTCATTTCTGGATTTTGGAAGTTTTGAACTTGACCCCTGATCCTTGGACTTTCCCTTAGAATGTGTCTTGATAGGGGCTTACTTTAATTCTCTAGAGTGTGCCATTTCTTTGCCTTACATCCTCAGCCCTGGAATGTTTATTTTTCTTGATACAGACTTGTAATGTTCTAATTTTGAGCCAAATTCCTCACATATGGTATCAAAACACATAATCAATAATCCTTGTACAGAAAGAGTTAAGGGGAGACAATTTCATTGGAAGCAAAGTGAGCACTCTAGCCTGGGAGGTCAGCCTTCACAAAGGAATGAAGCCCTCTGGAAAAGGGTGCTTTTCAACACACTTGTAGAGTGCTTCCAGACAAGGAGACATACCCACAGTGACAGGGATCCATTCCTTCAAGGCTTCCAAAACATCTCTTGAGACACATAAGCATGTACCCAGTGGGAACCCGTGACGCCAGAGCTATGGAAAGTGAGACTTATCTTCAAAGAATGCTAGGGGCCTAGGAAAGGAGGCATCGATTCTTTTCAGCAATGTTCGGAACAGATAATTCTTGACTTTGCATTATGCTTAAGGCAGAAGGACACTATGTCCGTGAAGGGGGTTGCCAGGACCTCCTCGAATTTGGAGTTTCTGATCTCAGGATGTCAAACCAAAACAGATGACCACGTGTTCTCAGTGCTTAGTTTGACCTAGGCTAGGATAGCAAAGATTCCTACAATGACCAGTGTAAATTCAAAGACAACAACCAAGAGTCACGAAAGCACTCACACCTCGGACTAGAGAACATATGGTGATTAAAGAAGTATAAAATTAATCACTTGGAATGAAGGAGAACGAACTGATAAGCATGTCTAAGGGACATAGCTGAGAAAGACCATGACGAGTATATTATAGAAAAGAAAAAAAGGTCCCAGAAAATGGAAGGTGAACAGAAATCACACCTGGATAATCCACAATGAAAGATGATGTCAGTCTTTAGACAGACTCTCCTTGAACGTTTGAAAGTCACAGTAATTCACAAGCCAAAAAGCAGCGAAGGTCAAACCTTTGCTAACTGGGAAGGGCGAGTTATAAGACTGCTCCAAGCAGGCTCTGGAACCCTGTGTCCATGACTATTGTTGGGCTAGCAGAGACACAATTATGACAAATCCTCTGACATCACAGTGGAAACAAAAAACACCTGGCCTCATCTACACAGTGCCATAGATGGGCTCAAGTACCATATTCAAGTCCCACTGCACTCAACTGCAGGTTGCCACTGGAACATGAAAGGGGCCGGCCGGTGGTGCAGCAGTGAGGTCCGCACCTTTTGGGTCAGTGGCCGGGTTTGGGCCGGGTGGAATCCTGGGGGGTGAGCCTGCTCACCACTGCTTCAGTTATTCTGGGGCAGACGTCAGAGGTAATGTAGAGGGAGATGGGAGGGCACGTTAGACAGTGCCAGACTTAAACAGCAAATACAGGAACATTGCCAGCAGATGTGAGCTTAGTGATGCACTTCTGCCAAAGCAAAATCAGTCAAAA
This sequence comes from Equus asinus, assembly GCF_041296235.1. Classification (NCBI taxonomy): domain Eukaryota; kingdom Metazoa; phylum Chordata; class Mammalia; order Perissodactyla; family Equidae; genus Equus; species Equus asinus. The sequence continues at coordinate 12,456,224 of NC_091818.1, read as the reverse complement.
TTTGCAAAGTATAGAAAACCTGAAACTGGAAGAAAAAACAACAGCTTGCCAGTTAGGCGAACAAGATCTCTATGAAGAACCTTAGCAAAACAGGTGAAGCTATGTTAATCGAAAACTAGCCGTCGTTTGGTGAAAGATGTTCGAAAAGACACAAAGAGAAAGAAGGAGATTCCAGGATCTGGGAATGGAAGAATTAGCACATTTGAAACGTCCATACCAGAGAAAGGAATCTCTGGATTCCATGCAATCCCAGTCAAAGTTGCAGCAATATTTGCCACAGAGATAGAAGAGAGAATCTTAACGTTTCTAGGCAGCAACAACAGACCCTGAATAGGCAAAGGAATCCTCAGGAAATGAAAAAAGCAGGACGTGGCACACTTTCTGATTTCAATATAGAGTGCGAAACTCTAGGTACCAAAACGGCATAACCTGGGCCCAAAAACAGGCACACATACCCATGCAACAGGAGCGAGAACCCAGAGCCCAACTCAAACGTACATGGACAGCCCATTTTCTACCAGGGAGCCAAGAGAAGACAGTTGAGAAGGGAGAGTCTGTACAATAAACGGTGCTGGGAAGCCTGCACATCCACAGGGAACACAACGAGAGAAAACCATGATGTTACACCTGGCACACACACCATGTGAAATGGATTGAAGCCCTTAATGGTAGACTTGAAACTGTGAAACTTGTAGCAGAAGACCTAGGCAGAATGCTCTATTCCATCTGTCTGAGCCACCTATTTGGAAGAAGCATGTCTGACTGGGCAAGGGCAACAACGGAAACAAGAAACAAACGGGACCACATCAAATGCACACGCTTCTGCCCACTCAAGGAAACCATCGACTCAATGCAAAGACAGCACAACACCTGGGAGAGGAAGTTTGCAAACCACAAATCGGAGAAGGGGTTAAAAGCCCAAAGATACAATGAACTCGCACGTCTCCACAAGAAAAAAAACAACAAGCCTATGAAAACCTGGTCAAAAGATGGAAACAGAAATTTCTCCGAAGAAGATGGAAAGAGGGGTAACAGGTGCATGAAAACTTGTTCACCATCATTAAGTCTCAGGAAAATGAAAATCCAAACTGCAAGGACATAGCAGCTCACTGTGGTCAGAATGGCTATAAGGAAGCAGACAGGAAACAACAAGTGTCAGAGAGGAGGTGGAGAGTACGGAAGCCTCCTGCACTCCTGCTGGGAGTGTAAAACAGTGCAGCCAGTATGTCAAGTGGTGTGTAACTGCCTCTGAAATTTAAGAATCCATGTCCCATATGATCCAGCTATTCCTCTGAGGCGTGTTTATCCAAAGAATTCGGAAACACTACCACATAAAGACATGTGCATGGCTGATTTCACCACAGCCTTACTCCCACTATCCAAGACTTGTAAGCCGCACTGGTGCCCAGCAAGGGACGAATGCAGAAGGAAGATGGGCTCTAGCCACACAATGGCATACCACTCAACCGGAGCAAAGGATGCAAACCAGCCATTTTTGACCACCAGAATGGCTGTGAGGGTTTTAGGGGAAGTGAAACAAGCTCCAGGGACAATGTCAAATACCGTAACATCTCACTTACAAGTAGAAGAAAAAGAAAGCAATAACCAATATGTGGCACGGGATATTTGTGCCTTCCCAGAGGCAAAGCAGTGTGGTGGAGAAGGGTGAAAGATATGATTAGGCACAAGTATGTGGTGAGGGCCTGCGATTCGGCTTACGATGGTGAAGATGATTTAACCTACACAGAAGTCTAAATCGATGAGGATGTAAATCTGAAAGATATAGGATGTTCTAATGCAGTGTTACGGCAATAAATTCACCTAAAATCACAAATCCAAAAACGTTTCCAGAATGACGGCATAAAGCCCTGGGGACTGAAAGAGATAGGAGAAGGTGAACTTCCAAGCATGGAAAATCACCTCCAAATGCTTACTGATGCTACTGAAGGGTAGACCGTTCCAAATAGATGAAGAGGAATACTGCCATGAGAAGATGATCAGTCCTAATCCCATGAACCAAGGGAAAAAGGTACCGTCCAGGATGTTACAACTAATAACCTTCATGACTAATCCAAACAGGCCCACGTCTTCCCCCATTCAGGCAAAAGCTTGGTCCAACAGGACAATTCATGGCCGGCCCTGTGGTGGAGTGTGTAAGTGCCCATGTTCCGCTTGTGTGGCCTGGGCCTCACTCCTTCACATCACGGGTGCCGATCACATGAGCAGTTTTAGGAAATATAGATTTCATGGTACGGTGCAGACAGGGATCATATATAAGTAACTATTGTGAGGATATGTTATCAATACACACCAGAAAAAGAACCATGAGAATATTACAATCTATGAACGCATCTGGTACACTTCCCCAAAGGAAGAAGGGAGGAAAACATGTGACATGCTAAGGAGGAATTGCCAGAGTGCTAGGAGATGACATGATCATTGCGCATCAGAGGATTGCCTGGGCAACTTCAACTTGGGAGGGAGTCCAGGACTTTCTCTGGGGAAGGTCCTCCCACTTGGCAATCTAGACAAGATATAAGACATACAACCCAGGATAATCTTACAGGAAAGAAACCAGTGTCTAGAGAGAATGTAGCAGGCCTTTCAAAGTTCAAGGAGAAAGTGAGAAACCGACAAGAAATTCAGAAAAAGGAAAACTATCCTACCTGGAAAGGGTGAGGAGTCAGACTGGTCTGAGATGGCTCTGAAACTCTGTGTGCATGCAGGTTGTCAGGACAACTTAGAATTTTGACGTTGTTTATGACATCATGGTACACATGTCCCCCAAGACGGCCGCATGGTTACAGTCTGAGGATTGGCCTAGGCTAGGCCATTAAAGAGAGAGATACCCTGAAACAGCTTTGAAAAACAGAAAGCGGGCACAGAAACTGGAACAGAGAAAACAGACTCTGATTCAAGGGATAAGAAAGGAATCCTTGGCAAGAAGCGAGAATAAAGGGACAAGCTCTGAGAGTAAAACATTGTCATCTATTCAAGTCTATGGGGAGGCAATGCTGATTCAAGCTTGCAACATGATTGGAAACAAGAGGCCAGACTGGGCCTTTTGAGACCTACAGTGTCCTTCTGCCTTAAGCATAATCCAAAGTGAAGAATGATGTCTTGAGGACATTGAAGAGAAGAATTGATGCCTCCTTTCCTAGGCCCCTAGCCTGCTTCAAAGATCAGTCTCACTTTCCATAGCTCTGGTGTCACGTGGGCCCACTGGGTACATGCTAATGTGTCCCAAGAGATGTCTTGGAAGCCTTGAAGGAATGGAGCCCTGTCATGCTTAGGGTATGTCTGTTTGTTTGGAAGTGCTCCACAAGGGTGCTAAAAATCAGCATTTTCCAGAGCGCTTTGTTTTTTGTGAAGGCTGTCCTCCCAGGCTGGAATCCTCAGTTTGGCTCCAATGACATTCTCTCCCTTCACCTCTTGCTGTAGAAGGATTATTGATTATGTGTTTTGACACCATATGTAAGGACGTTGGCTGAAAATTAGAACATTACAATTCTGTTTCAAGAAAAATAAAGAAGCCAGGGCTGAGGATGTAAGGCAAACAAAGTTCACTCCCTATAGAAATAAAGTAAGCCCGTATCTAGACGGAATCTAGGGGAACGTTCAAGGATCAGGGGTCAAGTTTGAAACTTCCCAAATCCAGAAAATGAGAGAAAAATATCTTTTCTGGAGAGAGGAATTCATCATATTTGTCTAATTTGTCTGGGAAACATTATGTTCATGAAGGGTGTTGGCAGGACCCGCGTGAAATTTGGAGTTTCTGATCTCAGGATGTCAAAAAAACCCAGATTACCACTTGTTTCCGGGCTTAGTTTGACCAAGGCTAGAATAGCAAAGATTCCTACGAGTGACCAGTGCAAATACAAAGACAACAACCAAGAATCACGAAAGGACTCACACCTCGCCCTAGAGAACATAAGGTGACTACAGAAATGCAAAATTAAAGACTTGGAATGAAGGAGAACCCACTGATAAGCATGTCTAAGGGAGATAGCTGAGAAAGACCATGACGATTATACTATGGAAAAGAAAAAAAGGTCCCAGAAAATGGAAGACGAACAGAAATCACACCTGAATAATCCACAATGAAAGATGTGCGTCTTTAGACAGACTGTGCTTGAACGTTTGAAAGTTAGAGAAATTCACAAGCCAAAAAACGGCAGTGAATGTCAAACCTGGGCCAACTGGCAAGCATGAGTCATGAGACTGCTCCAAGCCGGCTCTGAAACCCTGTGTCCATGGAGCTTGCTGGGACAGCAGAGACACAATTATGACAAATCCTCTGACATCACAGTGGACCCGATAAACAACCTGGGCTCATCTATACAGAGCCACAGTTGGGCTCAAGCAGCACATTCAAGTCCCATTGCACTCAACTGCCGGTGGCCAACGGAACATGAAAGGGGCAGGCCGGTGGTGTAGCTGTGAGGTCCGCACCTTCTGGGTCGGGGTCACCTGGTGAGCCGGTTGGAAGCATGTGGGTGAGCCCCCTCACCACTGCTTCAGTCATTGTAGGGCAGGAGCCCGAGGTATTGTAGAGGCAGATGGGAAGGGACGTTAGACAGGGCCAGACTTCCACAGCAAATACTGTAGCATTGCCAGCAGATGTGGGCATAGCACTGTACTTCTGCTGAAACAAAACCAATTCAAAGTTGCAAAGAATAGAAAAACTCAAGATAAAAAAAAGAAGAAAATACAGCTTGCCAGTACTAAGAATAACATCTCTATGAAGAACCTTAGCAAAACAGGTGAAAGCTATGTTAATTCAAAAACTAGCAAACGTTTGAGGAAAGAAATTCAAGAAGACACAAGGAGAAAGAAGGATATTCCAGGATCTAGGAATGCAAGAATTAACACAGTTGAAACGCCCATACCTGAGTAAAGGAATCTCTGGGTTGCATGCAATCCCAGTCAAAGTTGCAGCAATACTTGCCACAGAGATAGAAGAGAGAATCCTAATGTTTCTAGCCAGCAACAAGAGACCCTGAATAAGCAAAGGAATCCTCAGGAAAACGAAAAGCAGGACGTATCACACTTTCTGATTTCAACATATAGGACGAAGCGCTAGGTAATGAAACGGCACAGTCTGGACCCAAAAACACGCACACAGACCCATGCAACAGAATCGAGAACCCAGAGCCCAACTCAAACGTGCATGGACAGCCCCTTTTCGAGCAGGGAGCCAAGAAGAGACAGAGGAGAGAGGAGAGTCTCTACAATAAATGGTGCTGGGAAGCCTGCACAGCCACATGGAACACAACGAGAGTAGACCATGATGTTACACCTGGCACACACACCACCTCGAAATAGATTAAAGCCCTGAATGGCAGACTTGAAACCGTGAACCTTGTAGGAGAAGACCTAGGCAGAGAGCTCTTTGCCATCAGTCTGAGCCGCCTATATGGAAGAAGCATGTCTGACTGGGCAAGGGCAACAAAGGAATCACGAAACAAACGGGACCACATCAAATGCACACGCTTCTGCCCACTCAAGGAAACCTTCCACTCAATGCGAAGACAACACAACAACTGGGAGAGGATGTTTGCAAACCACACATCAGATACAGGGTGGAAACCCCAAAGATGCAATCAACTCGCACGTCTCCACTAGAAAAAAACAAGAAGCCAATGAAAACCTGGGCAAAAGATGGAAACAGAGATTTCTCCCAAGAAGATCGAAAGAGTGCCAGGAGGTGCATGAAAACTTGTTCACCATCATTAAATCTCAGGCCATGCAAATCCAAACTGGAATGACAAAGCAGCTCACTGTGCTGAGAATGGTTAAAAGGAACCAAACGGAAAACAGTACGTGTCATAGGGGAGATGGCAGAAGGGAAGCCTCCTGTACTGCCGGTGGGAGTGTAATCCGCTGCAACCACTATGCCAAGAGGTGTCATGCTGCCTCAGAAGTTTAAGAATAGATGTGACATATGATCCAGTTATTCCTCTGCGGCCTGTTTATCCTAAGAACTCGGAAACACTACAACATAAAGACATGTGCACCGCTGGGTTCAGCCTAGCCTGACTCCCGCTATCCAAGACTAGGTAGCCGCCCTGGTGCCCAGCAAGGGATGAAGGCAGATGGAAGACGGGCTATAGCCCCACAATGGCATACCACTCAACCACAACAAAAGATGCAATCCAGCCATTTGTGATCACCTGTATAGCTGTGAGGGTTTTCGGGGAAGCGAAAGAAGCCCCAGGGAGAATGTCAGATACCATAGGATCTCATTTACAAGGAGAAGAAAAAGCAAGCAGTAACCAAGAGGTGACAAGGGACATTTGATTGGACATTCCCAGAGACAAAGCGCGGTGGTGTGGGAGGGTGAAAGAGATGATTAGGGACAAGAGTGCAGTTAGGGCCTGCCATTAGGCTTATGCCGCTGAAGATGATGTAACCTACACAGAAGTCTAAATAGATGAGGATGCAAATCCGAAAGATATAGGATGTTCTAATGCAGGGTTATGGCAATAAACTCACCTAAAATCAAAAATCCAAAAAGAGGTCCAGAATGACAGCATAAAGCTTTGGAGGCTGAAGAGATTACAGAAGGAGAACTTCCAAGGATGGAAAATCACCTCAAAATGCTTACTGATGCTACAGAAAGGTAGATCATTCAAAACAGTTGAAGAGGAATAGTACTAAGAGAACATGATCAGTCCTAAAACCATGAACCAAGGGAAAAGGTTACCGTCCATGATGTTACTAGTAATCACCTTCATGAATAATCCAAACAGGCCAACGACTTCCGAAGTTCAGGCAAAAGGTTGGTCCAAAAGAACAATTCAGGGCCGGCCCTGTGGTGGATCGTGTAAGTGCCCACGTTCCCCTTGGGCCCCGGGCCTCACTGTTTCACATCACGGGTGCAGATCACATTAGCAGTGTTAGGAAATATAGATTTCATGGTACACTGCAGACAGGGATCATAAAATAAGTAGCAATGGTGAGGTCACCTTATCAATACGCACAAGAAAAAGAACCGTGAGGCTTTTACAATCCATGAACGCATCTGGTACACTTCCCCAAAGGAAGAAGGAAGGAAAACATGGGACCTGCCAAGGTGGAATTGGCAGAGGGCTAGGAGATGACACGATCATTGCCCATCAGAGGATTGCCTGGGCAACTTCAACTTGGGAGGGAGTCCAGGACTTTCTCTGGGGAACGTCCACCCACTTGGCCATCTACATAAAATGTAAGAGGTAAAACCCAGGATAATCTTACAGGAAAGAAACCAGTGTCTAGAGAGAATGTAGCAGGCCTTACAAAGTTCGAGTAGAAAGTCAGAAACTGACAAGAAATCGAGAAAAAGGAAAACTATACTACCTGGAAAGGGTGAGGAGTCACACTGGCCTGTGATGGCTCTGAAACTCTGTGTGCACGCAGGTTGTCAGGACAACTTCGAATTTTGAGGTTGTTTATGACATCACGATGAACATGTCCGCCAAGATGGCCGAAAGGTTACAGACTGAGGATTGGCCTAGGCTAGGCTATTAAAGGGAGGGATACCCAGAAACAGCTTTGAAAAGCAGAAAGTGGACACAGAAACTGGAAGACATAAAACAGACGCTGATTCAAGGGGTAAGAAAGGAATCCTTGGCAAGAAGCGAGAATACAGGGACAAGCACTGAGAGGAGAACGTTGACATCTATTCAAGTCTATGGGGAGGCCATGCTGATTCAAGCTTGCAACTTGATTGGAAGCAAGAGGCCGGACTTGGGCCTTATCAGACCTACGTGGTCCTTCTGCCTTAAGAATAAACCAAAGTCAAGAATGATGTCTTGAGGACGTTGAAGAGAAGAATCGATTCCTCGTTTCCTAAGCCCCTGGCATTCTTTGCAGATCAGTCTCACTTTCCATAGCTCTGGCGTCATGGGACCCCACTGGCTTCATGCTAATGTGTCCCAAGAGATTTCTTGGAAGCCTTGAAGGAATGGACCCCTGTCATGCTTGCGGTATGTCTCTTTGTTTGGAGTGCTCTACAAGGGTGCTGAAAAGCACCCTTTTCCACAGGGCTTCGTTCCTTCGTGAAGGCTGCCCTCCCAGGCTAGAGTGCTCAGTTTGCCTCCAATGAAATTTTCTCCCCCACCTCTTGCCGTAGACGGATCATTGATTATGTGTTTTGACACCATATATAAGGAAGTGGGCTGAAAGTCAGAACATTACAATTCTGTTTCAAGAAAAATAAACAGGCCATGGCTGAGGATGTAAGGCAAACAAATGGCACAGCCTATAGAAATAAAGTAAGCCCGTATCTAGACGGAATCTAGGGGAACGTTCCAGGATCAGGGGTGAAGTTCGAAACTTCCCAAATCCGGAAAAGAGACAGGAAAATATCTTTCCTGGAGAGAGGAATTCTTCAGATTTGTCTAATTTGTCTTGGAAACATTGTGTCCATGATGAGGGATGCTAGGACTACCTGGAATTTGGAGTTTCTGAGCTCAGGATGTCAAACCAAAACAGATGACCACGTGTTCTCAGTGCTTAGTTTGACCTAGGCTAGGACAGCAAAGACTCCTTCAAGTGACCGGTGCAAGTTCAAAGACAACAACCAAGAGACACGAAAGCACTCACACCTCGGCCTAGAGAACATACGGTGATTCAAGAAATGCAAAATTAATCACTTGAAATGAAGGAGAACGGACTGATAAGCATGTCTAAGAGAGATAGCTGAGAAGTACCATGACGATTATACTATGGAAAAGAGAAAAAGGTCCCAGAAAATGGAAGGCGAACGGAAATCACACCTGGATAATCCACAATGGAAGATGATGTCCGTCTTTAGACAGACTCTGCTGGAACGTTTGAAAGTCAGAGAAATTCACAAGCCAAAAGACGGCAGCAAACGTCAAGCCTGGGCTAAGTGGGAAGGGTGAGTTATAAGAATGCTCCAAGCGGGCCAGGAAACCGTGTGTCCATGAAGCTTGCCTGGACAGCAGAGACACGATTATTACAATTCCTCTGACATCACAGTGGACCCGAAAAACAACCTGGCCTCATCTACACAGTGCCAGAGTTGGGCTCAAGTAGCATATTCAAGTCCCATTGCCCTCAACTGCAGGTTGCCGATGGAACATGAAAGGGGCCGGCCGGTGGTGCAGCGGTGAGGTCCACACCTTCTTGGTCTGTGGCCAGGGGTGAGCCGTGTGGACCCTCAGGGTGAGCCTGCTCACCACTGCTTCAGTCATTCTGGAGCAGGCGTCCAAGGTAGTGTAGAGGCAGATGGGAAGGGACGTTAGACAGGGCCAGACTTCCACAGCAATTACAGGAGCATTGCCAGCGGATGTGAGCTCAGTGATGCACTTCTGCCAAATCAAAACCGATTCAGAGTTGCAAAGAATAGAAAAACTGAAGCTGAAAATAAAAAATGAAAAACTGCATGCCAGTGAGAAGAATAAGATCTCTATGAAGAAACTTAGCAAAACAGGTGAAAGCCATGTCAATCGAAAAGTAACAAACGTTGGGGGAAAGAAATTCAAGAAGACACAAGGAGAAAGAAGGAAATTCCAAGATCTAGGAATGGAAGCATCAACACACTTGAAACGTCCATACCAGAGAAAGGAATCTCTGGATTCCATGCAATCCCAGTGAAAGTTGCAGCAATGTTTCCCACAGAGACAGAAGGGAGAATCTGAAAGTTTCTAGCCAGCAGACAGAGACTCTGAATAGGCAAACGAATCCTCAGGAAAACGAACAAAGCAGCACATATCACACTTTTCGAATAAAACCTATAGGACAAGTCACTATGTACCGAAATGGCACAGTCTGGGACCAAACACAGGCACACAGACCCATGCAACAGAATCGAGAGCCCAGAGCCCAACTCAAATGTACATGGACAGCCCATTTTCTGCCAGGAAGCCAAGAGGAGACAGTGGAGAAAGCAGAGTGTCTAAAATAAATGGTGCTGAGAAGCCTGCACAGCCACATGGAATACAATGAGAGTAGACCATGATGTTACACTTGGCACACACACCACCTAGAAATGGATTAAAGCCCTGAATGGCAGATTTGAAGCCATGAAACTTGCAGGAGAAGACCTAGGCAGAGTGCTCTTTGCCATCTGTCTGAGCCACCTATTTGGATGAAGCATGTCTGACTGGGCAAGGGCAACAAAGGAAACAAGAAACAAACGGGACCACATCAAATGCACACGCTTCTGCCCAGTCAAGGAAACCAGTGACTCAATGCCAAGAGAGCACAACAACTGGGAGAGGATGTTTGCAAACCACACATCGGACAAGGGGTGAAAAGCCCAAAGATACATTCAACTCACACGTCTCCACAAGAAAAACAAGCCAATGAAAACCTGGGCAAAAGATGGAAACAGAGATTTCTCCCAAGAAGATCAAACGAGGGCCAACAGGTGCATGAAAACTTGTTCACCATCATTAAGTCTCAGGCCAATGCAAATGCAATCTGCGAGGACACAGCAGCTCACTCTGGTCAGAATGACTATAAGGAAGCAGAAAGGAAACAAGTGTCAGAGAGGATGTGGAGAGAAGGGAAGCCTCCTGTACTGCTGGTGGGAGTGTAAACCGGTGCAGTCAGTACTCCAACCACTGTGGAACTGCCTCAGAAATTGAAGAATCCATGTCCCATAAGATCCAGCTATTCCTGTGTGGTGTGTTTATCCAAAGAACTCGGAAACACTACTGCATAAAGACATGTGCACCACTGAGTTCACCACAGCCTTCCTCCCTCTATCCAAGACTTGGAATCCGCCATGGTGACCCAGAAAAGGAGGAATTCAGAAGGAAGATGGGCTATACCCACACAATGGCATACCTCTTAGCCGGAACAAATGATGTAATCCAGCCATTAGTGACCACCAGACTGGCTGTGAAGGTTTTAGGAGAAGTGAAACAAGCCCCAGGGAGAAAGTCAAATACTGTAAGATCTCACTTACAAGGAGAAGAAAAGACAAGCAGTAACCAGTATTGGCACGGGACATTTGATTAAGGGTTACCAGAGGCAAAGCGGTGAGGTGGGGTAGGGTGAAACAGATGATTAGGCACAAGTGTGTGGTAAGAGCCTGTGATTCAGCTTACTCTGGTGAAGATGATGTAACCTACACAGAAGTCTAAACCGATGAGGATGCAAATCTGAAAGATATAGGATGTTCTATCGCAGCGTTATGGCAATAAATTCACCTAAAATCAAAAATCCAAAAAGGGGTTCAGAATGAAGGCATAGAGCTTTGGGGGCTGAAAGAGATTAGAGAAGGTGAACTTCCAAGGATGGAAAATCACCTCAAAATGCTTACTGATGTTACAGAAAAGTAGACCATTCCAAAAAGAGGAAGAGGAATACTTCCAAGAGAACATGATCCGTCCTAAACCCATGAACCAACGGAAAATGCTACCATCCATGATGTTACTACTAATCACCTTCATGAATAATCCAAACAGGCCCACGTCTTCCCAAGTTCAGGCAAAGGGTTCGTCCAAAAGTCAAATTCAGGGCTGTCACTGTGGTGGAGCGGGTAAGTGCCGACGTTCCGCTTGGGCGGCCAGGCCCTCACTGTTTCACATCACGGGTGCACATCACATTAGCAGTGGTAGGAAATATAGATTTCATGGTACAGTGCGGACAGAGGTCATAAATAAGTAGCAATTGTGAGGATACCTTATCAATACGCGCCAGAAAAAGAACCATGAGAATATTACAATCTATGAAGGCATCTGGTACACTTCCCCAAAGGCAGAAGGAAGGAAAACTTGTGACCTGCCAAGGTGGAATTGGCAGAGTGCTAGGAGATGACACGATCATTGTGCATCACAGGATTGTCTGTGCAACTTCAACTTGGGAGGGAGTCCAGGACTTTCTCTGGGGAACGTCCACCCACTTGGCCATCTACCCAAGATATAAGAGAAACAACCCAGGATAATCTTACAGGAAAGAAACCAGTGTCTAGAGAGAATGTAGCAGGCCTTTCAAAGTTCGAGGAGAAAGTGAGAAACCGACAAGAAATCCAGAGAAAGGAAAACCATCCTACCTGGAAAGGGCGAGGAGTCGGACTGACCAGAGATGGCTCTGAAAGTGTGTGTGCATGGAGGTTGTCAGGACAACTTAGAATTTTGAGGTTGTTTATGACAACACGGTGAATATGTCCCCCATGATAGCCGCATGGTTACAGTCTAAGGATTGGCCTACGCTAGGCTATTAAAGGGAGAGATACCCAGAAACAGCTTTGACAAACAGAAAGCAGGCACAGAAACTGGAAGAGATGAAACAGACTGTGAATCAAGGGATAAGAAAGGAATCCTTGGCAAGAAGCGAGAATAGAGGGACAAGCCCCGAGAGGAGAACGTTGTCATCTATTCAAGTCTATGGGGAGGCCATGCTGATTCAAGCTTGCAACTTGATTGGAAGCAAGAGGCCGGACTTGGGCCTTATCAGACCTACGTGGTCCTTCTGCCTTAAGAATAAGCCAAAGTCAAGAATGATGTCTTGAGGACGTTGAAGAGAAGAATCGATTCCTCGTTTCCTAAGCCCCTGGCATTCTTTGCAGATCAGTCTCACTTTCCATAGCTCTGGTGTCACGTGGGCCCACTGGGTACATGCTAATGTGTCCCAAGAGATGTCTTGGAAGCCTTGAAGGAATGGACCCCTGTCACGCTTGGGGCATGTCTCTTTGTTTGGAAGGGCTCTACAAGTGTGCTGAAAAGCACCCTTTTCCAGGGGGTTCGTTCCTTTGTGAAAGCTGCCACCCAGACTGGAGTGCTCAGTTTGGCTCCAATGAAATTCTCTCCCTGTACCTCTTGCCCTAGAAGGATTATTCAATATGTATTTTGACACCATATGTAAGGAAGTGGGCTGAAAATTAGAACATTACAATTCTGTTTCAAGAAAAATAAACAGGCCATGGCTGAGGATGTAAGACAAAGAAATGGCACAGCCTATAGAAATGAGGCAAGCCCGTATCTAGATGGAATCTAGGGGAACGTTCCAGGATCAGGGGTGAAGTTCGAAACTTCCCTAATCCAGAGAAGTGACAGAAAAATATCTTTCCTGGAGAGAGGAATTCATCAGATTTGTCTAATTGGTGTCAGACACATTGTGTCCCTGAAGGGAGATGCCAGGACCACCTCGAATTTGGAGTTTCTGATCTCAGGATGTCAAACAAACCCAGATGACCACGTGTTCTCAGTGCTTAGTTTGACCTAGGCTAGGATAGCAAAGATTCCTACAAGTGACCGGTGTAAATTCAAAGACAACATCCAAGAGTCACGAAAGCATTCATGCCTTGGCCTAGAGAACATACGGTGATTCAAGAAATGCAGAATTAATCACTTTGAATGAAGGAGAACAGACTGATAAGCATGTCTAAGGGAGACAGCTGAGAAAGACCATGATGATTATACTCTGGAAAAATAAAAAAGAGGTCCCAGAAAATGGAAGGCGAACAGAAATCACACCTGAATAATCCACAATGAACGATGATGTCAGTCTTTAGACAGACTCTGGTTGATCATTTGAAAGTCAGAGAAATTCACTACCCAAAACACAGCAGTGAATGTCAAACCTGGGCTAACTGGGAAGGGTGAGTTATGAGACTGCTCCAAGCGGGCTCTGAAACCCTGTGTCTATGAAGATTGCCGAGACAGCAGAGACACAATTATGACGAATCCTCTGACAGCACAGTGGACCCGAAAAACAACCTGGCCTCATCTACACAGTGTCAGAGTTGGGCTCAAGTAGCATATTCAAGTCCCATTGAACTCAACTGCAGGTTGCCAATGGAACAGGAGAGGGGCTGACCGGTGGTGCAGCGGTGAGGTCCGCAGCTTTTGTGTCAGTGGCCCGAAGTGGGCCGGGTGGAATGATGGGGCTGAGCCTCCTCACCACTTCTACAGTCATTGTGCGGCAGCCGTCTGAGGTAGTGTAGAGGCAGATAGGAAGGGACGTTAGACAGGGCCAGACTTCCACAGCAAATACAGGAGCATTGTCAGCAGATGTGAGGACAGCAATGCAATTCTGCCAAAACAAAACCAATTGAATGTTGCAAAGAATAGAAAAACTGAAGCTAAACAAACAAAAAAAAAACAGCTTGCCAGTGAGAAGAATAAGATCTTTATGAAGAACCTTAGCAAAACAGGTGAAAGCTATGTAAATCGAAAACTATCAAATGTGTGAGGAAAGAAATTCAAGAAGACACAAGGAGAAAGAAGGAAATTCCAAGATCTAGGAATGGAAGCATCAACACACTTGAAACGTCCATACCAGAGAAAGGAATCTCTGGATTCCATGCAATTCCAGTGAAAGTTGCAACAATATTGGCCACAGAGACAGAAGAGGGAATCTGAAAGTTTCCAGCCAGCAACAAGAGACCCTGAATAGGCAAAGGAATCTTCAGGAAACAGAACAAAGCAGGACGTGTCACACTTTCTGATTTCAACATATAGAATGAAGCGATAGGTACCGAAATGTCACAGTCTGGGCCCAAAAACAGGCACGCAGACCCATGCAACAGAGTCGACAGCCCAGAGCCCAAGTGAAACGTACATGGACAGCCCATTTTGTACCAGGGAGCAAGAGGAGACAGCGGAGAAAGGAGAGTCTCTACAATAAACGGTGCTGGGAAGCCTGCACAGCCACATGGAACACAACGAGAGTACACCATGCTCTTACACCTGGCACACACACCACCTCGAAATGGATTAAAGCCTTGAATGGCAGACTTGAAACCGTGAACCTTGTAGGAGAAGACCTAGGCAGAGTGCTCTTTGCCATCTGTCTGAGCCGCCTGTTTGGAAGAAGCAAGTCTGACTGGGCAAGGGCAACAAAGGAAACAAGAAACAAACGGGACCACATCAAATGCACACACTTCTGCCCAGTCAAGGAAACCATCGACTCAATGCCAAGACAGCACAACAACTGGGAGAGGATGTTTGCAATGCACACATCGGACCAGGGGTGAAAACCCCAAAGATACAATCAACTCACACGTCTCCACAAGAAACACAACAAGCCAATGAAAACCTGGGCGAAAGATGGAGACAGAGATTTCTCCCCAGAAGATCGAAAGACGGCCAACAGGTGCATGAAAACTTGTTCACCATCATTAAGTCTCAGGCCAATGCAAATCCAAACTGCAAGGACATGGCAGCTCACTGTGGTCAGAATGGCTATAAGGAAGCAGACAGGAAACAAGTGTCAGAGAGGAGGTGGAGAGAAGGGAAGCCTCCTGCACTGCTGGTGGGAGTGTAAACCGGTGCAGCCAGTACTCCAAGCGGTGTGGAACTGCCTCAGAAATTGAAGAATCCATGTCCCATATGATCCAGCTATTCCTCTGTGGCGTGTTTATCCAAAGAACTTGGAAAAACTAACGCATAAAGACATTTGCACCGCTGAGTTCAGCACAGCCTTACTGCCGCTGTCCAAGACTTGGAAGCCGCCCTGGTGCCCAGCAAGGGACTAATGGAGAAGGATGATGGGCTATAGCCACACAATGGCATACCACTCAGCCAGAACAAGGTATGCAATCCAGCCATTTGTGACCACCAGAATGACTGTGAGGGTTTTAGGGGAAGTGAAACAAGCCCTAGGGAGAAAGTCAAAGGGGTAGGATCTCACTGACAAGGAGAAGGAAAAGCAAGCACTACCCAACAAGTGGCACAGGACATTTGATCGGGGGTTCCCAGAGGCAAAGCGGGGCGGTGGGGAAGGGTGACAGAGATGATGAGGCACAAGTGTGTGCTGAGGACCTGTGATTCGGCTTAGGTTGTTGAAGATGATGTAAGCTCCACAGAAGTCTAAATCGATGAGGATGCAAAGCAGAAAGATATAGGATGTTCTAATGCAGGGTTATGGCAATAAATTCACCTAAAATCAAAAATCCAAAAAGGGGTCCAGCATGACGGCATAAAGCTTTGGGGCTGAAAGAGATTAGAGAAGGTGAACTTCCAAGGATGGAAAATCACCTCAAAATGCCTACTCATGCTACAGGAATGTAGACCATTCCAAACAGATGAAGAGGAATACTACCAAGAGAACATGATCCGTCCTAAACCCATGAACCAGCGGAAAATGTTACCGTCCATGATGTTACTAGTAATCACCTTCATGAATAATCCAAACAGGCCCACGTTTTCCCAAGTTCAGGCAAAAGGTTGGTCCAAAAGTCCAATTCAGGGCCGGCCCTGTGGTGAAGCAGATAAGTTTCCACCTTCCGCTTCAGCACCCCGGCCTCACTCTTTCACATCACGGGTGCAGATCACATTAGCAGTGTTAGGAAATATAGATTTCATGGTACTCTGCGGACAAGGACCATAAATAAGTTGCAATTGTGAGGATAAGTTATCAAAACTCACCAGAAAAAGAGCCATTAGAATATTACAATCTATGAACGCATCTGGTACACTTCCCCAAAGGAAGAAGAAAGGAATACATGTGACCTGCCAAGGTGGAATTAGCAGAGTGCTAGGAGATGACACAATCATTGCACATCGGAGGATTGCCTGGGCAACTTCAACTTGGGAGGGAGTCCAGGGTTTTCTCAGGGGAAGGTCCACCCACTTGGCCATCTACACAAGGCATAAGAGATACAACCCAGGATAATCTTACAGGAAAGAAACCAGTGTCTAGAGAGAATGTAGCAGGCCTTTCAAAGTTCGAGGAGAAAGTTAGAAACTGACAAGAAATCTGGAAAAAGGAAAACTATCCTACCTGGAAAGGCTGAGGAGTCAGACTGGTCTGAGATGGCTCTGAAACTCTGTGTGCATAGAGGTTGTCAGGACAACTTAGAATTTTGAAGTGGTTTATGACATCACAGTGAACATGTCCACCAAGATGTCCGCATGGTTACAGTCTGAGGCTTGGCCTTGGCTAGACTATTAAAGGGAGAGACACCCAAAAACAGCTTTGATAAACAGAAAGTGGACACCAAAACTGGAGGAGATAGAACAGACTCTGATTCAAGGGGTAAGAAAGGAATCCTTGGCAAGAAGCGAGAATAGGGGACAAGAACTGACAGGAGATCATTTTCATGTATTCAAGTCTATGGGGAGGCCATGTTGATTCAAGCTTGAAACTTGATTGGAAACAAGAGGCCAGACTTGGGGCTCATCTGATCTACTTTGTCCTTTTGCCTTAAGCACAATCCAAAGTCAAGAATGATGTCTTGAGGACATTGAAGTGAATAACCGATGCCTGCTTTCCTAGGCCCAGGGCTTTCTTTGATGATCAGTCTGACTTTCCCTACCTCTGGTGGCACGGGGGCCGACTGGGTACACGCTAATGTGTTCCAAGAGATTTCTTGGAAACCTTGAAGGAATGGACCCCTGTCATGCTTGGGGTATGTCTCTTTGTTTGGAAGGACTCTACAAGGGTGCTGAAAAGCACCCTTTAGCGGAGAACTTAGTTCCTTTGTGAAGGCTGCCCTCCCAGTCTGGAGTGCTCACTTTGGCTCCAATGAAATTCTCTCCCCCTACCTCTTGCCACATAAGGATTATTGATTATGTGTTTTGACACCATATGTAAGGAAGTGGGCTGAAAATTAGAACATTACAATTGTGTTTCAAGAAAAATAAACAGGCAAGGTCTGAGGATTTAAGTCAAACAGATGGCACAGCCTATAGAAATAAGGTGAGCCCGTATCTAGACGGAATCTAGGCGAACGTTCAAGGATTGGGGGTCAAGTTCGAAACTTCCCAAATCCAGAAAATAGACAGAAAAATATCTTTCTTGGAGAGAAGAATTCATCAGATTTCTCTAATTTGTCTCGGAAACATTGTGTTCCTGAAAGGGGTTGCCAGGACCACCTCGAAGTTGGAGTTTCTGATCTCAGGATGTCAAACAAACCCAGATGACCACGTGTTCTCAGTGCTTATTTTGACCTCGGCTAGGATAGCAGAGATTCCTACAAGTTACCAGTGCAAATTCAAAGAAAACAAGCAAGAGTCACGAAAGCACTCACACCTCAGCCTAGAACACATGAGGTCATTAAAGAAATACAAAATGAATCACTTGGAATGAAGGAGAACGAACTGATTAGCATGTCTAAGGGAGACGGCTGAGAAAGACCATGACGAGTATACTATAGAAAAGAAAAAAAGGTCCCAGAAAATGGAAGGCCAACAGAAATCACATCTGAATAATCCACAATGAAAGATCATGTCCGTCTTTAGACAGACTCTGCTTGAACGTTTCAAAGTCAGAAAAATTCACAAGCCACAAAACAGCAGCGAAGGTCAAACCTGGGCTAACTGGGAAGGGTGAGTTATGAGACTGCTCCAAGCAGGCTCTGAAACCCTGTGTCCATGAAGCTTGCCAGGACAGCAGAGACACAATTATGACAAATCCTCTGAAATCACAGTGTAGACGAAAATCAACCTGGCCTTATCTACAGTGCCAGAGTTGGGCTCAAGTAGCATATTCAAGTCCCATTGCACTCAACTGCATCTTGCCAGTGGAACAAGAAAGGTGCCGGCCGGTGGTGCAGTGGTGAGGTCTGCACCTTCTGGTTTAGTGGCCCGGGTTCGGCCGATTGGAATACTGGGGGTGAGCCTGCTCACCACTGCTTCAGTCATTATGGGGAATACGTCCGAGGTAGTTCAGAGGCAGATGGGAAGGGACGTTAGACAGGGCCAGACTTCCACAGCAAATACAGGAGCATTGTCAGCAGTTGTGAGCTCAGTGATGCACTTCTGCCAAAACAAAACCAGTTAAAAGTTGCAAAGAATAGAAAAACTGAAGCTAAAAAAAAAAACCAGCTTGCTAGTGAGAAGAATAAGATCTTTATGAAGAACCTTAGCAAAACAGGTGAAAGCTATGTCAATCGCAAACTAGCATACGTTTGGGGAAAGAAATTCAAGGAGACACACGGAGAAAGAAGGATATTCCTGGATCTGGGAATGGAAGAATTAACACACTTGAAACGTCCATACTGGAGAAAGGAATCTCTGGATTCCATGAAATCCCAGTCAAAGTTGCAGCAATATTGGCCACAGAGATAGAAGAGAGAATCCGAAAGTTTCTAGCCAGCAACAAGAGACCCTGAGTAGGCAAAGGAATCCTCAGGAAAACGAAAAAGGCAGGACGTGTCACACTTTCTGATTTCAACATATAGGACGAAGCGCTATGTACCAAAACGGCACGGTCTGGGCCCAAAAACAGGCACGCAGACCCATGCAACAGAATCGACAGCCCACAGCCCAACTCAAATGCATATGTACATCCCATTTTGGTCCAGAAAGTCAAGAGGAGACAGTGGAGAAAGGAGAGTCTGTACAGTAAACGGTGCTGGGAAGCCTGCACAGCCACATGGACACAACGAGAGTAGACCATGCTCTTACACCTGGCACACACACCACCTCGAAATGGATTAAAGCCTTGAATGGCAAACTTGAAACCGTGAACCTTGTAGAAGAAGACCTAGGCAGAGTCTACTTTGCCATCTGTCTGAGCCCCCTATTTGGAAGAAGCATGTCGGACCGGGCAAGGGCAACAAAGCAAACAAGAAACAAATGGGACCACATCAAATGCGCACGCTTCTGCCCACTCAAGGAAACCATCGACTCAATGCAAAGAGAGCACAACAACCATGAGAGGCTGTTTGCAAAGCACACATAGGACAACGGTTGAAAAGCCCAAAGATAGAATCAACTTGCATGTCTCCACAAGAAAAAAAACAACAAGCCAATGACAACCTGGGCAAAAGATGGAAACAGAGATTGCTCCCAAGAAGATTGAAAGAGGGCGAACAGCTGCATGAAAACTTGTTCACCATCATTAAGTCTCAGGCCAATGCAAATCCAAACTGCAAGGACATAGCAGCTCACTGTGGTCAGAATGGCTATAAGGAAGCAGACAGGAAACAAGTGTCAGAGAGGAGGTGGAGAGAGTGGAAGCCTCCTGCACTGCTGGTGGGAGTGTAAAACGGTGCAGCCACTACTCCAAGCGGTGTGGAACTGCCTCAGAAATTTAAGAATCCGTGTCTCATATGATCCAGCTATTCCTCTGTGGTGTGTTTATCCAAAGAACCCGGAAACACTACTGCATAAAGACATGTGCACCGCTGAGTTCACCACTGCACTACTGCCACTATTGAAGACTTGGAAGCCGCCCTGGTGCCCAGCAACGGACAAATGCAGAAGGAAAATATGCTATAGCCACACAATGGCATACCACTCAGCCGGAACAAAGGATGCAATCCAGCCATTTGTGACCACCAGAATGGCTATGAGGGTTTTAGGAGAGGTGAATCAAGCCCCAGGGAGAAAGTCAAATACCATAGGATCTCACTTACAAGGAGAAGAATAAGCAAGCACTAAATAACAGGTGGCACGGGACATTTAATTGGGGGTTCCACACGTAAAGAGGGGCGGTGGGGGAGGGTGAAAGAGATGATGAGGCACAAGTGTGTGGTGAGGGCCTGTCATGAGGCTTACGCTGGTGCAGATGATGTAAGCTACGCAGAAGTCTAAATTGATGAGGATGCAAATCTGAAAGATAAAGGATGTTCTAATTCAGGGTTATGGCAATAAATTCACCAAAACTCAAAAATCCAAAAAGTGGTCCAGAATGACGGCATAAATCTTTGGGGGCTGAAAGAGATTAGAGAAGGTGAACTTCCAAGGATGGAAAATCACCTCAAAATGCTTACTGATGCTACAGAAAGGTAGACCATTCCAAACAGATGAAGAGCAATACTACCAAGAGAACATGATCCGTCCTAAACCCATGAACCAACGGAAAATGTTACCGTCCATGATTTTACTACTAATCACCTTCATGAATAATGCAAACAGGCCCACGTCTTCCCAATTCAGGCAAAAGGTTGGTCCAAAATTACAATTCAGGGCCATCTCTGTGATGGAGCGCATAAGTGCCCACGTTCCTCTTGGGCGGCCCAGGCCTCACTGTTTGACATCACGGGTGCAGATCACATTAGCAGTGTTAGGAAATATAGATTTCATGGTAATATGCGGACAGGGATGATAAATAAGTTGCAATTGTGAGGATACGTTATCAATACGCACCACAAAATGAACCATGAGAATATTACAATCTATGAACGAATCTGGTACACTTCCCCAAAGGAGAAAGGAAGGAAAACATGTGACCTGCCAAGGTGGAATATGCAGAGTGCTAGGAGATGACACAATCATTGCACATCACAGGATTGCCTGGGCAACTTCAACTTGGGAGGGAGTCCAGGGTTTTCTCAGGGGAAGGTCCACCCACTTGGCCATCTACACAAGGTGTAAGAGATACAACCCAGGATAATCTTACAGGAAAGAAACCAGTGTCTAGAGAGAATGTAGCAGGCCTTCAAAGTTCGAGAAGAAAGTTAGAAACTGACAAGAAATCCAGAGAAAGGAAAACTATCCTACCTGGAAAGGGTGAGGAGTCAGACTGGTCTGAGATGGCTCCGAAACTCTGTGCGCATGGAGGTTGTCAGGACAAGTTAGAATTTTGAGGTTTTTTTATGGCACCACAGTGACCATGTCCCCGTCGTTTTCTAACTTTCTCTTCTAACTTTGAAAAGGTCTACTACATTCTCTCTACACACAGGTATCTTTCCTTTAAGATTATTCTTGGTTTTATCTCTTATCTTTTGTGGATATGGTTAAACTGGTGGACTTTCCCCAGAGACAGTCATGGAGGCCATCCCAAGCTGAAGTTGCCCATTCAATTGCCTGATGCACAATGATCATGTGATCTCCCAGCAGTCTGACAATTCCACCTTGGCAAGTCACATGCTTTCATTCCTTCATCATTTGGGGAAGTGTACCTGATGCGTTCACAGATTGTAATATTCTCAAGGTTCACTTTCTGGTGTGTATTGATAAGGTCTCCTCACCATTTCTACTTGTTTATGTTCTCTGTGCCCATCAAACCGTGTAATCTGGATTTCCTAATGCTTGTAATATGGTCTACACCCGTGATGCTAACCTTTGAAACCCAGTCAACTCAAGCGGAACATGTGCACTTACACGCTACACCACAGGGCTGGCCCTGAATTGGACTTTTGGACCAAACTTTGGCCTGAACTTCGGAATATGTTGGCCTGCTTCGATCATTTGTGAAGGGAATCAGTAGTAACATCATGGATGGTAACATTTTCCATCGGGTCATGTGTTTGGCTCGGACAATGTTCTCTTGCTAGTATTCCTCTTCATCTCTTTGCAAAGGTCTACCTTTCAGTAGCATCATTAAGCATTTGGAGGTGATTGCCAATCGTTGGAAGCTCATCTTCTCTAATCTCTTTCAGCCTCCAAAGCTTTAGGCCGTAAATCTGCACCCCTCTTTGGAGTTTTGATTTTATGTGAATTGATTGTCATAACCCTACATTGTAAGATCCTATAGCTTTCAGATCTACATCCTCATAGATTTAGACTTCTGTGTAAGTTACATCATCTTCACCACCGTAAGCCTAATTACAGGCCCTCACCACACACTTGTGCCTAATCAGCTCTTTCTCCCTCCGGTGGCCGACCCCATTTCCCTCTGGGAACTACCAATCCTATGTCACGTGCTACCTGTTTGTTGGTCCATTTTTCCTCTTATCCTTGTGCATGAGATCCTGTGGTATTTGACCTTTCCCCAGGGCTTTTTTCAGTTCCCCTAATACCCTCAGGAGCCTTTCTGGTGTTCACAAATGGCGGCACTGCCTCCGTTCCTACAACTGAGTGTTATGCCATTGTGTGGCTATAGCCCATCTTCCTTCTTTTTCCGTCACATGATGGCCACCAGGGCGGCCTCGAAGTCTTGGATATCGGGAGTAAGGCTGTGGTGAGCACAGTGGTGCACGGATCTCTATGCGTTAGTGTTTCCAAGTTCTTTGGATAAATATGCTGCCAAGGACTACCTGGATCTTATGGTAGATGGATTCTGACATTTCTGAGGCTGTTCCACACAGCTTTGCCTAGTGGCTGCACCGGTTTACACTCCCACCATCAGTGCAGGAAGCTTCTCTTCTCTCCACCTCCTCTCCGAAACCTGTGGTTTCCTGTCTTCCTCCTTATAGCCCTCTGACCACTGTGAGCTGCTATCTCAGTGCCGTTCGGATTCACATTGACCAGAGACTTAATGATGATGAGCATGTTTTCATATAGCCTGTTGGCCATCTTTCTATCTTCCTGGGAGAAATGTCTGTTTCCATCTTTTTAACAGGTTGTATTGGGCTCGTTGTTTTTTTTTCCTCTGGAGACATATGAGTTCATTGGATCTTTTGGCTATTCACCTCTTCTCCAATGTGTGGTTTGCAAACATCCTGTCACAGTTGTTGTGCTGTCTTTGCATTGAGCCGATGGTGTTGTTGGCTGGGCAGAAGGTTCTGCGTTGGATGGAGTCCTGCTTGATTCTTGTTTCCTTTGTTGCCATTGCTCAGTCACACATGCTTCTTCCAAACAGGCAGCCAAGCCAGATGGCAAAGAGCAAGCTGCCTGCGTTTTCTCCTCGTAGTGTCACGGTTTCAAGTCTTCCATTCAAGGCCTGAATCCATTTCAAGGTGGTGTGTGTGCCTGGTGTAACATCATGGTCTACTCTCATTGTGTTACATGCGGCTGTGCAGTCTACCCAGCACCGTTTCTTGTCGAGACTCTACTTTCTCTGCTGTCTCCTCTTGGCTCCCTGGTCGTAAATGGGCTGTCCATGGATGTGTGAGTTGACCTCTGGGGTCTCGATTCTGTTGCATGGGTCTGTGTGCCTATTTTGGAGTCCAGGCTGTGCTGTTTCGGGACCCAGCTCTTTGTTCTATATGTGGCAATCAGAAAGGGTGATAATTGCTGCTTTGTTCTTTTTCCTCAGGATCCCTGTGTCTATTCAGTGTCCTTTGTTGTTGGATAGAAACTTTAGGATTCTCTCTCCTATTTGTGTGGGACAGATTGCTGCAACTTTGACTGGGACTGCATGGAATCCAGACATTGCTTTGTCGTCAAAAATAATCCATAACCAATCTATAAATGAAACTTTGGTGAGCTTACTCTGAGCTTAAATCTGAGGATTATAACC
Organism: Equus asinus; assembly: GCF_041296235.1. Taxonomy (NCBI): domain Eukaryota; kingdom Metazoa; phylum Chordata; class Mammalia; order Perissodactyla; family Equidae; genus Equus; species Equus asinus. Next base: position 12,432,251 of record NC_091818.1, on the reverse strand, counting down.
CGGGCATCAAACAAGTGGGGTGCACAGACTGGTTATATGCTCCCAGAGAGGATGTTTCACATAGGATTGAAATGTCCCATTTACAATAGTCACGAGACTACTCTGTTGGCACAGCGATTGATGGAAATAGCAGGTAGGTCTTCTGTCTCAGTGAACACAGCAGGTTGGCGGTCTGTTGCCTCCAGCTGACTGGTCACAGGTGGGCTGGGTGGTCAAAGGTGAGTGCAGCAATCTGTTCATTGCCTAGGACAAAATGCTTATCCCTAAGGAAATGTTAATGTTGGGGAAGTTGCACCTTTATCTTAAGGGCCATTGGAAATGTCTAAGCAGATATGCAATGCGTGCTAAATAGCCATAGTCAGGCCCTTTTGGAAAAAACAAAATCAGGCCGAATTAGGTCTATACCAAATGGCTTCCTCATATACTCCAATATATCCTATTGCTTCCCATTTTTATTTGTCAGCTTTCTGCCGTATGGACGTTTCAAGTGTGTCCGTTGTTCCATTCGAAGGGCATGGAATAGGCTTGCATTGCCTTGTGACTTGTGGAATTTCTTTCCCCAAAACTTTGCTAGTTTTTGGTTTCCATCGCTTTCTCCTGTTTGGCAAAGGTTATTCGTAGATATAATTTTCTTCTCACTGGCATGGGTCTTTTTTATTTTGAGGTTCAGCTTTTCTATTCTTTGCAACTTTTAATTGGTTTTGTTTTGGCAGATGTTTATGGCTGTGCTCAAATCTGCTGGCCATGCCGCTGTATTCTCTGAGGAAGAGTGGTGCTCTCTAAAGTCGCTTCCCATCTGCCTCTACACTAGGTCACACGCCTGGCACAGAATGGCTGGACGATCATTGAGGAGGCTGACCCCCAGGATTCCACGTCGCTGACCATGGGCTATCGACCCAAATGAAGTGGACTCCACACTGCCCCACTGGCCAGCCCCTTTCATGTTCCATTGGCAACCTGCAGTTGAGTGGAATGGGACTTGAATATGCTACTTGAGCCCAAATCTGGCCCTGTGTAGATGCGGCCAGCCTGTTTATCTGGCACACTGTGATGTCGGAGGATTTGTCAGAATCGTGTCTCCTCTGTCCAGTCTAGCTTCGTGGACACAGGCTTCAGAGCCTGCGGGGAGCAGTCTCATAACTCACCCTTCCCAGTTAGACCAGGTTTGACCTTCGCTGTAATTTTTGGGGTTGTGACTTTCTCAGACTTTCAAGCGTTCAAGCAGAATCTGTCTAAAGACTGACGTCTATCACTGTGGATTATTCACTTGTGATTTCTGTTGGCCTTCCATATGACAGGACCTTATTTTCTTTTCCATCGTCCAATCATCATGGTCTTTCTGAGGTATCTCCCTTTGGTATGCTTATCAGTGTGTTCTCCTTCATTCCAAGTTATGAATTTTGCATTTCTTTAATCACCTTAGGTTCTGTAGGCCGAGGTGTGAGTCCTTTCCTGATTGTAGGGCGTTGTCTTGGAATTTTTACAGGTCACTTGTAGGAATCTTTGCTATCCTGGTCGAGTTGACACTGCACTCTGAGAACTCGTGGTCATCTTGGCTGGTTTGACATTCTGAGATCAGAAACTCCAGATTCGTGGGGGTCCTGGCAACCGCCTTCACAGACAGTATGTTTCTGAGACAAGTTCGCAAAATCTGATGAACTCCTCTCTCCAGCTAACAGATTTTTCTGTCTCTTTTCTGGATTTGGGAAATTTCGAACTTAACCCCTGATCCTTGGGCGCTCCACCAGATTAGGTCTAGATACTGGCTTACTTTATTTCCACAGGGTTTTCTATTGGTTTGACTTACATCCTCAGCTCTGGCATGTGTAGTTTTCTTTAAATATAATGGTAGTGTTCTAATTTTCAGCCAACCCCCTTCCATATGGTGTCAAAACACAGAGTCAGTACTCCTTCTACGGCAAGAGATAATGGGAGAGAATTTCATTGGAGTCCAACTGAGCACGCTAGCCTGTGGGGGCAGCCTTGACACAGGAACGAAGCCCTCTGGAAAAGGGTGCTTTTCAGCACACTTCCAGTGCCCTTCCAAACCAGCAGACATACTCAAAGAATGATCGGCGTGCATTTCTTCAAGTCTTCAAAGAGATGTCTTGGGACACATTAGCATGTACCCAGTGGGCCCCCATGACTCCAGAGCTGTGGAAAGGGAGACTTCTCTTCAAAGCATGCTAGGGGCGCAGGACGGAGGCTTCGATTCTTCTCTTCAATGTCCTCAAGAGATCATTCTTGACTTTGGATTATGAGTAAGGCAGAAGGCCAACGTAGGACTGATAAGCGCCAAGTCCGGCCTCTTATTTCAAATCAAGTTTCAAGATTGAATCAGCACGGCCTCCCCATCTACTTGAGTAGATGACAATGTTCTCCTCTCAGCGCTTGTCCCTCTATTAGCGCTTCTTCCCAGTGATTCCTTTCTTATCCCTTGAATCAGCGTCTCTTTGATCTCTTCAAGTTTCTGTGCCTGGTTCCTGTTGGGAAAAGCTGTTTCTGGGTATCTCTCACTTCACTATCACAGCCTAGGCAAATACTCACCCGGGAAACATGCACCCATCTTTGGTGACATGTTCACCGTGATGTCATAAACACCCTCGGATTTTTCTAAGTTATCCTGACAACGTCCATGCACACAGTGTTTGAGAGCCATCTCATACCAGTCTGAAGACTCCATCTTTCCAGGTAGGATAGTTCTCCTTGTTCTGCATTTCTTATCAGTTTCTAAGATTCTCCTCGAACATTGAAAGGTCTACTACCTTCCCTCCAGAGACCGGTTTCTTTCCTTTAAGATTATCCTGGGTTTTACCTCTTACCTTTTGTGGATATGGCCAAATGGGTGGATTTTCCACAGAGAAAGTCCTGGAGTCCCTCCCAAGTTCAATTTGCCCAGGCAATCCTCTGACTCGTGTGATCACCTGGCAGTCTGACAATTCCACCTTGTCGGGTCACATGTCTTCCTTCCTTCATCATTTGGGGACGTGTACCTGATACGTTCATAGATTGTAATATTCTCATGGTTCCTTTTCTGGTGCGTATTGATAAGTTCTCCTCACAATTTCTACTTCTTTATGATCTCTGTGCCGACCAGACCATGAAATCTGGATTTCCCATTGCTATTAATCTGACCCCCACCCATGATGCTAGGCGGTGATGCCCGGGCCGCCCAAGAGGAACGTGGGCACTTACTTGCTACACCACAGTGCCAGACCTGAATTGGACTATTGGAGCAATCTTTCGCTGAACTTGGGAAGAAGCTGGCCTTTTTCGATCATTCCTGAAGGTAATTATTAGTGACCTCATAGAGGGTAACATTTTCCCTTGGTTCATGAGTTTAGCACGGAACACATTCTCTTTGTAGTATTCATCTTAATCTATTTGCAATGGTCGACCATTCTGTAGCATCATTAAGCATTTTGAGGAGCTTCACAATCCTTAGAAGTTCATCTCTCTAATCTCTTTCAGCATCAAAAGCTTTATGCTGCAAATATGCACGCCTTTTAGGATCTTTTCTTTCCCTCTGGGAACCACCAATCCAAAGGGAAGGCTGGTATCCAAAGCTAGAATGCTCAGTTTGGCAACAATGAAATTCTCTCCCCCATCCCTCGCCATAGAAGAGTATTGCTTATGTGCTTTGACACCATATGTGAGGAAGTTGACTGAAAATTAGAACATTACACTTATATTTAACGAAAAATAAACATGACAGAGATGACGATGTAAGTCGAACAACTAACAAATCCTACAGAAATAAAGTAAACCAGCATCCAGACGTAGTATACTGAAATGATCAAGGATCCAGGTTCCACTTTGAGCGTCCCCAAATTCAGAAAAGAGACATAAAAATATCTTACCTGTAGGGATGAATTCATCAGATTTGTCTAATTTGTCTCGGAAACATTATGTCCATATGGTGGTTGCCAGGGCAACCTAGAATTTGGAGATTCTGATCTCAGAATGTCAAACCAACAAAGATGACCTCGTGTTCTCAGTGCTCCATTGGACCTAGGCTGGATAGCAAAGATTCCTTTAAGTGAACGATTGAAATTCAAAGACAATACCCAAAAATCACGAAAGCGCTCACACGTCGGCCTAGAGAACATATGGTGACTAAAGAAATACAAAATTAATAACTTGAATGAAAGAGAAGGGACTGATAAGCATATCTATGGGAGACAGCTGAGAAAGACCATGACAATTGATGTGGATTAAGGCCACCCCAGCTCGAAAAGCCCAAGGTTATGTGGTGTACATGCAGAACTATATGACCCGGTGATTTTCTTTTGGTATGAATTAGAGGTGCCCCAGTGAGAGAAGCCCAGGTCATGCTCACCTACATGCCTATCTATGGGGCCAGTTTTGTATCTAGTGTTATATGACCACACAATAACAAGAACCCATCTGAACTGAAATCATTTAATGACGTTTACATCATATTTTCTTTTTCCATTAAAAATAAGTCATGTACACATGACTCATAAAATTAGCCCTTACCCTCAACTCAGGGCAGCAGCAGCAGCTCTTCGCTGCCCATGGGTTCTGTCCCCATGCATGCAGCTCTACACTGCCCATAGATCCTGTCCCCATGCAGCAACTCTTTACTGCCCATGGGTCCTGTCCCCATGTTATCCTGTAAAGTTCTCTAAATAAAAGAGCACCACTACCAGACGTTGAGAGTCCAAGAAATCTTTCAACTCTTCAGCTCGCTGAGTCTGCATCATATCTTGTGTCCTGTATGGGGAACTTGCTTCATCAGTTTTTGAGCTCGACTTCTGGTAAGTGCCCCTTTCTTCCTGGTGCCTCTCTCTTTTTCGAGGATGGATCTAAACTCACTTCTCCATCAGGAACTTTCTTGGTTAGCTCTATGAATCGATGTTTGTTGCCCATGGCTACTCTATGGGGCAAATCATGGCATCCAGCTTGAAGAGAATCAGTAGCTTTAGCCTCAGGGTGATGTAGCATGAATTGATCCATTCCTTCCTGAGTCTATCTCTAATATATAAATATTACCTGGGCATGCATAGGCCACTTAAGTCATTAGGATGGTTGGCAATCTGCAAGACTCCGGTGGAAGGTTTCTTCTCCTAAGGCTGGATTGGGATACCTCCCATGGCACCTGACCAGGCTCTGAACTGTGCAAATGTCCCAATCGGGAATCGAGTTCAAGGAAACTACCAAAGTCTAACCTTTTCTTGAGTAAGGGAAACCCTTCTTCAGAGAATGACTCCAACATGCAATTGGGTAGAATGTCCCTCAGAGCGGCGGAAAATTCCTCACACTTTTTCTCCATTATGTTCTCTCTTAAACTTCTCCTTTTGTCTCAGGGACCATTCACCAGGCACCTATTACTGCCAGGCAGAATAGGAAAGATGTTCACCAGGCACCTGTTACTGCCAGGCATCCGAGGGAAGGTATACAAGGGATGCAATGCTGGCAGACACCCCCGCCAGCCCTTGCTATAGGAACCCCACAGTAGGAACAACAGGTGGGATGCTGCCGTAGGTTCAGGGGGCATTTTCAAGGTAATGGACGTGTCTCTTTCATCTTTGTTAGAGATACAATGGCCATTTTCGTCTCCTTTTGAGCTTTGCAACCGGGAAACAAAGAAATCTTTCAAAAGTCAAGTCCTCCAACACTGGGAGCCCCAACTTTGGCTTTCTGGGCCTGATCACCCTGGCGACCCCAAGTAGGGTACCCTCTGTTGGCGGTTGACTCATTGAGTATTTTAGTCACCTACTGAGTTGGCTATGAGGGTAGGAAATCTGTGATTTTTTCCTGTGAACAGTCGTGCTATGGTAGTGTGCCACAGCACGGGAACTGTTGTGTGACTCTTATCTTGAGAACCCTCTGAGCGGCCATGAGGGTGAGGTCTGGTGTCTTCTATTCCTTTCTTTGTTTTGGTCATCATCTCCTCTGTTGTCACCAAGTCGAGGTTAAGATCAGGCTGGACCTGATCAGAACCTGCACCTTCTGTGAAATCGAAAAACTTGAAAACATTTTTCAAGGGACTAAACTCTCAACCCGGGTACTTGGAGCCACGGCCCCCAGTCAGTTCCAGGCCTTTGTAGGCACTCCACCCTTCTCCACTCCACTGTCAGTCGCACTCCACTGTCATGGCTTTACTGCCATGGGGAATGCCATAAGCATCCCCAGAGACTCACCACTCAGGGTCATTCCAACTAATTAGAAACACTTTCAATTGTCTGGATTATGGCACAGAAACTGCAGCTGGGAGAAAGTTTGTGAGGTTTCTCTGTGCCTTTATGGTGCAGTTGGACAGGTAGATCAACCTAGAACGTCCTTCAAGTTACAGTCCAGTTTCTGAGAAATCAAGAGCAACCGTCCTTAGAAAGTCCTTGCAAGACTGGAAAGACAGTTCTAGAGGCAGCTCAGTTTCGACCTAGTTCCTTTATCATGAAAAGGATTATCATCCCCCCTCTCCAGGAACTACTATCTAGCCAATCACTCAGTCTTAAGACTCAAAAAAAAAAAAAAAAGAAAGGAGGGGAAAGGATAAATGGCCATAAGTGTGTCATTGCAAAAAGTATAGCATCTAGAGAGTCTTCTCCATAAGCATTAGTAAAAAGGCTCAAAACAAAGTTTAGATTCATAACTGGTGAGCTTTATATTATTGTACCTGATTCACGGCAGTAGCTTTTAAAACAATAGTTGTACAGTCTCTGTGTATGTGTGTCTATGTGTACGTTATACATGTGATATTTTTACCCCTGGATGGTATGGCCAAAATTAAGATATGTTTAGTTGGCTGAAAGTAAGTGCTTTCATAAATTCTAAATGTAGTAGAAATTAACTCAGTGCCTTTCAAAGTTAACATCATGTGAATTAACCTTTGGTAAATGAAAGTTTCTTTAAGTTTGTTGGTTTGATTGAAAATAGTCTTGTTGTCAGAGTTGTCAGTATTTGCATAGGATGCAGGCATTCAGCCTCGGTTTACTAGTGATATAAGTTCACGTTGTCTGTTAAATTTGTCAGCAAAATAATATATTTAAATGATGACCAGTTTTGTCTAATGCCTCATGAGGTTTCCGTAGGTAATCTGAACATAATTGTTGGAAACAAATGGTGTAAATACATAAAACTCATAAAAGTGAATACAATAACATTTATGGTCTCTATACTTGGGGGAAAAAAACAGCTTTAAATTCTTTTGGTAACAATCTTGAATTTTGCCAAGTAAAGTTAAATAATAAATATCTGAATATCTGGATCATTTTTGGATAGGATGAAACACTGAATCATTATTAATAAACATATCTAAGTTATCTACTTTTGGCTTCTTATGGAAGAGGCTAAAAGCGTGTGGGTGTATTAAAAAGCATGCCGTGTGTTTAGTTGTAAAGCGGCGTGTTTCTAAACTTAGGAAGTGTTTAGAATGCTGATATAAAAGACAATCCATAATTGTTTACCTTTTTAGTGTTTACTAGGTCTGTTAAGGGTTAAAGTTCTAATTACCTTATGGAATTAAACCTACTGGAAACTACTAAGGAAAAGAGCTTTGTATTCAAGGAGGTTAAAATGGATGTTTTCAGTAAAAAAGGTATAAAGAATGGAAATATTTTTGTTTGATGGGTTAAGAAAGATAAATTTGCTTGATGTACTAGAAAGGAAAAAACAAAGACGTTGGGTCAAATTCTGAAAACAAAAAAGAAACTTGTAGAAGGTTTGTGAAGGAGAAATTCTGAAAGGAGTTTTATGCCTGGTCAAGTAGACTAAAGTAAGTTCAATTAAGTGCATGAGTTTGAAAGTTCAAAATAAGTAGGTGCAGAAATTCAAGTTTGGTTTTCTCTAAAAGGATACATTTTCTTGAACTTTTGATCTGCTCTTGGTAAAGAGGTCTTAAAAGCTGTTCCTTTGAGTAAGTCTACGTAAGAGACAAATCTGTTTTGTGAAAATAATGACTGAGGTCACTCTTAAGGTTTTTGACTCTGTTATCACTTTGAATAGATACCCGAGCATTGCTTCACAGCGAGTGTTGCTTTCTATTTGAACAAGCATTTGAAAAGCTTTTCATATGTTTTGACAAGCTTCTCCCTCAAAAATATTCAAATGCTGAATGAAGGCTTTCTTTTGACCTGGTAGGCAGAAGAAAAATTACTCTGAGGATTTTTAGAGGGCCCCTGAGACTTCTCGAAGACATTTGCTCTCTCTTCCTATAAGAAGGAAGATATTAAACTAATTAGGCTTACTTGGTCTATTAAATTACATGGGAAACATTGTGAAATAAGTGATGATAGACTTCCTTAGGTGGTATAAGATGGGTAAATGCTATTAATATAGGTGTCTTAAAATTATATAACATTCCTAAGAGTGTGATCTTTCCTGGTTAACAGTCATAAGTCCAATTATTATCAGCAAGTGTTATATGTCACTGAAGTAGCCAGGTTTCTTTGTCAATTGCCCTTTTGAGTCCTTTGTCCATTTCCAGGTAGTTGTTGTTTTACTCTGATGCTTTTTTCTTTTGTAAATATGCTTCATCTTCCCAGAAATTCCAGGAAAGGGTTCTGACACAAAGTTTCTAAATGACAGGTTTCTGATAAACTTTCAGATTGTAAAACTGAACGGAGTAAGAAATTACAGAATTCTAACAGAAACTAAGCTCATCGATCTCCTAACAGAAAACTCAGCTCAAGAATTCATTATACAGGACTGTGTGAACTGATGAGGATGGTTGTAATTTTTTAGAACTTCTGTTTGAAATATTGTTGAGTTTTGATGTGTTGTTTTGTTTTCTCATAATGAAGGAAAGCTTTTTCTCTTTTCCCTTATGCTAACAATGACCTACAGCCTTTTGGTGAAATTATACCTTCATGAGCAAAACTGAAACATTTATCTTTTTCTCCCTACCTTATCCCTAAGGAATTTGGAAACCCTTTGTCACTGAGTATGGTTATTTAGTGGCAATATTTGCATAAGTTCCATAAGAATCTGTTCACCTTATAACAGGCCACATTGGTTATACTACCAAGGCTTTGACTGGAATGTCATATTTGAAACATACAGGCTCAGATATGACAAGACAGCATTTCAGGAACAAAGATTGGACTTTCTGGAATACAGTCCCTAGGAAACATGGGCCTGGTACCTTGTTTACAGAGATTCTGGCAATCTTGCCCGGTCGCTAAGGAAGCTTGCTTATCTGCCAGGTGCAAGGAACCTCCGAATATTTTGGTGGACCTCAAAGAGAACTCAACTCACATCTGTAGGTACTGCAGGCCAAATCTGATGGCAAGTCCTTGGCTTGGCTTTTCTGGCATCTAGAGGCCTTCACAGATCAATGTGAGATTACTCTCCCTGGGGCAGCCCCAATTCATATTAGAAAAATATCCACCAGCTCATGTAGTTTGGCATGTAGCCCAGGTCACCTTGGGCTTCTCTAGCTTGGGCAGCATTAATCCACATCATAAACCACCCCTGAACCCATTATGACCGGAAATCTTTGGGGATATGAATGATGGTCAGTCTTCTGTAACTACTTCTGGCTGTACAAGGTCATAGAGCTGCCCCAAAATGGGGCCATAGGTACAGGTAGGAAGTTCAGTGGACCAGAAGTCTTCACCGGTGGAGTTCAAGGGTGACAAGTTGTACAGAGCCTCTGGAGACGAGAGAATCCTTTGACGAGAGGTGGTCCAGGCGGTGAAACATTTTTGACATGCTAAAGACAAACAACGAAAGAGACAACAAATTATAATAAGAAATACAAGCAGTATGTTTAACCCAATGAATAATATTTTGAAGTACTGCAGAAACCTGGTTCTGACTAGGAGTTCAACCAGTCGTTTACAGTTAGGGTTGGTCAGACATGGATCTAATTTGGTGGCTGGGATAGGAAGCCAGAAATATTTTGATGGTAGTCAGGAATATAGACACAACATTGTTTTTATAATGACACTGGTGCCCCCTTGTGCTGCTGTCAAGACATCCAGTGCCATTTGGATTTAGAGGACTGCCTTACACACTTGGGATACTTCTAAATTGAGCAGCGAAATGCTATGTTGTGTATCATTTAATGCCTTCATAGTAAATTTGTTTAGGACTTCCGTGTGCAAGATGATATTTTCGATTCCTAATTGGGGAAGGAAAATTGCGGAAAGATGGTCATACCAGTGGAAGACAGAGCGGGTCCAGTGCTGTTGCACGTTGGGTAGCTTAGCAGGAGGAGATATAGTAAATGTAGTTCTACCTTGCATCCAGACAAAGCCTAGGGTGCATCATCCAATCCATCCAGGTGGCAGCCAAGGTAATAAATTGGAGCCACATATCCACTGAGCACCGTTAGCGGCTAACCAATGCATTCTGGGCTGTCTATCCCAGTCAGTCCCAAACTAACCTGCATTTTTTTTTAAGGCTATGACATAAGAACACATATAAAAGGGATTTTTTCCCAAGGTCAGCTGCTATTAGGCCATGTATCACAGGTGTGGTTGGTTTCTTCCCAACAGAGAGCGGCCTTTTACTGAGTTGCCCACTAGTAGGAGTGAACCAAATATATTCGTCACAAATTTGATATGGTCCATCCTGTGTGTATCGATAAGTTGGGGACTTTACTGTTGGAACTTGTTTTGTTTGATACACCTGTGACAAGGCAAATCTAGTTAGTATTTGGACAGTAGTATTGAAGGAAAATGTTTGATTGTGGCCAGGGAACTCCGAGGTGTCAGATAGATGGCCACAAGGAGACATTACGATTAGTAATAGATGAATCTTGCAGAAGAAAAGAGCTAGAATCTAGTATCCATGAATGGCTACTGTAGCTTCTACAGAAGCGTAATTTTTGCTCTCTTAAATCATCCTCATTTTTACAAAAGATAGCCAAATTATGATTAACACGTTTGCAAATAAAGTGTAGTTTCAATACAACTTGCTCCAATTATTTACATAAGAGCAGAAAGAATCGGAATTGCTTATACAGGTTTTTAAAAATCTGCTTTGCTGGAATTTTTTCTGAGGAGTCTCAGATTGAACTGTGAAGGCCTCTAGAGGCCAGAAAAGCCAAGCCAAGGACTTGCCATCAGATTTGGCCTGCAGTACCTACAGATTTGAGTTGAGTTCTCTTTGAGGTCACCCAAAATATTTGGAGGTTCCCTGCACCTGCCAGATAAGCAAGATTCCTTAGTGACCGGGCAAGATTGCCAGAATCTCTGTAAACAAGGTACCAGGCCCATGTTTCCAAGTGGCTGTATTCCAGAAAGTCCAATCTTTGTTCCTGAAATGCTGTCTTGTCATATCTGAGCCTGTATGTTACAAATATGACATTGCAGTCAAAGCCTTGGTAATATAACCAATGTGTCTTGTTATAAAGAGAACAGATTCTTATGGAACTTATGCAAATATTGCAACGAAATGACCATACTCAGTCACAAAGGGTTTCCAAATTCTCGAGGGATAAGGTAGGCAGAAAAAGATAAATGTTTCAGTTTTGCTCATAACGGTATAATTTCACCAAATGGCTGTAAGTTATAGTTAGCATAAGAGAAAAGAGAAAAAGATTTCCTTCATTATGAGAAAACAAAACAACACATCAAAACTCAACAATATTTCAAACGGAAGTCCTAAAAATTTGTAATCGTCCTAATCAGTGCACACAGTCCTGTATAATCAATTCTTGAGCTGAATCTTCTGTTAGCAGATCGATGAGCATAGTTTCTGTTAGAATTCTGTCATTTCTTACTCCGTTCAGTTTTACAATCTGAAGGTTTATCAGAACCCTGTCGTTTAGACTCTTTGTGTCAGAACCCTTTCCAGGAATTTCTCGGAAGCTGAAACATATTTGCAAAAGGAAAAAGCATCAGAGTAAAACAACAACTATCTGCAAATGGACAAAGAACTCAAAAGGGCAATTGGCAAAGAAACTTGACTACTTCTGTGACATATAATAGTGCCAGATAATAAGTGAACTTATCACTGATAACCAGGGCAGACCAGAATTTTACGAATGCTATCTAATTTTGAGACATCTATATTAATAACATTTACCCATCAAATACCAGGTAAGAAAGTCTATTGTCACTTATTTCACAATGTTTCCCATTTAATTTAATAGACCAAATAAGCCAAATTACTTTAGCATTTTTCTCCTTGTAGGAAGAGAGAGCAAATTTTTTGAGAAGTCTCAGGGACCCTCTGAAAATCCTCAGAGTAATCATTCTTCTGTCTACCAGGTCTAAAGAACGCCTTCATTCAGGATTTGAATATTTTTGAGGAGAAGCTTGTCACAAAATATCAAAAGTTTTTAAAATGTTGTTCAAATAGCAAACAACACTCACTGTGAAACAATGCTCAGGTATCCATTCAAAGTGATAACAGAAAGAGTCAAAAATATTAAGAGTAACCTCAGCCATTATTTTCACAAAACAGATTTGTCTCTTAGGTAGACGTACTCAAAGGAACAGCTCTTACATCCTCTTTACCAAGAGCAGATCAAAAGTTCAAGAAAATGTATCCTTTTAGAGAAAACCAAATTTGAATTTTTGCACCTACTTATGTTTCACATTCAAACTCATTCACTTAATTGAACTTACTTTAGTCTACTTGAGCAGGCATAAAACTCATTTCAGAATTCCTCTTTCACAAACCTTCTACATCTTTCTTTTTCATTTTCAGTACTTGTCCCAAAGTCTTTCTTTTTTCCTTTCTAGTACATCAGGAGCAATTTATCTGTCTTAACCCCTCAAACAAAAATATTTCCATTCTTTATACCTTTTTTACTGAAAACATACATTTTAACTTCCTTGAATACAGAGCTCTTTTGCTTAGTAATTTCCAGTAGCTTTAATTCCATAGGTTAGTTAGAACCTTTAACGCTTAACGGACCTAGTAAACACTAAAAAGGTAAACGATTATGAAATGTCTTTTATATCAGTATTCTAAACACTTCACAACTTAAGAAACATGCCACTTCACAATAAAACACAAGGCATGCTTTTTGATACACCCAAACGCTTTTAGCCTCTTCAATAAGAAGCCAAAAGTAGATAACATAGATATGTTTAACAATAATGTGTGAGTGTTCCATTCTATCCAAAAGTGACCCGCATATTCATCTTTTTATCATTTAACTTAACTTGGCAAAACTCAAGATTGTTACCAAAAAGGATTTCGAAGCTGTTTTTTTTCCCCAAGTATACAGACCATAAAAGTTATTGTACTCACTTTTATGAGTTTTATGTATTTAAACCATTTGTTTCCAACAATTATATTCAGATTACTACGGAAACCTCATGAGGCATTAGACAAAACTGGTCATCATTTAAAGCTATTATTTTGCTGACAAATTTAACAGACAACGTGAACTTATATGACTAGTAAACCGAGTCTGAATGCCTGCATCGTATGCAAATACTGACAACTCTGACAAGAAGACAATTTTCAATGAAACCAACAAACTTAAAGAAGCTTTCATTTACCAAAGGTTAATTCACATCACGTTAACTTTGAAAGTCACTCTGTTAATTTTGACTACATTTAGAATTTAAGAAAGCACTACTTTAAGCCAACTAAACAGAGATCTTAATTTTGGCCAGACCATCCAGGGGTTAAAATATCACACGTATAATGTACACATAGACACGTATACACAGAGACTGTACAACTATTGTTTTAAAAACTACTGCCATGAATCAGGTACAATAATATAAAGCTCACCAGTTACAAATCAAAACTTTGTTTTGAGCCTTTTTACTAATACTTATGGAGCAGACCCTCAAGATGCTAGACTTTTTGCAAGGGCACACTTATGGCCATTTATCCTTTCCCCTCCTTTTTTTTTTCAGTCTTAAGAAAGAGTGATATACTAGATAGTAGTTCCTGGAGGGGGGGAAGATAATCCTTGTCATGGTAAAGGAACAAGGTGGAATCTGAACTGCCTCTAGAACTGTATTTCCAGTCTTGCAAGGATTTTGTAAGGACAGTTGCTCTTGATTTCTCAGAAACTGGACTGTAACTTGAAGGACATTCTAGGTTGATCTACCTGTCCAACTGCACCAGAAAGGCAGAGAGAAACATCACACATTTTCTACCAGCTGGAGTTTCTGGGGCATAACCCATACAATTGAAAGTGTTCCTAATTAGTTAGAATGACCCTGAGTGATGAGTCTTAAGGGATGCTTATCTCATTCCCCACGGCAGTAAAGCCAGTGTCCGACTGACAGTGAAGTGGAGAAGGGTCGAATGCATACAAAGGGCTTGAACTGGCTGGAGGCCGGGGCTCCCAGTTCAACCCGGGTTGAGAATGAAGTTCCTTGCAAAAGGTTTTCAAGTCTTCCGATTTTACAGAAGTTCCAGGTTCTGGTCAAGTCCAGCCTGAACTTAACCAAGACGTGGTGACAACAGAGGACATGATGAGCAAAACAAAGAAAGGAAATGAAGACATCAGACCTCACCCTCATGGCCGCTTAAAGAGGGTTATCAAGAGAAGACTCACTCAACAGTTCCCGTGCTGGGGCACACTACTGTAGCATGACAGTTCACAGAATAAATCCCAGGTCTGCTACCCTCATAGCCAACTCAGTAGGTGACTAAAACACTCAATGAGTCAACCCCCAAGAGAGGGCACCCTACTGGGGCTTTCCGGGGTGATCAGGCCCAGAAATGCCAAGTTTGGGCTCCCAGGGGTGGAGGCCATGACTGTTGACAGATTTCTTTGCTTCCCTGTTGCAAAGCTCAAAAGGAGACGAAAATCGCCATTGCAACTCTAAGAAAGATGAAAGAGACAGGTCCATTACCTTGAAAATCCCCCCTGAACCTGGGGCAGCATCCTACCTGTCATTCCTACTGTGGGGTTCCTATAACAAGGGGTGATTGGGGTGTCCCCCAGCATTGCATCCATTGCATATCTTCCCTGGTATGCCTGGAAGTTACAGGTGCCTGGTGAACATCCTTCCTATTCTACCTGGCAGTAATAGTTGCCTGATGAATGGTCCCCAAGACAAAGGGAGAAGTTCAAGAGAGAACAGGATGGAGAAAATTAGTGAGGCATTTTCTGCCGCTCTGGGGGACATTCTACCCAATTGCGTGTTGGAGGCATTCTCCGAGAAGGGCTTCCCATATGCAACCAAAGGTTAGACTTTGGTACTTTCTTTGAACTGGAGTCCCAATTGGGACATTCACACAGTTCAGAGCATGGTCAGGTGCCATGGGAGGTATCCTAATCCAAGCTTAGGAAAAGGAACCTTACAGGGGAGTCTTGCAGATTGCTGACCATCCTAATGACTTAAGTGGCCGACCCGTGCCCACCTAAAATTTGTTTATTAGAGATAGGGTCAGGAAGGAATGGAGTAATTCACTCTACATCGCCTTTAGGCTTAAGGTACTGATTCTCTTCAAGCTGAATGCCATGATTTGCCCCATAGAGTAGCCATGGGCAGCAAACGTGGATTCTTACACCTATCCAAGACAGTTCCTGATGGAGAAGTGAATTTAGATCCATCCTCGAAACAGAGAGAGGCACAAGGAAGAAAAGGGCACTTACCAGAAGTTGAGCTCAGAAACCGATGAAGCAAATTCCCGGTAGGGGGGCCACAATATATGATGGTGGGTCAGCGAGCTGATGAGTCGGAAGAAAGATTTCTTGGTCTCTCAAGGCCTGGCAGAGGTGCTCTTTTATTTAGAGAATGGTACAGGATAACATAGGGACAGGACCCATGGGGAGTAAAGAGTTGCTTCCTGGGGACAGGACCTATGGGTAGTGAAGAGCTGCAGGCATGGGAACTGGACGCACGGGCAGTGAATAGCTGCTGCTGCTGCATGGGGAAAGGAGCCATGGGCAGTCAGATGTCCTGCCGCTGCCCTGAGTTGAGGGTAAGGGCAAATTTTATAAGGCATGGGTACGTGACATTTTTACTGGAAAAAGAAAAGATGATGTAAAAAGCCATTAAATGACTTCAGTACAGAATGGAGTCTGGTTATTGTGTGGTCGTATAACATTAGATAGTAATTTGGCCTTATAGATAGGCATGTAGGTGAGCATCACCTGGGCTTCTCTCACTGGGGCACCTCTAATTCATACCAAAAAAAATTCACCGGATCATATGCTTTGACATGTAGGCCAGGTAACCTTGGGCTTTTCGAGCTGGGGCAGCCTTAATCCACATCAATCGTCATTGTCTTTCTCAGCTATCTCCCATAGATACGCTTATCAGTCCATTCTCCTTCATTCCAAGTTATGAGTTTTGTGATTCTTTAATCACCATATGTTCTCTAGGCTGATGTGTGATTGTTTTCATGATTGTTGGGCATTGCCTTCGAATTTCCATCGTTCACTTGAAGGAATCTTTGCTATCCTAGCCTAGGTCCAATTGAGCACTGAGAACACGAGGTGATCTTGGTTGGTTTGACATTCTGAGATCAGAAACTCCAAATTCTAGGTTGTCCAGGCAACCACCTTATGGACATAATGTTTCTGAGACAAATTAGAGAAATCTGATGAATTCCTGTCTCCAGGTAAGATATTTTTATGTCTCTTTTCTAAATTTGGGAAGGCTGGAACTTGACCCTGGAACCATGGTCCTCCTAGTAGATTACGTCTAGATACGGCTTTACTTTATTTCTGTAGGGTTTGTAAGTTGTTTGATTTACACCCTAAGCTCTGGCATGTTTATTTTTCATTAAATATAAGTGTAATGTTCTAATTTTCAGCCAACTTCCTCACATATGCTGTCAAAACACATAGTCAATAATCTTCTATGGCCAGAGATGGGAGAGAATTTCACTGGTGCCAAACTGCGCATTCTAGCTTTGGATGTCAGTCTTCACTTTGGATTGGTGATTCCCAGAGGGAATGAAAAAATCCAAAAAGGCGTGCTGATTTGGGGCATAAAGGATTTGAGGCTGAAAGAGATTAGAGAAGATGAACTTCCAAGGACTGTGAATCTCCTCCAAATGCTTAATGATGCTACAGAAAGTGGACCATTGCAAATAGATTATGGGGAATACTATGAAGAGAATGTGTTCCGTGCTAAACAGATGAACCAAGGGAAAATGTTACCGTCTATGATGTTATGAGTAATTACATTCACGAATAATCACAGCAGGCCATCTTCTTCCCAGTTCAGGAAAAATATTGGTCCACAAGTAAAATTCAGGGCCAGCCATGTGTTCAGGAGTGTAAGTGCCCACATTCCTATTGGGTGGCCTGGGATTCATGGATTCGCATCACTGGTGCTGATCAGATTAGTAACGTTGGGAAAGATAGATTTCATGGTATGGTGTGTACAGAGATCACAAAGAAGTCAATTTTGTGAGCATACGTTAGAGATAGGCAATAGGAAAAAAACATGAAAATATTGCAATCTATGACACATCTGGTACACTTCCCTAAATACAGACTGAAGGAAGTGATGTGACCTCCATAGGTAGAATTGGCGGACTGCATGAGATGACACGATCATTGCACATCAGAGGCTTGAGTGGGCAACTTCAACTTTGGATGGACTCCAGGACTTTCACTGGGGAAAGTCTACACATTCGGCCATATTCACAAAATGTAACAGATAAAACCCAGGATAAACTTAAAGTAAAGAAACCATGTCTAGAGAGAATGTAGTAGACATTTAAAAGTTCAAGGATAAAGTTAGAAACCCACAAGAAATCCAGGAAATGGAAAACTATTCAAGCTGGAAAGGGAGAGTAGTCATGTGCATAGAAGATGCTGGGACAACTTAGAAGTTTGAGGGAGTTTATGACATCACAGTGAACATGTCACCTAAGATGGCCTCATGGTTATAGTCTGAGGATTGTCCTAGGCTACGATACTCAAGTTAGAGATACCCAGAAGAGAATTTAAAAACAGAAACCAGGCACTGAAACTTGAAGAGAGAGAATACACGCTGATTAAAGGGGTAAGAAAGAAGTCATTGTGAGGAAGCAATAATAGGGGACAAGCGCTGAGTGGAGAACATTGTAATCTACTCAAGTGTATGGGGAGGCCATGTTGATGCAAGCTTGAAACTTGATTTGAAACCAGAGGCTGGACTTGGGGCTTATCAGACCTACATTGTCCTTCTGCCTTAATCATAATCCAAAATTAACAATGATCTCCTGAGGACACAGTAGACAATGATTGATGGTTCCTTTCCTATGCCCCTAGCATTCATTGAAGAGAAGTCTCACTTTCCATAGCTCTGGCATTACAGAGGCCCATTGGGTACATGCTAATGTGTCACAAGTTATCTCTGTGAACACTTGAAGGAATGGACCCCCGTCATGCTTTGTTTATGTCCCATTGTTTGACAGGGCTCCAGAATTGAGCTGAGAAGCACCCTATTCCAGACGGCTTCATTGCTTTGTGAGGGCTGCCCTACCAGGCTAGTATGCTTGGTTTGGCTTCAATGAAATTCTCTCCCCGTATCTCTTGAAGTAGAATTATTATTAATATCGTGTATTGACAGCATATGTAAGGAGGTTGGCTCAAAATTAGAACATTACAATTATGTTTAGAGAAAAATAAACATGCCAGAGCTGAGGATGTAAATCGAACAAGTAAAACACTCTATAGAAATATAGTAAGCCAGTATCTAGACGTAATCTACTGGAACACTCAAGGATCGGGAGTAAAGTTCGAAACTTCCCAAATCCAGAAATGAGACAGAAAAGTATCTTACCTGGAGCGGAGTTCATCAGATTTCTCTAATATGTCTCGGAAACATAATGTCCGTGAAGGCGGTTGCCAGCACAACCTCCAATCTGGAGTTTCTCATCTCAGAATGTCAAAGCAACCAAGACGACCACGTGTTCTCAGGGCTCAGTGTCACCTCGGCCAGGATAGCAGTTTCCTACAGGTGACAGATGGAAATTCCAAGACAACACGCAAAAATCACGAAAAGACTCAGACCTCGGCATACAGAACATATGGTGATTACAGAAATACAAAAGTCATAGCTTGCAATGAAGGATAACGGACTGATAAGCATATCGAAGAGAGATAGGTCAGAAAGACCATAATGATTAGACTTTGGAAAAGAGAAAAAAATCCCTGAAAATGGAAGGCCAATAGAAATCACATCTGAATAATCCACAGTGAAAGACTTCAGTCATTAGACAGACTCTGACTGGACGTTTGAAAGTCCGAGAAAGTCACAAAGCCAAAAACTGCAGCGAAGGTCAAACCTGGACTAACTGGAAGGGTGAGTTATGGGACTGCTCCACGCGGGCTCTGAAAGCCTGCATCCAGGAAGCTAGACAGGACAGCAGACACACGATTCTGACAAATCCTCCGACATCACAGAGGGCCAGAAAAAGAAGCTGGCCTCATCTACACAGGGCCAGAGGTGGGCTCAAGTAGCATATTCAAGTCACGTCCCACTCAACTGCAGGTTGCCAATGGAACACGAAAGGGGCTGGCCAGTGGGGAAGTGGTGAAGTCCGCGCATTCTGGTTTGGGAGCCCTGCTTCGGCCACATGGAATCCTGCAGGTGAGCATCCTCACGGCTCGTCCAGCCATTCTGGGGCAGATGTGTGAGGTAGTGTAGAGGTAGATGGGAAGCGACATTAGACAGCTCCACTCTTCCACAGCAAATACAGCAGCATGGCCCGCAGATGTGAGCGCAGCTGTAAACTTCTGCCAAAACAAAGCCAATTGAAAGTTGCAAAGAAATGAGAAATTGAACCTCAAAAAAGAAAGCATGCCAGTAAGAAGTAAAAGATATCTAGCAATAACCTTGGCCAAACAGGAGAAAGCTATGGAAACCGAAATCCAGCAAAGATTCTGGGGAAGAAACTCCAGAAGACACAAGGAGACGGAAGCCTATTCCGTGTTCTTCGAATGGAAGAACTAACACACTTGAAGCGTCCATACCACATAAAGCCATCTCTGGATTCCATGCAGTCCCAGTCAAAGTCGCAGCACTATTTCCCACAGAAATGGAAGAGAGAATCCTAGAGTTTCTATCCCGCAACAAAAGACACTGAATAGCCAAAGGAATACTGAGGAAAACGAACAAAGCAGCAGGCATCACACTTTCTGATTTCAAGATATAGGACGAAGTGTTAGGTACGGAAACAGCACAGCCTGGCGCCCAAAAGAGGCGCACAGACCCATGGAACAGAATCGACAGCCCAGAGGTCAACTGACACACATATGGACAGCCCATTTTCGACCAGGGAGCCAAGAGGAGACAGCAGAGAAAGGAGAGTCTCGACAAGAAATGGTGCTGGGAAGACAGCACAGCCACATGGAACACAGTGAGAGTAGACCGTGATGTTACACCAGGGACACACACCACCTCGAAATGGATTAAAGCCTTGAACAGAAGACTTGAAAACGTGCAGCTTCTAGGAGAAAACGCAGGCAGCTTGCTCTTTGCCATCTGGCTTAGCCACCTGTTTGGAAGAAGCATGTGTGGCCGGGCAAGGGAAACAAAGGAAACAAGAAACAAGCGGGACTCCATCCAACGCAGAAGCTTCTGCCCAGCCAACGACACCATCGACTGACTGCGAAGACTGTGCAACAACTGACAGCAGATGTTTGCAAACCGCACATCGGAGAAGGGGTGAACAGCCATAAGATCCAATGAACTCATACGTCTTCACAGGAAAAGAAACAGTGAGCCCAATAAAACCAGGGCAAAAGATGGAAACAGACAGCTCTCCCAGGAAGATAGAAAGATGGCCAACAGGCTGTATGAAAACATGCTCATCAACATTAAGTCTCTGCTCAATGCAAATATGAACGGCACTGAGATAGCAGCTCACAGTGGTCAGAATGGCTATAAGGATGAAGACAGGAACCAACAAGTTTCAGAGAGGAGGTGGAGAGAAGGCAAGCCTCCTGCACTGCTGGTGGGAGTGTAAACCAGTGCAGCCACTACGTGAAGTGGTGTGGAATTGCCTCAGAATTTTCATAATCCATCTACCACATGATCCAGGTATTCCTCTGTGGCGTATATATCCAAAGATCTTGGAAACACTAATGCACAGAGATCTGTGCATCGCTGTATTCCCCACAGCCTTACTCCCAATATGCAACATTTGGAAGCCTCCCTGATGCCCATCAAGGGACGAATGGAGAAGGAAGATGGGCTATAGCCACACAATGGCATAGCATTCAGCTGTAGGAACAGATGCAGTGCAGCCATTTGTGACCACCTGAATGGCTCCTGAGGGTATCAGGGGAACTGAAACAAGCCCTGGGGTAAGTTCAAATACCACAGGATCTCACGTGCAAGGAGAAGAGGAAAAATGGACCCACAAACAGGTAGCACGTGACATAGGATTGGCAGTTCCCAGAGGGAAAGGGGGGCGGGGGACGGAGGGACAAAGAGTTGATTAGGCACAAGTGTGTGGTGTGGGCCTGTAATTAGGCTTACGCTGGTGAAGATGATGTAGCCTACACAGAAGTCTAAATCTATGAGGATGTAGATTTGAAAGCTATAGGATGTTAGAATGCAGGGTTACGGAAATCAATTCACATAAAATCAAAACTCCAAAAAGGGGTGCAGATTTATGGCCTAAAGCTTTGGAGGCTGAAAGAGATTAGAGAAGATGAACATCCAAGGATTAGCAATCGCCTCCAAATGCTTAATGATGATACAGAAAGGTAGACCTTTGCAAAGAGATGAAGAGGAATACTACCAAGAGAACATGGTCCGAGCCAAATCATGAATCAACGGCAAATGTTACCGACACTAATGTTACTACCGCTTCCCTTCACGAATGATC
Organism: Equus asinus; assembly: GCF_041296235.1. NCBI lineage: Eukaryota > Metazoa > Chordata > Mammalia > Perissodactyla > Equidae > Equus > Equus asinus. Next base: position 12,410,573 of record NC_091818.1, on the reverse strand, counting down.
AAAGCAGGCCAACATCTTCCCAAATTCAGGCCAAAGGTTGGTCCAAAAGCCCAATTTGGGGCCGGGCTGTGGTGTAGCAGGTAAGTGCCCACATCCGCTTGGGCGGCCCGGGCTTCACCAGCTAGCATCACGCTTGGGGATCAGATTACTAGCATTAGGAAATACAGATTTCAATGTCTGGTGGTCACAGAGATCATAAAGAAGTAGAAATGGTGAGGAGACCTTATCAGTACGAACCAGAAAAGGATCCACGAGAATATTACAATCTATGAATGCATAAGGAACACTTCCCCAAATGATGAAGGAAGGAAAACATGTGACCTGCCAAGGAAGAATTGTCAGACTGCTAGGAGATCACACGATCAGTGTGCATCAGGGGAATGCCTGGGCAACTTCAACATGAGAGGGCCTCCCGGACGTTCTCTGGGGAAAGTCCACCCATTTGGCCATATCCACAAAAGATAAGAGATAAAACCCGGGATAAGCTTAAAGGAAAGAAACCGGTGTCTAGAGGGAACGTAGTAGACCCTTCAAGTCCTTGGAGAAAGTTAGAAACCAACAAGAAATCCAGAGCAAGGAAAACTATCCTACCTGGAAAGGGGGACTAGTCAGATTGGGATGAGACGGCTCTGAAACACTGTGTGCATTGAGGTTGTCAGGACAACTTAGAATCTGAGGGTGTTTATGACATCACGGTGAACATGTCACCCAAGATGGCCGCATGTTTACAGTCCGAGGATTGGCCTAGTCTAGGACACTCAAGTGAGAGATACCCAGAAACAGCTTTTCCAAACAAAAACTTGAAAGGATCAAACAGACTCTGATTCAAGGGAAAAGAAAGGAATCATTGGGAACAAGCGATAGACAAGCACAGAGAGGGGAACATTGTCACCTACTCAAGTAGATGGTGAGGTCGTGCAGATTCAATCTTGGAACTTGATTTGAAACAAGATGCCAGACTTGGGGCTTATCAGACCTACATTGTCCTTCTGCCTTACTCATAATCCAAAGTACAGAATGATCTCTTGGGGACGTTGAAGAGAAGAATCGAGGACTCCTTTCGTAGGCCCCTAACATCCTTTGAAGAGAACTCTACCTTTGCATAGCTCTGGCCTCACGGGGGCCCACTGGCTACATGCTAATTTGTCCCAAGAGATCTCTTTGAAACCATGAAGGCATGGACGCCTGTCATGCTTGGGGTATGTAGCTTGGTTTGGAAGGGCTCTAGAAGTGTGCTGAAAAGCACCCTTTTCCAGAGGGCTTCATTCCTGTGTGAAGGCTGCCCTCCCAGGCTACAGTGCTCAGTTGGGCTCCAATGAAATTAACTCCCCCATCTCTTGCCGTAGAAGGAGTACTGATTCTGTGTTTTGACACCATATGGAAGGAGGTTGACTGAAAACTAGAACATTACCATGATATTTAAAGAAAAATACACATGCCAGAGCTGAGGATGTCAATCAAACAGTAACAGACTCTGTAGAAATAAAGTAAGCCAGTATCTAGATGTAATCTAGGGGAGCGTTCAAGGTTCAGGGCTGAACGTCGAAACTTCTCAAATCCAGGGAAAGAGACGGAAGGATTTCTCACCTGGAGAGAGGAATTCATCAGACTCATCGAATTTGTCTCGGAACCATTGTGTCCGTGAAGGTGGTTGCCAGGACAACGTCTAACCTGGAGTTTCTCATCTCATAATGTCAAATGAAGCAAGATGGACACGTGTCCTCAGTTCTCAGTTGGACGTAAGCTAGGATAGCAAAGATTCCTTCAACTGACAGATGGAAATTCGAAGACAACATCCAACAATCACCAAAGCACCCACACGTCGGCCTACAGAACATATGGTGATTAAAAAAATGCAGAATTCCTAACCTAGAATGAAGGAGAACCCACTGATAAGCATATCGAAGGGAGAGAGATCAGAAAGACCACTACGATTAGACTAAGGAAAGAAAACAAGCTCCCAGAAAATGGAAGACAAACAGAAATCACACCTGAATAATCCACAGTGAATGAAGACAGTGTTTACAAAGAGTCTGCTTGAACGTTTGAAAGTCCGAGAAAGTCACAACCCCAAAATTTGCGGTGAATGTCAAACCTGGGCTAACTGGGAAGGGTGAGTTCTCAGACTGCTCCAAGCTGGCTCTGAAACCCTGTGTCCATGATGCTTGCTGGGACAGCAGAGAGCCAATTCTGACAAATCCCAGTGGACCGGAAAAACAACCTGGCCTCGTCTACACTGGACCAGATTTGGGCTCAAGTAGCATATTCAAGTCACATTCCACTCAACTGCAGGTTGCCAATGGAACACGAAAGGGGCTGGCCAGTGTTGCATAGGTGACGTCCGCGTGTTCTGTGTCGGCAGCGTGTGGTTGGCTGCGTGGAATTCTGGGGGTGAGCCTCCTCACCGCTCGTGCAGCCTTTCTGGGGCAGGCGTCCGAGGTAGTGTAGAGGCAGATGGGAAGCGACGTTAGACAGGGCCAGTCTTCCTCAGCAAATACGGCAGCGTTGCCAGCAGATATGAGCACAGCAGTAAACATCTGCCTAAACAAAACCAATTAAAAGTTGCAAATGATGGAAAAACTGAACCTCAAAAAAAAAAAGCATGCTAGAAAGAAAAACAAGTAATCTAGGGATAACCTGCACAAAACAGGTGAAAGCTACGTAAACCGAGAAATAGCAAACCTTTGGGAAAGAAATTCCAGAGGACACAAGGAAACGGAAGGGAATTCAGTGCTCTTGGAATGGAAGAAAACGAAGAAAGCATGAAGTATCATCACAATGATTCCTTTCTCATGCCTTGGATCAGCGTCTCATTGGTCTCTTCAAGTTTCTGTGCCCGGTTTCTGTTTGGAAAAGCTGTTTCTGGGTATCTCTCACTTGATTCTGCTAGCCTAGGCCAATCCTTGGACTGTAAACATGTGGCCATCTTGGGTGACATGTTCACCGTGATATCATAAACACCCTCAGAATTCTAAGTTGTACTGACAACCTCCATGCACTCAGTGTTTCAGAGCCATCTCATACCAGTCTGACTACTCCCATTTTCCAAGTAGGATAGTTTTGCCAGTTTTGGATTTCTTGTCGGGTTCTAACTTTCTCCTCGAACTTTGAAAGGTCTACAACATTCCCTCTAGACACGGGTTTCTTTCCATGAAGTGTATCCCCGGTTTTCTCCCTTATCTTTTGTGGATGTGGTCAAAGGAGTGGACCTTCCCCAGAGAAATTCCTGGAGCTCCTCCCAAGTTGAATTTACCCAGGCAATTCTCTGATGCGCAATGAGCGTGTCATCTCCTAGGAGTCTGACAATTCCACCTGGGCAGGTCACATGTTTTCCTTCCTTCATCATTTGGGAAATTGTACCTTATGCATTCATAGGTTGTAATATTCTCAGGCTTCATTTTCCGGTGTGTATTGAAAATGTCTCCTCAGAATTTCTACTTCTTTATGATCTCTGTGCCCACCATACTGTGAAATCTGTATTTCCTAATGCTAGTAATCTGATCTGCAACCCTGATGATAGCAGGTGAAGCCTGAGCCGCCCAATCAGAACTTGGGCACTTACCTGCTACACCACAGGGCCGACCCTGAATTAGGATTTTGGACAAACATTTGGCCTGTTCTTGGGAAGATGTTGGCCTGCTTCGATCATTCGTGAAGGCAGTTAGTAACATCATGGACGGTAGCATTTTCCACTGGTTCATGAGTTTAGCATGGAACACGTTCTCTTGGTAGTGTTCCTCTTCATCTCCTTGCAATGGTCTACCTTTCTGTAGCGTCCTTAAGCATTTTGAGGTGATTACCAATCCTTCGAAGTTCATCTTCTCTAATTTCTTACAGACTCCAAAGCTTTAAGCCGTGAACCTTAACGTCTTTTGGGAGTTTTGATTTTACGTGAATTGTTTGCCATAACCCAGCATTATAACATCCTATACGTTTCAGACCTACATCCTCATAGATTTAGACTTCTGTGTACGTTACATCATCTTCACCACCGTAAGCCTAATTACAGGCCCTCACCACACACTTGTGTCAAATCAGCTATTTCTCCCTCTGGGCCCCGCCACCTTTCCCTCTGGGAACCAGAAATCCCATGTCATGTGCTACCTGTTTCTTGGTCCTTTTTTTCCTCTTCTCCTTGTAAGTGAGACCCTATGGTATTTGACCTTCCCTCTGGGGCTTGTTTCCATTCCCCTAAAACCCTCAGGAGCCATTCTGTTGGTCACAAATGGCTGGAAGGCATCTGTTCCTGCAGCTGAGTGCTATGCCGTTGTGTGGCTATAGCCCATCTTTCTTGTCCCTTGATGGGCACCAGGGAGGCTTCCCTGTCTTCGATATCGGGAGTAAGGCTGTGGTGAGCACAGCGGTGCACGGATCTCTGTGCATTAGCGTTTGCAAGTTCTTTGGCTATATATGCCACATAGGAGTACCTGGATCATGTGGTAGATGGATTCTGAAAATTCTGAGGCAATTCCACACCACTTTGCGTAGTGGCTGCACCGGTTTACACTCCCACCAGCAGTGCAGGAGGCTTGCCTTCTCTCCACCTCCTCTCTGAAACTTGTTGGTTCCTGTCTTCATCCTTATAGCCATTCTGACCACTGTGAGCTGCTATCTCAGTGCCGTTCACATTTGCATTGAGCAGAGACTTAATGATGATGAGCATCTTTTCATACAGCCTATTGTCCATCTTTCTATCTTCCTGGGAGAGCTGTCTGTTTCCATCTTTTGCCCAGGATTTATTTGACTCGTTGACTTTTCTCCTGTGGAGATGTATGACTTCATTGGATCTTTTGGCTATTCACCCCTTCTCCGATGTGTGGTTTGCAAACCTGCTGTCGCAGTTGTTGTGACGTCTTTGCACTGAGTCGATGGTGTCATTGGCTGGGCAGAAGCTTCTGCGTTGGATGGAGTCCCGCTTGTTTCTTGTTTCCTTTGTTGCCCTTGCCCAGTCACACATGCTTCTTCCAAATAGGCGGCCAAGCCAGCTGGCAAAGAGCAAGCTGCCTGCGTTTTCTCCTCGAAGTGTCACGGTTTCAAGTCTTCCATTCAAGGCTTTAATCCATTTCAAGGTGGTGTGTGTGCCTGGTGTAACATCACGGTCTACTCTCATTGTGTTACATCTGGCTGTGCAGTCTTTCCAGCACCATTTCCTGTCTAGAGTCTCTTTTCTCTGCTTTCTCCTCTTGGCTCCCTGGTCGAAAATGGGCTGTCCATAGGTGTGTGAGTTGATTTCTGGGCTGTCGATTCTGTTCCATGCATCTGAGTGCCTCCTTTGCAGGCCAGGCTGTGCTGTTTTGGTACCTAGCTCTTCGTCCTATATGTGGCAGTAAGAAAGTGTGATAATTGCTGCTTTGTTCGTTTTCCCAAGGATTCCTTTTGCTATTCAGTGTCCTTTGTTGCTGGATAGAAACTTTAGGATTCTCTCTTCTATTTCTGTGGGAAAGATTGCTGCAACTTTGACTGGGACTGCATGGAATCCAGACATTGCTTTGTCGACAAAATAATCCGTAACCAATCTGTAAATGAAAATTTGGGGGAGTTTATTCTGAGCTTCAATCTGAGGATTATAACCCGGGGCCTTTCTACCCAAAGGAAGAAAGAGCATCAGAGAAGTGGGGGTGCACAGACTGGTTGTATTCCCCTCATAGAGGATGTTTCACATAGGATTGAAATGTCCCTTTTACAATAGTCGCGAGACTGCTCTGATGCCACAGCGATTGATGGAAATAGCAGGTAGGTCTTCTGTCTCAGTGAACACAGTAGGGTGGCAGTCTGTTGTCTCCAGCTGACTGGTCACAGGTGAACTGGGTGGTCAAGGGTGAGTGCAGCAATCAGTTCCTAGCCTAGAGAGAAATGCTTATCCCTAAAGAAATGCTAATGTGGGGGAAGTTGCACCTTTATCTCAAGGGCCATAGGAAATGTCTAAGCAGATATGCAATGCATGCTAAATAGCCATAGTCAGGCCCTTTTGGAAAAAACAAAATCAGGCCGAATTAGGTTTATACCAAATGGCTTCCTCATATAGTCCAATATATCCAATTGCTTCCCATTTTTATTTGAGCTTTATTCCGTATGGACGTTTCAAGTCTGTCCGTTTTTCTATTCGAAGGGAACGGAATAGCCTTGCATTTCCTTGTGTCTTGTGGAATTTCTTTCCCCAAAACTTTGCTAGTTTTTGTTTCCCATCGCTTTCTCCTGTTTGTCCAAGATTATTCGCAGGTATCATTTTCTTCTCACTGGCATGGGTTTTTTTTGAGGTTCAGCTTTTCTATTCTTTGCAACTTTTAATTGGTTTTGTTTGGCAGAAGTTTATGGCTGTGCTCAAATCTGCTGGCCGTGCTGCTCTCTTTGCTGAGGAAGAGTGGCGCTGTCTAACATCGCTTCCCCTCTTCCTCTACACTAGCTCGCACGCCTGTCCCAGAATGGCTGGACGAGCGTTGAGGAGGCTCACCCCCAGGATTCCACGCGGCTGACCCTGGCCTGCTGACCCAGAACACGTGGACTTCACCGCTGGCCCACTGGCTGGACCGTTTCATGCTGCATTGGCAACCTGCGGTTGAGTGGAATGTGACCTGAATATGCTACTTGAACCCAACTCTGGCCCTGTGTAGATGAGGCCAGGTTGTTTCTGTGGCCCACTGTGATGTTGGAGGATTTTTCAGAATCGTGTCTCTGCTGTCCAGTCTAGCTTGGTGGACACAGGGTTTCAGAGCACGCGTGGAGCAGTCTCATAACTCACCCTTCCCAGTTAGGCCAGGTTAGACCTTCCCTGCAGTTTTTGGGGTTGTGACTTTCCCGGACTTTCAATCGTTCAAGCAGAGTCTGTCTAAAGACTGACATCTTTCACTGTGGATTATTGAGGTGTGATTTCTGTTGGCCTTCCATTTTATGGGACCCTGTTTTCTTTTCCATGGTCTAATCGTCATGTTCTTTATGAGCTTGTCCTTTGACATGCTTATCAGTGCGTTCTCCTTCACTCCATTTTAGGAATTTTGTATTTCTTTAATCACCATATGTTCTGTAGGCCAAGGTGTGAGTCCTTTTGTGATTGTTGGGTGTTATCCTGGAATTTTCATCGTTCACTTGAGGGAATCTCTGCTATCCTAGCCTAGATCCAACTGAGCACTGACTACATATGGTCATCTTGGTTCGTTTGACATTGTGAGATGATAAACTCCAGGTTCGAGGTTATCCTGGCAACCACTTTCATGGGCCCAATGGTTCCGACACAAATTAGATGAATCTGATGAATTCCTCTCTGCAGGTGAGAGACCTTCTGTCCCTTTTCTGGATTTGGGAAGTCTCGTGCTTGACCACCGATCCTTGAACTTTCCACTAGATTACGTCTAGATACTGGCTTACTTTATTTCCACAGGGTTTGTTATTTGTTTGATTTACATCCTCAGCTGTGGCATGTTTATTTTTCTTTAAGGATAATGGTAATGTTCTAATTTTCTGCCATCCTTTCTACGTGTGGTTTCGAAACACATAATCAATACTCCTTCTTCGGTAAGAGATATGAGGAGAGAATCTCACTGATCCCACTGAGCCCTGTAACCTGGGAGGCCAGCCTTCACAAAGGATGGAAGCCCTCTGCAAAAGGGTACTTTTCAGCACACTTCTAGAGTCCTTCCAAACCAAGAGACATACCCAAGCATGGCAGGGGTCCATTCCTTCAAGGCATCAATGAGCTCTCTTGTGACATATTGGCATATACCCAGTGGGCCCCCGTGACTTGAGAGCTGTGGAAAGTGAGAATTCTCTTCAAGAATGCTAGGGGCCTAGGAAAGGAGGCCTCGATTCTTCTCTTCAATGTCTTCAATTGATCATTCTTGACTTTGTCTTATGGGTAAGGCAGAAGGACAACGTAGGTCTGATAAGCCCCGGGTCCGGCCTCGTTTTTCAGAACACATTTCCAGCTTGAATCAGCATGGCCTCCCCAGACTTCCGTAGATGACAATGTTGCCCTCTGAGTACTTGACCCTCTATTGTCTCTTCTTCCCAATGATTCCTTTCTCATCCCTTGAATTAGCGTCTCTTTGATGTCTTCAAGTTTCTGCGCCCGGTTTGTGTTTGGAAAAGCTGTTTCTGTGTACCTCTCACTTGAATATCCTAGCCCAGGCCAATCCTAGAGCTGGAAACCTATGGCCAACTTTGGTGACATGGTCACCGTGATGTCATAAACACGCTCAGAATTCTAAGTTGTCCTGACAACCTCCATGCACACAGTGTTTCAGAGCCATCTCATACCAGTCTGACGACTCCCCCTTTCCAGGTGCGATAGTTTTCCTTTTTCTGGACTTCTTGTCGGTTTCTAACTTTATCCTCGAACCTTGAAAGTTCTACTACATTCCTTCTAGACAATGGTTTCGTTCCTTTAAGATAGTCCAGGGATTTATCTCTTATCTTCTGTGGATGTGGCCAAATGTGTGGACTTCCCCACAGAAAGTCCTGGAGTCCCTGCAAAGCTGAAGTTACCCAAGCAATCCTCTGATGAGCAATGATCATGTCAACTCATAGCAGTCTGGTGTTTCCACCTTGGCAGGTCAGATGTTTTCCTTCCTTCATCATTTGGGGAAGTGTACCTGATGTGTTCATAGATTGTAATATTGTCATGGTTCATTTCCTGGTGTATATTCATAAGGTATCCTCACAATTTCTACTTCTTCATGATCTCAGTCGGCACCATACCTTGAAATCTATATTTCCTAATGCCCCTAATCGGATCTGCACCTGAGATGCCAGCCTGCCAGTCCCAGGCCGCCCAAGTGGAACATGGACACTTACCCACTACACCAGAGGGCTGGCCCTGAATTGGACTTTTGGACCAACCTTTGGCTTGAACTTGGGAAGATGTTGGTCTTCATAGATTATTCAAAAAGTAATTACCAGTAACATCGTGGACAGCAACATTTTCAGTTGGCTTAGGGGTTTAGCACGGGTCATGTTCTGTTGGTAGTGTTCCTCTTCATCTCTTTGCAATGGTCTACCTTTATGTTGCATCATTAAGCATTTCGAGGTAATTGTCAATCCTTTGAAGTTCATAATCTCTAAAGTCTTTCAGCCTGCAAACTTTATCCCTTAAACCTGCTTGCCTTTATGGAGTTTTGATTTTAGGTGAATTGATTTCCATAACCTAGCATTAGAGAATCCTACAGCTTTCAGATTTACATCCTCATAGATTTAGACTTCTGTGTATGCTACATCTTCTTCCCCACAGTAAACCTAATTACAGGCGCACACCCCACACTTGTGCCTAATCAACTCTTTCTCCCGCCGTCCACTGCCACCCGTTCCCTCTGGGAACCACCAATCCCATATCACGTTCTACCTGTTTGTTGGTCCTTATTTTAATCTTCTGCTTGTAAGTGAGATGCGATGGTATTTGATTTCTCCCTTGGGCTTGTTTCAGTTCCCCTCCCACCCTCAGGAGTGATTCTGCTGTCACAAATCGCTGGACTGCACTCTTTCTTACAGCTGAGTGTTTTGCCTTTGTGTGGGTATAGCCCAACTTCCTTCTCCATTGGTCCTTTGATGGGCACCAGGGCGGCTTCCAAGTCTTGGATATCGGGAGTAAGGCTGTGGTGAACACAGCGGGGCACGGATCTGTGTGCATTAGTGTTTCGCAGTTCTTTGGATAAACACACTGGAGAGGAATAGCTGGATCATATGGTAGATGGACTTGGAAATTTCTGAGGCAATTTCACATGGCTATGCCTAGTGCCCTCACCGGTTTGCACTCCCACCAGAGGTGCAGGACTCTTCCCTTCTCTCCACCTTCTCTCTGACACTTGTTGTTTCCTGTCTTGTTCCTTATAGCCATTCTGAACACAGGGAGCTGTCATCTCATTGCCGTGAGGATTTGCATTGGCCTTATACTTAATGGTGTTGAACATGTGTTCATACAGCTGTTGGCCACCTTTCTGTCTTCTTGGGGTAAATCTCTGTTTCCATCTTCTGTCCAGGTTTTAATGGGCTTGTTTTTTCTCTTGTGGAGACGTCTGTGGTCCTTGGGTCTTTTGGCTATTCAGCCCTTCTCAGATGTGTGGTTGAAACATCCTCTCCCTGTTGTTGTGCTGTCTTTGCATTGAGTGGACGGTTTCCCCGGCTGGACAGAAGCTTCTACGTTGGATGGAGTCCTGCTTCTTTCTTCTTTTCTTTGTTGCCCTTGCCTAGTCACACATGCTTCTTCCAAACAGGCGGCTACCCCAGATGGCAAAGAGCAAGCTGCCTGTGTTTTCTCCTAGAAGTTTCACTGTTTCAAGACTTCCGTTGAAGGCTTTAATCCATTTCGAGGTGGTGTGTGTGCCTGGTGTAACATCATGATCTACTCTTATTGTGTTGCATGTGGCTGTGCAGTCTACCCAGCACCATTTATTTTAGAGACTCTCCTTTCTCCACTGTCTCCTCTTGCCTTCTTCATTGCAAATGTGCTGTCCATATATGTGTGAGTTGACCTTTGGGTTCTGCATCCTGTTCCATTGGTCTTTGTGCCTGTTTTTGGGACCAGGCTGTGCTGGTTCGGTACCAAGCGCTTCATCCTACATGTTGAAATCAAAGTGTGATACGTCCTGCTTTGTTCATTCTCCTCAGAATTCCTTTGGGTATTCAGGGTCCCTTGTTGCTGGATAGAGACTTTAGGATTTTCTCTTCTATTTCTGTGGGAAAGATTGCTGTAAATTTGACTGTGATTGCAAGCAATACAGAGATTGCTTTATCCATTACGGACGTTTCAGGTATTTTAGATCTTACATTCCTAGAGCACGAATACCCTTCTGTTTCCTTGTGTTTTCTGGAATTTCTTTCCCTAAAGCTTTGCTAGTTTTCGGTTTCCATAGCTTGCACCTGTCTGTCTAAGCTTATTCCTAGAAATCTTATTCTTCTTACTTGCATTTTATTCCCAGAGGTTCAGTTTTTCTATTCTTTGAAACTTTTCATTGCTTTTGTTTTGGCAGCTGTTTATGGCTCTACGCACATCTGGTGGTGATGCTGCTGTATTAGCTGGGCAAGAATGACACTGTCTGACGTTGCTTCCCATCTGCCTCTACACTACCTTGGACGCCTGCCCCAGAATATCTGGACCATCGGTGAGGAGGTTCACCTCCAGGATTCTGCATGGTCTGCCCTGGGTGCCGACCCAGAATTTGTGGACTTCACCACTGCAACACTGGCCGGCACCTTTCATGTTCCATTGGAAACCTGCATTTGATGTGGAATGTGAGTTGAATATGCTATTTGGGACAAATCTTGCACTGTGTAGACGAGGCCAGTTTGTTTTTCTTCTCCACTGTGATGTCAGAGGATTTCTCAGAATTGTGTCTCTGCCATCACGGCAAACTTCATTGACACAGGTTTTCAGAGCCCCATTTTAGCAGTCTCATAACTCACCCTTACCATTTAGCCTAGGTTTGACATTTGCTGCATTTTTTGGTTTTGTGACTTTCTCTGTCTTTTGAACGTTCAGGGTATTTCTGAAACGGACATCTTTCATTGTGGATTATTCAGCTGTGATTTCTGTGTGCCTTCCATTTTCTGGGACGGTTTTTTGTTTTCCATGTTATAATTGTTAATATGGGCTCGGTGAGCTGAAGACTCGAATGAAAGATTTCTCGGACATTCAAGGTGTGGCACTGGTGTTATTTTATTTAGAGAATAGTACGGGATAGCATGGGGACAGGACCCATGGGTAGTGAAGAGTTGCTGCTGCTCCCTGGGGATGGGACCCATGAGCAGTCAAAGCTCCTGCTGCTACCCTGAGTTGAGGGTTAGGGCTAGTTTTATAAGTCATGGGTACATGATTTATTTTTACTGGAAAAAGAAATGATGTGGTAAAATGTCTTTAAATGATTTCAGTGCAGATGGGGTCTGGTTATTGTGCAGTCATGTAACTTTAGATACGGATCTGGCAATATAGATCAGCATGTACATGATGATGCCCTGGGCTTCTCTCCCTGAGTCAGCTCTAATTCCACCGGCTCATATAGTTTGGCATGTAGGCCAGATCACCCTGGGCTTCCCTAGCTGGGGCAGCTTTAATCCACATCATAAACACCCCCTGAACCCATTTGGACTGGAGAGGTTTGGGGATATGGACGATGGTCAGTCTTCTGTAACTACTTATGGCTGTACAAGGTCACAGAGCTGTCCCTAAATGGGGTCATAGGTACAAGTAGGAAGTTCAGTGGACTGGAAGGCTTCACCTGTGGAGTTCAAGGCTGACAAGGTATACAGAGCCTCTGGAGACGAGAGAATCATTTGACGAGAGGTGGTCCAGGAGGTGAAACTTTTTTCACATGCGGAAGACAAACAATGAAACAGACAACAAAATATCATAAGGAATACAAGCAGTATGTTTAACCCAATGTATAACGTATTGAAGTAGTGCAGAAACCTGGTCCTGACTTGGAGTTCAACCAATCGTTTAGAGTTAGGGTTGATAAGACATGGATTTAATTTGGTGGTTGGGATAGGAAGCCAGAAATATTTTGACGGTAGTCAGGAATATAGACACAACATTCAGTTTTTATAATGGCATAGGTGCCCCCTTGTGCTGCTGTCAAGACATCCAGTGCCATTTGGATTTGGAGGACTGCCTTTCACACTTGGGATACTTCTAAATTGAGCAGCGAAATGCTATGTTGTGTGTCATTTAATGCCTTCATAATAAATTTGTTTAGGACTTCCATGTGCAAGACGACACTTTCGATACCTAATTGGGGAAGGAAAATTGCGGAAAGATGGTCATACCAGTGGAAGACAGAGCTGGTCCAGGGCTTCTGCAGTTGGGTAGGTTAGCAGGAGTAGATGTAGTAAATGTAGATCTACCCTGCATCCAGACAAAGCCTAGTGTGCATCGCGCAATCCATTTAGGAGGCAGCAAAGGCCATAAATTGGAGCCGCATAGCCACTGAGCACCATTAGGGACTAACCAAAGTGTGCTGGGCTGTCTATCCCAGTGAGTCCCAAACCAATCAGTACTTTTTTAAGACTATGATATGAGAACACATATAACAGCGAATTTTTCCCATAGGTCGGCTGTTATTAGGCCATGTATCACAGGTTTGATTGGTTTGTTCCCAACAGAGAGTGACCTTTTATTGAGTTGACCACTAGTAGGAGTGAACCAAATACATGCATCCCAAATTTCATATCGTCCACCCTGTGTGTATCGATAAGTTAGGTAATTTACCTTTGGAACTTGTTGTTTCTAATCCACCTGTGACAAGGCAAATCTAGTTAGTATTTGGGGAGTAGTTTTAAAAGAAAATGTTTGAATGTGTCCAGGGAACTCGCAGGTGTCAGACATAGATGAGCACAAGGAGACATTACGATTAGTAATAGATGAATCTTGCGGAAGAAAGAGCTAGGATCTAATATCCATGAATGCCTACTATAGCTTCTACAGAAACATAATTTTTTCCTCTCTTAAATCACCCTCATTTTTACAAAAGATAGCCAAATCAGGATTAACAGGTTTGCAAGTAAAGTGTAGTTTCAATACAACATGCTCCAATTATTTACATAACAGCTACAAGAATAGCAATTGTTTATACAGGCTTTTTTAAGTATGCCTTGCTGGAAATTTTTATGAGGAATCTCGGATTTAACTGTGAAGGCCTCTAGAGGCCAGAAAAGCCAAGCCAAGGATTTGCCATCAGATTTTGCCTGCAGTACTTACAGATTTGAGTGGAGTTCTCTTTGAGGTCCCCCAAAGTATTTGGAGGTTACTTGCACCTGCCAAATAAGCACATTTCCTTACTTAACAGGTAAGATTGCAGGAATCTCTGTAAACATGGTAGCAGGCCCGTGTTTCCGAGTGGCTGTATTCCAGAAAGTCCAATCTTTGTTCCTGAAATGCTGTCTTGTCATAGCTGAGCCTGTATGTTTCAAATATGACATTCCAGTCAAAGCCTTGGTAATATAACCAATGTGTCCTGTTATAAGGAGAACAGATTCTTATGGAACTTATGCAAATATTGCCACGAAATGACCATACTCAGTCACAAAGGGTTTCCAAATTCTCAAGGGATAAGGTACAGAGAAAAAGATGAATGTTTCAGTTTTGCTCATAAAGGTATAATTTCACCAAATGGCTGTAAGTCAAAGTTAGCATAAGAGAAAAGAGAAAAAGATTTCCTTCATTATGAGAAAACAAAACAACACATCAAAACTCAACAATATTTCAAAATAGAAGTCCTAAAAAATTATAATCGTCCTCATCAGTTCACACAGTCCTGTATAATCAATTCTTGAGCTAAATCTGTCCTTAGCAGATCGAGGAGCTTAGTTTCTGTTACAATTCTGTAGTTTCTTACTCAGCTCAGTTTTACAATCTGAAAGTTTATCAGTAACCTGTAGTTTAGATCCTCTGTGTCAGAATCCTTTCCAGGAATATCTCGGAAGATGAAACATATTTGCAAAATAAAAAAGCATCAGAGTAAAACAACAACAATCTGCAAATGGACAAAGGACTCAAAAGGGCAATTGACAAAGAAACTTGGATACTTCTGTGACATATGACCCTTGCAGATAATAAGTGGACTTATGACTGATAACCAGGAAAGATCAGAATCTTAGGAATGCTATATAATTTGAAGACATCTATATTAATATCATTTACCCATCTAATACCACCTAAGAATATCTATCATCACTTGTTCCACAGTTTTCCATGTAATTTAATAGAAAAGATAAGCCTAATTAGTTTAATGTTTTCCTCCTTACAGGAACAGAGAGCAAATTTCTTTGAGAAGTCTCAGGGGCCCTCTGAAAATCCTCAGAGTAATTTTTCTTCTGTCTACCAGGTCAAAAGAAAGACGTCATTCAGGATTTGAATATTTTTGAGGGAGAAGCTTGTCAAAACATAGCCAAAGTTTTTAAAATGCTTCTTCAAATAGGAAACAACACTCACTGTGAAACAATGCTCAGGTATCTATTCAAAGTGATGACAGAAAGAGTCAAAAATCTTAAGAGTGACCTCAGTCATTATTTTCACAAAACACATTTCTCTCTTAGGTAGACTTACTCAAAGGAAGAGCTTTTATAACCTCTTTATCAAGAGCAGCTCCAAAGTTCAAGAAAATGTATCCTTTTAGAGAAAACCAAATTTGAATTTCTGCACCTACTTATGTTTCACATTCAAACTCATTCACTTAATTGAACTTACTTTAGTCTACTTGAGTAGGCATAAAACTCCTTTCAGAATTTCTACTTCACAAACCTTCTTCAACTTTCTTTTTCGTTTTCAGAATTTGTCAACAACTCTTTCTTTTTTCCTTTCTAGTACTTTAGGACAAATTTATTTTTCTTCACCCATCAAACAAAAATATTTCCATTCTTTATACTTTTTTACTGAAAGCATACATTTTAACTTCCCTGAATACAGAGCTCTTTTCCCTATTAATTTCCTGTAGCTTTAATTCCATAAGTTAATTAGAACTTTTAAGCCTTAACAGATCTACTAAACGCTAAAAAAGTAAATAATTATGAATTGTCTTTTATATCAGCATTCTAAACACTTCATAACTTTAGAAACATGCCGCTTTACAATAAAACACAAGGCATGCTTTTTAATACACCCAAACGCTTTTAGCCTCTTCAAGAAGAAGCCAAAAGTAGATAACTTAGATATGTTTATTAATAATGATTCAGTGTTTCAGCCTATCCAAAAATGACCCACATATTCATCTTTTTATCATTTAACTTAACTTTGCAAAACTCAAGATTGTTACACAGAAAAATTTCGAAGTTGTTGGTTTTTCAACAAGTATACAGAGCATAAAAGTTGTACTCACTTTTATGAGTTTTATGTATTTAAACCATTTTTTCCAACAATTATGTCCAGATCACCTACAGAAACCTCATGAGGCATTAGACAAAACTGGTCATCATATAAAGCTATTATTTTGCTGACAAATTTAAGAAAGTGAGCTTATATGACTAGAAAACCCATGCTGAATGCCTACATCCTATGCAAATACCGACAACTCTGACAACAAGATAATTTTCAATCAAACCAACAAACTTTAACAAGCTTTCATTTACCAAAGGTTAATTCACATCACGTTAACTTTGAAAGGCACTGAGTTAATTTCTACTACATTAGAATTTATGTAAGCACTTACTTTAAGCCAACTAAACAGAGATCTTAATTTTGGCCATACCATCCAGGGGTAAAAATATCACACGTATAATGTACACATAGACACACATAGACAGAGACTGTACAACCATTGTTTTAAAAACTACTCCAGTGAATCAGGTACAATAATATAAAGCTCACTGTTATGAGTCCACACTTTGTTTTGAGCCTTTTTACTAATACTTATGGAGAAGACCCTCGAGATGGTAGACTTTCTGCAAGGGTGCACTTATGACCATTTATCCTTTCCCCTCCTTTTTTTTTCAGTCTTAAGAATGAGTGATGGGCTACATAGTAATTTCTGGAGAGGGGGGATGAGAATCCTTTTCATGGTAAAGGAACAAGGTGGAATCTGAACTGCCTCTAGAGCTGTCTTTCCAGTCTTGCAAGGATTTTGTAAGGACAGTTGCTCTTGATTTCTCAGAAACTGGACTGTAACTTGAAGGACATTCTAGGTTGATCTACCTGTCCAACTGCACCAGAAAGGCAGAGAGATACCTCTCAAATTTTCCCCCAGATGGAGTTTCTGGGGCATACCCATACAATTGAAAGTGTTTCTAATTAGTTAGAATGACCCTGAGTGGTGAGTCTCTTGGGATGCTTACGTCATTCCCCATGGCAGTAAAGCCAGTGTCAGACTGACAGTGAACTGGACGAAGGTGCAGTGCCTCCAGAGGCCTGGAACATGCTGGGGGCCGGGGCTCCCAGTACCAGGGTTGAGAGTTAAGTCCCTTTCAAAATATTTTCAAGTTTTTCGATTTTACAGAAGGTCCAGGTTCTGGTCAAGTCCAGCCTGAACTTAAGCTCGACTTGGTGACAACAGAGGACATGATGAGCAAAACACAGAAATTAAAAGAAGACACCAGACCTCACCCTCATGGCCATTCCCAGAGGGTTATCATGATAAAAGTCACACAACAGTTCCAATGCTGGGGCACACTACCCTAGCACGACAGTTCACAGAATAAATCACAGGTCTCCTAACATCATAGCCAACTCAGTAGGTGACTAAAATACTCAATGAATCAACCGCCAACAGAGGGCACCTTACTTGGGGTCGCTGGGGTGATCAGGCCCAGAAAGCCAAAGTTGGGGCTCCCAGTGTTGTAGGACTTGACTGTTGAAAGATTTCTTTGTTTTCCGGTTGCAAAGCTCAAAAGGGGACGAAATTGGCCATTGTAACTCTAAGAAAGATGAAAGAGACAGGTCCATTACCTTAAAAATCCACCCTGAACCTAGGGAAGCATCCTACCTGTTGTTCCTACTGTGGGGTGCCTATAGCAAGGGGTGATGGGGGTGTCCCCCAGAATTGCATCCCTTGGATATCTTCCCTGGTATGCCTGGCAGTAACAGGTGCCTGGTGAACATCTTTCCTATTCTGCCTGGAAGTAATAGGTGCCTGGTGAGTGGTCCCCAAGAGAATAGGAGAAGTTTAAGAGAGAACATGATGGAGAGAAATAGTGAAGAAGTTTCCGCCACGCTGGGGGACATTCTACCCAATTGTGTATTGGAGCCATTCTCTGAAGAAGGGTTTCCAATACTCAACCAAAGGTTAGAGTTTGGTACTTTCCCTGAACTGCAGTCCCGATTGGGACATTCACACAGTTCAGATGGTCAAGTGCAATGGGAGGTATCTCAATCCAGTTTTAAGAATAGAAAACTTGCACGGGAGTCTTGGAGATTGCCAACCATCCTAATGACTTAAATGGCTCACCTGTTCCCACCTAAAATTTATATATTAGAGATAGGGTCAGGAAGGAATGGATTAATTCATTCTACATCACTCTTAGGCTTAAGGTACTGATTCTCTTCAAGCTGAATGCCAGATTTGCATCATAGAGTAGCCATGGGCAGCAAACATGAATTCATGCAGCTCTTCAAGACAGTTCCTGATGGAGAAGTGAATTTAGATCCATCCTAGAATAAGAGAGAGGCACAAGGATGAAAAGGGCACTTACCAGAATTCGAGCTCACAAACCGATGAAGCATGTTCCCCATACGGGCCACAAGATATGATGCATGGTCGGCAAGCTCAAGACTTGAAAGAAAGATTTCTTGGACCGTCAAGGTCTGGCAGTGGTGCTCTTTTATTTAGACAATGGTACAGGATAGCATGGGGACAGGACCTATGGGCAGTGAAGAGCTGCTGCTGCTGCATTGGGAAAGGACCCATGGGTAGTCACAGCTCCTGCTGCTTTCCGGAGTTGAGGTTAAGGACTAATTTTATAAGGCATGGGTACGTGACTTATTTTTCCTGGAAAAAGAAAAGATGATGTAAAAAGTCGTTAAATGATTTCAGTTCAGATAGGTTCTTGTTATTGTGTGGTCATATAACACTAGATACAAAACTGGCCCCATAGATAGGCATGTAGGTGAGCATGACCTGGGCTTCTCTCACTGGGGCACCTCTAATTCATACCAAAAGAAATTCAACGGGTCATATAGTTCTGCATGTTCACCAGCTAACCTTGGGCTTTCGAGTGGGGGCAGCCTTAATCCACATCAATCCTCATGGTCTTTCACAGCTGTCTCCCATAGATATGCTCATCAGTGTGTCCTCCTTCATTCCAAGTTAGGTATTTTGTATTTCTTTAATCACCATATGTTCTCTAGGCCGATGTGTGAGTGCTTTCATGATTGTTGGGTTTTGTCTTTGAATTTCCATCGTTCACTTGAAGGAATCTTGGTTATCCTGGCTTAGGTCCAACTGAGCACTGAGAACATGAGGTCATCTTGGTTGGTTTGACATTCTGAGATCAGAAACCCCAAATTCTAATTTGTCCTGGCAACCACCTTATGGACATAATGTTTCCGAGACACATTAGACAAATCTGATGAATTCCTCTCTCCAGGTAAGACATTTTTATGTCTTTTTTTCTGAATTTGGGTAGGCTAGACCTTGACTTCGGATCCTTCATTGTTCCAGTACATTACGTCTAGATACTTGTTTACTTTATTTCTGTAGGGTTTGCTAGTTGTTTGGTTTACATCCTCAGTTCTGGCATGTTTATTTTTCGTTAAATATAAGTGTAATGTTCTAATTTTCAGCCAACTTCCTCACATACAGTGTCAAAACACATAATCAATACTCTTCTATGACAAGAGATAGGGGGAGAGAATTTCATTGGGGCCAAACGGAGCATTTTAGCTTTGATGGCAGCCTTCACTTTGGATTGGTGGTTCCCAGAGGGAAAGAAAAAATCCAAAAAGCTGTGCAGATTCATGGCATAAAGCTTTTGAGACTGAAAGAGATTAGAGAAGATAAACTTTCAAGGATTGTGAATCTCCTCCAAATGCTTAATGATGCTACAGAAAAGTAGACCATTGCAAATAAATTAAGAAGAATACTACAAAGACAACGTGTTCCATGCTAAACTCATGAACCAAGGGAAAATGTTACCTTCTGTGAGGTTACTACTCACTACCTTCACGAATAATCACAGCAGGCCAGCTTCTTCCCAATTTCAGGCAAAAGATTGGTCCAAAAGTAAAATTCAGGGCCAGTCATGTGTTCTGGTGTGTAAGAGCCCACGTTCCTAGTCTGTGACCTGGGACTCATGGATTCGCATCACGGGTGCTGATCTGATTAGTAACATCAGGAGAGATAGATTTCATGGTATGGTGCGGGCAGAGATCATACATAAGTGGAAATTGTGAGCATACCTTATAGATATGCACCAGGAAAACAAAATGAAAATATTGCAATCTATGACGCATCTGGTACACTTCTCAAATACAGAATGGAGGAAGTGATGTGACTTGCATAGGTGGAATTGTCGGACTGCACAAGATGACACGATCATGGAACATCAGAGGATTGGCTGGGCAACTTCAACTTGGGAGGGACTCGTGGACTTTTTCTGGGGAAAGTCTACATATTTGGCCATATCCACAAAATGTGACAGATAAAACCAAGGATAAACTTAAAGTAAAGTTTTCAGTGTCTAGAGAGAATGTAGTAGACATTTAAAAGTCCAAACATAAAGTTATAAACACACAAGAAATCCAGGAAATGGAAAACCATCTTAGCTGGAAAGGGTGAGCAGTTAGACTGATATCAGATGGCTCTGAAATACTGTGTGCATGTAAGATGCCGGGACAACTGAGAAGTTTGAGGGTGTTTATGATATCACAGTGAACATGTCACCCAAGATGGCCTCATCTTTATAGTCTGAGGATTGTCCTAGGCTACGATACTCAAGTGAGAGATACCCAGAAAAGAATTTAAAAACAGAAACCAGCACTGAAACTTGTAGAGTTAGAATTGCCGTTGATTAAAGGGATAAGAAAGAAGTCATTGTGAAGAAGCAATAAATAACAGAGAGACAAGCACTGACTGGAGAACATTGTTATCTACTCAAGTAGATGTGAAGGCCGTGCTGATTGAAGCTTGCAACTTGATTTGAAACCAGAGGCTGGACTTGGGTCTTATCAGACCTACATTGTCCTTCTGCTGTAATCATAATCCCAAATCAAGACAGATCTCCTGAGGACATTGTAGAGAAGGATCGATGCTTCCCTTCCTATGCCCCTAGCACTCATTGAAGAGAAGTCTCACTTTCCATAGCTCTGGCATTACGGAGGCCCACTGGGTACATGCTAATGTGTCACAATACATCTCTTTGAACCCTTGAAGGACTAGAACCCCGTCATGCTCCAGGTATGTCGCATTGTTTGGCAGGGCTCCAGAAGTGTGCTGAGAATCACCCTTTTCCAGAGGGCTTCATTGCTTTGTGAGGGATGCCCTACCAGGCTAGTGTGCTCAGTTTGGCTCCAATGAAATACTCTCCCCCATCTCTTGGAGTAGAATGATTACTGATGACGTGTATTGACACCATGTGAAAGGAGGTTGTCTGAAAATTAGAACATTACAATTATCTTTATAGAAAAAAAAACATGCCATAGCTGAGGTTGTAAATCAAACAAATAACACACCTTATAGAAATACAGTAAGCCAGTATCTAGACATAATCTAGTGGAACGTTCAAGGATCGGGGGTCAAGATCGAAACTTCCCAAATCCAGAAATGAGACAGAAATGTATCTTACCTGGAATGGAATTCATCACATCTGTCTAATTTGTCTCGGGTACATTATGTTCATGAAGAAGGTTAACATGACAACCTAGAATTTGGAGTTTAAGATCTCAGAATGTCAGACCAACCAAGATGAACACGTGTTCACAGTGCTCATTTTGACCAAGGCTAGCATGGTAAAGATTGCTACAAGTGACCAATGTAAATTCAAAGACAACACCCAACAATGAAAAGCACTCACACGTAGGCCTATAGAACATAGGGTGGTTAAAGAAATAGAAAATTGATACCTTGGGATGAAGGAGAACGGGCTGACAAGCATACCAAAGGGGGAAATCAGAGAAAGACCATGATGATTATACTATGGAAAAACAAAATGGGCTCAGAATAGGGAAGGCAAACACAAATAACACCTGAATAATCCACAACGAAAGATGTCAGGCTTTAGACAGACTCTGATTGAACTTTTGAAAGTCAGAAAGTGACGCAAACCAAAAAACTGCAGCGAGGTAAAACCTGGGCTACCTGGAAAGGGTGGGTATGAGACTCCTCCAAACGTCCTATGAAACCCTGTGTCCATGAAGCTTGCCAGGAGAGCAGAGACACAATTATGACAAATTCTCTGACATCACAGTTGACCAAAAATACAAACTGTCTACATCTACTCAGTGCCAGAGTTGGGCTGAAGTAGCCTATTTAAGTCACATTCCCCTCAAATGCAGGTTGCCGAGGGAACATGAATGGGGCTGGTCAGCAAAGAATTGGAGAAGTCCGCGCATTCTGCGTCGGCAGCCAAGAGTTGGCAGCATAGAATCCTGGGGGTAAACCTCCTCACCGCTGGTACAGCCATTCTGGGGCAGGCGAGGGAGGTAATGTAGAGGCCAATGAGAAGCGACGTTAGACAGGGCCACTCTTCCTCAGCAAATACAGGAGCATTTCCAGCAGATGTGAGCACAGTGATAAATCTCTTTCAAAAGGAAACAAATTAAAAGTTGCAAAGAATAGGAAAATTGAACCTCAATAAAAAAGAAAAAGGATGCCAGTAAGAAGAATAAGATACCTAGGAATAACCTCACCCCAACAGGTGAAAGCTCTGTAAACAGAAAACTAGCAAACCTTTGCAGAAAGAAATGGGAGAAGATACAAGGAAGCGGAAGGATATTCCATGCTCTTGAAATGGAAGAATTAACAGACTTGAAATGTCCACACCGCATAGAGAAATCTCTTCATTCCATGCCGTCCCAGTCAAAATTGCAGCAATATTTCTCACAGAGATAGAAGCGAGCATCCTGAAGTTCACATCCAGCAACAAAAGAACCCGAATAGCCAAAGGAATCCTGAGGAAAAAGAACAAAGGTCAATGTATAACACTTTCTGATTTCAACATATAGGATGAAGAAATTGAAATGGACACAGCGCAGGCTGGGATGCAAAAGAAGGAAACAGAACCAAGGAACAGAGTCAAGAGCCCAGAGGTATAGGGACACATATATGGACACCCCATTTTCGACCACGGAGCCAAGAGGAGACAGTGGAGAAAGGAAAGTCTCTACAATGAATGGTGTTGGGAAGAGTGCAGAGTCTCATGTAAGACAAGGAGAGTAGACCATGGTGTTACACCAGGCACAAACATCAACTCGAAATGGATTAAAGTCTAGAATGTAATACTGGAAACCATGAGACTTCTGGAAGATAACGTAGGTAGGGTGCTCTTTGTCATTTTTCTTAGCCTCTTATTTGGAAGAAGCATATCTGTCTGGGAAAGGGCAATAAAGGAAACAAGAAACAAATGGAACTACATCATACATATCATGCTCATAACCCAAAGACTACGTCCCTTGATGGGCACTTAGGGTGTTTCCAAGTCTTGGATATTGTGAATAATGCTGCAATGAACATAGGGTGCATCTATCTTTACACATTCATGTTTTCCTATTCTTTGGATAAATATCCAGCAGTGGAATAGCTGGATCATATGGTAGTTCTATTCTTAATTTTTTGAGGAATCTCCATACTGTTTTCCATAGTCACTACACCAGCTTGCATTTCCATCAGCAATGTAGGATACTTCCCTTTACCTACATCTTCTCCAAGACTTGTCATTTCTTCTCTTGTTAATTATAGCCATTCTGATGGACATGAAGTGATATTTCATTGTAGTTTTGATTTGCATTTCCCTAATAATTACTAATGTTGAACAACTTTTCATGTTCCTGTTGGCCATCTGGATATCTTCTTTGGAAAACTGTCTTTTCAGATTTTCTCCCATTTTTTAATTGGGATGTTAGTTTTTTTGTTGTTGAGATGTATGAGTTCATTGGATATTTTGGATATTAACCCCTTATCAGATATATGGTTTATAAATGTCTTCTCCCAGTTGTTAGGTTGTGTTTTTGTTTTGTTGATGGTTTCCATTGCTGTGGAGAAGCTTTTTAGTTTTATTTGGTCCCATTTGTTTATTGTTTCTAGTGTTTCCCTTGCCTTGTCATACATGGTTCTTGAAATTTACTGATAAGACCAAAGTCTAAGAGCATACTGCTTATGTTTTCTTCTAGAAGTCTTATGATTCCAGTCTTACAGTCAAGTCTTTAATCCACTTTTGAGTTAATTTTTGTGTATGGGGTAAGATAATGGTCTAGTTTTATTCTTTTCATGTGGCTGCCCAGTTTTCCCAACACCATTTATTGAAGAAACTTTCCTTTCTCCATGGTGTGTTCTCTGCTCCGTTGTCAAAAATTCACTGTTCATAGATGAGCGGTTTTATTTCTGGGCTTTCAATTCTGTTCCATTGATCTGTGTGTCTGTTTTTGTGACAGTGCCATGCAGTTTTGATTACTAAGGCTTTGTAGTGTATTCTTAAATCAGGGAGTGTGATGTATCAAGCTTTGTTGTTTTTCTTAGGATTCCCTTGGCTATTCAGGGCCTTTTGTTGTTCCATTTAAATTTTATGACTCTTTGCTCTATTTCTGTGAAAAATGTCATTGTAACTTTGATAAGGATTGCATTGAATCTGTAGATTGCTTTAGGAAGTACGGACATTTTAACTATGTTAATTTTTCCAGTTCAAGAGTGTGAAATATCTTCCCATGTCTTTGTGCTTTCTATTTCTTTTGACAAAATTTTACAATTTTCAGTGTACTGGTCTTTCACCTTTTTGGTCAAGTTTATTCCTACGTATTGCATTCTTTCTGTTGCAATTGTAAATAATATTGTATGCTTAATTTCTCTTTCTACTACTTTGTTGTCACTGTATAGAAATGCAACTGATTTTTGTAAGTTGATATTGTATCCTGCAAATTGACTGTATTCATTTACTATTTCTGGACATTTTTGTTGAATTCTTTAGAGTTTTCTATATATAAAATGATGTCATCTGCAAATAGTCATAGTTTCACTTCTTTTCCAATTTGGATTCTTTTTCTTTCTTTTTCTTGACTGATTGCTCCACGTAGGACTGCCAAGCCTATATTAAATAAGAGTGGTGAAAGTGGGCATCCTTATCTGGTTCCTGTTCTTAGATGGATAGTTTTCAGTTTTTCTCCATTGAGAATGATATTAGCCGTGGGTTTGCCATTTATGGCCTTTTTATGTTGACTTGCTTTCCTTCTATACCTATTTTATTCTGAGTTTTTATCATAAATGGATGCTGTATCTTGTTAAATGCTCCCTCTGCATCTATTGAGATGATCATGTGATTTTTGTCTTCCTTTTGTTAATGTGGTGTTTCACTTTGATTGATTTGCAAATGTTGAACCATTTCTGCATTCCTGGAATAAATCCCACTTGATCATTGTGTATGACCTTTTTAATGTATTGTTACATTCAATTTGCTAGTATTTTGTTGAGGATTTTTGCATCAATGTTCATCAGTGATATTGGCCTGTAATTTTCTTTTTTTGTGTTGTTCTTGTCTGGTTTTGGTAGTAAGGTAACGTTGGCCTTGTAGAATGAGTTAAGAAGATTCTCGTCCTCTTATTTTTTGAAAGAGCTGGAAATTGATAGGTATTATGTCTTCTTTTAATGTTTGGTAGAATTCACCAGGGAAGCCATGTATTCCTGGACTTTCATTTTCTGGGAGGTTTTTGATTACAGTTTCCATCCCTTACAGGTGGTTGGTCTATTCAAATTTTCCATTTCTGCTTGATTCAGTTTTGAAACGTTGTATGATTTTAAGAAGTTATCTATTATTTCTAGTTTATCCAATTTATTGGTGTATAGCTTTTCATATACTCATAATCTTTTATATTTCTGAGGTTTTCATTGTAATTTTCTCCTCTTTCATGTCTGATTTTATTTATTTGAGCATTCTCTCTTATTTTTATGATGATTCTGACTAAGGATTTGTCCATTTTGTTTACCTTTTCAAAGAACCAGCTCTTATTTTCATTGATTCTTTTCTATTGTTCTTTAGCCTTTATTTTATTTGTTTCTGCTCTTATTTTTATTATTTACTTCCTTCTACTGCTTTTGGGCTTTACTTGTTCTTCTTTTTCCAGTCCTGTTATGTGCACTGTTAGATTTTTTGAGATTTTTCTTGTTTGTTTAGGTAGGCTTGCATTGCTATAAACTTCCCTCTTAGAACCACTTTTGCTGTATCCCATAAATTTTGGCAAGTTGTATTTTCATTTTTATTTGTCTCCAGGTATTTTTCTGTTTCTCCTTTGATCATATCATTATTCAGTAGTATTTTGGTTAATCTCCACATTTTTGTGGTTTTTCCAATTTTCTTCCTGTAGTTGATTTCTAGGTTCATACCATTGTGGTCAGAAAGGATGCTTGGTATTATTTCAATCTTCTTAAATTTATTCAAACATTTTATGGCCTAAGATGTGATCTATACTGGAGAAAGTTCTATGTCCATTTGAAAAGAATGTGGGTTCTGTGGGTTTTGGATAGAATGTTCCATATATACCTACTAAGTCCATCTGGTTTAATGTTTCATTTAAGGCCAAAGTTTCATGATTGATTTTATGTTTGGATGATCTATCCTTTGATGTAGGCGGAGTATTAAAGTCCTTTAAAATTATTTCGTTGTTGTCTATTTCTCCTTATTTATGCTGATAATTACTTTATATATTTAGGTGCTCTTATGTTGGATGCATAGACATTTACCTGTGTTGTATCCTCTTGTTGGATTGTTCCCTTTATCATTACATAGTGCCCTTCTTTGTCTCTTGTTACAGTTTTTGTTTTAAAGTCTCTTTTGTCTGAGATAAGTATTGCTACCCCAGCTTTCTTTTCATTGCAATTTGCATGGAGTATCTTTTTCCATCCCTCACTTTCAGTTTATGAGTGTCTTTAGGTCTGAAGTGTGTCTCTTGTGTGCAGCATATATATAGGTCTTGTTTTTTATCCAATCAGCCACCCTATGTCTTTGATGGTAGCATTTAGTCTATTGACATTTAAAGTACCTATTTATAAGTATGTACTTATTGCCATTGTGTTACTTTTTTTCTGGGTGTTTTAGTTATTCTCTGTTCCGCTCTTCTTCTCTTGCTCTCTTCCCTTATGGTTTGATGGATTTATTTAGTATTATGTTGGCTTCCTTTCTCTAAATTTTTTGTGTATTTATTATAGGTTTCTGGTTTGTGATTACCATGAGGTTCATATATAATAATATATGTATATATAGCCATCTATATAATGTTGATGGTCTCTTAAGTTTGACCTCTTGCTAAAAGCTCTACTTTTTACTCCCTTTCTCCCACATTCTATATTTTTGCTATCATATTTAACCCCTTTTTTGTGCATGTGTATCTGTTATCCTCTTATCATGGAAATAATTTTAGCAATCTTGTCTTTTGACCTTCATGTTCACTTCATAGGTGGTTGATCTGCTACCTGTATTGTATATATGCCTTTAACAATGATTTTCTTGTTTGGTTTTGTTGATAAATTTTTTATTCCTATCTGTGGTTTTTGTCTTTTCCACTTAAATAAGTCCCTTTAGCATTTCTTGTAAGACTGGCTTATTGATATTAAACTCGTTTAGTTTTGGCTTGTCTGGAAAACTGTTTATCTCTCCCTCCATTCTGAATGATAACCTTGCCAGGTAGAGTATTCTTGTGTAGGCTTTTTCCTTTAAGCACTTTAAATAAATCACATCACTCCCTTCTAGCCTGTAAGGTTTCTACTGAGAAGTCAGTGGATAGACTTACGGGATTTCCTTTCTATGTAACTTATTGCCTTTCTCTTGCAGCTTTTAGGATTTTCTCTTTGTCTTTAGTTCTTGTCATTTTGATTATCATTTGTCTTGGTGTGGTCCTCTTTGGGTTCTTCTTGTTTGGTGCTCTCTGTGTTTCCTGTCTCTGGATGTCTGTTTCCTTCCTTAGGTAGGAGGGTTCAGCAATTATTTCTTTGAATGGCTTCTCTACCTCTTTGTCTCTCTTCTTCTCCTTCTGAGACACCTAATAAAGAAGTTATTGCACTTGATGTTGTCCCAGATGTCCCTTAGACTGTCCTCATTCTTTTTATTTTTTCTGTTCAGCTTGGGTGATTTCCTCTGGTCTTTCACCCAGCTCACTGATCTGTTCTTTTGTATCATCTATGCTGCTATTGATATCCTCTAGTGAATTTTTCCTTTCCTTTATTTTATTCTTTAGTTCTAGTTGGTTCTTTCTTATATTTTCCAATACTTTGTTCAATTTTTCACTATGTTCATCTATTCCTCTTCCAAGATTAGTGAGCATCCTTATCATGATTAGTTTGTACTTTTTATCAAGTAAGTTATTTGTCTCTGTTTCATTTAGTTCTTTTTCAGAGGATTTGCCCTGTTCCATATTTGGAAGATATTCTTTTGTCTCCTTATTTTGCCTATTTCTCTGTGCTTATATCTATGTTTTAGGTATATCTGCTATGTCTCCCAATCTTAGAGAATGAGCTTTATGTAAGAGATTCCTTATGAAACCAAGAAACATGCTTCCCTGTCATTACCTATTCCAGTGTTCCAAATGTGTCCCCTGTGTGGGCTGTGTGTGTCCTGTTGTGGCAGGGTGGCTCTTACTGCAGGTGTATGGGAAGGCTACTCTGTCCCTGGCTAGCTGGTTGTAAGGCTCAGCTGCATGTGACTTCTATGGTCCCTTCAGTCACTTTATTGGGCAGGGGATACCAGCATTGTTGGCTGAAAAGTCTAATATGACAATCCTCCCGCAGTTTTTCTGTTAAATAAGGAGGTATCCAGCATGGCTGGTTGCTAGGCTTAGGGACTCACACTTGCTGTAGGCATCTACCCTGCAAGGCTGTTGTCAGCTCTCTCAGGAGAGTAGCTGGGTGGCACTGGTCCCTGGTGTGGCAGCAAACAATTGTTTCAGGCATTGGAGGTGGGGCAGATCCCCTATGTGGTTGAAGAGCTACCACTTTCATACAATGAAAGAACATCATAGGTAGCTGTTTAGGAACATTTTCATGAAAGACTTATCATACACATCACTGCAGGCATGACACAATATCCATTCATTCAATGAAAAACACTATTGTGAAACCAGCTTTCTTGTAGCTGATTGGCAACATCTTCAGATAAGGCCTTTCTACTTTCAGTATATGCCATACAGAATGGCTAATACTCAGACATCACTTTCCTAAAATTAAAGAACGCTGTGCTGAATCCACCTTGCAGGTAGCTGTTGAGGAACATCTTCATGTAAGACTTATAAAACATTCACTATAGCCATGGCAGAATATAAGATATATTTACTCAAATAACAATGTGGTGAAACTAGATTGCTTGTATCTGTTTGGAAATATCTTTATATAAGGCTCTTCACATAAGTGTATGCCATAAAGAATGGCTATCAGGGGCCAGTCTGGTGGTGCATTATGACAATGAAAGAACACTGTGCTGAACACAGCTCACAGGTAGCTCTTTAAGAATATCTTCATATAAGATTTATCTAACTTTTCACTATAGCTATGACATGATATCTATGACATTCATTCAAAGAAATAACACTATGTTGAAAAAGCTTGCTTGTAGCTATTTAGGAACATCCTCATATAAGACATCAAATATTTCTCTTGAGGCATGACAGAATATATATAACATCCATTTTCTGAATGTACACTGTGGTGAAAACACAGTGCTTGTAGCTGTTTAGGAACATCTTCAAATAAGTCCTATCGAGCATTTCACTACAGGTGTGACAGAATATCTATAGCATTCACTTACTGAGAGGACACTGTGGTGAAACCAGCTTCCTTGCAGCTGTTAAAGAACATCTTCATGTAAGTTTTATCTAGCATTTCAGTATGTGCCATACAGAACTGTTATACTTTCTTACAATGAAAAAACATTGTACTTAACTCAGCTTACAGGTAGACTTCTAGGAACATTTTCATATAAGGCTGAAAATTTCACATGTGTGAGAGAATATCTATTACATTAATTCAATGAAAGGTCATTATTGTGAAACCAGCTTGCTTGTAGCTCTTTAGCAACATATTCATATAAGAGTTTTCTGACATTTCAGTATATGCCATACAGAGCAACTATCACTTTATTATAATGAGAAATCAGTGCACTGATCCCAGCTTGCAGGTAGCTGTAGAAACATTTTCATATATGACATAAAACATTTCACTTCAGCTATTGGAAAATATCTATAAGGTTATTCAATGAAAGAACACTGTGATGTAACCATGTTGCTTGCAGCTGTTTGGAATGATCCTCATATAAGGCTTTTCAAACATTGCAAGCACGTGCCATTCAGAAAGGTTACCACTTCCATAAAATCAAAGAACATTTTTAGGAACCTAGCTTGCGGGTAGCAGTTTAGAAATATCTTTATATAAGTTTTAACAAATATTGCACTACACTCACACCAGAATAACTGTAATATTGATTCAAAGAAAGATCACTGAGCTGCACCCTTGCTTGCCATCTGTTAAGGAACATCTTCTTAAAATACTATGAAACATTTCATTACAGATGTGACAGAATATCCATAAGATTCATTCACTGAAGAAACTCTGTGTTGAAATGAGTGTGTTTGTAGCCATTTAGGGACATCTTCATATAAACCATCTCAAACATTACAGCACATGCCCTATCAACTGGCTAACAATTTCTAAGAATAAAAGAACACTGTACTAAAGGCAACTTGCAGGTAGCTCTTTAGGAACATGTTCATATAAGACAAACATTTCACTACAGGTAGGAGGAATACCTATGACATTCATTCACTGAAAGAAAACCGTGGCGAAACCATGTTACTTCCAGGAATTAAGGATCATTTTCATATTAGTGGATTCAAGCATTTAGGTATAGGCCTTACTGAATGAAATCCCTTCAAATAACGTAGGAATATTGTACAGATCCCAACTTGATAGTAGCTGTTTTGGAACACCTTCATAACACATTATAAATTTCACTGCAGGTGTGACAGAATATCCATTGCACTCATTCAAAGAAAGAAAAATAATGTAAAGCCAGCTTTCTTGTAGCTGGTTAGGAACATCTTGATATAAGACTTTTCTAATATTTAAGCATATGCCATACAAAATGGCTATCACTGTCTTACAATGAAAGAACACTGCACTGAACCCCGCTGCAGGCAGCTGTTTAGGAACATCTTCATATAAGACTTATTAAACATTTCACTACAGGCATGACAGACTAGCTATAACACTCGTTCACTGAAAGAACACTGTGGTGAAGCCAGATTACTTCTGGCGCCTTGGGAATGTCTTCATATAAGGCTCTTCAAACACTTCATTATGCCTACAGAATGGCTATCACTTCCATATCCAGAAAGAAC
The DNA here is from genome assembly GCF_041296235.1 of Equus asinus. NCBI lineage: Eukaryota > Metazoa > Chordata > Mammalia > Perissodactyla > Equidae > Equus > Equus asinus. The sequence goes on along the minus strand of NC_091818.1, from coordinate 12,379,645 downwards.
GTTCTGATGAAACCAGTGGCTCTTTATGAGCATTTCATTTATGTCTTATCAAACGTTTCTCTACAGCCGCAACATGATATCCATAACATTCATTCAAGGAAACCACACTATGTTGAAAAAGCTTGCTTGTAGCTGTTCAGGAACACTCTCACATAAGACATCAAATAGTTCTCTTGAGGCATGACAGAATACGTATAACATTCATTTTCTGAATGAACACTGTGGTGAAAACACCTTGCTTGCAGCTCTTTAGGGGAATCTTCAAATAAGTCCTATCAAACATTTCACTACAGGCATGATGGAATATCTATAACATTCACACATTGAAAGAATGCTGTGGTGAAACCAACTTCCTTGTAGCTTTTAAGGAACATCTTCATGTAAGTCTTTTCTAGCATTTCAGTATGAGCCATAGAGAACAGCTATACTTTCTGAAAATGAAAAAACATTGTACTTAACTCAGCTTTCAGGTAGACTTATAGTAACATTTTCATGTAAGATTTATTGAAAATTTCACAACATGTGCGACAGAATATCTATTACATTAATTCAATGAAAGATCACTATTGTGAAACCAGCTTGCTTGTATCTCTTTAGAAATACACTCATATAAGTCTTTTCTGACATTTCAGTGTATGCCATACAAAGTAACTATCACTTTATTACAATGAAAAGTCAGTGTGCTGATCCCAGCTTGCAGGTAGCTGTAGGGACATTTTCATATATGATATAAAACATTTCACTACAGCTATAGGAGACTCTATATAAAGTTTATTAAATGAAAGAACACTGTGGTGTAACCAGATTGCTTGTAGCTATTTAGGAGTATCTTCATACAAGTCTTTTCAAACATTTCAGTGTATTCCATCCAGAATGGTTATCACTTCCATAAAATGAAAGAACAATGTTAAGAACCCAGCTGGAAAGTTGTTTTTTTAGAAATATCTTTTTATAAGTCTTAGCAAATATTGCGCTATGGTCATGACAGAATGATTTTAATATTCACTCAAGGAAAGAAGGATGAGCTGAACCCTTGTTTCCTAGTATCTGTTTAGGAAGAACTTCATAAAATACTTAAAAAATTACACTACAGACTTGAAAAATATCCATAAGATTCAGACACTAAAGGAACTCTGGTGAAACAAATGTGCTTACAGCTGTTTAGGGGCATATTCACATAAGACATTTCAAACATTTCAGCATATGCCCTACAGATGACCTATCAATTACTAACAATGTGAGAACACTGTTCTAAGCCCAGTTTGCGGGTAGCTGTTTAGGAACATGTTCATATAAGACTTAACAAACAATTCATTGTGTGTGGGACAGAATATGTATAGCATTTGTTCACTGAGAGAAAACTGTGGTGAAACCATCTTACTTGCAGCCATTAAGGATCATCTTCATATTAGTCATTATAACCATTTCAATATTTGCTGTTCTGATTGAATATGAGTTTCAAACAATGAAAGAAACACTGTGCTGAATCCAGCTTGCAAGTAAGTTTTAACTAACTCTTCACTACAAGTGTCACAGAATATCTGCAATATTGTTTCACTGAAAGAACTCTGTGGTGAAAGCATCTTGAAGCTATTATTAGGAACATTTGTATTTGAGACATTTCTCACATTTCAGTATATGCCATAATGAATGGGTATCATTTTCCTACAATGAAAGAACACTGTGCTAAATAGAGCTCACAGATAGCTATCTAGGAACGTTTTTACATAAGACTCATCAAACATTTTACAATAGTCGTGACAGACTATACGTAACATTCAGTCACTGAAAGAAAACTGTGGAGAAACAATCTTGCTTGTATATATTTAGAAACTTCTTCATGTTCACCATTTCAAGCGTTTCCATATAAGACATACTGAATGAATATCACTTTGAGACAATGATATAATGTGCTGAAGCCAGATTGCAGGCAGCTGTTTAGGAACCTTTTCATAAGAGACTTATCATACATTTCACTACAAAGTATCTATTACATCCATTCAATGAAAGAACACTATTGTGAAGCCAGATTGCTGGTAGCTAATTAGGAACCTCTTGATATAAGGCTTTTCTAATATTTCAGTTTATGCCAAACAGAATGACTATCATTTTCTTAAAATGAAATAACACTGTGTTGAACTCATCTTGCAGGAAGCCATTTAGGGTTTCTTCATACAAAACACCAAACATGTCACTACTGCTCTGACAGAATCTCTGTAAGATTCCTTCACTGAGGAACACACTCTGGTGAAACCAGATTGCTCATAAGTTTTTAGGAATATCTTTATATAAGGCTATTCAAACACATCATATGCTATACAGAATGATGATCACTTCCATTAAATTAAACAACATTGTGATGCAACCAGCTGGCACATGCTATTTATGAACATTTTGTGTGTGTCTTATCAAACGTTTCTCTGCAGCCACAATGTGATAATTATTACATTCATTCAATGAAATACTGTGTTGAAAAAGCTTGCTTGTGGCTGTTTAGAAACATCTTCATGTAAGTGTTCATGCAAGTCTTATCAAACATTTCACTACAGGCATGACAGAATATCTATAACCTTCAATGTCTGTAAGAACACTGTTGTGAAACCATTTTGCTTGTAGCTACTTAGGGACATCTTCATAAAACTTATCCAGCATTTCACTACGGGTGTGATAGACTATCTATAACATCCATTCCCTGAAAGAACATTGTCTTGAAAACACCTAGCAAGTAGCTCTTAAGGAACATCTTCACATATGACATTTCAAACATTTCAGTATATGCCACATGGAACAGCTATCACTTTCTTACAATGAAAGAGCATTGTGCTTAATCAAGCCAACAGGTAGCTGTTTAGGGATATTTTCACATAAATCATATCAAGCATTTGACTACAGATGTGACAATGTCTATAACATTTGTTATCTGAAAGAAAATTATGCAAAAACCATCTTCTTTTCACTGTTTAGGAACATCTGCACATAATACACTTCAAATACTTAAGTATATTCCACACAGAGCGACTATCATTTTCACAAAATGAAAGAACACATGCTGAATCCAGTTTATAGGTAGCTGTTTAGGAACATCATATATCAAATATTTCACCACAGATGTGACAATATCTAGAACATTCATTCACTGAAAGAACACTGTGAAGAAACCATCTTGCTTGTTAGCTGTTTAAGAATATAAATCAAAGGCTCTTCAAACATATCACTTTATGCCATACAGAATGGCTATCATCTCCATAGCCAGGAAAGAATACTGTGATGAACCCAGCTTGCAAGTAATTGTTTATTAATATTTTGCTCAAGTCTTATCAGACATTTGCCTACAGTCATGACAGGATATCTTTAATGTTTATTCAATGTAATAACACTATATTTAAAAAAATTTCCTTGTAGCTGTTTAGAAACATCTTCATGTAAGACTTATATTAAACATTCCTTTGCAGGAATGACAGAATCTCTAAACATTCACTCATTGAACGAACACAGGGATGAAAGCAGTTTTCTTGTAACTGTTGAGCAACATCTTCATATAAAGCTTTTCAAGCATTTCAGTATATGGCATACAGCATGGCCATACCCTTCTTACGAGGAAAGAAGGTTGTGTTTAATAGCTTTCAGGTAGATTATTAGGAGTATTTTTATGTAAGACCTATTGAACATTTAACTACAGGCATGACAGAATATCTATTACATCCATTCAATGAAAGAACACTATGGTGAAAGTGGCTTGGTTTTACTGTTAAGGAAGATCTTCATTTAAGTCCTTTTCAGCATTTCTGTATATGCCATACTAAATGGCTGTCACTATCTTATGATGAAATTATTCTGTCCTGAACACATCTTGTTGGATTCTATTTAGGAACATCTTCATATAAGACCTCTCTAACATTTAAGTATATGCCATACAGAATGGCTCTCACTTACTTACAGTTAAAGGACTCTGTGCTAAACCCGGCTTGCTGGCGGCTGTTTGAAACCTCTTCATATAAGACTTATTAAACATTTCACTACAGGCATGACAGACTAGCTATAACACTCGTTCACTGAAAGAACACTGTGGTGAAGCCAGATTACTTCTGGCGCCTTGGGAATGTCTTCGTATAAGGCTCTTCAAACACTTCATTATGCCTACAGAATGGCTATCACTTCCATATCCAGAAAGAACGTTCTGATGAAACCAGTGGCTCTTTATGAGCATTTCATTTATGTCTTATCAAACGTTTCTCTACAGCCGCAACATGATATCCATAACATTCATTCAAGGAAACCACACTATGTTGAAAAAGCTTGCTTGTAGCTGTTCAGGAACACTCTCACATAAGACATCAAATAGTTCTCTTGAGGCATGACAGAATACGTATAACATTCATTTTCTGAATGAACACTGTGGTGAAAACACCTTGCTTGCAGCTCTTTAGGGGAATCTTCAAATAAGTCCTATCAAACATTTCACTACGGGCATGATGGAATATCTATAACATTCACACATTGAAAGAATGCTGTGGTGAAACCAACTTCCTTGTAGCTTTTAAGGAACATCTTCATGTAAGTCTTTTCTAGCATTTCAGTATGAGCCATAGAGAACAGCTATACTTTCTTAAAATGAAAAAACATTGTACTTAACTCAGCTTTCAGGTAGACTTATAGTAACATTTTCATGTAAGATTTATTGAAAATTTCACAACATGTGCGACAGAATATCTATTACATTAATTCAATGAAAGATCACTATTGTGAAACCAGCTTGCTTGTATCTCTTTAGAAATACACTCATATAAGTCTTTTCTGACATTTCAGTGTATGCCATACAAAGTAACTATCACTTTATTACAATGAAAAGTCAGTGTGCTGATCCCAGCTTGCAGGTAGCTGTAGGGACATTTTCATATATGATATAAAACATTTCACTACAGCTATAGGAGACTCTATATAAAGTTTATTAAATGAAAGAACACTGTGGTGTAACCAGATTGCTTGTAGCTATTTAGGAGTATCTTCATACAAGTCTTTTCAAACATTTCAGTGTATTCCATCCAGAATGGTTATCACTTCCATAAAATGAAAGAACAATGTTAAGAACCCAGCTGGAAAGTTGTTCTTTTAGAAATATCTTTTTATAAGTCTTAGCAAATATTGCGCTATGGTCATGACAGAATGATTTTAATATTCACTCAAGGAAAGAAGGATGAGCTGAACCCTTGTTTCCTAGTATCTGTTTAGGAAGAACTTCATAAAATACTTAAAAAATTACACTACAGACTTGAAAAATATCCATAAGATTCAGACACTAAAGGAACTCTGGTGAAACAAATGTGCTTACAGCTGTTTAGGGGCATATTCACATAAGACATTTCAAACATTTCAGCATATGCCCTACAGATGACCTATCAATTACTAACAATGTGAGAACACTGTTCTAAGCCCAGTTTGCGGGTAGCTGTTTAGGAACATGTTCATATAAGACTTAACAAACATTTCATTGCGTGTGGGACAGAATATGTATAGCATTTGTTCACTGAGAGAAAACTGTGGTGAAACCATCTTACTTGCAGCCATTAAGGATCATCTTCATATTAGTCATTATAACCATTTCAATATTTGCTGTTCTGATTGAATATGAGTTTCAAACAATGAAAGAAACACTGTGCTGAATCCAGCTTGCAAGTAAGTTTTAACTAACTCTTCACTACAAGTGTCACAGAATATCTGCAATATTGTTTCACTGAAAGAACTCTGTGGTGAAAGCATCTTGAAGCTATTATTAGGAACATTTGTATTTGAGACATTTCTCACATTTCAGTATATGCCATAATGAATGGGTATCATTTTCCTACAATGAAAGAACACTGTGCTAAATAGAGCTCACAGATAGCTATCTAGGAACGTTTTTACATAAGACTCATCAAACATTTTACAATAGTCGTGACAGACTATACGTAACATTCAGTCACTGAAAGAAAACTGTGGAGAAACAATCTTGCTTGTATATATTTAGAAACTTCTTCATGTTCACCATTTCAAGCGTTTCCATATAAGACATACTGAATGAATATCACTTTGAGACAATGATATAATGTGCTGAAGCCAGATTGCAGGCAGCTGTTTAGGAACCTTTTCATAAGAGACTTATCATACATTTCACTACAAAGTATCTATTACATCCATTCAATGAAAGAACACTATTGTGAAGCCAGATTGCTGGTAGCTAATTAGGAACCTCTTGATATAAGGCTTTTCTAATATTTCAGTTTATGCCAAACAGAATGACTATCATTTTCTTAAAATGAAATAACACTGTGTTGAACTCATCTTGCAGGAAGCCATTTAGGGTTTCTTCATACAAAACACCAAACATGTCACTACTGCTCTGACAGAATCTCTGTAAGATTCCTTCACTGAGGAACACACTCTGGTGAAACCAGATTGCTCATAAGTTTTTAGGAATATCTTTATATAAGGCTATTCAAACACATCATATGCTATACAGAATGATGATCACTTCCATTAAATTAAACAACATTGTGATGCAACCAGCTGGCACATGCTATTTATGAACATTTTGTGTGTGTCTTATCAAACGTTTCTCTGCAGCCACAATGTGATAATTATTACATTCATTCAATGAAATACTGTGTTGAAAAAGCTTGCTTGTGGCTGTTTAGAAACAGCTTCATGTAAGTGTTCATGCAAGTCTTATCAAACATTTCACTACAGGCATGACAGAATATCTATAACCTTCAATGTCTGTAAGAACACTGTTGTGAAACCATTTTGCTTGTAGCTACTTAGGGACATCTTCATAAAACTTATCCAGCATTTCACTACGGGTGTGATAGACTATCTATAACATCCATTCCCTGAAAGAACATTGTCTTGAAAACACCTAGCAAGTAGCTCTTAAGGAACATCTTCACATATGACATTTCAAACATTTCAGTATATGCCACATGGAACAGCTATCACTTTCTTACAATGAAAGAGCATTGTGCTTAATCAAGCCAACAGGTAGCTGTTTAGGGATATTTTCACATAAATCATATCAAGCATTTGACTACAGATGTGACAATGTCTATAACATTTGTTATCTGAAAGAAAATTATGCAAAAGCCATCTTCTTTTCACTGTTTAGGAACATCTGCACATAATACACTTCAAATACTTAAGTATATTCCACACAGAGCGACTATCATTTTCACAAAATGAAAGAACACATGCTGAATCCAGTTTATAGGTAGCTGTTTAGGAACATCATATATCAAATATTTCACCACAGATGTGACAATATCTAGAACATTCATTCACTGAAAGAACACTGTGAAGAAACCATCTTGCTTGTTAGCTGTTTAAGAATATAAATCAAAGGCTCTTCAAACATATCACTTTATGCCATACAGAATGGCTATCATCTCCATAGCCAGGAAAGAATACTGTGATGAACCCAGCTTGCAAGTAATTGTTTATTACTATTTTGCTCAAGTCTTATCAGACATTTGCCTACAGTCATGACAGGATATCTTTAATGTTTATTCAATGTAATAACACTATATTTAAAAAAATTTCCTTGTAGCTGTTTAGAAACATCTTCATGTAAGACTTATATTAAACATTCCTTTGCAGGAATGACAGAATCTCTAAACATTCACTCATTGAACGAACACAGGGATGAAAGCAGTTTTCCTGTAACTGTTGAGGAACATCTTCGTATAAAGCTTTTCAAGCATTTCAGTATATGGCATACAGCATGGCCATACCCTTCTTACGAGGAAAGAAGGTTGTGTTTAATAGCTTTCAGGTAGATTATTAGGAGTATTCTTATGTAAGACCTATTGAACATTTAACTACAGGCATGACAGAATATCTATTACATCCATTCAATGAAAGAACACTATGGTGAAAGTGGCTTGGTTTTACTGTTAAGGAAGATCTTCATTTAAGTCCTTTTCAGCATTTCTGTATATGCCATACTAAACGGCTGTCACTATCTTATGATGAAATTATTCTGTCCTGAACACATCTTGTTGGATTCTATTTAGGAACATCTTCATATAAGACCTCTCTAACATTTAAGTATATGCCATACAGAATGGCTCTCACTTACTTACAGTTAAAGGACACTGTGCTAAACCCGGCTTGCTGGCGGCTGTTTGAAACCTCTTCATATAAGACTTATTAAACATTTCACTACAGGCATGACGGACTAGCTATAACACTCGTTCACTGAAAGAACACTGTGGTGAAGCCAGATTACTTCTGGCGCCTTGGGAATGTCTTCGTATAAGGCTCTTCAAACACTTCATTATGCCTACAGAATGGCTATCACTTCCATATCCAGAAAGAACGTTCTGATGAAACCAGTGGCTCTTTATGAGCATTTCATTTATGTCTTATCAAACGTTTCTCTACAGCCGCAACATGATATCCATAACATTCATTCAAGGAAACCACACTATGTTGAAAAAGCTTGCTTGTAGCTGTTCAGGAACACTCTCACATAAGACATCAAATAGTTCTCTTGAGGCATGACAGAATACGTATAACATTCATTTTCTGAATGAACACTGTGGTGAAAACACCTTGCTTGCAGCTCTTTAGGGGAATCTTCAAATAAGTCCTATCAAACATTTCACTACGGGCATGATGGAATATCTATAACATTCACACATTGAAAGAATGCTGTGGTGAAACCAACTTCCTTGTAGCTTTTAAGGAACATCTTCATGTAAGTCTTTTCTAGCATTTCAGTATGAGCCATAGAGAACAGCTATACTTTCTTAAAATGAAAAAACATTGTACTTAACTCAGCTTTCAGGTAGACTTATAGTAACATTTTCATGTAAGATTTATTGAAAATTTCACAACATGTGCGACAGAATATCTATTACATTAATTCAATGAAAGATCACTATTGTGAAACCAGCTTGCTTGTATCTCTTTAGAAATACACTCATATAAGTCTTTTCTGACATTTCAGTGTATGCCATACAAAGTAACTATCACTTTATTACAATGAAAAGTCAGTGTGCTGATCCCAGCTTGCAGGTAGCTGTAGGGACATTTTCATATATGATATAAAACATTTCACTACAGCTATAGGAGACTATATATAAAGTTTATTAAATGAAAGAACACTGTGGTGTAACCAGATTGCTTGTAGCTATTTAGGAGTATCTTCATACAAGTCTTTTCAAACATTTCAGTGTATTCCATCCAGAATGGTTATCACTTCCATAAAATGAAAGAACAATGTTAAGAACCCAGCTGGAAAGTTGTTCTTTTAGAAATATCTTTTTATAAGTCTTAGCAAATATTGCGCTATGGTCATGACAGAATGATTTTAATATTCACTCAAGGAAAGAAGGATGAGCTGAACCCTTGTTTCCTAGTATCTGTTTAGGAAGAACTTCATAAAATACTTAAAAAATTACACTACAGACTTGAAAAATATCCATAAGATTCAGACACTAAAGGAACTCTGGTGAAACAAATGTGCTTACAGCTGTTTAGGGGCATATTCACATAAGACATTTCAAACATTTCAGCATATGCCCTACAGATGACCTATCAATTACTAACCATGTGAGAACACTGTTCTAAGCCCAGTTTGCGGGTAGCTGTTTAGGAACATGTTCATATAAGACTTAACAAACATTTCATTGCGTGTGGGACAGAATATGTATAGCATTTGTTCACTGAGAGAAAACTGTGGTGAAACCATCTTACTTGCAGCCATTAAGGATCATCTTCATATTAGTCATTATAACCATTTCAATATTTGCTGTTCTGATTGAATATGAGTTTCAAACAATGAAAGAAACACTGTGCTGAATCCAGCTTGCAAGTAAGTTTTAACTAACTCTTCACTACAAGTGTCACAGAATATCTGCAATATTGTTTCACTGAAAGAACTCTGTGGTGAAAGCATCTTGAAGCTATTATTAGGAACATTTGTATTTGAGACATTTCTCACATTTCAGTATATGCCATAATGAATGGGTATCATTTTCCTACAATGAAAGAACACTGTGCTAAATAGAGCTCACAGATAGCTATCTAGGAACGTTTTTACATAAGACTCATCAAACATTTTACAATAGTCGTGACAGACTATACGTAACATTCAGTCACTGAAAGAAAACTGTGGAGAAACAATCTTGCTTGTATATATTTAGAAACTTCTTCATGTTCACCATTTCAAGCGTTTCCATATAAGACATACTGAATGAATATCACTTTGAGACAATGATATAATGTGCTGAAGCCAGATTGCAGGCAGCTGTTTAGGAACCTTTTCATAAGAGACTTATCATACATTTCACTACAAAGTATCTATTACATCCATTCAATGAAAGAACACTATTGTGAAGCCAGATTGCTGGTAGCTAATTAGGAACCTCTTGATATAAGGCTTTTCTAATATTTCAGTTTATGCCAAACAGAATGACTATCATTTTCTTAAAATGAAATAACACTGTGTTGAACTCATCTTGCAGGAAGCCATTTAGGGTTTCTTCATACAAAACACCAAACATGTCACTACTGCTCTGACAGAATCTCTGTAAGATTCCTTCACTGAGGAACACACTCTGGTGAAACCAGATTGCTCATAAGTTTTTAGGAATATCTTTATATAAGGCTATTCAAACACATCATATGCTATACAGAATGATGATCACTTCCATTAAATTAAACAACATTGTGATGCAACCAGCTGGCACATGCTATTTATGAACATTTTGTGTGTGTCTTATCAAACGTTTCTCTGCAGCCACAATGTGATAATTATTACATTCATTCAATGAAATACTGTGTTGAAAAAGCTTGCTTGTGGCTGTTTAGAAACAGCTTCATGTAAGTGTTCATGCAAGTCTTATCAAACATTTCACTACAGGCATGACAGAATATCTATAACCTTCAATGTCTGTAAGAACACTGTTGTGAAACCATTTTGCTTGTAGCTACTTAGGGACATCTTCATAAAACTTATCCAGCATTTCACTACGGGTGTGATAGACTATCTATAACATCCATTCCCTGAAAGAACATTGTCTTGAAAACACCTAGCAAGTAGCTCTTAAGGAACATCTTCACATATGACATTTCAAACATTTCAGTATATGCCACATGGAACAGCTATCACTTTCTTACAATGAAAGAGCATTGTGCTTAATCAAGCCAACAGGTAGCTGTTTAGGGATATTTTCACATAAATCATATCAAGCATTTGACTACAGATGTGACAATGTCTATAACATTTGTTATCTGAAAGAAAATTATGCAAAAGCCATCTTCTTTTCACTGTTTAGGAACATCTGCACATAATACACTTCAAATACTTAAGTATATTCCACACAGAGCGACTATCATTTTCACAAAATGAAAGAACACATGCTGAATCCAGTTTATAGGTAGCTGTTTAGGAACATCATATATCAAATATTTCACCACAGATGTGACAATATCTAGAACATTCATTCACTGAAAGAACACTGTGAAGAAACCATCTTGCTTGTTAGCTGTTTAAGAATATAAATCAAAGGCTCTTCAAACATATCACTTTATGCCATACAGAATGGCTATCATCTCCATAGCCAGGAAAGAATACTGTGATGAACCCAGCTTGCAAGTAATTGTTTATTACTATTTTGCTCAAGTCTTATCAGACATTTGCCTACAGTCATGACAGGATATCTTTAATGTTTATTCAATGTAATAACACTATATTTAAAAAAATTTCCTTGTAGCTGTTTAGAAACATCTTCATGTAAGACTTATATTAAACATTCCTTTGCAGGAATGACAGAATCTCTAAACATTCACTCATTGAACGAACACAGGGATGAAAGCAGTTTTCCTGTAACTGTTGAGGAACATCTTCGTATAAAGCTTTTCAAGCATTTCAGTATATGGCATACAGCATGGCCATACCCTTCTTACGAGGAAAGAAGGTTGTGTTTAATAGCTTTCAGGTAGATTATTAGGAGTATTCTTATGTAAGACCTATTGAACATTTAACTACAGGCATGACAGAATATCTATTACATCCATTCAATGAAAGAACACTATGGTGAAAGTGGCTTGGTTTTACTGTTAAGGAAGATCTTCATTTAAGTCCTTTTCAGCATTTCTGTATATGCCATACTAAACGGCTGTCACTATCTTATGATGAAATTATTCTGTCCTGAACACATCTTGTTGGATTCTATTTAGGAACATCTTCATATAAGACCTCTCTAACATTTAAGTATATGCCATACAGAATGGCTCTCACTTACTTACAGTTAAAGGACACTGTGCTAAACCCGGCTTGCTGGCGGCTGTTTGAAACCTCTTCATATAAGACTTATTAAACATTTCACTACAGGCATGACGGACTAGCTATAACACTCGTTCACTGAAAGAACACTGTGGTGAAGCCAGATTACTTCTGGCGCCTTGGGAATGTCTTCGTATAAGGCTCTTCAAACACTTCATTATGCCTACAGAATGGCTATCACTTCCATATCCAGAAAGAACGTTCTGATGAAACCAGTGGCTCTTTATGAGCATTTCATTTATGTCTTATCAAACGTTTCTCTACAGCCGCAACATGATATCCATAACATTCATTCAAGGAAACCACACTATGTTGAAAAAGCTTGCTTGTAGCTGTTCAGGAACACTCTCACATAAGACATCAAATAGTTCTCTTGAGGCATGACAGAATACGTATAACATTCATTTTCTGAATGAACACTGTGGTGAAAACACCTTGCTTGCAGCTCTTTAGGGGAATCTTCAAATAAGTCCTATCAAACATTTCACTACGGGCATGATGGAATATCTATAACATTCACACATTGAAAGAATGCTGTGGTGAAACCAACTTCCTTGTAGCTTTTAAGGAACATCTTCATGTAAGTCTTTTCTAGCATTTCAGTATGAGCCATAGAGAACAGCTATACTTTCTTAAAATGAAAAAACATTGTACTTAACTCAGCTTTCAGGTAGACTTATAGTAACATTTTCATGTAAGATTTATTGAAAATTTCACAACATGTGCGACAGAATATCTATTACATTAATTCAATGAAAGATCACTATTGTGAAACCAGCTTGCTTGTATCTCTTTAGAAATACACTCATATAAGTCTTTTCTGACATTTCAGTGTATGCCATACAAAGTAACTATCACTTTATTACAATGAAAAGTCAGTGTGCTGATCCCAGCTTGCAGGTAGCTGTAGGGACATTTTCATATATGATATAAAACATTTCACTACAGCTATAGGAGACTATATATAAAGTTTATTAAATGAAAGAACACTGTGGTGTAACCAGATTGCTTGTAGCTATTTAGGAGTATCTTCATACAAGTCTTTTCAAACATTTCAGTGTATTCCATCCAGAATGGTTATCACTTCCATAAAATGAAAGAACAATGTTAAGAACCCAGCTGGAAAGTTGTTCTTTTAGAAATATCTTTTTATAAGTCTTAGCAAATATTGCGCTATGGTCATGACAGAATGATTTTAATATTCACTCAAGGAAAGAAGGATGAGCTGAACCCTTGTTTCCTAGTATCTGTTTAGGAAGAACTTCATAAAATACTTAAAAAATTACACTACAGACTTGAAAAATATCCATAAGATTCAGACACTAAAGGAACTCTGGTGAAACAAATGTGCTTACAGCTGTTTAGGGGCATATTCACATAAGACATTTCAAACATTTCAGCATATGCCCTACAGATGACCTATCAATTACTAACCATGTGAGAACACTGTTCTAAGCCCAGTTTGCGGGTAGCTGTTTAGGAACATGTTCATATAAGACTTAACAAACATTTCATTGCGTGTGGGACAGAATATGTATAGCATTTGTTCACTGAGAGAAAACTGTGGTGAAACCATCTTACTTGCAGCCATTAAGGATCATCTTCATATTAGTCATTATAACCATTTCAATATTTGCTGTTCTGATTGAATATGAGTTTCAAACAATGAAAGAAACACTGTGCTGAATCCAGCTTGCAAGTAAGTTTTAACTAACTCTTCACTACAAGTGTCACAGAATATCTGCAATATTGTTTCACTGAAAGAACTCTGTGGTGAAAGCATCTTGAAGCTATTATTAGGAACATTTGTATTTGAGACATTTCTCACATTTCAGTATATGCCATAATGAATGGGTATCATTTTCCTACAATGAAAGAACACTGTGCTAAATAGAGCTCACAGATAGCTATCTAGGAACGTTTTTACATAAGACTCATCAAACATTTTACAATAGTCGTGACAGACTATACGTAACATTCAGTCACTGAAAGAAAACTGTGGAGAAACAATCTTGCTTGTATATATTTAGAAACTTCTTCATGTTCACCATTTCAAGCGTTTCCATATAAGACATACTGAATGAATATCACTTTGAGACAATGATATAATGTGCTGAAGCCAGATTGCAGGCAGCTGTTTAGGAACCTTTTCATAAGAGACTTATCATACATTTCACTACAAAGTATCTATTACATCCATTCAATGAAAGAACACTATTGTGAAGCCAGATTGCTGGTAGCTAATTAGGAACCTCTTGATATAAGGCTTTTCTAATATTTCAGTTTATGCCAAACAGAATGACTATCATTTTCTTAAAATGAAATAACACTGTGTTGAACTCATCTTGCAGGAAGCCATTTAGGGTTTCTTCATACAAAACACCAAACATGTCACTACTGCTCTGACAGAATCTCTGTAAGATTCCTTCACTGAGGAACACACTCTGGTGAAACCAGATTGCTCATAAGATTTTAGGAATATCTTTATATAAGGCTATTCAAACACATCATATGCTATACAGAATGATGATCACTTCCATTAAATTAAACAACATTGTGATGCAACCAGCTGGCACATGCTATTTATGAACATTTTGTGTGTGTCTTATCAAACGTTTCTCTGCAGCCACAATGTGATAATTATTACATTCATTCAATGAAATACTGTGTTGAAAAAGCTTGCTTGTGGCTGTTTAGAAACATCTTCATGTAAGTGTTCATGCAAGTCTTATCAAACATTTCACTACAGGCATGACAGAATATCTATAACCTTCAATGTCTGTAAGAACACTGTTGTGAAACCATTTTGCTTGTAGCTACTTAGGGACATCTTCATAAAACTTATCCAGCATTTCACTACGGGTGTGATAGACTATCTATAACATCCATTCCCTGAAAGAACATTGTCTTGAAAACACCTAGCAAGTAGCTCTTAAGGAACATCTTCACATATGACATTTCAAACATTTCAGTATATGCCACATGGAACAGCTATCACTTTCTTACAATGAAAGAGCATTGTGCTTAATCAAGCCAACAGGTAGCTGTTTAGGGATATTTTCACATAAATCATATCAAACATTTGACTACAGATGTGACAATGTCTATAACATTTGTTATCTGAAAGAAAATTATGCAAAAGCCATCTTCTTTTCACTGTTTAGGAACATCTGCACATAATACACTTCAAATACTTAAGTATATTCCACACAGAGCGACTATCATTTTCACAAAATGAAAGAACACATGCTGAATCCAGTTTATAGGTAGCTGTTTAGGAACATCATATATCAAATATTTCACCACAGATGTGACAATATCTAGAACATTCATTCACTGAAAGAACACTGTGAAGAAACCATCTTGCTTGTTAGCTGTTTAAGAATATAAATCAAAGGCTCTTCAAACATATCACTTTATGCCATACAGAATGGCTATCATCTCCATAGCCAGGAAAGAATACTGTGATGAACCCAGCTTGCAAGTAATTGTTTATTACTATTTTGCTCAAGTCTTATCAGACATTTGCCTACAGTCATGACAGGATATCTTTAATGTTTATTCAATGTAATAACACTATATTTAAAAAAATTTCCTTGTAGCTGTTTAGAAACATCTTCATGTAAGACTTATATTAAACATTCCTTTGCAGGAATGACAGAATCTCTAAACATTCACTCATTGAACGAACACAGGGATGAAAGCAGTTTTCCTGTAACTGTTGAGGAACATCTTCATATAAAGCTTTTCAAGCATTTCAGTATATGGCATACAGCATGGCCATACCCTTCTTACGAGGAAAGAAGGTTGTGTTTAATAGCTTTCAGGTAGATTATTAGGAGTATTCTTATGTAAGACCTATTGAACATTTAACTACAGGCATGACAGAATATCTATTACATCCATTCAATGAAAGAACACTATGGTGAAAGTGGCTTGGTTTTACTGTTAAGGAAGATCTTCATTTAAGTCCTTTTCAGCATTTCTGTATATGCCATACTAAACGGCTGTCACTATCTTATGATGAAATTATTCTGTCCTGAACACATCTTGTTGGATTCTATTTAGGAACATCTTCATATAAGACCTCTCTAACATTTAAGTATATGCCATACAGAATGGCTCTCACTTACTTACAGTTAAAGGACACTGTGCTAAACCCGGCTTGCTGGCGGCTGTTTGAAACCTCTTCATATAAGACTTATTAAACATTTCACTACAGGCATGACGGACTAGCTATAACACTCGTTCACTGAAAGAACACTGTGGTGAAGCCAGATTACTTCTGGCGCCTTGGGAATGTCTTCGTATAAGGCTCTTCAAACACTTCATTATGCCTACAGAATGGCTATCACTTCCATATCCAGAAAGAACGTTCTGATGAAACCAGTGGCTCTTTATGAGCATTTCATTTATGTCTTATCAAACGTTTCTCTACAGCCGCAACATGATATCCATAACATTCATTCAAGGAAACCACACTATGTTGAAAAAGCTTGCTTGTAGCTGTTCAGGAACACTCTCACATAAGACATCAAATAGTTCTCTTGAGGCATGACAGAATACGTATAACATTCATTTTCTGAATGAACACTGTGGTGAAAACACCTTGCTTGCAGCTCTTTAGGGGAATCTTCAAATAAGTCCTATCAAACATTTCACTACGGGCATGATGGAATATCTATAACATTCACACATTGAAAGAATGCTGTGGTGAAACCAACTTCCTTGTAGCTTTTAAGGAACATCTTCATGTAAGTCTTTTCTAGCATTTCAGTATGAGCCATAGAGAACAGCTATACTTTCTTAAAATGAAAAAACATTGTACTTAACTCAGCTTTCAGGTAGACTTATAGTAACATTTTCATGTAAGATTTATTGAAAATTTCACAACATGTGCGACAGAATATCTATTACATTAATTCAATGAAAGATCACTATTGTGAAACCAGCTTGCTTGTATCTCTTTAGAAATACACTCATATAAGCCTTTTCTGACATTTCAGTGTATGCCATACAAAGTAACTATCACTTTATTACAATGAAAAGTCAGTGTGCTGATCCCAGCTTGCAGGTAGCTGTAGGGACATTTTCATATATGATATAAAACATTTCACTACAGCTATAGGAGACTCTATATAAAGTTTATTAAATGAAAGAACACTGTGGTGTAACCAGATTGCTTGTAGCTATTTAGGAGTATCTTCATACAAGTCTTTTCAAACATTTCAGTGTATTCCATCCAGAATGGTTATCACTTCCATAAAATGAAAGAACAATGTTAAGAACCCAGCTGGAAAGTTGTTTTTTTAGAAATATCTTTTTATAAGTCTTAGCAAATATTGCGCTATGGTCATGACAGAATGATTTTAATATTCACTCAAGGAAAGAAGGATGAGCTGAACCCTTGTTTCCTAGTATCTGTTTAGGAAGAACTTCATAAAATACTTAAAAAATTACACTACAGACTTGAAAAATATCCATAAGATTCAGACACTAAAGGAACTCTGGTGAAACAAATGTGCTTACAGCTGTTTAGGGGCATATTCACATAAGACATTTCAAACATTTCAGCATATGCCCTACAGATGACCTATCAATTACTAACAATGTGAGAACACTGTTCTAAGCCCAGTTTGCGGGTAGCTGTTTAGGAACATGTTCATATAAGACTTAACAAACATTTCATTGCATGTGGGACAGAATATGTATAGCATTTGTTCACTGAGAGAAAACTGTGGTGAAACCATCTTACTTGCAGCCATTAAGGATCATCTTCATATTAGTCATTATAACCATTTCAATATTTGCTGTTCTGATTGAATATGAGTTTCAAACAATGAAAGAAACACTGTGCTGAATCCAGCTTGCAAGTAAGTTTTAACTAACTCTTCACTACAAGTGTCACAGAATATCTGCAATATTGTTTCACTGAAAGAACTCTGTGGTGAAAGCATCTTGAAGCTATTATTAGGAACATTTGTATTTGAGACATTTCTCACATTTCAGTATATGCCATAATGAATGGGTATCATTTTCCTACAATGAAAGAACACTGTGCTAAATAGAGCTCACAGATAGCTATCTAGGAACGTTTTTACATAAGACTCATCAAACATTTTACAATAGTCGTGACAGACTATACGTAACATTCAGTCACTGAAAGAAAACTGTGGAGAAACAATCTTGCTTGTATATATTTAGAAACTTCTTCATGTTCACCATTTCAAGCGTTTCCATATAAGACATACTGAATGAATATCACTTTGAGACAATGATATAATGTGCTGAAGCCAGATTGCAGGCAGCTGTTTAGGAACCTTTTCATAAGAGACTTATCATACATTTCACTACAAAGTATCTATTACATCCATTCAATGAAAGAACACTATTGTGAAGCCAGATTGCTGGTAGCTAATTAGGAACATCTTGATATAAGGCTTTTCTAATATTTCAGTTTATGCCAAACAGAATGACTATCATTTTCTTAAAATGAAATAACACTGTGTTGAACTCATCTTGCAGGAAGCCATTTAGGGTTTCTTCATACAAAACACCAAACATGTCACTACTGCTCTGACAGAATCTCTGTAAGATTCCTTCACTGAGGAACACACTCTGGTGAAACCAGATTGCTCATAAGATTTTAGGAATATCTTTATATAAGGCTATTCAAACACATCATATGCTATACAGAATGATGATCACTTCCATTAAATTAAACAACATTGTGATGCAACCAGCTGGCACATGCTATTTATGAACATTTTGTGTGTGTCTTATCAAACGTTTCTCTGCAGCCACAATGTGATAATTATTACATTCATTCAATGAAATACTGTGTTGAAAAAGCTTGCTTGTGGCTGTTTAGAAACATCTTCATGTAAGTGTTCATGCAAGTCTTATCAAACATTTCACTACAGGCATGACAGAATATCTATAACCTTCAATGTCTGTAAGAACACTGTTGTGAAACCATTTTGCTTGTAGCTACTTAGGGACATCTTCATAAAACTTATCCAGCATTTCACTACGGGTGTGATAGACTATCTATAACATCCATTCCCTGAAAGAACATTGTCTTGAAAACACCTAGCAAGTAGCTCTTAAGGAACATCTTCACATATGACATTTCAAACATTTCAGTATATGCCACATGGAACAGCTATCACTTTCTTACAATGAAAGAGCATTGTGCTTAATCAAGCCAACAGGTAGCTGTTTAGGGATATTTTCACATAAATCATATCAAACATTTGACTACAGATGTGACAATGTCTATAACATTTGTTATCTGAAAGAAAATTATGCAAAAGCCATCTTCTTTTCACTGTTTAGGAACATCTGCACATAATACACTTCAAATACTTAAGTATATTCCACACAGAGCGACTATCATTTTCACAAAATGAAAGAACACATGCTGAATCCAGTTTATAGGTAGCTGTTTAGGAACATCATATATCAAATATTTCACCACAGATGTGACAATATCTAGAACATTCATTCACTGAAAGAACACTGTGAAGAAACCATCTTGCTTGTTAGCTGTTTAAGAATATAAATCAAAGGCTCTTCAAACATATCACTTTATGCCATACAGAATGGCTATCATCTCCATAGCCAGGAAAGAATACTGTGATGAACCCAGCTTGCAAGTAATTGTTTATTACTATTTTGCTCAAGTCTTATCAGACATTTGCCTACAGTCATGACAGGATATCTTTAATGTTTATTCAATGTAATAACACTATATTTAAAAAAATTTCCTTGTAGCTGTTTAGAAACATCTTCATGTAAGACTTATATTAAACATTCCTTTGCAGGAATGACAGAATCTCTAAACATTCACTCATTGAACGAACACAGGGATGAAAGCAGTTTTCCTGTAACTGTTGAGGAACATCTTCGTATAAAGCTTTTCAAGCATTTCAGTATATGGCATACAGCATGGCCATACCCTTCTTACGAGGAAAGAAGGTTGTGTTTAATAGCTTTCAGGTAGATTATTAGGAGTATTCTTATGTAAGACCTATTGAACATTTAACTACAGGCATGACAGAATATCTATTACATCCATTCAATGAAAGAACACTATGGTGAAAGTGGCTTGGTTTTACTGTTAAGGAAGATCTTCATTTAAGTCCTTTTCAGCATTTCTGTATATGCCATACTAAACGGCTGTCACTATCTTATGATGAAATTATTCTGTCCTGAACACATCTTGTTGGATTCTATTTAGGAACATCTTCATATAAGACCTCTCTAACATTTAAGTATATGCCATACAGAATGGCTCTCACTTACTTACAGTTAAAGGACACTGTGCTAAACCCGGCTTGCTGGCGGCTGTTTGAAACCTCTTCATATAAGACTTATTAAACATTTCACTACAGGCATGACGGACTAGCTATAACACTCGTTCACTGAAAGAACACTGTGGTGAAGCCAGATTACTTCTGGCGCCTTGGGAATGTCTTCGTATAAGGCTCTTCAAACACTTCATTATGCCTACAGAATGGCTATCACTTCCATATCCAGAAAGAACGTTCTGATGAAACCAGTGGCTCTTTATGAGCATTTCATTTATGTCTTATCAAACGTTTCTCTACAGCCGCAACATGATATCCATAACATTCATTCAAGGAAACCACACTATGTTGAAAAAGCTTGCTTGTAGCTGTTCAGGAACACTCTCACATAAGACATCAAATAGTTCTCTTGAGGCATGACAGAATACGTATAACATTCATTTTCTGAATGAACACTGTGGTGAAAACACCTTGCTTGCAGCTCTTTAGGGGAATCTTCAAATAAGTCCTATCAAACATTTCACTACGGGCATGATGGAATATCTATAACATTCACACATTGAAAGAATGCTGTGGTGAAACCAACTTCCTTGTAGCTTTTAAGGAACATCTTCATGTAAGTCTTTTCTAGCATTTCAGTATGAGCCATAGAGAACAGCTATACTTTCTTAAAATGAAAAAACATTGTACTTAACTCAGCTTTCAGGTAGACTTATAGTAACATTTTCATGTAAGATTTATTGAAAATTTCACAACATGTGCGACAGAATATCTATTACATTAATTCAATGAAAGATCACTATTGTGAAACCAGCTTGCTTGTATCTCTTTAGAAATACACTCATATAAGTCTTTTCTGACATTTCAGTGTATGCCATACAAAGTAACTATCACTTTATTACAATGAAAAGTCAGTGTGCTGATCCCAGCTTGCAGGTAGCTGTAGGGACATTTTCATATATGATATAAAACATTTCACTACAGCTATAGGAGACTATATATAAAGTTTATTAAATGAAAGAACACTGTGGTGTAACCAGATTGCTTGTAGCTATTTAGGAGTATCTTCATACAAGTCTTTTCAAACATTTCAGTGTATTCCATCCAGAATGGTTATCACTTCCATAAAATGAAAGAACAATGTTAAGAACCCAGCTGGAAAGTTGTTCTTTTAGAAATATCTTTTTATAAGTCTTAGCAAATATTGCGCTATGGTCATGACAGAATGATTTTAATATTCACTCAAGGAAAGAAGGATGAGCTGAACCCTTGTTTCCTAGTATCTGTTTAGGAAGAACTTCATAAAATACTTAAAAAATTACACTACAGACTTGAAAAATATCCATAAGATTCAGACACTAAAGGAACTCTGGTGAAACAAATGTGCTTACAGCTGTTTAGGGGCATATTCACATAAGACATTTCAAACATTTCAGCATATGCCCTACAGATGACCTATCAATTACTAACCATGTGAGAACACTGTTCTAAGCCCAGTTTGCGGGTAGCTGTTTAGGAACATGTTCATATAAGACTTAACAAACATTTCATTGCGTGTGGGACAGAATATGTATAGCATTTGTTCACTGAGAGAAAACTGTGGTGAAACCATCTTACTTGCAGCCATTAAGGATCATCTTCATATTAGTCATTATAACCATTTCAATATTTGCTGTTCTGATTGAATATGAGTTTCAAACAATGAAAGAAACACTGTGCTGAATCCAGCTTGCAAGTAAGTTTTAACTAACTCTTCACTACAAGTGTCACAGAATATCTGCAATATTGTTTCACTGAAAGAACTCTGTGGTGAAAGCATCTTGAAGCTATTATTAGGAACATTTGTATTTGAGACATTTCTCACATTTCAGTATATGCCATAATGAATGGGTATCATTTTCCTACAATGAAAGAACACTGTGCTAAATAGAGCTCACAGATAGCTATCTAGGAACGTTTTTACATAAGACTCATCAAACATTTTACAATAGTCGTGACAGACTATACGTAACATTCAGTCACTGAAAGAAAACTGTGGAGAAACAATCTTGCTTGTATATATTTAGAAACTTCTTCATGTTCACCATTTCAAGCGTTTCCATATAAGACATACTGAATGAATATCACTTTGAGACAATGATATAATGTGCTGAAGCCAGATTGCAGGCAGCTGTTTAGGAACCTTTTCATAAGAGACTTATCATACATTTCACTACAAAGTATCTATTACATCCATTCAATGAAAGAACACTATTGTGAAGCCAGATTGCTGGTAGCTAATTAGGAACATCTTGATATAAGGCTTTTCTAATATTTCAGTTTATGCCAAACAGAATGACTATCATTTTCTTAAAATGAAATAACACTGTGTTGAACTCATCTTGCAGGAAGCCATTTAGGGTTTCTTCATACAAAACACCAAACATGTCACTACTGCTCTGACAGAATCTCTGTAAGATTCCTTCACTGAGGAACACACTCTGGTGAAACCAGATTGCTCATAAGATTTTAGGAATATCTTTATATAAGGCTATTCAAACACATCATATGCTATACAGAATGATGATCACTTCCATTAAATTAAACAACATTGTGATGCAACCAGCTGGCACATGCTATTTATGAACATTTTGTGTGTGTCTTATCAAACGTTTCTCTGCAGCCACAATGTGATAATTATTACATTCATTCAATGAAATACTGTGTTGAAAAAGCTTGCTTGTGGCTGTTTAGAAACATCTTCATGTAAGTGTTCATGCAAGTCTTATCAAACATTTCACTACAGGCATGACAGAATATCTATAACCTTCAATGTCTGTAAGAACACTGTTGTGAAACCATTTTGCTTGTAGCTACTTAGGGACATCTTCATAAAACTTATCCAGCATTTCACTACGGGTGTGATAGACTATCTATAACATCCATTCCCTGAAAGAACATTGTCTTGAAAACACCTAGCAAGTAGCTCTTAAGGAACATCTTCACATATGACATTTCAAACATTTCAGTATATGCCACATGGAACAGCTATCACTTTCTTACAATGAAAGAGCATTGTGCTTAATCAAGCCAACAGGTAGCTGTTTAGGGATATTTTCACATAAATCATATCAAACATTTGACTACAGATGTGACAATGTCTATAACATTTGTTATCTGAAAGAAAATTATGCAAAAGCCATCTTCTTTTCACTGTTTAGGAACATCTGCACATAATACACTTCAAATACTTAAGTATATTCCACACAGAGCGACTATCATTTTCACAAAATGAAAGAACACATGCTGAATCCAGTTTATAGGTAGCTGTTTAGGAACATCATATATCAAATATTTCACCACAGATGTGACAATATCTAGAACATTCATTCACTGAAAGAACACTGTGAAGAAACCATCTTGCTTGTTAGCTGTTTAAGAATATAAATCAAAGGCTCTTCAAACATATCACTTTATGCCATACAGAATGGCTATCATCTCCATAGCCAGGAAAGAATACTGTGATGAACCCAGCTTGCAAGTAATTGTTTATTACTATTTTGCTCAAGTCTTATCAGACATTTGCCTACAGTCATGACAGGATATCTTTAATGTTTATTCAATGTAATAACACTATATTTAAAAAAATTTCCTTGTAGCTGTTTAGAAACATCTTCATGTAAGACTTATATTAAACATTCCTTTGCAGGAATGACAGAATCTCTAAACATTCACTCATTGAACGAACACAGGGATGAAAGCAGTTTTCCTGTAACTGTTGAGGAACATCTTCGTATAAAGCTTTTCAAGCATTTCAGTATATGGCATACAGCATGGCCATACCCTTCTTACGAGGAAAGAAGGTTGTGTTTAATAGCTTTCAGGTAGATTATTAGGAGTATTCTTATGTAAGACCTATTGAACATTTAACTACAGGCATGACAGAATATCTATTACATCCATTCAATGAAAGAACACTATGGTGAAAGTGGCTTGGTTTTACTGTTAAGGAAGATCTTCATTTAAGTCCTTTTCAGCATTTCTGTATATGCCATACTAAACGGCTGTCACTATCTTATGATGAAATTATTCTGTCCTGAACACATCTTGTTGGATTCTATTTAGGAACATCTTCATATAAGACCTCTCTAACATTTAAGTATATGCCATACAGAATGGCTCTCACTTACTTACAGTTAAAGGACACTGTGCTAAACCCGGCTTGCTGGCGGCTGTTTGAAACCTCTTCATATAAGACTTATTAAACATTTCACTACAGGCATGACGGACTAGCTATAACACTCGTTCACTGAAAGAACACTGTGGTGAAGCCAGATTACTTCTGGCGCCTTGGGAATGTCTTCGTATAAGGCTCTTCAAACACTTCATTATGCCTACAGAATGGCTATCACTTCCATATCCAGAAAGAACGTTCTGATGAAACCAGTGGCTCTTTATGAGCATTTCATTTATGTCTTATCAAACGTTTCTCTACAGCCGCAACATGATATCCATAACATTCATTCAAGGAAACCACACTATGTTGAAAAAGCTTGCTTGTAGCTGTTCAGGAACACTCTCACATAAGACATCAAATAGTTCTCTTGAGGCATGACAGAATACGTATAACATTCATTTTCTGAATGAACACTGTGGTGAAAACACCTTGCTTGCAGCTCTTTAGGGGAATCTTCAAATAAGTCCTATCAAACATTTCACTACGGGCATGATGGAATATCTATAACATTCACACATTGAAAGAATGCTGTGGTGAAACCAACTTCCTTGTAGCTTTTAAGGAACATCTTCATGTAAGTCTTTTCTAGCATTTCAGTATGAGCCATAGAGAACAGCTATACTTTCTTAAAATGAAAAAACATTGTACTTAACTCAGCTTTCAGGTAGACTTATAGTAACATTTTCATGTAAGATTTATTGAAAATTTCACAACATGTGCGACAGAATATCTATTACATTAATTCAATGAAAGATCACTATTGTGAAACCAGCTTGCTTGTATCTCTTTAGAAATACACTCATATAAGCCTTTTCTGACATTTCAGTGTATGCCATACAAAGTAACTATCACTTTATTACAATGAAAAGTCAGTGTGCTGATCCCAGCTTGCAGGTAGCTGTAGGGACATTTTCATATATGATATAAAACATTTCACTACAGCTATAGGAGACTCTATATAAAGTTTATTAAATGAAAGAACACTGTGGTGTAACCAGATTGCTTGTAGCTATTTAGGAGTATCTTCATACAAGTCTTTTCAAACATTTCAGTGTATTCCATCCAGAATGGTTATCACTTCCATAAAATGAAAGAACAATGTTAAGAACCCAGCTGGAAAGTTGTTTTTTTAGAAATATCTTTTTATAAGTCTTAGCAAATATTGCGCTATGGTCATGACAGAATGATTTTAATATTCACTCAAGGAAAGAAGGATGAGCTGAACCCTTGTTTCCTAGTATCTGTTTAGGAAGAACTTCATAAAATACTTAAAAAATTACACTACAGACTTGAAAAATATCCATAAGATTCAGACACTAAAGGAACTCTGGTGAAACAAATGTGCTTACAGCTGTTTAGGGGCATATTCACATAAGACATTTCAAACATTTCAGCATATGCCCTACAGATGACCTATCAATTACTAACAATGTGAGAACACTGTTCTAAGCCCAGTTTGCGGGTAGCTGTTTAGGAACATGTTCATATAAGACTTAACAAACATTTCATTGCATGTGGGACAGAATATGTATAGCATTTGTTCACTGAGAGAAAACTGTGGTGAAACCATCTTACTTGCAGCCATTAAGGATCATCTTCATATTAGTCATTATAACCATTTCAATATTTGCTGTTCTGATTGAATATGAGTTTCAAACAATGAAAGAAACACTGTGCTGAATCCAGCTTGCAAGTAAGTTTTAACTAACTCTTCACTACAAGTGTCACAGAATATCTGCAATATTGTTTCACTGAAAGAACTCTGTGGTGAAAGCATCTTGAAGCTATTATTAGGAACATTTGTATTTGAGACATTTCTCACATTTCAGTATATGCCATAATGAATGGGTATCATTTTCCTACAATGAAAGAACACTGTGCTAAATAGAGCTCACAGATAGCTATCTAGGAACGTTTTTACATAAGACTCATCAAACATTTTACAATAGTCGTGACAGACTATACGTAACATTCAGTCACTGAAAGAAAACTGTGGAGAAACAATCTTGCTTGTATATATTTAGAAACTTCTTCATGTTCACCATTTCAAGCGTTTCCATATAAGACATACTGAATGAATATCACTTTGAGACAATGATATAATGTGCTGAAGCCAGATTGCAGGCAGCTGTTTAGGAACCTTTTCATAAGAGACTTATCATACATTTCACTACAAAGTATCTATTACATCCATTCAATGAAAGAACACTATTGTGAAGCCAGATTGCTGGTAGCTAATTAGGAACATCTTGATATAAGGCTTTTCTAATATTTCAGTTTATGCCAAACAGAATGACTATCATTTTCTTAAAATGAAATAACACTGTGTTGAACTCATCTTGCAGGAAGCCATTTAGGGTTTCTTCATACAAAACACCAAACATGTCACTACTGCTCTGACAGAATCTCTGTAAGATTCCTTCACTGAGGAACACACTCTGGTGAAACCAGATTGCTCATAAGTTTTTAGGAATATCTTTATATAAGGCTATTCAAACACATCATATGCTATACAGAATGATGATCACTTCCATTAAATTAAACAACATTGTGATGCAACCAGCTGGCACATGCTATTTATGAACATTTTGTGTGTGTCTTATCAAACGTTTCTCTGCAGCCACAATGTGATAATTATTACATTCATTCAATGAAATACTGTGTTGAAAAAGCTTGCTTGTGGCTGTTTAGAAACATCTTCATGTAAGTGTTCATGCAAGTCTTATCAAACATTTCACTACAGGCATGACAGAATATCTATAACCTTCAATGTCTGTAAGAACACTGTTGTGAAACCATTTTGCTTGTAGCTACTTAGGGACATCTTCATAAAACTTATCCAGCATTTCACTACGGGTGTGATAGACTATCTATAACATCCATTCCCTGAAAGAACATTGTCTTGAAAACACCTAGCAAGTAGCTCTTAAGGAACATCTTCACATATGACATTTCAAACATTTCAGTATATGCCACATGGAACAGCTATCACTTTCTTACAATGAAAGAGCATTGTGCTTAATCAAGCCAACAGGTAGCTGTTTAGGGATATTTTCACATAAATCATATCAAACATTTGACTACAGATGTGACAATGTCTATAACATTTGTTATCTGAAAGAAAATTATGCAAAAGCCATCTTCTTTTCACTGTTTAGGAACATCTGCACATAATACACTTCAAATACTTAAGTATATTCCACACAGAGCGACTATCATTTTCACAAAATGAAAGAACACATGCTGAATCCAGTTTATAGGTAGCTGTTTAGGAACATCATATATCAAATATTTCACCACAGATGTGACAATATCTAGAACATTCATTCACTGAAAGAACACTGTGAAGAAACCATCTTGCTTGTTAGCTGTTTAAGAATATAAATCAAAGGCTCTTCAAACATATCACTTTATGCCATACAGAATGGCTATCATCTCCATAGCCAGGAAAGAATACTGTGATGAACCCAGCTTGCAAGTAATTGTTTATTACTATTTTGCTCAAGTCTTATCAGACATTTGCCTACAGTCATGACAGGATATCTTTAATGTTTATTCAATGTAATAACACTATATTTAAAAAAATTTCCTTGTAGCTGTTTAGAAACATCTTCATGTAAGACTTATATTAAACATTCCTTTGCAGGAATGACAGAATCTCTAAACATTCACTCATTGAACGAACACAGGGATGAAAGCAGTTTTCCTGTAACTGTTGAGGAACATCTTCGTATAAAGCTTTTCAAGCATTTCAGTATATGGCATACAGCATGGCCATACCCTTCTTACGAGGAAAGAAGGTTGTGTTTAATAGCTTTCAGGTAGATTATTAGGAGTATTCTTATGTAAGACCTATTGAACATTTAACTACAGGCATGACAGAATATCTATTACATCCATTCAATGAAAGAACACTATGGTGAAAGTGGCTTGGTTTTACTGTTAAGGAAGATCTTCATTTAAGTCCTTTTCAGCATTTCTGTATATGCCATACTAAACGGCTGTCACTATCTTATGATGAAATTATTCTGTCCTGAACACATCTTGTTGGATTCTATTTAGGAACATCTTCATATAAGACCTCTCTAACATTTAAGTATATGCCATACAGAATGGCTCTCACTTACTTACAGTTAAAGGACACTGTGCTAAACCCGGCTTGCTGGCGGCTGTTTGAAACCTCTTCATATAAGACTTATTAAACATTTCACTACAGGCATGACGGACTAGCTATAACACTCGTTCACTGAAAGAACACTGTGGTGAAGCCAGATTACTTCTGGCGCCTTGGGAATGTCTTCGTATAAGGCTCTTCAAACACTTCATTATGCCTACAGAATGGCTATCACTTCCATATCCAGAAAGAACGTTCTGATGAAACCAGTGGCTCTTTATGAGCATTTCATTTATGTCTTATCAAACGTTTCTCTACAGCCGCAACATGATATCCATAACATTCATTCAAGGAAACCACACTATGTTGAAAAAGCTTGCTTGTAGCTGTTCAGGAACTCTCTCACATAAGACATCAAATAGTTCTCTTGAGGCATGACAGAATACGTATAACATTCATTTTCTGAATGAACACTGTGGTGAAAACACCTTGCTTGCAGCTCTTTAGGGGAATCTTCAAATAAGTCCTATCAAACATTTCACTACGGGCATGATGGAATATCTATAACATTCACACATTGAAAGAATGCTGTGGTGAAACCAACTTCCTTGTAGCTTTTAAGGAACATCTTCATGTAAGTCTTTTCTAGCATTTCAGTATGAGCCATAGAGAACAGCTATACTTTCTTAAAATGAAAAAACATTGTACTTAACTCAGCTTTCAGGTAGACTTATAGTAACATTTTCATGTAAGATTTATTGAAAATTTCACAACATGTGCGACAGAATATCTATTACATTAATTCAATGAAAGATCACTATTGTGAAACCAGCTTGCTTGTATCTCTTTAGAAATACACTCATATAAGTCTTTTCTGACATTTCAGTGTATGCCATACAAAGTAACTATCACTTTATTACAATGAAAAGTCAGTCTGCTCATCCCAGCTTGCAGGTAGCTGTAGGAACATTTTCATATATGATATAAAACATTTCACTACAGCTATAGGAGACTATATATAAAGTTTATTAAATGAAAGAACACTGTGGTGTAACCAGATTGCTTGTAGCTATTTAGGAGTATCTTCATACAAGTCTTTTCAAACATTTCAGTGTATTCCATCCAGAATGGTTATCACTTCCATAAAATGAAAGAACAATGTTAAGAACCCAGCTGGAAAGTTGTTCTTTTAGAAATATCTTTTTATAAGTCTTAGCAAATATTGCGCTATGGTCATGACAGAATGATTTTAATATTCACTCAAGTAAAGAAGGATGAGCTGAACCCTTGTTTCCTAGTATCTGTTTAGGAAGAACTTCATAAAATACTTAAAAAATTACACTACAGACTTGAAAAATATCCATAAGATTCAGACACTAAAGGAACTCTGGTGAAACAAATGTGCTTACAGCTGTTTAGGGGCATATTCACATAAGACATTTCAAACATTTCAGCATATGCCCTACAGATGACCTATCAATTACTAACAATGTGAGAACACTGTTCTAAGCCCAGTTTGCGGGTAGCTGTTTAGGAACATGTTCATATAAGACTTAACAAACATTTCATTGCATGTGGGACAGAATATGTATAGCATTTGTTCACTGAGAGAAAACTGTGGTGAAACCATCTTACTTGCAGCCATTAAGGATCATCTTCATATTAGTCATTATAACCATTTCAATATTTGCTGTTCTGATTGAATATGAGTTTCAAACAATGAAAGAAACACTGTGCTGAATCCAGCTTGCAAGTAAGTTTTAACTAACTCTTCACTACAAGTGTCACAGAATATCTGCAATATTGTTTCACTGAAAGAACTCTGTGGTGAAAGCATCTTGAAGCTATTATTAGGAACATTTGTATTTGAGACATTTCTCACATTTCAGTATATGCCATAATGAATGGGTATCATTTTCCTACAATGAAAGAACACTGTGCTAAATAGAGCTCACAGATAGCTATCTAGGAACGTTTTTACATAAGACTCATCAAACATTTTACAATAGTCGTGACAGACTATACGTAACATTCAGTCACTGAAAGAAAACTGTGGAGAAACAATCTTGCTTGTATATATTTAGAAACTTCTTCATGTTCACCATTTCAAGCGTTTCCATATAAGACATACTGAATGAATATCACTTTGAGACAATGATATAATGTGCTGAAGCCAGATTGCAGGCAGCTGTTTAGGAACCTTTTCATAAGAGACTTATCATACATTTCACTACAAAGTATCTATTACATCCATTCAATGAAAGAACACTATTGTGAAGCCAGATTGCTGGTAGCTAATTAGGAACCTCTTGATATAAGGCTTTTCTAATATTTCAGTTTATGCCAAACAGAATGACTATCATTTTCTTAAAATGAAATAACACTGTGTTGAACTCATCTTGCAGGAAGCCATTTAGGGTTTCTTCATACAAAACACCAAACATGTCACTACTGCTCTGACAGAATCTCTGTAAGATTCCTTCACTGAGGAACACACTCTGGTGAAACCAGATTGCTCATAAGTTTTTAGGAATATCTTTATATAAGGCTATTCAAACACATCATATGCTATACAGAATGATGATCACTTCCATTAAATTAAACAACATTGTGATGCAACCAGCTGGCACATGCTATTTATGAACATTTTGTGTGTGTCTTATCAAACGTTTCTCTGCAGCCACAATGTGATAATTATTACATTCATTCAATGAAATACTGTGTTGAAAAAGCTTGCTTGTGGCTGTTTAGAAACAGCTTCATGTAAGTGTTCATGCAAGTCTTATCAAACATTTCACTACAGGCATGACAGAATATCTATAACCTTCAATGTCTGTAAGAACACTGTTGTGAAACCATTTTGCTTGTAGCTACTTAGGGACATCTTCATAAAACTTATCCAGCATTTCACTACGGGTGTGATAGACTATCTATAACATCCATTCCCTGAAAGAACATTGTCTTGAAAACACCTAGCAAGTAGCTCTTAAGGAACATCTTCACATATGACATTTCAAACATTTCAGTATATGCCACATGGAACAGCTATCACTTTCTTACAATGAAAGAGCATTGTGCTTAATCAAGCCAACAGGTAGCTGTTTAGGGATATTTTCACATAAATCATATCAAGCATTTGACTACAGATGTGACAATGTCTATAACATTTGTTATCTGAAAGAAAATTATGCAAAAACCATCTTCTGTTCACTGTTTAGGAACATCTGCACATAATACACTTCAAATACTTAAGTATATTCCACACAGAGCGACTATCATTTTCACAAAATGAAAGAACACATGCTGAATCCAGTTTATAGGTAGCTGTTTAGGAACATCATATATCAAATATTTCACCACAGATGTGACAATATCTAGAACATTCATTCACTGAAAGAACACTGTGAAGAAACCATCTTGCTTGTTAGCTGTTTAAGAATATAAATCAAAGGCTCTTCAAACATATCACTTTATGCCATACAGAATGGCTATCATCTCCATAGCCAGGAAAGAATACTGTGATGAACCCAGCTTGCAAGTAATTGTTTATTACTATTTTGCTCAAGTCTTATCAGACATTTGCCTACAGTCATGACAGGATATCTTTAATGTTTATTCAATGTAATAACACTATATTTAAAAAAATTTCCTTGTAGCTGTTTAGAAACATCTTCATGTAAGACTTATATTAAACATTCCTTTGCAGGAATGACAGAATCTCTAAACATTCACTCATTGAACGAACACAGGGATGAAAGCAGTTTTCCTGTAACTGTTGAGGAACATCTTCGTATAAAGCTTTTCAAGCATTTCAGTATATGGCATACAGCATGGCCATACCCTTCTTACGAGGAAAGAAGGTT
The DNA here is from genome assembly GCF_041296235.1 of Equus asinus. Lineage (NCBI taxonomy): Eukaryota > Metazoa > Chordata > Mammalia > Perissodactyla > Equidae > Equus > Equus asinus. Next base: position 12,346,818 of record NC_091818.1, on the reverse strand, counting down.
GTGTTTAATAGCTTTCAGGTAGATTATTAGGAGTATTCTTATGTAAGACCTATTGAACATTTAACTACAGGCATGACAGAATATCTATTACATCCATTCAATGAAAGAACACTATGGTGAAAGTGGCTTGGTTTTACTGTTAAGGAAGATCTTCATTTAAGTCCTTTTCAGCATTTCTGTATATGCCATACTAAACGGCTGTCACTATCTTATGATGAAATTATTCTGTCCTGAACACATCTTGTTGGATTCTATTTAGGAACATCTTCATATAAGACCTCTCTAACATTTAAGTATATGCCATACAGAATGGCTCTCACTTACTTACAGTTAAAGGACACTGTGCTAAACCCGGCTTGCTGGCGGCTGTTTGAAACCTCTTCATATAAGACTTATTAAACATTTCACTACAGGCATGACGGACTAGCTATAACACTCGTTCACTGAAAGAACACTGTGGTGAAGCCAGATTACTTCTGGCGCCTTGGGAATGTCTTCGTATAAGGCTCTTCAAACACTTCATTATGCCTACAGAATGGCTATCACTTCCATATCCAGAAAGAACGTTCTGATGAAACCAGTGGCTCTTTATGAGCATTTCATTTATGTCTTATCAAACGTTTCTCTACAGCCGCAACATGATATCCATAACATTCATTCAAGGAAACCACACTATGTTGAAAAAGCTTGCTTGTAGCTGTTCAGGAACACTCTCACATAAGACATCAAATAGTTCTCTTGAGGCATGACAGAATACGTATAACATTCATTTTCTGAATGAACACTGTGGTGAAAACACCTTGCTTGCAGCTCTTTAGGGGAATCTTCAAATAAGTCCTATCAAACATTTCACTACGGGCATGATGGAATATCTATAACATTCACACATTGAAAGAATGCTGTGGTGAAACCAACTTCCTTGTAGCTTTTAAGGAACATCTTCATGTAAGTCTTTTCTAGCATTTCAGTATGAGCCATAGAGAACAGCTATACTTTCTTAAAATGAAAAAACATTGTACTTAACTCAGCTTTCAGGTAGACTTATAGTAACATTTTCATGTAAGATTTATTGAAAATTTCACAACATGTGCGACAGAATATCTATTACATTAATTCAATGAAAGATCACTATTGTGAAACCAGCTTGCTTGTATCTCTTTAGAAATACACTCATATAAGTCTTTTCTGACATTTCAGTGTATGCCATACAAAGTAACTATCACTTTATTACAATGAAAAGTCAGTGTGCTGATCCCAGCTTGCAGGTAGCTGTAGGGACATTTTCATATATGATATAAAACATTTCACTACAGCTATAGGAGACTATATATAAAGTTTATTAAATGAAAGAACACTGTGGTGTAACCAGATTGCTTGTAGCTATTTAGGAGTATCTTCATACAAGTCTTTTCAAACATTTCAGTGTATTCCATCCAGAATGGTTATCACTTCCATAAAATGAAAGAACAATGTTAAGAACCCAGCTGGAAAGTTGTTCTTTTAGAAATATCTTTTTATAAGTCTTAGCAAATATTGCGCTATGGTCATGACAGAATGATTTTAATATTCACTCAAGGAAAGAAGGATGAGCTGAACCCTTGTTTCCTAGTATCTGTTTAGGAAGAACTTCATAAAATACTTAAAAAATTACACTACAGACTTGAAAAATATCCATAAGATTCAGACACTAAAGGAACTCTGGTGAAACAAATGTGCTTACAGCTGTTTAGGGGCATATTCACATAAGACATTTCAAACATTTCAGCATATGCCCTACAGATGACCTATCAATTACTAACAATGTGAGAACACTGTTCTAAGCCCAGTTTGCGGGTAGCTGTTTAGGAACATGTTCATATAAGACTTAACAAACATTTCATTGCATGTGGGACAGAATATGTATAGCATTTGTTCACTGAGAGAAAACTGTGGTGAAACCATCTTACTTGCAGCCATTAAGGATCATCTTCATATTAGTCATTATAACCATTTCAATATTTGCTGTTCTGATTGAATATGAGTTTCAAACAATGAAAGAAACACTGTGCTGAATCCAGCTTGCAAGTAAGTTTTAACTAACTCTTCACTACAAGTGTCACAGAATATCTGCAATATTGTTTCACTGAAAGAACTCTGTGGTGAAAGCATCTTGAAGCTATTATTAGGAACATTTGTATTTGAGACATTTCTCACATTTCAGTATATGCCATAATGAATGGGTATCATTTTCCTACAATGAAAGAACACTGTGCTAAATAGAGCTCACAGATAGCTATCTAGGAACGTTTTTACATAAGACTCATCAAACATTTTACAATAGTCGTGACAGACTATACGTAACATTCAGTCACTGAAAGAAAACTGTGGAGAAACAATCTTGCTTGTATATATTTAGAAACTTCTTCATGTTCACCATTTCAAGCGTTTCCATATAAGACATACTGAATGAATATCACTTTGAGACAATGATATAATGTGCTGAAGCCAGATTGCAGGCAGCTGTTTAGGAACCTTTTCATAAGAGACTTATCATACATTTCACTACAAAGTATCTATTACATCCATTCAATGAAAGAACACTATTGTGAAGCCAGATTGCTGGTAGCTAATTAGGAACCTCTTGATATAAGGCTTTTCTAATATTTCAGTTTATGCCAAACAGAATGACTATCATTTTCTTAAAATGAAATAACACTGTGTTGAACTCATCTTGCAGGAAGCCATTTAGGGTTTCTTCATACAAAACACCAAACATGTCACTACTGCTCTGACAGAATCTCTGTAAGATTCCTTCACTGAGGAACACACTCTGGTGAAACCAGATTGCTCATAAGTTTTTAGGAATATCTTTATATAAGGCTATTCAAACACATCATATGCTATACAGAATGATGATCACTTCCATTAAATTAAACAACATTGTGATGCAACCAGCTGGCACATGCTATTTATGAACATTTTGTGTGTGTCTTATCAAACGTTTCTCTGCAGCCACAATGTGATAATTATTACATTCATTCAATGAAATACTGTGTTGAAAAAGCTTGCTTGTGGCTGTTTAGAAACAGCTTCATGTAAGTGTTCATGCAAGTCTTATCAAACATTTCACTACAGGCATGACAGAATATCTATAACCTTCAATGTCTGTAAGAACACTGTTGTGAAACCATTTTGCTTGTAGCTACTTAGGGACATCTTCATAAAACTTATCCAGCATTTCACTACGGGTGTGATAGACTATCTATAACATCCATTCCCTGAAAGAACATTGTCTTGAAAACACCTAGCAAGTAGCTCTTAAGGAACATCTTCACATATGACATTTCAAACATTTCAGTATATGCCACATGGAACAGCTATCACTTTCTTACAATGAAAGAGCATTGTGCTTAATCAAGCCAACAGGTAGCTGTTTAGGGATATTTTCACATAAATCATATCAAGCATTTGACTACAGATGTGACAATGTCTATCACATTTGTTATCTGAAAGAAAATTATGCAAAAGCCATCTTCTTTTCACTGTTTAGGAACATCTGCACATAATACACTTCAAATACTTAAGTATATTCCACACAGAGCGACTATCATTTTCACAAAATGAAAGAACACATGCTGAATCCAGTTTATAGGTAGCTGTTTAGGAACATCATATATCAAATATTTCACCACAGATGTGACAATATCTAGAACATTCATTCACTGAAAGAACACTGTGAAGAAACCATCTTGCTTGTTAGCTGTTTAAGAATATAAATCAAAGGCTCTTCAAACATATCACTTTATGCCATACAGAATGGCTATCATCTCCATAGCCAGAAAAGAATACTGTGATGAACCCAGCTTGCAAGTAATTGTTTATTAATATTTTGCTCAAGTCTTATCAGACATTTGCCTACAGTCATGACAGGATATCTTTAATGTTTATTCAATGTAATAACACTATATTTAAAAAAATTTCCTTGTAGCTGTTTAGAAACATCTTCATGTAAGACTTATATTAAACATTCCTTTGCAGGAATGACAGAATCTGTAAACATTCACTCATTGAACGAACACAGGGATGAAAGCAGTTTTCTTGTAACTGTTGAGGAACATCTTCATATAAAGCTTTTCAAGCATTTCAGTATATGGCATACAGCATGGCCATACCCTTCTTACGAGGAAAGAAGGTTGTGTTTAATAGCTTTCAGGTAGATTATTAGGAGTATTTTTATGTAAGACCTATTGAACATTTAACTACAGGCATGACAGAATATCTATTACATCCATTCAATGAAAGAACACTATGGTGAAAGAGGCTTGGTTTTACTGTTAAGGAAGATCTTCATTTAAGTCCTTTTCAGCATTTCTGTATATGCCATACTAAATGGCTGTCACTATCTTATGATGAAATTATTCTGTCCTGAACACATCTTGTTGGATTCTATTTAGGAACATCTTCATATAAGACCTCTCTAACATTTAAGTATATGCCATACAGAATGGCTCTCACTTACTTACAGTTAAAGGACACTGTGCTAAACCCGGCTTGCTGGCGGCTGTTTGAAACCTCTTCATATAAGACTTATTAAACGTTTCACTACAGGCATGACAGACTAGCTATAACACTCGTTCACTGAAAGAACACTGTGGTGAAGCCAGATTACTTCTGGCGCCTTGGGAATGTCTTCGTATAAGGCTCTTCAAACACTTCATTATGCCTACAGAATGGCTATCACTTCCATATCCAGAAAGAACGTTCTGATGAAACCAGTGGCTCTTTATGAGCATTTCATTTATGTCTTATCAAACGTTTCTCTACAGCCGCAACATGATATCCATAACATTCATTCAAGGAAACCACACTATGTTGAAAAAGCTTGCTTGTAGCTGTTCAGGAACTCTCTCACATAAGACATCAAATAGTTCTCTTGAGGCATGACAGAATACGTATAACATTCATTTTCTGAATGAACACTGTGGTGAAAACACCTTGCTTGCAGCTCTTTAGGGGAATCTTCAAATAAGTCCTATCAAACATTTCACTACGGGCATGATGGAATATCTATAACATTCACACATTGAAAGAATGCTGTGGTGAAACCAACTTCCTTGTAGCTTTTAAGGAACATCTTCATGTAAGTCTTTTCTAGCATTTCAGTATGAGCCATAGAGAACAGCTATACTTTCTTAAAATGAAAAAACATTGTACTTAACTCAGCTTTCAGGTAGACTTATAGTAACATTTTCATGTAAGATTTATTGAAAATTTCACAACATGTGCGACAGAATATCTATTACATTAATTCAATGAAAGATCACTATTGTGAAACCAGCTTGCTTGTATCTCTTTAGAAATACACTCATATAAGTCTTTTCTGACATTTCAGTGTATGCCATACAAAGTAACTATCACTTTATTACAATGAAAAGTCAGTCTGCTGATCCCAGCTTGCAGGTAGCTGTAGGAACATTTTCATATATGATATAAAACATTTCACTACAGCTATAGGAGACTATATATAAAGTTTATTAAATGAAAGAACACTGTGGTGTAACCAGATTGCTTGTAGCTATTTAGGAGTATCTTCATACAAGTCTTTTCAAACATTTCAGTGTATTCCATCCAGAATGGTTATCACTTCCATAAAATGAAAGAACAATGTTAAGAACCCAGCTGGAAAGTTGTTCTTTTAGAAATATCTTTTTATAAGTCTTAGCAAATATTGCGCTATGGTCATGACAGAATGATTTTAATATTCACTCAAGTAAAGAAGGATGAGCTGAACCCTTGTTTCCTAGTATCTGTTTAGGAAGAACTTCATAAAATACTTAAAAAATTACACTACAGACTTGAAAAATATCCATAAGATTCAGACACTAAAGGAACTCTGGTGAAACAAATGTGCTTACAGCTGTTTAGGGGCATATTCACATAAGACATTTCAAACATTTCAGCATATGCCCTACAGATGACCTATCAATTACTAACAATGTGAGAACACTGTTCTAAGCCCAGTTTGCGGGTAGCTGTTTAGGAACATGTTCATATAAGACTTAACAAACATTTCATTGCATGTGGGACAGAATATGTATAGCATTTGTTCACTGAGAGAAAACTGTGGTGAAACCATCTTACTTGCAGCCATTAAGGATCATCTTCATATTAGTCATTATAACCATTTCAATATTTGCTGTTCTGATTGAATATGAGTTTCAAACAATGAAAGAAACACTGTGCTGAATCCAGCTTGCAAGTAAGTTTTAACTAACTCTTCACTACAAGTGTCACAGAATATCTGCAATATTGTTTCACTGAAAGAACTCTGTGGTGAAAGCATCTTGAAGCTATTATTAGGAACATTTGTATTTGAGACATTTCTCACATTTCAGTATATGCCATAATGAATGGGTATCATTTTCCTACAATGAAAGAACACTGTGCTAAATAGAGCTCACAGATAGCTATCTAGGAACGTTTTTACATAAGACTCATCAAACATTTTACAATAGTCGTGACAGACTATACGTAACATTCAGTCACTGAAAGAAAACTGTGGAGAAACAATCTTGCTTGTATATATTTAGAAACTTCTTCATGTTCACCATTTCAAGCGTTTCCATATAAGACATACTGAATGAATATCACTTTGAGACAATGATATAATGTGCTGAAGCCAGATTGCAGGCAGCTGTTTAGGAACCTTTTCATAAGAGACTTATCATACATTTCACTACAAAGTATCTATTACATCCATTCAATGAAAGAACACTATTGTGAAGCCAGATTGCTGGTAGCTAATTAGGAACCTCTTGATATAAGGCTTTTCTAATATTTCAGTTTATGCCAAACAGAATGACTATCATTTTCTTAAAATGAAATAACACTGTGTTGAACTCATCTTGCAGGAAGCCATTTAGGGTTTCTTCATACAAAACACCAAACATGTCACTACTGCTCTGACAGAATCTCTGTAAGATTCCTTCACTGAGGAACACACTCTGGTGAAACCAGATTGCTCATAAGTTTTTAGGAATATCTTTATATAAGGCTATTCAAACACATCATATGCTATACAGAATGATGATCACTTCCATTAAATTAAACAACATTGTGATGCAACCAGCTGGCACATGCTATTTATGAACATTTTGTGTGTGTCTTATCAAACGTTTCTCTGCAGCCACAATGTGATAATTATTACATTCATTCAATGAAATACTGTGTTGAAAAAGCTTGCTTGTGGCTGTTTAGAAACAGCTTCATGTAAGTGTTCATGCAAGTCTTATCAAACATTTCACTACAGGCATGACAGAATATCTATAACCTTCAATGTCTGTAAGAACACTGTTGTGAAACCATTTTGCTTGTAGCTACTTAGGGACATCTTCATAAAACTTATCCAGCATTTCACTACGGGTGTGATAGACTATCTATAACATCCATTCCCTGAAAGAACATTGTCTTGAAAACACCTAGCAAGTAGCTCTTAAGGAACATCTTCACATATGACATTTCAAACATTTCAGTATATGCCACATGGAACAGCTATCACTTTCTTACAATGAAAGAGCATTGTGCTTAATCAAGCCAACAGGTAGCTGTTTAGGGATATTTTCACATAAATCATATCAAGCATTTGACTACAGATGTGACAATGTCTATCACATTTGTTATCTGAAAGAAAATTATGCAAAAACCATCTTCTTTTCACTGTTTAGGAACATCTGCACATAATACACTTCAAATACTTAAGTATATTCCACACAGAGCGACTATCATTTTCACAAAATGAAAGAACACATGCTGAATCCAGTTTATAGGTAGCTGTTTAGGAACATCATATATCAAATATTTCACCACAGATGTGACAATATCTAGAACATTCATTCACTGAAAGAACACTGTGAAGAAACCATCTTGCTTGTTAGCTGTTTAAGAATATAAATCAAAGGCTCTTCAAACATATCACTTTATGCCATACAGAATGGCTATCATCTCCATAGCCAGAAAAGAATACTGTGATGAACCCAGCTTGCAAGTAATTGTTTATTAATATTTTGCTCAAGTCTTATCAGACATTTGCCTACAGTCATGACAGGATATCTTTAATGTTTATTCAATGTAATAACACTATATTTAAAAAAATTTCCTTGTAGCTGTTTAGAAACATCTTCATGTAAGACTTATATTAAACATTCCTTTGCAGGAATGACAGAATCTCTAAACATTCACTCATTGAACGAACACAGGGATGAAAGCAGTTTTCTTGTAACTGTTGAGGAACATCTTCATATAAAGCTTTTCAAGCATTTCAGTATATGGCATACAGCATGGCCATACCCTTCTTACGAGGAAAGAAGGTTGTGTTTAATAGCTTTCAGGTAGATTATTAGGAGTATTTTTATGTAAGACCTATTGAACATTTAACTACAGGCATGACAGAATATCTATTACATCCATTCAATGAAAGAACACTATGGTGAAAGAGGCTTGGTTTTACTGTTAAGGAAGATCTTCATTTAAGTCCTTTTCAGCATTTCTGTATATGCCATACTAAATGGCTGTCACTATCTTATGATGAAATTATTCTGTCCTGAACACATCTTGTTGGATTCTATTTAGGAACATCTTCATATAAGACCTCTCTAACATTTAAGTATATGCCATACAGAATGGCTCTCACTTACTTACAGTTAAAGGACACTGTGCTAAACCCGGCTTGCTGGCGGCTGTTTGAAACCTCTTCATATAAGACTTATTAAACATTTCACTACAGGCATGACAGACTAGCTATAACACTCGTTCACTGAAAGAACACTGTGGTGAAGCCAGATTACTTCTGGCGCCTTGGGAATGTCTTCGTATAAGGCTCTTCAAACACTTCATTATGCCTACAGAATGGCTATCACTTCCATATCCAGAAAGAACGTTCTGATGAAACCAGTGGCTCTTTATGAGCATTTCATTTATGTCTTATCAAACGTTTCTCTACAGCCGCAACATGATATCCATAACATTCATTCAAGGAAACCACACTATGTTGAAAAAGCTTGCTTGTAGCTGTTCAGGAACACTCTCACATAAGACATCAAATAGTTCTCTTGAGGCATGACAGAATACGTATAACATTCATTTTCTGAATGAACACTGTGGTGAAAACACCTTGCTTGCAGCTCTTTAGGGGAATCTTCAAATAAGTCCTATCAAACATTTCACTACGGGCATGATGGAATATCTATAACATTCACTCATTGAAAGAATGCTGTGGTGAAACCAACTTCCTTGTAGCTTTTAAGGAACATCTTCATGTAAGTCTTTTCTAGCATTTCAGTATGAGCCATAGAGAACAGCTATACTTTCTTAAAATGAAAAAACATTGTACTTAACTCAGCTTTCAGGTAGACTTATAGTAACATTTTCATGTAAGATTTATTGAAAATTTCACAACATGTGCGACAGAATATCTATTACATTAATTCAATGAAAGATCACTATTGTGAAACCAGCTTGCTTGTATCTCTTTAGAAATACACTCATATAAGTCTTTTCTGACATTTCAGTGTATGCCATACAAAGTAACTATCACTTTATTACAATGAAAAGTCAGTGTGCTGATCCCAGCTTGCAGGTAGCTGTAGGAACATTTTCATATATGATATAAAACATTTCACTACAGCTATAGGAGACTATATATAAAGTTTATTAAATGAAAGAACACTGTGGTGTAACCAGATTGCTTGTAGCTATTTAGGAGTATCTTCATACAAGTCTTTTCAAACATTTCAGTGTATTCCATCCAGAATGGTTATCACTTCCATAAAGTGAAAGAACAATGTTAAGAACCCAGCTGGAAAGTTGTTCTTTTAGAAATATCTTTTTATAAGTCTTAGCAAATATTGCGCTATGGTCATGACAGAATGATTTTAATATTCACTCAAGGAAAGAAGGATGAGCTGAACCCTTGTTTCCTAGTATCTGTTTAGGAAGAACTTCATAAAATACTTAAAAAATTACACTACAGACTTGAAAAATATCCATAAGATTCAGACACTAAAGGAACTCTGGTGAAACAAATGTGATTACAGCTGTTTAGGGGCATATTCACATAAGACATTTCAAACATTTCAGCATATGCCCTACAGATGACCTATCAATTACTAACAATGTGAGAACACTGTTCTAAGCCCAGTTTGCGGGTAGCTGTTTAGGAACATGTTCATATAAGACTTAACAAACATTTCATTGCGTGTGGGACAGAATATGTATAGCATTTGTTCACTGAGAGAAAACTGTGGTGAAACCATCTTACTTGCAGCCATTAAGGATCATCTTCATATTAGTCATTATAACCATTTCAATATTTGCTGTTCTGATTGAATATGAGTTTCAAACAATGAAAGAAACACTGTGCTGAATCCAGCTTGCAAGTAAGTTTTAACTAACTCTTCACTACAAGTGTTACAGAATATCTGCAATATTGTTTCACTGAAAGAACTCTGTGGTGAAAGCATCTTGAAGCTATTATTAGGAACATTTGTATTTGAGACATTTCTCACATTTCAGTATATGCCATAATGAATGGGTATCATTTTCCTACAATGAAAGAACACTGTGCTAAATAGAGCTCACAGATAGCTATCTAGGAACGTTTTTACATAAGACTCATCAAACATTTTACAATAGTCGTGACAGACTATACGTAACATTCAGTCACTGAAAGAAAACTGTGGAGAAACAATCTTGCTTGTATATATTTAGAAACTTCTTCATGTTCACCATTTCAAGCGTTTCCATATAAGACATACTGAATGAATATCACTTTGAGACAATGATATAATGTGCTGAAGCCAGATTGCAGGCAGCTGTTTAGGAACCTTTTCATAAGAGACTTATCATACATTTCACTACAAAGTATCTATTACATCCATTCAATGAAAGAACACTATTGTGAAGCCAGATTGCTGGTAGCTAATTAGGAACCTCTTGATATAAGGCTTTTCTAATATTTCAGTTTATGCCAAACAGAATGACTATCATTTTCTTAAAATGAAATAACACTGTGTTGAACTCATCTTGCAGGAAGCCATTTAGGGTTTCTTCATACAAAACACCAAACATGTCACTACTGCTCTGACAGAATCTCTGTAAGATTCCTTCACTGAGGAACACACTCTGGTGAAACCAGATTGCTCATAAGTTTTTAGGAATATCTTTATATAAGGCTATTCAAACACATCATATGCTATACAGAATGATGATCACTTCCATTAAATTAAACAACATTGTGATGCAACCAGCTGGCACATGCTATTTATGAACATTTTGTGTGTGTCTTATCAAACGTTTCTCTGCAGCCACAATGTGATAATTATTACATTCATTCAATGAAATACTGTGTTGAAAAAGCTTGCTTGTGGCTGTTTAGAAACATCTTCATGTAAGTGTTCATGCAAGTCTTATCAAACATTTCACTACAGGCATGACAGAATATCTATAACCTTCAATGTCTGTAAGAACACTGTTGTGAAACCATTTTGCTTGTAGCTACTTAGGGACATCTTCATAAAACTTATCCAGCATTTCACTACGGGTGTGATAGACTATCTATAACATCCATTCCCTGAAAGAACATTGTCTTGAAAACACCTAGCAAGTAGCTCTTAAGGAACATCTTCACATATGACATTTCAAACATTTCAGTATATGCCACATGGAACAGCTATCACTTTCTTACAATGAAAGAGCATTGTGCTTAATCAAGCCAACAGGTAGCTGTTTAGGGATATTTTCACATAAATCATATCAAACATTTGACTACAGATGTGACAATGTCTATAACATTTGTTATCTGAAAGAAAATTATGCAAAAGCCATCTTCTTTTCACTGTTTAGGAACATCTGCACATAATACACTTCAAATACTTAAGTATATTCCACACAGAGCGACTATCATTTTCACAAAATGAAAGAACACATGCTGAATCCAGTTTATAGGTAGCTGTTTAGGAACATCATATATCAAATATTTCACCACAGATGTGACAATATCTAGAACATTCATTCACTGAAAGAACACTGTGAAGAAACCATCTTGCTTGTTAGCTGTTTAAGAATATAAATCAAAGGCTCTTCAAACATATCACTTTATGCCATACAGAATGGCTATCATCTCCATAGCCAGGAAAGAATACTGTGATGAACCCAGCTTGCAAGTAATTGTTTATTAATATTTTGCTCAAGTCTTATCAGACATTTGCCTACAGTCATGACAGGATATCTTTAATGTTTATTCAATGTAATAACACTATATTTAAAAAAATTTCCTTGTAGCTGTTTAGAAACATCTTCATGTAAGACTTATATTAAACATTCCTTTGCAGGAATGACAGAATCTCTAAACATTCACTCATTGAACGAACACAGGGATGAAAGCAGTTTTCCTGTAACTGTTGAGGAACATCTTCGTATAAAGCTTTTCAAGCATTTCAGTATATGGCATACAGCATGGCCATACCCTTCTTACGAGGAAAGAAGGTTGTGTTTAATAGCTTTCAGGTAGATTATTAGGAGTATTTTTATGTAAGACCTATTGAACATTTAACTACAGGCATGACAGAATATCTATTACATCCATTCAATGAAAGAACACTATGGTGAAAGTGGCTTGGTTTTACTGTTAAGGAAGATCTTCATTTAAGTCCTTTTCAGCATTTCTGTATATGCCATACTAAACGGCTGTCACTATCTTATGATGAAATTATTCTGTCCTGAACACATCTTGTTGGATTCTATTTAGGAACATCTTCATATAAGACCTCTCTAACATTTAAGTATATGCCATACAGAATGGCTCTCACTTACTTACAGTTAAAGGACACTGTGCTAAACCCGGCTTGCTGGCGGCTGTTTGAAACCTCTTCATATAAGACTTATTAAACATTTCACTACAGGCATGACGGACTAGCTATAACACTCGTTCACTGAAAGAACACTGTGGTGAAGCCAGATTACTTCTGGCGCCTTGGGAATGTCTTCGTATAAGGCTCTTCAAACACTTCATTATGCCTACAGAATGGCTATCACTTCCATATCCAGAAAGAACGTTCTGATGAAACCAGTGGCTCTTTATGAGCATTTCATTTATGTCTTATCAAACGTTTCTCTACAGCCGCAACATGATATCCATAACATTCATTCAAGGAAACCACACTATGTTGAAAAAGCTTGCTTGTAGCTGTTCAGGAACACTCTCACATAAGACATCAAATAGTTCTCTTGAGGCATGACAGAATACGTATAACATTCATTTTCTGAATGAACACTGTGGTGAAAACACCTTGCTTGCAGCTCTTTAGGGGAATCTTCAAATAAGTCCTATCAAACATTTCACTACGGGCATGATGGAATATCTATAACATTCACACATTGAAAGAATGCTGTGGTGAAACCAACTTCCTTGTAGCTTTTAAGGAACATCTTCATGTAAGTCTTTTCTAGCATTTCAGTATGAGCCATAGAGAACAGCTATACTTTCTTAAAATGAAAAAACATTGTACTTAACTCAGCTTTCAGGTAGACTTATAGTAACATTTTCATGTAAGATTTATTGAAAATTTCACAACATGTGCGACAGAATATCTATTACATTAATTCAATGAAAGATCACTATTGTGAAACCAGCTTGCTTGTATCTCTTTAGAAATACACTCATATAAGTCTTTTCTGACATTTCAGTGTATGCCATACAAAGTAACTATCACTTTATTACAATGAAAAGTCAGTGTGCTGATCCCAGCTTGCAGGTAGCTGTAGGGACATTTTCATATATGATATAAAACATTTCACTACAGCTATAGGAGACTATATATAAAGTTTATTAAATGAAAGAACACTGTGGTGTAACCAGATTGCTTGTAGCTATTTAGGAGTATCTTCATACAAGTCTTTTCAAACATTTCAGTGTATTCCATCCAGAATGGTTATCACTTCCATAAAATGAAAGAACAATGTTAAGAACCCAGCTGGAAAGTTGTTCTTTTAGAAATATCTTTTTATAAGTCTTAGCAAATATTGCGCTATGGTCATGACAGAATGATTTTAATATTCACTCAAGGAAAGAAGGATGAGCTGAACCCTTGTTTCCTAGTATCTGTTTAGGAAGAACTTCATAAAATACTTAAAAAATTACACTACAGACTTGAAAAATATCCATAAGATTCAGACACTAAAGGAACTCTGGTGAAACAAATGTGCTTACAGCTGTTTAGGGGCATATTCACATAAGACATTTCAAACATTTCAGCATATGCCCTACAGATGACCTATCAATTACTAACAATGTGAGAACACTGTTCTAAGCCCAGTTTGCGGGTAGCTGTTTAGGAACATGTTCATATAAGACTTAACAAACATTTCATTGCATGTGGGACAGAATATGTATAGCATTTGTTCACTGAGAGAAAACTGTGGTGAAACCATCTTACTTGCAGCCATTAAGGATCATCTTCATATTAGTCATTATAACCATTTCAATATTTGCTGTTCTGATTGAATATGAGTTTCAAACAATGAAAGAAACACTGTGCTGAATCCAGCTTGCAAGTAAGTTTTAACTAACTCTTCACTACAAGTGTCACAGAATATCTGCAATATTGTTTCACTGAAAGAACTCTGTGGTGAAAGCATCTTGAAGCTATTATTAGGAACATTTGTATTTGAGACATTTCTCACATTTCAGTATATGCCATAATGAATGGGTATCATTTTCCTACAATGAAAGAACACTGTGCTAAATAGAGCTCACAGATAGCTATCTAGGAACGTTTTTACATAAGACTCATCAAACATTTTACAATAGTCGTGACAGACTATACGTAACATTCAGTCACTGAAAGAAAACTGTGGAGAAACAATCTTGCTTGTATATATTTAGAAACTTCTTCATGTTCACCATTTCAAGCGTTTCCATATAAGACATACTGAATGAATATCACTTTGAGACAATGATATAATGTGCTGAAGCCAGATTGCAGGCAGCTGTTTAGGAACCTTTTCATAAGAGACTTATCATACATTTCACTACAAAGTATCTATTACATCCATTCAATG
This sequence comes from Equus asinus, assembly GCF_041296235.1. Classification (NCBI taxonomy): domain Eukaryota; kingdom Metazoa; phylum Chordata; class Mammalia; order Perissodactyla; family Equidae; genus Equus; species Equus asinus. Next base: position 12,331,725 of record NC_091818.1, on the reverse strand, counting down.
AAAGAACACTATTGTGAAGCCAGATTGCTGGTAGCTAATTAGGAACCTCTTGATATAAGGCTTTTCTAATATTTCAGTTTATGCCAAACAGAATGACTATCATTTTCTTAAAATGAAATAACACTGTGTTGAACTCATCTTGCAGGAAGCCATTTAGGGTTTCTTCATACAAAACACCAAACATGTCACTACTGCTCTGACAGAATCTCTGTAAGATTCCTTCACTGAGGAACACACTCTGGTGAAACCAGATTGCTCATAAGTTTTTAGGAATATCTTTATATAAGGCTATTCAAACACATCATATGCTATACAGAATGATGATCACTTCCATTAAATTAAACAACATTGTGATGCAACCAGCTGGCACATGCTATTTATGAACATTTTGTGTGTGTCTTATCAAACGTTTCTCTGCAGCCACAATGTGATAATTATTACATTCATTCAATGAAATACTGTGTTGAAAAAGCTTGCTTGTGGCTGTTTAGAAACATCTTCATGTAAGTGTTCATGCAAGTCTTATCAAACATTTCACTACAGGCATGACAGAATATCTATAACCTTCAATGTCTGTAAGAACACTGTTGTGAAACCATTTTGCTTGTAGCTACTTAGGGACATCTTCATAAAACTTATCCAGCATTTCACTACGGGTGTGATAGACTATCTATAACATCCATTCCCTGAAAGAACATTGTCTTGAAAACACCTAGCAAGTAGCTCTTAAGGAACATCTTCACATATGACATTTCAAACATTTCAGTATATGCCACATGGAACAGCTATCACTTTCTTACAATGAAAGAGCATTGTGCTTAATCAAGCCAACAGGTAGCTGTTTAGGGATATTTTCACATAAATCATATCAAGCATTTGACTACAGATGTGACAATGTCTATAACATTTGTTATCTGAAAGAAAATTATGCAAAAGCCATCTTCTTTTCACTGTTTAGGAACATCTGCACATAATACACTTCAAATACTTAAGTATATTCCACACAGAGCGACTATCATTTTCACAAAATGAAAGAACACATGCTGAATCCAGTTTATAGGTAGCTGTTTAGGAACATCATATATCAAATATTTCACCACAGATGTGACAATATCTAGAACATTCATTCACTGAAAGAACACTGTGAAGAAACCATCTTGCTTGTTAGCTGTTTAAGAATATAAATCAAAGGCTCTTCAAACATATCACTTTATGCCATACAGAATGGCTATCATCTCCATAGCCAGAAAAGAATACTGTGATGAACCCAGCTTGCAAGTAATTGTTTATTAATATTTTGCTCAAGTCTTATCAGACATTTGCCTACAGTCATGACAGGATATCTTTAATGTTTATTCAATGTAATAACACTATATTTAAAAAAATTTCCTTGTAGCTGTTTAGAAACATCTTCATGTAAGACTTATATTAAACATTCCTTTGCAGGAATGACAGAATCTCTAAACATTCACTCATTGAACGAACACAGGGATGAAAGCAGTTTTCTTGTAACTGTTGAGGAACATCTTCATATAAAGCTTTTCAAGCATTTCAGTATATGGCATACAGCATGGCCATACCCTTCTTACGAGGAAAGAAGGTTGTGTTTAATAGCTTTCAGGTAGATTATTAGGAGTATTTTTATGTAAGACCTATTGAACATTTAACTACAGGCATGACAGAATATCTATTACATCCATTCAATGAAAGAACACTATGGTGAAAGAGGCTTGGTTTTACTGTTAAGGAAGATCTTCATTTAAGTCCTTTTCAGCATTTCTGTATATGCCATACTAAATGGCTGTCACTATCTTATGATGAAATTATTCTGTCCTGAACACATCTTGTTGGATTCTATTTAGGAACATCTTCATATAAGACCTCTCTAACATTTAAGTATATGCCATACAGAATGGCTCTCACTTACTTACAGTTAAAGGACACTGTGCTAAACCCGGCTTGCTGGCGGCTGTTTGAAACCTCTTCATATAAGACTTATTAAACATTTCACTACAGGCATGACAGACTAGCTATAACACTCGTTCACTGAAAGAACACTGTGGTGAAGCCAGATTACTTCTGGCGCCTTGGGAATGTCTTCGTATAAGGCTCTTCAAACACTTCATTATGCCTACAGAATGGCTATCACTTCCATATCCAGAAAGAACGTTCTGATGAAACCAGTGGCTCTTTATGAGCATTTCATTTATGTCTTATCAAACGTTTCTCTACAGCCGCAACATGATATCCATAACATTCATTCAAGGAAACCACACTATGTTGAAAAAGCTTGCTTGTAGCTGTTCAGGAACTCTCTCACATAAGACATCAAATAGTTCTCTTGAGGCATGACAGAATACGTATAACATTCATTTTCTGAATGAACACTGTGGTGAAAACACCTTGCTTGCAGCTCTTTAGGGGAATCTTCAAATAAGTCCTATCAAACATTTCACTACGGGCATGATGGAATATCTATAACATTCACACATTGAAAGAATGCTGTGGTGAAACCAACTTCCTTGTAGCTTTTAAGGAACATCTTCATGTAAGTCTTTTCTAGCATTTCAGTATGAGCCATAGAGAACAGCTATACTTTCTTAAAATGAAAAAACATTGTACTTAACTCAGCTTTCAGGTAGACTTATAGTAACATTTTCATGTAAGATTTATTGAAAATTTCACAACATGTGCGACAGAATATCTATTACATTAATTCAATGAAAGATCACTATTGTGAAACCAGCTTGCTTGTATCTCTTTAGAAATACACTCATATAAGTCTTTTCTGACATTTCAGTGTATGCCATACAAAGTAACTATCACTTTATTACAATGAAAAGTCAGTCTGCTCATCCCAGCTTGCAGGTAGCTGTAGGAACATTTTCATATATGATATAAAACATTTCACTACAGCTATAGGAGACTATATATAAAGTTTATTAAATGAAAGAACACTGTGGTGTAACCAGATTGCTTGTAGCTATTTAGGAGTATCTTCATACAAGTCTTTTCAAACATTTCAGTGTATTCCATCCAGAATGGTTATCACTTCCATAAAATGAAAGAACAATGTTAAGAACCCAGCTGGAAAGTTGTTCTTTTAGAAATATCTTTTTATAAGTCTTAGCAAATATTGCGCTATGGTCATGACAGAATGATTTTAATATTCACTCAAGGAAAGAAGGATGAGCTGAACCCTTGTTTCCTAGTATCTGTTTAGGAAGAACTTCATAAAATACTTAAAAAATTACACTACAGACTTGAAAAATATCCATAAGATTCAGACACTAAAGGAACTCTGGTGAAACAAATGTGCTTACAGCTGTTTAGGGGCATATTCACATAAGACATTTCAAACATTTCAGCATATGCCCTACAGATGACCTATCAATTACTAACAATGTGAGAACACTGTTCTAAGCCCAGTTTGCGGGTAGCTGTTTAGGAACATGTTCATATAAGACTTAACAAACATTTCATTGCATGTGGGACAGAATATGTATAGCATTTGTTCACTGAGAGAAAACTGTGGTGAAACCATCTTACTTGCAGCCATTAAGGATCATCTTCATATTAGTCATTATAACCATTTCAATATTTGCTGTTCTGATTGAATATGAGTTTCAAACAATGAAAGAAACACTGTGCTGAATCCAGCTTGCAAGTAAGTTTTAACTAACTCTTCACTACAAGTGTCACAGAATATCTGCAATATTGTTTCACTGAAAGAACTCTGTGGTGAAAGCATCTTGAAGCTATTATTAGGAACATTTGTATTTGAGACATTTCTCACATTTCAGTATATGCCATAATGAATGGGTATCATTTTCCTACAATGAAAGAACACTGTGCTAAATAGAGCTCACAGATAGCTATCTAGGAACGTTTTTACATAAGACTCATCAAACATTTTACAATAGTCGTGACAGACTATACGTAACATTCAGTCACTGAAAGAAAACTGTGGAGAAACAATCTTGCTTGTATATATTTAGAAACTTCTTCATGTTCACCATTTCAAGCGTTTCCATATAAGACATACTGAATGAATATCACTTTGAGACAATGATATAATGTGCTGAAGCCAGATTGCAGGCAGCTGTTTAGGAACCTTTTCATAAGAGACTTATCATACATTTCACTACAAAGTATCTATTACATCCATTCAATGAAAGAACACTATTGTGAAGCCAGATTGCTGGTAGCTAATTAGGAACCTCTTGATATAAGGCTTTTCTAATATTTCAGTTTATGCCAAACAGAATGACTATCATTTTCTTAAAATGAAATAACACTGTGTTGAACTCATCTTGCAGGAAGCCATTTAGGGTTTCTTCATACAAAACACCAAACATGTCACTACTGCTCTGACAGAATCTCTGTAAGATTCCTTCACTGAGGAACACACTCTGGTGAAACCAGATTGCTCATAAGTTTTTAGGAATATCTTTATATAAGGCTATTCAAACACATCATATGCTATACAGAATGATGATCACTTCCATTAAATTAAACAACATTGTGATGCAACCAGCTGGCACATGCTATTTATGAACATTTTGTGTGTGTCTTATCAAACGTTTCTCTGCAGCCACAATGTGATAATTATTACATTCATTCAATGAAATACTGTGTTGAAAAAGCTTGCTTGTGGCTGTTTAGAAACAGCTTCATGTAAGTGTTCATGCAAGTCTTATCAAACATTTCACTACAGGCATGACAGAATATCTATAACCTTCAATGTCTGTAAGAACACTGTTGTGAAACCATTTTGCTTGTAGCTACTTAGGGACATCTTCATAAAACTTATCCAGCATTTCACTACGGGTGTGATAGACTATCTATAACATCCATTCCCTGAAAGAACATTGTCTTGAAAACACCTAGCAAGTAGCTCTTAAGGAACATCTTCACATATGACATTTCAAACATTTCAGTATATGCCACATGGAACAGCTATCACTTTCTTACAATGAAAGAGCATTGTGCTTAATCAAGCCAACAGGTAGCTGTTTAGGGATATTTTCACATAAATCATATCAAGCATTTGACTACAGATGTGACAATGTCTATAACATTTGTTATCTGAAAGAAAATTATGCAAAAACCATCTTCTTTTCACTGTTTAGGAACATCTGCACATAATACACTTCAAATACTTAAGTATATTCCACACAGAGCGACTATCATTTTCACAAAATGAAAGAACACATGCTGAATCCAGTTTATAGGTAGCTGTTTAGGAACATCATATATCAAATATTTCACCACAGATGTGACAATATCTAGAACATTCATTCACTGAAAGAACACTGTGAAGAAACCATCTTGCTTGTTAGCTGTTTAAGAATATAAATCAAAGGCTCTTCAAACATATCACTTTATGCCATACAGAATGGCTATCATCTCCATAGCCAGAAAAGAATACTGTGATGAACCCAGCTTGCAAGTAATTGTTTATTAATATTTTGCTCAAGTCTTATCAGACATTTGCCTACAGTCATGACAGGATATCTTTAATGTTTATTCAATGTAATAACACTATATTTAAAAAAATTTCCTTGTAGCTGTTTAGAAACATCTTCATGTAAGACTTATATTAAACATTCCTTTGCAGGAATGACAGAATCTCTAAACATTCACTCATTGAACGAACACAGGGATGAAAGCAGTTTTCTTGTAACTGTTGAGGAACATCTTCATATAAAGCTTTTCAAGCATTTCAGTATATGGCATACAGCATGGCCATACCCTTCTTACGAGGAAAGAAGGTTGTGTTTAATAGCTTTCAGGTAGATTATTAGGAGTATTTTTATGTAAGACCTATTGAACATTTAACTACAGGCATGACAGAATATCTATTACATCCATTCAATGAAAGAACACTATGGTGAAAGTGGCTTGGTTTTACTGTTAAGGAAGATCTTCATTTAAGTCCTTTTCAGCATTTCTGTATATGCCATACTAAATGGCTGTCACTATCTTATGATGAAATTATTCTGTCCTGAACACATCTTGTTGGATTCTATTTAGGAACATCTTCATATAAGACCTCTCTAACATTTAAGTATATGCCATACAGAATGGCTCTCACTTACTTACAGTTAAAGGACACTGTGCTAAACCCGGCTTGCTGGCGGCTGTTTGAAACCTCTTCATATAAGACTTATTAAACATTTCACTACAGGCATGACAGACTAGCTATAACACTCGTTCACTGAAAGAACACTGTGGTGAAGCCAGATTACTTCTGGCGCCTTGGGAATGTCTTCGTATAAGGCTCTTCAAACACTTCATTATGCCTACAGAATGGCTATCACTTCCATATCCAGAAAGAACGTTCTGATGAAACCAGTGGCTCTTTATGAGCATTTCATTTATGTCTTATCAAACGTTTCTCTACAGCCGCAACATGATATCCATAACATTCATTCAAGGAAACCACACTATGTTGAAAAAGCTTGCTTGTAGCTGTTCAGGAACACTCTCACATAAGACATCAAATAGTTCTCTTGAGGCATGACAGAATACGTATAACATTCATTTTCTGAATGAACACTGTGGTGAAAACACCTTGCTTGCAGCTCTTTAGGGGAATCTTCAAATAAGTCCTATCAAACATTTCACTACGGGCATGATGGAATATCTATAACATTCACACATTGAAAGAATGCTGTGGTGAAACCAACTTCCTTGTAGCTTTTAAGGAACATCTTCATGTAAGTCTTTTCTAGCATTTCAGTATGAGCCATAGAGAACAGCTATACTTTCTTAAAATGAAAAAACATTGTACTTAACTCAGCTTTCAGGTAGACTTATAGTAACATTTTCATGTAAGATTTATTGAAAATTTCACAACATGTGCGACAGAATATCTATTACATTAATTCAATGAAAGATCACTATTGTGAAACCAGCTTGCTTGTATCTCTTTAGAAATACACTCATATAAGTCTTTTCTGACATTTCAGTGTATGCCATACAAAGTAACTATCACTTTATTACAATGAAAAGTCAGTGTGCTGATCCCAGCTTGCAGGTAGCTGTAGGAACATTTTCATATATGATATAAAACATTTCACTACAGCTATAGGAGACTATATATAAAGTTTATTAAATGAAAGAACACTGTGGTGTAACCAGATTGCTTGTAGCTATTTAGGAGTATCTTCATACAAGTCTTTTCAAACATTTCAGTGTATTCCATCCAGAATGGTTATCACTTCCATAAAGTGAAAGAACAATGTTAAGAACCCAGCTGGAAAGTTGTTCTTTTAGAAATATCTTTTTATAAGTCTTAGCAAATATTGCGCTATGGTCATGACAGAATGATTTTAATATTCACTCAAGGAAAGAAGGATGAGCTGAACCCTTGTTTCCTAGTATCTGTTTAGGAAGAACTTCATAAAATACTTAAAAAATTACACTACAGACTTGAAAAATATCCATAAGATTCAGACACTAAAGGAACTCTGGTGAAACAAATGTGATTACAGCTGTTTAGGGGCATATTCACATAAGACATTTCAAACATTTCAGCATATGCCCTACAGATGACCTATCAATTACTAACAATGTGAGAACACTGTTCTAAGCCCAGTTTGCGGGTAGCTGTTTAGGAACATGTTCATATAAGACTTAACAAACATTTCATTGCATGTGGGACAGAATATGTATAGCATTTGTTCACTGAGAGAAAACTGTGGTGAAACCATCTTACTTGCAGCCATTAAGGATCATCTTCATATTAGTCATTATAACCATTTCAATATTTGCTGTTCTGATTGAATATGAGTTTCAAACAATGAAAGAAACACTGTGCTGAATCCAGCTTGCAAGTAAGTTTTAACTAACTCTTCACTACAAGTGTCACAGAATATCTGCAATATTGTTTCACTGAAAGAACTCTGTGGTGAAAGCATCTTGAAGCTATTATTAGGAACATTTGTATTTGAGACATTTCTCACATTTCAGTATATGCCATAATGAATGGGTATCATTTTCCTACAATGAAAGAACACTGTGCTAAATAGAGCTCACAGATAGCTATCTAGGAACGTTTTTACATAAGACTCATCAAACATTTTACAATAGTCGTGACAGACTATACGTAACATTCAGTCACTGAAAGAAAACTGTGGAGAAACAATCTTGCTTGTATATATTTAGAAACTTCTTCATGTTCACCATTTCAAGCGTTTCCATATAAGACATACTGAATGAATATCACTTTGAGACAATGATATAATGTGCTGAAGCCAGATTGCAGGCAGCTGTTTAGGAACCTTTTCATAAGAGACTTATCATACATTTCACTACAAAGTATCTATTACATCCATTCAATGAAAGAACACTATTGTGAAGCCAGATTGCTGGTAGCTAATTAGGAACCTCTTGATATAAGGCTTTTCTAATATTTCAGTTTATGCCAAACAGAATGACTATCATTTTCTTAAAATGAAATAACACTGTGTTGAACTCATCTTGCAGGAAGCCATTTAGGGTTTCTTCATACAAAACACCAAACATGTCACTACTGCTCTGACAGAATCTCTGTAAGATTCCTTCACTGAGGAACACACTCTGGTGAAACCAGATTGCTCATAAGTTTTTAGGAATATCTTTATATAAGGCTATTCAAACACATCATATGCTATACAGAATGATGATCACTTCCATTAAATTAAACAACATTGTGATGCAACCAGCTGGCACATGCTATTTATGAACATTTTGTGTGTGTCTTATCAAACGTTTCTCTGCAGCCACAATGTGATAATTATTACATTCATTCAATGAAATACTGTGTTGAAAAAGCTTGCTTGTGGCTGTTTAGAAACATCTTCATGTAAGTGTTCATGCAAGTCTTATCAAACATTTCACTACAGGCATGACAGAATATCTATAACCTTCAATGTCTGTAAGAACACTGTTGTGAAACCATTTTGCTTGTAGCTACTTAGGGACATCTTCATAAAACTTATCCAGCATTTCACTACGGGTGTGATAGACTATCTATAACATCCATTCCCTGAAAGAACATTGTCTTGAAAACACCTAGCAAGTAGCTCTTAAGGAACATCTTCACATATGACATTTCAAACATTTCAGTATATGCCACATGGAACAGCTATCACTTTCTTACAATGAAAGAGCATTGTGCTTAATCAAGCCAACAGGTAGCTGTTTAGGGATATTTTCACATAAATCATATCAAACATTTGACTACAGATGTGACAATGTCTATAACATTTGTTATCTGAAAGAAAATTATGCAAAAGCCATCTTCTTTTCACTGTTTAGGAACATCTGCACATAATACACTTCAAATACTTAAGTATATTCCACACAGAGCGACTATCATTTTCACAAAATGAAAGAACACATGCTGAATCCAGTTTATAGGTAGCTGTTTAGGAACATCATATATCAAATATTTCACCACAGATGTGACAATATCTAGAACATTCATTCACTGAAAGAACACTGTGAAGAAACCATCTTGCTTGTTAGCTGTTTAAGAATATAAATCAAAGGCTCTTCAAACATATCACTTTATGCCATACAGAATGGCTATCATCTCCATAGCCAGGAAAGAATACTGTGATGAACCCAGCTTGCAAGTAATTGTTTATTAATATTTTGCTCAAGTCTTATCAGACATTTGCCTACAGTCATGACAGGATATCTTTAATGTTTATTCAATGTAATAACACTATATTTAAAAAAATTTCCTTGTAGCTGTTTAGAAACATCTTCATGTAAGACTTATATTAAACATTCCTTTGCAGGAATGACAGAATCTCTAAACATTCACTCATTGAACGAACACAGGGATGAAAGCAGTTTTCTTGTAACTGTTGAGGAACATCTTCATATAAAGCTTTTCAAGCATTTCAGTATATGGCATACAGCATGGCCATACCCTTCTTACGAGGAAAGAAGGTTGTGTTTAATAGCTTTCAGGTAGATTATTAGGAGTATTTTTATGTAAGACCTATTGAACATTTAACTACAGGCATGACAGAATATCTATTACATCCATTCAATGAAAGAACACTATGGTGAAAGTGGCTTGGTTTTACTGTTAAGGAAGATCTTCATTTAAGTCCTTTTCAGCATTTCTGTATATGCCATACTAAATGGCTGTCACTATCTTATGATGAAATTATTCTGTCCTGAACACATCTTGTTGGATTCTATTTAGGAACATCTTCATATAAGACCTCTCTAACATTTAAGTATATGCCATACAGAATGGCTCTCACTTACTTACAGTTAAAGGACACTGTGCTAAACCCGGCTTGCTGGCGGCTGTTTGAAACCTCTTCATATAAGACTTATTAAACATTTCACTACAGGCATGACAGACTAGCTATAACACTCGTTCACTGAAAGAACACTGTGGTGAAGCCAGATTACTTCTGGCGCCTTGGGAATGTCTTCGTATAAGGCTCTTCAAACACTTCATTATGCCTACAGAATGGCTATCACTTCCATATCCAGAAAGAACGTTCTGATGAAACCAGTGGCTCTTTATGAGCATTTCATTTATGTCTTATCAAACGTTTCTCTACAGCCGCAACATGATATCCATAACATTCATTCAAGGAAACCACACTATGTTGAAAAAGCTTGCTTGTAGCTGTTCAGGAACACTCTCACATAAGACATCAAATAGTTCTCTTGAGGCATGACAGAATACGTATAACATTCATTTTCTGAATGAACACTGTGGTGAAAACACCTTGCTTGCAGCTCTTTAGGGGAATCTTCAAATAAGTCCTATCAAACATTTCACTACGGGCATGATGGAATATCTATAACATTCACACATTGAAAGAATGCTGTGGTGAAACCAACTTCCTTGTAGCTTTTAAGGAACATCTTCATGTAAGTCTTTTCTAGCATTTCAGTATGAGCCATAGAGAACAGCTATACTTTCTTAAAATGAAAAAACATTGTACTTAACTCAGCTTTCAGGTAGACTTATAGTAACATTTTCATGTAAGATTTATTGAAAATTTCACAACATGTGCGACAGAATATCTATTACATTAATTCAATGAAAGATCACTATTGTGAAACCAGCTTGCTTGTATCTCTTTAGAAATACACTCATATAAGTCTTTTCTGACATTTCAGTGTATGCCATACAAAGTAACTATCACTTTATTACAATGAAAAGTCAGTCTGCTGATCCCAGCTTGCAGGTAGCTGTAGGAACATTTTCATATATGATATAAAACATTTCACTACAGCTATAGGAGACTATATATAAAGTTTATTAAATGAAAGAACACTGTGGTGTAACCAGATTGCTTGTAGCTATTTAGGAGTATCTTCATACAAGTCTTTTCAAACATTTCAGTGTATTCCATCCAGAATGGTTATCACTTCCATAAAATGAAAGAACAATGTTAAGAACCCAGCTGGAAAGTTGTTCTTTTAGAAATATCTTTTTATAAGTCTTAGCAAATATTGCGCTATGGTCATGACAGAATGATTTTAATATTCACTCAAGGAAAGAAGGATGAGCTGAACCCTTGTTTCCTAGTATCTGTTTAGGAAGAACTTCATAAAATACTTAAAAAATTACACTACAGACTTGAAAAATATCCATAAGATTCAGACACTAAAGGAACTCTGGTGAAACAAATGTGCTTACAGCTGTTTAGGGGCATATTCACATAAGACATTTCAAACATTTCAGCATATGCCCTACAGATGACCTATCAATTACTAACAATGTGAGAACACTGTTCTAAGCCCAGTTTGCGGGTAGCTGTTTAGGAACATGTTCATATAAGACTTAACAAACATTTCATTGCATGTGGGACAGAATATGTATAGCATTTGTTCACTGAGAGAAAACTGTGGTGAAACCATCTTACTTGCAGCCATTAAGGATCATCTTCATATTAGTCATTATAACCATTTCAATATTTGCTGTTCTGATTGAATATGAGTTTCAAACAATGAAAGAAACACTGTGCTGAATCCAGCTTGCAAGTAAGTTTTAACTAACTCTTCACTACAAGTGTCACAGAATATCTGCAATATTGTTTCACTGAAAGAACTCTGTGGTGAAAGCATCTTGAAGCTATTATTAGGAACATTTGTATTTGAGACATTTCTCACATTTCAGTATATGCCATAATGAATGGGTATGATTTTCCTACAATGAAAGAACACTGTGCTAAATAGAGCTCACAGATAGCTATCTAGGAACGTTTTTACATAAGACTCATCAAACATTTTACAATAGTCGTGACAGACTATACGTAACATTCAGTCACTGAAAGAAAACTGTGGAGAAACAATCTTGCTTGTATATATTTAGAAACTTCTTCATGTTCACCATTTCAAGCGTTTCCATATAAGACATACTGAATGAATATCACTTTGAGACAATGATATAATGTGCTGAAGCCAGATTGCAGGCAGCTGTTTAGGAACCTTTTCATAAGAGACTTATCATACATTTCACTACAAAGTATCTATTACATCCATTCAATGAAAGAACACTATTGTGAAGCCAGATTGCTGGTAGCTAATTAGGAACCTCTTGATATAAGGCTTTTCTAATATTTCAGTTTATGCCAAACAGAATGACTATCATTTTCTTAAAATGAAATAACACTGTGTTGAACTCATCTTGCAGGAAGCCATTTAGGGTTTCTTCATACAAAACACCAAACATGTCACTACTGCTCTGACAGAATCTCTGTAAGATTCCTTCACTGAGGAACACACTCTGGTGAAACCAGATTGCTCATAAGTTTTTAGGAATATCTTTATATAAGGCTATTCAAACACATCATATGCTATACAGAATGATGATCACTTCCATTAAATTAAACAACATTGTGATGCAACCAGCTGGCACATGCTATTTATGAACATTTTGTGTGTGTCTTATCAAACGTTTCTCTGCAGCCACAATGTGATAATTATTACATTCATTCAATGAAATACTGTGTTGAAAAAGCTTGCTTGTGGCTGTTTAGAAACAGCTTCATGTAAGTGTTCATGCAAGTCTTATCAAACATTTCACTACAGGCATGACAGAATATCTATAACCTTCAATGTCTGTAAGAACACTGTTGTGAAACCATTTTGCTTGTAGCTACTTAGGGACATCTTCATAAAACTTATCCAGCATTTCACTACGGGTGTGATAGACTATCTATAACATCCATTCCCTGAAAGAACATTGTCTTGAAAACACCTAGCAAGTAGCTCTTAAGGAACATCTTCACATATGACATTTCAAACATTTCAGTATATGCCACATGGAACAGCTATCACTTTCTTACAATGAAAGAGCATTGTGCTTAATCAAGCCAACAGGTAGCTGTTTAGGGATATTTTCACATAAATCATATCAAGCATTTGACTACAGATGTGACAATGTCTATAACATTTGTTATCTGAAAGAAAATTATGCAAAAGCCATCTTCTTTTCACTGTTTAGGAACATCTGCACATAATACACTTCAAATACTTAAGTATATTCCACACAGAGCGACTATCATTTTCACAAAATGAAAGAACACATGCTGAATCCAGTTTACAGGTAGCTGTTTAGGAACATCATATATCAAATATTTCACCACAGATGTGACAATATCTAGAACATTCATTCACTGAAAGAACACTGTGAAGAAACCATCTTGCTTGTTAGCTGTTTAAGAATATAAATCAAAGGCTCTTCAAACATATCACTTTATGCCATACAGAATGGCTATCATCTCCATAGCCAGAAAAGAATACTGTGATGAACCCAGCTTGCAAGTAATTGTTTATTAATATTTTGCTCAAGTCTTATCAGACATTTGCCTACAGTCATGACAGGATATCTTTAATGTTTATTCAATGTAATAACACTATATTTAAAAAAATTTCCTTGTAGCTGTTTAGAAACATCTTCATGTAAGACTTATATTAAACATTCCTTTGCAGGAATGACAGAATCTCTAAACATTCACTCATTGAACGAACACAGGGATGAAAGCAGTTTTCTTGTAACTGTTGAGGAACATCTTCATATAAAGCTTTTCAAGCATTTCAGTATATGGCATACAGCATGGCCATACCCTTCTTACGAGGAAAGAAGGTTGTGTTTAATAGCTTTCAGGTAGATTATTAGGAGTATTTTTATGTAAGACCTATTGAACATTTAACTACAGGCATGACAGAATATCTATTACATCCATTCAATGAAAGAACACTATGGTGAAAGTGGCTTGGTTTTACTGTTAAGGAAGATCTTCATTTAAGTCCTTTTCAGCATTTCTGTATATGCCATACTAAATGGCTGTCACTATCTTATGATGAAATTATTCTGTCCTGAACACATCTTGTTGGATTCTATTTAGGAACATCTTCATATAAGACCTCTCTAACATTTAAGTATATGCCATACAGAATGGCTCTCACTTACTTACAGTTAAAGGACACTGTGCTAAACCCGGCTTGCTGGCGGCTGTTTGAAACCTCTTCATATAAGACTTATTAAACATTTCACTACAGGCATGACAGACTAGCTATAACACTCGTTCACTGAAAGAACACTGTGGTGAAGCCAGATTACTTCTGGCGCCTTGGGAATGTCTTCGTATAAGGCTCTTCAAACACTTCATTATGCCTACAGAATGGCTATCACTTCCATATCCAGAAAGAACGTTCTGATGAAACCAGTGGCTCTTTATGAGCATTTCATTTATGTCTTATCAAACGTTTCTCTACAGCCGCAACATGATATCCATAACATTCATTCAAGGAAACCACACTATGTTGAAAAAGCTTGCTTGTAGCTGTTCAGGAACACTCTCACATAAGACATCAAATAGTTCTCTTGAGGCATGACAGAATACGTATAACATTCATTTTCTGAATGAACACTGTGGTGAAAACACCTTGCTTGCAGCTCTTTAGGGGAATCTTCAAATAAGTCCTATCAAACATTTCACTACGGGCATGATGGAATATCTATAACATTCACACATTGAAAGAATGCTGTGGTGAAACCAACTTCCTTGTAGCTTTTAAGGAACATCTTCATGTAAGTCTTTTCTAGCATTTCAGTATGAGCCATAGAGAACAGCTATACTTTCTTAAAATGAAAAAACATTGTACTTAACTCAGCTTTCAGGTAGACTTATAGTAACATTTTCATGTAAGATTTATTGAAAATTTCACAACATGTGCGACAGAATATCTATTACATTAATTCAATGAAAGATCACTATTGTGAAACCAGCTTGCTTGTATCTCTTTAGAAATACACTCATATAAGTCTTTTCTGACATTTCAGTGTATGCCATACAAAGTAACTATCACTTTATTACAATGAAAAGTCAGTGTGCTGATCCCAGCTTGCAGGTAGCTGTAGGAACATTTTCATATATGATATAAAACATTTCACTACAGCTATAGGAGACTATATATAAAGTTTATTAAATGAAAGAACACTGTGGTGTAACCAGATTGCTTGTAGCTATTTAGGAGTATCTTCATACAAGTCTTTTCAAACATTTCAGTGTATTCCATCCAGAATGGTTATCACTTCCATAAAGTGAAAGAACAATGTTAAGAACCCAGCTGGAAAGTTGTTCTTTTAGAAATATCTTTTTATAAGTCTTAGCAAATATTGCGCTATGGTCATGACAGAATGATTTTAATATTCACTCAAGGAAAGAAGGATGAGCTGAACCCTTGTTTCCTAGTATCTGTTTAGGAAGAACTTCATAAAATACTTAAAAAATTACACTACAGACTTGAAAAATATCCATAAGATTCAGACACTAAAGGAACTCTGGTGAAACAAATGTGCTTACAGCTGTTTAGGGGCATATTCACATAAGACATTTCAAACATTTCAGCATATGCCCTACAGATGACCTATCAATTACTAACAATGTGAGAACACTGTTCTAAGCCCAGTTTGCGGGTAGCTGTTTAGGAACATGTTCATATAAGACTTAACAAACATTTCATTGCATGTGGGACAGAATATGTATAGCATTTGTTCACTGAGAGAAAACTGTGGTGAAACCATCTTACTTGCAGCCATTAAGGATCATCTTCATATTAGTCATTATAACCATTTCAATATTTGCTGTTCTGATTGAATATGAGTTTCAAACAATGAAAGAAACACTGTGCTGAATCCAGCTTGCAAGTAAGTTTTAACTAACTCTTCACTACAAGTGTCACAGAATATCTGCAATATTGTTTCACTGAAAGAACTCTGTGGTGAAAGCATCTTGAAGCTATTATTAGGAACATTTGTATTTGAGACATTTCTCACATTTCAGTATATGCCATAATGAATGGGTATGATTTTCCTACAATGAAAGAACACTGTGCTAAATAGAGCTCACAGATAGCTATCTAGGAACGTTTTTACATAAGACTCATCAAACATTTTACAATAGTCGTGACAGACTATACGTAACATTCAGTCACTGAAAGAAAACTGTGGAGAAACAATCTTGCTTGTATATATTTAGAAACTTCTTCATGTTCACCATTTCAAGCGTTTCCATATAAGACATACTGAATGAATATCACTTTGAGACAATGATATAATGTGCTGAAGCCAGATTGCAGGCAGCTGTTTAGGAACCTTTTCATAAGAGACTTATCATACATTTCACTACAAAGTATCTATTACATCCATTCAATGAAAGAACACTATTGTGAAGCCAGATTGCTGGTAGCTAATTAGGAACCTCTTGATATAAGGCTTTTCTAATATTTCAGTTTATGCCAAACAGAATGACTATCATTTTCTTAAAATGAAATAACACTGTGTTGAACTCATCTTGCAGGAAGCCATTTAGGGTTTCTTCATACAAAACACCAAACATGTCACTACTGCTCTGACAGAATCTCTGTAAGATTCCTTCACTGAGGAACACACTCTGGTGAAACCAGATTGCTCATAAGTTTTTAGGAATATCTTTATATAAGGCTATTCAAACACATCATATGCTATACAGAATGATGATCACTTCCATTAAATTAAACAACATTGTGATGCAACCAGCTGGCACATGCTATTTATGAACATTTTGTGTGTGTCTTATCAAACGTTTCTCTGCAGCCACAATGTGATAATTATTACATTCATTCAATGAAATACTGTGTTGAAAAAGCTTGCTTGTGGCTGTTTAGAAACAGCTTCATGTAAGTGTTCATGCAAGTCTTATCAAACATTTCACTACAGGCATGACAGAATATCTATAACCTTCAATGTCTGTAAGAACACTGTTGTGAAACCATTTTGCTTGTAGCTACTTAGGGACATCTTCATAAAACTTATCCAGCATTTCACTACGGGTGTGATAGACTATCTATAACATCCATTCCCTGAAAGAACATTGTCTTGAAAACACCTAGCAAGTAGCTCTTAAGGAACATCTTCACATATGACATTTCAAACATTTCAGTATATGCCACATGGAACAGCTATCACTTTCTTACAATGAAAGAGCATTGTGCTTAATCAAGCCAACAGGTAGCTGTTTAGGGATATTTTCACATAAATCATATCAAGCATTTGACTACAGATGTGACAATGTCTATAACATTTGTTATCTGAAAGAAAATTATGCAAAAGCCATCTTCTTTTCACTGTTTAGGAACATCTGCACATAATACACTTCAAATACTTAAGTATATTCCACACAGAGCGACTATCATTTTCACAAAATGAAAGAACACATGCTGAATCCAGTTTATAGGTAGCTGTTTAGGAACATCATATATCAAATATTTCACCACAGATGTGACAATATCTAGAACATTCATTCACTGAAAGAACACTGTGAAGAAACCATCTTGCTTGTTAGCTGTTTAAGAATATAAATCAAAGGCTCTTCAAACATATCACTTTATGCCATACAGAATGGCTATCATCTCCATAGCCAGAAAAGAATACTGTGATGAACCCAGCTTGCAAGTAATTGTTTATTAATATTTTGCTCAAGTCTTATCAGACATTTGCCTACAGTCATGACAGGATATCTTTAATGTTTATTCAATGTAATAACACTATATTTAAAAAAATTTCCTTGTAGCTGTTTAGAAACATCTTCATGTAAGACTTATATTAAACATTCCTTTGCAGGAATGACAGAATCTCTAAACATTCACTCATTGAACGAACACAGGGATGAAAGCAGTTTTCTTGTAACTGTTGAGGAACATCTTCATATAAAGCTTTTCAAGCATTTCAGTATATGGCATACAGCATGGCCATACCCTTCTTACGAGGAAAGAAGGTTGTGTTTAATAGCTTTCAGGTAGATTATTAGGAGTATTTTTATGTAAGACCTATTGAACATTTAACTACAGGCATGACAGAATATCTATTACATCCATTCAATGAAAGAACACTATGGTGAAAGTGGCTTGGTTTTACTGTTAAGGAAGATCTTCATTTAAGTCCTTTTCAGCATTTCTGTATATGCCATACTAAATGGCTGTCACTATCTTATGATGAAATTATTCTGTCCTGAACACATCTTGTTGGATTCTATTTAGGAACATCTTCATATAAGACCTCTCTAACATTTAAGTATATGCCATACAGAATGGCTCTCACTTACTTACAGTTAAAGGACACTGTGCTAAACCCGGCTTGCTGGCGGCTGTTTGAAACCTCTTCATATAAGACTTATTAAACATTTCACTACAGGCATGACAGACTAGCTATAACACTCGTTCACTGAAAGAACACTGTGGTGAAGCCAGATTACTTCTGGCGCCTTGGGAATGTCTTCGTATAAGGCTCTTCAAACACTTCATTATGCCTACAGAATGGCTATCACTTCCATATCCAGAAAGAACGTTCTGATGAAACCAGTGGCTCTTTATGAGCATTTCATTTATGTCTTATCAAACGTTTCTCTACAGCCGCAACATGATATCCATAACATTCATTCAAGGAAACCACACTATGTTGAAAAAGCTTGCTTGTAGCTGTTCAGGAACACTCTCACATAAGACATCAAATAGTTCTCTTGAGGCATGACAGAATACGTATAACATTCATTTTCTGAATGAACACTGTGGTGAAAACACCTTGCTTGCAGCTCTTTAGGGGAATCTTCAAATAAGTCCTATCAAACATTTCACTACGGGCATGATGGAATATCTATAACATTCACACATTGAAAGAATGCTGTGGTGAAACCAACTTCCTTGTAGCTTTTAAGGAACATCTTCATGTAAGTCTTTTCTAGCATTTCAGTATGAGCCATAGAGAACAGCTATACTTTCTTAAAATGAAAAAACATTGTACTTAACTCAGCTTTCAGGTAGACTTATAGTAACATTTTCATGTAAGATTTATTGAAAATTTCACAACATGTGCGACAGAATATCTATTACATTAATTCAATGAAAGATCACTATTGTGAAACCAGCTTGCTTGTATCTCTTTAGAAATACACTCATATAAGTCTTTTCTGACATTTCAGTGTATGCCATACAAAGTAACTATCACTTTATTACAATGAAAAGTCAGTCTGCTGATCCCAGCTTGCAGGTAGCTGTAGGAACATTTTCATATATGATATAAAACATTTCACTACAGCTATAGGAGACTATATATAAAGTTTATTAAATGAAAGAACACTGTGGTGTAACCAGATTGCTTGTAGCTATTTAGGAGTATCTTCATACAAGTCTTTTCAAACATTTCAGTGTATTCCATCCAGAATGGTTATCACTTCCATAAAGTGAAAGAACAATGTTAAGAACCCAGCTGGAAAGTTGTTCTTTTAGAAATATCTTTTTATAAGTCTTAGCAAATATTGCGCTATGGTCATGACAGAATGATTTTAATATTCACTCAAGGAAAGAAGGATGAGCTGAACCCTTGTTTCCTAGTATCTGTTTAGGAAGAACTTCATAAAATACTTAAAAAATTACACTACAGACTTGAAAAATATCCATAAGATTCAGACACTAAAGGAACTCTGGTGAAACAAATGTGATTACAGCTGTTTAGGGGCATATTCACATAAGACATTTCAAACATTTCAGCATATGCCCTACAGATGACCTATCAATTACTAACAATGTGAGAACACTGTTCTAAGCCCAGTTTGCGGGTAGCTGTTTAGGAACATGTTCATATAAGACTTAACAAACATTTCATTGCATGTGGGACAGAATATGTATAGCATTTGTTCACTGAGAGAAAACTGTGGTGAAACCATCTTACTTGCAGCCATTAAGGATCATCTTCATATTAGTCATTATAACCATTTCAATATTTGCTGTTCTGATTGAATATGAGTTTCAAACAATGAAAGAAACACTGTGCTGAATCCAGCTTGCAAGTAAGTTTTAACTAACTCTTCACTACAAGTGTCACAGAATATCTGCAATATTGTTTCACTGAAAGAACTCTGTGGTGAAAGCATCTTGAAGCTATTATTAGGAACATTTGTATTTGAGACATTTCTCACATTTCAGTATATGCCATAATGAATGGGTATCATTTTCCTACAATGAAAGAACACTGTGCTAAATAGAGCTCACAGATAGCTATCTAGGAACGTTTTTACATAAGACTCATCAAACATTTTACAATAGTCGTGACAGACTATACGTAACATTCAGTCACTGAAAGAAAACTGTGGAGAAACAATCTTGCTTGTATATATTTAGAAACTTCTTCATGTTCACCATTTCAAGCGTTTCCATATAAGACATACTGAATGAATATCACTTTGAGACAATGATATAATGTGCTGAAGCCAGATTGCAGGCAGCTGTTTAGGAACCTTTTCATAAGAGACTTATCATACATTTCACTACAAAGTATCTATTACATCCATTCAATGAAAGAACACTATTGTGAAGCCAGATTGCTGGTAGCTAATTAGGAACCTCTTGATATAAGGCTTTTCTAATATTTCAGTTTATGCCAAACAGAATGACTATCATTTTCTTAAAATGAAATAACACTGTGTTGAACTCATCTTGCAGGAAGCCATTTAGGGTTTCTTCATACAAAACACCAAACATGTCACTACTGCTCTGACAGAATCTCTGTAAGATTCCTTCACTGAGGAACACACTCTGGTGAAACCAGATTGCTCATAAGTTTTTAGGAATATCTTTATATAAGGCTATTGAAACACATCATATGCTATACAGAATGATGATCACTTCCATTAAATTAAACAACATTGTGATGCAACCAGCTGGCACATGCTATTTATGAACATTTTGTGTGTGTCTTATCAAACGTTTCTCTGCAGCCACAATGTGATAATTATTACATTCATTCAATGAAATACTGTGTTGAAAAAGCTTGCTTGTGGCTGTTTAGAAACATCTTCATGTAAGTGTTCATGCAAGTCTTATCAAACATTTCACTACAGGCATGACAGAATATCTATAACCTTCAATGTCTGTAAGAACACTGTTGTGAAACCATTTTGCTTGTAGCTACTTAGGGACATCTTCATAAAACTTATCCAGCATTTCACTACGGGTGTGATAGACTATCTATAACATCCATTCCCTGAAAGAACATTGTCTTGAAAACACCTAGCAAGTAGCTCTTAAGGAACATCTTCACATATGACATTTCAAACATTTCAGTATATGCCACATGGAACAGCTATCACTTTCTTACAATGAAAGAGCATTGTGCTTAATCAAGCCAACAGGTAGCTGTTTAGGGATATTTTCACATAAATCATATCAAACATTTGACTACAGATGTGACAATGTCTATAACATTTGTTATCTGAAAGAAAATTATGCAAAAACCATCTTCTTTTCACTGTTTAGGAACATCTGCACATAATACACTTCAAATACTTAAGTATATTCCACACAGAGCGACTATCATTTTCACAAAATGAAAGAACACATGCTGAATCCAGTTTATAGGTAGCTGTTTAGGAACATCATATATCAAATATTTCACCACAGATGTGACAATATCTAGAACATTCATTCACTGAAAGAACACTGTGAAGAAACCATCTTGCTTGTTAGCTGTTTAAGAATATAAATCAAAGGCTCTTCAAACATATCACTTTATGCCATACAGAATGGCTATCATCTCCATAGCCAGAAAAGAATACTGTGATGAACCCAGCTTGCAAGTAATTGTTTATTAATATTTTGCTCAAGTCTTATCAGACATTTGCCTACAGTCATGACAGGATATCTTTAATGTTTATTCAATGTAATAACACTATATTTAAAAAAATTTCCTTGTAGCTGTTTAGAAACATCTTCATGTAAGACTTATATTAAACATTCCTTTGCAGGAATGACAGAATCTCTAAACATTCACTCATTGAACGAACACAGGGATGAAAGCAGTTTTCTTGTAACTGTTGAGGAACATCTTCATATAAAGCTTTTCAAGCATTTCAGTATATGGCATACAGCATGGCCATACCCTTCTTACGAGGAAAGAAGGTTGTGTTTAATAGCTTTCAGGTAGATTATTAGGAGTATTTTTATGTAAGACCTATTGAACATTTAACTACAGGCATGACAGAATATCTATTACATCCATTCAATGAAAGAACACTATGGTGAAAGAGGCTTGGTTTTACTGTTAAGGAAGATCTTCATTTAAGTCCTTTTCAGCATTTCTGTATATGCCATACTAAATGGCTGTCACTATCTTATGATGAAATTATTCTGTCCTGAACACATCTTGTTGGATTCTATTTAGGAACATCTTCATATAAGACCTCTCTAACATTTAAGTATATGCCATACAGAATGGCTCTCACTTACTTACAGTTAAAGGACACTGTGCTAAACCCGGCTTGCTGGCGGCTGTTTGAAACCTCTTCATATAAGACTTATTAAACATTTCACTACAGGCATGACGGACTAGCTATAACACTCGTTCACTGAAAGAACACTGTGGTGAAGCCAGATTACTTCTGGCGCCTTGGGAATGTCTTCGTATAAGGCTCTTCAAACACTTCATTATGCCTACAGAATGGCTATCACTTCCATATCCAGAAAGAACGTTCTGATGAAACCAGTGGCTCTTTATGAGCATTTCATTTATGTCTTATCAAACGTTTCTCTACAGCCGCAACATGATATCCATAACATTCATTCAAGGAAACCACACTATGTTGAAAAAGCTTGCTTGTAGCTGTTCAGGAACACTCTCACATAAGACATCAAATAGTTCTCTTGAGGCATGACAGAATACGTATAACATTCATTTTCTGAATGAACACTGTGGTGAAAACACCTTGCTTGCAGCTCTTTAGGGGAATCTTCAAATAAGTCCTATCAAACATTTCACTACGGGCATGATGGAATATCTATAACATTCACACATTGAAAGAATGCTGTGGTGAAACCAACTTCCTTGTAGCTTTTAAGGAACATCTTCATGTAAGTCTTTTCTAGCATTTCAGTATGAGCCATAGAGAACAGCTATACTTTCTTAAAATGAAAAAACATTGTACTTAACTCAGCTTTCAGGTAGACTTATAGTAACATTTTCATGTAAGATTTATTGAAAATTTCACAACATGTGCGACAGAATATCTATTACATTAATTCAATGAAAGATCACTATTGTGAAACCAGCTTGCTTGTATCTCTTTAGAAATACACTCATATAAGTCTTTTCTGACATTTCAGTGTATGCCATACAAAGTAACTATCACTTTATTACAATGAAAAGTCAGTCTGCTGATCCCAGCTTGCAGGTAGCTGTAGGAACATTTTCATATATGATATAAAACATTTCACTACAGCTATAGGAGACTATATATAAAGTTTATTAAATGAAAGAACACTGTGGTGTAACCAGATTGCTTGTAGCTATTTAGGAGTATCTTCATACAAGTCTTTTCAAACATTTCAGTGTATTCCATCCAGAATGGTTATCACTTCCATAAAGTGAAAGAACAATGTTAAGAACCCAGCTGGAAAGTTGTTCTTTTAGAAATATCTTTTTATAAGTCTTAGCAAATATTGCGCTATGGTCATGACAGAATGATTTTAATATTCACTCAAGGAAAGAAGGATGAGCTGAACCCTTGTTTCCTAGTATCTGTTTAGGAAGAACTTCATAAAATACTTAAAAAATTACACTACAGACTTGAAAAATATCCATAAGATTCAGACACTAAAGGAACTCTGGTGAAACAAATGTGATTACAGCTGTTTAGGGGCATATTCACATAAGACATTTCAAACATTTCAGCATATGCCCTACAGATGACCTATCAATTACTAACAATGTGAGAACACTGTTCTAAGCCCAGTTTGCGGGTAGCTGTTTAGGAACATGTTCATATAAGACTTAACAAACATTTCATTGCATGTGGGACAGAATATGTATAGCATTTGTTCACTGAGAGAAAACTGTGGTGAAACCATCTTACTTGCAGCCATTAAGGATCATCTTCATATTAGTCATTATAACCATTTCAATATTTGCTGTTCTGATTGAATATGAGTTTCAAACAATGAAAGAAACACTGTGCTGAATCCAGCTTGCAAGTAAGTTTTAACTAACTCTTCACTACAAGTGTCACAGAATATCTGCAATATTGTTTCACTGAAAGAACTCTGTGGTGAAAGCATCTTGAAGCTATTATTAGGAACATTTGTATTTGAGACATTTCTCACATTTCAGTATATGCCATAATGAATGGGTATCATTTTCCTACAATGAAAGAACACTGTGCTAAATAGAGCTCACAGATAGCTATCTAGGAACGTTTTTACATAAGACTCATCAAACATTTTACAATAGTCGTGACAGACTATACGTAACATTCAGTCACTGAAAGAAAACTGTGGAGAAACAATCTTGCTTGTATATATTTAGAAACTTCTTCATGTTCACCATTTCAAGCGTTTCCATATAAGACATACTGAATGAATATCACTTTGAGACAATGATATAATGTGCTGAAGCCAGATTGCAGGCAGCTGTTTAGGAACCTTTTCATAAGAGACTTATCATACATTTCACTACAAAGTATCTATTACATCCATTCAATGAAAGAACACTATTGTGAAGCCAGATTGCTGGTAGCTAATTAGGAACCTCTTGATATAAGGCTTTTCTAATATTTCAGTTTATGCCAAACAGAATGACTATCATTTTCTTAAAATGAAATAACACTGTGTTGAACTCATCTTGCAGGAAGCCATTTAGGGTTTCTTCATACAAAACACCAAACATGTCACTACTGCTCTGACAGAATCTCTGTAAGATGCCTTCACTGAGGAACACACTCTGGTGAAACCAGATTGCTCATAAGTTTTTAGGAATATCTTTATATAAGGCTATTGAAACACATCATATGCTATACAGAATGATGATCACTTCCATTAAATTAAACAACATTGTGATGCAACCAGCTGGCACATGCTATTTATGAACATTTTGTGTGTGTCTTATCAAACGTTTCTCTGCAGCCACAATGTGATAATTATTACATTCATTCAATGAAATACTGTGTTGAAAAAGCTTGCTTGTGGCTGTTTAGAAACATCTTCATGTAAGTGTTCATGCAAGTCTTATCAAACATTTCACTACAGGCATGACAGAATATCTATAACCTTCAATGTCTGTAAGAACACTGTTGTGAAACCATTTTGCTTGTAGCTACTTAGGGACATCTTCATAAAACTTATCCAGCATTTCACTACGGGTGTGATAGACTATCTATAACATCCATTCCCTGAAAGAACATTGTCTTGAAAACACCTAGCAAGTAGCTCTTAAGGAACATCTTCACATATGACATTTCAAACATTTCAGTATATGCCACATGGAACAGCTATCACTTTCTTACAATGAAAGAGCATTGTGCTTAATCAAGCCAACAGGTAGCTGTTTAGGGATATTTTCACATAAATCATATCAAACATTTGACTACAGATGTGACAATGTCTATAACATTTGTTATCTGAAAGAAAATTATGCAAAAACCATCTTCTTTTCACTGTTTAGGAACATCTGCACATAATACACTTCAAATACTTAAGTATATTCCACACAGAGCGACTATCATTTTCACAAAATGAAAGAACACATGCTGAATCCAGTTTATAGGTAGCTGTTTAGGAACATCATATATCAAATATTTCACCACAGATGTGACAATATCTAGAACATTCATTCACTGAAAGAACACTGTGAAGAAACCATCTTGCTTGTTAGCTGTTTAAGAATATAAATCAAAGGCTCTTCAAACATATCACTTTATGCCATACAGAATGGCTATCATCTCCATAGCCAGAAAAGAATACTGTGATGAACCCAGCTTGCAAGTAATTGTTTATTAATATTTTGCTCAAGTCTTATCAGACATTTGCCTACAGTCATGACAGGATATCTTTAATGTTTATTCAATGTAATAACACTATATTTAAAAAAATTTCCTTGTAGCTGTTTAGAAACATCTTCATGTAAGACTTATATTAAACATTCCTTTGCAGGAATGACAGAATCTCTAAACATTCACTCATTGAACGAACACAGGGATGAAAGCAGTTTTCTTGTAACTGTTGAGGAACATCTTCATATAAAGCTTTTCAAGCATTTCAGTATATGGCATACAGCATGGCCATACCCTTCTTACGAGGAAAGAAGGTTGTGTTTAATAGCTTTCAGGTAGATTATTAGGAGTATTTTTATGTAAGACCTATTGAACATTTAACTACAGGCATGACAGAATATCTATTACATCCATTCAATGAAAGAACACTATGGTGAAAGAGGCTTGGTTTTACTGTTAAGGAAGATCTTCATTTAAGTCCTTTTCAGCATTTCTGTATATGCCATACTAAATGGCTGTCACTATCTTATGATGAAATTATTCTGTCCTGAACACATCTTGTTGGATTCTATTTAGGAACATCTTCATATAAGACCTCTCTAACATTTAAGTATATGCCATACAGAATGGCTCTCACTTACTTACAGTTAAAGGACACTGTGCTAAACCCGGCTTGCTGGCGGCTGTTTGAAACCTCTTCATATAAGACTTATTAAACATTTCACTACAGGCATGACAGACTAGCTATAACACTCGTTCACTGAAAGAACACTGTGGTGAAGCCAGATTACTTCTGGCGCCTTGGGAATGTCTTCGTATAAGGCTCTTCAAACACTTCATTATGCCTACAGAATGGCTATCACTTCCATATCCAGAAAGAACGTTCTGATGAAACCAGTGGCTCTTTATGAGCATTTCATTTATGTCTTATCAAACGTTTCTCTACAGCCGCAACATGATATCCATAACATTCATTCAAGGAAACCACACTATGTTGAAAAAGCTTGCTTGTAGCTGTTCAGGAACACTCTCACATAAGACATCAAATAGTTCTCTTGAGGCATGACAGAATACGTATAACATTCATTTTCTGAATGAACACTGTGGTGAAAACACCTTGCTTGCAGCTCTTTAGGGGAATCTTCAAATAAGTCCTATCAAACATTTCACTACGGGCATGATGGAATATCTATAACATTCACACATTGAAAGAATGCTGTGGTGAAACCAACTTCCTTGTAGCTTTTAAGGAACATCTTCATGTAAGTCTTTTCTAGCATTTCAGTATGAGCCATAGAGAACAGCTATACTTTCTTAAAATGAAAAAACATTGTACTTAACTCAGCTTTCAGGTAGACTTATAGTAACATTTTCATGTAAGATTTATTGAAAATTTCACAACATGTGCGACAGAATATCTATTACATTAATTCAATGAAAGATCACTATTGTGAAACCAGCTTGCTTGTATCTCTTTAGAAATACACTCATATAAGTCTTTTCTGACATTTCAGTGTATGCCATACAAAGTAACTATCACTTTATTACAATGAAAAGTCAGTCTGCTGATCCCAGCTTGCAGGTAGCTGTAGGAACATTTTCATATATGATATAAAACATTTCACTACAGCTATAGGAGACTATATATAAAGTTTATTAAATGAAAGAACACTGTGGTGTAACCAGATTGCTTGTAGCTATTTAGGAGTATCTTCATACAAGTCTTTTCAAACATTTCAGTGTATTCCATCCAGAATGGTTATCACTTCCATAAAATGAAAGAACAATGTTAAGAACCCAGCTGGAAAGTTGTTCTTTTAGAAATATCTTTTTATAAGTCTTAGCAAATATTGCGCTATGGTCATGACAGAATGATTTTAATATTCACTCAAGGAAAGAAGGATGAGCTGAACCCTTGTTTCCTAGTATCTGTTTAGGAAGAACTTCATAAAATACTTAAAAAATTACACTACAGACTTGAAAAATATCCATAAGATTCAGACACTAAAGGAACTCTGGTGAAACAAATGTGCTTACAGCTGTTTAGGGGCATATTCACATAAGACATTTCAAACATTTCAGCATATGCCCTACAGATGACCTATCAATTACTAACAATGTGAGAACACTGTTCTAAGCCCAGTTTGCGGGTAGCTGTTTAGGAACATGTTCATATAAGACTTAACAAACATTTCATTGCATGTGGGACAGAATATGTATAGCATTTGTTCACTGAGAGAAAACTGTGGTGAAACCATCTTACTTGCAGCCATTAAGGATCATCTTCATATTAGTCATTATAACCATTTCAATATTTGCTGTTCTGATTGAATATGAGTTTCAAACAATGAAAGAAACACTGTGCTGAATCCAGCTTGCAAGTAAGTTTTAACTAACTCTTCACTACAAGTGTCACAGAATATCTGCAATATTGTTTCACTGAAAGAACTCTGTGGTGAAAGCATCTTGAAGCTATTATTAGGAACATTTGTATTTGAGACATTTCTCACATTTCAGTATATGCCATAATGAATGGGTATCATTTTCCTACAATGAAAGAACACTGTGCTAAATAGAGCTCACAGATAGCTATCTAGGAACGTTTTTACATAAGACTCATCAAACATTTTACAATAGTCGTGACAGACTATACGTAACATTCAGTCACTGAAAGAAAACTGTGGAGAAACAATCTTGCTTGTATATATTTAGAAACTTCTTCATGTTCACCATTTCAAGCGTTTCCATATAAGACATACTGAATGAATATCACTTTGAGACAATGATATAATGTGCTGAAGCCAGATTGCAGGCAGCTGTTTAGGAACCTTTTCATAAGAGACTTATCATACATTTCACTACAAAGTATCTATTACATCCATTCAATGAAAGAACACTATTGTGAAGCCAGATTGCTGGTAGCTAATTAGGAACATCTTGATATAAGGCTTTTCTAATATTTCAGTTTATGCCAAACAGAATGACTATCATTTTCTTAAAATGAAATAACACTGTGTTGAACTCATCTTGCAGGAAGCCATTTAGGGTTTCTTCATACAAAACACCAAACATGTCACTACTGCTCTGACAGAATCTCTGTAAGATTCCTTCACTGAGGAACACACTCTGGTGAAACCAGATTGCTCATAAGTTTTTAGGAATATCTTTATATAAGGCTATTCAAACACATCATATGCTATACAGAATGATGATCACTTCCATTAAATTAAACAACATTGTGATGCAACCAGCTGGCACATGCTATTTATGAACATTTTGTGTGTGTCTTATCAAACGTTTCTCTGCAGCCACAATGTGATAATTATTACATTCATTCAATGAAATACTGTGTTGAAAAAGCTTGCTTGTGGCTGTTTAGAAACAGCTTCATGTAAGTGTTCATGCAAGTCTTATCAAACATTTCACTACAGGCATGACAGAATATCTATAACCTTCAATGTCTGTAAGAACACTGTTGTGAAACCATTTTGCTTGTAGCTACTTAGGGACATCTTCATAAAACTTATCCAGCATTTCACTACGGGTGTGATAGACTATCTATAACATCCATTCCCTGAAAGAACATTGTCTTGAAAACACCTAGCAAGTAGCTCTTAAGGAACATCTTCACATATGACATTTCAAACATTTCAGTATATGCCACATGGAACAGCTATCACTTTCTTACAATGAAAGAGCATTGTGCTTAATCAAGCCAACAGGTAGCTGTTTAGGGATATTTTCACATAAATCATATCAAACATTTGACTACAGATGTGACAATGTCTATAACATTTGTTATCTGAAAGAAAATTATGCAAAAACCATCTTCTTTTCACTGTTTAGGAACATCTGCACATAATACACTTCAAATACTTAAGTATATTCCACACAGAGCGACTATCATTTTCACAAAATGAAAGAACACATGCTGAATCCAGTTTATAGGTAGCTGTTTAGGAACATCATATATCAAATATTTCACCACAGATGTGACAATATCTAGAACATTCATTCACTGAAAGAACACTGTGAAGAAACCATCTTGCTTGTTAGCTGTTTAAGAATATAAATCAAAGGCTCTTCAAACATATCACTTTATGCCATACAGAATGGCTATCATCTCCATAGCCAGGAAAGAATACTGTGATGAACCCAGCTTGCAAGTAATTGTTTATTAATATTTTGCTCAAGTCTTATCAGACATTTGCCTACAGTCATGACAGGATATCTTTAATGTTTATTCAATGTAATAACACTATATTTAAAAAAATTTCCTTGTAGCTGTTTAGAAACATCTTCATGTAAGACTTATATTAAACATTCCTTTGCAGGAATGACAGAATCTCTAAACATTCACTCATTGAACGAACACAGGGATGAAAGCAGTTTTCTTGTAACTGTTGAGGAACATCTTCATATAAAGCTTTTCAAGCATTTCAGTATATGGCATACAGCATGGCCATACCCTTCTTACGAGGAAAGAAGGTTGTGTTTAATAGCTTTCAGGTAGATTATTAGGAGTATTCTTATGTAAGACCTATTGAACATTTAACTACAGGCATGACAGAATATCTATTACATCCATTCAATGAAAGAACACTATGGTGAAAGTGGCTTGGTTTTACTGTTAAGGAAGATCTTCATTTAAGTCCTTTTCAGCATTTCTGTATATGCCATACTAAATGGCTGTCACTATCTTATGATGAAATTATTCTGTCCTGAACACATCTTTTTGGATTCTATTTAGGAACATCTTCATATAAGACCTCTCTAACATTTAAGTATATGCCATACAGAATGGCTCTCACTTACTTACAGTTAAAGGACACTGTGCTAAACCCGGCTTGCTGGCGGCTGTTTGAAACCTCTTCATATAAGACTTATTAAACATTTCACTACAGGCATGACAGACTAGCTATAACACTCGTTCACTGAAAGAACACTGTGGTGAAGCCAGATTACTTCTGGCGCCTTGGGAATGTCTTCGTATAAGGCTCTTCAAACACTTCATTATGCCTACAGAATGGCTATCACTTCCATATCCAGAAAGAACGTTCTGATGAAACCAGTGGCTCTTTATGAGCATTTCATTTATGTCTTATCAAACGTTTCTCTACAGCCGCAACATGATATCCATAACATTCATTCAAGGAAACCACACTATGTTGAAAAAGCTTGCTTGTAGCTGTTCAGGAACACTCTCACATAAGACATCAAATAGTTCTCTTGAGGCATGACAGAATACGTATAACATTCATTTTCTGAATGAACACTGTGGTGAAAACACCTTGCTTGCAGCTCTTTAGGGGAATCTTCAAATAAGTCCTATCAAACATTTCACTACGGGCATGATGGAATATCTATAACATTCACACATTGAAAGAATGCTGTGGTGAAACCAACTTCCTTGTAGCTTTTAAGGAACATCTTCATGTAAGTCTTTTCTAGCATTTCAGTATGAGCCATAGAGAACAGCTATACTTTCTTAAAATGAAAAAACATTGTACTTAACTCAGCTTTCAGGTAGACTTATAGTAACATTTTCATGTAAGATTTATTGAAAATTTCACAACATGTGCGACAGAATATCTATTACATTAATTCAATGAAAGATCACTATTGTGAAACCAGCTTGCTTGTATCTCTTTAGAAATACACTCATATAAGCCTTTTCTGACATTTCAGTGTATGCCATACAAAGTAACTATCACTTTATTACAATGAAAAGTCAGTGTGCTGATCCCAGCTTGCAGGTAGCTGTAGGGACATTTTCATATATGATATAAAACATTTCACTACAGCTATAGGAGACTCTATATAAAGTTTATTAAATGAAAGAACACTGTGGTGTAACCAGATTGCTTGTAGCTATTTAGGAGTATCTTCATACAAGTCTTTTCAAACATTTCAGTGTATTCCATCCAGAATGGTTATCACTTCCATAAAATGAAAGAACAATGTTAAGAACCCAGCTGGAAAGTTGTTTTTTTAGAAATATCTTTTTATAAGTCTTAGCAAATATTGCGCTATGGTCATGACAGAATGATTTTAATATTCACTCAAGGAAAGAAGGATGAGCTGAACCCTTGTTTCCTAGTATCTGTTTAGGAAGAACTTCATAAAATACTTAAAAAATTACACTACAGACTTGAAAAATATCCATAAGATTCAGACACTAAAGGAACTCTGGTGAAACAAATGTGCTTACAGCTGTTTAGGGGCATATTCACATAAGACATTTCAAACATTTCAGCATATGCCCTACAGATGACCTATCAATTACTAACAGTGTGAGAACACTGTTCTAAGCCCAGTTTGCGGGTAGCTGTTTAGGAACATGTTCATATAAGACTTAACAAACATTTCATTGCGTGTGGGACAGAATATGTATAGCATTTGTTCACTGAGAGAAAACTGTGGTGAAACCATCTTACTTGCAGCCATTAAGGATCATCTTCATATTAGTCATTATAACCATTTCAATATTTGCTGTTCTGATTGAATATGAGTTTCAAACAATGAAAGAAACACTGTGCTGAATCCAGCTTGCAAGTAAGTTTTAACTAACTCTTCACTACAAGTGTCACAGAATATCTGCAATATTGTTTCACTGAAAGAACTCTGTGGTGAAAGCATCTTGAAGCTATTATTAGGAACATTTGTATTTGAGACATTTCTCACATTTCAGTATATGCCATAATGAATGGGTATCATTTTCCTACAATGAAAGAACACTGTGCTAAATAGAGCTCACAGATAGCTATCTAGGAACGTTTTTACATAAGACTCATCAAACATTTTACAATAGTCGTGACAGACTATACGTAACATTCAGTCACTGAAAGAAAACTGTGGAGAAACAATCTTGCTTGTATATATTTAGAAACTTCTTCATGTTCACCATTTCAAGCGTTTCCATATAAGACATACTGAATGAATATCACTTTGAGACAATGATATAATGTGCTGAAGCCAGATTGCAGGCAGCTGTTTAGGAACCTTTTCATAAGAGACTTATCATACATTTCACTACAAAGTATCTATTACATCCATTCAATGAAAGAACACTATTGTGAAGCCAGATTGCTGGTAGCTAATTAGGAACCTCTTGATATAAGGCTTTTCTAATATTTCAGTTTATGCCAAACAGAATGACTATCATTTTCTTAAAATGAAATAACACTGTGTTGAACTCATCTTGCAGGAAGCCATTTAGGGTTTCTTCATACAAAACACCAAACATGTCACTACTGCTCTGACAGAATCTCTGTAAGATTCCTTCACTGAGGAACACACTCTGGTGAAACCAGATTGCTCATAAGTTTTTAGGAATATCTTTATATAAGGCTATTCAAACACATCATATGCTATACAGAATGATGATCACTTCCATTAAATTAAACAACATTGTGATGCAACCAGCTGGCACATGCTATTTATGAACATTTTGTGTGTGTCTTATCAAACGTTTCTCTGCAGCCACAATGTGATAATTATTACATTCATTCAATGAAATACTGTGTTGAAAAAGCTTGCTTGTGGCTGTTTAGAAACATCTTCATGTAAGTGTTCATGCAAGTCTTATCAAACATTTCACTACAGGCATGACAGAATATCTATAACCTTCAATGTCTGTAAGAACACTGTTGTGAAACCATTTTGCTTGTAGCTACTTAGGGACATCTTCATAAAACTTATCCAGCATTTCACTACGGGTGTGATAGACTATCTATAACATCCATTCCCTGAAAGAACATTGTCTTGAAAACACCTAGCAAGTAGCTCTTAAGGAACATCTTCACATATGACATTTCAAACATTTCAGTATATGCCACATGGAACAGCTATCACTTTCTTACAATGAAAGAGCATTGTGCTTAATCAAGCCAACAGGTAGCTGTTTAGGGATATTTTCACATAAATCATATCAAGCATTTGACTACAGATGTGACAATGTCTATAACATTTGTTATCTGAAAGAAAATTATGCAAAAACCATCTTCTTTTCACTGTTTAGGAACATCTGCACATAATACACTTCAAATACTTAAGTATATTCCACACAGAGCGACTATCATTTTCACAAAATGAAAGAACACATGCTGAATCCAGTTTATAGGTAGCTGTTTAGGAACATCATATATCAAATATTTCACCACAGATGTGACAATATCTAGAACATTCATTCACTGAAAGAACACTGTGAAGAAACCATCTTGCTTGTTAGCTGTTTAAGAATATAAATCAAAGGCTCTTCAAACATATCACTTTATGCCATACAGAATGGCTATCATCTCCATAGCCAGGAAAGAATACTGTGATGAACCCAGCTTGCAAGTAATTGTTTATTAATATTTTGCTCAAGTCTTATCAGACATTTGCCTACAGTCATGACAGGATATCTTTAATGTTTATTCAATGTAATAACACTATATTTAAAAAAATTTCCTTGTAGCTGTTTAGAAACATCTTCATGTAAGACTTATATTAAACATTCCTTTGCAGGAATGACAGAATCTCTAAACATTCACTCATTGAACGAACACAGGGATGAAAGCAGTTTTCTTGTAACTGTTGAGGAACATCTTCATATAAAGCTTTTCAAGCATTTCAGTATATGGCATACAGCATGGCCATACCCTTCTTACGAGGAAAGAAGGTTGTGTTTAATAGCTTTCAGGTAGATTATTAGGAGTATTTTTATGTAAGACCTATTGAACATTTAACTACAGGCATGACAGAATATCTATTACATCCATTCAATGAAAGAACACTATGGTGAAAGTGGCTTGGTTTTACTGTTAAGGAAGATCTTCATTTAAGTCCTTTTCAGCATTTCTGTATATGCCATACTAAATGGCTGTCACTATCTTATGATGAAATTATTCTGTCCTGAACACATCTTGTTGGATTCTATTTAGGAACATCTTCATATAAGACCTCTCTAACATTTAAGTATATGCCATACAGAATGGCTCTCACTTACTTACAGTTAAAGGACTCTGTGCTAAACCCGGCTTGCTGGCGGCTGTTTGAAACCTCTTCATATAAGACTTATTAAACATTTCACTACAGGCATGACAGACTAGCTATAACACTCGTTCACTGAAAGAACACTGTGGTGAAGCCAGATTACTTCTGGCGCCTTGGGAATGTCTTCGTATAAGGCTCTTCAAACACTTCATTATGCCTACAGAATGGCTATCACTTCCATATCCAGAAAGAACGTTCTGATGAAACCAGTGGCTCTTTATGAGCATTTCATTTATGTCTTATCAAACGTTTCTCTACAGCCGCAACATGATATCCATAACATTCATTCAAGGAAACCACACTATGTTGAAAAAGCTTGCTTGTAGCTGTTCAGGAACACTCTCACATAAGACATCAAATAGTTCTCTTGAGGCATGACAGAATACGTATAACATTCATTTTCTGAATGAACACTGTGGTGAAAACACCTTGCTTGCAGCTCTTTAGGGGAATCTTCAAATAAGTCCTATCAAACATTTCACTACGGGCATGATGGAATATCTATAACATTCACACATTGAAAGAATGCTGTGGTGAAACCAACTTCCTTGTAGCTTTTAAGGAACATCTTCATGTAAGTCTTTTCTAGCATTTCAGTATGAGCCATAGAGAACAGCTATACTTTCTTAAAATGAAAAAACATTGTACTTAACTCAGCTTTCAGGTAGACTTATAGTAACATTTTCATGTAAGATTTATTGAAAATTTCACAACATGTGCGACAGAATATCTATTACATTAATTCAATGAAAGATCACTATTGTGAAACCAGCTTGCTTGTATCTCTTTAGAAATACACTCATATAAGTCTTTTCTGACATTTCAGTGTATGCCATACAAAGTAACTATCACTTTATTACAATGAAAAGTCAGTGTGCTGATCCCAGCTTGCAGGTAGCTGTAGGGACATTTTCATATATGATATAAAACATTTCACTACAGCTATAGGAGACTCTATATAAAGTTTATTAAATGAAAGAACACTGTGGTGTAACCAGATTGCTTGTAGCTATTTAGGAGTATCTTCATACAAGTCTTTTCAAACATTTCAGTGTATTCCATCCAGAATGGTTATCACTTCCATAAAATGAAAGAACAATGTTAAGAACCCAGCTGGAAAGTTGTTTTTTTAGAAATATCTTTTTATAAGTCTTAGCAAATATTGCGCTATGGTCATGACAGAATGATTTTAATATTCACTCAAGGAAAGAAGGATGAGCTGAACCCTTGTTTCCTAGTATCTGTTTAGGAAGAACTTCATAAAATACTTTAAAAATTACACTACAGACTTGAAAAATATCCATAAGATTCAGACACTAAAGGAACTCTGGTGAAACAAATGTGCTTACAGCTGTTTAGGGGCATATTCACATAAGACATTTCAAACATTTCAGCATATGCCCTACAGATGACCTATCAATTACTAACAATGTGAGAACACTGTTCTAAGCCCAGTTTGCGGGTAGCTGTTTAGGAACATGTTCATATAAGACTTAACAAACATTTCATTGCGTGTGGGACAGAATATGTATAGCATTTGTTCACTGAGAGAAAACTGTGGTGAAACCATCTTACTTGCAGCCATTAAGGATCATCTTCATATTAGTCATTATAACCATTTCAATATTTGCTGTTCTGATTGAATATGAGTTTCAAACAATGAAAGAAACACTGTGCTGAATCCAGCTTGCAAGTAAGTTTTAACTAACTCTTCACTACAAGTGTCACAGAATATCTGCAATATTGTTTCACTGAAAGAACTCTGTGGTGAAAGCATCTTGAAGCTATTATTAGGAACATTTGTATTTGAGACATTTCTCACATTTCAGTATATGCCATAATGAATGGGTATCATTTTCCTACAATGAAAGAACACTGTGCTAAATAGAGCTCACAGATAGCTATCTAGGAACGTTTTTACATAAGACTCATCAAACATTTTACAATAGTCGTGACAGACTATACGTAACATTCAGTCACTGAAAGAAAACTGTGGAGAAACAATCTTGCTTGTATATATTTAGAAACTTCTTCATGTTCACCATTTCAAGCGTTTCCATATAAGACATACTGAATGAATATCACTTTGAGACAATGATATAATGTGCTGAAGCCAGATTGCAGGCAGCTGTTTAGGAACCTTTTCATAAGAGACTTATCATACATTTCACTACAAAGTATCTATTACATCCATTCAATGAAAGAACACTATTGTGAAGCCAGATTGCTGGTAGCTAATTAGGAACCTCTTGATATAAGGCTTTTCTAATATTTCAGTTTATGCCAAACAGAATGACTATCATTTTCTTAAAATGAAATAACACTGTGTTGAACTCATCTTGCAGGAAGCCATTTAGGGTTTCTTCATACAAAACACCAAACATGTCACTACTGCTCTGACAGAATCTCTGTAAGATTCCTTCACTGAGGAACACACTCTGGTGAAACCAGATTGCTCATAAGTTTTTAGGAATATCTTTATATAAGGCTATTCAAACACA
The DNA here is from genome assembly GCF_041296235.1 of Equus asinus. Taxonomy (NCBI): domain Eukaryota; kingdom Metazoa; phylum Chordata; class Mammalia; order Perissodactyla; family Equidae; genus Equus; species Equus asinus. The sequence goes on along the minus strand of NC_091818.1, from coordinate 12,293,858 downwards.
TCATATGCTATACAGAATGATGATCACTTCCATTAAATTAAACAACATTGTGATGCAACCAGCTGGCACATGCTATTTATGAACATTTTGTGTGTGTCTTATCAAACGTTTCTCTGCAGCCACAATGTGATAATTATTACATTCATTCAATGAAATACTGTGTTGAAAAAGCTTGCTTGTGGCTGTTTAGAAACATCTTCATGTAAGTGTTCATGCAAGTCTTATCAAACATTTCACTACAGGCATGACAGAATATCTATAACCTTCAATGTCTGTAAGAACACTGTTGTGAAACCATTTTGCTTGTAGCTACTTAGGGACATCTTCATAAAACTTATCCAGCATTTCACTACGGGTGTGATAGACTATCTATAACATCCATTCCCTGAAAGAACATTGTCTTGAAAACACCTAGCAAGTAGCTCTTAAGGAACATCTTCACATATGACATTTCAAACATTTCAGTATATGCCACATGGAACAGCTATCACTTTCTTACAATGAAAGAGCATTGTGCTTAATCAAGCCAACAGGTAGCTGTTTAGGGATATTTTCACATAAATCATATCAAGCATTTGACTACAGATGTGACAATGTCTATAACATTTGTTATCTGAAAGAAAATTATGCAAAAACCATCTTCTTTTCACTGTTTAGGAACATCTGCACATAATACACTTCAAATACTTAAGTATATTCCACACAGAGCGACTATCATTTTCACAAAATGAAAGAACACATGCTGAATCCAGTTTATAGGTAGCTGTTTAGGAACATCATATATCAAATATTTCACCACAGATGTGACAATATCTAGAACATTCATTCACTGAAAGAACACTGTGAAGAAACCATCTTGCTTGTTAGCTGTTTAAGAATATAAATCAAAGGCTCTTCAAACATATCACTTTATGCCATACAGAATGGCTATCATCTCCATAGCCAGGAAAGAATACTGTGATGAACCCAGCTTGCAAGTAATTGTTTATTAATATTTTGCTCAAGTCTTATCAGACATTTGCCTACAGTCATGACAGGATATCTTTAATGTTTATTCAATGTAATAACACTATATTTAAAAAAATTTCCTTGTAGCTGTTTAGAAACATCTTCATGTAAGACTTATATTAAACATTCCTTTGCAGGAATGACAGAATCTCTAAACATTCACTCATTGAACGAACACAGGGATGAAAGCAGTTTTCTTGTAACTGTTGAGGAACATCTTCATATAAAGCTTTTCAAGCATTTCAGTATATGGCATACAGCATGGCCATACCCTTCTTACGAGGAAAGAAGGTTGTGTTTAATAGCTTTCAGGTAGATTATTAGGAGTATTCTTATGTAAGACCTATTGAACATTTAACTACAGGCATGACAGAATATCTATTACATCCATTCAATGAAAGAACACTATGGTGAAAGTGGCTTGGTTTTACTGTTAAGGAAGATCTTCATTTAAGTCCTTTTCAGCATTTCTGTATATGCCATACTAAATGGCTGTCACTATCTTATGATGAAATTATTCTGTCCTGAACACATCTTTTTGGATTCTATTTAGGAACATCTTCATATAAGACCTCTCTAACATTTAAGTATATGCCATACAGAATGGCTCTCACTTACTTACAGTTAAAGGACACTGTGCTAAACCCGGCTTGCTGGCGGCTGTTTGAAACCTCTTCATATAAGACTTATTAAACATTTCACTACAGGCATGACAGACTAGCTATAACACTCGTTCACTGAAAGAACACTGTGGTGAAGCCAGATTACTTCTGGCGCCTTGGGAATGTCTTCGTATAAGGCTCTTCAAACACTTCATTATGCCTACAGAATGGCTATCACTTCCATATCCAGAAAGAACGTTCTGATGAAACCAGTGGCTCTTTATGAGCATTTCATTTATGTCTTATCAAACGTTTCTCTACAGCCGCAACATGATATCCATAACATTCATTCAAGGAAACCACACTATGTTGAAAAAGCTTGCTTGTAGCTGTTCAGGAACACTCTCACATAAGACATCAAATAGTTCTCTTGAGGCATGACAGAATACGTATAACATTCATTTTCTGAATGAACACTGTGGTGAAAACACCTTGCTTGCAGCTCTTTAGGGGAATCTTCAAATAAGTCCTATCAAACATTTCACTACGGGCATGATGGAATATCTATAACATTCACACATTGAAAGAATGCTGTGGTGAAACCAACTTCCTTGTAGCTTTTAAGGAACATCTTCATGTAAGTCTTTTCTAGCATTTCAGTATGAGCCATAGAGAACAGCTATACTTTCTTAAAATGAAAAAACATTGTACTTAACTCAGCTTTCAGGTAGACTTATAGTAACATTTTCATGTAAGATTTATTGAAAATTTCACAACATGTGCGACAGAATATCTATTACATTAATTCAATGAAAGATCACTATTGTGAAACCAGCTTGCTTGTATCTCTTTAGAAATACACTCATATAAGTCTTTTCTGACATTTCAGTGTATGCCATACAAAGTAACTATCACTTTATTACAATGAAAAGTCAGTGTGCTGATCCCAGCTTGCAGGTAGCTGTAGGGACATTTTCATATATGATATAAAACATTTCACTACAGCTATAGGAGACTCTATATAAAGTTTATTAAATGAAAGAACACTGTGGTGTAACCAGATTGCTTGTAGCTATTTAGGAGTATCTTCATACAAGTCTTTTCAAACATTTCAGTGTATTCCATCCAGAATGGTTATCACTTCCATAAAATGAAAGAACAATGTTAAGAACCCAGCTGGAAAGTTGTTCTTTTAGAAATATCTTTTTATAAGTCTTAGCAAATATTGCGCTATGGTCATGACAGAATGATTTTAATATTCACTCAAGGAAAGAAGGATGAGCTGAACCCTTGTTTCCTAGTATCTGTTTAGGAAGAACTTCATAAAATACTTTAAAAATTACACTACAGACTTGAAAAATATCCATAAGATTCAGACACTAAAGGAACTCTGGTGAAACAAATGTGCTTACAGCTGTTTAGGGGCATATTCACATAAGACATTTCAAACATTTCAGCATATGCCCTACAGATGACCTATCAATTACTAACAATGTGAGAACACTGTTCTAAGCCCAGTTTGCGGGTAGCTGTTTAGGAACATGTTCATATAAGACTTAACAAACATTTCATTGCGTGTGGGACAGAATATGTATAGCATTTGTTCACTGAGAGAAAACTGTGGTGAAACCATCTTACTTGCAGCCATTAAGGATCATCTTCATATTAGTCATTATAACCATTTCAATATTTGCTGTTCTGATTGAATATGAGTTTCAAACAATGAAAGAAACACTGTGCTGAATCCAGCTTGCAAGTAAGTTTTAACTAACTCTTCACTACAAGTGTCACAGAATATCTGCAATATTGTTTCACTGAAAGAACTCTGTGGTGAAAGCATCTTGAAGCTATTATTAGGAACATTTGTATTTGAGACATTTCTCACATTTCAGTATATGCCATAATGAATGGGTATCATTTTCCTACAATGAAAGAACACTGTGCTAAATAGAGCTCACAGATAGCTATCTAGGAACGTTTTTACATAAGACTCATCAAACATTTTACAATAGTCGTGACAGACTATACGTAACATTCAGTCACTGAAAGAAAACTGTGGAGAAACAATCTTGCTTGTATATATTTAGAAACTTCTTCATGTTCACCATTTCAAGCGTTTCCATATAAGACATACTGAATGAATATCACTTTGAGACAATGATATAATGTGCTGAAGCCAGATTGCAGGCAGCTGTTTAGGAACCTTTTCATAAGAGACTTATCATACATTTCACTACAAAGTATCTATTACATCCATTCAATGAAAGAACACTATTGTGAAGCCAGATTGCTGGTAGCTAATTAGGAACCTCTTGATATAAGGCTTTTCTAATATTTCAGTTTATGCCAAACAGAATGACTATCATTTTCTTAAAATGAAATAACACTGTGTTGAACTCATCTTGCAGGAAGCCATTTAGGGTTTCTTCATACAAAACACCAAACATGTCACTACTGCTCTGACAGAATCTCTGTAAGATTCCTTCACTGAGGAACACACTCTGGTGAAACCAGATTGCTCATAAGTTTTTAGGAATATCTTTATATAAGGCTATTCAAACACATCATATGCTATACAGAATGATGATCACTTCCATTAAATTAAACAACATTGTGATGCAACCAGCTGGCACATGCTATTTATGAACATTTTGTGTGTGTCTTATCAAACGTTTCTCTGCAGCCACAATGTGATAATTATTACATTCATTCAATGAAATACTGTGTTGAAAAAGCTTGCTTGTGGCTGTTTAGAAACATCTTCATGTAAGTGTTCATGCAAGTCTTATCAAACATTTCACTACAGGCATGACAGAATATCTATAACCTTCAATGTCTGTAAGAACACTGTTGTGAAACCATTTTGCTTGTAGCTACTTAGGGACATCTTCATAAAACTTATCCAGCATTTCACTACGGGTGTGATAGACTATCTATAACATCCATTCCCTGAAAGAACATTGTCTTGAAAACACCTAGCAAGTAGCTCTTAAGGAACATCTTCACATATGACATTTCAAACATTTCAGTATATGCCACATGGAACAGCTATCACTTTCTTACAATGAAAGAGCATTGTGCTTAATCAAGCCAACAGGTAGCTGTTTAGGGATATTTTCACATAAATCATATCAAACATTTGACTACAGATGTGACAATGTCTATAACATTTGTTATCTGAAAGAAAATTATGCAAAAGCCATCTTCTTTTCACTGTTTAGGAACATCTGCACATAATACACTTCAAATACTTAAGTATATTCCACACAGAGCGACTATCATTTTCACAAAATGAAAGAACACATGCTGAATCCAGTTTATAGGTAGCTGTTTAGGAACATCATATATCAAATATTTCACCACAGATGTGACAATATCTAGAACATTCATTCACTGAAAGAACACTGTGAAGAAACCATCTTGCTTGTTAGCTGTTTAAGAATATAAATCAAAGGCTCTTCAAACATATCACTTTATGCCATACAGAATGGCTATCATCTCCATAGCCAGGAAAGAATACTGTGATGAACCCAGCTTGCAAGTAATTGTTTATTAATATTTTGCTCAAGTCTTATCAGACATTTGCCTACAGTCATGACAGGATATCTTTAATGTTTATTCAATGTAATAACACTATATTTAAAAAAATTTCCTTGTAGCTGTTTAGAAACATCTTCATGTAAGACTTATATTAAACATTCCTTTGCAGGAATGACAGAATCTCTAAACATTCACTCATTGAACGAACACAGGGATGAAAGCAGTTTTCCTGTAACTGTTGAGGAACATCTTCGTATAAAGCTTTTCAAGCATTTCAGTATATGGCATACAGCATGGCCATACCCTTCTTACGAGGAAAGAAGGTTGTGTTTAATAGCTTTCAGGTAGATTATTAGGAGTATTCTTATGTAAGACCTATTGAACATTTAACTACAGGCATGACAGAATATCTATTACATCCATTCAATGAAAGAACACTATGGTGAAAGTGGCTTGGTTTTACTGTTAAGGAAGATCTTCATTTAAGTCCTTTTCAGCATTTCTGTATATGCCATACTAAACGGCTGTCACTATCTTATGATGAAATTATTCTGTCCTGAACACATCTTGTTGGATTCTATTTAGGAACATCTTCATATAAGACCTCTCTAACATTTAAGTATATGCCATACAGAATGGCTCTCACTTACTTACAGTTAAAGGACACTGTGCTAAACCCGGCTTGCTGGCGGCTGTTTGAAACCTCTTCATATAAGACTTATTAAACATTTCACTACAGGCATGACGGACTAGCTATAACACTCGTTCACTGAAAGAACACTGTGGTGAAGCCAGATTACTTCTGGCGCCTTGGGAATGTCTTCGTATAAGGCTCTTCAAACACTTCATTATGCCTACAGAATGGCTATCACTTCCATATCCAGAAAGAACGTTCTGATGAAACCAGTGGCTCTTTATGAGCATTTCATTTATGTCTTATCAAACGTTTCTCTACAGCCGCAACATGATATCCATAACATTCATTCAAGGAAACCACACTATGTTGAAAAAGCTTGCTTGTAGCTGTTCAGGAACACTCTCACATAAGACATCAAATAGTTCTCTTGAGGCATGACAGAATACGTATAACATTCATTTTCTGAATGAACACTGTGGTGAAAACACCTTGCTTGCAGCTCTTTAGGGGAATCTTCAAATAAGTCCTATCAAACATTTCACTACGGGCATGATGGAATATCTATAACATTCACACATTGAAAGAATGCTGTGGTGAAACCAACTTCCTTGTAGCTTTTAAGGAACATCTTCATGTAAGTCTTTTCTAGCATTTCAGTATGAGCCATAGAGAACAGCTATACTTTCTTAAAATGAAAAAACATTGTACTTAACTCAGCTTTCAGGTAGACTTATAGTAACATTTTCATGTAAGATTTATTGAAAATTTCACAACATGTGCGACAGAATATCTATTACATTAATTCAATGAAAGATCACTATTGTGAAACCAGCTTGCTTGTATCTCTTTAGAAATACACTCATATAAGCCTTTTCTGACATTTCAGTGTATGCCATACAAAGTAACTATCACTTTATTACAATGAAAAGTCAGTGTGCTGATCCCAGCTTGCAGGTAGCTGTAGGGACATTTTCATATATGATATAAAACATTTCACTACAGCTATAGGAGACTCTATATAAAGTTTATTAAATGAAAGAACACTGTGGTGTAACCAGATTGCTTGTAGCTATTTAGGAGTATCTTCATACAAGTCTTTTCAAACATTTCAGTGTATTCCATCCAGAATGGTTATCACTTCCATAAAATGAAAGAACAATGTTAAGAACCCAGCTGGAAAGTTGTTCTTTTAGAAATATCTTTTTATAAGTCTTAGCAAATATTGCGCTATGGTCATGACAGAATGATTTTAATATTCACTCAAGGAAAGAAGGATGAGCTGAACCCTTGTTTCCTAGTATCTGTTTAGGAAGAACTTCATAAAATACTTAAAAAATTACACTACAGACTTGAAAAATATCCATAAGATTCAGACACTAAAGGAACTCTGGTGAAACAAATGTGCTTACAGCTGTTTAGGGGCATATTCACATAAGACATTTCAAACATTTCAGCATATGCCCTACAGATGACCTATCAATTACTAACAGTGTGAGAACACTGTTCTAAGCCCAGTTTGCGGGTAGCTGTTTAGGAACATGTTCATATAAGACTTAACAAACATTTCATTGCGTGTGGGACAGAATATGTATAGCATTTGTTCACTGAGAGAAAACTGTGGTGAAACCATCTTACTTGCAGCCATTAAGGATCATCTTCATATTAGTCATTATAACCATTTCAATATTTGCTGTTCTGATTGAATATGAGTTTCAAACAATGAAAGAAACACTGTGCTGAATCCAGCTTGCAAGTAAGTTTTAACTAACTCTTCACTACAAGTGTCACAGAATATCTGCAATATTGTTTCACTGAAAGAACTCTGTGGTGAAAGCATCTTGAAGCTATTATTAGGAACATTTGTATTTGAGACATTTCTCACATTTCAGTATATGCCATAATGAATGGGTATCATTTTCCTACAATGAAAGAACACTGTGCTAAATAGAGCTCACAGATAGCTATCTAGGAACGTTTTTACATAAGACTCATCAAACATTTTACAATAGTCGTGACAGACTATACGTAACATTCAGTCACTGAAAGAAAACTGTGGAGAAACAATCTTGCTTGTATATATTTAGAAACTTCTTCATGTTCACCATTTCAAGCGTTTCCATATAAGACATACTGAATGAATATCACTTTGAGACAATGATATAATGTGCTGAAGCCAGATTGCAGGCAGCTGTTTAGGAACCTTTTCATAAGAGACTTATCATACATTTCACTACAAAGTATCTATTACATCCATTCAATGAAAGAACACTATTGTGAAGCCAGATTGCTGGTAGCTAATTAGGAACCTCTTGATATAAGGCTTTTCTAATATTTCAGTTTATGCCAAACAGAATGACTATCATTTTCTTAAAATGAAATAACACTGTGTTGAACTCATCTTGCAGGAAGCCATTTAGGGTTTCTTCATACAAAACACCAAACATGTCACTACTGCTCTGACAGAATCTCTGTAAGATTCCTTCACTGAGGAACACACTCTGGTGAAACCAGATTGCTCATAAGTTTTTAGGAATATCTTTATATAAGGCTATTCAAACACATCATATGCTATACAGAATGATGATCACTTCCATTAAATTAAACAACATTGTGATGCAACCAGCTGGCACATGCTATTTATGAACATTTTGTGTGTGTCTTATCAAACGTTTCTCTGCAGCCACAATGTGATAATTATTACATTCATTCAATGAAATACTGTGTTGAAAAAGCTTGCTTGTGGCTGTTTAGAAACATCTTCATGTAAGTGTTCATGCAAGTCTTATCAAACATTTCACTACAGGCATGACAGAATATCTATAACCTTCAATGTCTGTAAGAACACTGTTGTGAAACCATTTTGCTTGTAGCTACTTAGGGACATCTTCATAAAACTTATCCAGCATTTCACTACGGGTGTGATAGACTATCTATAACATCCATTCCCTGAAAGAACATTGTCTTGAAAACACCTAGCAAGTAGCTCTTAAGGAACATCTTCACATATGACATTTCAAACATTTCAGTATATGCCACATGGAACAGCTATCACTTTCTTACAATGAAAGAGCATTGTGCTTAATCAAGCCAACAGGTAGCTGTTTAGGGATATTTTCACATAAATCATATCAAGCATTTGACTACAGATGTGACAATGTCTATAACATTTGTTATCTGAAAGAAAATTATGCAAAAACCATCTTCTTTTCACTGTTTAGGAACATCTGCACATAATACACTTCAAATACTTAAGTATATTCCACACAGAGCGACTATCATTTTCACAAAATGAAAGAACACATGCTGAATCCAGTTTATAGGTAGCTGTTTAGGAACATCATATATCAAATATTTCACCACAGATGTGACAATATCTAGAACATTCATTCACTGAAAGAACACTGTGAAGAAACCATCTTGCTTGTTAGCTGTTTAAGAATATAAATCAAAGGCTCTTCAAACATATCACTTTATGCCATACAGAATGGCTATCATCTCCATAGCCAGGAAAGAATACTGTGATGAACCCAGCTTGCAAGTAATTGTTTATTAATATTTTGCTCAAGTCTTATCAGACATTTGCCTACAGTCATGACAGGATATCTTTAATGTTTATTCAATGTAATAACACTATATTTAAAAAAATTTCCTTGTAGCTGTTTAGAAACATCTTCATGTAAGACTTATATTAAACATTCCTTTGCAGGAATGACAGAATCTCTAAACATTCACTCATTGAACGAACACAGGGATGAAAGCAGTTTTCTTGTAACTGTTGAGGAACATCTTCATATAAAGCTTTTCAAGCATTTCAGTATATGGCATACAGCATGGCCATACCCTTCTTACGAGGAAAGAAGGTTGTGTTTAATAGCTTTCAGGTAGATTATTAGGAGTATTTTTATGTAAGACCTATTGAACATTTAACTACAGGCATGACAGAATATCTATTACATCCATTCAATGAAAGAACACTATGGTGAAAGTGGCTTGGTTTTACTGTTAAGGAAGATCTTCATTTAAGTCCTTTTCAGCATTTCTGTATATGCCATACTAAATGGCTGTCACTATCTTATGATGAAATTATTCTGTCCTGAACACATCTTGTTGGATTCTATTTAGGAACATCTTCATATAAGACCTCTCTAACATTTAAGTATATGCCATACAGAATGGCTCTCACTTACTTACAGTTAAAGGACTCTGTGCTAAACCCGGCTTGCTGGCGGCTGTTTGAAACCTCTTCATATAAGACTTATTAAACATTTCACTACAGGCATGACGGACTAGCTATAACACTCGTTCACTGAAAGAACACTGTGGTGAAGCCAGATTACTTCTGGCGCCTTGGGAATGTCTTCGTATAAGGCTCTTCAAACACTTCATTATGCCTACAGAATGGCTATCACTTCCATATCCAGAAAGAACGTTCTGATGAAACCAGTGGCTCTTTATGAGCATTTCATTTATGTCTTATCAAACGTTTCTCTACAGCCGCAACATGATATCCATAACATTCATTCAAGGAAACCACACTATGTTGAAAAAGCTTGCTTGTAGCTGTTCAGGAACACTCTCACATAAGACATCAAATAGTTCTCTTGAGGCATGACAGAATACGTATAACATTCATTTTCTGAATGAACACTGTGGTGAAAACACCTTGCTTGCAGCTCTTTAGGGGAATCTTCAAATAAGTCCTATCAAACATTTCACTACGGGCATGATGGAATATCTATAACATTCACACATTGAAAGAATGCTGTGGTGAAACCAACTTCCTTGTAGCTTTTAAGGAACATCTTCATGTAAGTCTTTTCTAGCATTTCAGTATGAGCCATAGAGAACAGCTATACTTTCTTAAAATGAAAAAACATTGTACTTAACTCAGCTTTCAGGTAGACTTATAGTAACATTTTCATGTAAGATTTATTGAAAATTTCACAACATGTGCGACAGAATATCTATTACATTAATTCAATGAAAGATCACTATTGTGAAACCAGCTTGCTTGTATCTCTTTAGAAATACACTCATATAAGTCTTTTCTGACATTTCAGTGTATGCCATACAAAGTAACTATCACTTTATTACAATGAAAAGTCAGTGTGCTGATCCCAGCTTGCAGGTAGCTGTAGGGACATTTTCATATATGATATAAAACATTTCACTACAGCTATAGGAGACTCTATATAAAGTTTATTAAATGAAAGAACACTGTGGTGTAACCAGATTGCTTGTAGCTATTTAGGAGTATCTTCATACAAGTCTTTTCAAACATTTCAGTGTATTCCATCCAGAATGGTTATCACTTCCATAAAATGAAAGAACAATGTTAAGAACCCAGCTGGAAAGTTGTTTTTTTAGAAATATCTTTTTATAAGTCTTAGCAAATATTGCGCTATGGTCATGACAGAATGATTTTAATATTCACTCAAGGAAAGAAGGATGAGCTGAACCCTTGTTTCCTAGTATCTGTTTAGGAAGAACTTCATAAAATACTTTAAAAATTACACTACAGACTTGAAAAATATCCATAAGATTCAGACACTAAAGGAACTCTGGTGAAACAAATGTGCTTACAGCTGTTTAGGGGCATATTCACATAAGACATTTCAAACATTTCAGCATATGCCCTACAGATGACCTATCAATTACTAACAATGTGAGAACACTGTTCTAAGCCCAGTTTGCGGGTAGCTGTTTAGGAACATGTTCATATAAGACTTAACAAACATTTCATTGCGTGTGGGACAGAATATGTATAGCATTTGTTCACTGAGAGAAAACTGTGGTGAAACCATCTTACTTGCAGCCATTAAGGATCATCTTCATATTAGTCATTATAACCATTTCAATATTTGCTGTTCTGATTGAATATGAGTTTCAAACAATGAAAGAAACACTGTGCTGAATCCAGCTTGCAAGTAAGTTTTAACTAACTCTTCACTACAAGTGTCACAGAATATCTGCAATATTGTTTCACTGAAAGAACTCTGTGGTGAAAGCATCTTGAAGCTATTATTAGGAACATTTGTATTTGAGACATTTCTCACATTTCAGTATATGCCATAATGAATGGGTATCATTTTCCTACAATGAAAGAACACTGTGCTAAATAGAGCTCACAGATAGCTATCTAGGAACGTTTTTACATAAGACTCATCAAACATTTTACAATAGTCGTGACAGACTATACGTAACATTCAGTCACTGAAAGAAAACTGTGGAGAAACAATCTTGCTTGTATATATTTAGAAACTTCTTCATGTTCACCATTTCAAGCGTTTCCATATAAGACATACTGAATGAATATCACTTTGAGACAATGATATAATGTGCTGAAGCCAGATTGCAGGCAGCTGTTTAGGAACCTTTTCATAAGAGACTTATCATACATTTCACTACAAAGTATCTATTACATCCATTCAATGAAAGAACACTATTGTGAAGCCAGATTGCTGGTAGCTAATTAGGAACCTCTTGATATAAGGCTTTTCTAATATTTCAGTTTATGCCAAACAGAATGACTATCATTTTCTTAAAATGAAATAACACTGTGTTGAACTCATCTTGCAGGAAGCCATTTAGGGTTTCTTCATACAAAACACCAAACATGTCACTACTGCTCTGACAGAATCTCTGTAAGATTCCTTCACTGAGGAACACACTCTGGTGAAACCAGATTGCTCATAAGTTTTTAGGAATATCTTTATATAAGGCTATTCAAACACATCATATGCTATACAGAATGATGATCACTTCCATTAAATTAAACAACATTGTGATGCAACCAGCTGGCACATGCTATTTATGAACATTTTGTGTGTGTCTTATCAAACGTTTCTCTGCAGCCACAATGTGATAATTATTACATTCATTCAATGAAATACTGTGTTGAAAAAGCTTGCTTGTGGCTGTTTAGAAACATCTTCATGTAAGTGTTCATGCAAGTCTTATCAAACATTTCACTACAGGCATGACAGAATATCTATAACCTTCAATGTCTGTAAGAACACTGTTGTGAAACCATTTTGCTTGTAGCTACTTAGGGACATCTTCATAAAACTTATCCAGCATTTCACTACGGGTGTGATAGACTATCTATAACATCCATTCCCTGAAAGAACATTGTCTTGAAAACACCTAGCAAGTAGCTCTTAAGGAACATCTTCACATATGACATTTCAAACATTTCAGTATATGCCACATGGAACAGCTATCACTTTCTTACAATGAAAGAGCATTGTGCTTAATCAAGCCAACAGGTAGCTGTTTAGGGATATTTTCACATAAATCATATCAAGCATTTGACTACAGATGTGACAATGTCTATAACATTTGTTATCTGAAAGAAAATTATGCAAAAACCATCTTCTTTTCACTGTTTAGGAACATCTGCACATAATACACTTCAAATACTTAAGTATATTCCACACAGAGCGACTATCATTTTCACAAAATGAAAGAACACATGCTGAATCCAGTTTATAGGTAGCTGTTTAGGAACATCATATATCAAATATTTCACCACAGATGTGACAATATCTAGAACATTCATTCACTGAAAGAACACTGTGAAGAAACCATCTTGCTTGTTAGCTGTTTAAGAATATAAATCAAAGGCTCTTCAAACATATCACTTTATGCCATACAGAATGGCTATCATCTCCATAGCCAGGAAAGAATACTGTGATGAACCCAGCTTGCAAGTAATTGTTTATTAATATTTTGCTCAAGTCTTATCAGACATTTGCCTACAGTCATGACAGGATATCTTTAATGTTTATTCAATGTAATAACACTATATTTAAAAAAATTTCCTTGTAGCTGTTTAGAAACATCTTCATGTAAGACTTATATTAAACATTCCTTTGCAGGAATGACAGAATCTCTAAACATTCACTCATTGAACGAACACAGGGATGAAAGCAGTTTTCTTGTAACTGTTGAGGAACATCTTCATATAAAGCTTTTCAAGCATTTCAGTATATGGCATACAGCATGGCCATACCCTTCTTACGAGGAAAGAAGGTTGTGTTTAATAGCTTTCAGGTAGATTATTAGGAGTATTCTTATGTAAGACCTATTGAACATTTAACTACAGGCATGACAGAATATCTATTACATCCATTCAATGAAAGAACACTATGGTGAAAGTGGCTTGGTTTTACTGTTAAGGAAGATCTTCATTTAAGTCCTTTTCAGCATTTCTGTATATGCCATACTAAATGGCTGTCACTATCTTATGATGAAATTATTCTGTCCTGAACACATCTTTTTGGATTCTATTTAGGAACATCTTCATATAAGACCTCTCTAACATTTAAGTATATGCCATACAGAATGGCTCTCACTTACTTACAGTTAAAGGACACTGTGCTAAACCCGGCTTGCTGGCGGCTGTTTGAAACCTCTTCATATAAGACTTATTAAACATTTCACTACAGGCATGACAGACTAGCTATAACACTCGTTCACTGAAAGAACACTGTGGTGAAGCCAGATTACTTCTGGCGCCTTGGGAATGTCTTCGTATAAGGCTCTTCAAACACTTCATTATGCCTACAGAATGGCTATCACTTCCATATCCAGAAAGAACGTTCTGATGAAACCAGTGGCTCTTTATGAGCATTTCATTTATGTCTTATCAAACGTTTCTCTACAGCCGCAACATGATATCCATAACATTCATTCAAGGAAACCACACTATGTTGAAAAAGCTTGCTTGTAGCTGTTCAGGAACACTCTCACATAAGACATCAAATAGTTCTCTTGAGGCATGACAGAATACGTATAACATTCATTTTCTGAATGAACACTGTGGTGAAAACACCTTGCTTGCAGCTCTTTAGGGGAATCTTCAAATAAGTCCTATCAAACATTTCACTACGGGCATGATGGAATATCTATAACATTCACACATTGAAAGAATGCTGTGGTGAAACCAACTTCCTTGTAGCTTTTAAGGAACATCTTCATGTAAGTCTTTTCTAGCATTTCAGTATGAGCCATAGAGAACAGCTATACTTTCTTAAAATGAAAAAACATTGTACTTAACTCAGCTTTCAGGTAGACTTATAGTAACATTTTCATGTAAGATTTATTGAAAATTTCACAACATGTGCGACAGAATATCTATTACATTAATTCAATGAAAGATCACTATTGTGAAACCAGCTTGCTTGTATCTCTTTAGAAATACACTCATATAAGTCTTTTCTGACATTTCAGTGTATGCCATACAAAGTAACTATCACTTTATTACAATGAAAAGTCAGTGTGCTGATCCCAGCTTGCAGGTAGCTGTAGGGACATTTTCATATATGATATAAAACATTTCACTACAGCTATAGGAGACTCTATATAAAGTTTATTAAATGAAAGAACACTGTGGTGTAACCAGATTGCTTGTAGCTATTTAGGAGTATCTTCATACAAGTCTTTTCAAACATTTCAGTGTATTCCATCCAGAATGGTTATCACTTCCATAAAATGAAAGAACAATGTTAAGAACCCAGCTGGAAAGTTGTTTTTTTAGAAATATCTTTTTATAAGTCTTAGCAAATATTGCGCTATGGTCATGACAGAATGATTTTAATATTCACTCAAGGAAAGAAGGATGAGCTGAACCCTTGTTTCCTAGTATCTGTTTAGGAAGAACTTCATAAAATACTTTAAAAATTACACTACAGACTTGAAAAATATCCATAAGATTCAGACACTAAAGGAACTCTGGTGAAACAAATGTGCTTACAGCTGTTTAGGGGCATATTCACATAAGACATTTCAAACATTTCAGCATATGCCCTACAGATGACCTATCAATTACTAACAATGTGAGAACACTGTTCTAAGCCCAGTTTGCGGGTAGCTGTTTAGGAACATGTTCATATAAGACTTAACAAACATTTCATTGCGTGTGGGACAGAATATGTATAGCATTTGTTCACTGAGAGAAAACTGTGGTGAAACCATCTTACTTGCAGCCATTAAGGATCATCTTCATATTAGTCATTATAACCATTTCAATATTTGCTGTTCTGATTGAATATGAGTTTCAAACAATGAAAGAAACACTGTGCTGAATCCAGCTTGCAAGTAAGTTTTAACTAACTCTTCACTACAAGTGTCACAGAATATCTGCAATATTGTTTCACTGAAAGAACTCTGTGGTGAAAGCATCTTGAAGCTATTATTAGGAACATTTGTATTTGAGACATTTCTCACATTTCAGTATATGCCATAATGAATGGGTATCATTTTCCTACAATGAAAGAACACTGTGCTAAATAGAGCTCACAGATAGCTATCTAGGAACGTTTTTACATAAGACTCATCAAACATTTTACAATAGTCGTGACAGACTATACGTAACATTCAGTCACTGAAAGAAAACTGTGGAGAAACAATCTTGCTTGTATATATTTAGAAACTTCTTCATGTTCACCATTTCAAGCGTTTCCATATAAGACATACTGAATGAATATCACTTTGAGACAATGATATAATGTGCTGAAGCCAGATTGCAGGCAGCTGTTTAGGAACCTTTTCATAAGAGACTTATCATACATTTCACTACAAAGTATCTATTACATCCATTCAATGAAAGAACACTATTGTGAAGCCAGATTGCTGGTAGCTAATTAGGAACCTCTTGATATAAGGCTTTTCTAATATTTCAGTTTATGCCAAACAGAATGACTATCATTTTCTTAAAATGAAATAACACTGTGTTGAACTCATCTTGCAGGAAGCCATTTAGGGTTTCTTCATACAAAACACCAAACATGTCACTACTGCTCTGACAGAATCTCTGTAAGATTCCTTCACTGAGGAACACACTCTGGTGAAACCAGATTGCTCATAAGTTTTTAGGAATATCTTATATAAGGCTATTCAAACACATCATATGCTATACAGAATGATGATCACTTCCATTAAATTAAACAACATTGTGATGCAACCAGCTGGCACATGCTATTTATGAACATTTTGTGTGTGTCTTATCAAACGTTTCTCTGCAGCCACAATGTGATAATTATTACATTCATTCAATGAAATACTGTGTTGAAAAAGCTTGCTTGTGGCTGTTTAGAAACATCTTCATGTAAGTGTTCATGCAAGTCTTATCAAACATTTCACTACAGGCATGACAGAATATCTATAACCTTCAATGTCTGTAAGAACACTGTTGTGAAACCATTTTGCTTGTAGCTACTTAGGGACATCTTCATAAAACTTATCCAGCATTTCACTACGGGTGTGATAGACTATCTATAACATCCATTCCCTGAAAGAACATTGTCTTGAAAACACCTAGCAAGTAGCTCTTAAGGAACATCTTCACATATGACATTTCAAACATTTCAGTATATGCCACATGGAACAGCTATCACTTTCTTACAATGAAAGAGCATTGTGCTTAATCAAGCCAACAGGTAGCTGTTTAGGGATATTTTCACATAAATCATATCAAACATTTGACTACAGATGTGACAATGTCTATAACATTTGTTATCTGAAAGAAAATTATGCAAAAGCCATCTTCTTTTCACTGTTTAGGAACATCTGCACATAATACACTTCAAATACTTAAGTATATTCCACACAGAGCGACTATCATTTTCACAAAATGAAAGAACACATGCTGAATCCAGTTTATAGGTAGCTGTTTAGGAACATCATATATCAAATATTTCACCACAGATGTGACAATATCTAGAACATTCATTCACTGAAAGAACACTGTGAAGAAACCATCTTGCTTGTTAGCTGTTTAAGAATATAAATCAAAGGCTCTTCAAACATATCACTTTATGCCATACAGAATGGCTATCATCTCCATAGCCAGGAAAGAATACTGTGATGAACCCAGCTTGCAAGTAATTGTTTATTAATATTTTGCTCAAGTCTTATCAGACATTTGCCTACAGTCATGACAGGATATCTTTAATGTTTATTCAATGTAATAACACTATATTTAAAAAAATTTCCTTGTAGCTGTTTAGAAACATCTTCATGTAAGACTTATATTAAACATTCCTTTGCAGGAATGACAGAATCTCTAAACATTCACTCATTGAACGAACACAGGGATGAAAGCAGTTTTCCTGTAACTGTTGAGGAACATCTTCGTATAAAGCTTTTCAAGCATTTCAGTATATGGCATACAGCATGGCCATACCCTTCTTACGAGGAAAGAAGGTTGTGTTTAATAGCTTTCAGGTAGATTATTAGGAGTATTCTTATGTAAGACCTATTGAACATTTAACTACAGGCATGACAGAATATCTATTACATCCATTCAATGAAAGAACACTATGGTGAAAGTGGCTTGGTTTTACTGTTAAGGAAGATCTTCATTTAAGTCCTTTTCAGCATTTCTGTATATGCCATACTAAACGGCTGTCACTATCTTATGATGAAATTATTCTGTCCTGAACACATCTTGTTGGATTCTATTTAGGAACATCTTCATATAAGACCTCTCTAACATTTAAGTATATGCCATACAGAATGGCTCTCACTTACTTACAGTTAAAGGACACTGTGCTAAACCCGGCTTGCTGGCGGCTGTTTGAAACCTCTTCATATAAGACTTATTAAACATTTCACTACAGGCATGACGGACTAGCTATAACACTCGTTCACTGAAAGAACACTGTGGTGAAGCCAGATTACTTCTGGCGCCTTGGGAATGTC
Organism: Equus asinus; assembly: GCF_041296235.1. Lineage (NCBI taxonomy): Eukaryota > Metazoa > Chordata > Mammalia > Perissodactyla > Equidae > Equus > Equus asinus. Next base: position 12,275,366 of record NC_091818.1, on the reverse strand, counting down.
TTCGTATAAGGCTCTTCAAACACTTCATTATGCCTACAGAATGGCTATCACTTCCATATCCAGAAAGAACGTTCTGATGAAACCAGTGGCTCTTTATGAGCATTTCATTTATGTCTTATCAAACGTTTCTCTACAGCCGCAACATGATATCCATAACATTCATTCAAGGAAACCACACTATGTTGAAAAAGCTTGCTTGTAGCTGTTCAGGAACACTCTCACATAAGACATCAAATAGTTCTCTTGAGGCATGACAGAATACGTATAACATTCATTTTCTGAATGAACACTGTGGTGAAAACACCTTGCTTGCAGCTCTTTAGGGGAATCTTCAAATAAGTCCTATCAAACATTTCACTACGGGCATGATGGAATATCTATAACATTCACACATTGAAAGAATGCTGTGGTGAAACCAACTTCCTTGTAGCTTTTAAGGAACATCTTCATGTAAGTCTTTTCTAGCATTTCAGTATGAGCCATAGAGAACAGCTATACTTTCTTAAAATGAAAAAACATTGTACTTAACTCAGCTTTCAGGTAGACTTATAGTAACATTTTCATGTAAGATTTATTGAAAATTTCACAACATGTGCGACAGAATATCTATTACATTAATTCAATGAAAGATCACTATTGTGAAACCAGCTTGCTTGTATCTCTTTAGAAATACACTCATATAAGTCTTTTCTGACATTTCAGTGTATGCCATACAAAGTAACTATCACTTTATTACAATGAAAAGTCAGTCTGCTGATCCCAGCTTGCAGGTAGCTGTAGGAACATTTTCATATATGATATAAAACATTTCACTACAGCTATAGGAGACTATATATAAAGTTTATTAAATGAAAGAACACTGTGGTGTAACCAGATTGCTTGTAGCTATTTAGGAGTATCTTCATACAAGTCTTTTCAAACATTTCAGTGTATTCCATCCAGAATGGTTATCACTTCCATAAAATGAAAGAACAATGTTAAGAACCCAGCTGGAAAGTTGTTCTTTTAGAAATATCTTTTTATAAGTCTTAGCAAATATTGCGCTATGGTCATGACAGAATGATTTTAATATTCACTCAAGGAAAGAAGGATGAGCTGAACCCTTGTTTCCTAGTATCTGTTTAGGAAGAACTTCATAAAATACTTAAAAAATTACACTACAGACTTGAAAAATATCCATAAGATTCAGACACTAAAGGAACTCTGGTGAAACAAATGTGCTTACAGCTGTTTAGGGGCATATTCACATAAGACATTTCAAACATTTCAGCATATGCCCTACAGATGACCTATCAATTACTAACAATGTGAGAACACTGTTCTAAGCCCAGTTTGCGGGTAGCTGTTTAGGAACATGTTCATATAAGACTTAACAAACATTTCATTGCGTGTGGGACAGAATATGTATAGCATTTGTTCACTGAGAGAAAACTGTGGTGAAACCATCTTACTTGCAGCCATTAAGGATCATCTTCATATTAGTCATTATAACCATTTCAATATTTGCTGTTCTGATTGAATATGAGTTTCAAACAATGAAAGAAACACTGTGCTGAATCCAGCTTGCAAGTAAGTTTTAACTAACTCTTCACTACAAGTGTCACAGAATATCTGCAATATTGTTTCACTGAAAGAACTCTGTGGTGAAAGCATCTTGAAGCTATTATTAGGAACATTTGTATTTGAGACATTTCTCACATTTCAGTATATGCCATAATGAATGGGTATCATTTTCCTACAATGAAAGAACACTGTGCTAAATAGAGCTCACAGATAGCTATCTAGGAACGTTTTTACATAAGACTCATCAAACATTTTACAATAGTCGTGACAGACTATACGTAACATTCAGTCACTGAAAGAAAACTGTGGAGAAACAATCTTGCTTGTATATATTTAGAAACTTCTTCATGTTCACCATTTCAAGCGTTTCCATATAAGACATACTGAATGAATATCACTTTGAGACAATGATATAATGTGCTGAAGCCAGATTGCAGGCAGCTGTTTAGGAACCTTTTCATAAGAGACTTATCATACATTTCACTACAAAGTATCTATTACATCCATTCAATGAAAGAACACTATTGTGAAGCCAGATTGCTGGTAGCTAATTAGGAACATCTTGATATAAGGCTTTTCTAATATTTCAGTTTATGCCAAACAGAATGACTATCATTTTCTTAAAATGAAATAACACTGTGTTGAACTCATCTTGCAGGAAGCCATTTAGGGTTTCTTCATACAAAACACCAAACATGTCACTACTGCTCTGACAGAATCTCTGTAAGATTCCTTCACTGAGGAACACACTCTGGTGAAACCAGATTGCTCATAAGTTTTTAGGAATATCTTTATATAAGGCTATTCAAACACATCATATGCTATACAGAATGATGATCACTTCCATTAAATTAAACAACATTGTGATGCAACCAGCTGGCACATGCTATTTATGAACATTTTGTGTGTGTCTTATCAAACGTTTCTCTGCAGCCACAATGTGATAATTATTACATTCATTCAATGAAATACTGTGTTGAAAAAGCTTGCTTGTGGCTGTTTAGAAACATCTTCATGTAAGTGTTCATGCAAGTCTTATCAAACATTTCACTACAGGCATGACAGAATATCTATAACCTTCAATGTCTGTAAGAACACTGTTGTGAAACCATTTTGCTTGTAGCTACTTAGGGACATCTTCATAAAACTTATCCAGCATTTCACTACGGGTGTGATAGACTATCTATAACATCCATTCCCTGAAAGAACATTGTCTTGAAAACACCTAGCAAGTAGCTCTTAAGGAACATCTTCACATATGACATTTCAAACATTTCAGTATATGCCACATGGAACAGCTATCACTTTCTTACAATGAAAGAGCATTGTGCTTAATCAAGCCAACAGGTAGCTGTTTAGGGATATTTTCACATAAATCATATCAAACATTTGACTACAGATGTGACAATGTCTATAACATTTGTTATCTGAAAGAAAATTATGCAAAAGCCATCTTCTTTTCACTGTTTAGGAACATCTGCACATAATACACTTCAAATACTTAAGTATATTCCACACAGAGCGACTATCATTTTCACAAAATGAAAGAACACATGCTGAATCCAGTTTATAGGTAGCTGTTTAGGAACATCATATATCAAATATTTCACCACAGATGTGACAATATCTAGAACATTCATTCACTGAAAGAACACTGTGAAGAAACCATCTTGCTTGTTAGCTGTTTAAGAATATAAATCAAAGGCTCTTCAAACATATCACTTTATGCCATACAGAATGGCTATCATCTCCATAGCCAGGAAAGAATACTGTGATGAACCCAGCTTGCAAGTAATTGTTTATTAATATTTTGCTCAAGTCTTATCAGACATTTGCCTACAGTCATGACAGGATATCTTTAATGTTTATTCAATGTAATAACACTATATTTAAAAAAATTTCCTTGTAGCTGTTTAGAAACATCTTCATGTAAGACTTATATTAAACATTCCTTTGCAGGAATGACAGAATCTCTAAACATTCACTCATTGAACGAACACAGGGATGAAAGCAGTTTTCCTGTAACTGTTGAGGAACATCTTCGTATAAAGCTTTTCAAGCATTTCAGTATATGGCATACAGCATGGCCATACCCTTCTTACGAGGAAAGAAGGTTGTGTTTAATAGCTTTCAGGTAGATTATTAGGAGTATTCTTATGTAAGACCTATTGAACATTTAACTACAGGCATGACAGAATATCTATTACATCCATTCAATGAAAGAACACTATGGTGAAAGTGGCTTGGTTTTACTGTTAAGGAAGATCTTCATTTAAGTCCTTTTCAGCATTTCTGTATATGCCATACTAAACGGCTGTCACTATCTTATGATGAAATTATTCTGTCCTGAACACATCTTGTTGGATTCTATTTAGGAACATCTTCATATAAGACCTCTCTAACATTTAAGTATATGCCATACAGAATGGCTCTCACTTACTTACAGTTAAAGGACACTGTGCTAAACCCGGCTTGCTGGCGGCTGTTTGAAACCTCTTCATATAAGACTTATTAAACATTTCACTACAGGCATGACGGACTAGCTATAACACTCGTTCACTGAAAGAACACTGTGGTGAAGCCAGATTACTTCTGGCGCCTTGGGAATGTCTTCGTATAAGGCTCTTCAAACACTTCATTATGCCTACAGAATGGCTATCACTTCCATATCCAGAAAGAACGTTCTGATGAAACCAGTGGCTCTTTATGAGCATTTCATTTATGTCTTATCAAACGTTTCTCTACAGCCGCAACATGATATCCATAACATTCATTCAAGGAAACCACACTATGTTGAAAAAGCTTGCTTGTAGCTGTTCAGGAACACTCTCACATAAGACATCAAATAGTTCTCTTGAGGCATGACAGAATACGTATAACATTCATTTTCTGAATGAACACTGTGGTGAAAACACCTTGCTTGCAGCTCTTTAGGGGAATCTTCAAATAAGTCCTATCAAACATTTCACTACGGGCATGATGGAATATCTATAACATTCACACATTGAAAGAATGCTGTGGTGAAACCAACTTCCTTGTAGCTTTTAAGGAACATCTTCATGTAAGTCTTTTCTAGCATTTCAGTATGAGCCATAGAGAACAGCTATACTTTCTTAAAATGAAAAAACATTGTACTTAACTCAGCTTTCAGGTAGACTTATAGTAACATTTTCATGTAAGATTTATTGAAAATTTCACAACATGTGCGACAGAATATCTATTACATTAATTCAATGAAAGATCACTATTGTGAAACCAGCTTGCTTGTATCTCTTTAGAAATACACTCATATAAGTCTTTTCTGACATTTCAGTGTATGCCATACAAAGTAACTATCACTTTATTACAATGAAAAGTCAGTCTGCTGATCCCAGCTTGCAGGTAGCTGTAGGAACATTTTCATATATGATATAAAACATTTCACTACAGCTATAGGAGACTATATATAAAGTTTATTAAATGAAAGAACACTGTGGTGTAACCAGATTGCTTGTAGCTATTTAGGAGTATCTTCATACAAGTCTTTTCAAACATTTCAGTGTATTCCATCCAGAATGGTTATCACTTCCATAAAATGAAAGAACAATGTTAAGAACCCAGCTGGAAAGTTGTTCTTTTAGAAATATCTTTTTATAAGTCTTAGCAAATATTGCGCTATGGTCATGACAGAATGATTTTAATATTCACTCAAGGAAAGAAGGATGAGCTGAACCCTTGTTTCCTAGTATCTGTTTAGGAAGAACTTCATAAAATACTTAAAAAATTACACTACAGACTTGAAAAATATCCATAAGATTCAGACACTAAAGGAACTCTGGTGAAACAAATGTGCTTACAGCTGTTTAGGGGCATATTCACATAAGACATTTCAAACATTTCAGCATATGCCCTACAGATGACCTATCAATTACTAACAATGTGAGAACACTGTTCTAAGCCCAGTTTGCGGGTAGCTGTTTAGGAACATGTTCATATAAGACTTAACAAACATTTCATTGCATGTGGGACAGAATATGTATAGCATTTGTTCACTGAGAGAAAACTGTGGTGAAACCATCTTACTTGCAGCCATTAAGGATCATCTTCATATTAGTCATTATAACCATTTCAATATTTGCTGTTCTGATTGAATATGAGTTTCAAACAATGAAAGAAACACTGTGCTGAATCCAGCTTGCAAGTAAGTTTTAACTAACTCTTCACTACAAGTGTCACAGAATATCTGCAATATTGTTTCACTGAAAGAACTCTGTGGTGAAAGCATCTTGAAGCTATTATTAGGAACATTTGTATTTGAGACATTTCTCACATTTCAGTATATGCCATAATGAATGGGTATCATTTTCCTACAATGAAAGAACACTGTGCTAAATAGAGCTCACAGATAGCTATCTAGGAACGTTTTTACATAAGACTCATCAAACATTTTACAATAGTCGTGACAGACTATACGTAACATTCAGTCACTGAAAGAAAACTGTGGAGAAACAATCTTGCTTGTATATATTTAGAAACTTCTTCATGTTCACCATTTCAAGCGTTTCCATATAAGACATACTGAATGAATATCACTTTGAGACAATGATATAATGTGCTGAAGCCAGATTGCAGGCAGCTGTTTAGGAACCTTTTCATAAGAGACTTATCATACATTTCACTACAAAGTATCTATTACATCCATTCAATGAAAGAACACTATTGTGAAGCCAGATTGCTGGTAGCTAATTAGGAACCTCTTGATATAAGGCTTTTCTAATATTTCAGTTTATGCCAAACAGAATGACTATCATTTTCTTAAAATGAAATAACACTGTGTTGAACTCATCTTGCAGGAAGCCATTTAGGGTTTCTTCATACAAAACACCAAACATGTCACTACTGCTCTGACAGAATCTCTGTAAGATTCCTTCACTGAGGAACACACTCTGGTGAAACCAGATTGCTCATAAGTTTTTAGGAATATCTTTATATAAGGCTATTCAAACACATCATATGCTATACAGAATGATGATCACTTCCATTAAATTAAACAACATTGTGATGCAACCAGCTGGCACATGCTATTTATGAACATTTTGTGTGTGTCTTATCAAACGTTTCTCTGCAGCCACAATGTGATAATTATTACATTCATTCAATGAAATACTGTGTTGAAAAAGCTTGCTTGTGGCTGTTTAGAAACATCTTCATGTAAGTGTTCATGCAAGTCTTATCAAACATTTCACTACAGGCATGACAGAATATCTATAACCTTCAATGTCTGTAAGAACACTGTTGTGAAACCATTTTGCTTGTAGCTACTTAGGGACATCTTCATAAAACTTATCCAGCATTTCACTACGGGTGTGATAGACTATCTATAACATCCATTCCCTGAAAGAACATTGTCTTGAAAACACCTAGCAAGTAGCTCTTAAGGAACATCTTCACATATGACATTTCAAACATTTCAGTATATGCCACATGGAACAGCTATCACTTTCTTACAATGAAAGAGCATTGTGCTTAATCAAGCCAACAGGTAGCTGTTTAGGGATATTTTCACATAAATCATATCAAACATTTGACTACAGATGTGACAATGTCTATAACATTTGTTATCTGAAAGAAAATTATGCAAAAACCGTCTTCTTTTCACTGTTTAGGAACATCTGCACATAATACACTTCAAATACTTAAGTATATTCCACACAGAGCGACTATCATTTTCACAAAATGAAAGAACACATGCTGAATCCAGTTTATAGGTAGCTGTTTAGGAACATCATATATCAAATATTTCACCACAGATGTGACAATATCTAGAACATTCATTCACTGAAAGAACACTGTGAAGAAACCATCTTGCTTGTTAGCTGTTTAAGAATATAAATCAAAGGCTCTTCAAACATATCACTTTATGCCATACAGAATGGCTATCATCTCCACAGCCAGGAAAGAATACTGTGATGAACCCAGCTTGCAAGTAATTGTTTATTAATATTTTGCTCAAGTCTTATCAGACATTTGCCTACAGTCATGACAGGATATCTTTAATGTTTATTCAATGTAATAACACTATATTTAAAAAAATTTCCTTGTAGCTGTTTAGAAACATCTTCATGTAAGACTTATATTAAACATTCCTTTGCAGGAATGACAGAATCTCTAAACATTCACTCATTGAACGAACACAGGGATGAAAGCAGTTTTCCTGTAACTGTTGAGGAACATCTTCATATAAAGCTTTTCAAGCATTTCAGTATATGGCATACAGCATGGCCATACCCTTCTTACGAGGAAAGAAGGTTGTGTTTAATAGCTTTCAGGTAGATTATTAGGAGTATTCTTATGTAAGACCTATTGAACATTTAACTACAGGCATGACAGAATATCTATTACATCCATTCAATGAAAGAACACTATGGTGAAAGTGGCTTGGTTTTACTGTTAAGGAAGATCTTCATTTAAGTCCTTTTCAGCATTTCTGTATATGCCATACTAAACGGCTGTCACTATCTTATGATGAAATTATTCTGTCCTGAACACATCTTGTTGGATTCTATTTAGGAACATCTTCATATAAGACCTCTCTAACATTTAAGTATATGCCATACAGAATGGCTCTCACTTACTTACAGTTAAAGGACACTGTGCTAAACCCGGCTTGCTGGCGGCTGTTTGAAACCTCTTCATATAAGACTTATTAAACATTTCACTACAGGCATGACGGACTAGCTATAACACTCGTTCACTGAAAGAACACTGTGGTGAAGCCAGATTACTTCTGGCGCCTTGGGAATGTCTTCGTATAAGGCTCTTCAAACACTTCATTATGCCTACAGAATGGCTATCACTTCCATATCCAGAAAGAACGTTCTGATGAAACCAGTGGCTCTTTATGAGCATTTCCTTTATGTCTTATCAAACGTTTCTCTACAGCCGCAACATGATATCCATAACATTCATTCAAGGAAACCACACTATGTTGAAAAAGCTTGCTTGTAGCTGTTCAGGAACACTCTCACCTAAGACATCAAATAGTTCTCTTGAGGCATGACAGAATACGTATAACATTCATTTTCTGAATGAACACTGTGGTGAAAACACCTTGCTTGCAGCTCTTTAGGGGAATCTTCAAATAAGTCCTATCAAACATTTCACTACGGGCATGATGGAATATCTATAACATTCACACATTGAAAGAATGCTATGGTGAAACCAACTTCCTTGTAGCTTTTAAGGAACATCTTCATGTAAGTCTTTTCTAGCATTTCAGTATGAGCCATAGAGAACAGCTATACTTTCTTAAAATGAAAAAACATTGTACTTAACTCAGCTTTCAGGTAGACTTATAGTAACATTTTCATGTAAGATTTATTGAAAATTTCACAACATGTGCGACAGAATATCTATTACATTAATTCAATGAAAGATCACTATTGTGAAACCAGCTTGCTTGTATCTCTTTAGAAATACACTCATATAAGCCTTTTCTGACATTTCAGTGTATGCCATACAAAGTAACTATCACTTTATTACAATGAAAAGTCAGTGTGCTGATCCCAGCTTGCAGGTAGCTGTAGGAACATTTTCATATATGATATAAAACATTTCACTACAGCTATAGGAGACTCTATATAAAGTTTATTAAATGAAAGAACACTGTGGTGTAACCAGATTGCTTGTAGCTATTTAGGAGTATCTTCATACAAGTCTTTTCAAACATTTCAGTGTATTCCATCCAGAATGGTTATCACTTCCATAAAATGAAAGAACAATGTTAAGAACCCAGCTGGAAAGTTGTTCTTTTAGAAATATCTTTTTATAAGTCTTAGCAAATATTGCGCTATGGTCATGACAGAATGATTTTAATATTCACTCAAGGAAAGAAGGATGAGCTGAACCCTTGTTTCCTAGTATCTGTTTAGGAAGAACTTCATAAAATACTTAAAAAATTACACTACAGACTTGAAAAATATCCATAAGATTCAGACACTAAAGGAACTCTGGTGAAACAAATGTGCTTACAGCAGTTTTGGGGGCATATTCACATAAGACATTTCAAACATTTCAGCATATGCCCTACAGATGACCTATCAATTACTAACCATGTGAGAACACTGTTCTAAGCCCAGTTTGCGGGTAGCTGTTTAGGAACATGTTCATATAAGACTTAACAAACATTTCATTGCGTGTGGGACAGAATATATATAGCATTTGTTCACTGAGAGAAAACTGTGGTGAAACCATCTTACTTGCAGCCATTAAGGATCATCTTCATATTAGTCATTATAACCATTTCAATATTTGCTGTTCTGATTGAATATGAGTTTCAAACAATGAAAGAAACACTGTGCTGAATCCAGCTTGCAAGTAAGTTTTAACTAACTCTTCACTACAAGTGTCACAGAATATCTGCAATATTGTTTCACTGAAAGAACTCTGTGGTGAAAGCATCTTGAAGCTATTATTAGGAACATTTGTATTTGAGACATTTCTCACATTTCAGTATATGCCATAATGAATGGGTATCATTTTCCTACAATGAAAGAACACTGTGCTAAATAGAGCTCACAGATAGCTATCTAGGAACGTTTTTACATGAGACTCATCAAACATTTTACAATAGTCGTGACAGACTATACATAACATTCAGTCACTGAAAGAAAACTGTGGAGAAACAATCTTGCTTGTATATATTTAGAAACTTCTTCATGTTCACCATTTCAAGCGTTTCCATATAAGACATACTGAATGAATATCACTTTGAGACAATGATATAATGTGCTGAAGCCAGATTGCAGGCAGCTGTTTAGGAACCTTTTCATAAGAGACTTATCATACATTTCACTACAAAGTATCTATTACATCCATTCAATGAAAGAACACTATTGTGAAGCCAGATTGCTGGTAGCTAATTAGGAACCTCTTGATATAAGGCTTTTCTAATATTTCAGTTTATGCCAAACAGAATGACTATCATTTTCTTAAAATGAAATAACACTGTGTTGAACTCATCTTGCAGGAAGCCATTTAGGGTTTCTTCAGACAAAACACCAAACATGTCACTACTGCTCTGACAGAATCTCTGTAAGATGCCTTCACTGAGGAACACACTCTGGTGAAACCAGATTGCTCATAAGTTTTTAGGAATATCTTTATATAAGGCTATTCAAACACATCATATGCTATACAGAATGATGATCACTTCCATTAAATTAAACAACATTGTGATGCAACCAGCTGGCACATGCTATTTATGAACATTTTGTGTGTGTCTTATCAAACGTTTCTCTGCAGCCACAATGTGATAATTATTACATTCATTCAATGAAATACTGTGTTGAAAAAGCTTGCTTGTGGCTGTTTAGAAACAGCTTCAGGTAAGTGTTCATGCAAGTCTTATCAAACATTTCACTACAGGCATGACAGAATATCTATAACCTTCAATGTCTGTAAGAACACTGTTGTGAAACCATTTTGCTTGTAGCTACTTAGGGACATCTTCATAAAACTTATCCAGCATTTCACTACGGGTGTGATAGACTATCTATAACATCCATTCCCTGAAAGAACATTGTCTTGAAAACACCCAGCAAGTAGCTCTTAAGGAACATCTTCACATATGACATTTCAAACATTTCAGTATATGCCACATGGAACAGCTATCACTTTCTTACAATGAAAGAGCATTGTGCTTAATCAAGCCAACAGGTAGCTGTTTAGGGATATTTTCACATAAATCATATCAAACATTTGACTACAGATGTGACAATGTCTATAACATTTGTTATCTGAAAGAAAATTATGCAAAAACCGTCTTCTTTTCACTGTTTAGGAACATCTGCACATGATACACTTCAAATACTTAAGTATATTCCACACAGAGCGACTATCATTTTCACAAAATGAAAGAACACATGCTGAATCCAGTTTATAGGTAGCTGTTTAGGAACATCATATATCAAATATTTCACCACAGATGTGACAATATCTAGAACATTCATTCACTGAAAGAACACTGTGAAGAAACCATCTTGCTTGTTAGCTGTTTAAGAATATAAATCAAAGGCTCTTCAAACATATCACTTTATGCCATACAGAATGGCTATCATCTCCATAGCCAGGAAAGAATACTGTGATGAACCCAGCTTGCAAGTAATTGTTTATTAATATTTTGCTCAAGTCTTATCAGACATTTGCCTACAGTCATGACAGGATATCTTTAATGTTTATTCAATGTAATAACACTATATTTAAAAAAATTTCCTTGTAGCTGTTTAGAAACATCTTCATGTAAGACTTATATTAAACATTCCTTTGCAGGAATGACAGAATCTCTAAACATTCACTCATTGAACGAACACAGGGATGAAAGCAGTTTTCCTGTAACTGTTGAGGAACATCTTCGTATAAAGCTTTTCAAGCATTTCAGTATATGGCATACAGCATGGCCATACCCTTCTTACGAGGAAAGAAGGTTGTGTTTAATAGCTTTCAGGTAGATTATTAGGAGTATTCTTATGTAAGACCTATTGAACATTTAACTACAGGCATGACAGAATATCTATTACATCCATTCAATGAAAGAACACTATGGTGAAAGTGGCTTGGTTTTACTGTTAAGGAAGATCTTCATTTAAGTCCTTTTCAGCATTTCTGTATATGCCATACTAAACGGCTGTCACTATCTTATGATGAAATTATTCTGTCCTGAACACATCTTGTTGGATTCTATTTAGGAACATCTTCATATAAGACCTCTCTAACATTTAAGTATATGCCATACAGAATGGCTCTCACTTACTTACAGTTAAAGGACACTGTGCTAAACCCGGCTTGCTGGCGGCTGTTTGAAACCTCTTCATATAAGACTTATTAAACATTTCACTACAGGCATGACGGACTAGCTATAACACTCGTTCACTGAAAGAACACTGTGGTGAAGCCAGATTACTTCTGGCGCCTTGGGAATGTCTTCGTATAAGGCTCTTCAAACACTTCATTATGCCTACAGAATGGCTATCACTTCCATATCCAGAAAGAACGTTCTGATGAAACCAGTGGCTCTTTATGAGCATTTCATTTATGTCTTATCAAACGTTTCTCTACAGCCGCAACATGATATCCATAACATTCATTCAAGGAAACCACACTATGTTGAAAAAGCTTGCTTGTAGCTGTTCAGGAACACTCTCACCTAAGACATCAAATAGTTCTCTTGAGGCATGACAGAATACGTATAACATTCATTTTCTGAATGAACACTGTGGTGAAAACACCTTGCTTGCAGCTCTTTAGGGGAATCTTCAAATAAGTCCTATCAAACATTTCACTACGGGCATGATGGAATATCTATAACATTCACACATTGAAAGAATGCTGTGGTGAAACCAACTTCCTTGTAGCTTTTAAGGAACATCTTCATGTAAGTCTTTTCTAGCATTTCAGTATGAGCCATAGAGAACAGCTATACTTTCTTAAAATGAAAAAACATTGTACTTAACTCAGCTTTCAGGTAGACTTATAGTAACATTTTCATGTAAGATTTATTGAAAATTTCACAACATGTGCGACAGAATATCTATTACATTAATTCAATGAAAGATCACTATTGTGAAACCAGCTTGCTTGTATCTCTTTAGAAATACACTCATATAAGTCTTTTCTGACATTTCAGTGTATGCCATACAAAGTAACTATCACTTTATTACAATGAAAAGTCAGTGTGCTGATCCCAGCTTGCAGGTAGCTGTAGGAACATTTTCATATATGATATAAAACATTTCACTACAGCTATAGGAGACTCTATATAAAGTTTATTAAATGAAAGAACACTGTGGTGTAACCAGATTGCTTGTAGCTATTTAGGAGTATCTTCATACAAGTCTTTTCAAACATTTCAGTGTATTCCATCCAGAATGGTTATCACTTCCATAAAATGAAAGAACAATGTTAAGAACCCAGCTGGAAAGTTGTTCTTTTAGAAATATCTTTTTATAAGTCTTAGCAAATATTGCGCTATGGTCATGACAGAATGATTTTAATATTCACTCAAGGAAAGAAGGATGAGCTGAACCCTTGTTTCCTAGTATCTGTTTAGGAAGAACTTCATAAAATACTTAAAAAATTACACTACAGACTTGAAAAATATCCATAAGATTCAGACACTAAAGGAACTCTGGTGAAACAAATGTGCTTACAGCAGTTTTGGGGGCATATTCACATAAGACATTTCAAACATTTCAGCATATGCCCTACAGATGACCTATCAATTACTAACCATGTGAGAACACTGTTCTAAGCCCAGTTTGCGGGTAGCTGTTTAGGAACATGTTCATATAAGACTTAACAAACATTTCATTGCGTGTGGGACAGAATATATATAGCATTTGTTCACTGAGAGAAAACTGTGGTGAAACCATCTTACTTGCAGCCATTAAGGATCATCTTCATATTAGTCATTATAACCATTTCAATATTTGCTGTTCTGATTGAATATGAGTTTCAAACAATGAAAGAAACACTGTGCTGAATCCAGCTTGCAAGTAAGTTTTAACTAACTCTTCACTACAAGTGTCACAGAATATCTGCAATATTGTTTCACTGAAAGAACTCTGTGGTGAAAGCATCTTGAAGCTATTATTAGGAACATTTGTATTTGAGACATTTCTCACATTTCAGTATATGCCATAATGAATGGGTATCATTTTCCTACAATGAAAGAACACTGTGCTAAATAGAGCTCACAGATAGCTATCTAGGAACGTTTTTACATGAGACTCATCAAACATTTTACAATAGTCGTGACAGACTATACATAACATTCAGTCACTGAAAGAAAACTGTGGAGAAACAATCTTGCTTGTATATATTTAGAAACTTCTTCATGTTCACCATTTCAAGCGTTTCCATATAAGACATACTGAATGAATATCACTTTGAGACAATGATATAATGTGCTGAAGCCAGATTGCAGGCAGCTGTTTAGGAACCTTTTCATAAGAGACTTATCATACATTTCACTACAAAGTATCTATTACATCCATTCAATGAAAGAACACTATTGTGAAGCCAGATTGCTGGTAGCTAATTAGGAACCTCTTGATATAAGGCTTTTCTAATATTTCAGTTTATGCCAAACAGAATGACTATCATTTTCTTAAAATGAAATAACACTGTGTTGAACTCATCTTGCAGGAAGCCATTTAGGGTTTCTTCAGACAAAACACCAAACATGTCACTACTGCTCTGACAGAATCTCTGTAAGATGCCTTCACTGAGGAACACACTCTGGTGAAACCAGATTGCTCATAAGTTTTTAGGAATATCTTTATATAAGGCTATTCAAACACATCATATGCTATACAGAATGATGATCACTTCCATTAAATTAAACAACATTGTGATGCAACCAGCTGGCACATGCTATTTATGAACATTTTGTGTGTGTCTTATCAAACGTTTCTCTGCAGCCACAATGTGATAATTATTACATTCATTCAATGAAATACTGTGTTGAAAAAGCTTGCTTGTGGCTGTTTAGAAACAGCTTCATGTAAGTGTTCATGCAAGTCTTATCAAACATTTCACTACAGGCATGACAGAATATCTATAACCTTCAATGTCTGTAAGAACACTGTTGTGAAACCATTTTGCTTGTAGCTACTTAGGGACATCTTCATAAAACTTATCCAGCATTTCACTACGGGTGTGATAGACTATCTATAACATCCATTCCCTGAAAGAACATTGTCTTGAAAACACCCAGCAAGTAGCTCTTAAGGAACATCTTCACATATGACATTTCAAACATTTCAGTATATGCCACATGGAACAGCTATCACTTTCTTACAATGAAAGAGCATTGTGCTTAATCAAGCCAACAGGTAGCTGTTTAGGGATATTTTCACATAAATCATATCAAACATTTGACTACAGATGTGACAATGTCTATAACATTTGTTATCTGAAAGAAAATTATGCAAAAACCGTCTTCTTTTCACTGTTTAGGAACATCTGCACATGATACACTTCAAATACTTAAGTATATTCCACACAGAGCGACTATCATTTTCACAAAATGAAAGAACACATGCTGAATCCAGTTTATAGGTAGCTGTTTAGGAACATCATATATCAAATATTTCACCACAGATGTGACAATATCTAGAACATTCATTCACTGAAAGAACACTGTGAAGAAACCATCTTGCTTGTTAGCTGTTTAAGAATATAAATCAAAGGCTCTTCAAACATATCACTTTATGCCATACAGAATGGCTATCATCTCCATAGCCAGGAAAGAATACTGTGATGAACCCAGCTTGCAAGTAATTGTTTATTAATATTTTGCTCAAGTCTTATCAGACATTTGCCTACAGTCATGACAGGATATCTTTAATGTTTATTCAATGTAATAACACTATATTTAAAAAAATTTCCTTGTAGCTGTTTAGAAACATCTTCATGTAAGACTTATATTAAACATTCCTTTGCAGGAATGACAGAATCTCTAAACATTCACTCATTGAACGAACACAGGGATGAAAGCAGTTTTCCTGTAACTGTTGAGGAACATCTTCGTATAAAGCTTTTCAAGCATTTCAGTATATGGCATACAGCATGGCCATACCCTTCTTACGAGGAAAGAAGGTTGTGTTTAATAGCTTTCAGGTAGATTATTAGGAGTATTCTTATGTAAGACCTATTGAACATTTAACTACAGGCATGACAGAATATCTATTACATCCATTCAATGAAAGAACACTATGGTGAAAGTGGCTTGGTTTTACTGTTAAGGAAGATCTTCATTTAAGTCCTTTTCAGCATTTCTGTATATGCCATACTAAACGGCTGTCACTATCTTATGATGAAATTATTCTGTCCTGAACACATCTTGTTGGATTCTATTTAGGAACATCTTCATATAAGACCTCTCTAACATTTAAGTATATGCCATACAGAATGGCTCTCACTTACTTACAGTTAAAGGACACTGTGCTAAACCCGGCTTGCTGGCGGCTGTTTGAAACCTCTTCATATAAGACTTATTAAACATTTCACTACAGGCATGACGGACTAGCTATAACACTCGTTCACTGAAAGAACACTGTGGTGAAGCCAGATTACTTCTGGCGCCTTGGGAATGTCTTCGTATAAGGCTCTTCAAACACTTCATTATGCCTACAGAATGGCTATCACTTCCATATCCAGAAAGAACGTTCTGATGAAACCAGTGGCTCTTTATGAGCATTTCATTTATGTCTTATCAAACGTTTCTCTACAGCCGCAACATGATATCCATAACATTCATTCAAGGAAACCACACTATGTTGAAAAAGCTTGCTTGTAGCTGTTCAGGAACACTCTCACCTAAGACATCAAATAGTTCTCTTGAGGCATGACAGAATACGTATAACATTCATTTTCTGAATGAACACTGTGGTGAAAACACCTTGCTTGCAGCTCTTTAGGGGAATCTTCAAATAAGTCCTATCAAACATTTCACTACGGGCATGATGGAATATCTATAACATTCACACATTGAAAGAATGCTGTGGTGAAACCAACTTCCTTGTAGCTTTTAAGGAACATCTTCATGTAAGTCTTTTCTAGCATTTCAGTATGAGCCATAGAGAACAGCTATACTTTCTTAAAATGAAAAAACATTGTACTTAACTCAGCTTTCAGGTAGACTTATAGTAACATTTTCATGTAAGATTTATTGAAAATTTCACAACATGTGCGACAGAATATCTATTACATTAATTCAATGAAAGATCACTATTGTGAAACCAGCTTGCTTGTATCTCTTTAGAAATACACTCATATAAGTCTTTTCTGACATTTCAGTGTATGCCATACAAAGTAACTATCACTTTATTACAATGAAAAGTCAGTGTGCTGATCCCAGCTTGCAGGTAGCTGTAGGAACATTTTCATATATGATATAAAACATTTCACTACAGCTATAGGAGACTCTATATAAAGTTTATTAAATGAAAGAACACTGTGGTGTAACCAGATTGCTTGTAGCTATTTAGGAGTATCTTCATACAAGTCTTTTCAAACATTTCAGTGTATTCCATCCAGAATGGTTATCACTTCCATAAAATGAAAGAACAATGTTAAGAACCCAGCTGGAAAGTTGTTTTTTTAGAAATATCTTTTTATAAGTCTTAGCAAATATTGCGCTATGGTCATGACAGAATGATTTTAATATTCACTCAAGGAAAGAAGGATGAGCTGAACCCTTGTTTCCTAGTATCTGTTTAGGAAGAACTTCATAAAATACTTAAAAAATTACACTACAGACTTGAAAAATATCCATAAGATTCAGACACTAAAGGAACTCTGGTGAAACAAATGTGCTTACAGCTGTTTAGGGGCATATTCACATAAGACATTTCAAACATTTCAGCATATGCCCTACAGATGACCTATCAATTACTAACCATGTGAGAACACTGTTCTAAGCCCAGTTTGCGGGTAGCTGTTTAGGAACATGTTCATATAAGACTTAACAAACATTTCATTGCATGCGGGACAGAATATATATAGCATTTGTTCACTGAGAGAAAACTGTGGTGAAACCATCTTACTTGCAGCCATTAAGGATCATCTTCATATTAGTCATTATAACCATTTCAATATTTGCTGTTCTGATTGAATATGAGTTTCAAACAATGAAAGAAACACTGTGCTGAATCCAGCTTGCAAGTAAGTTTTAACTAACTCTTCACTACAAGTGTCACAGAATATCTGCAATATTGTTTCACTGAAAGAACTCTGTGGTGAAAGCATCTTGAAGCTATTATTAGGAACATTTGTATTTGAGACATTTCTCACATTTCAGTATATGCCATAATGAATGGGTATCATTTTCCTACAATGAAAGAACACTGTGCTAAATAGAGCTCACAGATAGCTATCTAGGAACGTTTTTACATGAGACTCATCAAACATTTTACAATAGTCGTGACAGACTATACATAACATTCAGTCACTGAAAGAAAACTGTGGAGAAACAATCTTGCTTGTATATATTTAGAAACTTCTTCATGTTCACCATTTCAAGCGTTTCCATATAAGACATACTGAATGAATATCACTTTGAGACAATGATATAATGTGCTGAAGCCAGATTGCAGGCAGCTGTTTAGGAACCTTTTCATAAGAGACTTATCATACATTTCACTACAAAGTATCTATTACATCCATTCAATGAAAGAACACTATTGTGAAGCCAGATTGCTGGTAGCTAATTAGGAACCTCTTGATATAAGGCTTTTCTAATATTTCAGTTTATGCCAAACAGAATGACTATCATTTTCTTAAAATGAAATAACACTGTGTTGAACTCATCTTGCAGGAAGCCATTTAGGGTTTCTTCATACAAAACACCAAACATGTCACTACTGCTCTGACAGAATCTCTGTAAGATTCCTTCACTGAGGAACACACTCTGGTCAAACCAGATTGCTCATAAGTTTTTAGGAATATCTTTATATAAGGCTATTCAAACACATCATATGCTATACAGAATGATGATCACTTCCATTAAATTAAACAACATTGTGATGCAACCAGCTGGCACATGCTATTTATGAACATTTTGTGTGTGTCTTATCAAACGTTTCTCTGCAGCCACAATGTGATAATTATTACATTCATTCAATGAAATACTGTGTTGAAAAAGCTTGCTTGTGGCTGTTTAGAAACAGCTTCAGGTAAGTGTTCATGCAAGTCTTATCAAACATTTCACTACAGGCATGACAGAATATCTATAACCTTCAATGTCTGTAAGAACACTGTTGTGAAACCATTTTGCTTGTAGCTACTTAGGGACATCTTCATAAAACTTATCCAGCACTTCACTACGGGTGTGATAGACTATCTATAACATCCATTCACTGAAAGAACATTGTCTTGAAAACACCCAGCAAGTAGCTCTTAAGGAACATCTTCACATATGACATTTCAAACATTTCAGTATATGCCACATGGAACAGCTATCACTTTCTTACAATGAAAGAGCATTGTGCTTAATCAAGCCAACAGGTAGCTGTTTAGGGATATTTTCACATAAATCATATCAAACATTTGACTACAGATGTGACAATGTCTATAACATTTGTTATCTGAAAGAAAATTATGCAAAAACCGTCTTCTTTTCACTGTTTAGGAACATCTGCACATAATACACTTCAAATACTTAAGTATATTCCACACAGAGCGACTATCATTTTCACAAAATGAAAGAACACATGCTGAATCCACTTTATAGGTAGCTGTTTAGGAACATCATATATCAAATATTTCACCACAGATGTGACAATATCTAGACCATTCATTCACTGAAAGAACACTGTGAAGAAACCATCTTGCTTGTTAGCTGTTTAAGAATATAAATCGAAGGCTCTTCAAACATATCACTTTATGCCATACAGAATGGCTATCATCTCCATAGCCAGAAAAGAATACCGTGATGAACCCAGCTTGCAAGTAATTGTTTATTAATATTTTGTTCAAGTCTTATCAGACATTTGCCTACAGCCATGACAGGATATCTTTAATGTTTATTCAATGTAATAACACTATATTTAAAAAAATTTCCTTGTAGCTGTTTAGAAACATCTTCATGTAAGACTTATTAAACATTCCTTTGCAGGAATGACAGAATCTCTAAACATTCACTCATTGAACGAACACAGGGATGAAAGCAGTTTTCCTGTAACTGTTGAGGAACATCTTCATATAAAGCTTTTCAAGCATTTCAGTATATGGCATACAGCATGGCCATACCCTTCTTACAAGGAAAGAAGGTTGTGTTTAATAGCTTTCAGGTAGATTATTAGGAGTATTTTTATGTAAGACCTATTGAACATTTAACTACAGGCATGACAGAATATCTATTACATCCATTCAATGAAAGAACACGATGGTGAAAGTGGCTTGGTTTTACTGTTAAGGAAGATCTTCATTTAAGTCCTTTTCAGCATTTCTGTATATGCCATACTAAACGGCTGTCACTATCTTATGATGAAATTATTCTGTCCTGAACACATCTTGTTGGATTCTATTTAGGAACATCTTCATATAAGACCTCTCTAACATTTAAGTATATGCCATACAGAATGGCTCTCACTTACTTACAGTTAAAGGACACTGTGCTAAACCCGGCTTGCTGGCGGCTGTTTGAAACCTCTTCATATAAGACTTATTAAACATTTCACTACAGGCATGACGGACTAGCTATAACACTCGTTCACTGAAAGAACACTGTGGTGAAGCCAGATTACTTCTGGCGCCTTGGGAATGTCTTCGTATAAGGCTCTTCAAACACTTCATTATGCCTACAGAATGGCTATCACTTCCATATCCAGAAAGAACGTTCTGATGAAACCAGTGGCTCTTTATGAGCATTTCATTTATGTCTTATCAAACGTTTCTCTACAGCCGCAACATGATATCCATAACATTCATTCAAGGAAACCACACTATGTTGAAAAAGCTTGCTTGTAGCTGTTCAGGAACACTCTCACCTAAGACATCAAATAGTTCTCTTGAGGCATGACAGAATACGTATAACATTCATTTTCTGAATGAACACTGTGGTGAAAACACCTTGCTTGCAGCTCTTTAGGGGAATCTTCAAATAAGTCCTATCAAACATTTCACTACGGGCATGATGGAATATCTATAACATTCACACATTGAAAGAATGCTGTGGTGAAACCAACTTCCTTGTAGCTTTTAAGGAACATCTTCATGTAAGTCTTTTCTAGCATTTCAGTATGAGCCATAGAGAACAGCTATACTTTCTTAAAATGAAAAAACATTGTACTTAACTCAGCTTTCAGGTAGACTTATAGTAACATTTTCATGTAAGATTTATTGAAAATTTCACAACATGTGCGACAGAATATCTATTACATTAATTCAATGAAAGATCACTATTGTGAAACCAGCTTGCTTGTATCTCTTTAGAAATACACTCATATAAGTCTTTTCTGACATTTCAGTGTATGCCATACAAAGTAACTATCACTTTATTACAATGAAAAGTCAGTGTGCTGATCCCAGCTTGCAGGTAGCTGTAGGAACATTTTCATATATGATATAAAACATTTCACTACAGCTATAGGAGACTCTATATAAAGTTTATTAAATGAAAGAACACTGTGGTGTAACCAGATTGCTTGTAGCTATTTAGGAGTATCTTCATACAAGTCTTTTCAAACATTTCAGTGTATTCCATCCAGAATGGTTATCACTTCCATAAAATGAAAGAACAATGTTAAGAACCCAGCTGGAAAGTTGTTTTTTTAGAAATATCTTTTTATAAGTCTTAGCAAATATTGCGCTATGGTCATGACAGAATGATTTTAATATTCACTCAAGGAAAGAAGGATGAGCTGAACCCTTGTTTCCTAGTATCTGTTTAGGAAGAACTTCATAAAATACTTAAAAAATTACACTACAGACTTGAAAAATATCCATAAGATTCAGACACTAAAGGAACTCTGGTGAAACAAATGTGCTTACAGCTGTTTAGGGGCATATTCACATAAGACATTTCAAACATTTCAGCATATGCCCTACAGATGACCTATCAATTACTAACCATGTGAGAACACTGTTCTAAGCCCAGTTTGCGGGTAGCTGTTTAGGAACATGTTCATATAAGACTTAACAAACATTTCATTGCATGCGGGACAGAATATATATAGCATTTGTTCACTGAGAGAAAACTGTGGTGAAACCATCTTACTTGCAGCCATTAAGGATCATCTTCATATTAGTCATTATAACCATTTCAATATTTGCTGTTCTGATTGAATATGAGTTTCAAACAATGAAAGAAACACTGTGCTGAATCCAGCTTGCAAGTAAGTTTTAACTAACACTTCACTACAAGTGTCACAGAATATCTGCAATATTGTTTCACTGAAAGAACTCTGTGGTGAAAGCATCTTGAAGCTATTATTAGGAACATTTGTATTTGAGACATTTCTCACATTTCAGTATATGCCATAATGAATGGGTATCATTTTCCTACAATGAAAGAACACTGTGCTAAATAGAGCTCACAGATAGCTATCTAGGAACGTTTTTACATGAGACTCATCAAACATTTTACAATAGTCGTGACAGACTATACATAACATTCAGTCACTGAAAGAAAACTGTGGAGAAACAATCTTGCTTGTATATATTTAGAAACTTCTTCATGTTCACCATTTCAAGCGTTTCCATATAAGACATACTGAATGAATATCACTTTGAGACAATGATATAATGTGCTGAAGCCAGATTGCAGGCAGCTGTTTAGGAACCTTTTCATAAGAGACTTATCATACATTTCACTACAAAGTATCTATTACATCCATTCAATGAAAGAACACTATTGTGAAGCCAGATTGCTGGTAGCTAATTAGGAACCTCTTGATATAAGGCTTTTCTAATATTTCAGTTTATGCCAAACAGAATGACTATCATTTTCTTAAAATGAAATAACACTGTGTTGAACTCATCTTGCAGGAAGCCATTTAGGGTTTCTTCATACAAAACACCAAACATGTCACTACTGCTCTGACAGAATCTCTGTAAGATTCCTTCACTGAGGAACACACTCTGGTCAAACCAGATTGCTCATAAGTTTTTAGGAATATCTTTATATAAGGCTATTCAAACACATCATATGCTATACAGAATGATGATCACTTCCATTAAATTAAACAACATTGTGATGCAACCAGCTGGCACATGCTATTTATGAACATTTTGTGTGTGTCTTATCAAACGTTTCTCTGCAGCCACAATGTGATAATTATTACATTCATTCAATGAAATACTGTGTTGAAAAAGCTTGCTTGTGGCTGTTTAGAAACATCTTCAGGTAAGTGTTCATGCAAGTCTTATCAAACATTTCACTACAGGCATGACAGAATATCTATAACCTTCAATGTCTGTAAGAACACTGTTGTGAAACCATTTTGCTTGTAGCTACTTAGGGACATCTTCATAAAACTTATCCAGCATTTCACTACGGGTGTGATAGACTATCTATAACATCCATTCCCTGAAAGAACATTGTCTTGAAAACACCCAGCAAGTAGCTCTTAAGGAACATCTTCACATATGACATTTCAAACATTTCAGTATATGCCACATGGAACAGCTATCACTTTCTTACAATGAAAGAGCATTGTGCTTAATCAAGCCAACAGGTAGCTGTTTAGGGATATTTTCACATAAATCATATCAAACATTTGACTACAGATGTGACAATGTCTATAACATTTGTTATCTGAAAGAAAATTATGCAAAAACCGTCTTCTTTTCACTGTTTAGGAACATCTGCACATGATACACTTCAAATACTTAAGTATATTCCACACAGAGCGACTATCATTTTCACAAAATGAAAGAACACATGCTGAATCCAGTTTATAGGTAGCTGTTTAGGAACATCATATATCAAATATTTCACCACAGATGTGACAATATCTAGAACATTCATTCACTGAAAGAACACTGTGAAGAAACCATCTTGCTTGTTAGCTGTTTAAGAATATAAATCAAAGGCTCTTCAAACATATCACTTTATGCCATACAGAATGGCTATCATCTCCATAGCCAGGAAAGAATACTGTGATGAACCCAGCTTGCAAGTAATTGTTTATTAATATTTTGCTCAAGTCTTATCAGACATTTGCCTACAGTCATGACAGGATATCTTTAATGTTTATTCAATGTAATAACACTATATTTAAAAAAATTTCCTTGTAGCTGTTTAGAAACATCTTCATGTAAGACTTATATTAAACATTCCTTTGCAGGAATGACAGAATCTCTAAACATTCACTCATTGAACGAACACAGGGATGAAAGCAGTTTTCCTGTAACTGTTGAGGAACATCTTCATATAAAGCTTTTCAAGCATTTCAGTATATGGCATACAGCATGGCCATACCCTTCTTACGAGGAAAGAAGGTTGTGTTTAATAGCTTTCAGGTAGATTATTAGGAGTATTCTTATGTAAGACCTATTGAACATTTAACTACAGGCATGACAGAATATCTATTACATCCATTCAATGAAAGAACACTATGGTGAAAGTGGCTTGGTTTTACTGTTAAGGAAGATCTTCATTTAAGTCCTTTTCAGCATTTCTGTATATGCCATACTAAACGGCTGTCACTATCTTATGATGAAATTATTCTGTCCTGAACACATCCTGTTGGATTCTATTTAGGAACATCTTCATATAAGACCTCTCTAACATTTAAGTATATGCCATACAGAATGGCTCTCACTTACTTACAGTTAAAGGACACTGTGCTAAACCCGGCTTGCTGGCGGCTGTTTGAAACCTCTTCATATAAGACTTATTAAACATTTCACTACAGGCATGACGGACTAGCTATAACACTCGTTCACTGAAAGAACACTGTGGTGAAGCCAGATTACTTCTGGCGCCTTGGGAATGTCTTCGTATAAGGCTCTTCAAACACTTCATTATGCCTACAGAATGGCTATCACTTCCATATCCAGAAAGAACGTTCTGATGAAACCAGTGGCTCTTTATGAGCATTTCCTTTATGTCTTATCAAACGTTTCTCTACAGCCGCAACATGATATCCATAACATTCATTCAAGGAAACCACACTATGTTGAAAAAGCTTGCTTGTAGCTGTTCAGGAACACTCTCACCTAAGACATCAAATAGTTCTCTTGAGGCATGACAGAATACGTATAACATTCATTTTCTGAATGAACACTGTGGTGAAAACACCTTGCTTGCAGCTCTTTAGGGGAATCTTCAAATAAGTCCTATCAAACATTTCACTACGGGCATGATGGAATATCTATAACATTCACACATTGAAAGAATGCTATGGTGAAACCAACTTCCTTGTAGCTTTTAAGGAACATCTTCATGTAAGTCTTTTCTAGCATTTCAGTATGAGCCATAGAGAACAGCTATACTTTCTTAAAATGAAAAAACATTGTACTTAACTCAGCTTTCAGGTAGACTTATAGTAACATTTTCATGTAAGATTTATTGAAAATTTCACAACATGTGCGACAGAATATCTATTACATTAATTCAATGAAAGATCACTATTGTGAAACCAGCTTGCTTGTATCTCTTTAGAAATACACTCATATAAGCCTTTTCTGACATTTCAGTGTATGCCATACAAAGTAACTATCACTTTATTACAATGAAAAGTCAGTGTGCTGATCCCAGCTTGCAGGTAGCTGTAGGAACATTTTCATATATGATATAAAACATTTCACTACAGCTATAGGAGACTCTATATAAAGTTTATTAAATGAAAGAACACTGTGGTGTAACCAGATTGCTTGTAGCTATTTAGGAGTATCTTCATACAAGTCTTTTCAAACATTTCAGTGTATTCCATCCAGAATGGTTATCACTTCCATAAAATGAAAGAACAATGTTAAGAACCCAGCTGGAAAGTTGTTCTTTTAGAAATATCTTTTTATAAGTCTTAGCAAATATTGCGCTATGGTCATGACAGAATGATTTTAATATTCACTCAAGGAAAGAAGGATGAGCTGAACCCTTGTTTCCTAGTATCTGTTTAGGAAGAACTTCATAAAATACTTAAAAAATTACACTACAGACTTGAAAAATATCCATAAGATTCAGACACTAAAGGAACTCTGGTGAAACAAATGTGCTTACAGCTGTTTAGGGGCATATTCACATAAGACATTTCAAACATTTCAGCATATGCCCTACAGATGACCTATCAATTACTAACCATGTGAGAACACTGTTCTAAGCCCAGTTTGCGGGTAGCTGTTTAGGAACATGTTCATATAAGACTTAACAAACATTTCATTGCATGCGGGACAGAATATATATAGCATTTGTTCACTGAGAGAAAACTGTGGTGAAACCATCTTACTTGCAGCCATTAAGGATCATCTTCATATTAGTCATTATAACCATTTCAATATTTGCTGTTCTGATTGAATATGAGTTTCAAACAATGAAAGAAACACTGTGCTGAATCCAGCTTGCAAGTAAGTTTTAACTAACACTTCACTACAAGTGTCACAGAATATCTGCAATATTGTTTCACTGAAAGAACTCTGTGGTGAAAGCATCTTGAAGCTATTATTAGGAACATTTGTATTTGAGACATTTCTCACATTTCAGTATATGCCATAATGAATGGGTATCATTTTCCTACAATGAAAGAACACTGTGCTAAATAGAGCTCACAGATAGCTATCTAGGAACGTTTTTACATGAGACTCATCAAACATTTTACAATAGTCGTGACAGACTATACATAACATTCAGTCACTGAAAGAAAACTGTGGAGAAACAATCTTGCTTGTATATATTTAGAAACTTCTTCATGTTCACCATTTCAAGCGTTTCCATATAAGACATACTGAATGAATATCACTTTGAGACAATGATATAATGTGCTGAAGCCAGATTGCAGGCAGCTGTTTAGGAACCTTTTCATAAGAGACTTATCATACATTTCACTACAAAGTATCTATTACATCCATTCAATGAAAGAACACTATTGTGAAGCCAGATTGCTGGTAGCTAATTAGGAACCTCTTGATATAAGGCTTTTCTAATATTTCAGTTTATGCCAAACAGAATGACTATCATTTTCTTAAAATGAAATAACACTGTGTTGAACTCATCTTGCAGGAAGCCATTTAGGGTTTCTTCATACAAAACACCAAACATGTCACTACTGCTCTGACAGAATCTCTGTAAGATTCCTTCACTGAGGAACACACTCTGGTCAAACCAGATTGCTCATAAGTTTTTAGGAATATCTTTATATAAGGCTATTCAAACACATCATATGCTATACAGAATGATGATCACTTCCATTAAATTAAACAACATTGTGATGCAACCAGCTGGCACATGCTATTTATGAACATTTTGTGTGTGTCTTATCAAACGTTTCTCTGCAGCCACAATGTGATAATTATTACATTCATTCAATGAAATACTGTGTTGAAAAAGCTTGCTTGTGGCTGTTTAGAAACAGCTTCAGGTAAGTGTTCATGCAAGTCTTATCAAACATTTCACTACAGGCATGACAGAATATCTATAACCTTCAATGTCTGTAAGAACACTGTTGTGAAACCATTTTGCTTGTAGCTACTTAGGGACATCTTCATAAAACTTATCCAGCATTTCACTACGGGTGTGATAGACTATCTATAACATCCATTCCCTGAAAGAACATTGTCTTGAAAACACCCAGCAAGTAGCTCTTAAGGAACATCTTCACATATGACATTTCAAACATTTCAGTATATGCCACATGGAACAGCTATCACTTTCTTACAATGAAAGAGCATTGTGCTTAATCAAGCCAACAGGTAGCTGTTTAGGGATATTTTCACATAAATCATATCAAACATTTGACTACAGATGTGACAATGTCTATAACATTTGTTATCTGAAAGAAAATTATGCAAAAACCGTCTTCTTTTCACTGTTTAGGAACATCTGCACATGATACACTTCAAATACTTAAGTATATTCCACACAGAGCGACTATCATTTTCACAAAATGAAAGAACACATGCTGAATCCAGTTTATAGGTAGCTGTTTAGGAACATCATATATCAAATATTTCACCACAGATGTGACAATATCTAGAACATTCATTCACTGAAAGAACACTGTGAAGAAACCATCTTGCTTGTTAGCTGTTTAAGAATATAAATCAAAGGCTCTTCAAACATATCACTTTATGCCATACAGAATGGCTATCATCTCCATAGCCAGGAAAGAATACTGTGATGAACCCAGCTTGCAAGTAATTGTTTATTAATATTTTGCTCAAGTCTTATCAGACATTTGCCTACAGTCATGACAGGATATCTTTAATGTTTATTCAATGTAATAACACTATATTTAAAAAAATTTCCTTGTAGCTGTTTAGAAACATCTTCATGTAAGACTTATATTAAACATTCCTTTGCAGGAATGACAGAATCTCTAAACATTCACTCATTGAACGAACACAGGGATGAAAGCAGTTTTCCTGTAACTGTTGAGGAACATCTTCGTATAAAGCTTTTCAAGCATTTCAGTATATGGCATACAGCATGGCCATACCCTTCTTACGAGGAAAGAAGGTTGTGTTTAATAGCTTTCAGGTAGATTATTAGGAGTATTCTTATGTAAGACCTATTGAACATTTAACTACAGGCATGACAGAATATCTATTACATCCATTCAATGAAAGAACACTATGGTGAAAGTGGCTTGGTTTTACTGTTAAGGAAGATCTTCATTTAAGTCCTTTTCAGCATTTCTGTATATGCCATACTAAACGGCTGTCACTATCTTATGATGAAATTATTCTGTCCTGAACACATCTTGTTGGATTCTATTTAGGAACATCTTCATATAAGACCTCTCTAACATTTAAGTATATGCCATACAGAATGGCTCTCACTTACTTACAGTTAAAGGACACTGTGCTAAACCCGGCTTGCTGGCGGCTGTTTGAAACCTCTTCATATAAGACTTATTAAACATTTCACTACAGGCATGACGGACTAGCTATAACACTCGTTCACTGAAAGAACACTGTGGTGAAGCCAGATTACTTCTGGCGCCTTGGGAATGTCTTCGTATAAGGCTCTTCAAACACTTCATTATGCCTACAGAATGGCTATCACTTCCATATCCAGAAAGAACGTTCTGATGAAACCAGTGGCTCTTTATGAGCATTTCATTTATGTCTTATCAAACGTTTCTCTACAGCCGCAACATGATATCCATAACATTCATTCAAGGAAACCACACTATGTTGAAAAAGCTTGCTTGTAGCTGTTCAGGAACACTCTCACATAAGACATCAAATAGTTCTCTTGAGGCATGACAGAATACGTATAACATTCATTTTCTGAATGAACACTGTGGTGAAAACACCTTGCTTGCAGCTCTTTAGGGGAATCTTCAAATAAGTCCTATCAAACATTTCACTACGGGCATGATGGAATATCTATAACATTCACACATTGAAAGAATGCTGTGGTGAAACCAACTTCCTTGTAGCTTTTAAGGAACATCTTCATGTAAGTCTTTTCTAGCATTTCAGTATGAGCCATAGAGAACAGCTATACTTTCTGAAAATGAAAAAACATTGTACTTAACTCAGCTTTCAGGTAGACTTATAGTAACATTTTCATGTAAGATTTATTGAAAATTTCACAACATGTGCGACAGAATATCTATTACATTAATTCAATGAAAGATCACTATTGTGAAACCAGCTTGCTTGTATCTCTTTAGAAATACACTCATATAAGTCTTTTCTGACATTTCAGTGTATGCCATACAAAGTAACTATCACTTTATTACAATGAAAAGTCAGTGTGCTGATCCCAGCTTGCAGGTAGCTGTAGGAACATTTTCATATATGATATGAAACATTTCACTACAGCTATAGGAGACTATATATAAAGTTTATTAAATGAAAGAACACTGTGGTGTAACCAGATTGCTTGTAGCTATTTAGGAGTACCTTCATACAAGTCTTTTCAAACATTTCAGTGTATTATATCCAGAATGGTTATCACTTCCATAAAATGAAAGAACAATGTTAAGAACCCAGCTGGAAAGTTGTTTTTTTAGAAATATCTTTTTATAAGTCTTAGCAAATATTGCGCTATGGTCATGACAGAATGATTTTAATATTCACTCAAGGAAAGAAGGATGAGCTGAACCCTTGTTTCCTAGTATCTGTTTAGGAAGAACTTCATAAAATACTTAAAAAATTACACTACAGACTTGAAAAATATCCATAAGATTCAGACACTAAAGGAACTCTGGTGAAACAAATGTGCTTACAGCTGTTTAGGGGCATATTCACATAAGACATTTCAAACATTTCAGCATATGCCCTACAGATGACCTATCAATTACTAACCATGTGAGAACACTGTTCTAAGCCCAGTTTGCGGGTAGCTGTTTAGGAACATGTTCATATAAGACTTAACAAACATTTCATTGCATGCGGGACAGAATATATATAGCATTTGTTCACTGAGAGAAAACTGTGGTGAAACCATCTTACTTGCAGCCATTAAGGATCATCTTCATATTAGTCATTATAACCATTTCAATATTTGCTGTTCTGATTGAATATGAGTTTCAAACAATGAAAGAAACACTGTGCTGAATCCAGCTTGCAAGTAAGTTTTAACTAACACTTCACTACAAGTGTCACAGAATATCTGCAATATTGTTTCACTGAAAGAACTCTGTGGTGAAAGCATCTTGAAGCTATTATTAGGAACATTTGTATTTGAGACATTTCTCACATTTCAGTATATGCCATAATGAATGGGTATCATTTTCCTACAATGAAAGAACACTGTGCTAAATAGAGCTCACAGATAGCTATCTAGGAACGTTTTTACATAAGACTCATCAAACATTTTACAATAGTCGTGACAGACTATACATAACATTCAGTCACTGAAAGAAAACTGTGGAGAAACAATCTTGCTTGTATATATTTAGAAACTTCTTCATGTTCACCATTTCAAGCGTTTCCATATAAGACATACTGAATGAATATCACTTTGAGACAATGATATAATGTGCTGAAGCCAGATTGCAGGCAGCTGTTTAGGAACCTTTTCATAAGAGACTTATCATACATTTCACTACAAAGTATCTATTACATCCATTCAATGAAAGAACACTATTGTGAAGCCAGATTGCTGGTAGCTAATTAGGAACCTCTTGATATAAGGCTTTTCTAATATTTCAGTTTATGCCAAACAGAATGACTATCATTTTCTTAAAATGAAATAACACTGTGTTGAACTCATCTTGCAGGAAGCCATTTAGGGTTTCTTCATTACAAAACACCAAACATGTCACTACTGCTCTGACAGAATCTCTGTAAGATTCATTCACTGAGGAACACACTCTGGTCAAACCAGATTGCTCATAAGTTTTTAGGAATATCTTTATATAAGGCTATTCAAACACATCATATGCTATACAGAATGATGATCACTTCCATTAAATTAAACAACATTGTGATGCAACCAGCTGGCACATGCTATTTATGAACATTTTGTGTGTGTCTTATCAAACGTTTCTCTGCAGCCACAATGTGATAATTATTACATCCATTCAATGAAATACTGTGTTGAAAAAGCTTGCTTGTGGCTGTTTAGAAACATCTTCATGTAAGTGTTCATGCAAGTCTTATCAAACATTTCACTACAGGCATGACAGAATATCTATAACCTTCAATGTCTGTAAGAACACTGTTGTGAAACCATTTTGCTTGTAGCTACTTAGGGACATCTTCATAAAACTTATCCAGCATTTCGCTACGGGTGTGATAGACTATCTACAACATTCATTCACTGAAAGAACATTGTCTTGAAGACACCTAGCAAGTAGCTCTTAAGGAACATCTTCACATATGACATTTCAAACATTTCAGTATATGCCACATGGAACAGCTATCACTTTCTTACAATGAAAGAGCATTGTGCTTAATCAAGCCAACAGGTAGCTGTTTAGGGATATTTTCACATAAATCATATCAAACATTTGACTACAGATGTGACAATGTCTATAACATTTGTTATCTGAAAGAAAATTATGCAAAAGCCATCTTCTTTTCACTGTTTAGGAACATCTGCACATAATACACTTCAAATACTTAAGTATATTCCACACAGAGCGACTATCATTTTCACAAAATGAAAGAACACATGCTGAATCCAGTTTATAGGTAGCTGTTTAGGAACATCATATATCAAATATTTCACCACAGATGTGACAATATCTAGAACATTCATTCACTGAAAGAACACTGTGAAGAAACCATCTTGCTTGTTAGCTGTTTAAGAATATAAATCGAAGGCTCTTCAAACATATCACTTTATGCCATACAGAATGGCTATCATCTCCATAGCCAGGAAAGAATACTGTGATGAACCCAGCTTGCAAGTAATTGTTTATTAATATTTTGCTCAAGTCTTATCAGACATTTGCCTACAGTCATGACAGGATATCTTTAATGTTTATTCAATGTAATAACACTATATTTAAAAAAATTTCCTTGTAGCTGTTTAGAAACATCTTCATGTAAGACTTATTAAACATTCCTTTGCAGGAATGACAGAATCTCTAAACATTCACTCATTGAACGAACACAGGGATGAAAGCAGTTTTCTTGTAACTGTTGAGGAACATCTTCGTATAAAGCTTTTCAAGCATTTCAGTATATGGCATACAGCATGGCCATACCCTTCTTACAAGGAAAGAAGGTTGTGTTTAATAGCTTTCAGGTAGATTATTAGGAGTATTCTTATGTAAGACCTATTGAACATTTAACTACAGGCATGACAGAATATCTATTACATCCATTCAATGAAAGAACACTATGGTGAAAGTGGCTTGGTTTTACTGTTAAGGAAGATCTTCATTTAAGTCCTTTTCAGCATTTCAGTATATGCCATACTAAACGGCTGTCACTATCTTATGATGAAATTATTCTGTCCTGAACACATCTTGTTGGATTCTATTTAGGAACATCTTCATATAAGACCTCTCTAACATTTAAGTATATGCCATACAGAATGGCTCTCACTTACTTACAGTTAAAGGACACTGTGCTAAACCCGGCTTGCTGGCGGCTGTTTGAAACCTCTTCATATAAGACTTATTAAACATTTCACTACAGGCATGACAGACTAGCTATAACACTCGTTCACTGAAAGAACACTGTGGTGAAGCCAGATTACTTCTGGCGCCTTGGGAATGTCTTCGTATAAGGCTCTTCAAACACTTCATTATGCCTACAGAATGGCTATCACTTCCATATCCAGAAAGAACGTTCTGATGAAACCAGTGGCTCTTTATGAGCATTTCACTTATGTCTTATCAAACGTTTCTCTACAGCCGCAACATGATATCCATAACATTCATTCAAGGAAACCACACTATGTTGAAAAAGCTTGCTTGTAGCTGTTCAGGAACACTCTCACATAAGACATCAAATAGTTCTCTTGAGGCATGACAGAATACGTATAACATTCATTTTCTGAATGAACACTGTGGTGAAAACACCTTGCTTGCAGCTCTTTAGGGGAATCTTCAAATAAGTCCTATCAAACATTTCACTACGGGCATGATGGAATATCTATAACATTCACACATTGAAAGAATGCTGTGGTGAAACCAACTTCCTTGTAGCTTTTAAGGAACATCTTCATGTAAGTCTTTTCTAGCATTTCAGTATGAGCCATAGAGAACAGCTATACTTTCTGAAAATGAAAAAACATTGTACTTAACTCAGCTTTCAGGTAGACTTATAGTAACATTTTCATGTAAGATTTATTGAAAATTTCACAACATGTGCGACAGAATATCTATTACATTAATTCAATGAAAGATCACTATTGTGAAACCAGCTTGCTTGTATCTCTTTAGAAATACACTCATATAAGTCTTTTCTGACATTTCAGTGTATGCCATACAAAGTAACTATCACTTTATTACAATGAAAAGTCAGTGTGCTGATCCCAGCTTGCAGGTAGCTGTAGGAACATTTTCATATATGATATGAAACATTTCACTACAGCTATAGGAGACTATATATAAAGTTTATTAAATGAAAGAACACTGTGGTGTAACCAGATTGCTTGTAGCTATTTAGGAGTACCTTCATACAAGTCTTTTCAAACATTTCAGTGTATTATATCCAGAATGGTTATCACTTCCATAAAATGAAAGAACAATGTTAAGAACCCAGCTGGAAAGTTGTTTTTTTAGAAATATCTTTTTATAAGTCTTAGCAAATATTGCGCTATGGTCATGACAGAATGATTTTAATATTCACTCAAGGAAAGAAGGATGAGCTGAACCCTTGTTTCCTAGTATCTGTTTAGGAAGAACTTCATAAAATACTTAAAAAATTACACTACAGACTTGAAAAATATCCATAAGATTCAGACACTAAAGGAACTCTGGTGAAACAAATGTGCTTACAGCTGTTTAGGGGCATATTCACATAAGACATTTCAAACATTTCAGCATATGCCCTACAGATGACCTATCAATTACTAACCATGTGAGAACACTGTTCTAAGCCCAGTTTGCGGGTAGCTGTTTAGGAACATGTTCATATAAGACTTAACAAACATTTCATTGCATGCGGGACAGAATATATATAGCATTTGTTCACTGAGAGAAAACTGTGGTGAAACCATCTTACTTGCAGCCATTAAGGATCATCTTCATATTAGTCATTATAACCATTTCAATATTTGCTGTTCTGATTGAATATGAGTTTCAAACAATGAAAGAAACACTGTGCTGAATCCAGCTTGCAAGTAAGTTTTAACTAACACTTCACTACAAGTGTCACAGAATATCTGCAATATTGTTTCACTGAAAGAACTCTGTGGTGAAAGCATCTTGAAGCTATTATTAGGAACATTTGTATTTGAGACATTTCTCACATTTCAGTATATGCCATAATGAATGGGTATCATTTTCCTACAATGAAAGAACACTGTGCTAAATAGAGCTCACAGATAGCTATCTAGGAACGTTTTTACATAAGACTCATCAAACATTTTACAATAGTCGTGACAGACTATACATAACATTCAGTCACTGAAAGAAAACTGTGGAGAAACAATCTTGCTTGTATATATTTAGAAACTTCTTCATGTTCACCATTTCAAGCGTTTCCATATAAGACATACTGAATGAATATCACTTTGAGACAATGATATAATGTGCTGAAGCCAGATTGCAGGCAGCTGTTTAGGAACCTTTTCATAAGAGACTTATCATACATTTCACTACAAAGTATCTATTACATCCATTCAATGAAAGAACACTATTGTGAAGCCAGATTGCTGGTAGCTAATTAGGAACCTCTTGATATAAGGCTTTTCTAATATTTCAGTTTATGCCAAACAGAATGACTATCATTTTCTTAAAATGAAATAACACTGTGTTGAACTCATCTTGCAGGAAGCCATTTAGGGTTTCTTCATTACAAAACACCAAACATGTCACTACTGCTCTGACAGAATCTCTGTAAGATTCATTCACTGAGGAACACACTCTGGTCAAACCAGATTGCTCATAAGTTTTTAGGAATATCTTTATATAAGGCTATTCAAACACATCATATGCTATACAGAATGATGATCACTTCCATTAAATTAAACAACATTGTGATGCAACCAGCTGGCACATGCTATTTATGAACATTTTGTGTGTGTCTTATCAAACGTTTCTCTGCAGCCACAATGTGATAATTATTACATTCATTCAATGAAATACTGTGTTGAAAAAGCTTGCTTGTGGCTGTTTAGAAACAGCTTCAGGTAAGTGTTCATGCAAGTCTTATCAAACATTTCACTACAGGCATGACAGAATATCTATAACCTTCAATGTCTGTAAGAACACTGTTGTGAAACCATTTTGCTTGTAGCTACTTAGGGACATCTTCATAAAACTTATCCAGCATTTCACTACGGGTGTGATAGACTATCTATAACATCCATTCCCTGAAAGAACATTGTCTTGAAAACACCCAGCAAGTAGCTCTTAAGGAACATCTTCACATATGACATTTCAAACATTTCAGTATATGCCACATGGAACAGCTATCACTTTCTTACAATGAAAGAGCATTGTGCTTAATCAAGCCAACAGGTAGCTGTTTAGGGATATTTTCACATAAATCATATCAAACATTTGACTACAGATGTGACAATGTCTATAACATTTGTTATCTGAAAGAAAATTATGCAAAAACCGTCTTCTTTTCACTGTTTAGGAACATCTGCACATGATACACTTCAAATACTTAAGTATATTCCACACAGAGCGACTATCATTTTCACAAAATGAAAGAACACATGCTGAATCCAGTTTATAGGTAGCTGTTTAGGAACATCATATATCAAATATTTCACCACAGATGTGACAATATCTAGAACATTCATTCACTGAAAGAACACTGTGAAGAAACCATCTTGCTTGTTAGCTGTTTAAGAATATAAATCAAAGGCTCTTCAAACATATCACTTTATGCCATACAGAATGGCTATCATCTCCATAGCCAGGAAAGAATACTGTGATGAACCCAGCTTGCAAGTAATTGTTTATTAATATTTTGCTCAAGTCTTATCAGACATTTGCCTACAGTCATGACAGGATATCTTTAATGTTTATTCAATGTAATAACACTATATTTAAAAAAATTTCCTTGTAGCTGTTTAGAAACATCTTCATGTAAGACTTATATTAAACATTCCTTTGCAGGAATGACAGAATCTCTAAACATTCACTCATTGAACGAACACAGGGATGAAAGCAGTTTTCCTGTAACTGTTGAGGAACATCTTCGTATAAAGCTTTTCAAGCATTTCAGTATATGGCATACAGCATGGCCATACCCTTCTTACGAGGAAAGAAGGTTGTGTTTAATAGCTTTCAGGTAGATTATTAGGAGTATTCTTATGTAAGACCTATTGAACATTTAACTACAGGCATGACAGAATATCTATTACATCCATTCAATGAAAGAACACTATGGTGAAAGTGGCTTGGTTTTACTGTTAAGGAAGATCTTCATTTAAGTCCTTTTCAGCATTTCTGTATATGCCATACTAAACGGCTGTCACTATCTTATGATGAAATTATTCTGTCCTGAACACATCTTGTTGGATTCTATTTAGGAACATCTTCATATAAGACCTCTCTAACATTTAAGTATATGCCATACAGAATGGCTCTCACTTACTTACAGTTAAAGGACACTGTGCTAAACCCGGCTTGCTGGCGGCTGTTTGAAACCTCTTCATATAAGACTTATTAAACATTTCACTACAGGCATGACGGACTAGCTATAACACTCGTTCACTGAAAGAACACTGTGGTGAAGCCAGATTACTTCTGGCGCCTTGGGAATGTCTTCGTATAAGGCTCTTCAAACACTTCATTATGCCTACAGAATGGCTATCACTTCCATATCCAGAAAGAACGTTCTGATGAAACCAGTGGCTCTTTATGAGCATTTCATTTATGTCTTATCAAACGTTTCTCTACAGCCGCAACATGATATCCATAACATTCATTCAAGGAAACCACACTATGTTGAAAAAGCTTGCTTGTAGCTGTTCAGGAACACTCTCACATAAGACATCAAATAGTTCTCTTGAGGCATGACAGAATACGTATAACATTCATTTTCTGAATGAACACTGTGGTGAAAACACCTTGCTTGCAGCTCTTTAGGGGAATCTTCAAATAAGTCCTATCAAACATTTCACTACGGGCATGATGGAATATCTATAACATTCACACATTGAAAGAATGCTGTGGTGAAACCAACTTCCTTGTAGCTTTTAAGGAACATCTTCATGTAAGTC
This sequence comes from Equus asinus, assembly GCF_041296235.1. Classification (NCBI taxonomy): domain Eukaryota; kingdom Metazoa; phylum Chordata; class Mammalia; order Perissodactyla; family Equidae; genus Equus; species Equus asinus. The sequence continues at coordinate 12,237,343 of NC_091818.1, read as the reverse complement.
TTTTCTAGCATTTCAGTATGAGCCATAGAGAACAGCTATACTTTCTGAAAATGAAAAAACATTGTACTTAACTCAGCTTTCAGGTAGACTTATAGTAACATTTTCATGTAAGATTTATTGAAAATTTCACAACATGTGCGACAGAATATCTATTACATTAATTCAATGAAAGATCACTATTGTGAAACCAGCTTGCTTGTATCTCTTTAGAAATACACTCATATAAGTCTTTTCTGACATTTCAGTGTATGCCATACAAAGTAACTATCACTTTATTACAATGAAAAGTCAGTGTGCTGATCCCAGCTTGCAGGTAGCTGTAGGAACATTTTCATATATGATATGAAACATTTCACTACAGCTATAGGAGACTATATATAAAGTTTATTAAATGAAAGAACACTGTGGTGTAACCAGATTGCTTGTAGCTATTTAGGAGTACCTTCATACAAGTCTTTTCAAACATTTCAGTGTATTATATCCAGAATGGTTATCACTTCCATAAAATGAAAGAACAATGTTAAGAACCCAGCTGGAAAGTTGTTTTTTTAGAAATATCTTTTTATAAGTCTTAGCAAATATTGCGCTATGGTCATGACAGAATGATTTTAATATTCACTCAAGGAAAGAAGGATGAGCTGAACCCTTGTTTCCTAGTATCTGTTTAGGAAGAACTTCATAAAATACTTAAAAAATTACACTACAGACTTGAAAAATATCCATAAGATTCAGACACTAAAGGAACTCTGGTGAAACAAATGTGCTTACAGCTGTTTAGGGGCATATTCACATAAGACATTTCAAACATTTCAGCATATGCCCTACAGATGACCTATCAATTACTAACCATGTGAGAACACTGTTCTAAGCCCAGTTTGCGGGTAGCTGTTTAGGAACATGTTCATATAAGACTTAACAAACATTTCATTGCATGCGGGACAGAATATATATAGCATTTGTTCACTGAGAGAAAACTGTGGTGAAACCATCTTACTTGCAGCCATTAAGGATCATCTTCATATTAGTCATTATAACCATTTCAATATTTGCTGTTCTGATTGAATATGAGTTTCAAACAATGAAAGAAACACTGTGCTGAATCCAGCTTGCAAGTAAGTTTTAACTAACACTTCACTACAAGTGTCACAGAATATCTGCAATATTGTTTCACTGAAAGAACTCTGTGGTGAAAGCATCTTGAAGCTATTATTAGGAACATTTGTATTTGAGACATTTCTCACATTTCAGTATATGCCATAATGAATGGGTATCATTTTCCTACAATGAAAGAACACTGTGCTAAATAGAGCTCACAGATAGCTATCTAGGAACGTTTTTACATAAGACTCATCAAACATTTTACAATAGTCGTGACAGACTATACATAACATTCAGTCACTGAAAGAAAACTGTGGAGAAACAATCTTGCTTGTATATATTTAGAAACTTCTTCATGTTCACCATTTCAAGCGTTTCCATATAAGACATACTGAATGAATATCACTTTGAGACAATGATATAATGTGCTGAAGCCAGATTGCAGGCAGCTGTTTAGGAACCTTTTCATAAGAGACTTATCATACATTTCACTACAAAGTATCTATTACATCCATTCAATGAAAGAACACTATTGTGAAGCCAGATTGCTGGTAGCTAATTAGGAACCTCTTGATATAAGGCTTTTCTAATATTTCAGTTTATGCCAAACAGAATGACTATCATTTTCTTAAAATGAAATAACACTGTGTTGAACTCATCTTGCAGGAAGCCATTTAGGGTTTCTTCATTACAAAACACCAAACATGTCACTACTGCTCTGACAGAATCTCTGTAAGATTCATTCACTGAGGAACACACTCTGGTCAAACCAGATTGCTCATAAGTTTTTAGGAATATCTTTATATAAGGCTATTCAAACACATCATATGCTATACAGAATGATGATCACTTCCATTAAATTAAACAACATTGTGATGCAACCAGCTGGCACATGCTATTTATGAACATTTTGTGTGTGTCTTATCAAACGTTTCTCTGCAGCCACAATGTGATAATTATTACATCCATTCAATGAAATACTGTGTTGAAAAAGCTTGCTTGTGGCTGTTTAGAAACATCTTCATGTAAGTGTTCATGCAAGTCTTATCAAACATTTCACTACAGGCATGACAGAATATCTATAACCTTCAATGTCTGTAAGAACACTGTTGTGAAACCATTTTGCTTGTAGCTACTTAGGGACATCTTCATAAAACTTATCCAGCATTTCGCTACGGGTGTGATAGACTATCTACAACATTCATTCACTGAAAGAACATTGTCTTGAAGACACCTAGCAAGTAGCTCTTAAGGAACATCTTCACATATGACATTTCAAACATTTCAGTATATGCCACATGGAACAGCTATCACTTTCTTACAATGAAAGAGCATTGTGCTTAATCAAGCCAACAGGTAGCTGTTTAGGGATATTTTCACATAAATCATATCAAACATTTGACTACAGATGTGACAATGTCTATAACATTTGTTATCTGAAAGAAAATTATGCAAAAGCCATCTTCTTTTCACTGTTTAGGAACATCTGCACATAATACACTTCAAATACTTAAGTATATTCCACACAGAGCGACTATCATTTTCACAAAATGAAAGAACACATGCTGAATCCAGTTTATAGGTAGCTGTTTAGGAACATCATATATCAAATATTTCACCACAGATGTGACAATATCTAGAACATTCATTCACTGAAAGAACACTGTGAAGAAACCATCTTGCTTGTTAGCTGTTTAAGAATATAAATCGAAGGCTCTTCAAACATATCACTTTATGCCATACAGAATGGCTATCATCTCCATAGCCAGGAAAGAATACTGTGATGAACCCAGCTTGCAAGTAATTGTTTATTAATATTTTGCTCAAGTCTTATCAGACATTTGCCTACAGTCATGACAGGATATCTTTAATGTTTATTCAATGTAATAACACTATATTTAAAAAAATTTCCTTGTAGCTGTTTAGAAACATCTTCATGTAAGACTTATTAAACATTCCTTTGCAGGAATGACAGAATCTCTAAACATTCACTCATTGAACGAACACAGGGATGAAAGCAGTTTTCTTGTAACTGTTGAGGAACATCTTCGTATAAAGCTTTTCAAGCATTTCAGTATATGGCATACAGCATGGCCATACCCTTCTTACAAGGAAAGAAGGTTGTGTTTAATAGCTTTCAGGTAGATTATTAGGAGTATTCTTATGTAAGACCTATTGAACATTTAACTACAGGCATGACAGAATATCTATTACATCCATTCAATGAAAGAACACTATGGTGAAAGTGGCTTGGTTTTACTGTTAAGGAAGATCTTCATTTAAGTCCTTTTCAGCATTTCAGTATATGCCATACTAAACGGCTGTCACTATCTTATGATGAAATTATTCTGTCCTGAACACATCTTGTTGGATTCTATTTAGGAACATCTTCATATAAGACCTCTCTAACATTTAAGTATATGCCATACAGAATGGCTCTCACTTACTTACAGTTAAAGGACACTGTGCTAAACCCGGCTTGCTGGCGGCTGTTTGAAACCTCTTCATATAAGACTTATTAAACATTTCACTACAGGCATGACAGACTAGCTATAACACTCGTTCACTGAAAGAACACTGTGGTGAAGCCAGATTACTTCTGGCGCCTTGGGAATGTCTTCGTATAAGGCTCTTCAAACACTTCATTATGCCTACAGAATGGCTATCACTTCCATATCCAGAAAGAACGTTCTGATGAAACCAGTGGCTCTTTATGAGCATTTCACTTATGTCTTATCAAACGTTTCTCTACAGCCGCAACATGATATCCATAACATTCATTCAAGGAAACCACACTATGTTGAAAAAGCTTGCTTGTAGCTGTTCAGGAACACTCTCACATAAGACATCAAATAGTTCTCTTGAGGCATGACAGAATACGTATAACATTCATTTTCTGAATGAACACTGTGGTGAAAACACCTTGCTTGCAGCTCTTTAGGGGAATCTTCAAATAAGTCCTATCAAACATTTCACTACGGGCATGATGGAATATCTATAACATTCACACATTGAAAGAATGCTGTGGTGAAACCAACTTCCTTGTAGCTTTTAAGGAACATCTTCATGTAAGTCTTTTCTAGCATTTCAGTATGAGCCATAGAGAACAGCTATACTTTCTGAAAATGAAAAAACATTGTACTTAACTCAGCTTTCAGGTAGACTTATAGTAACATTTTCATGTAAGATTTATTGAAAATTTCACAACATGTGCGACAGAATATCTATTACATTAATTCAATGAAAGATCACTATTGTGAAACCAGCTTGCTTGTATCTCTTTAGAAATACACTCATATAAGTCTTTTCTGACATTTCAGTGTATGCCATACAAAGTAACTATCACTTTATTACAATGAAAAGTCAGTGTGCTGATCCCAGCTTGCAGGTAGCTGTAGGAACATTTTCATATATGATATGAAACATTTCACTACAGCTATAGGAGACTATATATAAAGTTTATTAAATGAAAGAACACTGTGGTGTAACCAGATTGCTTGTAGCTATTTAGGAGTACCTTCATACAAGTCTTTTCAAACATTTCAGTGTATTATATCCAGAATGGTTATCACTTCCATAAAATGAAAGAACAATGTTAAGAACCCAGCTGGAAAGTTGTTTTTTTAGAAATATCTTTTTATAAGTCTTAGCAAATATTGCGCTATGGTCATGACAGAATGATTTTAATATTCACTCAAGGAAAGAAGGATGAGCTGAACCCTTGTTTCCTAGTATCTGTTTAGGAAGAACTTCATAAAATACTTAAAAAATTACACTACAGACTTGAAAAATATCCATAAGATTCAGACACTAAAGGAACTCTGGTGAAACAAATGTGCTTACAGCTGTTTAGGGGCATATTCACATAAGACATTTCAAACATTTCAGCATATGCCCTACAGATGACCTATCAATTACTAACCATGTGAGAACACTGTTCTAAGCCCAGTTTGCGGGTAGCTGTTTAGGAACATGTTCATATAAGACTTAACAAACATTTCATTGCATGCGGGACAGAATATATATAGCATTTGTTCACTGAGAGAAAACTGTGGTGAAACCATCTTACTTGCAGCCATTAAGGATCATCTTCATATTAGTCATTATAACCATTTCAATATTTGCTGTTCTGATTGAATATGAGTTTCAAACAATGAAAGAAACACTGTGCTGAATCCAGCTTGCAAGTAAGTTTTAACTAACACTTCACTACAAGTGTCACAGAATATCTGCAATATTGTTTCACTGAAAGAACTCTGTGGTGAAAGCATCTTGAAGCTATTATTAGGAACATTTGTATTTGAGACATTTCTCACATTTCAGTATATGCCATAATGAATGGGTATCATTTTCCTACAATGAAAGAACACTGTGCTAAATAGAGCTCACAGATAGCTATCTAGGAACGTTTTTACATAAGACTCATCAAACATTTTACAATAGTCGTGACAGACTATACATAACATTCAGTCACTGAAAGAAAACTGTGGAGAAACAATCTTGCTTGTATATATTTAGAAACTTCTTCATGTTCACCATTTCAAGCGTTTCCATATAAGACATACTGAATGAATATCACTTTGAGACAATGATATAATGTGCTGAAGCCAGATTGCAGGCAGCTGTTTAGGAACCTTTTCATAAGAGACTTATCATACATTTCACTACAAAGTATCTATTACATCCATTCAATGAAAGAACACTATTGTGAAGCCAGATTGCTGGTAGCTAATTAGGAACCTCTTGATATAAGGCTTTTCTAATATTTCAGTTTATGCCAAACAGAATGACTATCATTTTCTTAAAATGAAATAACACTGTGTTGAACTCATCTTGCAGGAAGCCATTTAGGGTTTCTTCATTACAAAACACCAAACATGTCACTACTGCTCTGACAGAATCTCTGTAAGATTCATTCACTGAGGAACACACTCTGGTCAAACCAGATTGCTCATAAGTTTTTAGGAATATCTTTATATAAGGCTATTCAAACACATCATATGCTATACAGAATGATGATCACTTCCATTAAATTAAACAACATTGTGATGCAACCAGCTGGCACATGCTATTTATGAACATTTTGTGTGTGTCTTATCAAACGTTTCTCTGCAGCCACAATGTGATAATTATTACATTCATTCAATGAAATACTGTGTTGAAAAAGCTTGCTTGTGGCTGTTTAGAAACATCTTCATGTAAGTGTTCATGCAAGTCTTATCAAACATTTCACTACAGGCATGACAGAATATCTATAACCTTCAATGTCTGTAAGAACACTGTTGTGAAACCATTTTGCTTGTAGCTACTTAGGGACATCTTCATAAAACTTATCCAGCAATTCACTACGGGTGTGATAGACTATCTATAACATCCATTCCCTGAAAGAACATTGTCTTGAAAACACCCAGCAAGTAGCTCTTAAGGAACATCTTCACATATGACATTTCAAACATTTCAGTATATGCCACATGGAACAGCTATCACTTTCTTACAATGAAAGAGCATTGTGCTTAATCAAGCCAACAGGTAGCTGTTTAGGGATATTTTCACATAAATCATATCAAACATTTGACTACAGATGTGACAATGTCTATAACATTTGTTATCTGAAAGAAAATTATGCAAAAACCGTCTTCTTTTCACTGTTTAGGAACATCTGCACATAATACACTTCAAATACTTAAGTATATTCCACACAGAGCGACTATCATTTTCACAAAATGAAAGAACACATGCTGAATCCAGTTTATAGGTAGCTGTTTAGGAACATCATATATCAAATATTTCACCACAGATGTGACAATATCTAGAACATTCATTCACTGAAAGAACACTGTGAAGAAACCATCTTGCTTGTTAGCTGTTTAAGAATATAAATCAAAGGCTCTTCAAACATATCACTTTATGCCATACAGAATGGCTATCATCTCCATAGCCAGAAAAGAATACTGTGATGAACCCAGCTTGCAAGTAATTGTTTATTAATATTTTGCTCAAGTCTTATCAGACATTTGCCTACAGTCATGACAGGATATCTTTAATGTTTATTCAATGTAATAACACTATATTTAAAAAAATTTCCTTGTAGCTGTTTAGAAACATCTTCATGTAAGACTTATATTAAACATTCCTTTGCAGGAATGACAGAATCTCTAAACATTCACTCATTGAACGAACACAGGGATGAAAGCAGTTTTCCTGTAACTGTTGAGGAACATCTTCATATAAAGCTTTTCAAGCATTTCAGTATATGGCATACAGCATGGCCATACCCTTCTTACGAGGAAAGAAGGTTGTGTTTAATAGCTTTCAGGTAGATTATTAGGAGTATTCTTATGTAAGACCTATTGAACATTTAACTACAGGCATGACAGAATATCTATTACATCCATTCAATGAAAGAACACTATGGTGAAAGTGGCTTGGTTTTACTGTTAAGGAAGATCTTCATTTAAGTCCTTTTCAGCATTTCTGTATATGCCATACTAAACGGCTGTCACTATCTTATGATGAAATTATTCTGTCCTGAACACATCTTGTTGGATTCTATTTAGGAACATCTTCATATAAGACCTCTCTAACATTTAAGTATATGCCATACAGAATGGCTCTCACTTACTTACAGTTAAAGGACACTGTGCTAAACCCGGCTTGCTGGCGGCTGTTTGAAACCTCTTCATATAAGACTTATTAAACATTTCATTACAGGCATGACGGACTAGCTATAACACTCGTTCACTGAAAGAACACTGTGGTGAAGCCAGATTACTTCTGGCGCCTTGGGAATGTCTTCGTATAAGGCTCTTCAAACACTTCATTATGCCTACAGAATGGCTATCACTTCCATATCCAGAAAGAACGTTCTGATGAAACCAGTGGCTCTTTATGAGCATTTCATTTATGTCTTATCAAACGTTTCTCTACAGCCGCAACATGATATCCATAACATTCATTCAAGGAAACCACACTATGTTGAAAAAGCTTGCTTGTAGCTGTTCAGGAACACTCTCACATAAGACATCAAATAGTTCTCTTGAGGCATGACAGAATACGTATAACATTCATTTTCTGAATGAACACTGTGGTGAAAACACCTTGCTTGCAGCTCTTTAGGGGAATCTTCAAATAAGTCCTATCAAACATTTCACTACGGGCATGATGGAATATCTATAACATTCACACATTGAAAGAATGCTGTGGTGAAACCAACTTCCTTGTAGCTTTTAAGGAACATCTTCATGTAAGTCTTTTCTAGCATTTCAGTATGAGCCATAGATAGTATGGCATGCTATCATTTTCATTTGTTTCCAGATATTTTTTAATTTCTTCTTTAATTTCTTCAATGATCCATTGCTTGTTCAGTAGTGTGTTGTTTAGTCTCCACATCTTTGTGCCTTTCTCAGCTTTTTTCTTGTAATTAATTTCTAGCCTTATAGCACTATGATCTGAGAAGATGCTTGTTATTATTTCAATTTTTTTAAATTTGTAGAGGCTTGCCTTGTTTCCCAACATATGGTCTATCCTAGAGAATGTTCCATGTGCACTTGAGAAGAATGTGTATTCAGCTCCTTCAGGGTGGAGTGATCTATATATGTCTATTAAGTCCAATTGTTTTAGTTTTTCATTCAGCTCCACTATTTCCTTGTTGATTTTCTGTCTGGATGATCTGTCCGTTGATGTGAGTGGGGTGTTGAGGTCCCCTACTATTATTGTGTTGTTTTTAACATCTTCCTTCAGGTCTGTTAATAGTTGCTTTATGAATCTTGGTGCTCCTGTGTTGGGTGCATAGATATTTATAAGCGTTATTTCTTCTTGATGAAGTGTCCCTTTGATCATTGTATATTGTCCCTCTGTGTCTCTCTTTACCTGTCTTATTTTGAAATCCACTTGGCCTGATATGAGAATTGCAACACCTGCCTTTTTTTCCTTGCTATTTGCTTGAAGTATTGTCCTCCACCCCTTCACCCTGAGTCTGTGTTTGTCCTTGGGGCTGAGGTGTGTTTCCTGGAGGCAACAAATTGTTGGATCTTGTTCTTTAATCCATTTTGCCACTCTGTGTCTTTTTATTGGAGAGTTCAATCCGTTCACATTGAGAGTGATTATTGATGCATGTGGACTTAATGCTGTCAATCTGTCGCTCATTATCTTGTTTTCCTGTGTTTCTTTTCCTGTGTGCTTTAGAATACTCATTTAATACTGCAATTTCTTATGCTGGGTTTCTTAGATTTTTCCTTATCTATGATTTGTGACTCTGTTCTGTACTTTATTTTAGTGTCTACCTTGAAGTTTGTATTTAGAATCTCGTGTATAATATAGTCTATTCTCTGGTGGTCTCTTACTTACCCGACCAATACTGATTTAGACCCTTTGCTCTTCTCCTCCTAAATAATTATTTTCATTTTTTATTCCAACTCGTCTTATTAATTTGTAGTTAGAGTGCTAAGATCGTCCTTGTTTTGGTAGTTTCCTTATTTTGACCCTAATGCTATAGTTGAATATTTGCTATCCTGTTCTGGTTCTATCCATCAGTCTCCCTAGTCTGTGGCTTGTGTCCCCTTTCTCCTTTTTTTCTTTTTTCAAGTATGAGAGCCTTCTTGAGGATTTCTTCCAATGGAGTGCTTTTAGTTACAAATTCCCTTAACTTTTGTTTGTCTGGAAAAGATTTAATTTCTCCCTCATATCTGAAGGAAAGTCTTGCTGGATAGAGTATTCTTGGCTGAAGGTTTTTATCCTTTAAAGCTTTGAATATATCACTCCATTCTCTCCTAGCTTGTAGGGTTTCTGTAGAGAAATCCGCTGACAGTCTGATAGGGGCTCCTTTATAGGTTATCCTCTTTTTTTTTCTTACTTCCCTGAGTATTCTTTCCTTATCATTCCTATTTGCCAACTTTACTATTATGTGCCATGCGGTGGGTCTTTTTACATTGACAAATCTAGGAGATCTAAAACCCTCCTCTACACACATTTCTCCGTTGATCCCTAGATTTGGGAAATTCTCTTCAATAATTTCATTAAGCACACTTTCTGCTCCATTTTCCTTTTCCATATTCTCAGGAATTCCTATGATCCTTATGTTCTTACTCCTCATTGAATCCATTATCTCTCGGAGATTTTCCTCATTTTTTTTAATTCTTAGTTCTCTTTCTTCCTCTGTCTGTCCTCGATTATGCTGATTTGCTCCTCTAGGTTGTCTACACGGGCATTCAGGGAATCCGTATTCTGTTTTATCTGGCCCATTGTGTTTTTCATCTCAAGTAATTCTGTTTGATTCTTCTTTATGATTTCAATCTCTTTTGTGAAGTAACTCCAGAACTCGGCTTGTTTCTCTTTCTCTCTACCTCATTGAGTTTTTTGATTATAGCTGCTCTGAATTCATCATCACTTAGTTTACTTAATTCCAAGTCCTCAGGACTTAATTCTGTGTTTTTATTGTTTTCCTTCTGGTCTGGGGCTTTTATAAATTGCTGGATGGTAGAGGAGCGGTTTTTTCTCATGGTGGTAGAATTCAATTGCAGTTACAGCCTGTCGCCACTAGATGGAGGTCGAGAGCGGCGTGTTAGCTCTCCGCCTTTGGGGCAAGATGGCTGCACCCACTGGCTTTGTTAGGGGGGAGGGGCTGTCACTCACACGCGCCGGTCTGGGTTCAGATCAGTTCTGTTCTCTGGTCTCCCAAGGCCCTTGATTTATAGGGTCCCCGCGGACGGAAGCTTTCCCCCCATCAGCGGGTCTCCACGGAATCAGTGGCAGGAGTCCTGGATGATCCCCCAGTCATGCGGCCCCTCCCCCGCTCCTTCCCGACCAGCGTGGCAGCATCGCAGACTCTAGGGGAGGGAGCGATGTTCTCTCCTACCGTTCCAGCGCCTCCAAAGGGGTAAAGCTAGGTTTATGATCTCCACCTTCTTGGTATTGTAGGTCTCTAACGAGCTGGCATTATGTTTATTCTCTGAAATTCAGTTCTTCCAATCTTTTGTTGTATTTTGGAGGGGAGAGAATCCCGGGTCAGCTCACCCCACCATTTTGCTCCCCACAGCATAAATTTTTAATGAGTCACAAGACATGTTCATTAATAGACCAAAACATCTTTTAGTTTTTCTGTAATAAGAAGCAAAAAGTAGGTAAACCTATGTTTAATAATTAATGTCTAATATTTTATCTTATTTGGAAATGATCTGCTTACTCAATAAATTTTCATGGGTGTACATAATTTAGAAAAACTCTAATGTTTCAAGTTACCAAGAGATTTTGAAGTTATTTTTAAGTACATTTACCATAACACATAAAAACTTCACCTAAAAACTTTTTATATTTCTTATATCTATTTAGTTCACTTGTTCCTAATAATTATATTTAGATTGCCTACAAAACTTGTGAAACGTTAGACAAAATCCGCTATTATTATAAGTGATTTTTATAGCTAGCAAATTTTGTAACAAGGATAACATGAGCTTATTTCACCAATAAACCCAGGTAGAATAGACATGGAGTCTGTATCATACCCAATGCTGATAACTCAGAAGACATGCCTATCTCAACCAAACCAAGGAATGTAAATAAACTTTCATTTACCAAAAATTATTCTGTATCACATTTACTTGAAAAACACATATGGGTTAGTTTCTGTTATATTTCTGAGAAGAGTAAAGTGCTCAATTCTTATAAGTGCTTCACCTTCAATGCAATTAAATAGAGCTCTTAAATTTGATAATACCATCTAGAGGTAGAAAATATGTAAAATATTTACAACATACATATATAGACACAGACAGATGTAAACAGAAATCTTATAGCCTCCATTTAAATTTTTTTCTTAGATTTCCTAGGCAACTAGCTATACAGAGAGTTAAGTCTCTTCTATGCTGCATGAGGAGTATGTGTCAATGTAATGGGTTAGGTAGAGAATTGTGCAAGATAGTCCACATATAAAGATGCACTATTCATATATGTACATAACAAAGTGCAATGTTCAGTGCTACAATGAGCGAGACAAATGTAGAAGCCATGGTGGAACAAGTTCTGAGAGGAAGGAATTCAGAATTGGTTTCTTTTCAAAATTGTCAACTTAAAATAAAAAATCTGAATGAAAATAAATTTAAAGGTTTCAAATGATGGTCTCACTATTTCAATCATGCTTATTGCTACCTAACTTCAATAAAAAGGACACACCCTGACAATTATTTCACGTTTATTCTTTATAAATAAGTGAACCTACATTGTTGATTTGACTTCCGTATGACTTTCTTTGACAAGGAAGAGAGCTTAAGAGAGATCGTCATCTATGAGCTTAATGTCAAAGAAGTGAGAGAGAAAAAAGCAGACTCTGACAGTTGTCTACTCAGCTTGTCTGATTAAACAGCTAGGTCACGGGGTCCTGTTGATCATCACTAACTGGAGTTGGGGAGACCTGTAGGGGGAGCTCTCACACCTTGTCACATGTCATCAATTACTCCAAACAAGAAGACACAGAAGCTTGAACGTCTGACAGAAAGTACAACTATTTCACTACTGAAGGGAGATTTCTCTCTCTACCTTCCAGTAGCCCAGCCAATAAGAAACGCCGCAGCTCAGCCAACGAGAAGTTGTTGCCACCCTGAACTTCTACTTTCCCCCAATGAACTTCGTTTAGAACAGACCATCCTTACTCTCTTCTTTCATTATAAAAGCTGCATTTGTTGATATGCATCTAGAAGATAGAGTAAATATTAGACATCAAATTGTAATTAAAGTATTGAAACACTATACACTAAAGCTATCCAAATATTTAATAGTTTCACTTCCTATATACATTTATTTTATATATAAGATAAAATATTTTACATATATTTATATGTAATGTGTATATTATCTATATTATCTGTATACAATTACATATATCTTGAAAAAGGAGGATTGTTATATATGCCTGTCAAAACAAATATGTAAGGACAAAATGAAAGTGGTGGCTGTACAAAAAGAGTGGAAACTAAGAAACCCTTAGACGAGGCTTTCAATATCCACAAGGAACCCTCTGTTCTGTGAATGTTACAAAGTAACATAGATCACTCAGGTGCACTGGTTGGCCGGTTGCTAAACCACAGTTGTGTGTGTGGTCTGACCAGTAATCAGTTATCTAAGTATTTTGCTCTGCGTGCTGTGATCAGTCTTTGTTTAAAGGGAGTTGGCAGGAAGAAAATATGAAAGAGGAGTGGGGTATAAGTAGATTATAAAATCAAAATTGATTTTCCAATGATGATTGGGCTGATAAATGTTAGTGTCATTTCTCCTGAGGCTTGTGCGTTAACGGAGGACTCAATAATGTATTCTGTCTGCTTTTCAAAGGTGAGTTAGGGGGTTTATGGAACAACAAAAATAAAACCAAAAAACTTTTATTTGGGAACAAAGAAAAGGCATCAGGATTACCCAGTAATTGGAATTCACAGTGTGATTGCTTTGTTCTCACGGACACTGTTCACAGGGAGTTTCCAGTTCGTGGTTTGGTTTCTCCAACTTGAACATCACCTGGCCTCCCACAGAGACTATTTACTAAAAACAGGGCAGGTTAAAAGCTCAGGGACTGAGTAAAGATTTACATTGTCTCTCACATAACATGAAAAAAAGGCTTGAAAGCAGCTTTGTTTCCTTTGCTAACCAACTTCCGAGAGCTGGGAGCCCTTCCAGTTCAACTCCTTCCTGGACAGGCCAGGGCACTTGTTAGAGTCTACACTATAACAACAACAATTTATAACGAAGTAGAAGAAATTACAAGCACTTGCACCTGTAGTTTGGATCCAAAAAGAAAAGCTTGTTAAAACATCCCTGGGGTTTCTAACTCAGCTTTCCCAGGCATTTTGGAAAGTAATGAGGTCCCACATGGACATAAGGAGAACTTGGCAACAGTGAGATAAAAAAGAAACTTTGAGAACAAGTTTTAGGTTTGCCTCATGCAATTCTCATACACAATGCATGGACCTTTCGCATCTCATTAAACTCGGTGTGTCTGTGTTGACAAGCATATTGGAAGTGGAAGGGCAGCAGTGTGCTCAATTTAAAGTAGTAGAACATCAAAATGAGCTCCCTGGGCAGTTGTGGGCTCATTTAACAACTATGCTCATGTTTCTTGAGGCTCTTCCGTACTTGATGATTGGCGGTTGGAATAACTTCATCATTCCAAGGATGCACTGTTTTCTCCAACATTACCACTTCTTTCAGTATCTTGAAGTCATCCTCCAGATTCATAACAGCTTTATTTTAATATTTTGACCATGTCGCATTTATGCCAAAACTATCACTGAAATAAAAATATACTTGGGTATATTATTGGATGTAGAAATACATATTATTCAACTCTTTTACTTCATAAGAAGGTATTTGATTGTTTAAAGTTTACACACATTTCACTTATTCATAAAGCCCAAGAATGGAGGCTAGACTATTCAAAAACAAAATCCAACAAATGGTATCAATTTGGTAAAACATTCAGTCAAGTCAGTAAAAAATACAAAAATCATAGGATAGGATGAATTGACTTATTTCAGTCAGTACTTCAATTTCAGCACTCATGGAAGGAAAATTATTTATTATCTTGGAGAACTTCTAGGATAAGAAAAGTGCCGTTAGCTGTCTCTCCTTCCTACTGCTCTGATAATGCACCAGCGCAAGATTATATTCATCATCTTCTACGTAGGCTTCTACCTTCCCAGCTACTTAAAGACAGCGTTTGGATTGAAACATGTTTGAGGCCTCCCACAATCTCTGCACCCCCATTTTTTCTTGTGCTAATTTAAAAGAAAGTATTTGGATCCAATAAATGTTTAAGATAATAATAACATAATTATCATTATTATAACATTATATAACAGATGTTAATACTTCAGATAATTAATTATGATTTGGAAAGTCATACAATTTTCTAACATACTGTATGGCGCTTAGTCTTTGTGTATCTTATTAAAGGTTGCAAAATTCATAGCTAATTTTTTTTACCCCTTACCTCCATGCGCTCTTCATTTTCTCCATATTATAACAGCTTTTTATATTTCTTACCTTCTTTTCTTTGTCACATACTGGGCAGATATCTCATTATTGTCTTCTAGTAAACTAAATTTTTATTGGGCTATGTTGATTCTACAATGCATTTCATTTATTTTATTTTTTATTTCAGTGCATGTATTTTACGTTTCCAAGATTCTGGTTTTATTTTGCATTCACTTTTCTCCTTTCATCCTTCCTGATTTGTTTCAAAATTTCCTGTTCTTTTAAAATAGAAGTTATACTTCTATTTCATTAAATTTTCAAGTGTGCATGTGTATGTTGCAAGACTTTTCTTATCCGCAATATAAATTCCACCTGTAACAAGTTCCTATTTCTATGGTAGTTTGGGGTTATTTTTTTTTAACATTAGACTTAACTATTTGGATCTCTCTCTCTCTGTGTCACACAAATAAACAGACAAACTCATTTACACATTATATTCTGTCTCACACCATCTGTCTCACACCATCTGTGCTTACCCTTTCTGTCTAGCAGCTTATAACTTCCTCTCAGCAGACGTCTGGGCTTCAAACTCAAAACTGGTTCCCATGATTCATGACTTGAGTTTTGTTCCCCATTCAGATATTGTGGACATAGCAGGTCCACAGCCGGAAGACAGTTTGTCTTATTTCCTTTGCAGTAATACTGAGCCTTTCTCCTCAAATTCCTGACCTCAAAACTTCCCATTAAAAGCTTAACCACAGATATCAGTTTGATTAATATGTATTAGCCCTTTGAATAAGGCAAAAGCCCACCACGTCCTCCAATGTCACATAAAAGGTCTTGCTCCAGTTCATCTTTATCTCTGGGAAGTTGCTGCCCTCTGCCCCAGTGACAGAGCCTGTAGTTCAGATCCACCCATTCTGCAACATTTCACCTGTTTCAGATCTGCAGATATATTTAACTAGAGTTTGTCACAGAAAACTTTTCTCCTAACATGTAAATACACATGTATTTGATATGCATACTATTAGTCTTTGGTGTGTGTCTGGAGCAGAAATTGTTTAAGATTCTTCCACAAGTTGGTCCAGATTTATGCACTTTTTTTGTCGCATCTACAGTAATATGTCCTCCATCATTTTTTTGCTTGTTTTGGATCCCACAACCATGATGCTAAGTTTGTCATCATCCTGGTGAGAATAAAGTAATATTTTATTGCTGTCTATGGATTAGGTATGGAAGTGATCATCTCCTCCCGTATTTGTTAGCCATTAGACTTCCCATTGCTGTGAATGTTCAAATCAACTGCTGATTTCCGGTCTACTTTAGTGCAAATGTTATTGAGTGCTTGCCATATTTAGGTTATTTCTGGAACGCAGTGAGTGGATCATTTGCTTAACAGAAGCAGATCTGTATTTGCAAGTATATCGAGAGTGGGATGACAACAGTGTACTCATTAATATGGTGTAGTAGAACCACAAGGTGAAGTCTCCTTAGTGGTTTTGTGCTGATTTTTGAAACTTTTAAAATTAAAATTATTTTAATTCTTATTATAAAATATATTGTACACACAAGAGAATAATCTCATTAATATTAGCACATTTAAAATAAAATGTAATAACCAGTGATCATCACATATATAGGAAATATACATCAGCAATCCATTCAAACCCCTGGTGGCCTCTTCCTACATTTCCCAGAGAGCTACATTTTTAAATTTGTTTCAGTCAATCCTTTGGTTTCTTTATAACCTTATCATAAGTGTTTGTATCTTCAAATATGTGTGTGTCTCTTTTGAGCTTTATATTCAAAGAATCACACTGAAAGTGTTCTTTTGTCTTTTCTTTTCTTGCCTTTTGTCCTGGGATATGCTGATGTGCTGATGTTTATAAATCACTTAAAAGGATAATAACTTCTGTATAGTTTTACGTTGTTTAAACACAATCTACTCAGGTCTTTTTCCTCTAATTTTCTGCAATTACAAATAAGAGTTCAATGAGTGTATCTGGACAAGTCTCCTTGTGAAAGTAGAAATTGTTTTACAGTGAACACTTAAGACAAAAATAAATGATTGTAGAACCTTTACCAGGTAATTCCTGATTATTTTTCACAGATTTATACTTCTACCCCCAATGCATCCGAGTTCACTGTGCTTCACATCATTGTCCAAACTTGGTCTGTTCACTCAATGAAGTATTTGACAAAAAATAGCAAGTGTGGAATACTACCTAATGCTTTCATTTTCATTTCTATAATTATTAATTATACTCAGTGGTATTTGATATGTTTATTGGTCATCCACAATTTCTGTTACACTATTGTTCATTCCTTTTGCACACTTTTTTTCTAGTGGGTTGTTTGCCTTTGTTTTGATGGTTCCTAAAGATTTCATATATATTTGCTTGCTGATTCAGTCACTCATCTACCTGTCTAGGTGACCTTTCCCTTTGAATGGCTCTTAAACATCTCCGACATCATAAGTCCAAACCTGTATCCTGATCCCCCATCCCATACTGCCCCAGCACCTCCTTCCTCAGTACTTTGAATGGCAGTGACGTTTTTCAGCGCCTCAAGCCCAAAGCTTTGAGGTCACCCATGAGGATTCTCACTGCACACGCTCTGTGTCCCGTCCACCAGGTTTTCTGTTGGTTCTACCTCCAAACACACCGAGAATCTGGTGACTTCTCAGCACCTCCACAGCTACCACTCTGCTCTGAGCTGCCCATAACTTTCACTCAAATTTCTGAAATGTTTGCCTAATCTCCCTTCTTCAGTCCATGTCCCTCAGCAACCTACCCTCAACAGAGTAGCCCGAGTCCTATGTGAGAGTCATATCATGGCACTCCCCTGCTCAAAGCCCTGCAACAGCTTCCCAGCAACCTTGGAGCCAAAGCCATGGTCCCCATGCAGGCCTCCAGGACCCTACCAGTGTAGTTCCTACTTACCCTCTGACCTCATCTCTCACTGCTCTCACCTTCTCCTCTTCCTTCCAACCAAACAGGCATCTGTGTGATTCTAGAACACACTGTCCACAGTCATGCCTGAGGGCTGGTGCACTTGGAGGTTTCTCTTACTAGACTGCTCTTTCTCCAAGAATCTATGGGGTGAATTCCCTCATTTCTTTCCAGTCTGTGCTCCAAAGTTAGCTACTCAGTAGGGCTTAGCATGAGCTCCCCACTATCACCACTGTCACTCTTGATTGGCCTCACTTTTGTCCCACTTTTCCTTTCACTGTAGCACTGATGATCTTCTAACATACAATAGAATTTACCTATTTATTATGTTTACGTTTAGTATCTGCCTTTCCCACACACACATGCACTCAACCTAAAATATAATGCACCCATAAGCATTTTTGTCTTTGTTCTTCACTGATGCATCCAAAGTGCTGAGGACGTTGCTTGCCATATTGTACTTGCATTCAACTGGGTAGATACTAGTTGAGGGATAAACGAAAGTCATGTATATAGAGCAGCACACACAAGTGTATATGGTGATGAGTATAGGAAACTCAGGATCCAACTACTTAGGAATAAATTCTGACAACATTGACAGGCTCTCCCATTTGCTGTATTTTTGGGAAAATAACTGAAGCTTTTAGTTTCCTTATTGCAAAATTGAGGATAAAATATATCAGTGTTGCCACAGAATAGTCAGATGAGACCATAATTATTTTGTTTTGTAAGGCATTCTTTTGAGAAAGGTTAGAATTTTCTCTTTACCTTTCATGGTCTTAAACTTTACAAATATGCCCATGTGTAGATTTTTTTTTACTATATTATGTTTGGCATTGCATATCAATTTTGAGGGGGAAATATAATCTTGCTTCAAATGGGAAAAAAATTTCATTATTTTCTTCAAATATCTCCTCCTGTGTATTTACTTATTTACTTTATTTTGGTGATGCTTATTATGTTAAAGCAATTTGTTTATCTGGATGTTGTCTGAGAGTGTTACACTATATGACAATTCAGCAGAATAATCAGTAACTGGTTATGTCTGTTCTGTTAATTAGCACTTTTGTTAGTTATATATTCTTTAACAATTAATTTTTGTATCTAGCATTTTCATCCAGTTTTCCTTATACTTTTTTTCCCTTTGTGTTTCTTATAAAATCTTCATCCTTAACTTCCAGAACCTGTTTACTGTTTGTTTTAAATTTTACTTTATGGTAAATTAATCATTTTTTATATGGCACAAGACTTTTGTTTTACTTTATTTTTAGTTTGTTTTTCTCGGATATCTCTTAATTCCCCAGATATATTGCCTAACATTCCTGTAAATGTATTTCTGTGACTAAATATTAAATGCAGGCCACAATTTATGTCCCTTCTACAATATGTCTTCAGTCATATCCTACAAGTTTGAAAAGTATCTCCTTCTTTTTCATACATCTTGATATATTTCTTTTTACATCTTCCTAAACCTATAGCAATTTAGAAGACTTGTTCTCAATTTCTAAATGCATAATTCTTTCTTATTTTTTCCTTATAAATATTTAATCTATTTTAACTTATTTATGGGTTGTAATCAATAGTCACTTAATAAATTGTGTATTTGTGTAGCTGAGTTATTCAAAATCTTTACATCTTTTGTTGTTGTTTTTTTTTTTTTTTGCTCTATGAAGAAATTCACTTTAACACTTACAACTTTAAGACTTTGCATACGTTACAACAGTGCATTAGGGATACAAGCTGTAAAACACTTTCCATTCCTTTGGATTTTGCATATGATGGGTTTGCATCAGTCACTGCAGGTAGATTGAGCAAGCTTTGTTTTTGTGTTTGTTTTTTTAAACATGCATTCAACTAGATATGATTCTGAATAGATTAATACTCCCTTTTTATCATTATAGTTAGCTAAAAAATTGCCAGGCAGCCCACAAAACAGGATTTTCTGTAAGAACAACCCAGAGTCAGCTGGAGAATCATGGCGCTGGGACCTGCTGGGTGGGCCGCAGGAGTGCTAGCTAAGTGTCAGAGCATTAGGAAGAAAGTCCGGGCTGGAGGCGCCAGGCCTGCAGCACCAGCTGTGGAACCTCCATTATGTGAACGCACAGCTCCATCCTCAAACATTTGCAGGGTGATCACCACGGAGGGGGCACGTAGATGTAGGTGGGTGTTCCGGGGGCCCGATATGAGGGCACCTTGACTCAGTGAGGGGCGACAGGAGTTGGGGAGTTGGCAGTCAGCAGGGTACCTGCTGACATCGCCATAGTGGTCCCAGCCACCATGCCCATGGTGACCCCGTTGCCTGTAGGTGGAGGGATAGGTGCAGGGTACACAGTCGCCGGCATGCCATTGGGTTGCACCACCGTGGTGTGGTGGACGACGTGAGGACGTGCTGCGTACAGGGATTGTGTGCAGTATGTGCCTTGCTGTGCATATGGGCTCTGCTGGGGGTAGGCACTTCGCACGGGGTACACGGCGGTCTGGTAGGGGTTGGGGGAGGAGGAGTATGGTGGCACTGCCCCACTGGTGGGGGAACAGGACACTTTGTAAGGTGTGCCAGGAGTGTAACCTGTTTGGAAGGTGGGGTTCGCTCCAGGGTACATGTTGGGGGAGTAGGTGGGAGCCGCTGCTGCGTAGCCCATGGGGAAACCAGCTGGATAACCAATTCATTTGGC
The DNA here is from genome assembly GCF_041296235.1 of Equus asinus. Lineage (NCBI taxonomy): Eukaryota > Metazoa > Chordata > Mammalia > Perissodactyla > Equidae > Equus > Equus asinus. The sequence goes on along the minus strand of NC_091818.1, from coordinate 12,216,669 downwards.
ATTTGCATAGGGAACCACAGAAGAACCAGGGCTATAAACAGGATTCATGATTTCAAGAACATGACATCCACAACCACGGCTAAGACAGAGGTCCAGATCAGCGCTGTCCAACAGCACTTTCTGCAGCGATGAAGCTCATCTCCATGTGGGCTGTTCGATAAGCAACCATCAGCTAAAAGTAACAATCGCTCCCCGCGCCGCCGCGGGCGGCCTGGGCCTCGCTGACCAGCGTGCCGGCCGGGGGAGCGCCACCAGGCCTGCTCCGATGCGAGGGCCGAGCCGCGAGGGCCAGTCTCCGCCGCCACCGCGGGCCTCTCCCCTGCTCCGCGCCCGGCCCGCCTCTCCGCAGCCCGCCCTACCCGCCCACGCTGCTACATCTTTCGTTTTTATATGTTCTTTGATATTTTTGTTTTTCTCCCAACATTGGAGTATGAAAATTATTTTATAAATGAATAAGTTGAAAGACTTATATACAGTCAATGCTCATATTTCTATCTTCATTTAACTGTTTTTATTTGTTTTATCACATATCTATATATTTATGAATGCCTTTCTCCATTTAGTCCATTTTATTTATTTATTTTATTTGTTTCAAAGTGAATTTCAGACACTGGTGCACTTTAGCCCCTGAACATCTGAGGATAGATATATAATATTAACTAACTAGAGTTGTTTGCTTATTTTTAAATTTCATATCTATATTTTCAATTAAAAAAATTGGTATGTAAAACTACATATGCTATATTTTTACTTAAATACAGTCAGATACACAAATTTAAGTGTACCACTCAATGAATTCTGGCAAATGCATACACCCACTTAGTGTGTTGAATTTATCCTGCAGAAAATTTCTACCTCCTACGCCCATTCCCGTTAATCCTTGCCCCAAACCCCAGAAGCTTCAACATTGTTCTGACTTTTTACCACCTTGGATTAGTTTGTTTTCTGGACGTTTATACTAGTGGAGTTCTATGGCATCCAGTTTTGAGTAAGAATTCTGTCATTCTACATGTTTTTGAGATTCACCCATGTTGTTGTATGTATAAATACTTGATTTGTTGTTGTTGTTTAATTTAAACTCTTTTCTTTTGAGAGATAATCTTAGAGTCATATGCTATTGTAAGATATAATGCAGAGAGATACTAAGTAACTTTTACCCATCTTTCCTCAAGGATGACATCTTACAAAACTAAAGTACAATAATTATAACCAGCACAGAGACATTGATAAAATTTCTCAATATTTCTCAGATTTTCCTAGTTTTACTTTTCTCAAAAGTATGTGTGTGGGTGTGTGCGTTTAGTTCTATGTAAGTTTATTATGAATGTAGGTTAGAGTGTCCTCCACTGTGGTCAAGATACAGATCAGGTTCATTACCATGAGAGTCCATCAGCTTGCCATTTACTGCCACACCAACACACCCTCCCCTAATTCGTGGAAATCATTAATTTATTCTCAACTCTATAATTCCATCATGAATTACATGAATTTATGTATATTACATAAATATTATATGAGAGGAGTTTTATACACTATATAATTTTTCAGGATTGGCTTTTTTTCACTCAGCATAATTGTCTGGAGATTCATTCAAGTCATTGAATGTAACAATTCCAAAAACTTAGACCATTTTTAATTTGTTTTTATGTTGGAAATGGAAACATCTTGTATATTTTTTAACACTAGAAAAGAGGGGACTGGTGAAAGAGAATGTTGACTAATATAAAGTTATTACCATGCAAGCTTTAGTTGAAATTATTCTGCTTAATATAATAAATTTATAGAATAAATTTAAAAATCTCAAACTACGCTTCAACATACTAAACTTTTGAGATGGAATGAAAATAGTTAACAAGAGAAATTTTATAGGAGCTAATGTCTGCATTAAAAAAACCTTAAATAAACAACCTAACCTTGAAGTTTCCAAAGAACTAGTAAAAGAATAGATTAAGTCCTAAGTTTGTAGTAGAAATAAATAAAACTGAGACTAAAAACAATAAAAGAGATGAATTAACCTGAGAAATGCTTTGTTTTAAGGTAAACAAAATTGGCGAAAATTTGGCTGGACTAATCAAGAAAAAAAAGAAAGAGGGGTCAAAAAATACAATCAAAAATGAAAGATTACACATTACAAATGATACCACAGAAATAAAAAGGCCCATTACATATTATTATGAACAACTATATGCTAACAATTTAGATGATCTGGAAGAAATGGATGAATTTCTAGAAATGTAAAATCTACCAAGACTGTCATGAAGAAACAGAAATGATACCTACATATACAATGTAATATTATTCAGCCATAAAAAAAGAGTGAAATCTTGCCATTTGTGACCATGTTGTTGGACCCTGAGAACATTATGCTAAATACAATAAGTCAGACAGAGAAAGACAAATACTGTAGGATCTCTCTTATATGTGGAATATATCTATACAAACACACACTATTTATACACACTATGTACTATACACCATGTATATACTCTATAAGATGTATGCTAGATATGTATGCTATATACTATAGATAGATCGATCGATCGATAGATAGATAGATACAAGCTCATGGATACAGAGACCAGACTGGTGGTTGCCAGGGGTGGGAGGAAGGAGATGGGAGAAATAGTTAAATTGCTGTTTGTTTTTGTCTAGTTTAAATGAATTGAACAAAAAAGTAGAAATAAAAAGAAGTAGAAAATCCAAACAGACTAATATCAAGGAAGAAGATTGAATTAGTAATCAAAAATCCTCCAACAAATGAAAGTCCAGGATCAGATGGCTTCACTTGTGAATCTGACTAAACAATTAAAGAAGAATTAAAACCAATCCTTCTCAAACTGTTTCAAAAAATGGAAGAGAAAGGAACACTTCCGAACTCATTTTATAAGACCAGAATTATCCTGATAGCAAAGCCCGATTAGGACACTAGAAGAAAAGAAAATTACAGGCTAATATTGCTGATAAACATAGATGCAAAAAGTCTCAAACAAAAATTAGCAAACTGAATTCAACAGCGTATTAAGAGGATCATATACCATAATCGAGTAGGACATATCCCTGCGATGCAAGGATGTTTCCATATGTGTAAATCAATAAATGTGACATTAACAAAATGAAGAATAAAAATAATACAATCATTCCCATAGATACAGAGAAAGTATGTGAAAAACACTTAACATCATTTCAGGATCAAACATGATAACTATACTTCCCACTGCTGTATGATATATATGAATGTTAAGAGAGTAAATTCTGAGTTATCACTACGAGAAAAAAATATTATTTTATTTCCATGTATTTTTATTGTATCTGTATGAGATAATGAACATTAGCTAAATTTATTGTGGTAATCACTTCTCAATATATGTGAGTCAAACATTTATGCTGTACACCTGAAACTCATACAGTGATGTATGTTAATTATATCTCAATAAAACTGAAAAAAGACCTCTCAAACTAGATATAGAAAGAATGCAATTCAACATAATAGAGACTATGCATGACAAGCCCACAGCTAACATCATACTCAACAGACAAAGGGGAACACTTTCTCTCTGAGATTAAGAACAAGACAAGGGTGCCACTCTTGCCACTTCTAATTAACATAGTACTAAAATCCTAGCCAAAGAAATTAGGAAAGAAAAATAAATAAAAGGCATCAGAATGAGAAAGGATGAAGTAAAATTTTCTCTGTTTGTAGTTGACATGATCTTACATATAGTAACCCTAAAGACTCCACAGAAAACTGTTAAAACCAATAAATGAATTCAATAAGGTTGCAGGATATAAAATTAATATGCAAAAATAAGTTACATTTCTATACACGAACAATATACTACCTGAAAAAGAAATTAAGATCTCATTTACAATAGCATCAAAAAGAATAAAATATTTAGGAATAAATTTACTAAAGGAGGTGAAAATCTGTACACTGAAAACTATGAAATATTGGTAAAAGAAACTAAAGAAGACTCAAATAAGCTGAAAGGTATCTTGTGCTCAAGCATGGAAAGAATCGATGCTGTTATAATGTCTGTTATACCCTAAATGGTCTACAGATTCCAAGCAATGCTTATCAACATCCAATGGCATTTTTCCAAGAAATAGAAAAAAATCTTAAAACTTGCATGGAACCCATAAGACCCCAAATAGCTACAGCAAACTTGATCAAGAACAAAGCTGATTTCAAGCTGTGTCACAAAGATATAGTAATCAAAACCATATGGTAATGGCATAAAAAAGACATAGGCAACTAAAAAAGAAAAAAGAGAACAGAAAGAAACCTGACTGACCTTTTTACAAAGGCACTAAGAAGGGGCTGGCCCCATGGCCAAGTCATTAAGCTTTGGTGGCTCAGGGTTGTGCCAGCTCAGATCCTGGGTGCAGACCTAGCACCACTCATCAGGCCATGCTGAGGTGGCATCCCACATAGCACAACCAGGGGACCTACAACTAGAGTATACAACTATGTACTGGGGGATTTGGGGAGAAAAAAAGAAGATTGGCAACAGATGTCAGCTCAGGTGCCAATCTTTGAAAAACAAAAGGCACTAAGAATACACAGTGGGGAAGGGATTGCCACTTCAATAAATGATGTTGAGAAAACACAATATCTGCATGTAAAAGAATGAAATTAGACTCCATATTATACCATGTACAAAAATCAACTCAAAATGGATTAAAGACTTACAAGTAAGACTTGAAGCTAACAACTCTTAGATGAAAACAGAGAAAAACTCCTTGACATTGTTCTTGGCCATGACCTTGTGGTTTTGACACAAAAAGTATAGGCAAAAACAGAAAAATATAAACAAATGGAACTACATCAAAGTGAAAAGTTTCTGCATGGCAAAAGAAACAATCAACAAATAAAAAGGTAATCTATTGAATGGGAGAAAATATTTGTGAATCATATATACCATAAGAGATTACTATCCAAAATATATAAGAAGCTCATACAACTCAAAAGTTAAGTAAATGAATAAATAACCTGATTAAAAAACACTCAAAAGACATAAATAGAAATTTTTCCAAGGAAGACACACAAAAGGTGAACAGACATGTGAAAAGATGCTAAATTTCACCAATCATAGGGAAAATGAAAGTCCAAACCACAATTAGACATCACCTCAAATCTGTTAAGATGGCTACTATCAAAAAGTCAAAATACATCATATTGATGAAGATCTAGACAAAAGTGACCACTGGAACACTGTTGCTGGGAATGTAATTGATCAGCCGTTATGGGAAACACTATGAAGTTTCCTTAAAAAATTAAAAATGCAACTACTAGGGGGCAGCTCAGTGGTGCCGCAGTTAAGTTCACATGTTCTGCTTCAGCAGCCTGGGGTTTGCCAGATAGGATCCCAGTTGCGGACCTATACATTGCTTGTCAAGCCGTGCTGTGGCAGGCGTCCCACATATAAAGTAGAGGAAGATGGGTATGGATGTTAGCTCAGGGCCAGTCTTCCTCAGCAAAAAGAGGAAGATCGGCAGTAGTTAGCTCAGGGGTAATCTTCCTCAAAAGAAAAAAAATCATTAAAACTCAAAAAAGTAGCACAAATCTCCCTGGCAATGGTAAATGTATAGCCATAGTTAAATCTGCAATATGGTAATAGTGGTGTATAACTCACAACTCTAGTTTACAAGGTAAAAAAGTCAACATGGCAAAAATAACCAAAAATTCAATAATCTGTCATTAGTTACACAATACTAAAAAAATTTCAATTGTAGCAGCAAAAATCTAAAATTTGAGGAGGAGAAGAAACCAAAATATAAACAATGTAAAACATATTGATGTTAAATTGTTAACAGTTCAAAATAGGATGTTATAAGTTTAAGGTATTTTATGTAAGCCTCATGGTAATCACAAAGAAAAATCTCACAGTAATTCTTCAAAAGAACATGATAAAAAGTCAAAGCATACAGTTACCAAAAACATGAAAACACAAAAAAAAGGACAGCAGGAAAAGGAAGAGAAACAAGGAACAATGGATATATAAAACAGCCAGAAAACAATTAATAAAATAGCAATAGTAAGTCCTACCTATATATAATTACTTAAAATTTAATCAAATTAAACTCTTCAATCAAAAGATAAAGAATGGGTGAATGGATAAAAACGAGACCCAGTGATATGCTGCCTACAAAACACTCATTATAATTCTAAGGACACACATAGGCTGAGAGTGAAGGGATGAGAAAAGACATTTCCACAAAAGTTAAACAAAAAAAGAAGTGGTAGCTATACTTATCACAGACAAAGTAGACTTTAAACTAAACATGATAAAAAGAGAGAAGATTATTACATAATGATAAAGGGATCAACACATCAAGAAGATATAACAATTGTAAATATTTATGCACCCAAGATCTGAGTAGCTAAATATATAAAACAAAAACTAACAGACCTAAAAAGAGAAAGAAACAGCAATACAATAATTATTGGGGACTCTAATACCACATTCTCAACAACAGATGGATTATTCAGACAGAATCAATAAGAAAACAGTAAATTTGAGCAACACTATAGATCAAATGGACCTAACAAACATATAATGAACATTCTGTCCAGCAACAGGAAAATACAAATTTTCTCAAGCTCATGTGAAATATTTTTCAACATATCGTATGTTAGGCCACAAAATAAGTCATAGTAAATTTAGGAAGATTACAATCATCCAACTATCTTCTCTGACCACAGTGGCAAGAAACCAGCAATCAAAACAAGAGGAAAACAGGAAAATCCAAAATCACATGGAAGTTAGATAACATTATCCTGAAGAACCAATGGATCAAAAGACAAATCAAAGAGGAAATAAAAAAGTTTCTTGAGACAAATGAAAATGGAAACACAACATACCAGAATTTATGGGAAGCAGCAAAAAGAGTTCTAAGAGGGAACTTCAAAGCAATGAGCACCTACATTAAGAAGCAAGAAAGATTCCAAATAAATGACCTAATTCTACATCTTTAGGAACAAGAAAAAGAACAAATTGAGCCCAAAGTTAGCAGAAAAAAAAGAAAATCATAAAGATTAGAGCAGAAATAAATTAAAGAGAACAGAAAAACAATAGAAAAGATTAACCAAATTGAGTTGATTCTTTAAAAAGATAAACAAACTCTTAGCTAGATTAACCAAGGAGAAAAGAGAAAGAACCCAAATCAAGAAAATTATAAATTAAAAAGGAGTTAACCTAGATTCACCAAGAAAGAAAAAGGCTCAGATAACGAAAATCAGAATTAAAAGAGAAGACGTTACAACTGATACCACAGACATTCAAAGGATCAAAACAGGCTACTATGAATATCTATATGTGAACAAACTGGACAACCTAGAAGAAATAAAAAAAATTCTTAGAAACATACAGCTTACCAAGAACGAATCAGGAAGAAGTAAAAAATCTGAATAAACCAATTACTAGTGAGGACATTGAACCAGTACTCAAAAATCTCCCAGCAAAGAAAAGCCCAGGATCAGATAGTTTCACTGGTGAATTGTACCAAACTTTAAAAAAATCCTTCTCAAATTCTTCCCCAAAACTGAAGAGAAGTAAACACTCTCAAACTCATTTTACAAGGTCAACATTAACCTGATACCAAAACCAGAAATAGATATTACTAGAAAAGAAAATTACAAGCCACTATCCCTGATGAATATTGATGCATGAATTATCAATAAAATACTAGTAAATTGAATCCAGCAGCACATTAAAAAGATCACTCACCGTGTTAAAGCTGGGTTTACCGCTGGGATACAAGAGCGTTTCAACATATGCAAAGGAATCAATGTGGTGCCTCACATTAATAGAATGAAAGAAAAGAATCCTGTAATCATCTCAATAGACAGAAAAAGCATTTGACAAAATTTAGCATCCATTCATAATAAAAACTCAACAATTTATTCATGGAACATATCTCAACATATTAAAGGTCATATATGACAAGTCCACAGCTAACATCATACTCAATAGCAAAAGGGTGAAAGATTTTTCTCTAAGATTAGAGACAGGACCAGAGTGCTCACTCTCACCACTCCTATTCAACAGAGTACTGGAAATCCTAGCTAGAGCAATCAGGCAAGAAGAAGACACAAAAATTATTAGAATTGGAAAGAACGAAATAAAATTGTTCCTATTTGCAGATGACATGATTTTATATAGAGAATATTTTAAAGATCCAACCAAAAATCTGTTAAATCTAATCAATAAATTGAGTAAAGTTATAGGATACAAAGTTAATATACAAAAATCAGTAGCATTTCTTACGCTAACAGTAAAATTTCTGAAAAAGAAATAAAGACATTGATCCAATTCACAACAGCATCGAAAACAATAAAATACTCAAGAACAAATTTAACTAAGAAGGTGAAAGATCTCTGCTGAAAACTACAAAACATTGATGAAGGAAATCAAAGAAAGCAAGTGGAAAGGTATTTTGTGTTCATGAATCGAAAGAATTAATATTGTTAAAATGTCAATATTATCAGAAGTTATCTATAGATTCATTGGAATCACTATCAAGTTTCTAATGGCGATTTTTACAGAAATAGAAATAATACTCCTAAAGTTTATATGGAATGACCAAAGACCCCAAATAGCCAAAGAAATTCTGAGAAAGAAGACCAAAGCTGGGAGAATCTCAGTTCCAGATTTCAAGATATAGTAGAAAGCTATAGTCACCAAAATATTATAATACTGGCATAAAAACAGACGAATAGAAGAGCATTGAGAGCCCAGAAATACACCCAAGCTTGTGTGGTCAACTAATATCTGACAAGGGAGCTAAGAATGCTCCATGGTGAAAAAGTCTCTTCAATCAATGGTGCTGGGATGATTGCATATTCACATTTAAAAGAATGGAACTGAGCTCATATCTTACACCACTTGCAAAAATTAACTTGAAATGGATTAGACTTAAATGTAGGACCTGAAACAATGAAATTCCTAGAAGAAAACTTAGGAATAAAGCTCCTTGACACGGATCTTGCAATAAACTTTTGTATATGGATTTTTTTTGACACATAAAGCACAGGAACAAAATAAAAAATAAACAAGTGGGACTACATCAAACAAAAAAGCTTTTGCATGGCAAAAGAAACCATCAACCAAGTGAAAAGATGAGACTTGGAATTGGAAAGGATATTTGCAAACCATGTGTCTGATAAAGCATTAATATCCAAAACGTAAAAACTCATACAACTCAGTGGCAACAAACAATGAAATTAAAAAGTGGGCAATGGATCTGAGTAAACATTTGTCCCAAGAAGATATATGAAAGGCCAACGTACATAAAAATATGCTGAACCTCACTTGTTATTAGGAAGATGCAAATGAAAATCACAATGAGATATTATCTCATGCCTGTTAGAATGACCATGGTCAAAAAGACAACAGTTAAGAGATATTGACCCGGAAGTGGAGAAATAGGAGTGCCTGTGCCCTCTTGGTGAGATTGTAAATTGGTGCAGCCACTGTGAAAAACAGTATGGAGGATTCTCAAAAAATTAAAAATAGAACTACATCATAATTCAGCAATTTCACTTTTGATAATATATCCAGAAGAATAAAAGCATAAACCCAAAGTTAAAATAATACTCCAAAGTAACCCCATTGTTAGCCTCCAATATGGTTCTTTTTGCTTATCATCACCTAGAACATCAATACAGATTACAAGATATCCTGCTAAACTGTGTGCCGCTTAGTTTCATGTTTGGAGATTTCTGATAAATGTTATGGCAATAAAATATTCTTTTATATTTTGATTTTAATACTCAACTTCAAGTTCGTGTTCTTCGTTTAGGTTCATTAATGCTGCTCTGTTTGTGATTATCAATTTTATAGAACATTCCATTGCACGTTTTGGACTATTCCTTGTATTAAACTAAAAAGTCGAATCTGGTACACAAGGTATCAAGTCTTGAGGCAAATTATTCCCCAAAATAGTTCTCTCCAATTTACACAAACTCCAGCAGTGTTAGAATTTTAATTGCTGCTGAAGTAATGTGTGGGCATACTTGAATCCCTCCTTGTTTGTTCACATTTGCATCACCTTGACCTCTAGTAAGCTTGACATGCTTTTAGAATTTGATCTTCCTCTTCTGTGAATTGCATGTTCACATCCATTTCTCTTTTCCTATTTATTTAGTTATTCATCTTTTCCTATTGAATTTTTTGGAGTTTTAAAAGGCTTGTTCTTTATACCAACCCTTTTTCCATCACATATGTTGTATATATTTTCTTCCGTTATGTCTTTTGTGTTTTGACTTTGAATATGTTGTCTTAGTTGTTATTGCTGCTGATTGCAATGATTATGTTAATATGCACTTAAATATTGAGGGAAAACCTCCTCATCTTCAGCTCTCTGCCAGCACCATGAAGCCCATCATAAACATCACTCAGCCTACCTGGGACAGACACCATGACCTGAAAAAGAGATGGTGGTGGGGAGGGGGTGAGACAGGAAATGGAGTCCAATTGTGTTACTAAGCCCCGACTTCTGAACCAGTCTTCTCTGTAGGGATTTTAATTCAACTTGGTAGTTTGGGCTCATTCATGCCCCTCTTCTCACTGGTCACACTCTGGCATACTGCCTTATGAGGTTCACTCAGGGGTGGAATTTCCTTCTTTAGGTTTAGAATGACAGTTCTTCCATCCTGGGAAAAAATGAAGACTATTAAAGGAAAATGCCACAGATGAAATTATTTTTGTGGCAAAAAGAGGGGCGATCATGCATGCACGTGTGAATACCTGCTAATGTACTCCATTCACGTGTGGAGATTCTGCCCAAATCTGAGCCCTTTGGTTGAACTAAATGCTGTGGACTGGATATCTGTATCCCCTCAAATGAATATGTTGAAATCTTAGCTGCCAATATAATGCTATTGGGAGACACTAGGCACTTTTGTAGATGATTATGTCATAAGGAGGCAACTCTTAAAAGGGATTAATGTTGTTGTAAATGAGATGCCAGAAAGCTCCCTTACCCCTTCCGCCATGTGAGGACACAAGACTATGGTCATCGATGAACCCTCACCAGACATCAGATCTGCAAGACCTGATCTTGTAGTTTTAGCACCCAAAACCGTGAGAAGTAAATTTTTGTTATTTAAGCCACCCAGTCTGCGAATTCTTGTTATAGCAGCTGAATGGACTTACACCAAGGAAAGCATCCTTTGACAGGTTGGAAAAGATCACAGCCCCCAGTACAAGGTAGACGTGCAGACAGGGAAACTGTGGAATGCAGAAATTCTGCAATGTCAACAATTTGCTGCTTTGGGGCCTACTGTAGAAACAGTTCAGAGCTGGGAATGTCTGGGTCATAAGGAGAAGGTCTCTCTGATCGCTCACCAGGGGAAGCTGGTGATAACGGCCCCAAATATGCCGGGACACTAGACAAGTTCTTTCCTATGCTAAGGAAGGAGAACTCACCACAAACCTGGAAACTATTCAGTGTATACTCCAGCACAGCTCCAAATGCAAATCTTGTCTATGGTCTTGTTTCACTCTTCCTCAAAGCTTCTCTGAAGAACCAAAGATTCCCTCAAGTTTTGAGGGGAGGGTGAATGCAGGGTGGTAAGCATCTTATATAAGCTTCTCTCCCATAATCAACTTAAAAACTAGTCTCAGAAACACACCCAAACAGAGACAGTGGAGAAGGCAGACCCTAACCCCCCACACAGGCTCTCTGACCTCACGTAGCAGCTTAACATCTGGTTGTCCTGGCCTCTCTCACATCACAGGACAAAGATAGTATGATAACAAGCAGGAGACACTGCTTCAAAGTCCATTCTGCAGACTGCAACTCTGTCTTCCTTATAATCTGGCTATGAAATCAACTAAGGCATAATGGGAAGTGGGGGAGAAAGGTGATACATAGGTGGGGGGATTTTCCTGTTGTTGGATCTTTGCAAGCCAGTTGTCCCAGTCTGGTTCAAACTCGCTATAAGCACAGTATTCAGTCAGCAACCATAGCCACCTGCACAATCTTCTGGGCCACCCCTTGCCAGACCCCTTCCCTCCCATCCCACAGGGACTTAGTGGAGGGCTCTCCCTTTTCCATACAAACGTGGCCCTCCTGGCTCAAGAAGTAATTGACTGTGCCCCTCTTCCATGAAAGAATGAATTGTACACAGCAACTGCTCACCCTTCTCTTGAAGGGTGTAAAAACACCACAGAGGACAAGTGAAGGAAACAGAGGAAGGTGTGAACTGTATGTGACTCCTTATGACAGGCCTGCTTCCCCTTGGCTGGCGAACTCTCCATTTAAAAATGATGTGGTATTAAACATGGCAAATCACAGAGAATCAATGTGAAAACTAATGCCAACAGTTAAAACATCCAATGGCGTAGCAGGATGTCAAACTAACATGCAAAAGTCAGTAGCTTTCATGTAGCAAACAGTAGCCACAGCATATAATAGATGAGTAGACTTGATTTACAATAGAAATAAGGAAAGATAACAAAAAAAGGTTACCAAGAAATGACCTGGACCTCTATGCAGAAAAGTACAAAATAACCTATAAATGCATAACAAACACAGGGACAAGATGGTCCTCTCTGCTAAGTTCAACCATAAAACCTGGACAACCATAAAAGAAGAAATTTAGTGAGAACTCTGAAAGGTGGTAAGAAGAAGGCAAACTGACTTGGGACTTCAGGACTGGAGGAACAACACAGTGACAGGGTGTCTTACCCCCCAACTTTAGAAGGAGACCCAGATTCAGTAATCTCAGATCCTGATCTGCCAACAGAACTCAGCCCAGGTAGGCTTGTCTTCCTCCAGATGCAATGAGTCTTAGGAATTGTTCCAAATTAGCACAGCAACACTCCCAAGGGGGTCTTTGGAAAGTGTCACTAACAAAGGAAACAAAGAGAAGATTCTCCTTCCCTGTCACTCATGAGACTTTCCTCTTTCCCCTGGAGGTACCAAGCCTGCTGGGCAGCAGCAAGAGGGACTTTGCCCACTGGAGGGGACAAAATGACTTCCTCCTAGGTTTTTAGGTTCTGTGGCTGCTCTGAAGATTAAGTTTGTGTGAGACAAATTAACAAAAGAAAATAAATTGATTACACAGTAATTTAACTATGGCTTGAATTTCATAAAATATAAGACTCAAGAAGGTAGCCAGATGATTCAGATTTTTTTCAATTTTTACCAATTTATTAAATTAATGTTTTTCTAATAAACACTAACTGCCACTTGAGTGAGGTTCATAATCATTCTTGTGATTGTGTTCACAAATTAGAGACAGTTTACTTACCCCTACTGCTGTGAATAAAATCAATTTTGTCAGTGCTGTTGGCACGTCATAACTGAAAATTCTGTAAAGTTGAGATTTGGGCCTACAAAACAGTATTTAAGAGAGCAGGTAGGTCTTGACAGTAAAGACAGCATCAAAAGCTTCATCCAGGCAGTTTGCTGTGACAAAACTTCAATGCTATCGTACGTCACCTGGGATTTCTTCAAGGTCTTTTTCATTCCTCTGAGAAATGATGATTCACTTCTATCCTGCTCTGTGTGCTGCCAGAACTTTTTCCTTAATTCACTGGAAGATCAAGACCCCTCTGAAATTTCTCCAGTCATAACTACATTTGAATGTAAAAGCAGCCCACTAAAAGGTGAGGCAAGACAAGTCACTGTGATAACTCCAGCATGGGGTCTATCTTTTGTGACAGTTCCAGCTGGAAAATGCACATGGATGTCTGTGTTGTTAAGATCAAAACTTCCAGAAGCACAGGGCAGATGGTATTTCTTGGCATTGTTGCAGAGCCTGCTAATAGCAAGATGGGCAGACTCTTCTCATGATATCCCCTAGCTGAGCAGTTAGAGTTAAATGACCTTCACCATCCATTCAACTTGCCTCCACAAATATGATTTCTCCACCTAAGGGAGTCCAAGCCAAACTTATTGCCATTCCTGGTTGACTCAAATGCCCATTTTATATATCTGGAGCCCAAAGATGTCTTTTGGAGCATAGAAATCAATCAAAATTGGCGTTTCAGGTGGTAGGGCCAAGTAACTGCTGTCATTGATAGATTCAGATTTTGTGTCTTCTAAGATGTTTTCTCTGTAAATTTCTTTCTCATTCACACCAAAATGGTCCAACTTGACTTCCTTATATTGTTCTTTTCCCACCTTCACAGCAACAGCTGGGCAAATGGCCCCAAACCAGCTATCCAGAGAATGACCCCCTGCCTCTCTGGTACACCTGGTGAAGATATGAAGAGGAGTAACCTGAGAGATCTGAATCTGCTAAGGACTCAGCCCATGTTGCTCCAGTTGCTTTGGGATCAATTGCTTGCTGGCAATCTATCTTCTCTTGTGTATACCCTGGCACCTGAATGTCCTCATTCTGTCCAAGAGGACAGGTGGAGTAGTAGCATTCGTATTGGCGATAGTTATTAAAATAACTTGGGAGAGGTTAAAGCCCACATTTAGAGAATGATTTGTGAAGCTATGGTTTTGTTCATGATCCAATACCTCAAGCAGAGCTGCTGCAGGATCACTTGGACACAATTTTTTCTAATTTGTCAACCTCATCTAATAGAAACACCAGATTGTTAACCTCAGTGGTCTTCAAGTCATTGATTGTATGACCAGGTATACTGCCAACATAGGTGTGCCTGTGTCCTCAAATGTCAGACCATTCACGTTCTCATCCAAATACAATCTTGTGGAAATTTCGATCTAGAGTCTTGGCCACAGACTTTCCCACATTGTTTTGCCAACTCTAGGAGGGTCAGCAAAGCAAAGAATGGGCCCCTTCAGATTGGTTTTCAGCTGTTTGACAGCCTAATATTCCAAAATTCTGTCCTTCAATTTTTCAAGGCAAAATGCTTGTTATTCAGAAGAATTTAGGCTTCTTGAATGTCTGGATGGTCAGTTGTACTTTTGTTCCAGAAAGTTCCACCATAAATTCTAAATAATTTCTAATCTGAACATATTCTGGCATTGCTTGCAGCATCTTTTTAGTCTTTTTCTCTTTTTGACACAGACCTAATGGGCTTCTTCTGACATATTGGATGCTCACTTTTTTTCTAGCATGACAATATCATGATTATCTTCTTCCTCATGTTCGTCTTTTAAAGTACCTAGGATGCGGGCCAGCCCAGTGGTGTAGCAGTTAAGTGCCCACATTCTGCTTCAGCAGCACAGGGTTTGCAGGTTCGGATCCCGGGCATCGCTTGGCAAGCCGTGTTGTGGTAGGCATCCCACATATAAAGTGGAGGAAGATGGGCACGAAGGTTAGCTCAGGGCCAGTCTTCCTCAGCAAAAAGAGGACAATTGGCAGCAGATGTTAGCTCAGGACTAATCTTCCTCAAAAAAAATAAAATAAAGTACCTAGGATGTGTGAAATCATATTGAGGCATATTCATATAATGCATTTATTATCATCCTTCTCGCTTTTTCTGTTTTATTATTATTATTATATTTTTAGGAAGATTAGCCCTCATTAACATCTGCCACCAATCCTCCTCTTTTCGCTGAGGATGACTGGCCTTGTGCTAACATCCATGCCCATCTTCCTCTACTTTATATGTGGGACTCCTGCCACAGCATGGCTTGATGAGTGGTGCGTAGGTCTGCACCCAGGATCTGAACTGGTGAACCTTGGGCCACTGAAGGAGAACATGCAAACCTAACCACTGTGCCACCAGGCTGGCCCCAAGTTTTCTTAAAGCAATTTCAATTCTTGCTTTTGTTTCACCAGCAGTGGTATCATCATCTTGGACAGTTCCTCCAGAGTCACAGTATCTAGAATTTGGAGCATTTTTGTTGCTTGTTTGGATAAGTGATGTCAGAATGTCTAGTAAATCTTCCCTAGGAGAACTGTCTAAAAGACATCTCAATTTAGCAACTACAGGGACATGTATATTCAACATTTCAATCAATAGTAGTTCATTTTTGTAGAACTCTTCTGATAATTCTCCTAGCTTCTCTTTAGTTTTACAGGTGTTGAAGAATTCCTCAAGGCAGCCCAACAGTTCCACTTTAACGACAGGATATGACTTATCTTTTAAATCCGTACCATCTGCAAACAGCACAGGCATGTGGTCAACAAAAGTGAGTGGGAATTGGGCTGGGTACTGCCCACAATCTGAACCATCAGTGCAGATGCCCCAATCCTGTGCAGTGGTGGCAGATCCTGAGTATTGCTGGCCAGGTAGGTCATGCTGGGGATGAGACTTAGGATGGTGCTCTGCAGCCCTTGAGCAGGCAGCTCCACACCAGCTGCCAGTTGCAAGTCCAGTCCACACTGGGTGCACATGGGGGAGCTTGGAAGCAGGAAGCCATCTGGGTGAACAGCAGCAGGAAGTGGCTGAAGAAAAATTATGGGAAGATGAGGGGAGAAAATGTATAATAAATAAAGCTTGCCTTGTGCAGATAAATCTCTCAGTTAAAAAAATTCTCTAGGGGTTGGCCTGGTGGTTCACTGGTTAAGTGTGCACGTTCCACTTCGGTGGCATGGGGTTCCCCAGTTCTGATCCCAGTTGCAGACAGGGCACTACTTGGCACACCAGGCTGTGGCAGGTGTCCCACATATAAAGCAGAGGAAGATGGGTGTGGATGCTAGCTCAGGGCCAGTCTTCCTCAGCAAAAAGAGGAGGATTGGCAGCAGTTAGCTCAGGGCTAATCTTCCTAAAAAAAAAATTCTCTAGGGGCTGGCCTGGTGGCACACGGGTTAAATTCACACATTCTTCTTTGATGGCCTGGGGTTCACCAGTTCAGATCCCAGGTGCAGACCTACACTACACTTATTGAGCCATGCTGTGGCAGGCATCCCACGTATAAAGTAGAGGAGGATGAGCATGGATGTTAGCTCAGGGCCAATCTTTTTAAGCAAAAAGAGGAGGGTTGGTGGGGAATGTTAGCTCAGGGCTAATCTTCCTCAAAAAAAAAGTCTCTAAGAGTCATTCTCTTTCTGGTGCAGATGCTTTTACTAATGGAAATTTCCTTTATAAACATAAATTTCCTTTCCAAAGAGGAAGTCTATCCTTCATTTAAAGCAGTCAAGGTGGAGATCAAGAGTTTTTCCTGCATCTGCTGGCTCTTGATTGCTTTTGGCTCAAAATAATTTGTATGTCAAAGTACCATACTTTGGGGATCTTCAGCATTCCTTCAAGAAGAACCAACTTGTTCTTGGAAGTCTCTGTCTCCTCCCCAACCCAGATGCACTCAAGATGTTAGGGGCCAACAGCAAACAGGGTTCTGCCTCAAAAAGTTTTGGGGAAGCCTCTTCACCCTCAAAGGCCTGAGACACACTATAGGGATAGATCACTGCAGGTTCTTCAGCCATTGAAAATAACATAAACAGCTCCATTCTCATAAATTTAACAACTTGAAAACAAGGAACAATTTACCAAAAATTTCAAACTAACAAGACTCAACCAAGATGATAGTATTTTCCTTGATCGGGTGCTGCTAGCCAAGCTTTTTGCCACAAAACTCAAGACTTGGATTCATGCAACACACCTGAAGAAAGCACAAACCCTGGGGGAAACTGTACATCATTTGGTGACTTAAAAATAAAGATTTCTCCAAATGGAAGCAGACAGTATCTGATGCGAAGGTTTCCAAGGTGTCTGGACCAGGTCTCTTGGAAGTTTGTCTGCCAAACCTTTGAGGATGACATGATACTTCAGATCATCTCCAATGCCTATGATCTTGATAACATGCAAACTTCAGGTAAAAAATGCCAGAGAGTTCTCCCTCCTCTCACTCCGTGTTCCTCAAATGTGGCCACAATAGGTTTCCAATCTGTGTGTTTTTCCTCCAACCTGGGACATGACTCCCAGAGAAGGTCCTTCCTGGCATCGAGGGACGAGAGGCTACTGAAAGTGGAAAAATCTGACTGCAGATCAACAGTGCTTTCAGAGAAAGATCGCAATCAAAATGGGGACATGTGAAAGTTAATAAACGGAAACGTAGTTGAAATAGTGTTGGAAGGCTAATAGAGGGAGTTCTCATGCCCTATGTCAAAAGCACAGTGAAACAGAAAGAATAAAGACTTTTTCTTCCTGACCAGTCAGAAACTAAGCCAAGGCGAGACTGTCACAACTCTGCCAATGAAAAGCCACTGCCCTCAAGACTGTGTCCAATAGCCCCCACAGTTTTCCCCACTCTGAGATAAAAGAGCTTCTCCTCTCTTCCTTGCTGGGTGCTCCTGCATGGCTTGCCATGGTTGCTCACTCCAAATGGCTATTCTTTGCTAATCCTAGATAAACCAATTTTTGCCAGAGAAATAACTGGCTGTCTATTTGTTTAAGGGCAAGACTTGTTAATAAGCAAGAGATGTAGAGAAAACATTTGATAAAATCCAACTCCTGTTTGTCATAAAATTTTCTAGCAAGTTTGAAATACATGGAAACTACTTTCACTTGTTGAAGGTCATCTACAGAAAATGCACAGTTGACTTCATGCTTAACAGGGAACGACTAAATGATTCTCCCCATCATAAGGAACAAGGAAAGCAATACCACTTTCACTATTCTTATTCAACAAAATACTGAAGCTTCTGGCAATAACAGAAGTAAAGGAAATAAAAGCCATAGAGTTTAGAAAGGAAAAAATATAACCATTCCTAGTTTCATTGTTGTCTGTGTAAAAAAACTCTGGGAATCTACAAAAAAAAAAATCAGAACTAATACATGAGTACAAAAAGTTCACCAAGTACAAGATCAACACACAAAAGACAATTTTATTTCTACAACTAATGATGAACCTGCAGATGATAAACTTGAAAATGCTGTATTATTTAAAACCACTCCGAACAACATGAAATATTCAGGCATATATTCAAGAACATGTGTACAGGATCTGATGCTGAAAATTATAAAATACCGATTACAGTAATTAAAGAAGATGCAAATAAATTGAGAGACTTACTATTGTCAAAGACAAATGCAGCAGAAATTAGTTAAAGTGGTGAAAGCAGATTTTATTCAGTAACGGCTCACAGAAGCTGAGCTGCACTCAGATTTGTACGGAGGTGAATTTAGAATTTTAAGAGGAGGGTTCAGGGGCTCAGTAGAGTCAAAGAAGTGAAAAAGGACAAAGGTTGGTCAGTGTAACTGTGATTAGACCCACTGTGTTCGTTACTTTGCAGTTATCAAAGTTAGGATTCTATCCTCACTCAGAAGTTGAGAGAAAGAGTCTCTATCTGTCTTAATGATCGTATTTCAAAGGAGTGGCTCTTGGGTCCTTTAGAGAATTGTGAGAGATACATATCGACAGTTGTAAGCCCTCTTTAGTAAATACCCTAAGAAGGGGGATCAGAGGCCTATAATTGGGTGTTGACTAAAATAAATAGCAAATTTTTCTGTCAGCTTTAAGCTCTCAGGAAGGCATTTTAATGGTGGGCTGGAGTTATTCCGGTTACACAGCCTTATGCTGCTAGAAGCCACGCCAGAGTTTGGTTGAGTCTCCTCCTGGTGTGGGGGTTTGGAAGGAGTTGTTATGTGCTGAGAATTCTGCAGTCCTCACCATGTTACTGGATAGAATAATGAGTACAGGTCTCAATTATCCCCAAATTGATCTAAAGGTCTAATCTTATTCTAATACAAATTCCACCACAGTTTGTAGACAGAGACACCTTTTTCTAAAATTTATATAGAAAGGCACATAGCTGAGAGTAGCTAAAACAATCATGACAGGAATAATAATGAGGCAGTAAACACTTTAACAATATTTAGTATTGCCTTGTAGATAGTGTAATCACTGCATCATCATTTTCATTGTAGGACAGCTACATAAATCAATGGAATAGAGTAGAGAATCCAGAAATGGGCCACAGAGTTATACCCTAGTGATCTCTGACACCAAGAGTGAACCTTAATGTAAATTATGGACTTTGAGTGATAATGGTGTGCCTATGTATGTTCATCAATTGTGAAAAGTATACTACTCTGATGAGGGGTATTGACAACAGAAAGGTTATGCATATGTGGGGACAGGGACTATATGAGAACACTGTATATTTCATTAAATTTTGCTGTAAACGTAAAACTGCTCTAAAAAATAACATCCATTTATTTTTTAACAGGCAATACAAGAATACCTTGTGGTGATAAAATTAGTCATGATTTTAGCTGTGATGGATACACAAACTTGCACATCTGATAAAATTGTACAGAACTAAATACACAGGAGCAAATTAGTACAAGTAAAACTGGAGAAATCTGAATAAGATAGTGGATTGTATCAATGCCAACAAGCTGGCTGTGGTATCGTCCTATAGTTTTGCAGAATGTTATCATTGTAAGGAACTGGGTAAACTTTTGGAGTTATTCCTTACAACAGTGTGGAATCTACAATGATCTCACTATAAATATCAATTAAAAATAGTTGGCAAATGGAAAGTCAGTCTATGTTCTAAGTTAGGAAGTTTCATTAAATGGTCAGTCCCATTACTTTATAAATTGAATATAATGCCAATAAAAATTTTAACGAGCTTTTCTGTTGAGTTAGATAAATGATCCTACATGGAAAAAATAAACACATAAGCTAAGCTAGGAAAATATGGACCAGGAAGAACTCTGAGGGAGGAACTGTTCTATCACAAGTTAAAAATATTGCAGAGACTGTAATGAGACAGGAGAGTATTGTTGCATGTACAAGAAGAGGAGAGAAGGGAAAGGGAGGGGAGAGGGTGGCAGAGGTCAGGGAAGTTGGGGAGGGGTGGCCTGATTGGAAGTTGTTGACATGGGGAAGCTGGAGGTCACTAAGTAGAAGGCAGGCATCCTATGCGATGGTTTAGGGAGCATACGTGGCTTTCTCTGGCAGTCCTGTGTTGAAAGCAGAACGAGAGTTTTGGAAACTGGCAGTTACTGACCAAGTGCTGACTGTTCTGTGCTGAATGCTGCAGCGGCTGTGACTTGGCTTCTTGGGATGTTTGCTCCCCACTTTGGGGGTCAGAGTTATACTGTCATATATGATCTGGCCTTTGTCCATTTGTATATTCAGTCTCAAAATAACAGTCGGTGCACAAATTCATCAGTTAGCTCGTCATTAAAAAATCGTCTCTTGGAAAGTTAAACCTTCGAAAGTTAAAAAGATGAAAATGTTAAAAAGATGAAAGACGCCAAATAAGTTTTATAGATGAATAGGAAGAAATTGAATAAGAATCTCAAAATTATCCTTCAACAGATTAGGGTGTCATGAAACAGGTTTCTCAAACTTAAAGTCCTATATTAACATTATTTTCTAAAAAAGAAAGTTGGCAAAATGAATTAAAGGACTTAAAACGTCCTTAGCGTTGACTTCATGTTACACTTCTAGTAACTTACAATCAGGAAGTAATTCTAAATAGCAAACGTTTTATCTCCTAAATTGATTTTTTTGTGTAAATTATTGATTAAAAAAAGAAAAAAAAGAAATCAAATCTCCAGCAGTGAAGTATATTTACTTGAGAATATATCATGCAAACTATGTTTCAGTAGAGTGTCATTTTTATTATCAGCATAGGAGAAAAGATGAGTTATGGAAGGGATTCTGCTCATGCTCAGTTATTTCCTTTACTTAACATTAAATCTTGAATAAAGTATAATGTCAAGCTGACTCATTTACTCCTTCATTTTAAAAGCTGAAGACTATTTCCTTGGTTTTTAAATAATGAGGTGTAAAGAAGGGGGTGAGGTGTTGAAAATAACTTCCACTGAGATTGACAGTAGCAACTGCTCTTGATTTTTTTGAGAGTTGTGGGGTCACCTATCAAAGCAGGAATGCTATTTATGTTCAGAAATTAACAATCTGAATTTTATTAGAAATTTTGACTTTTATACACCCTCAAAAAGTAAACTTAGGAATTTATTTTAATTTTTATCTCTGTTGAGGTATGAGTAATAGACAAAAAATGCACACGTTTTCTATATGTGTATTGATTAGTTTGGACATATGCATACACCCATCATATCGTCACCACAACCAAGTGCTGAACACATCCATGACCTCCAAAACTTTCCTTGTGATTTTTGTGTGTTTTTTTAAGCTTAGGAATTTCATGGATTTTAACCTTATGCTCAGATAAAAGAGGGAGAAGATGAGGTGTACATTGTTTCATTGTGGTACCTTAAGACATAGACTTTCAACATACACATGACTTCTGAAAAGCAATATTTATTACTCTCAATGAAATATTTTCTTCTATTTCCTTCAAATATATGGCCTTCTAATTCTACCCCCCACCCACTTCCTTTTTGAGTAGGGGCTCAGGAGAAATTTCCAATGGTGCCAACAAACAGGGTCCAAGGGGTGGCTGCCCCTCAGCCCAGCAGGCTTTTCCCCTGTGAGAAGCGCCCACTTTGCACGTGTGTGAGCCAGTGTGGAACAGGACAGAGTATGTCTGCAGACTGGTTCAGCCTGCTAAGCCCCTTTGCTGCTTCTAACCTATGGCCACAAAAAAGGCTAAATGGAGGGAAATTAAACTTTGATGTGTTGATAATTGAAAAGGAAAGTGCCTTGCTCTCTAAGGGATAAAGTCATTTGGAGGAAAATCAAATAACTATCATAGTTATTTTTTCCTGTCTTATTTTTCCAATGAAGCCACTAGATCTTTCAATCTTTCTGACTTCCTAACAGAATCCAGTAGTACTTTCCTTTTCTAAGGCCAATGAACTGTTATGTAAGGGGCTTCTATTGCTTTTTCCAAACCCTCCTGGGATTCTGTTTATCTACAGTTCGTTTTTCACCCCCTGCTTTTCAGATTGCTTTGTTCACTGTCCTTGTAAAATAAATGTGGCTCATTAAAATAACCAGCATTAATATGTATCTCTTTCACTGCATTTTATCTAATAAATATGCTGAAGATTTTCTGTGTTCCGCATGTGAATCCTTTGTTGAATATTGGAACTGGGACAATCTCTTTGCATCCTGTGACTTGCAAATTCCCTCTTGTAATGTGTCCGATGATGAACCGAAAGCCTAAATTTTAATGAATCCCAGTTTACTGATATTTCTTTTATGGAGTGTGTGTGTGTGTGTGTGTGTGTCTTCTTTGAGAAGTTTTTTCTACCCTGTGGTCCCGAGGATGTTTTCTTATTTGTCTTCTAGAAGTTTCATTATTTTACCTTTCCCCTTTAGGTCAAAGTGTCCAGGAATTGAGTTTTGTGTATTGTGAGGATAGGGGTCAAGGTTTCTTTTACATCCATATGCTCATCTCTACGAGTAATAACAGGTAGCATTGGGACAGGTGGACACAAGCCTGGGAGTTAGGGGTCCTGTATTCTCAGCCTTAACCTCCCTTTAAAGCACCCTCTGAACTTGGGCAGGTGACTTTCTCAGTTCTCCCTCCTCTCAGACTCCTTCCTTCCTCTCTTCCTTCTATCCTTCATTCCTCCCTCCTTCCCTCCATTCTTTCCTTCCTTCCTTCCTTCCATCTATCCACCCGAGCATCTGTCCAGGTATCAATCTGTCCAACTGTCCTCCTGCCTGTTCGCCTGTTTGTCCTTCTTCTCTCCTTCCATCCTCTTTCCTCCCATCTCTCCAACTTCTCTTCCTTGTCTTTGTTCTTCCTGCTTTCCCTGTGACCCTCCATTTGTCCGCTCTTCCTCTGTCCATCCAGGTATCCCCTCTATCTGTGCCTCTACCTATCTCTTTGTTGCGTCTCTCTCTTCTTCAAGCACACTGTCTCTCTTGGGTTCATCTCACTCACAGGCTCGAACATCCCTCTACTCACACAACCCCTCCTTCTGTCACTCACATTTATGGCTCACCTGTGAATGGTTGTCCTGGGACAGCCACTGTTGGAGTGCAGATGAGCCTGTGGGGCTTCACCCACTTTGTGGGGTCTCTGTCTCTCCCAGACGACAGCCCTTTCCACAGCTCCTGAGCCAGGCAGCATGTTCCTGCCTACTTCCTCATTGCTTGAGCAACCAGAGGACACCACAGGCCTAGGGGTCCCCTCTTCCTTCCCCAGAGGAGCTCTCCAGCCCCACACCTCAACTGACCAATTCTTACTGGGCAGGTGGGAAGCCAAGGTGTGCAATTCTGCTTTGAGGGCAAGCATGCTGATCACAAGGATTATACCAATATTTCAATCTGATGCAGCCCTCAGAGAGCCCCTGGTCTTGTGAAAGTCACAGAAAATTCTAATACAAGGTGGGATGTTTTGAGGAGAAGCACCTGGCATCCTTTGGGTGGGAAGGGCTCTCTGGAGGAAGTTTTGCCCAATTGGGGTCTTTAAGAAGGAGTAGGAGTTATATAGGGAAATAAGGTGTGGAGCATGTTCCTGGGAGAGGAAATTGCATGAGCAATGGCCCTGTCGGCAAAAACAGCATAGTGGATGGGAGAATTGACAGGAATTTGGTTTGCCTGAAGCACAAAGCCAAACTCAGAGTGAATGCATCAATGAGGCTGAAGAGTCAGCAGGAGCCAGATGTGCAAGGGCTTTGAGTGCCAGGTCAAGAAGTTTGAACTTAACTCTGAAGGCCTTAGGGAGCCATGGGTGATGCTAGAGCAGTAGTATTCTAGTGAGATCTTCATTTCAGAAAAATGCTTCTAATGTTCAAGGCAGAGAACATCCTTTAGACAATGCATCCAGTGAGCATGTTAGGGTGTTGGTTCCGGTGAGAAAAGATAAGACCTACCTGGGACGTGAATGAACAGAAGGAATGCATTGAGGAGCAATCTGTAAGTGCAATTGGTGTTACTGGCAGGTGAGGGAGGAGGAGCTGAGAGATATGCTGGCTTCAACTTGGATGAGCACAGCATTGGGTGGTGGTTCCACTGGGAGCAAAGGCAGCAGATGATACTGAGTTCAGGACTCTGATCTGGTCTCAGGCCAGCTCTCAGGGATGGCTGTCTCTCTCCCTCTCTTCTTGCAGCCAAGGGGCACGACCTGAAGGTCCTCACACTCAATTCCACCATCTCCAACATCCAGTATTTGACAGACATGAGCAAGGGCTCAGCCACATTGAACTCCACCGAGAGAGTCCTGCAGCACCTGATGAGACCCTGGTGCCAGCAGCTCCTGGTAGGATGAGTCCCAGCCAGCCGCACCCCACCTGCTGTCTCTCCTGCTCGTCCTCCTCCTGCCTCCTCCCCTGCTTGGATCCTTGTTCAAGAAGAGCAGCCTGGGCCCCTTGTCTTGGGCTGTAGACTGATCTCCCTCAGGGAAGTCCCTTTTTCTGAGCATTTGAGAGTCATGAACACTTTTGGTGACCACCCCAGTTTTCACTCTTCCCACTGACTCCCAATTTGCTCCTCCCTCCCTCTGGCCCCCATTATCAGAGGATTCAGGACATCTCTCTAGAGTCCTCACATTCCTCTCTCCCCAGGCCTGCAGACGATGGGGCAGCCACCAGCGTGGAAGCTGTCTGCACCTACCACCCTGACCCCATGGCTCATGATGGAGAGTATGACAGAGACACCAGGTGACAGCAGCATTCCTGGGAGCTTAACCAGCTGACTCACCGTGTCACCCCGAGGGGCCTCTACTCCCTGCTCAGGGACAGCCATTTTGTCAGTGGTGAGTGTTCATGCTGAGCTGGATTGACAGTGATCGTTACTTATGCCTGTTCTGCTTTATTTCCTCTCTAACAAGTCAGCCCAGGTTCTGATTTGGGGGACACAGAAACTGAATATGTAGAAAATTTCAATTTGCAAATGAAGACTGTGCTGTAAATGGATTTTTAGATCCCAATAAAAAAATGTGAACTATCTCACTATTAATTTTTATATAGATTGCCTGGACAAATGGTAATATCTTGGTTATAATGGGTTTAAATATACCATTAAAATTAGTTTCACTTGTTTATTTTTACTTTTTTAAATGTGAGTATTTTAAAAAAGTTTAAATTTCATAAGATAGAGTGTGAAATTCTACTGTTGGACAGCACTGTTCAAGCCATGAAAATAAAGCCCAGAGAAAGTAGTTAGGGACAACTTTTCCAAGGAAAGGAGTCAATCTGACCCACGTGGCAAGATGCAGAAAACAGTCTCATACACACATACATACACACACACACACTTAGAAAGTAAGACCAACATCATCATAGAGTTGAACCACTACTTCTCAAGTAGCAAGAGGTTGCAGTCCTACATTGTTCTAAGTGGACGAACCTCAGGAAAGGAGTCAGGAGTCAAGAAAATTTACCAATCAGGAAGATCTAAAACCAGAGAGTAAAGGTCAGAATCTTTTGTGAAGTTCCCAGCGGTGGATTCTGTTAGAGACTCAATACGTTAGTGAGAACTTTGCAAGAAGGGTTGTTACAGAACTCACCTATCCTTTCCTATGTGAAAACACAAAAGTTTTGTAAAGAATACTAGCTCCTGCCAATCAACGAAAAGATGGTAGAACACAAATATCCCCCTTGTAAATCACTCCTGGATTAGTGAGCCAGTCAGGGAACAGATGACAGTGGATTGAGCTGGACCTCATTAGGCTGATTCTGACTTCATGACCATCCTGTGGATTGTCTCATGCCAGGACCTCTAAAACATGCTGCCCCCACCACTCTTTTGCCACCAAGGTCCACCAACCAGACCTTGCTGACAAATGCCCTGGCTGGGCCCCTTCTGACCACACCTGGAGGACTCTCTCCAAATCCTACTCTGTCACAGAGCTCTTCCACCAGCCGCTGGCCAGGGTGGCATTTCCTCCAAGGCTGACACTCTGTGTGCCCAGCTCTGGGAATGGCATGTCTCCCTCAAGTGAAGAAAAGGATCTGAGTTCAGAGCCTGTGGGCTGCAGCCATTAGGACAAGGCCTGGGGTTTGCTGCCAGAGAGAAGAGAACCTGTGGTGGGTGTGGGTCCCAGGGTTCAAGAAGCCCCCGTGATTCCTGGATAGAATCCCAGAAGATGATGCAGGACAGAGGAGGGATGCTTGGGTGTGATTGTGCTTGGGAATGTCCATAGGGAGGCGGATGTGCCATTGGTAATGCCATCAACAGTGTTGTTCATTCATCGATTCATCCTGTCTCAGGGAGTGCTGTCTACATCCTTCCAGCCCCTAGTCTCCTGTCTGGAGCAAACAGATAGCGTCAGAGGAACATTTACATTTCATTTATAATGTATGCGTGCAGGGCATGCAATGTGCTGGATGTTGCAAGTGTTTTGAAACATTGACTCCTTTAGCACTCTCCATATCCTCACAAATTAGGTACGCTTATCCTTCTTGCCAACAACAGATGAAGAAACTGAGGCACCAATGAGGTAAGTACTTTGCCCTTTACCAATATCTAGGAAGTGATTGAGGTGGAATTTGAACATAAGATGTTGGCTCCATATTCTCTTCTCTTAATCATGTTCTTTGCTCTCTAAGACTTCACACCATGAAGACGATGGCTCAGCGTATCCATTTTCTTGTTACACCCAGTAGCCCCACTCTTTGATCTCTGTCTGAAAAAGATGCTATCTGCATCAAAACTCTTGCACATACACAACCAAAATGACTTCTCCCCATATCCCATGTCCTGGAAAATACATAGAGAACATTTCAAAACATTTCTTGCCCAGGCTGGGAGTGCTTCTGGGAAATCCCACTGTTCCTGTAAGAAGCCAAGGGCAGGCTGGGAGCTGTGTCTCAGGGGAAAGGTGAGCTCAGGAGTTACTATGTGGTTACAAAATGGATGGGGGGCCTCAGCAGGAATTGACTTCAGGATCTGGTGGTGTTTCAAGCTGGGTGCTAATTTTCAGGCTTTGGTTGTAGGGGCTGGTGCCGTATTCCAGGGAGATGGGAGTCTCCCTGTGTTCTTGGGGAAACCAGACCCTTGAAAGCAAGGGAATGAGAGTTTACTTTCACAATAGACTTGGGAGGGGAAACATTCAGCCCAGAAGAGACAGCCATGATCCTGATGAAACCGGAAGAATCTACCTCCTCATCCACCAATCAGAAAGCCCTCCTTCATGGACTCACTTTATCCAGATGAGACCAAGAAGAAGGACATCATGAGATGCCCTTGCAGGTGGGAGACCTGTGACAGTGGAGCCTGTGCCTGGGAGGCTCTGAAAGGCATCATAGGGGTGACATTTGCTGTGAGCAGGGTGCCAGATGAGAGGCACGCCTGCCTGTGTCTGGGAACAGTTTGAGCGTCAGGGAGAAGGCACCACTGGCGCAGAGGCTCACAGGAAGAAGTGGGTCTGACCAGACAATGTCAGAAAGATGGCAGTGTAGCTGGAAGGAGCCTGAGAAGAGAGAGGAGGGTAGATGGGGACAGGCAGGGCCAGAGGGCAGGAACTGACAGACTGTGCTTTTCCCGTCGCTCTCTGATGACACTGCTCTAAGACATTGCACCTAGAAAATACAAATCCTTAACATCTCACAAATTCTGTGTGCCAGGAATGGGGCACAGCTTAGCTGGGTGCCTCTGCCTCAATGTCTCCGTGAAGCAGGGGCTGCGGCTCTATTGCAGCTCAACTCGTGGAAGGTCTGCTCCCAAGTTCACTCACATGCATGTTGACGGGGTTTGTTTGGACTGAAAGTCTGAGTTCCTGCCTGTCTGTTGGCCGATCATTCCCTCCATTCTCTCCTATGGAGCATCTTCATAGGACAACTGAAAACATGCACACTTGCTCCCCCAGTTCCAGAGATATAAGAACTGGAGAGAGAGATGGAAACAGAAGGAGAGAAAGAGGGAGGGGACTAAAGCCAATGAGTAAGAAGGAAGGGCCAGGCTTTTTGTTCTTAACCCTGGGTTGCAGGCCATCCCATGACCTTGGCTGCATTCTATTCAGAAGGCAGTTCCTGACCACTTGTGGTTCCACAAGGACGTGCACAGCAGAAGGCAGTGAGCACCAGGAGCCATGGTGGAGGCTGCCCACCACATAGGCCGACACGAGGCACTTGGGTCTGATTCTAAGTCAAAGAGGAGACCATGCAAGGTTTCATGCCAGTGAATGGAAATATCTGAATTTCCCCTAATTTCCACCTCTTAAAGGTGCAGAGCTGGAAATGAGGTGACATTTGCTGTGAGCAGAGTGAAAGATGAGAGGCATGCCTGCCTGTGTCTGGGAACAGTTTGAGTGTCAGGGAGAAGGCACCACTGGTGCAGAGACTCACAGGAAGAAGTGAGTGTGACCAGAGAAGGGCAGAAAGGTGGGGGTGTGGTGAGAAGGAGCCTGAGAAGGGAGCAGAGGGCAGATGGGGCCACGGCAGGGACGGGTCCTGGGATCTGGTAGGCTGTGCTTTTTGCCATCGCTCTCTGACGACATTGCTCCAAGAGCTTGTGCCCAAAAAGTACAAATCCTTAACATCTCACAAATTCTGTGTGCCAGGAAGGGGGCACAGCTTGGCTGGGTGCTTCTGCCTCAACGTCTCTCTGAAGCAGGGGCTGAAAATCTGAGATCCTGCCTGTTTGTTGGCCAATCATTCCCTCTATGCAGACCTGGAAAAGAGGCCCAGAGGGGCAGTGACTTTCTCAAGGTCACACAGCTGGAACCCAGGCCTGTTTTGAGGGGTACTCCACACTACATCCCATCCCTTCTTGTCATTCTTTCATCTCTAAGTGTGTGCATCAGACACAAGCAAACCAGACCACAGGTGTTGTCGCTATTGTCTCTTCTACACCTGAGGACGTCCTGAGGGAGCTATTTCCAGCATCGTCCCCATCGTGCAGGTTGGGTGATTGAGGAGGCCCTGGGAGGCACAATGGCGTTTCTAGGACACAGAGCTTGTAGGAAAAAAGAGGTTGGAACTCAGCTGCATGTCCTCAAGCTGGAACCCTGGTTCCATCTCAAGGTCCTGTGTGGGGCACTGTGATGGGTATTTGTGTGCAGTCATAGAGATGACATGGGCAAGGAGGGTGAGTAGCCAAGATCCCAGAGGGGTTTTGGGTGGGTGTGATTGAAGAAGGGGCCAAGGTATGGGAACTCAGAGGAAGTGACCTCACTTCCTTGGAGATAGACCCCAACAGAACTTAGCACACTGGTCTCCAGGCGCCCACATTCTAGACATAGCATCCTATCGAGCTCACTTGAGTGGAGACGTTCAAGAGAACAGCATGTTTTCCTGTTGTCTCCCGAGTTGTGGAGGCTCTGTCTTCAGGAAAGCCAAGACAAAGAGCCTTTTCAGTCACTATAGACACTGGCTTGGCCCTCACCTGCACCGCGTCTGGTCATTTGTCAGGATGAGCTCTCAGGTAACACAGGGCTGGCCATCGGGGTTAGGTCAAAACTGGATGCCACCCCCACACCCCTTTGAGCCTACTTGTGTGTCAGAGGGGAGTGAGTGAGGGACGGCGGGGCTGAGTGGGGAGCACCCTGGGTAGGAGCTGTTTGCTCAGTGTTGGAAGCCTGGCAGTGTGTCATGTTCCCAGCCTAGGTGGTGGCTAGCAGGATGGGAGAGTGGGTGCTGGGAACCAAGCTCCTCTACCCATAGGTTAGTCCCGAGCCATCCGGGTGTCATCTCATTCCCTCCCTGGCTGGAGGTCTATGCAAATGCTGCTCGGTACCTGATCTGTGCTGGGGTTTCCTCCTGTGGCCAAGTCGAGGCAGGCCCCTCAGACCTCCCGGCCTGCCTCTTGGGCACTGTTTTTGCAGAGCTGCACACAGGAGGTGGTCGAAGAGCTGGCAGATGGCTTCGGGTACTCCATCTCCCTGGACAGGGACCAGCTGCACCGCACCATCATCAATAACCAGGGCTGCTCTGAGGTGAGAGTGGGCACGGAGGGGTCTTCCCACCCAGGCCCCTGAGATGACCAGGGTAGGCCCAGAATCCAACCTCAAACTGCCTTTCTCCTGGGACCCTAACAGGGCTGTCCCCCATGAGTGTCCCACAGTCCCATTCCCAAAGGAATCTGGACTTCCGCTTCTCCCCACCAGCTGCATAGGAGGATAGGAGGGCACTCTTTGCATTTTCCTAGGAAGATTAGAGAAAACGTTGATGTCGTTGTCACTTCCCAATAGGCCCTGAGTATCTTTGAATTTTGCCTTTTTTGGAAAATGGAACCTCGATGATGAGGGTCTCCAAACTTCCTTTAATGTAAGAGAGATAACCATCAGCGTGTTTTGGAAGTCAAAGGGATTCTCAGAACGTGTCACTGCCCTGTACACTGTTTCCAGACCTGGGATGGGTGAGGTGGCCACATAACATTTCCCTCCGGGTCAGGGTCCGATGAAGCCTCAGGAAGTTAGAGGGGATGTCCCTCAGCCCCCAGTTTGGGCGGTTCTCAGTTCTGACCCACTGGACCTAGAGAGGGCCCCAGGCCTACTCAGACACCTGGGGTGGATCTGGTTGGAGTTCATTTAACAATGTCTATGAAGGACATACTGTGTGCAGGGCATCTGGATACACTAAGTGTCACTCAATAAATGAAGCAGACAGCCTCCCTGGGCCTCCCCTCTAATCTGAGTCAGTCACACTTGACATCATTCCTAGGTCCCATCTACCCTCCATCCTGGGCGATGCCCTCATCCCCTTTGGGACACATGGAGGCAGCTTGGCCCATTGTGTGCGGGATGCTGGAGGACAGCACCACCTCCCAAAGTGAGCGGTCTTTGAGTGCAGACGGAGGGCCTCCTGTCTCTAGCAAATAGGGTGAGGGGAGAGGATGGAGGTTGTGGCCGGGTCAGGCCTGGGAGACCCCTGCATCTCACCCATCTTGTGATTCCCATGGGAAGGCTGAGTTCTGGTGGCTTCCACTCCAGCAGGACTGGACTCAAAGAGAGCTATCTATGGGTCCCAGGCCCCCTGAGAACCGGTTGGGAGGCTGGGCTGAGTTGCTTCCTAGAGACCCAATCCCAGCAGAGTCCCAGCTCCTTGTGCCTCCCTTTCTCCACATCCACCACTTGTGAGCGCCACCAGCAGGTCCATAGTAGGAGGTGCGTGAGCAAGCTGCTCACAGATCTGCTGGAGTCTTCATTCCAGTGACTCACATACATGGAGGGCTTGGGTGGGCTGTGTCCAGACCCTTGGGGAGGAGAGTGTCGGTGGGAACAAGAGACTCTCACAGACTCTGTGTTCAGCCTGCTAGGTGAGCAGGCCTGCCACTGCCAGGTCAGCCAGCCGGGGCTCAGGGCTGGGATGGGCCCCTCCTCTGGAGGGGGAGGGGATGGCACAGGGGCCCAGATGCTAACAAGAGTGCCTTGGGCGGGCAGTGTTTAAGGAAAGGCCGGGCCACTGACTCTCTGGCCCATCTGCCTCCCCGCAGTGCTATTTCCTGCTGGGAACCTGGCTGGGCCAAGGGCAGGATTGCAGGGAGCCCCTGCGGTTTCCATGCTGGACCCTGCAGCTGGCCACTCTGCACGTCAGCTTTGATGGCTCACATGTGGAGGGCCATGCCTACCTTCTGCCAGGCCACCTGGAGCACCTCAAGGCCATTGAGGCTAAACAGAAAGGTGAGGGGACTGGAGTCTGGGAAGACTGTCTGTGTTGAGGTTCATGGGCTAGAGTTCCCTTAAAGGCAGTGGAGTCCTTCCTGTCTTTGGAAAGGCACAGAAACTGTCAGGTGTGTGGGTGAAACTTTCTCCTTATCCTGCTGCAGAGCCAGCTCCAAAGCTCCTGCCACATCCAGAGCCAGAGCCAGAGCCAGAACCAGCCCCTGGGCTAGAGCCATCTTCAGCTCCAGCCCCACCACCCATGGCAGAGCTGGAGCCAGCATCACCTGCATCGGACCCTACAGGGCTGGAGGAAGGGGCACCATTAACTTCAGCCCCAGTGCCAGCTCCTGAACTAGAGTCCACTGGACCCTGGGCTGTGACCACCGAAAACCAGCTGAGGGAGGAGAAGTCAAATATCTTGGACTTCCCTCCCCGGCTGGTGGCAGAGCAGCTGACAAGCATGGAGGCGGTGAGCAGCGGGGCTTGCAGGGAAGGGGGGCCCTGCCTTCCTGTGCCATGAGCTGCCCCACACCTGCCATTCCCTGATCCAAAATATGATGATCTGGGTCCACATTCCTGCCCCTGCCCCTTACCAACACTGTGACTTGGGCACTTTCTTAACCCCAAGCGCTCGCTGTCCCCACGTGCACAGCAGAGCCAGACACTAAGGGCACCTGCTGCACGGGGTGGCTGTGCCGATGAATGAGGTGGAACAGAGAGGAAGTTGGGCAGGGTCTGGCCCTTTGGTGCAGGAGGGAGCTCACGGAAGTGCTGCCAGGTCCTTGGGCCTATCACGCGTGTGCCCAGGGGGCCTTCAAATCCTCAGCACACATCAAGCATGTGATGTGTACTGACTCCATCGGAGACAATCACATAAAGCCGATGCTTCTCCCTGCCTCGGGGGAATGTGCATGGGAATGGGGAGTGGGACCCGAGGGGGACTGCGATGGGTGGAAGATGTCCCTTGGGGTGGGCCGGTGAGGGCTGTGTTCCAGAGCTTGGAGGAAGTGAGATGGGGCTGGGAGCAAATGCCCTCCCTTCTGCACAGCACTGTGTCCCGGGTCATCTTGTGCTGACACCTTCAGTGGACACAGACAAAACCCAGGGAATCCCACACACCTCAGAGATCACATCCTCTGCTTCCTGAGCTCCCGCTCTGTCCTCAACCCACCTGGGACTGTGGGGGACCATGGATGCCGGGCTGGGGTGAGGCAGTGTTGGCAACACTCTGAATCTTCCTCAGGAGCTGTTCAAGAATTTGGTGCCTGCCCACTGCCTGGGCTCCATCTGGTCCCAGCGAGACAGCAGGGACCACAAGTACCTGGCACCCACCATCCGTGACACTGTGGCACACAGGAACACATTGGCCAACAGTGTCATCGATACGTGCCTCAGGGCCCTGGGCATGACAACGCAGGACAGGGCCAGGGTGGTGGAGCTGTGGATTCATGTGGCCGAGGTAAGTCATGGGAGGCCCATGGAGGCCCTGTCTGGAATCATGGGAATTGCCTCTTGTTTCTCAGCTGTCGATATTGAAGTCTGTGGTCTGAATCCCTGCACTGGTCCTAGACACTCCTGCCAGGGCCACACTGACCTTGACTTGAAGTCCTGGTGGTGGCAAGCTCACTTCTTTCCTGTGCTCCTTCCTTGTGTTCAGCTAAAAATCCTTGTGCCTGGCAGTGTTACTCCTCAGGTCCCAGGTGTGCCCTCCCTGGGTTTCCTGGGCGTCTGTCTCATCCAGGACAGGAGAAGTCCATGAGGGGACAGAATCCAGAGCTGGAGAGCTCCAGCCCCCACTCACAGCTCAATCTCTTCCCTTCCCCAGGGGTGCCTAGGCCTCAGAAATTTCTCATCGTTCCACATGATCCTTTCTGCTCTGCAGAGCCCTGCCATTAAGCGTCTCAAAGACACCTGGGGACAAGTATCCAGGTGGGTAGGCTGCTCTCTATCCAAGCACCACGAGGGGGAGGTGGACCTGGCAGCCGGCAATGGGTCGCCATGGCCCCCGCAGTCAGCTGAGACCACCTGGGAGACAGTGAATGCCTGGGACACAGACTGATCCAGTTCCTGGGTCTCTGAGCCTCTCAGGGCCCTTAGGCCAGCGGTTCTGCCCAGGAACTCATTTCCTTCAATATCAGATCCTGACTTGAGCCCAGTTGGAGATTCTCAAGTGTTTCCTTTGCAGCAACAGAAATCTCCATCCAACTGAAACCAAGAGTGTTCAAAACAGATCTGTGTGGTAGATATGGGAATGGAGGCCCCAGGTGACAACAGGAGAGGCCCCTCCCCAGTCCTATGGGGACCTCGGGGCTCAGAGCAACCCAGTGAAATCCCTCATCCAGGCCCCAGGCTGTTTGGATCTTTTGGGATCTAAAACAAATGGGATTTGCCCTTCAACCATCCCATAGTCTTTCTTTCTTTCTTTCCCCACTCCCCCAGGGAGAGATCCTACACCTTTAAGAAGTGGTGCAGGGGAGAGCAGCACGTGAGCATGAGACTGCTCCTGAAGGTAACCTGGGGCTGGAGATCTGGGAGGAGGGGTGTGTGAGGGAGCCGGGAACATCCTGAGGGCATCCTAGGAACTGAGGCTATGGTAAGGCCATCCTGGGGTTCAGAGACCCCTGTGGATGGGGCAGGAAGGAGATGCCACACGGCCACCCTCTGCCCTCTCCCTCCACATCTCAGTTTGGCTATTGTTGGGACACACTCTGGGAGTGCAGAGGTCAGGACCGTGGTCAGTGGTGGGGCAGGGCGAGGGGTGAAGGCAGTGGGGACAGGGACTCTGGCTGGGACGGAGAGTGGCCTCTCCTCAGTGGGTCCTTGAGCAAGTCTCTGCCCCTCTGTGGCCTCGGTCTCCTCCTCTGGGAAATGGAGGGAGATGACGTGGTGCAGGCCTCACGGTGGGGTGATACCGTCCAAGGGATGACAGGAATGGGAGGAGATTTGTGCTGGCTCCTCCTCGAGAGCTGAGGGGAGAGCAGTGATGACAGTCAGATGACAGGAAGTCCTAGGAGAGCGCTGGAGGCAGGTGGAGTTCTCCTCACTCTTTCCTGATGAGGAAAGAGGCTCAGGGAGGCCTGGGCAGGCCCAAGGTCGCACAAGAGTGAGTCCTGGAGCCAGGACTGGTCTAGAATCAGAGCACTCTGGAGGTGGAAACAGCATAGGCAGCAGGGGACTGGAACCTGATGGCCAGGGTCTGAGGTCAGGGGCCTTGGGGGACATGTGGAAGGGAGAAGGACCTCTCTGACCCTGTCCTCAGCACTGACAGGAGGCGAGCTCCGTGTTGGCCACTGCACAGAGGGCCCGCCATGGAGCCCAGTAGAGGCGGTGGCAGCAGGTGAGGGTGCCTGTGGTGGAGGTGCCCAGGAGTCAGAGGAGAGGTGGCTCCCCCTCCCAGCTGGAGGCCTCCCTCAGGAGAGGGGCCTTCCTCCTCCAGGGCGTCTCCTATAGCCACAGATCCTGAAGTGCCTGCATTGGCAGTGAGCAGGGTGAGGCCTGGAAGGGCTGGCAGCAGGACAGATTTGGGGTGGGGAGGGGCAGGGGCCACACCCCCTGGCGTTGACCAACAGCCAGCCCTGGGACATGACTGGTGGGGTTTGGTGCTCCTGGAGGGGAGGGCAGGAGGGGATTGTGGATGTTGGGGTGTCCCGAGGATCCTAGGCTGCTGTGTATGGGAGTGTGGGGTGGGCAGGAGGCAGGTGAGGGGTTTCAGAGGAGGGTTCATGGGGGTACCTGAGATTGGGAGCTCATCACCATGCCCATCCCGATGGCGGCACAGGGTGTTGTCCCCTCCCTGGTGACATTCTTCAGTTCCCTTGAGCTGCTGGACACTACGATGGAGGATTATGTGGTGGTGAGTGAGCCTGGAGGTGGGTCCAGGGGTTCAGGCTCCTGAGGGTGGGGAGAAGAGAGTCCTGCCCTGAGCACTGAGCTGTCTGCATTTGGCAAAGGTCCTCTCAGCAGTGCCTCCAGCCTCCTGTGGCAGCCGAGGCATCAGGCCCAACACAGTGATGAGTGATGCAGGCTCCGCGTAAGTCACCGTCCATGTTCCCTGGGCTGTTGAGGCCCTGAGCTGCAGGAGGTTGTGTCTGAGCTGGACTCAGTCCCTCCCTCTAGCCCTGCTGATGTGGAGAGAGAAGTTGGGCCCCTCTGAGTCAGGAAGCACATCACTTTCTGAGCTTTTCCTTCCTGCCTGAGGTCTCCGTCTCCCTGTCTGTCATCAGAGAGGGTTGGGTCATGAGGTCGCTGGCGTTAGCTCCTCTGTGCCCCCCATCACAAAGCCCTGTTTCGTGCACACTTCCTGACTCCCTGGGATGTACC
The DNA here is from genome assembly GCF_041296235.1 of Equus asinus. Classification (NCBI taxonomy): domain Eukaryota; kingdom Metazoa; phylum Chordata; class Mammalia; order Perissodactyla; family Equidae; genus Equus; species Equus asinus. The sequence continues at coordinate 12,180,098 of NC_091818.1, read as the reverse complement.
TGTCACCCCACTGCAGAGGTCCCCACCTCTCCAACAGTGCCCCCCACAGTTCACCTGTTCCTCACACAGTCCCTGCCCCATAGAGGTGGACACACTCTCCTACCTGCAGAGGATCAAAGCACCCAGTCTATGCAGGCTGACAAATAGCCTGAGGGCTTGCTCTTGTGTAGGGCAGTTCCCTAGGGCAGGCTGCCTGCCCTGGCTGATCTGGATTATTTCTGTGCTCTAGTTGGTTTGGCCGACCCCCGGGCTGTCGGGCAGGGGAAGAACTTCAATGCTGTCTGCCAGCACCTGTCAGCATGCCTGTACTAGGTCACAAGAATGGCCACCACCAATGTCTGTCTCTGGAGACGTCTCACCTCTCACAGAGACACACCCAGAGCCTACCAGGTGAGTCTCTTTTCACCAAAGGACTGTGCAGCTTTCTTTTTGGTGATTTTAGGTTTCTCTCTGATATGGCTGAATTTGTGCCTGGGCCCTTTAAGACCCTGTGTTTTCCTGCTTTCATCTGATAGCTTTTCTGGGGGTATTGCCCCATTGCAGTTAATAGACAGCCAAGCCAAATAGTAGGGCACTCATCTCAGTTGTGCTGAGTCTGAAGCATGCTTATGGCAGTAACGGGCCCCTGCTCAGGTCCCCACTTCTCCAGGGAGGGCTGTGTACCTTAGGGTGGCTCCTGCCCTACTGGCTGTGAAGGTCTGTGGTTTGTGAAGGTGGCTTTTTCTCTCCAGAAGGAATTTCTGCCTCTTCCGCCTCAGTCAGGACTGTCCCTTATTGTGGGGGTTCTTTTCATCCAGTTTCCAGTTTTCTCTCCAGGGTAATTTTTCCAAGAACAGTTGTAACCCAGTTCTGTTTGTGGGAGGAGGTGAGTTCAGAGTCTGCCTATGCTGCCATCTTGATGAGATCCCTACTGCCTCATCTTGATTTACAAGCAAAACCTGGAAAACCTCCCCAAACAAGTGTTTTTTGGTTTCTGTAGGAATAATACAGAAAATATTGGGGCCAGCCCAGTGGGGCTGGCAGTGAAGCTCACATGCTCTGCTTCTGCTGTCCAGGGTTTGCCAGTTTCAATCCCGGGTGCAGACCTACGCACTGCTTGTCAAGCCATGCTGTGGCAGGCGTCCCACACATAAAGTAGAGGAAGTTGGGCACAGATGTTAGCTCAGGGCCACTCTTCCTCAGCAAAAAGAGGAAGTTTGGTGGCAGAGGTTAGCTCAGGGCTAATCTTCCTCAAAAAAAAATATGAAGAAGAAAATATTAATGTTACCTTTGGTGCTGAAACTCAATTTTGTGGAGTAACATTCAACCTCAATGTGAATTTCGCCATGTTTCTTTGGCTTTTATGGCACTGAGAGCTGAAGCATCAGATCGGAAGGTAGGACTTAGAGGCCGTGGACTACGTTTCCCAAAGGGCAGGAGGCAGGGAGACTGGCCTCTTACTTTTCATGTAAAGAGACTCCATTTCCCATCAGGCAGCGGGTGGGAAGATCATGGCTCCTGATTTTCCTTGGCTGGCAGTTGACCAGTACAGTCTCCACCTCCTGCTGGTTGATCCTGTTTGCCACGCCTCCCAGCTCGCCCTGCCTGCCCATGTGCAGTGCAGTGGCACGTGACTGCCCCAGCTCCTCTGGCGCCCCAACTCCCTGCTGCCAACGCCTCCACTCTCGCCAGCCTCCCCACTCGCCCCGCCCTTCCAACCGCCCCTCCCCTCCAGCTCGCCCCACCCCCCCGCTCGCCCCGCCCTTCCAATCGCCCCTCCCATCCAGCTCGCCCCGCCCTCCCCTGGCTCCTCCTCCTCACTCACTCGCCCACTCGCTTGCCCCCCAACTCCTGCTCTTCCTGAGCCAATGGGGAGGCCGCAGACTTCCGGGTCAGGCGGGGCAATGCCGCCTCCCCGTGGAGTAGGCGAATGTGGCGGGAAGTCCTGCCTGTTGCACAGCGATGCGCCTGAGGCAAGCGGTAGAGAGGGCGCGGCCATCCCCTCCAAAGCGGTCCCCCTGAGCCCAGTGCCCCGCGGTGCTGTCCCGGCCAGGCCTCGTCCCTCCTGGGCGGGAGCGGCCGGTCCAACGCGCGCCGCGTCGGGCGCTCCGCGGGCGGAGGGCGGTTTGTGCCGCCCTGGCCCGCGAGGCCCTGGCGTCCGGGCGTCGCTTCCGCGGGGAGCCCGGGCGGGAGCGCTGTGACGGGGCTCCGCGGAGACGAGGAGCCCCTCGGAGGACGGCGGGCAGGGCCGCAGCGGGGCGGGAGGGCCGCTCCGAGGGGAGACGCGCCCTGAGCCCGGGCACGGGTCCCGGACAGCCTTCCGGGCGGCGGCGCGGCCCTGGCCTGCCGTGTCCGCTGAGGCCTGCGGGGCGCTGTCCTCGAGGGCCGGGGCGCGGGGCTCGCGGGCTGCACAGGGCTCCTCGGTCCCTCCGTCCCCTCCGTCCCCGCTCCCCAGCGATGGAAGACAGTCCAGGCAGCTGTCTCAGGCTCAGAGAGGCTGCCTGCTGTGCACACCGCGTTGTGTCTCCACTCCCAGCTCTCAGGGATGCGGGAGAGGGACAACCGGGGGGAGGGGGAGGGACAGCAGGCCTCGTCCTGGTCCGGAGGGAGGGAAGAGGCCACCCTTGGCTCCTGGGAGTCCGCCTGGTTCTCTACCTGCCTCCTCTGGACTCACCTGGTTTTGTCTCGCCTGGTGTGGACACCTCCTGTTTCTCCCCATCTCCCTTTCCTGGAACAACATGGACCTACCGGTTTGCTGTGGGAGTGCACTGGGTTTGGGGACTGTGGAAAAGCCTCCTGAGTTCTTGTTCTTCTTCCCTTTCTTACTGGGATTCCTGTCTGTTGAGTCTGAAATTTGCAAGCATCAAAGAAAATGCAGGACAGTATGTATTTTTAAGAGTTCAAAGCAGGACATAGGCACCTTACTTTTTTTTTTTTTTAAAGATTTTATTTTTTCCTTTTTCTCCCCAAAGCCCCCCAGTACATAGTTGTATATTTCTCGTTGTGGGTTCTTCTAGTTGTGGCATGTGGGACGCTGCCTCAGCGTGGTCTGATGAGCAGTGCCATGTCCGCGCCCAGGATTCGAACCGACGAAACACTGGGCTGCCTGCAGCAGAGCGCGCGAACTTAACCACTTGGCCACGGGGCCAGCCCCAGCACCTTACTTTTTATGACATGCAGAGCAGGATTCTTTGGGGAAGAATTTGATCTACAATCGTAAAGCAATTTCAGAGGGAAGCAAGAGTGTTTCATAGAATCATTTTGTTCTGCGCCTGTTTATGCTGTCCCAACTGGCGTGTAGTGATTGGCATTAAACTTCTGAGTAGATAAGGTGATGTTCATCTGCTCCCTGTAGAAGGGAAGGTCGCTTAATGGCTTTCTCTGCTGAACGGGCCACAGATGGTGTTCTCTGTGCCTTGGGACAGTGCTGATCAGATTCTGAGTTAACACAGCAACACAACCTCAATAATAGTAAACTGTGTTAAGCGTTGCTGTCATTTTAGCGCTAATATCTATATTAATAATCTACACGAATTTTTATAGTGTTACGACCTCCTGTTGTGTTCAGTGCTGCAAAAGTTGTTAAACCAATGAGATGATGCAGGGATGTGTCAAGCGTAGAACCTAGCAGATAGCAAGTGAGAAAGTGCACAGGAGATAATCATACAGAAAGCTTGTGCTAAGTTGTCTAGCAAGATGCAGTGTGTATTTTAAAAGTCGCAGTAATGCTTTCAAAATGTTGGGAGTCCCTAAAATTAAATTCTTAAATAGGGCAGCTTTTTTTGTGTTTGAGAACTACTGTGAAATAATTACAATTATTATTATTATATGAATGTCCCCGATATCTGAAAAAGAAAAAATAAGATTTTTATGTTGACAACTATATATTTTTCCTTAAAGTCGTCTTTAATAAAGTATAATGTACTTTGAATAGAATTTTGACTTGAAAAATAAAGCTTCCTGGAAATGAAGCAAAGCTTTTAAGTGGACCTTCTGTACAATGAAGAATGAGTCCTGGACTCCTGCCAAAGTGCCGGCGCTTCTGTCTCAATACCTGAGGCAGCAAACCTAACAAGAATAAATGCTGCCTCTGTGTGTGTGGAGGAGGCTCTCATGACATTGGTGTTGATGGGTTTTGAGAATGGGTTGGTACCTGTATAGGTCTGGAGAGTAGGTTTCAGACATGCCGGGTGAGGTTATTATTCCGCGTGAGCAGAAGTGGTCTGATTTGTGCCCCAGATGTCAGGGGCCTGCTCAATGTCGGGGACTGTGCTGGGAGCAGAGTCTGTTATTGCTACTGTAGTGTTTTTTGGAAGCAAGTTGTCATGGCTTTAAACTAATAGACATCATTCTTTTTGACTGCAGTTATCTAGCATCCAGCACACAAGAGGTCAATAAATGTGTAGGGCATGTTTGAAGACAATATGGAATTTTTGGTAAGGATGCAAGATTAATTGGAAAGCTGATAGAATCCTGGCAAAGCATGTGGCTAGGTGGTGTAACATGATGTGTTTGTGCCCTAGGATGTCTCTGGCCCTTTTGACCACAGTTCCTGGCAGGATGTTCCCGCTTGCCATTATAAAGATGCAAAAAGGGCCATGCTCTTGGATTGTTTCCCCTTGGCTCCTGAATGATAGTTAAGGACTTGACATTTGAAGGTTGCTGTTTTGCCCTCATTTTAGGTACTTTTCCAGTGATTCCTGCTCCATCTCTCCCAACGTTGAGTTAAATCTTTGCACTCCAACTCAATCACATTCTCCTTACTGTTGTTGTTCTGGATGACGTAAGGACAGCCCTTTGAAAAAGAAAAGCTCTCTAGAGAGCCTAGAGAGGTAGGAGGTGTGTGCTTTCCCCCAATAGGAATTAGATGTTTAATATTCAATAAATACTAACGACAGGAAACTATTCTACTTTTCATTAATCTTCTTCAGTAAATTTGTTAAGAATATTCTTAGCCACAGCATCTTTGTCATCTTGGAAACATCTATTGTGAATCATATTCTTGATTTCGTCTTCATGTAGGTACGTGGGCTTTGATGATTCTTTGCCAGAACTCCTGTCCTTCCCTGGCTCCCTGGCCCATAGCATGGGAACGAGTACAGCAGGGTCTGAAAATTAAGTTAGACATTGTTCGTGCTGGTAGATATTTAGGGTGAATATTAAACATGTACACACAGGAAAATGTTTATCAAAAAAGCCATATACATAAAGTGGGAGGATGTACTAGGTGGAATCATATAATTAAATGACAAGGTTCTTAGTTTGAGACTTCAGAATGTTCTGTTGTATACTTTTCAAGCAAATAGCAGACTTTGTTGAAAAGACACATTTGTCTTATGGAGCTCAGTATCTGGAACAAGATAGTTGGTCCTGCAAGGAGCTAAATGACAACTGGAAAGTCATTAGGATCCAGGGCAGCACCATCCCACACTTTTGGGGGCTTTCTCATACTTTCCTATGCATTTATGTCATTTTCTCTTTGCAAACTGTCTGTCTAGCTGCCGTTGGCTTGTAGGGCAGATATTCTGCTCCGGACCTAGCTCCTTGTTTCAGAACCAAAAGAGACTCCATTCTCTAACTGTGAACTGTATCTGAAATTTTCCACGAAGTCATAAAGTTAGAAGTCTTGTAGCTAAGGTCACTACAGCTTTGTTTCTGGTTAATTGCTGTTTCTCAAGGAACAGCTGAACAATTGCCACCGTTGGGTGATTCTGTATATGAATGTGTTGTGAGCACGTTTCACAATACCAAGTGTTAGAAAGTGCCCTTAAACCTTTAGTCTTCATAGGCTATGTCTGGGAGACCCAGAAACAGAAACTTTTATGGTTTCAACAGGCAGTGTTGCTTTTTTTGACTTCTCCTGGCAGTGTACTATGTAATGTGGCCACAGAGCTATCAACGTACAGATTATATCTAGTTATAAAGTGTCATAAGAAAAAGGAACAAACTGTTGACATAGGCAATGATTTGGATGCAGCTTAAGGCATTGTACTGAGTGAAAAAAGCCAATCTGCAAAGGCTGTGTGATTGATTCGATGTACACAGCATTCTCAAAATGGCAACATTATAGAAATTGAGAAGAGATCCATTTTTCCACGGTCACAACTGGGGGTGGAGGGGGTGTGGCTCTAAAGGGGTTGCCTGAGGGAATTTCTCTGGGGTAATAGAACAGTTCTGTGTCCTGATTGTTCTCATGGTTACAAGGATTTTTATGCATGAGAAAACATCATAGAACTCTACACACATCTAGGGAATTTCAGTCCAAACTGAAATTCTACTAAGTAGTTGAGTGACTAATGCTGTATCCGTGTCTATTTCCTGGTTTAGATCACTGTGTTGTGCTTGTCCTTTGTATGGCTCTACCATATTTTATTGAACCATTCACCCATTGAAGGGCATGTGGGTTGTTTCTAGTTTTTGACTATTACAAATAAAGCTGCTCTGAACACTCATGTACAGCTTTTGCGTGAATCTATGTTTTCATTTTTTTACTGTAAATGCCCAAGAGTGCAACTGTTGTTTTCTACATGGTTTTGGAAGAGTTGGACATCTGTAGGCAAAAGGAAAAGAAAAAAAGAAAACCAAGGTGTAAACCTCATGTCTTCTGCAAAAATTAATGTTTAATGGATTCATTGGATCATCTTTTTTGTTTTCATTCAAAACCAGTTGGCTTACACTGCAAACAGCATTCCAAAATGAAGATGGGAGGAAACGAGTGAGCATTTAGGTATGAAAATGAATGCAGACTTGGGAAGGTAGGACATGGCTCGAGTCTTGAAGAGAGCATGTGTGCATTTGAGAAGAAGGGGAAAACGTTCCAGAGAATAACATGAGACAAGACAGGTGGTAGAGAAGATAGGTCCGAACTGGCTGTTTCAGGGAGTCACGTGTGTGATGAGGAGGAGGGAAGGAAAGGAAGGATAAGTGGTTCATGAGGATAGAAAACTGCTGGCTAGGTTGTAGAATTGCTAATGAGTTTCAGTGGAAGTTCTTGAGCAGGAAAAAGCTATTGGAGAAATGGTCTTGAAGGAACGTTGTCTTAGGATCACGTATGGCAGCGATGGGTTGGTAGAAAGAACAAGGTATAACCTTGACCCTTATGTTGATTTAGCACTTTGTGTTACAGCTGTCTTCCCAAAAGCTAAAAGAGTGGTGTCCCTTCAGGATCTGAAGTACCTGGGCTTTCCTAGAGGGATAATGGTAGATTTCAGATCTTTGTCATGACTTTGGTGATGGACACTGAGGACTCCGCTGGACTTTGAAGCTAGGAACACTGCTTTTAGTAAGTTGTACATGTCAGAAGAAGAGTCCTTTGTTGGCTTATTGCTGATGTGGATGACGTTTCTTCTCTAAACTGTCTAAGAGGTAAGCAACTGAAATGAGAAGAACACACAGAGTTCATGAATTGGCCCAACGAGGAAAAGTTAACAGATCGCTTTTCTTTATTTTGATTTAATCAGCATGTGCTGATACTTGTATGTGAAGAACTATACAGAGAATGGTGAGGAACAGGGTCCTTCCAAATCACTGAGGAGCCAACAGGGACACATGGCTCTAATTGCAGCATTCGGGGTTTTATTCTGAGGGAAGCATTTCCAGTCAGTGAGGACATCGTGTACTTCCTGCCAGTGATCCAGAAGATCTTCAAGGATAGAATAGGAACCTACAATAGTATACGAACACTTCGCTTATAGTCAGCGGGATGTGACAAGTGACAGCCCTCGAGCCCTAACTTCTTAATTTGTGACTAAACGTACTCAGTTCCTCTTTTCTTAGAGCCCACTTCATTTCTTGATTTCTTACTTGGAGAAAATTATGCTTTTTTCCAATTCATCTTTGGGAATCCGATTTGGCTTCTGCTTTTTTTTGTGCATTTAGAAGTTGATCTTAGATATATTTTAGGCTTCTGTCCTTTTTTTAAGACCACTACGAAATATAATTTATTTAATGTCAGACAAACTACTACATATCAAAGCATTTCTGCTTCTTTATTTAGAACATGGAAAAGCATAACATCTTGTTTTTCCAAAAAAAAAAACAATGATGACTTGCTGAGCAAAGGATTTTACTGCCTAAGAGATTCCCATGACGCGTGTTAATGAGAGACTGGTGGTGTGGAAACCTTTAGTGCAACCACTTCTTTGTCTTCAAAGTGCCTTTTCTGTTTGATTTGACTTCCTTGGGCTAATTCTTCCCTTTCAGTCTAGAAGTATTTTCCACTGAATGTGGAGATTGATCAAGAATACTTCACTTGTGTTTGCTGCCATTCAGTATCATCACAGAATTTGGGGGGTTTTTATGTGCAGAAGAGCAAGCTCTTACAGTGCTATGCAACCTGCTCTGTTCATTTCAACCTATCATCGTTTGGCTACTGTGCCCTAGTGACTGCTTGACCAACGTGTAAGCGGGGCCACGGCATCCTGACCAATGGGCGTCAGTGTAAGCAGCCTAGAAAGCATGGGTCAGCACTTACTGTCTTTGTGAAGGGCAGGATTCCCAGTCAGGGATGTCCAAAAGTCTGCCATACTGAACTTTCATGCTAAAGGGATGTCATTATCTGGCTCAGCTTCTGACTGAGATTCCATGAATATATGAATAGATGAATATTTTGTGTGGCTCTTATAGAAGAAGGCACTTGGGGACAATCCAGATACTGTTCTCTCCTTCATCACAGGATGGCTTCAAAGAATCCTTTCCCCTTTCTCCTGGCCAGCTAGGTTTGCAGTGAGCAAAAACCTGTTCAGACTTTGTGCCAACACTTCTGGAATATGTGACACTTCATTTGTTTTCTAGAGCACAAAAGTTTGAAAGTAATTTTCTGTTTGTGCTTTCGACAGTGACATATGTCAGTGGAGTCAGGTAGATCTGAGTTGCAGTATTGACTGCTCTGTGACATTAGGGCAACCTGATTTTACCATCCAATCGAGGTTCAATCATACCTGTTTTATGGTAAGGTTGTCAGAATTGACTCTGACATGTGTACATGAATCACTTGCTATAATGTGTGGCCCACAGTCCGTGTTCAACAAATGTTTGTCATCCTCACCACTTGAGCATCCCTTAAGGTGTTTTTCTCTGGAGAGTGATCTGAAACAAAAAACATTTTTCAACTCATTTCCCACTGATCTCAAAAGCCAGGTATTAGATGTCATCACACTGTGTGGTCTGGTCTACCATGCATGCCTCCAGTGACAGGAAACTCAGCAACTCTAGAACAATGTTTTTCAACCATGGGAGTAATGACATTTGAGATAGGTCGTTCATTGTGGTGGAGGGTTGTTCTCTGAATTGAATGATGTTTAGCACCAAACTTGGCTAGGGGGACAAAATCACCCACAATTGAGAACCACTGCTCTAGAGACAGCATATCCTCTTTGTTTTTTTTTTAAAAATGAGGTCATCATGGGTTATAACATCGTGTAATTTCAAGTGTACATGATTGCTTCTCAGTTTCCCTGGAGACTGCATCGTGCTCGCCTGCAACAGTCTAATTTTTATCCATCACCATATATATGTGCCCCTTTACACCTTTTGCTCACCCCCAACCCCATTCCCTTCTGGTACCCACTAATCTGTTTGCTTTACCCATTTGTTTATCTTCCACATATGGATGAAACCTTGGGATATTTGTCTTTCTCTGTCTTATTTTCACTTAACGTCACACCCTCACACTCCATCCATATTGTTTAAAATGGGACAATTTTGTCTTTTTTAATGGCCAAGTAGTATTCTGTTTTATATATGTACCATATCTTCTTTAGCCATTCCTCAGTTGAAGCACAGTGGGTTGCTTCCACATATTGACTATTGTGAAGAATGCTGCAATGAACACAGGGGTGTGTAAATCTCTTTGAGTTGTTGTTTTCCATTTCTTTGAATACGTACCCAGTAGTGGGATAGCTGGATCGTATAGTATTTCAGATTTTAATTTTTCGAGAAATCTCCACCTGTTTTCTATTGTGGCTGCACCAGTTTACATTGCCACTGGCAGTCTAGTAGGGTTCCCTTTTCTCCACGTCCTCTCCAACATTTGTTATTTTTTGTCTTCATCATTATAGCCACTCTGACGGGTTTCAGGAGATAGCTCATTGTATTTTTGACTTGCATTTCCCTCATAATTAGCAATGTCATGCATCTTTTCATGTGCCTGCTGGCCTTCTGTATATCTTCCTTGGAAAAACATCCTTTCATATCCTCTGCCCATTTTCCAATCTGGTTGTTTCTGTTTTGTCGTTGAGTTCTTTTTATATTTTGGAAATTAACGCCTTGTCAGATATATGATTTTCAGATATTTTCTCCCAGTTGGTGGGCTGTTTTTTTGTGTTGTTCATGGTTTCCTTTGCCTTGCAGAAGATTTTTAGTTTGATGTAGTCCCACGTGTTTATTTGTTCTTTCATTTCCCATGCCTGTGCTGGCATGGTATTAAAAAAGATGTTTTCCAGACCAATGTCAAACAGTGTACTGGAAATGTTTTCTTCTAGGAGTTTTATGATTTCAGGTCTTACCTTCAAGTGTTTAATCCATTTTGAGTTAACTTTTGTGTACAGTGTAAGGTAATGGTCTATTTTCATTCTTTTGCTTGTGGGTGTCCAGTTTTGCCAACACTGTTTTTTGAAAAGACTTTCCTTTCTCCATTGTATGCTCTTGCCTCCTTTGTCAAAGATTAGCTGTCCACAGATGTGTGGTTTTACGCCTGGGCTTTCAGTTCTGTTCCATGGATTTGGGTGTCTGTTTTTGTGCCAGTACCATGCCGTTCTGATTCCTAGAGCTTTGTAGTATATTTTGAAGTCAGGGATTGTGAAGTCTCCAGCTTCGTTCTTTTTTCTCAGGATTGTTTTGTCTATTCTGGGTCTTTTGCTGCTCCATATATACTTAGGATTCTTTGTTCTATTTCTGTGAAGAATGTCACTGGGATTCTGATTGAGATTCCATTGAATCTGTAGATTGCTTTAGGTAATATGAATGTTTTAACTTTTTATTCTTCCAACCCATGCGCATGGAATATCTTTCCATTTCTTTATATCTTCTTCAGTCTCTTTGTGTAATATCTTATAGTTCTCAGTGTATAGGTCTTTCACCTCTTTGGTAAGATTTAGTCCTAGGTATTTCATTCTTTTGTTGCAATTGTAAATGAGATTCTATTCTTGACTTGTCTTTCTGCCAGTTTGTTTTTAGTGTATAGAAATGCAACTGATTTTCGTAAGTTGATTTTTTTACCGTGAAACTTTTCTGTAGTTGTGGATTCTTTCTAATAGTTTTCAGATGAAATCCTTAGGGTTTTCTATATGTAGAATCATGTCATCTGCAAACAGTGAGAGTTTCACTTCTTCCTTTCCAATTTGGATACATTTTACTTCTTTTTCTTGGAAAATTGCTGTAGTCAAAACCTCCACACCTATGTTGAATAGGAGTGGCAAAAGTGGGCATCCATATCTATGTAGAATACGAGTGGCAAGAGTGGGCACCCTTATCTTGTTCCTGTTCTTGGAGGGATGGCTTTCAGTTTTTCACCATTAAGTATAATGTTGTCTGTGGGTGTTTTGGGACTTCGTACGATTCCAAGAATTTGCTATTTCTATTAGGTTATCCAATTTGGTGGCTGGCATATAGTTTTTCATAGAATTGTCATATAGTCCTTTGTATGTCTATGATATCCATTGAAATTTCTCCTCTTTCATTTCTAACTTTATTTAAGCCTTCTCTTTCTCTTAGTGTGTCTGGCTAAGGGTTTGTTCAATTTTGTTTCTCTTCTTCAAGAACTTGCGCTTAGTTTCATTGATCCTTTCTACTGAGTTTTTAGCCTGTTTTTCATTTATTTCTGCACAAATTTCCATTACTTCTCTCTTTCTGCTGACCTTGGGCTTTGTTTATTCTTCTTTTTCAAGTTCTGGTGGGTGTCATCTTGAGATTTTTCTTGTTTTTCTTGAGTTGGGCCTGTATTGCTATGAATTTCCCTGTTAGAACTACTTTTGCTGCTTTCCGTAAGAGTTGGCATGATGTGTTTTCCTGTGCATATTTATCCAGATTTTAAAAATCCTTTCCTTTGGTTTATTTAGATCCAATTGTTCTTCACTAGCAAGTTGTTTAGTCTCCACATATTTGTGATTTTCCCAGCTTTTTGTCTTGTAGTTGATTTTTAGTTTCATAGCATTGTGGTCAGAAAAGTGGCTTTTTATTATTTCAGTCTTCTTAAATTTACGGAGGCTTGCCATTTCTCCCAGCATATACTCTATCTTTGAGAACGTTCCATGTGCACTTGAGAAGAATGTGTATTCTGCTGTTTGGGTATGGGATGTTCTAGATATATCTATTAAGTCCATCTGCTCAAGTGGTTCACTTAAATTCACTATTTCCTTGTTGAGTTTCTGTGTGGATGATCTATCTCTTGATGTAAGTGGGGTATTGATGTCCCCTACTATGATTGTGTTGCTGTGAATTTCTCCCGTAAGGTCTGTTCATAGTAGCTTTATGTACACTGGAGCTCTTGCATTAGGTGTGTATGTATTCACTAATAATATCTCCTCTTGGCAGAAAATCCCTTTTATCATTATCTCCTGCCCCTCTTTGTCTCTCCTTGTCTTTTTTATCTTGAAGTCTGCTTTGTCTGATATAAATATGGCAACAATTGCTTACTTTATTTGCTGTTGTCTTGGAGTATCGTCTTCCATCCCTTCACACTAAGCATGTGTTTGTCTTTCAGCTGAGATGTGTTTCCTGGAGGCAGCATATTGTTGGGTCTTCTTTTTGAATCCACCCAGCTACTCTGTGTCTTTTGATTGGAGAATTCCATCCATTTACATTTAGAGTTATTATTGATATTTTAGGGCATAATACTTCAATTTTATCTGTTGTTTTCCAGTTGTTCTATGTGTTCACTGTTTCCCTTCCCTTGTATGTCTGACTGCTACTTCACTTGGGAAGTTTTCTGTGGTGATTTTGTCAGTTTTCTTTTTATTTATGAATTGTGGCTCTGCTCTGATTTTTTGTTTAGTGGTTACTGTTACATTTGTATAAAACATCTCATAGGTGAGATAGTCCATTTTCTGACAGCCTCTTTTCTCCATTAGCCTAAGCCGTTTCCATCCCTTTCCTGCACCCTGTCCTGTTTTTCATACACTTTTGTTTCTTAGTAAGTTCTTTCTTGCATTGAGTGGAAGTGTACTTTCTTATTTCTCCTACCCATCCTGCGTTTTGGAGACACATAGTACAGGCTGAATCCCAGTTCCACGGAATATCCTTAGAAATATGCAAAGATGGTCATCAAGTCTTCTCAGTCTTTTTGAGTTGAAACACCTCCAGTTCGTCAGCCATCCCTTACAAAACATGACTTCATGTCAGGTCACCACATTGGTGGTTTCTTTGTTTTTAATTCATTTTTAAGCTGTAGAATTTGGAAGGAAATGCACTACTCTAGGCATGGCTTGATTAGCAAAAGACTCATGTCTCATATTAGAGCAATTTTCTCCTATTAGTTTAGGTAAGAGTATTCCCTTTCTTCTTGTGCATACATCTTGTGTATATGATTACAACTCTATCATTTTGATGGGCACATCATACAGTGATGACCACATCATACACTGAGTTAAAGAAAAAAGAAAAGCACTAGATCTAACTATACATTCATCCGGTTTTTATGCATTAGTTTTGGGGCTAAGCCTGGGAATTTATGTTTATCCTGTTATATTTCTTTTGATTGGGTTTAAGTACAATCCTGATTTTGGTTGACTCTAAGGTTTCTAGCTTAAAAGAACAAGTAGGTGATTATGCCATCAGCTGAGATTGAAAATACAGGAGAAAGGAGTTTGTGTACATGCATGCATGCGTGCATGCATGAAAGGAGGACTGAGGATGGAAGCCTGAGGAATCCCAATATTAAGAGGCAGCTGGGAGAAGGAGTGATGTCAGCATCATGGTGGAGTGAGCTTGCCCAGGACTCTCTCCCCTCCAACATACAACAAAAAAGAGCAACCACAGTCCAATGAAAAACATCCTGATGGCACAGGAATCCTCAGAGACCGAGGGCAGTCAAATGAGGGAGGTCAGTGGTGTTGTACCTGTCCTCAGAGGAGCTGGAACAGGGTAAGAGAGAACTTTTCTCCCTCCCCTGAAGTCTGGGATCCCTGCCATGGGAGGCTCCATGAGGGAAGGACTGGGGGAGGGGCTGTGCATCAGCAGGATCACTCAGGACTCCCTAGTCCCTTGCAGCCCAGACAGAAGCCCTCTAACTGGGTGAAAGATTTCTCGTTCAGTGACCTCATTATGCCAAGACCCCAGGAGAACAGATAGATCTGATTGGGAAACCTGGGTCTGCATGCAAGAGTAGGTGCCCCCCGACCCCCAACTTGTGCTATGACATGCCATCTTGGCTGAACGTTGAGGGCTCAGAATACATGGCTCTCAAACCCCATCTAGCGGCGACAGGCTGTAACTGCAACCAAATTATATCACAGTGGGGAAGACCTGTCCATCTTCCAGCATCTGTCCATCTTCCAGCATCTGTCAAGTCATCAAATCTCCCACTCGCATTTGTGACCACAAGAATCAGTACTCCTTGGGTCTTGGCATAATGAGGTCACTGAACGAGAAATCTTTCACCCAGTTAGAGGGCTTCTGTCTGGGCTGCAAGGGACTAGGGAGTCCTGAGTGATCCTGCTGATACACAGCCCCTCCCCCAGTCCTTCCCTCATGGAGCCTCCCATGGCAGGGATCCCAGACTTCAGGGGAGGGAGAAAAGTTCTCTCTTACCCTGTTCCAGCTCCTCTGAGGACAGGTACAACACCACTGACCTCCCTCATTTGACTGCCCTCGGTCTCTGAGGATTCCTCCAGACCAGAGGGAAAACAAGCACCCAGAATTATGTCCTGATGACTCAGAAATAAGTAAACTAAATGACAATGAATTCAGAATAGCTATCATGAAAAAACCCAATGAGGTAAAGGAAAATATAGAGAAGTCAAAGAGTTCTGGAGTTACTTCACAAAAGAGATTGAAACTATAAAGAAGAATCACTCAGAAGTACTAAAGATGAGAAATACAATGGAAGAAATAAAACATAATATGGATTCCCTGAATGCCCGTGTGGACGCCATAGAGGAGCAAATCAGCGTAACTGAAGATAGGTTGAAGGGCTCCAGATAGAGGAAGACAGAGACCTAAGTCTAAAAAGGAATGAAGAAAACCTCCGAGAAATAACCGACTCAATGAGGAAATGCAATATAAGAATTATTTGTATCCCCAAGGGCGAAGAAAAGGAGAATGTAGCAGAAAGCATGCTCAAAGAAATAATAGCAGAGAACTTCCCAAATCTAGGAAATGAGAGAGAAATGTGTGTGGAGGAAGTTTCAGATCTCCTAGATTTGTCAATGTAAAAAGACCTAGTGCAAGGCATATAGTAGTAAAACTGGCAAAAGTGAGTGAGAAAGAAAGAATACTCAGTGCAGCAAGGCAGAATAAACTAACCTATAAAGGAACTCCTATCAGACTTTCAGCAGATTTCTCTCTCTGCTCCAAACTACAACCAAAGAATTGGAAAAACTGAATTTCAACCAATAATCCTAATGACAAACAGAAAACTATAGCAACAATATGACAGAGGATGGAGAGGCTGGCACCACCCTCAGAGGACCTGGAGCAGGGTAGGAGAGAACTTCGCTCCCTCCTCTAGAGACTAGGATCTCTGCTGTGGGTGAAGGAAGGAGTGGGGGAGGGGCTGCATGACCAGGGGATGAACCAGGACTACCGCTGCCGGTTCAGTGGAAACCCGCTGATGGGGGAAAGCTTCCGTGCATGGGGGCCCCATGAAGGCAGGGCCCCGGGAGACCAGAGAACGAGAGCAGATGGGAAGCCAGATCGGCACACGAAAGAAAGTGCCCCTCCTCCCTGAACCCGTGCTGGGCGCTGGCATCTTGCCTGAAGGTGGAGAGCTCAGAACGCAGGACTTTCGACCACCGTCTAGTGGTAACAGGCTGTAAGTGCAACCGAATACTACCATCATGAGAAAAAACCACTCCTCTATCATCCAGCAATTTATAAAAGCTCCAGACCAAAAGGAAAACAACAAAAACACAGAATTAAGTGCTGAGGACTTGGGAATACGTTAACTAAGTGAAAATGAGTTCAGAGTAGCTATCATCAAAAAACTCAATGAGGTTGAGGGAAAGATAGAGAAACAAGTCAACAAGTTCTGGAGTTACTTCACAAAAGAGATTGAAACTATAAAGAAGAATCAATCAGAAATACTAGACATGAAAAATACAATGGACCAGATAAAACAGAATACGGATTCTCTGAATGCCTGTAGAGACACCATAGAGGAGCAAATTAGCATGCTCAAAGATAGACAGGCTGAATGGCTCCAGACAGACAAAGAACTAAGGATTTAAAAGAAGCAGGAAAATATCAGAGAAATAGCAGATTCAATGAGGATAACGAATTTAAGAATCATTGGAATTCCTGAGAACGTGGAAAAGGAAAATAGAGCAGAAAGTGTGCTTAATGAAATTATAGAAGAGAACTTCCCAAATCTAGGGATTGAGGGAGAAATGTGTGTGGAGGAAGCTTTCAGATCTCCTAGATTTGCCAATGTAAAGAGACCTAGTGCACGGCATATAGTAGTACAAATGGCAAACATGAAAGACAAAGAAAGAATACTCAGTGCACCAAGATGGAAGAAAATAACCTACAAAGGAACTCCTATCAGACTTTCAGCAGATTTCTCTACAGAAACCTTACAAGCTAGGAGAGAATGGAGCAATGTATTCAAAGCTTTAAAAGATAAAAATCTTCAGCAAAGAATACTCTATGCAGCAAGAATATCCTTCAAATATGAGGGAGAAATTAAATCTTTTCCAGACAAACCAAAGTTAAGGGAATTTGTAACCAAAAGTCCTCCACTACAAGAAATCCTCAAGAAGGCTCTCATACCTGAAAAAAGAAAAAGGGAGAAAGGGGTCACAAACCACAGAGTAGGGAGACAGATAGATAGAACCAAAATAGGATAGCAAATATTCAACTATAGCATTAGGATAAAGGTAAGGAAATAACCAAAGCAAAGACGATCTTATCACTCTAACTACAAATTCATAACACGAGTTGGAATAAGAGGTGAAAATAATAATTTAGGAGGGGAAGAGCAAAGGGACTAAATCAGTCTAGGCCAAGTAAGTAAGAGACCACCAGAGAATAGACTGTATTATACATGAGCTTCTAAATACAAATTTCAGGGTAGCCACTAAAACAAACAGAACAGAGCCACAAAACGTAAATAAGGAAAAATCTAAGAAACCCAGCATAAGAAATTGCAGAAGTCAATTGATAGGCTAAAACACACAGGACGAGAAACAAAGGTAATGCAGGGAAGCCAGATAATGAGTGAGAGAATGAGAGCATTAAGCCTGCATGCATCAATAATCACCCTCAATGTAACCGGATTGAACTCTCCAATAAAAAGATACAGAGTGGCAAGATGGATTAAAGAATAACCTCCAACAATTTGTTGCCTCCAGGAAACACACCTCAGCCCCAAAGACAAACACAGGCTCAGAGTGAAGGGGTGGAAGACAATACTTCAAGCTAATAGCAAGCAAAAGAAAGCAGGTGTTGCAATACTTATATCAGGCAAAACGGATTTCAAAATAATGCAGGAAAAGAGAGACACAGAGGGACAATATATAATGATCAAAGGGACACTTCATCAAGAAGAAATAACGCTTATAAATATCTATGCACCCAACACAGGAGCACCAAAGTTCATAAAGCAACTATTAACAAACCTAAAATAGGATATCAAAAATAACACAATAATAGTAGGGGACCTCAACACCCCACTCACAACCCTGGACAGATCATCCAGACAGAAAATCAACAAGGAAATGGTGGAATTAAGCACAAAGCTAAAACAGTTGGAATTAATAGACCTATATAGAACACTCCATCCAAAAACAGCAGAATATACATTCTTCTCAAGTGCACACAGAACATTTTGAAGGATAGACTATATGCTGTGAAACAAGGCAAGCCTGTATAAATTTTAAAAAATTGAAATACTAAGAAGCAACTTCCCCAATAATAATGCTATAAGGCTAGAAATTAATTACAAGAAAAAAGCTGGGAAAGGCACAAGAATGTGGAGACTAAACAATACGCTACTGAACAAGCAATGGATCATTGAAGAAATTAAAGAAGAAATTAAAAAAATACCTGGAAACAAATGAAAATGATAACATGCCATACCAGCTCACATGGGATACACCAAACGCTGTATTAAGAGGAAAATTCATCACCATACAGGCACATCTTAACAAACAAGAAAAATCCCAAATAAGCAATTTTAAACTACACCTAACCGAATTAGAGAAAGAAGAACCAACAAAGTCCAAAGTCAGCAGGACAGAAATAATAAAAATCAGAGCAGAAATAAATGCTATTGAAATGAAAAAGGCAGTAGAAAGGATCAATGAAACAAAGAGCTTGTTCTTTGAGAAGATAAATAAAATTGGCAAACCCATAGCCAGACTTACAAAGAAAAAAAGGGAGAAAGCTCCAATAAATAAAATTAGAAATGAAAGAGGAGAAATAACAACAGACTCCGCAGAAGTACAATGGATTATAAGAGAATACTACAAAAAAGTATATGCCAACAAAATGGATAACCTAGAGAAAATGGATAAAATCTTGGACTCCTACAATATTCCAAAGCTCAGTCAAGAAGAAGCAGACAATTTGAACACACCAATCACTAGGAAAGAGATTGAAACAGCAATCAAAAACATCCCAAAGAATAAAACCCCAGGACCAGATGGCTTTCCTGGGGAATTCTACCAAACTTTCAGGGAGGATTTAATACTTATCCTTTTCAAGCTATTTCAAAGAGTTAGGGAGGATGGAACACTTCCTTACACATTCTACAAAGCCAACATCACACTGAAACCAAAGCCAGACAAGGACATCACGAAAAAAGAGAACTACAGGCCAATATCGCTGATGAACAAAGATGAAAAAATTCTCAACAAAATTTTGGCAAGCAGAATTTAGCAATTCATTGAAAGGATCATACATCATGAGCAAGTGGGATTCATACCAGGGACACAGGGATGGTTCAACATCTGCAAATCAATCAACGTCATACACCACATCAACAAACTGAGGAATAAAAACCACATGATCATCTCAATAGATGCAGAGAAGGCATTTGACAAGATCCAACAGCCACTTATGATAAAAACTCTGAACAAAATGGGCATAGAAGGGAATGACCTCGACATAATGAAGGCCATCTATGATAAACCTACAGCCAACATCATACTCAATGGGCAAAAACTGAACACCATCCCCCTAAAATCAGGAATGTGACAAGGATGCCCTCTATCACCACTCTTATTTCTCATAGTACTGGAGGTCCTGGCCAGAGCAATCAGGCAAGAAAATGGAATAAAAGGAATCCAAATAGGGAGGGAAGAAGTGAAAGTCTTGCTGTTTGCAGACGACATGATCTTATATATAGAAAACCCCAAAGAACCCATTAGAAAACTCTTAGAAGTAATGAACAACTACAGCAAAGTTGCTGCATATAAAATCAATTTGCATAAATCAATAGCATTTCTATATTCTAATAATCAATTAATAGAAAAGGAACTCAAGAACACAATACCATCCACAATTACTGCAAAAAGAATAAAATAGCTCAGAGTGAATTTAACCAAGGAAGTGAAAGACCTATACAATGAAAATTACAAGACCTTTCTGAGAGAATTGGATGACGACATAAGGAGATGGAAAGACATTCCATGTACATGGATTGGAAGAATAAACATAGTTAAAATGTCTATTCTACCTAAAGCAATCTACAGATCCAACACCATCCCAATCAGAATCTCAATGACATTCTTTACAGAAATAGGATGAAGAATCCTAAAATACACATGAGGCAACAAAAGACCCCAAGTTGCTAAAGCAATCCTGAGAAAAAAGAACAAAACGGGAGGCATCACAATCCCTGACTTCAAAACATGCTACAAAGCTACAGGAATCAAACCGGCATGGTACTGGTAGAAAAACAGGTGCACAGATTAATGGAACAGCATTGAAAGCCCAGAAATAAAACCACACATTTATGGACAGCTAATCTTTGGCACAGGATCTGAGGGCATACAATGGAGAAAAGAAAGTTTTTTCAACAAATGGTGTTGGGTAAAATGGCAAGTCACATGTAAGAGAATAAAAATTGACCATTCTTTTTCATCATTCACAAAAATAAACTCTAAATGGATCAAAGACCCAAAGGTAAGACCTGAAGCCATAAGACTTCTAGAACAAAATGTAGGCAGTACACTCTTTGACGTCAGTATTAAAAGGATCTTTTCGGACACCAAGTCTTCTCGACAAGGGAAACTATAGAAAGAATAAAGAAATGGGACTTCATCAGACTAAAGAGCTTCTTCAAGGCAAGAGAAAACAGGATTGAAACAAAAAAAACAAGCCACTAATTGGGAAAAAATATTTGCAAGTCATATATCCAACAAATGATTAATCTCCATAATATATAAAGAACTCACACAACTCAACAACAACAAAAAAACCCAATAAAAAAATGGACTGGAGACATGAACAGACATTTCTCCAAGGAGATATACCGATGGCCAATAGGCACCATGAAAAGATGTTCATCATCACTAATCATCAGGGAAATGCAAATCAAAACTGCACTAAGATATCACGTTACACCCATTAGAATGTCAAAAATAACCAAAACAAAAAGTACCAAATGTTCGAGAGGTTGTGGAGAAAAAGGACCCCTCCTACACTGCTGGAGGGAATGCAAACTGGTGCAGCCACTATGGAAAACAGTATGGAGATTCCTCAAAAAATTAAAAATAGAAATACAATATGACCCAGCCATCCCACTACTGGGTATCTATCCAAAGAGCTGGAACTCAGCAATTCCAAAAGTCCCATGCACCCCTATGTTCATTGCAGCATTATTTACAATAGCCAAGACGTGGAAGTAACCTAAGTGCCCATCAACTGATGATTGGATAAAGAAGATATGGTGTATATATATGTATGTATACACTCTATGTGTGTATATATATATGTGTGTGTGTGTGTATGTATGTATGTATGTATGTGTATATATATAGTAGAGTACTACTCAGCCTTAAGAAAGGATAAACTTGTTCCATTCAAAACAGCGTGGATGGACCTTGAGGGAATTATGTTAAGTGAAATAAGCCAGATAGAGAAGGACAATCTCTGTATGACTCCACTCATATGAGGAATTTAAACGTGGACAAAGAGAACAGATTAGTGGCTACCAGGGGAAGGGGGCTTGAGGGTACAAAGGGTAAAGGGGTGCACCTACAACATGACTGACAAACAATAATGTCCAACTGAAATTTCACAAGATTGTAAACTATCATAAACTCAATAAAAACTTAAAAAAAAAAGCAGCTGGGAAAAAGGAGGCAGTAGAAGACACCAAGAAGGGGTGAGCCATAGTTTATGGTGAAAAGGAGAGGAGTATCCTGGAAGCTGGACTGACTGTGTATTCAGGATTATGGTAGACACCTGAATACATAATGAGCAGGATATGGTCCCTGCCTCTGCTCCTGTTTTAATTTGCTCCATGGTTCAACTCTTCAGTTAATGGCGCTACCTAGTCTATCATGCCTGAAAACTTGGAGTCATCTTTTATTTGTCCTTCACACTCTCACATCTATTGGGTGAGCCACGTTTTACTGACAAAATATCGTTTTAAATTGTAGCATACTTAGTGGGAAAAGTACACGAGTCTTGAGTATCTACCTCAATGATTTTTTTTTTAACAATCTAAACACACTATCATAACAACCCCCCAAATCAAGACATTCACTATTCTGGCTCTCCAGAAGCCTCTATCGTGACCCTTTGCAGAATTTGCTCCCACCCAAGGTAACCACTACTCTGACTTCTATCGCTGTAGCTTAGTTTTGCCAGTTTTTGAGCTCAGGTAGATGGAATTATACTCTATGTACTCCTTTCTACCAGGCTCCTTTTATTAAACATCCTGTCTGAGATTCATTCATGTTGTTACAGGTAATTGGTTGGTTTTTATAAAGCTCTTTAGATCTGATTATTATTGCATAATGCATTAGTTTTGGTTATTGATAGCTGCGTAACATGCCGATCCAAACTTAGTGGAGTGAAACAACAACCATTGTATTAGTCGGATTCTGTGGGTCAGGAATTTGGTAGCGAGAAATTGCCGTGCTCTCTGATGGCTGGGGTCTAGAATCATTTAGAGGCTCTTTCACTCACATGGATGGTACCTTGGCTGGGATGTCTTGAAGACCAAAATCCTCTGGGATCGTTCACAAGGGCACCTACATTTCCTGTTTTGAAAAGTGGCAGTTTTATTTTTCCAATGGTACATCTAAAATACAATTTCAATGGAGATGGAAACTTCTACTTGAAAGTTGCTCTACTTCTTTTCCACTTTTGGGACCCAGGTGACCTGTTCAGATAGTGTTCACCTATTGCTGATACAAAGGCTGTACTGGGGCTGGTGATCATATATGACCAGAGGAAACTTAATGTCGGTATCCAGATGCAGAGATTCCTTTGAGGAAGGGAGGAGGTTTAGGAAATGCTTGGTGAGCACAGTCTGTCTGGTATTGGATAAAATCTCAAGAATTTGGGGATGAACTCCTGCCTCCTCATCTTGGCCCCTGGTCTTGAGATACCAAGTATAAATGGACATGGTGTGCATCAGGGCTTGTGTTGGTGGTCTATTTTCTTCAGTGGATATGGTTCATCTTCTGTTTGGGAATGAAGTCTTATCACCTGATGGCCAGCATAGCAGTTGCTATGAAGGTGGCTGTGCCCTGGTTGCAGATTCTCCATGAGGAGATTCTCCATGAGGCCTTAGCTCTTCACAGCTTGTTGGCTGGCTTCACTGAGCAAGCTTCCTGAGAGTGGCATGTCCTTGGAAGTCACATCACACCACTTCCACAGAGCAACGCTTCTACTCTGTTGATTGAAGTAGGTTCACGCCTGCCTAGATTCAAGGGGAGGGAACCTGAACCTCACATATTCATGGGATGCGTCTCAAAGAATTTGTGGCCAATTTTTAAAACCACCATGAACTAGATAGCGGAACTGATTTATCCATTCTATTGTAGATGGATATTTGAGTACTTTCTACTTTGGAGGAATAAGGAGAATGCTCTAATCATTCTTACTCCTTCCTCTTGGTTGAAATGTTTAGATTTTAGTTGAGGACACATCTAAGAGTAGAATTGCTGGTCATGTTGTATGTGTGTCTCCAGCTTTAACAGATAGATCCTGCCAAAAAGCTTTCCCAAGTGGCTGCATGAATTCCTACTCCTACCTGCAGTGTGTGAGCCTTCCAGTTGCTCTGCAGCCTCCCCTCCACTTGCTGCCCTCAGCTCAGCATTTCAAAACTGTTTTTAACCATTCTCTGGTTGTATAGAAGATCTCAGTGTAGTTGAACTGTCATTTCCCTTGTCCCTGCTGATTTTAGCACATTTGCATGTGCTTGTTGGCCGCTGGGACACTCTGTGTTGTGAAGTGCCTGTTGAAGTCTTTTGACCAGTTTTAAGCAATTGGTTTGTTTGGCTCCTTTCTTACTGTGATGCTGAAGATTTTCTGTATTCTGCATGAGAATCCTTTGTTGAATGTTCGAATTGGAACAATCTCTTCGCATCCTGTGACTTGCCAATTCCCTCTTGTAATATGTCTCATGATGAGCTGAAAGTCTAAATTTTAATGAATCCAAGTTTAGCGATCTTTTCTTTTATGGAGAGTGTGTGTATGTGTGCATTTGTGTGTCTTTAAGAAGTTTTTGCTACCCTGTCATCTGAAGATGTTTTCTTATGTTGTCTTCTAGAAGTTTCATTATTTTACCTTTCTCCTTTAGGTCAAAGTGTCCAGGAATTGAGTTTTGTGTATTGTGAGGGTAGGGCTCAAGGTTTCTTTTACGTCCACGTGCTCATCTCTACGAGTAATAACAGGCAGCATTGGGACAGGTGGACACAAGCCTGGGAGTTAGGGGTCCTGTATTCTCAGCCTTAACCTCCCTTTAAAGCACCCTGTGAACTTGAGCAGGTGATTTTCCCAGTTCTCCCTCCTCTCAGGCTCCCTCCTTCCTTCCTTTTTTCCTTCTATCCTTCCTTCCACACTCCCTCCCTCCATTCCTTCCATCTATCCATCCAAGCATCTGTCCAGATATCAATCTGTCCAACTGTCCTCCTGCCTGTTCGCCTGTTTTTCCTTCTTCTCTCCTTCCATCCTCTTTCCTCCCATCTCTCCAACTTCTCTTCCTTGTGTGTATTCTTCCTGCTTTCCTTTTGACCCTCCATTTGTCCACTCTTCCTCTGTCCATCCAGGTATCCCTTCTGTCTGTGCCTCTACCTCTCTCTTTGTTCCGTCTCTCTCTTCAACCACACTCAATCTTTTGGGTTCATCTCCTTCACAAGCTTGCTCTTATCTCTACTCACACAATCCCTCCTTCTGTCACTCACGTTTATGGCTCACCTGTGAGTGGTTGTCCTGGGACAGCCACTACTGAGTGCAGATGAGCCTGTGGGGCTTCACCCACTGTATGGGGGCTCTGTCCCACCCTAACAAGAGCCCTTTCCACAGCTCCTGAGCCAGGAAGCAAGTTCCTGCCTACTTCCTCATCACTTGAGCAACCAGAAGCCACCACAGACCTAGGGGACGCCTCTTCCTTCCCCAGAGTTGCTCTGCAGCCCCACACCTACACTGCCAAATTATCACTTGGGAGCTGGAAAGCCGAGGTGTGCAATTCTGGTTTTCGGGCAATCATGCCTATCACAAAGATTATACCAATAATCGAATCTGATGCAGCTCTCAGAGAGCCCCTGGTCTTATGAAATTCACAGAACATTCTAATCGAAGGTGGGATGTTTTGAGGAGAAGCACTGGCATTGTTTGGGTGGGAAAAGCTTTGTGAAGGAAGTTTTGCCCAGGTGGGGTCTTTAAGAAGGAGTAGGCATTATATAGGGAAATAGGGTGTGTTTTGAGGAGCAATCCTCAAGTGCAGTGGGTGTTACTGGCAGGGGAGGAAGGAAGACATGAGTGATATACTGGCTTCAACTTGGATGAGCACAGCGGTGGGTGGTGGTTCCACTGGGAGCAAAGGCAACAGATGATAATGAGTTCAGGACTCTGATCTGGTCTCAGGCCAGCTGTCAGGGATGGCCATCCCTCCCCATCTCTTCTTGCAAGCTATGGTGCACGAGCTGAAGGCCCTCACACTGAAGTTCAGCATCTCCAACCTCCAATATTCAACAGACGTGAGCAAGGGCTCAGCGACATTTAACTCCACTGAGAGAGTCCTGCAACACTGGATGAGACCCTGGTGCCCGCAGCTCCTGGTAGGATGAGTCCCAGCCAGCCGCTCCCCACCTGCTGTCTCTCCAGCTCATCCTCCTCCTGCCTCCTCCCCTGCTTGGATCCTTGTTCAAGAAGAGCAGCCTAGGCCCCTTGTCCTTGGGTTGCAGAGTGATCTCCCTCAGGGAAGTCCCTTTTCTGAGCATTGAGAGTCACAAACGCTTTCAGAGACGACCCCAGTTTTCACTCTTCCCACTGACTGCCAATTTGCTCCTCCCTCCCTCTGGCCCCCATTATCAGAGGATTCAGGACATCTCTCTAGAGTCCCCACATTCCTCTCTCCCCAGGCCTGCAGACGATGGGGCAGCCACCAGCGTGGAAGCTGTCTGCACCTACCACCCTGACCCCATGGCTCATGATGGAGAGTATGACAGAGACACCAGGTGACAGCAGCATTCCTGGGAGCTTAACCAGCTGACTCACCGTGTCACCCCGAGGGGCCTCTACTCCCTGCTCAGGGACAGCCTTTTTGTCAGTGGTGAGTGTTCATGCTGAGCTGGATTGACAGTGATCATTACTTATGCCTGTTCTGCTTTATTTCCTCTCTAACAAGTCAGCCCAGGTTCTGACTTGGGGGACACAGAAACTGAATATGTAGAAAATTTCAATTTGCAAATGAAGACTGTGCTGTAAATGGATTTTTAGATCCCAATCATAAAAAAAATTCAACTATCTCTATCATAATTTTTATATAGATTGCCTGGCCAGATGATAATATCTTGGTTGTAATGGGTTTAAATATACTATTAAAATTAGTTTCACATGTTTATTTTTACTTTCTGAAATGTGGCTACTAAAAGAAGTTTAAATTCCATAAGATAGAGTGTCAATTCTACTGTTGCACAACACTGTTCAAGCCATGAAAATAAAGCCCAGAGAAAGTGATAAGGGACAATTTTTCCAAGGAAAGGAGTCAATCCAACCCACGTGGCAAGATGCAGAAAACAGTCTCATCACACACACACACACACACAGTCACAAAACAAAAGCAACATCATCATAGAGTTGCCCCACTAATTCTGAAGTAGCAAGAGATTGCACTCCTACATTGTCCTGAGTGGACGAACCTCAGGAAAGAAGCCAGAAGTCAAGAGAATTTACCAAACAGGAAGATATGAAGCCAGAGAGTAAATGTCAGCATCTTATATGAGGTTCCCAGCGGTGGATTCTGTTAGTGATTCAATATGTTAGGGAGAATTTTGCTAGAAGGGTTGTAACAAAACTAACCTTTCTTTTCCTTTGTAGACATATACAAGTTATGTAAAGAATAATAGCTGTAGCCAACCAATGAAAAGATGATAGAACACGAATATCACTCTTCTAAATCACTCCTGGATTAGTCAGCCAGTCAGGGAACAGATGACAGTGGATTAAGTTGGAGCTAATTAGGCTGATTCTGACTTAATGACCATCCTATGAATTGTCTCCTGCCAGGACCTCTAAAACATGCTGCCCCTGCCACTCATTTGCCACCAAGGTCCACCAACCAGACCAGACCTTGCTGACCAATGCCCTGGCTGGGCCCCTTCTGAGCACACCTGGAAGACTCTCCCTAAATCCCATTCTGTCACGGTGCTCTTCCACCTACAACCAGCCAGGGAGACATTCACTCCAAGGCTCACACTGTGTGTGCCCAGTTCTGGGGATGGCACTTCTCCCTCAAGTGAAGAAAAGGATCAGAGTGCAGAGCCTGTGGGCTTCAGCCATCAGGACAAAGCCTAAGGTTTGCTGCTAGAGAGAAGAGAACCTGTAGTGGGTGTGGGTGCCGGGGTGCAAGAAGCCCCCATGATTTCTGGATAGAATCCCAGAATATGATGCAGGAGAAAGGAGGGATGCTTGGGTGTGATTCTGCTAGAGAATGTCTATAAGGAGGCGGATGTGCCATTGGAAATGCCTTCAACAGTGTTGTTCATTCTTTGATTCATCCTGTCTCAGGGAGTTCTGTCTACATCCATCCAGGCACTAGTCTCCCTTCTGGAGTAAAAAGATAGCATCAGAAGAATGTTTCCATTTCATTTATAATGGATAGGTACAGTGCTTGTAAGGTGCTAGGTGTTGCAAGCAGTTTTCAAACATTAACTCCTTTAATACTCTCCATGTCCTTACAAATTAGGTACACTTATCATTCTTGCCGACACCAGATGAGGAAACTGAGGCACTGATGAGGTGAGTAACTTGCCTGCTACCATATCTAGGAAGTGATTGAGCTGGAATTTGAACATAAGATATTGTCTTCATATTCTCTGCTCTTAAGCATGTTCTTTGCTCTCTAAGACTTCACACCATGAAGACGATGGCTCAGGATATCCATTTTCTTGTTACACCCCGTAGCCCCATTCTTTGATCTCTGTCTGAAAAAGATACTTTTTGCATCAAAACTGTTGCACATACACACCAAAATGACTTCTCCTCATGTCCCATGTCCTGTAAAATACATAGAGAACATTTCAAAGCCTTTCTTGCCCTGGCTGGGAGTGCTTCTGGGAAATCCCACTGTTCCTCTAAGAAGCCAACGGAAGGCTGGGAGCTGAGTCTCAGGGGAAAGGTGACCTCAGCCGTTACCATGGAATTACGGAATGGATGGGAGGCCTCAGCAGGAACTGACTTCAGGATTGGTGGTGTTTGAAGCTGGGCACTAATTTTCTGGCTGTGGGTGTAGGGGCTGGTGCCGCATTCCAGGGAGAAGGGATGGCTCCCTGTGTTCTTAGAAGAAACCAGACCCAGGAAAGAGGTGAAATGACAGTTTCCATTCAGAATGGACTTGTGAGGGGAAACATTCAACCCAGAAGGGACAGTCACGTTCCTGAGGGCACCGGAAGAAGCTGCCTCTGCGTCTGCCAAGCAGAATGCCCTGCTTCCTGGACTCACTTTATCCAAAAGAGACCAAGAAGGAGAAAATCATGAGATGACCGTGCAGATGTGAGATCTGTGACGTTGGAGACTGTGCCTGGGAGGCCCTGAAAGGCCTCAGAGGAGTAACATTTGCTGTGAGCAGAGTGACAGATGTGAGGCATGCCTGCCTGTGTCTGGGAACAGTTTGAGTGTCAGGGAGAAGCCACTGCTGGTGCAGAGACTCACAGGAAGAAAGGAGTCTGAGCAGAGAAGGTCAGAAAGGTGGCGGTGTGGCTGGAAGGATCCTGAGAAGAGAGAGGAGGGGAGATGGGGGTACGGCAGGGACGGGTGGCAGGACTGGCAGACTGCTTTTTACTGTCACTCTCTGACGACGTTGCTCTAAGACCGTGCCCCTAGAAAGTACAAATCCTTAAGCTCTCACAAAGTGTGTGTGCCAGGAATGGGGCACGGCTTAGCTGGATGCCTCTGCCTCAAGGTCTCTGTGAAGCTTGGGCTGCATCTCTATTGCGGCTCGACTCGGGGAGCATGTGCTCCCAAGTTCACTCACATGCATGTTGACAGGGTTTGTTTGGACGGAAAGCCTGAGTTCCTGCCTGTCTGTTGGCCGATCATTTCCTCCATTCTCTCCTATGGAGCCTCTACATAGGGAAATTGAACACATGTGCACTTGCTCCCCCAGTTCCAGAGATATAAGAGGCAGAGAGAGAGAGAGAGAGAGATGGAAACAGGAGGAGGGAAAGAGGGAGGGGGCTAAAGACAATGAGTAAGAAGGAAGGGCCAGGCTTTTTGTTCTTAACCCTGGGTTGTGTACCATCCCAACACCTTGGCTGCATTCTATTCAGAAGTCACTTCCTAATGACTGTGCGGTTCCACAAGGATGTGCACAGCAGGAGACAGTGAGCACCGGGAGCCGTGGTGGAGGCTGCCCTCCACATAGGCCAACATGAGGCGCTTGGTTCTGACTCTAAGGGAAACAGGAGACCGTGGAATCATTCATGCCAGTGACTGACAATCTCTGAATTTCCTCTAATTTCAACCCGTTAAAGCTGCAGATGTGTAAATGAGGCCCAGAGGGGCAGGGACTTGCTCAAGGCCCAAGAGCTGTGACACAGGCCTGTTTTAAGGGGTACTCCACACGATAGCCCACCCCTTCTTGTCATTCTTTCATCTCTAAGTGTGTGCATCAGACACAAGTGAAACCAGACACCAGGTGTTGTCACTACTGTCTCTTCTGCAGCTGAGGACATCCTGAGGGAGCTATTTCTGGCCTCGTCCCTATCGTGCAGGTTGAAGGATTGAGGAGGCCTTGCGAGGCACAATGGTGTTTCCAGGACACAGAGCTTCTAGGGAAAGAGAGGCGTGAACTCAGCTGAACTCAGCTTCCTCAAGCTGGAAACCTGGTTCCATCTCAAGGTCCTGTGTGAGGCTCTGTGCTGGCTATTTGAGTACAGTTCTGGTGATGACATGGGCAAGGAGGGTGAGTAACCAAGATCCCAGAGGGGTTTTGGGTTGGTGTGATTGAAAGAAGAGGCCCGGGTAATGGAAGCTTGAGGAAGTGACCTCACTTCCTTGGTGACAGACCCTAACAGAACTTAGCACACTGGTCTCCAGGCACCCACATTCTAGACATAGCCTCCTATTGAGCTCACTTGAGTAGAGACACTCAAGAGAGCAGGATGCTCTGCTGTTGTCTCCCGACTTGTCGAGGCTGTGGCTTCAGGAAAGCCAAGAAACAGAGACTTTTCCATTGCTACACACATTGGCTTGGCCCTCACCTGCACCACCTCTGGCCATTTGGCAGGAGGATCCCTCAGGTAACACAGGGCAGGCCAACCGCCTTAGGCCACAATGGGATCCCAACCCCACACCCCTCTGAGCCTCCTTGTGTGTCCGGGGGGAGTGGAATGAGGGACGGCGGGGCTGAGGGGGCACTCATCCTAGGCAGGAGCCCTTTGCTGGGTGTTGGAAGCCTGGCAGTGCGTCGTGTTCCCAGCCTAGGTGTTGGCTAGCAGGATGGGAGAGTGGGTGCTGGGGACCAAGCTCCTCTACCATAGGTTAGTCCCGAGCCATCCGGGTGTCATCTCATTCCCTCCCTGGCTGGAGTTCTACACAGACACTGCCAGGTACCTGATCCCTGCTGGGGTTTCCTCCTGTGGCCAAGTCGAGGCAGGTGCCTGAGACATCCCGGCCCGGCTCTCGGGCACTGTCTTTGCAGAGCTGCACGCAGGAGGTGGTCAAAGAGCTGGCAAATGGCTTCAGGTACTCCATCTCCCTGGACAGGGGCCAACTGCACCGCACCATCATCAATAACCAGGGCTGCTCTGAGATGAGAGTGGGCACGGAGGGGTCTTCCCACCCAGGCCCCTGAGATGACCAGGGTAGGCCCAGAATCCAGCCTCAAACTGCCCATCTCCTGGGAGCCTAACAGGGCTGTCCACCCTGAGTGTCCCACAGTCCTAAAGGAATCTGGACTTCTGCTCCTCCCCACCAGCTGCATAGGAGGATAGGAGGGCACTCTTTGCATTTTCCTAGGAAGATTAGAGAAAACGTTGTCACTTCCCAATAGGCCCTGAGTATCTTTGAATTTTGCCTTTTTTGGAACATGCAACCTCGATAATGAGGGTCTCCAAACTCCCTTTAATGTAAGAGAAATAACCATCAGCGTGTTTTGGAAGTCAAAAGGATTCTCAGAGTGTGTCACTGCCTTGTACACTGTTTCCAGACTGGGGCGGGGTGGGGTGGCCACATAACATTTCCCTCCAGGTTGGGGCCCAATGAAGCCTCAGGCAGTTAGAGGGGCTGACCCTCAGCCCTCACTTTGGGCGGCTCTCAGTTCTGACCCACAGGACCTAGAGAAGCCACCTGGCATACCTAAGCCTCTGTTCTCCTCTCTAGAGAGGGGGTGTCTGTTGAGGACTCATTGGGCTGGTGCTCTTCACAGAGGGAGGTCTGTTGTCCCTCAGTGAGCAAATGGCCTCGAGGGAGATCAATGTGGAATCCTTCGCACGCCCAAAGTCAGATTGTACTGTGAGAGCCCAGAACCTTGCTGAGTGTGGGAGCTCCTGTGTCTCCTGTCGCACATGTCTGGGAGGGGCTAGGAGTTCCTGGGTCAGCTGCAGACCTCGATAATGCTGGTGGTTCACAGTGGTGGCCCTGACCCTGTGTCCTCCTCATCCCACCAAGAGTGAAGATGAGTCCACTCTGTCTGTAACTGAGGCCTGCAGGATGCGTGCCCTCCAGGCAGGCATGATGCAGAGGCTCTCAGAGTCTATGCTGCCAGCCTTCCCCAGCAGAGTCCTCTGCAGTGTCATCAACTCCCTCTACAGCTACTCAGGCTCCAGCACTTCCCACCAGGTCCTGGACCAGCTGTTTCCCAGGTGACTGCCTGCCTCCTCCTCAGCACAGTGGTGACTCTGCCCACTGCCAGCTGTGTGTCTTGCCTTGGGAATGTCACCACATCTCTCTGAGCCTGAGTTGGCTCCTCTGAAATGTGGGGTGAGAGAGGATGAACTTGCTAGGCTTCTCCCAGGGATGAATGGGATCAGCCATCCAGGTGCTTCCCTGGTGCCCGGCTCTGCAGAGAGGATGGTGGGCCATGCTGTGGTTGCTGGTGGTGATTATTTCTCTGTCCCCCATGGAAAGTAGTCTTCACTTCACCTCTCCCTTCACTGGCTTGTGGCTTTTTGAGTTTGGAAAAGCACCTGGAGAGCACCCTGTCAAAGAGTTTGAGATGCCATCCAGCTGGTCCTGGTGCTTGTCCTTGGTGTAGCCACTTAGGGATCTCTAGGGTCACAGAGGGGTCACAGGCCCACTCAGACACCTGGGATGGTTCTGGTTGGAGGTCATTCAACAATGTCTATGAAGGACCTACTCTGAGCAGGACTTCTGGACACACTAAGGGTCACTCAGTGAATGAAGCAGACAGCCTCCCTGGTCCTCCCCTCTATTTTGAGACTCAGACAGTCACACTTGACATCATTCACAGGTCCCATCTACCCTCCATCCCGGGTGATGCCCTCATCCCCTTTGGGACACATGGAGGCAGCTTGGCCCATTGCGTGCGGGACGCTGGAGGACAGGACCACCTCCCAAAGTGAGTGGTCTTTGGGTCGAGAAGAAGGGCCTCCTGTCTCTAGCAAAGAGGGTGCGGGGCGAGGATGGAGGCTGTGGCCGCGTCAGGCCTGGGAGAACCCTGCATCTCACCCATCTTGTGATTCCCGTGGGAGGGCTCAGTTCTGGTGGCTTCCACTCCAGCAGGACTGGACTCAAAGAGAGCTGTGCATGGGTCCCAGGCCCCTTGAGAATTGGAAGGGAGGCTGGGCTGCGTTGTCCCCTAGAGACCCACTCCCAGCACAGTCCCAGCTCCTCCTGCTCCCTTTCTCCACATCCACACCTTGTGAGCACCACCGCCAGGTCCATAGTAGGAGGTGTGTGAGCAAGCTGCTCCCAAATCTGCTGGAGTCTTCATTCCAGTGGCCCACATACATGGAGGGCTTGAGTGGGCTGTGTCCAGACCCTTGGGGAGGAGAGTGTCGGTGGGAACAAGAGACTCTCACAGACTCTGTGTTCAGCCTGCTGGATGAGCAGGCCTGCCACAGCCAGGTCAGCCAGCCAGGGCTCAGGGCTGGGATGGGGCCCTCCTCTGGAGGGGGAGGGTCTGGCACAGGGGCACAGATGCTAACAAGAGTGCCTTGGGAGGCCGGTGTTTAAGGAAAGGCCAGGCCACTGACTCTCTGGCCCATCAGCCTCCCCGCAGTGCTATCTATTTCCTGCTGGGAACCTGGGTGGGCCAAGGGCAGGATTGCAGGGAGCCCCTGCGGTTTCCCTGTTGGACCCTGCAGCTGGCCACTCTGCACGTCAGCTTTGGTGGCTCCCACGTGGAGGGCCATGCCTACCTTCTGCCAGGCCACCTGGAGCATCTCAAGGCCATTGAGGCCGAATGGAAAGGTGAGGGGACTGGAGTCTGGGGAGACTGTCTGTGTTGAGGTTCACGGGCTAGCGTTCCCTTAGAGGCAGTGGAGTGCTTTCTATCTTTGGAAAGGCACAGAAACTGTCAGGTGTGTGCGTGAAACTTTCTCTTTATCCTGCTCCAGAGCCAGCTCCAAAGCTCCTGCCACTTCCAGAGCCAGAGCCTGTGCCAGCCCCCGGGCTGGAGCCAGCTGCACCTCCAGTCTCACCAAGTGTGGTAGAGCTGGAGCCAGCAGCCCCTGAGTCGGCCACTCCAGGACCAGAGCAAGGGCCACCAGTAAAGGCAGCCCCAGAGCCCAGCTGCCCCTGGGCCGTGACCACCGAGGACCAGCTGCGGGAGGAGAAGCCGAACATCTTGGACTTCCCTCCCCAGCTGGTGGCAGAGCAGATGACGAGGATGGCTGCAGTGAGCAGAGGAGCTCACCGGGCGGGTGGCCCCTGCCTTCCTGGTGCCATGAGCCACCCCACACCTGCCATTCCCTGCTCGGGATTCCAATGATCTGGGTCCAAATCCCTGCTCCCTCCCTTATCAACACTGTGACCTGGGCAGATTTCTTTCTCCCCAAGCCTTCGCTGTCCCCTAGCGAACAGGGTACAGTAGAGACGGACACTCAGCACCTGCTGTATAGGGTGGCTGTGCCGATGATTGAGGTGGGAGAGAGTGGAAGGTGGGCAGAGTCTGGCCCTTTGGTCGGGGATGGGCACTTACTGAAGTGCTGCCAGGTCCTTGGGTGGATCCCCCATCTGCGCAGGTGTCCCGGACAGCCTCGGCACTTATCAGGAAGGTGATGTGTATTGAGTCCAGTGGAGACAGTCAAACAAAGCTGGGGGTTGTCCCTGCCTCGGGGGGAATGTGCATGGGAATGGGGAGTGGGACTCGAGGGGCACTGGGATGGGTGGATGATGGCCCTTCTGGTGGGCATGTGTGGGCTGCCTTCTGGAGCTTGGAGGAAGTGAGACAGGGCTGGGAGCAAATGTCCCCTCCCTTCCCCACAGTCCTGAGTCCGGGGTCATCCTGGACTGGGTGCATTCAGTGGACACAGACAAAACCCAGGGACTCCCATAAGCCTCAGGCCAGATGCTCTGCTTCCTGAGCTCCAGTTCTGATCTCACCCTGCCTGGGCCTATGGGGGACTGTGGACGCTGAGCTGGGGTGTGGCAGGACCGGGTGACACTCCGCATCTTCTGCAGGAGCTGTTCAAGACGTTGGTGCCCGCCCACTGCCTCGGCTCCATCTGGTCTGAGTGTGACAACAGGGAACGCAAGTCCCTGGCACCCACCGTCTGTGACACTGTGATGCACGACAACACCGTGGCCAATTGCATCCTCGTCACCTGCCTTGGGGACGCGAGCATGACAGCACAGGACAGGGCCAGGGTGGTTGAGCTGTGGATCAGGGTGGCTGAGGTAAGCATTGGCACGCCCTGTCTGGATGCATGGGAATTGCCTCTTGTTTCTCAGCTCTCAGGATTGAAGTCTGGGGTCTTAGTCCCTGGACTGTCCCTTGACCCTCATGCCAGGGCCACGTTGACCTTGACTTGAGGTCCCAGTGGGGACAAGCTCAATTCCTTGTGAGCAGTGTTATTCATCGTGTGGCAGGTGTGCCCTCCCTGGCTTCCCTGGGCATGTGTGTCCCCCAGGACAGGAGAAGTCCGTGAGGGGACAGAAACCAGAGGCAGCAGAGCTTCAGCTCTACCTCACGGCTCCATCTCTTTGCTTCCCCAGGAGTGCCGAGGCCTCGGGAACTTCTGTTCCCTCCACACAATCCTTTCTGCCCTGCAGAGCCCTGCCATTGCCTGTCTCCAAGACACCTGGGGACAAGTTTCCAGGTGGGTAGTGGGTAGTCTGCTCTCCAGCCAAGCACCATGAGGGTGAGGTGGCCCAGGCAACCTCATTTGGGCCGGCATGTCCCCCAACGTCAGCTGAGACCACCTGGGAGACAGCGAACACCGGGCACAGGGACTGACCTGGGTGCTGGGTCTCTGAGTCTCTCAGTGCCCTTAGGCCAGCAGTTCCATCCCAGGGATTAATTTCCTTCCAGACCAGATCCTGGCTTGAGCCCAGGTGGAGATTGTCAGGTGTTTCCTTTGCAGCAACAGAAGCCTCTATGCAGCTGAAACCAACACTGTTCCAAGGAGATCTGTTTGGGACATCTGGGAATGGAGGCCCCAAGGGACAAGAGGAGAGGCCCCTCCACAGTCCCATGGGGACCTTAGAGCTCAGAGCACCCCAGAGAAATCCCTCATCCAGGCCCCAGGCAGTTTGGATCTGCTGGGTTCTCAAACAAATGGGACTTGCCTTCAAGCATCCCACAGTTTTGCTTTCTTTCTTTCTTTCTTTCTTTCCCCACCCCACAGGGAGAGTTCTCGAACCTGGAAGAAGTGGGTCAGGAGAGAGAAACGCATGAGCAGGGAGCTGCTAGTGCAGGTAACCTGGAGGCTGGAGATCTGGAAGGAGGCCAGAAGGAGAGGGGAGGGGAACATCCTGAGGGGATCCTAGGAGGTGAGGCTATGGCAAGGCTTGGCCCAGGCTGGGGGTCAGAGAGCCCTGTGAGGGTGGGGCAGGCTGGGGCTATTCGGCCAGGTCTCCAAAGACACCCTGCCCTCCCCCTCCCTGTCTGTTCAGCTGGGGTCTGGATGCACCCCTGGAGTCCAGAGGTCGGGGCCTTGGTCAGATTTGGAGCCAGGGGTGGGGTGAAGGTAGCGGGGACAGGGCCTGTAGCTGGCACAGGGAGCAGCCTCTCCCAGTGGGTCCTTGAGCCAGTCACTGCCCCTCTGGGGGCCTCCGTCTCCTCCTCTGGGAAGTGGAGGGAAATGATCAGCGGTGCAGGCCTCCCAGGGGGGTGCTACCATCCAAGGGAGGACAGGAACGGGAGGAGATTTGTGCCGGTTCCTCCTCGAGAGGTGAGGGGAGAGCAGTGATGACACGCAGATGACTCTGAGTCCTCAGGAGACTCCTGGAAGCAGGTGACATTCTCCTCACACTTTTCAGCTGAGGAAAGAGGGCCAGGGAGGCCTGGGCAGGCCCAAGGTCACACAGGACTGAGTCCTGGAGCTGGGACTGGTCTAGAATCAGAGCACCCTGCAGTTTGGAGCAGCAGAGGCAGCAGGGGACTGGAGCCGATGGCCAGGGTCTGAGATCAGGGTCCTTGGGGGGACATGTGGAGGGGAGTATGGGCACACTGACCCTGTCTTCGGCCCCAACAGGAGGCGACCTCCGTGTTAAAGACTGCAGAGAGGGCACGCCAGGGAGCCCAGGAGAGGCAGTGGCAGCAGGTGAGGGTGACTGTGGGGGAGGGGCGTAGGAGTCAGAGGAGAGGGGGTGCCTCCTCCCATCTGGAGGCCTCCCTCGGGAGAGGGGCCTTGCTCCTCAGGCGAATCTGCTGTGGCTGCCAAGCATGACGGGCCTGCAGTGGCAGTGAGCAGGAGGAGGCCTGGAAGGGCTGGCAGCAGGGCAGATTTGGGGTGGGGAAGGGCAGGGGCCACTGCCCCTAGGAGGCGCCAACAGCCATCCCTGGGACTTGACTGATGGAGTTTGGTGTTCCTGGAGGGGAGCGGGGGAGGGAATTGTGTGTGTTGGGGTGTCCCGAGGATCCTAGGCTGCTCTGTGTGGGGGCGTGTGGTGGGCAGGAGGCTGGGCTGAAGGGTTTCAGGGGAAGGTTCATGGGGGCACCTGAGAGCGGGAGCTCATCACCATGCCCATCCTGATGGCGACACAGGGTGTCGTCCCCTCCCTGGTGACGTTCTTCCGTTCCCTGGAGCTGCTGGTCGGTACGATGAAGGATTATGTGGAGGTGAGTGAGCCCGGAGGTGGGTCCAGGGGCTCAGGCTCCTGAGGGTGGGGAGGAGAGAGTCCTGTCCTGAGCCCTGAGCTCTCTGCATTTGGCAAAGGTCCTCTCAGCAGGGCCTCCAGCCTCGTGTGGGAGTTGGGGTGTCAGGCCCATCTCCCCAGTGGGTGATGCAGGCTCTGCATAAGCCACCGTCCAGGTTCCCTGGGCTGCTGAGGCTCAGAGCTGCCTGACTGTGTGGCCGCAGGAGGTGGTGTCTGACCTGGACTCAGCCTCTCCCTCTGGCCCTGCCAGTGAGGGAAGAGAAGTCGGGCCCCTCCCAGTCAGGAAGCACATCAGTGGCTGAGCTGTCCCTTCCTGCCTGAGGCCTGAGTCTCCCCACGTGTCATCAGAGAGGTTTGGGTTACAAGGCCTCTTGCCTCAGTTGCTCTGTGCCCCCTGCTCTGGAGCCCAGAGACTGGCCCAGGTCCAAGTCTGGGCTCTGGATGGGCCTGCCCACTGGCAGTAGAGCAGCATTGCAAGAGGTGTGGATGGGGGCTAGTGCTGGCCAAGGGGGCTGTTTCTGATGGACTGCGGCTGTCTGCTTTCCAGGGCAATGTGCTCAACTGTCGGAAATGGAATGAAGTAAGCGGCTGCGGCCTCCCGGTGGGGAGGGTGGGGGTTGGAAATCAGAGACCCCCCCGCAGTGGGCAGGACCCCCTCTGGCCCAATCCCCAGGGTGGAACATTTATTTGCACAGTTCGATATACAGAGCTAGGGATCCTATGGCATTGGTGGGTGGGGGAAGGGCTGGCATCAAAGACTTCTTCCTGGAGGAGGAGCTATTTTGAGCCAAGTGTGAGAGCAGTCAAGCCCTGACTGGAATCACAGGGAGGGAGGGTTCCCAAGTGGGCAAAGGCCCCAGACTGGCCCCTTGCCCCTTCCTCACCCCCTCCACGAGCCCTGCAGGGTCCCCCACTCAGGCCCTGTAGGCATCCTGTGCTTGCTCTGTCCTAGCAATTCAAACTGATGGAGGAGATCGAGCTGCTCCAGGAGGCTGCAAATCTGTACACCGTGCAGCCCGACGAGCACTTTGGGGCCTGGTTCCAGGCCGTGGAGCCCCTGAGCAAGGAGGAGAGGTGAGTTGGGTCAGGAGTTGGGGGAGGGCAGGGCAGACTCTCTCTGCTGACCAGCTCCAGAACCCATGGCCATGGCTCCATGGTCAGCCTCAGATCTGGTTGCATGGCGACCCCTGGGGCCCTTCGACTCCAGCTGCTGGCAGGCTCCAGGATGCACATGTGATGTGTGGCTCCTGAGAGCTCCCAGCTCTGCTCTGTCCTGTAGCTACAGCCTGTCCTGCCAGCTGGAGCCCAGATACCACTGGGTCAGAAAGATTCGACTCTTCTTCAAACACAAGAAGAACCGCTCAGGGCAGAGTGAGTGTCAAGACCGGCAGTGGCTGAATCCACGGGCTCAGGAAACATTCAGGCTGAGTGTGGGCCTGGGGAGGCAGACAGCTGGCCCTGGGTTCCAGCTCCACTGCTGAGCAGTCCTGTCCTGGGCGGTTGCACTCACGTTCCTGGGATTGGTTTCCTCCTCTGTGAAATGGGTGACGCTAAATATCAGCCCCTGTGTCAGGGACAGATGGG
Source organism: Equus asinus (assembly GCF_041296235.1). Taxonomy (NCBI): domain Eukaryota; kingdom Metazoa; phylum Chordata; class Mammalia; order Perissodactyla; family Equidae; genus Equus; species Equus asinus. Next base: position 12,141,473 of record NC_091818.1, on the reverse strand, counting down.
GTGCTGTTGGCTGACTGAGCACTGAGCACAGGGCTGGAACACAGAGAGCAGTGGGGGCCGGGATGGGGTGTGCACTGTGGTTCCAGGGCAGGCCACTCAGGAAATGCCTCTCTTTCTCCAGACACCAGACCCCCAACCAAGGGCCCAGTGGGGGTGGTCGATGACCCTCCTGAGACCAGCTGACCTACAGCAGGGACACAGCATTGACACTCAGGGTGCACAGGGCCACCTCCCCTGATTCTGATGAGGAGAACTTTGTGATCCATTTCTTGGGGTCCCCTGTTGGCCACGAGGGAAGGCACCAACCCCTCTTCTCCCTCCCCCCTTTTGCCCAGCACATATTTCCCTATTTGGCGGGGCCATATTTTGTTGTCAATGGTAAATGCTCCGTTTGAGTATTATATTAAATTGTTGCTTCTTTCTAATCCTGGGAGTGGAGGTGTGAGTCTTTCGCTCGCAGCACTCATGGAAACCAGATCCAGAAACTCACATTCCTCCTCGAATTTAGAAATCTCCCAGAGTGAGCAGCTCAGTTTATGTGGAGAAAGGAGAAGTGCCAGTCCTCTCCCTGGCTACTGAAGGACATGCCCAAGTCCCCCTCCCGCCGAGGACAGGATCATTGCAGTGTGGTTCACCCTGTCCAGGAGCAGAGATGGCCCCTCCGACCTCTTGGGACTAAGCGGTTGGAGGCGTTTTCTCAGCCAGAGCCACAACCACTAAGCTGGGCGTGTCTGTCAAACTAGCACGTGCCTGTCCCTAGCACACGTCCTGCCCAGGACAGTGGCTGCCTTTCGACACTCTGCCGGAAGAGGGAACATTTTCCCGGTTTCTCTTGCACACAGATTAGGACCTTGTTTTCTGATTCAGTCTCCGCAATGGCTTCAGCTCTAAGTGGGGAAAATACCGTCAAAAGCTCAAAACGTGCACATAGAGAGGACGAGGCCAGAGGAAGGTCCTGTGGACATGGACCATGGGCAGGCAGGACTCTGCCTTCTTGGGCCCACTAGGGGCTCCCTGTTCACCTCTGACCTAGACTGGATCCCCCTGGGCTTCTGGTCCCTGATTCCGAATACCATTTCCTGCTTGTTGTCTATACAAGGGGAAGGCTGTGGGATGCAGCTTTTAGGGCCTCAGCCAGGTCTCCCTCCAGAAACCTAGTGCTCCCAACAATCTGTTCCAGAAAATATCACCAGAGACAACACTTTCCAACTCATCTTATGAGGCCAGCAGTACCCTAAAAGCAAAACTAGAGTTTAAAAGTAGGGAAAACTTGAGAACAACAAGTCTCAGAAATGAGCAGTTACCGTTTTCTACGAAATATTAGAAAACTGAAGCCAACAATGTAAAACAATCATACACCAGGACAAAGAGGAAATTTTTTCAGGTATGCAAGGTTGTATCAGCATTCCAAAATTAAATCAATGTGATCCACCCTGTCATAGGCTAAAGGAGAAATTTATACATATATGTCAGTTGGTATGTGGGGGAAGTCATCAGATAGTACATATTAGATATGTCAGGTTCTTTCTCTATCAATTGCACCTCATTAAAGCTCTTACAAAAATGAACCTAGATATAGAATTTACACTTTCACAAACTTTTAGTAAATGGAACAGAGACCTAAATGTAATGCAAAACAATGCAACTTCTAAAAAGATTATGCAACAAACTCTAAGTGGACTCGAATCTGGAATTATGTTATTAAGATACAAACTGAAAATATAATCTATGAAAAAAAACTGATGTTAGACTTTATTTATTATTTTGGTAAGGAAGGTTGACCCTGAGCTAACATCTGCGCCGATTTTCCTCTATTTGGCCTGTGGGATGCTGTCACGGCATGGCTTGACAAGCTGTGTGTAGGTCTACACCCAGGATCTGAACCTGTGAACCCCAGGCTGCCGAAGTGGAGTGCGTGAACTTCACCACTGTGCCAGCGGGCCGGCCCCAAGTTAGACTTTATTAAATTAAAAACTCCTGCTTTGTGGAAGGCAAAATCGATGAGTCAAAAGACAAATTACAGACTGGCAGATGATATTCGCAAAACAGATATATGATAAAGAAACTATGTCCAAGATATATGTAAAGAATTCTTAAAAGTCAACCATAACAAAAAAATAAACAACCTTATTGAAAAATGGGCAAAAGACCTGAATATATCCCTCACCAAAGAAGACATACAGATGGCAAACGAGCCTGAGGACAGATGACCACCGCCACAGGTCATTCGGGAATTTCATATAAAACCTCAATGAGATACTTCTACACACCTATTAGAACTGATTAATGCAGGAAACTGGAGCCCGGTTCCGGTGTATCTGACAGTTGGTTCCATGGTGTCTGGCAGGTGGTTCCTGTGTGTCTGGCATATGGTTCTGGTACATTCGAAAGGTGGTTCTGGCATGTCCAGCAGGTTGCAACAGTGTGTCTGGGACCTGATTCCATCCTGTCCGGTTGATGTCCTGGCTTTGTTTCCAGCATGTCTTGCAATTAGTTCCCACATGTCCGGTGGGTGATTCTGGTGTGTCTGGCAGATTTTCCAGCCTTTTCCAGAAATTGGTACTGGCGTATCCAGGACCTGGTTCTGGTGTATCCGGCAGGTGATTTTGGTGTGTCCGGCAGGTTGTTCTGGCGTGTTAGGATGGTGGTTCCAGCTTGTGTGGAAGGTGTTTGTGGCATGTCCGGCACCTGGTTCTGGCATATTTGGGAGGTGGTTTCAGTGTATCTGGTACTTGGTTCTGGGATATCCAACAGGTGGTTCCGAAGTGTGTGGCAGGTGGTTCCTGTGTGTCTGGCATGTGGTTCTGGTAGGTTCGGAAGATGGTTCTGGCCTGTCCGTTAGGTGCTTCCAGCATGTCTGGAAGTTGGTTCTGGCGTGTCAGACTCATGTTTCCAGTGTGTCTGGTGGGTGCTTACGGTGAGTCTGGTGGGTCATTATGGGATGTCTGTGTGGTGGTTCCAGAGTGTTCGGCGGGTGCTTTTGGCATGCCTGTCGGGTTTTTCCAGCATCTAAGGTGCCTGGTTCGAGCATATCCAGCAGGTGAGTTCTTTCTCAGCTTCCTAAAGAGCTGGAAGCAAGACAGTTTGTGGCTTGTCTCCCCTTGAGGGATGGAGGCAGTGCTTTGTGCCGTCCACCTCTCGAGCAATAGGGCATGGGTGAGAGCAAATGGGCCTTTCTGACATAGGGTCTTTCTGACACTCTCTCCACAAGTGCACAAGGGTGGTTGGTTAAAAGCCTCTTGTCTCTATCCTCCTAAGCTTGTGGAATCACAATCATATGGGCCTTGGCCCCATTGCTTAAGGGGAAGATGTAGCCATTATCCCTGAGCCTGGTTGGCAAGAGGGAAATGTGGCAGAAGCAGAAGTTCTAAAGTAGCGAGTTAAGGGCTGGGAGGAAATGGCATTCAACTGCCTGTGTATGAGAGGTTCCCAGTATGCTGTAAGAGCACTGTGGAAAGCGACTTCTTTCTCAGCTTCCTAAAGAGCTGGAAGCAAGATGGTTCGTGTCTTGTCTCCCCTTGAGGGATGGAGGCAGTGCTTTGTGCCTTCCACCTCTAGAGCAATGTAGGGCACGGCTGAGAGCAAAGGGGTTTTTCTTCCATAGGTGCTTTCTGACACTCTCTCCTCCAGTGCACAAGGGCGGTGGGTTAAAAGCCTATTGTCTCTCTCCTCCTAAGCATGTGGAAGCACAATCATTCGGGCCTCAGCCTCTTTGCTTAAGGAGAAGATGTAGGCATTTTGTCTGAGCCGGGTTGGCAAGATGGAAATGCCCCAAAAGCAGAAGTTCTAAAGCAATGAGTTAAGGGCTCCAAATAAACAGCATTTCAGGTGCCTTTGTATGAGATGTTCAAGGTACACTATAAGAACAGTGTGGAAAGTGAGTTCTTTCTCAGCTTCCTAAAGAGCTGGAAGCAAGATGGATTATTGCTCATCTCCCCTTGAGGGTTGGAGGCAGTGTTTTGTGCCTTGCAGTTTTAGGGCAATGTAGGACTCTGCTGAGCAAACTTGGCCTTTCTTCCATAGCTGCTTTCTGAACACTCTCTCCACCCATGCACAAGGGCGGCATGAGAGGTTGCCGGTATGCTGTAAGAGCACTGTGGAAAGCGAGTTTTTTCTTAACTTCCAAAGAGTGGTTGGTTAAAATCCTATTGTCTCTCTCCTCCTAAGCATGTGGAAGGACAATCATTCATGCCTCAGCCGAATGATTTGGGCGGGTCTTGTGTGACCCACCTGCCTTAAATGCTGGAACGAACTGCTGGACACTTCAGAAGCATCATCTGGAAACGGTGGAACCACCCACCGCAGATGTGAGAATCAGGTCCAAAATGTGCCAGAGCACCTGCAGGACACACGAGAACCACCTGACTCAAACGCCAAAATCACCTGCCGGATACACAAGAACCACTTGATGGACACTCCAGAATCACATGACAGGCATGAAAGAACCATCTCTCAGAGTGCCAGAACCATGTGCTGGAAACGCCGGAACCACATCACTGACAGACATGAACCACCTGCTGGACATGCCTGAACCATCTGCTTCACTCGCCAGAACCACCTTCTGGACAAGCCAAAATCACCTGCTGGATACACTGGAACCAGGCCCCTTAGAAGCCGGAAAAAGCCAACAGACATGCCAGAAGCACCTGCCGCACACTCTGAAACCACGATACAGACATGCCTGAATGACCCACCATACACACCAGAAGCACCCACCAGACACGCCAGAACCACCTGGAACCACCCACCGGACACACTGGAACCATGACACTGACACGCCAGAACAACCTTGCAGACATGCCAGAAGCACCCAAAGGACATGCTGGAACCATCTTCCGAACATACCAGAACCACATGCCAGACACACAGGAACCACCTGCCAGACACTTTGCAACCACCTGTTGGATATGCCGAGACCACGTGCCAGATACACTGAAACCACCTCCCGAATACACCAGAACCAGGTGCTGGCCATGCCACAAACACCTGCCAGACAAGCCAGAACCACCAGCCTAACACGCCAGCACAACCTGCCGGACATGCCAAAATCACCTGCCAGATAAACTGGAACCAGGTCCTGGATACGCCAGAACTAATTTCCAGAAAAGGCCAGAACAACCTGCCAGGCAGCCTGGAATCCCCTGCCAGGCATGCGGGAACCAACTGTCAAACACGCTGGAACCAACACCTGGACACACTGAACGCACCAACCGCACACGAAGGAATCAGGGTCCGGACACACGGTAGCCACCAGCCGGACATGCCAGAACCACCTTCAGAACATACTGGAACCATATGCCAGACACACAGGAACTACCTGCCAGACACCACGGAACCAATGGTCAGATACAATGGAACCAGGCACCCAGTATGCTGAAGCCACCTGCTGAACACGCCCAAAAGCTGTGCTGGACATACCAGATCCATATGATGGATACACCAGAAACAGGTCCAGCACAGGCCAGAACCAGGTTCCAGAAACACCTGAAACAGCTGCCGGACACACCTGAACCACCTGTTAGACCAGCCTGAACCACTAGATGGAGAATCCTGAACCACATGCCAGGCACACCGGAACCAGGTGCCCCACACGCCAGAACCACCTTCTGGACACGTCTGAACCACCTACAAGTCTTGTGAGAACCACCTGCCGGATACAGCAGATACAGGTGTCGCACACACCGAAACCTGGTGATGGACATGACTGACCACCTGCAAGACATGCCAGAACCAGGTGCCAGACACACTGGAACCACCTGCCAGACACCTCAAAATCCCCTGCTGGATATGACGGAACCTTGTGACACAAACGTCGGAATCATCTACCAGACATGCCAGGACCACCTCTTGGATATGCTGGAACCAGGTGCCTGATTCACTGAAAGTACCTGCCAGACACACCAGAACCAGGTGTCAGACACGCCTGGACAACCCACAGGACACGTCAAAATCACCTGCATGATACCCTGGAACCATGTGCTAGACATAACGGAACCACCTGCCAGATACACCAGAAACAGGCGCAGTACATGCTGGAACCAGGTGCCCCACACGACTGATTCACCTGCCGGACAAGACTCAACCATCTGCCGGACATGCCGAAACCACCTTCTGGGTGCGCTGGAACAATCTGTGTGCACGCCTGAACCACCCGCCGCACAAGTGTGACCCATGTGCCTGACATGCTGTAACCAACTGTTGGACATGTTGGAACCATCATCTGGACACTCTGTAACCACTCACCACAGTTGTGAGAATCAGGTCCAGAACGCGCCGGAAGCACCTGCAGGAGAGGCCAGAACCACCTGACTCACAAGCCGAAATTACCTGCCGAATATGCCAGAACCACTTGACGGACACTTGGGAATCACATGCAGGGCATGCCAGAACCACCTCTCAGATATGCCAGAAACACGTGCCAGACATGATGGAACCACTTTCTGGACAGACCTGAACCACCTGCCGAACACACCAGAACCAGCTGCTTGACTCACCAGAACCACCTGCGAGACATGCCAAAATCACCTGCCGGATACACTAGAAGCAGGCCCCTTAGACGCTGGAAAAAACCGACAGCCATGCTGGAACCAGCCTCTGCACACTCTTTAACCACCACACAGACATGCCAGAACGACCTGCCAGACACACCAGAAGCACCCACCAGACACACCTGGAAACACCTGCTGGACACACCAGAAACATGACTCTGACACACCAGAACCAACTCCCACACATGCCAGAAGCACCTAACGGACACATCAGAACCATCTTCCAAACGTACCAGAACCACATGCCAGACACACAGGAACCACCTGCCAGACACTTCGCAAACACCTGTTGGATATGCTGAGACCACGTGCCAGATACACTGAAACCAATGGCGAATACGCCAGAACCAGGTGCCGGACATGCCACAAAAACCTGTCAGACAAGGCAGAACCACCATCCTAACATGCTGGAAAAACCTGCCAGACATAACAAAATCACCTGCCAGATACACCAGAACCAGCTCCTGGATACACCAGAACCAATTTCTGGAAAAGGCTGGAACAACCTACCAGACAGACTGGAATCCCCCACTGCACATGCGGGAACCGAATGCCAGACATGCCAGAATCAACACCTGGACACTGTGAGCGCACCAACCACACACAACTGAATCAGGTCCTGGACACACAGTAGCCACCTGCCAGACACGCTGGAACCACCTTCAGAACATACCGGAACCACATGCCAGAGACACAGGAAACACCTGTCAGACACCATGGAACCAACTGTCAGATACGGAACCAGGCGCCCGGTACGCTGAAGCCACCTGCTGAATACGCCAGAACCATGTGCCACACACGCAGGAACCATGTTATGGATACGCCAGGAACAGGTCCAGCACAGGCCAGATCCAGGTGCCGGACACGCCTGAAACAGCTGCCAGACACCCTTGAATCACCTTCTAGACCAGCCTGAACCACTTGACAGAAAATCCATAACCTGGTTCCGGTGTGCCCAGAATGTGGTTACGGTATCTGGTACCTGATTTTGCCATATGTGAGAGGTGATTCCGGCATGTCTGACAGTTGGTTCCGGGATGTCAGGCTCGTGCTTCCGCCGTGTTTCACGGGTGGATCAGTGCTGTCCAGCACGTGGATCAGTTGTGTCTGGTGGTGGGTTGCAGCATATCTAGGGGTCGTTGCAGTGTGTCCAGAAGGTCGTTCCGTCGTGTCCAGCATGTGGTTCTGGCGAGTCAAGCAGGTGGTTCCAGCGTGTATGGCAGGTGGGTCAGGCATGTCTGTCAGCTGGTCGAGGTGCCTCTGCCAGATGGTCCAGGCATGGCTGTCCCCTGACCCAGGCATTTCTGAAATGTGGTTCTGACGTGTCCGAATGATGTTTGGGCATGTCCTGCATGTGATTCAGTCCTCTCCGGGAGGTGCTTTGGGGTTGTCCGGCAGGTGGTCCAGGTGTATCCAGGAAGTGGTTCGGCATAGCCAGCATGTCCTTTGAGAATGTCTAGCCTGGGGTTCTGGCATATCCCACAGGTGGTTCCAGCGTGTCTTGCACCTGGATGTAGCGTGTTCGGCTTCCAGCATGTCCACCAGATGGTTCCAGCTCATCCTAAAGGTGGTTACGACGAGTTCATCAGGTGGTTCAGGCTTGTCCATCACTTGGTTCAGTCGTGTCCAGGACCTGGTTCCAGGATGTGCAACACCTCTTTCTGGTGTATCCAGTAGGTGGCTCCAGGGTGTCCTGCAGGTGGTTCAGTTTTGTCTGGCACCTCATTTTGGTGTGTGCGACACCTTTTTCTAGTACATCTGGCAGGTGATTCTGGCATGTCTGGCAGGTGGTACTTGCATGTCTGGCAAGTGTTTTGGGCATGTCCAGCAGGTTTTTCTGGCCTTAGGGCACCAGATTCCGCCGTGTCCGGCAACTGGTTCTGGCATATCCAACACATGTTTCCAGCATGTCTGGTAGGTGTTTGCAGTGTGTCTGGCAAGTGGTTCTGTTACATTGGTAAGGTGTTTCCAGCATTTCCAGTGGGTGCCTCCAGGGTGTCCAGCAGTTGGTTCAGACGTGTGTGGCTGGTGCTTCTGGCGTGCCTGTGTGGTGGTTCTGAAGTGCCTGGCTGGTGCGTCTGGGGTGTCTGGCAGTTGATTCCCACGTGTCTGGCAGGTGATTCCAGCGTGTCTGGCAGGTGGCTATGGTGTGTCCGGGACCTGATTTCGTCATGTCAGGTGGTGGTTTAGCATGTCTGGGTGGTGGTTCTGGCATGTCCATCAGTTGATTTTGACATTGAAGTTGGTTCTGGTGTATTCAGGACCTGGTTATGACATATCCAGCAGGTGATTTCAGCTTGTCATGCCTGTTGTCTGGCGTGTCTGGCGGGTGGTTCCGGCATGCCCGGCAGGTGGTTGTGATGTGTTTGGCATCTGCTTCTGATGTATCCTGCATGTGGTTTTACAGTGTCCGGCACCTGGTTCTTCCATGTCCGACAGGTGGTTCCAGTGTGTCAGGCAGGTGTTTCTGGATGTCAGGCAGGTGGTTCAGTCATGTCCGGTGGTTGGTGGCAACATATCCAGGGGTGGTTCCAGCATGTCAAGAAGGTGGTTCCGTTGTGTCCAGCAGGTGGTTCTGGCATTTCCAGAAAGTGGGTCCACTGTGTGCAATGGGTGATTCTGCCGGTTCCTGCACGTGATTCCAGCATCTCCAGGACCTGATTCTGGCATCTCCAGTGCATGGATCCAGACTGTCTGGGTGGTGGTTCCGAGGTGCCCAGCTGTTGGTTCCAGCATGTCAGGCAGGTAGTTCAGGTTTTTCCAGTGGATTGTTTCAGTATGTCCAGCGGGTAGTTCAGGTGTGTCTGGCAGGTTGTTCAAGCATGTCTGTCAGCTGGTCCAGTTGCATCTGGCACTTGGTCCTGGCATGGCCGTCCCATGTTCCAGGCATTTCTGAAACGTGGTTTTGATGTGTCCAAAATGTGGTTTTGCCTGTCTGGCATCTGATACATTCCTCTTCAGGAGATGTTTTGGGGGTGTCCAGCAGGTGGTCTGGGTGTTTCCAGGAAGTGGTTTGGCATGTCTGGCATGTCCTTCAATTATGTCTTGCCTGTGTTTCTGGCGTGTCCAGCAGGTGGTTACAGTGTCTCTGGTACCTGGCTCCTACGAGCGCAGAAGGGGCTTCCGGCATGTCTAGCAGGTGGAGTCACCTGCTGGAAATGCCAGAAACAGGCACAGCCGGACACACCAGAACCACCTTAAGAATGTACCAGAACCACATGCGAGACACACAGGAACTACCTGCCAGACACCATGGAAACAACTGTCAAATATGCCGGAACCAGGGGCCCGGTACGCTGAAGCCACCTGCTGAATACACCAGAACCACGTGCCGGACACGCTGGATCCATGTGATGGGTACACCAGAAACAGGGCCAGCACAGTCCAGAACCAGGTGCTGGACACACCTGAACCACCTTCTAGACCAGCCTGAACCACGTGATGGACAATCTAGAACCACATGCCGGGCACACCAGAACAAGTTGTCCAACATGCCAGAACCACCTGCTCGACACTCCTGAACCACCACTCAGTCTTGTGAGAACCACCTGCTGGATACACCAGAAACAGGTGTTGCACATGCCAAAACGAGGTGCTGGACATGACTGAACCACCTGAAAGACATGCAAGAACCAGATGGCAGACATGCTGAAACCACCTGCAGGACACGTCAAAATCCCCTGCCGGATACAGGGAAACCATGTGCCGCACACACCAGAATCACCTACCAGACATGCCAGGACCACCTGTTAGATGTGCCAGAATCAGGTGCCTGATTGGTTGAAACTACCTGCCGGACATGCCAGAACCAGGTGTCAGACATGCCTGGACAACCCACATCACACGTTAAAATCACCTGCATGATACCCCGGAACCATGTGCCAGACATAATGGAACCACCAGCTGGACACACCAGAGCCACCTGCCGGATATGCCAGAAACAGGCACAGCACATGCAGGAACCAGGTGCCCCAGATGACTGATCCACCTGCCAGACAAGTCTGAACCATCTGCCGGACATGCTGAAACCACCTTCTGGATGTGCCTGAACCATCTGTGGCACACGCTGGAACCACCCACCGGACATGTGTGATGCACCTGCCTGACAAGCTGGAACCAGCTGTCAGACACATAAGGACCATCATCTGGGCACTCTAGAACCACCCACCACAGACATGAGAATCAAGTCCAGAATGCGCCAGAAGCAACTTCAAGACATGCCAGAACCTCCTGACTCACATGCCAAAATCACCTGCCAGATATGCCAGAACCACTTGACAGACACTCCGGAAGCACATGCCAGGCATGCCTGAACCACCTCTCAGATATGCCAGAGCCATGTGCTGGACATGCCAAACCACCTCCCAGACACACCTGAACCACCTGCTGGACATGCCTGAACCACCTGCCAGATATGCTGGGACCAGACCCCTTAGACGCTGGAAAAGCCTGACAGACATGCTGGAACCACCCACCGGACACACCAGAACCACCTGGAACCACCCACCAGACACACTGGAACCATGACTCTGACATGCCAGAACCAGCTCCCGGACATGCCAGAAGCACCCAACAGACATGCCATAACCATCTTCCAAACCTACCAGAACCACATGCCAGACACACAGGAACCACCTGCCAGACACCAGGGAACCAACTGTCAGATATGCCGGAACCAGGCGCCTGGTACCCTAGAGCCACATGCCAAATATGCCAGAACCATGTGCCGGACATGCCGGAACCATGTCATGGATACACCAGAAACAGGTCCAGCACAGGTCAGAACCAGGTGCCGGACATGCCTGAAACAGCTGCTGGACACACAAGAACCACCTGCTAGACCAGTTCTGAACCACTTGACGGACAATCCAGAACCACATGCCAGGCACACCAGAACCAGGTGCCCAACATGCCAGAACCACCTGCTGGACATGCCTGAACTACCTGCCTGTCTAGTGAGAATCACCTGCCAGATACACCAGAAACAGGTGTCACACACACCAAAACCAGGTGCCGGACATGACTGAACCACCTGCAAGACACGCCAGAACCAGCTGCCGCACACACTGGAACCACCTGCCGGACAATTCGAAATCACCTGCCGGATATGCCAGAACCATGTGCTACACATGCCGGAATCACCTACCAGACACGCCGAGATCACCTTTTTACTATACCGGAACCAGCTGCCTGATTCGCTGAAAGTACCTGCCAGACATACCAGAACCAGGTGTCCGATACGCCTGGAAAAACCACAGGACGCGTGTAAGTCATCAGCATGATACCCTGTAACCATGTGCCAGACGTAAGGGAACCACCTGCCGTATATGCCAGAAACAGGCACAGCACACGCCGGAACCAGGTGCCCCACATGACTGATCCACCTGCCGGACGAGACTGAACCATCTGCCAGACACGCCGAAACCACCTTCTGGGTGTGCAGGAACCTGTGGCACACGCCAGAACCACCTGCTGAACTTGTGTGACCCCCCCCCCACCTGAGATGCTGGAACCAACTGTCAGACACGTTGGAACCATCATCTGAATACTCAGGAACCACCCACCTCAGACGCGAGAATCAGGTCCAAAACTCACAGGAAGCACCTGCAGGACACACCAGAACCACCTGCTTCACATGCCGAAATCACCTGCCGGATATGCCAGAACCACTTGACAGACACTCCGGAATCACATGCTGGGAATGACAGAACCACCTCTCAGATATGACAGCATCACGCGCCAGACATGCTGGAACCACCTCTCCGAAAGACATGAACCACCTGCTGGACACGCCTCAACCACCTGCTGAACATACTGGAACCACCTGCTTGACTGGCCAGAACCACCTGCCAGACACACCAAAATCACCTGCCAGATACCCTGGAACCAGGCCCATTATACACCAGAAAAAAGTGACAGACATACCAGAACCACTTGCTGGACACTCTGGAACCACCACACAGACACGCCAGAACAACCTGCCAGACACACTGGAAACACCCACTGGACATGCCAGAACCACCTGGAACAACCAGCTGGAGACACTGGAACCGTGACTCTGACACACCAGAACCAACTCCCGGAAATGCCAGAAGCACCAAAAGCACACACCAGAACCATCTTCCAAACATACCAGAACCACATGCCAGACACTTCGGAACCACCTGTTGGATATGCTGCAACCACGTGCCAAATACCCTGAAACCATCTGCCGAATACACCAGAACCAGGTGCCAGACAAGCCACAAACACCTGCCACACAAGCCGGAACCACTAGCCTAACACACTAGAACAACCTGCCGGACATTCCAAAATCAGCTGCCGGATACAGCAGAACCAGGTCCTGGATATGCCACAACCAATTTCCAGAAAAGGCTGGCATAATCTGCCAGACATATGTGGGAACCAACTACCAGACACGCCGGAACAAACACCTGGACACTCTGAAAGTACCAACAGCACACGACGGAATCAGGTCCCGGACACACGGTAGCCAGCTGCCGGACACGCGGGAACCACCTTCAGAACGTGCAGGAATCACCTTCAGAACATAGTGGAACCACATGCCAGACACACAGGAACCAACTGTCAGAAACACCAGAACCAGGTGCCCGGTACCCTTAAGCCACATGCTGAATATGCCAGATCCATGTGCCAGACACCCCAGAACCGTGTGATGGACACACCAGGAACAGGTCCAGCACAGGCCAGAACCAGGTGCCGGACACACGTGAAACAGCTGCCGGACACACTTGAACCACCTGCTAGAACAGCTTGAAACACTTGACGGACAATCTGGAACCACATGCCCTGCACACTGGAACCATGTGCCCGACACGCCAGAACCAACTGCTGGACATGCCTGAACCCCCTGCCATTCTAGTGAGAAGCACCTGATGGATACACCAGAAACAGTATTGCACACACCAAAACCAGGTGCCGGACACGACTGAATCACCTGCAAGACATGCCAGAACCAGGTGCTGGACACACTGGAACCACCTGCTGGACACTTTGAAATCCCCTGCTGGATACGCCAGAACCATGTGCTGCACACGCCGGAATCACCTACCAGACATACCGGGACCACCTAATGGATACGCCAGAACCAGGTGCCTGATTCCCTGAAACTACCTGCCTGACATGCCTGGACAACCCACAGAAAACGTCAAAATCACCTGGATGATACCCCGGAACCAGGTGCCAGACATAACGGAACCACCTGCCTGACACGCCAGAGCCACCTGGCAGATACACCAGAAACAGGCGCAGCACACACCGGAACCAGGTGCCCCACACGACTGATCCACCTGCCATACAAGACTGAATCATCTGCCAGACATGCCGAAACCACCTTCCGGATGCGCCGGAACCGTCTGTGGCACACGCCGGAACCAGCCGCCGGACATGTGTGACCCACCTGCCTGACATGCTGGAACCAACTGGCGGACACGTTGTAACCATCATCTGGACACTCTGGACCACCCAACGCAGATGCGAGAATCAGGTCTAGAAAGTGCCAGAAGCACCTGCAGGACACGCCAGAACCACCTGACTCACATGCCAAAATCACCTGCTGGATATGCCAGAGCCAACTGACGGACACTTTGGAATCACATGCCGGACACGCCAGAACCACCTCTCAGACATGCCAGAACCACCTGCCGGACAAGCCAGAACCACCTGCCTGACACGCTGGAGCAATCTTCTGGACGTGCCCAAATGACCTGCCGCATATGCCAGAACCAGGTCCTGTAAAAACCTGCCGGACACGCTGAACCCACCAGACGGACACGCTGAAACCACCAACCCAATATTGGCGGTCCCGCATCTGGTTCCACCATGTCTGGCAGGTGCTTGCGGCGTGCCAGAACCTTATTCTACTGTCTCCAGTGGGTGGTTCCAGAGTGTCCTTGTGATGGTTCTGATGTGTCCGGCAATTGGTCCCAGCATGTCAGGCAGGTGGTTCAGGCGTTTCCAGGAGGTGCTTTGGGGGGTCTGGCAGGTGGTCCAGGTGTGCGTGGCACCTGGCTCCGGCGTGTTCAGCAGGTGGTTGGGTCATGTTCACCAGATGTTTCTGGTGCATCCTGAAGGTGGTTATGGAATATCCGGCAGGTGGTTCAATCATGTCCAGCAGCTGGTTCAGTCTTGCTCAGCAGGTGGTTCAGTCGTGTCCAGCACCTGCTTCTGGCATGTTCAACACCTGTTTCTGGCATATCCGGCAGGTGGTTCTGGCATGTCCGGTAGGTAGTTCAGTCATGTCCAGCAGGTGGTTCAGGCTTGTCCGTCACTTTGTTCAGTCATGTGCAGCACATGGTTCCAGTGTGTGCGACAACTGTTTCTGGCATATCAGTTAGATGGTTCCAGCATGTCCGGCAGGTGGTTCACTCATGTCCAGCACCTGGTTTCTGCATGTGAGACACATTTTCTAGCCTATCTGGCAGGTGATTCTGGTGTGTCCGGCAGTGGTTCACACAAGTCTGGCAGGTGGTTCCAGCCTGTCCAGCAGGTGGTCTGGCCTTAGGGCACCAGGTTCCACTGTATCCAACACCTGGTTCTGGCATATTTGTCAGGTGGTTTCAGTGTATCCGGCACCTGGTTCAAGCTTATCCAACAGGTGGTTCTGGCGTGCCTGGCAGTTGGCTAATGTGTGTCTGGCATGTGATTCTGGTACGTTCGGAAGGTGGTTCCGTCATTTCCAGTGGGTGCTTCTTGCGTGCCCAGCAGTTGTTTCTGGCAAGTGTGATGGGTGGTTCTGGCATGTGTGTGTGGTGATTCCGACATTCCAGATCGACATTCCAGGCATGCTGGAACCAGATGCCTGACACACAAGTACCACCTGCTGGACACACCTGAACCACCTCACATCCTAGTGTGACCACCTGCTGGACATGCTGGAGCCACATGCTGGATATGCCTGAAACAGTTTTTGCACATGCTGAACCCAGGTGCCGGACACGACTGAAGACCTGCCAGACACGATGGAGCCACCTGCCTTATACACCAGAAACATGTGTCGTGCACGCCAGAACCAGGTGCTGGACACTACTGAAACACATGCTGGAAAAGCATGAACCCCCTGACAGCCTTGCATGAACCACCTGCCAGACACACTGGGACCACCTGCCTGATATGCCAAATACAGGTGTCAGACATGCCAGAACCAGGTGTTGAGCACGACTGAACCACCTGCCTGACCAGCCTGAACCACCTGGTGGGCACGACAGGACCAACTGCCTGATGTACCGTAATCTAATTCAGCATGCACTGGAACCATCAGTTGGACATGCCAGAATCACCTGCACAGCACGCCAGAGCCAGGTACCGGACACTCCAGAACCACCTGCTGGACACACTGGAACCACAGGCCAGACATACTGGAACGACATGCCAGACATGCAGGAACCACATGCCAGACCAACCTGGACCACCTGCCTGACACCCGAATGCCCTGCCCAGAGAGGCCTGAATCACCTGCCAGACATGCCCAACGCACCTTTCGGACACATGAGAACCACGTTTCAGAAATATGTGGACCTCAGAAGGGCCATTCCTTGACCATGTGCTTGATGCACCTGGACCAGCTGACAGACATGCCTGAACAACCTGCCGGACATGCCAGAACTACCCACTGGACACACCGGAACCATCCAACAGAAACACGTGAACTACCGGGGTCCAGCCCCAGCCGAACAGGGTCTCCTGAGGGATGGACGGCATCAGCGAGGGAGCAGGCAGTGAGACAAGGAGTTTAGTGTCCAAGTCTAACTTTATTTTGTGTATGTATGATTTATATAGGGCTCAGGGTATGCAAGGATGATTTCATGAAACAGTCCCAGGACATATCTTTGGCTCACGTAAGCGGGTTTTTGCAAGGTAGACAATAGTCCTAAGAGTAATTGATTGTAAGGTAGATAATAGTCTTAAGAGCAATGGATTGTGTGCAGGCCCGAGGGGAGTCAAGCTTCTGTAATTCTGTACTTCAAGGAGGCTACCCCCAGCAGCCTCCTGACTCAATGGGCCGTGGCAACCACCATCCTCCCAGAGAGATCTGTGGGGGCCACAGATTTCTTTGTTCCCTCTCCACTCCCATCGCTTCACCTGACCGAAGGACGGGTCAGAATGTTCTTTCCCTAGAAGATGTTTTTCCCCAGAACTTTCCCTAGAATATTGTATTGTATCATTCTCATTCCCAGGGCCAGGCTGAATTCCCCAGAAACACCACCAGGTGTAGAACAGAGTAAGCAGAAGCAGGAAAGTCAAAAGTACCAGGGAGACTTGTTGCAAGGGCAGACTTGTAGATTCCCTTGAGGGTCGCCGTGAGTCCCCTCATCTCTCTCCTGGACCGTGTCACAAGGCAGAGGCTTAACTTGTAGGCTGATGGCTCCCGGCAGTGAACCATCTGCCTGACACGCTAGAACCAAATGCCAGACATGTCGGAACCACCACCCAGACACTCTGGAACCAGACATTGGAGACTCCAGAATCAGGTCTTGGACAGGCCGGAAGCACCTTCTGGACACGCTGGAATTACATACAGGAAGTGGAAAATCACCCACCGGACACAACGGAACCATCTTCTGGACACACTGGAACCAACTGACTGACAGGCTGGAACAACCCCCGGATATGCAGAAACCAACCGCCGGACACGACTGATCCACCTGCTGGATAGCACTGATCCACCCACCAAACATGGCTGAACCAGCAGCTGGACACACTGGAATCACCTGCCTGACACCCTGGATCCACCTGCCAGAATCTCTGGAACCACCTGTTGGATATGCCAGAACCAGGTGCCTGACACAGTAGATCCACCTGCCAGAAAAGCGAGAACCACCTGCCAGACATGCCACAGCAGCCTGCTGGACACACTGAAATCACCGGCCAGATGTGCCAGGATCAGGTCCCAGATATGCCATAACCAAACTCCGGACAGACTGGAAATACCTGCCAGAAATGCTGGAACCACCACCTGGACATGCCGAAACTACCAACCCATCCCGATGCAATCTGGTCTCAGACATGCTGTAGCCACTTGCCGGACATGCCAGAATCACCCACTGGAAATGTAGGAATCCACTGCCAGACACCCCAGAAGCAAACACCAGACACGTTGGAACCACACGTTGGATATGCCAGGCCCAGGTGCCGGAAACACCAGAACCACCTGCTGGACAAGCCTGAACAACCTGCCAGACTTGTGTGAATCACCTGCTGGTCATGCTGGTATCAAGTCTAGAATGCGCCAGAATCATCTTCCAGACAGGCCAGAAAAACCTGCCGGACATGCCAGAATCACCATCGGAAACATTGATACCACCAACCAGACATGACAGAATCAGCTCCTGGACACGCCAAATCACCCACCAGACATGCAGGAACTAACTGCCAGACACCCCGGAAGCACCCACCGGACACGTCAGAACCACCTTACAGACATACTGGCAACTCATGCCAGACACACAGGAACACCCTGCTGGACTCACTGGAACCACATGAATGACACATCAGTACCATTGGCCAGACATGCCGGAGCCACCTGCCAGACAAAACTGAACCACCTGCCAGACAAGACAGAACCACCTGCCGGATACGCCTGAAACATTTGACAGACACTCTGGAACTACATGCTGGGCACGCCGGAACCACCAGTCAGATATGCCAGAACTGGGTGCTGGACACGCCAGAACCACCTTCTGGACAGGCCTGAACCACCTGTCAGAGAAGAATGAAGCACTTGCCCGATACGCCTGAATCACTTGGTGGACAGTCCAGAACCACCTGCCGGGCACGCCAGCACTATCTGCCAGATAAGCCAGAACCAGGTGCTGGACACGACTCAACCACCTGCCAGGCAACCTGAACCACCTGCTGGAGAGACCTGAGCCATCTGCCGGACCCCCTACAACCACCATCCAAACGTGCTGGAACAATGTGGTAGACAAACTACAACTACCTGCCAGACACACAGGAACCAGTTCATGGGCATGACAGAAACACCTGTTGAACAGGAAGTAAGAAGCCGACAGACAACCCTGATCCAGTCAACGGACATGCTGGAACCACAGGTCAGACAAGACAGAATCATGCTCCAGACATGATGGAACCATGTGACTGAAATGCCGGAACCACAAGCCGGACACGATGTAACCAAATTCTGGACACTCCGGAACAAATCATCATACATATCAGAACGAAATGCAGGACAACAGGGAATGACATTCCAGACACAGCAGAACCACCTGACTGACAGGCTGGAACCAACTTTTGGACACATCGGAACCATCATCTGGACACTCTGGAACCACCACCACAGATGTGAGAATCAGGTCCAGAACGCGCCAGAAGCACCTGCAGGACATGCCAGAACCACCTGACTCACGCCGAAATCACCTGCCAGATATGCCAGAACCACTTGATGGACACTCTGGAATCACACGCAGGGCATGCCGGAACCACCTCTCACATATGCCAGAACCATGTGCCGGACACGCCGGAACCACCTCCCGGACAGACCTGAACCACCTGCTGGACATGCCTGAACCACCTGCCGAACATGCCAAATCCACGTGCTTGACTCGCTGGAACCACCTGCCGGACACGACAAAATCACCTGTCGGATACCAGGCCCCTTAGACGCCGGAAAAACGTGACAGACACGTGGGAACCACCCGCCGGACACTCTCGAACCACCACACAGACATGCCTGAATGACACTCCAGACACACCTGAAGCACCCACTGGACACGCCAGATCCACCTGGAACCA
Organism: Equus asinus; assembly: GCF_041296235.1. Classification (NCBI taxonomy): domain Eukaryota; kingdom Metazoa; phylum Chordata; class Mammalia; order Perissodactyla; family Equidae; genus Equus; species Equus asinus. The sequence continues at coordinate 12,122,154 of NC_091818.1, read as the reverse complement.
CCCGCCGGACACACTGGAACCATGACTCTGACACTCCAGAACCAACTCCTGCACATGCCGGAAGCACCCAACGGACATGCTGGGACCATCTTCCTAACGTACCAGAACCACATGCCAGACACAAGGAACCACCTGCCAGACACTTTGGAACCACCTGTTGGATATGACGCAACCAGGTGCCAGATACACTGAAACCTCCTGCCGAAGATGCCAGAACCAGGTGCCGGACACCCCACAAACACCTGCCACACAAGCCGGAACCACCAGCCTAACATGTCGGAACAATCTGCCGCACACACCAAAGTCACCTGCCGGATACACTGGAACCACGTCCTGGATATGCCAGAACTAATTTCCATAAAACGTGGGAAACACCTGCCGGACACGCCGGAATCACCCACCGGACATGTGGGAACCAACTGCCAGACACACTGGAACCAACACCCGGACACTCTGAAAGCACCAACCCGACACAATGGCATCAGGTCCCGTACACACAGCAGCGACCTGCCGGACACGCCGGTACCACCTTAAGAATGTTCCAGAACCACCTGCCAGACACACAGGAACTACCTGCCAGATACCATGGAACCAACTGTCAGATACGCTGGAACCAGGCACCCGGTACGCTGAAGCCACCTGCCGAATATGCCAGAACCATGTGCCAGACATGATGGAACCATGTGAGGGATACATCAGTAACAGGTCCAGCACAGGCCAGAACCAAGTGGCGGACACGCATGAACCACCTGCTAAACCAGCCTGAACCACTTTACGGACAATCCAGAACCAGTTGCCCAACATGCCTGAACAACCTGCTGGACACTCTGGAACTACCTGCCGGACATACGCCCAGCGTCCACCAGAAACGCCTGAACCACCTCCCAGACACTCTGGAACCAACCGCTGTAAAAATCGGAACCACTACCTGGACAATCTGCAAACACCTGCCGGAGACACCAAAATCAGGTCCCGGCAGGTGGTCCAGGTGTGTCTGGCACCTGGCTCTGGCGTGTTCGGCAGATGGTTCCGGCATGTCCACCAGATGGTTCTGGCGCATTCTGAAGGTGGTTACGGAACATCAGGCAGTTGGTTCAATCATGTCCAGCAGCTGGTTCAGTCTTGTTTGGGAGGTGCTTCAGTCATGTCCAGCACCTGCTTCTGGTATGTGCAACACCTGTTTCTGGCATATCCAGCAGCTGGTTCAGTCGTGTCCGGCACCTTGTTTCTGTGTGTGCAACACCTGTTTCTGGCGTATCCGGCAGGTGGTTCTGGCATGTCTGGCAGGTGTTTCCCTCAAGCCTGGCTGGTGGTCCAGGCATGTCCATCAGGTGGTTCCGGTGTGTCGGGCACCTGGTTCCAGCACGTCTGGCATGTGGTTCTGGAATGTCCATAAAGTGGTCCTCGCTGGTCCAGCAGGTTGTCCAGGCTGGTATGGCAGCTGCTTCAGGCTTGTCCAGCACCTGGTTCTGGCCTTCCCTGGACTTGTTTCTGGCGTAACCAGCAGATGGTTCCAGCGCGTCCAAGAGGTGGCTCGGCTGTGTCCGGCAGATGGTTTCGGTGTATTCAGCAGGTGATTAGGACGTGGCCACCAGGTGTTTCCACCATGTCCGGCAACTGGTTCTGGCATATTCGGCAGGTGGTTTCAGGGTACCCGGTACCAGATTCTGCCATATGTGAGAGGTGATTCCGGCATGTCTGGCAGTTGGTTCTGGGGTGTCAGGCTGGTGATTCTGCCGTGTTTCACAGGTGGATCAGTGCTGTCCAGCAGGTGGAACAGTCATGTCGGGTGGTGGGTTGCAGCTTATCCCGGGGTGGTTGCAGTGTGTCCAGAAGGTGGTTCTGTCGTGTCGGGCAGGTGGTTCTGGTGAGTCAAGCAGGTGGTTCTGGCGTGTACGGCCGGTGGGTCAGGCATGTCTGTCAGCTGGTCAAGGTGCATCCAGCAGATGGTCCAGGCATGGCCGTCCCGTGGTCCAGGCATTTCTGAAATGTGGTTCTGACGTGTCTGAATGATGGTTTGGGAGTGTCTGGCATGTGATTCAATCCTCTCCGGGAGGTGCTTTGGGGTTGTCCAGCAGGTGGTCTGGGTGTATCCAGGAAGTGGTTTGGCATGGCCGGCATGTCCTTGGAGTATGTCTGGCCTGGGGTTCTGGCGTGTCCAGCAGGCGGTTCCAGTGTGTCTGGCACCTGGCTCCAGTGTGTTTGGCAGATGCTTCCAGCATGTCCACCAGATGGTTCTGGCGCATCCTAAAAGTGGTTACGATGAATTCATCAGGGGTTCAGGCTTGTCTGTCACTTGGTTCAGTCGTGTCCAAGACCTGGTTCCAGCATGTGTGACACCTTTTTCTAGCGTATCTGGCAGGTGATTCCGGTATGTCCGGCTGGTGGTACACGCAAGTCTGGCAAGTGTTTCGGGCATGTCCAGCAGGTGGTTCTGGCCTTAGGGCACCAGATTCCACCATGTCCAGCAACTGCTTCTGGCATATCCAATAGGTGGTTCCGGTGTGTCTGGCAGGTGTTTGTGGTATGTCTGGCAAGTGGTTCTTTTACATTAGTAAAGTGGTTCTGGCGTTTCCAGAGGGTGCTTCCAGGGTGTCCAGCAGTTGGTTCCAGCGTGTGTGGCTGGTGGTTCTGGCGTTTCTGTGTGGTGGTTCCAATGTGTCTGGTGGGTGCTTACGGGGTTTCCAGCAGTTGTTTCCCACATGTCCGGTGGGTGATTCCAGCGTGTCTGGCAGGTGGTTACGGCACGTCCGGGACCTGATTCCGTCATGTCGGGTGGTGGTTTAGGCATGTCTGTGTGGTGGTTCTGTCATGTCCGGCAGTTGATTTCGACATGTACGCCAGGTTTTTCCAGTCTGTGCAGAAGTTTCCTCTGGCGTATTCAGGACCTGGTTCTGGCGTATCCAGCAGGTGATTTCAGTGTGTCCAGCAGGTTGTTTCGGCATGTCTGGCAGGTGGTTCTGGCATGTGAAGCAGGTTGTTGTGGTGTGTTCGGCATCTGCTTCTGGCGTATCCCACAGGTGGTTTTACAGTGTCCGGCACCTGGTTCTGCCATATCCTACAGGTGGTTCCGGCATGTCAGGCAGGTGTTTCCAGGGTGTCAGGCAGGTGGTTCTGGTGTGTCCGGTTGGTGGTTGAGCCGTGTTTGCCAGGTGGATCAGTGCTGTCCGGCAAGTGGATCAGTCATGTCCAGTGGTTGGTTGCAGCATATCCAGGGGTGGTTCCAGTGTGTCAAGAAGGTGGTTCCGTTGTGTCCAGCAGATGGTTCTGGCGTTTCCAGAAGGTGGTCCACCGTGTCCAGCAGCTGATTCTGCCAGTTCCTGCAGGTGGTACCAGCATGTCCAGGACCTGATTCTGGCATCTCCAGTGCATGGTTCCAGAGTGTCTGGGTGGTGGTTCCGACGTGCCCAGCAGTTGGTTCCAGTGTGTCAGGCAGGTAGTTCAGGTTTTTCTGGTGGATGGTACCAGTATGTCTGGTGGGTAGTTCCAGTGTGTCTGGCAGGTTGTTTAAGCATGTCTGTCAGGTGGTCCAGTTGCATCTGGCACTTGGTCCTGGCATGGCCATCCTGTGTTCCACACATTTCTGAAACATGGTTCTTATGTGTCCGAAATGTTGTTTGGGCATGTCCGGCATCTGATTCAGTCCTATTCAGGAGGTGCTTTGGGGGTGTCCGGCAGGTGGTCCGGGTGTTTCTGGCAAGTGGTTCGGCATGTCTGGTGTGTCCTTCAATTGTGTCTTGCCTGTGTTTCTGGCATGTCCAGTAGGCAGTTCCAGTGTGTCTAGCACCTGGTTCCAGCGTGCTCAGCAGGTGCTTCCGGCATGTTTAGCAGATGGTTCCAGTGCATCCTGAAGTTGGTTACAGTGTGTCGAGCAGGTGGTTCAGGCTGTTCCGTCACTTGCTTCAGTCGTGTGCAGCACCTGCTTTCAGCATGTGTGACACCTGTTTCTGGCATATCCGTCAGATGGCTCCAGCGTGTCTGGCAGGTTGTTCACTCATGTCCAGTACCTGGTTTCGGAGTGTGTGACACCTTTTTCTAGCATATCTAGCAGGTGATTCCAGCATGTCCATCAGGTGGTTCGCACAAGTCTGGCAGGTGGTTCAGTTGTGTCCAGCAGGTGGCTCTGCACTTAGGGCACCAGGTTCTGCCATGTCCAGCACCTGTTTCTGGCATATTCGGTAGGTGGTTTCAGTGTACCTGGCACCTGGTTCAGGCATATCCAACAGGTGGTTCTGGCATGTCTGGCATGTCTGTCATGTGGTGCAGGGGTATCTGGCATATGGTTCTGTTATGTTCGGAAGGTGGTTCTGGCGTGTCCGGTGGGTGCTTCTGGCGTGTCTGGCAGTTAGCTCTGGCATGTCTGGTGGGTGGTTCTGGTGTGTCTGAGTGGTGGTACCAGTGTGTCCGACGGGTGGTTCTGGCATGTCTGTTGGGTTGTTCTGGCATCTAGGGGCCTGGTTCCAGCATATCTGGCAGATAATTTTGGCCTATCTGGCTGATGGTTCCAGCGAGTCAAGCAGGTGGTTGCGGTGTGCCCAGCAGGTCGTTCATGCGTGTCCAGCAGGTGGGTTCAGGCCTGTCCAGAAGGTGGTTTCAGCACTTCCAGCACCAGGTTCTGGCATATCTGACGTGGTTCCTGCATTCCCGGCATGTGGTTCCACATTGTCCATCAAGTGGTTCATGCGTATCTGGCAGGTGGTTCAGCTTGTTTGGCAGGTGGTTCTGGCATGTCCTGCCAGTGGTACTGGCGTGTCACTCAGGTGGTTCCAGTGTGTCAGGCTTGGGGTTCCTGTGTGTCAGGCATGAGTTTCCGGTATTTTTGGAAGGTGGTTGTGATGTGTCAGGTGGGTGCTTCCAGGTTGTCCAGCTTTTGGTTCCTGCATGTCCAGAGGGTGATTCCAGTGTGTCCAGGACCTGATTCTGTATGTTGGGTAGTGGTCTTTGCATGTCTAGGTGGTGGTTCCGGCGTGTCTGGCAGGTGATTTCAGCATGTGCAGCAGGTTTTTCCAGACTCTGTGGAAGTTGCTTCTGGTGTATTCAGGACCTGGTTCTGGCGTATCCAGCAGGTGATTTTGGTGTGTCTGGCAGGTTGTTCTGGCCTGTCTGGCAGGTGGTTCTGGCGTGTCTGGCACCTAGTTCTGCCATCTCTGGCAAGTGGTTTCAGGGTGTCTGGCCATGGTTCTGCCGTATCCAACAGGTTGTCCTGGTGTGTCTGGCAGGTGTTTGCGTGGTATCAGGCAGGTGACTACAGTGTGTTCAGGACCTGATTCCCTCATTTCAGGTGGTGGTTTTGGCATGTCTGGGAGGTGGTTCTTGTGTGTCTGGTTGGTGATTTAGGCATGTGCCACAGGCTTTTCCGGCCTGTGTGGAAGTGTGTTCTGGTGTGTCAGGAAGCTTGTTCTGGCATGCCCGGCATGTGGTTCTGGAATGTCCGTAAAGTGGTTCAGGGTGGTCTAGCAGATGGTTCAGGCTAGTCCTGCAGCAGCTCCAGGCTTGCCCGGCACCGGGGTCCGGCCTGTGCTGGACCTGTTTCTGGCGTATCCAGCAGATGGTTTCGGCATGTCCGACACAGGGTTTCAGCTTAACTGACAGCTGATTTGTACATTTCAGGCAGGTGTATCTGCCATGTCCGGCACCTGGTTCTGGTGTATTTGGCAGGTGGTTTCACTGTATTTGCCATCTGGTTCCCGCATATAGAACAGGTGGTTCTGGCATGTGTGGCAGGTGTCTGGCATGTGATTCCGGTATGTTCAGAAGGTGGCTCCGGCGTGTCCAGTGGGTGCTTCTGGAGTGTCCGGCAGTTGATTCTGGGATGTCTGTTGGGTTGTTCCAGCATATAATGGCGTGCTTCTGGTGTATCCAGGAAGGGATTTTGGTGTGTCTGGCAGGTTGTTCCGGCAAGTCACCAGATGGTTGCGCATGTCCAGCAGGTGGTTCAGGCCTGTCCAGAAGGTGGTTCAGGCCTGTCGTGAAGGTGGTTTTGGGGCGTCCAGCACCTGGTACTGGCATATCTGACATGTGGTTCTTGCATGCCCAGCATGTGGTTCCAGATTATCTGTCAAGTGATTCAGGAATATCTGGCAGGTGGTTCAGTCTTGTCTGGCAGGTAGTTCATCTTTGTCCGGCAGGTGGTTCTGGCATGCCCTGCCAGTAGTACTGGCGTGTCATTCAGGTGGTGCCAGCATGTCAGGCAGGGGGTTCCTGAGTGTCTGGCATGAGTTTCCGGTACGTCTGGAAGGTGGTTCCAATGTGTCAGGTGAGTGCTTCCGGGGTGTCCAGCAGTTGGTGCCCACATGTCTGGCATGTGATTCCGGTGTGCCCTGAATCTGGCTATGTCGTGTCCAGGACCTGATTCCATCATGTCAGATGGTGGTTTTGGCATGTTTGGGTGATGATTCCAGCATGTGTGGCAGGTGAATTCAGCATGTCCAGCAGGTTGTTTTGGCGTGTCTGGCAGGCGGTTCCAGATTGTTCGGCATGTGGTTCTGGTGTGTCCGGCACCGGGTTCTGGCATACCCAACAGGTGGTTCAGGCATGTCAGGCAGGTGGGGCAGGTGTATCTGGCATGTGGTTCTGTTATGTTCGAAAGGTGGTTCTGGCGTGTCCGGCGGGTGCTTCCGGCATGTCTGGCAGTTAGCTCTGGCATGTCTGGAGGGTGGTTCTGGTATGTCTGGCACCTGGTTCTGGCATATCTGGCAGGTGCATTTGCATTGTCTGGCACCTACTTCTGCTGTATCCGACCTGTGGTTCCAGCTTGTCAGGAAGGTGGTTCTGGGGTGTCAGGCAGGTGTTTCTGCTGTGTCCAGCTGCTGGTTCAGCCATGGTCGACAGGTGGATCAGTTCTGTCCAGCAGGTAGATCAGTCATCTCTGGTGGTTTGTTGCAGCATGTCCTAGGGTGGTTCCAGCATGTCCAAAATGTGATTCCATCGTGCCTGGCAGGTGGTTCCAGCGTGTCAGACAGGTTCTTCTGGCGTGTCAGGAAGGTGGTTCCATTGTGTTCGGTGGGTGATTCTGGCAGTTCATGCAGGTTGTCCCACCATGTCCGGCAGGTGCTTCCAGCATGTTCGGGACCCGATTCTTGCTTCTCTGGGGTTGGTTCCAGAGTTTGCAGGTGGTGGCTCCCATGTTTCCAGAAGTTGGTTCCAGCGTGTCAGGCAGGTGGTTCAGGCGTTTCTGGTGGATGGTTGCGGTATGGCCAGAGGGTAGTTTGGCAAGTCTGGCAAGATGTTCAGGCCTGTTAGTCAGCTGGTCCAGGTGCACCTGGCACATGGCATGGCACATGGCATGGCCGACCTCTCCAGGCATTTCTGAAATATGGTTCTGATGTGCCCAAAAGATGGTTTGGGTGTGCCAGACATCTGATTTGCTCCTCTCCGGGAAGTGCTTTGGGGGTGTCCAGCAGGTGGTCTGGGTGTTTCCAGCAAGTGGTTGGGCATATCCAACGTATCATTTAATTATATCTGGCCTGGGGTTATGTGCTGTAACCACCCACCTGACATGTTGGAATCACCTGCTGGACACACTGGAACCACCTTGTGGAGATGCCAGAACCACCCCTGGATAAGCTGCAACCAACAGCCAGACTCGACTGACGGCTGGAACCAATCTCCTTATACGCCGGGAAAACTGACCACATGTGCTGGAACCACCTGCAGGACACACTTGAGGCACTACAGGGACACACCAGAACCACGCAAAACACACGTTGCAATCAGGTAGGGGACATGGTGCAACCTCCTGCTGAATGGTCGGGAACCACCTGCCAGAAATGCTGGAATCAGGTGTCCAACACACCAGAACCACCTGCTGGATGTGCCTGAGCCACATGCCAGACTTGCAAGAACCACCTGCTGGGCACACTGGGACTACCTGAAGTATAATCCAGAAACAGGTATTGCACACGCCAAAAACAGGTGCAGGTAATGAATGAAAACCCTGCAAAACATGACAGAACCAGGTGCCAGATATGCTGGAAACACCTGCTGGACGCATTGAAATCACCTGCCAGATACACCGCAACCATGTGCCGCACACACCAGAATCACCTACCAGACATGCCAGGACCACCTGTTGGATACGCTGGAACCAGGTGCCTGATTCGCTAAAACTACCTCCTGGACATGCCAGAACCAGGTGTTGGACACGCTGGGACAACCCACAGGACGCGTCAAAATCACCTGCATGATACCCAGGAACCATGTGCCAGACATAATGGAACCACCTGCCGGACACGCCAGCGCCACCTGCCAGATACGCCAGAAACAGGTGCAGCACACGCCAGAACCAGGTGTCCCACATGACTGATCCAACTGCCAGACAAGACTGAAGCATCTGCCGGACATGCAGGAACCACCTTAAGAATGTACCAGAAACACATGCCAGACCCCATGGAACCAACTGTCAGATACGCCGGAACCAGGCACGTGGTACGCTGAAGCCACCTGCCAAATAAGCCAGAACCATGTGCCAGACATGCCGGAACCACTTCCTGGACAGACTTAAACCACCTGCTGTGCACGCCTGAACCACCTGCCAAACACGCCAGAACCACCTGCTTGACTCACCGGAACCACCTGCCAGACACGCCAAAATCACCTGCCGGATACACCAGAACCAGGTCCTGGATATGCCAGAACCAATTTCTGTCAAAGGCCAGAACAACCTGCCAGACATGCCAGAATCACCCACCGGACATGTGGGAACCAACTGCCAGACACGCCGGAACCAACACCAGGACACTCTGAAAGCACCAACTGGACACGCCGGAATCAGGTCCCGGATACACAGTAGCCACCAGCCAGACACGCAAGAACCACCTTAAGAATGTACTGGAAACACACACACAAGACACACGGGAACCAACTGCCAGACACCACGGAACCAACTGTCAGATACGCCAGAACCAGGCGCCCAGGATACTGAAGCCAACTGCCGAATATGCCAGAACCATGTGCTGGACACTCCTAAACCATGTGATGGATACACCAGAAACAGGTCTGGCACAGGCCAGAACCAGGTGCCGGACATGCCTGAAACAGCTGCCACACACACCTGAATCACCTGCTAGACCAGCCTGAACCACTTGATGGACAATCCGGAACCACATGCCAGGCACACTGGAACCAGGTGCCCGACACGCCAGGACCACCTGCTAGACCAGCCTGAACCACCTGCCAATCTTGTGAGAACCACCTCCTGGATACTCCAGAAACAGGTGTTGCACATGCCAAAACCAGGTCCTGGACACGACAGAGCACCGAAATCACCTGCCAGATACGCCAGAACCACTTCACGGACACTCTGAAATCACATGCCTGGCATGCCGGAACCACCTCTCAGATATGCCAGGACCACGTGCTGGACACGCCGGAACTACAGGTGATTTTGGCGTGTCCAGCAGGTTGTTCTGGCATGTTAGGCTGGTGGTTCTGGCTTGTCTGGCAGGTGTTTGTGGCGTGTCCGGCACCTGGTTCTGGTGTATTCAGCAGGTGGTTTCAGTGTATCTGGCACCTGATTCCGGCATATCCAACAGGTGGTTCTGACGTGTCTGGCAGGTGGTTCCTGTGTGTCTGGCATGTGGTTCTTCTATGTTTGGAAGATGGTTCCGGCGTGTCCGTTGGGTGCTTCCAGCATGTCCAGGAGTTGGTTCTGGAGTGCCATAGTCATGGTTCCATCGTGTCCAGAAGGTGGTTCCTGCATGTCAGTCAGGTGCTTCCAGTGTGTCCTGTGGGTACTTCTGGCGTGTCCTGGCCCTGATTCTCGAGTCTCTGGTGGGTGGTTCCAGAGTGTCCCATTGGTGGTTCCAAGATTCCGGCAGTTCGTTCCATCGTGGCAGGCAGCTGGTTCACCCATGTCCAGTGGGCGGTTCTGGCATCTGAAACAGTCCAGAAAGTGGTTTCGGCATGTCTGGCAGGTGGTGCAGGCCTCTCTGGCAGATGGTTCAGTCTTGTCCCTCAGGTGATTCAGTCGTGTGGGGCACCTGGTTCTGGCGTGTCTTGCAAGTGGTTTAATCATGTCTGGCACCTGGTTTTGGCATGTGCGACACCTGTTTCTGGCGTATCTGGCAGGTGTTTCTGGTGCATCTGTCAGGTGGTTCTTACAAGACTGGCTGGTGGTTCAGGCGTGTCCAGCAGGTGGTTCTGGTGTGTTGGCCACCTGGTTCTGGTGTGCCCAGCATGTGGTTCTGGATTGTCCGTAAAGTGGTTTAGGCTGGTCTAGCAGGTGGTTCAGGTGTGTCCAGCAGGTGTTTCAGGCATGTCCTGCACCTGGTTCTGGCCTGTGCTGGACCTGTTTCTGGTGTATCCATCACATGCTTCCGGCGTGTCTGGCACATGGTCCTGGTGTATTCAGCAGGTGGTTTCAGCGTATCAGGTGCCTGGTTCCAGCGTATCTGACAGTTGGTTCCATGGTGTCTGGCAGGTGGTTCCTGTGTGTCTGGCACGTGGTTCCAGTATTTTCTTAAGGTGGTTCCGGTGTGTCCTACAGGTGATTCCTACATGTCCTGCAGTTGGTTGTGCTGTGTCCCGGGCCTGACTCTGGTGTGTCTGGTGGGTGGTTCCGGTGTGTCTGAGTTGTGGTTCAGGCTGCCTGTCGGGTCATTCCAGCTTGTCCTGCATGTGGTTCCTGCATATAAGTGGCCTGGTTCTGGAGTATCTGTCAGGTGATTTCAGCACGTCCAGTAAGTTGTTCTGGCGAGTCAAGCATGTGGTTCTGGCATGTCTGGCAGGTGGTTCAGTCATGTCCGGTGGGTGATTCGGGCTGCTCCGGCAGGTTGTTCAGGCTTGTCCATCTGCCAGTTCTGGTGTTCCTGCCAGCTGGTTCTGCTGTAACTGGCAGGGGGTTGTGGTGTGTCCCGCAGGAGGTTCTGGCATGACTGGCGGGTGATTCTGGTGTCTCAGTCAGTTAGTTCCTGCATGTCAGTCAGGTGGTTCTGGCATGCCCAGAAGGTGATTCCATCATGTCCAGTGAGTAGTTCCGGTGTGTCCAATGAGTGGTTCCAGCATGTCCGGAAGGTGGTTCCATCATGTCTGGCAGGTGATTCTGGTGTGTCCCGTGGGTGATTCAGCTGCGTTTGGTGGGTGGATCACTTGTGTCCAGCTGGGGGATCATTATGTCCTGCATGTGGTTACTGTGTGTCCGGGGCATGGTTCCTGCTTGTCAGAAAAGTGGTTCCATCATCTCAGGGAAGTGGTTCTCGCATGTCCATCAGGTGGTTCTGGCATGTCTGGCAGATTGTTCAGGCATGCCCGTCAGGTGATGCAGGTGCTTCTGGCACCTGCTACAGGTGTGGCAGTCCCATGGTCCAGGCATTTCTGAAACGTGTTTCTGACATGTCAGAATGGTGGTTTGGGTTTGTCTGGAGGCAGTTCGGAAGTGTTTAGTAGGTTCTTCAGGCGTGTGTGGCAGGTGGTCCAGGTAGGTATGGCAGGTGGCTCTGCTGTGTCTAGCATGACCTTCCTGCATATCTGGTCTGTGGTTCCAGCATGTCTGGCTGGTGGTTAAGGGTTGTCCAGCAGGTGGTTCTGGCATGTCCGGGTGGTGGTTCCCTCCAGTCCTGCAGGTGGTTCTGGCGAGTCCAGCACCTGGTTCTGGCATATCCGGCAGGTGGATCCTGCGTGCCAGGCAGGTGGTTCCAGAGTGTCCAGCATGTGGCTGGGGCAAGACCAGAAGGTGGTTCTGTCATGTCTGCTGGGCAGTTCTGGCATTTCCAGTGGATCATTTCACTATGTCCGGCAGATAGTTCGGGCGTGTCCAGCAGGTTGTTGAGGCATGTCCGTCAGGTAGGCCAGGTGCACCTGGCACGTGTTCCAGACATGGCCATCCCGTGGTCCAGGTGTTTCTGAAATGTGGTTCTGACATGTCCGAAAGGTGGTCTGGCTATGTCCAGCAGGTGGTTTGCGAGTGTCCAGCACCTGGTTTTGGCATATTCAAAAGGTGGGTTTAGCATATTTGGTACCTGGTTTCAGCATGTCTGGCACCTGGTTCCGGCGTATCCAGCTTGTTGTTTCAGTGAACCAGGCACCTAGTTCCAGTGTATCCAACAGGTGGTTTCCATGTGACTGGAATTTGGTTCCTGTGTGTTCGGCAGGTGGTTCCGGTGGGTCCTGCAGTTGGTTCTGGCATGTCTATCGGGTGGATGAAGTGTGTCTGCCTGGTGATTGAGGCATGTCCAGCAGGTGGTTCAGGCTGGTCTGACAGATTTTTCAGGCTTGAGTGGCAGCTGGTTCTGGCATTCCTGCCACCTCATTCTGGTGTAACCAGCAGGTGGTGCCAGCGTGTCCCTCAGGTGGTTCTGGCATGTCTGTTGGGTGATGCCTGCATGTCAGTAAGGTGGCTCCAGTGTGTCAGGTGGTTCCAGCGTGTCTGGAAGGTGGTTCTGTCATGTCCGGTGGGTGGTTCTGGTGTGTCTGAGGAGTGGTTCTGGCATGTCCAGAATGTGGTTCTCTCATGTCCAGAAGGTGATGCTGTCATGTCTGGACTGTGGTTATGGCATGTCCGTTGGGTGGATCAGGGCTGTCTGTCAGCTTTTCCCTTCCTGTTCAGCAGGTGGTTCCGGCGTGCCCAGGACATGGTTCTGGCATGTCTGGCAGGTGGCTCAGACCTCTCCAGCAGGTGGTTCAACTTGTCTGGCAGGTGGTTTAGTTGTGTCTGGCACCTGGTGCTGGCTTAGCTGGCAGGTGGTGCTGGCGTGCCTGGCAGGTGGTTCTGGACTGTCTGCCAAGGGATGCAGGTTATTGGGCTCCAGCCAGACACGATGGAGCCACCTTCTCGACATGCCAGAACCACCTTCTGAAAATGCTGGAACCACCCCCAGATATGCTGAAACCAACCACCAGACATGACTGATCCTCCTGCTGGACAGCACTGATCCACCTGCCAAACACAGCTGAACCACCAGCCAGACACACCAGAACCACCTGCCTGAGACCCTGGAAACACCTGACAGTCACGCCGGAACCTCCTGTCAGATACAGCAGAACCAGGTGCTGGACACCATGAAACCACCCACCGGATACACAAGAACCAGGTGGTGGACATGCCAGAACCACATGCCAGACAAGCCAGAACCACGTGCCAGACACACCAGAATAGCCTGCCAGACACGCCAAAATCAACTTCTGGATACCCCAAAACCAAGTCCTGAATACACCAGAACCAACTTCCACACAGGGTGGAAAAACCTGCCATACATGCTGAAATCACCTACTGGACACGCCAGAACCACCACCCAAAGATGCCAAAGCCACCATCCGACATGACAGAATCAGGTCCTGGACACGCTGTACCCACCTGCTGCACACGCTGGAATCACTCACTGGACATGCGGGCACCAACTGCCAGCCACCCCAGAAGCACCCTCCTGACACATCAGAACCACCTTCCAGACACACTGGAAACTCATACCAGACACTCAGGAAACCCCTGCCAGACATGCTGGAACCACCTGAATGACACGCCAGTACCACTGGCAGGACATGCCGGAACCACAAGCCAGAGAAAGCTGAATAACCCGCCAGACAAGACTGAACCACCAGTCGGATATTACTGAACCACTTTACAGACATCTGGAACCACATGCCGGGCACGCTGGAACCACATGTCAGATATGCCAGAACCAGGTGCCAGACGTGCAGAAACCACCTTCAGGATAGACCTGAACCACCTTTTGCACATGCCTGAACAACCTAGTGGGACACACCGCAATCATCTGCTTGACTTGCCAGAACAACCTGCTGGACACGCCAAAATCACCTGCCAGATACGCCGGAACCTGGCCTCTTTTACGCCAGAACAACCCAACAGACATGCCAGAACTACCCACCCGACACACTGGAACCACCACTCAGACATCCAGAACCACCCTCCAGACATGCCGGTACCAACTGCCAGACACTCTGGATGCACCCACTGGACATCCCAGAACCACCTTACAGACGTACCAGAATCACATGCCAGAAACACCTGAACCACCTGCCTGACACACCGGAACCACCTGTTGGATATGCCGGAACGAGGTGCCAAATACACTGAAACCACCTGCCGAAATCACCAGAATCAGGTGCCAGACATGGCAGAAACACCTGCCAGACACGTCCAAATCACCTGTCAGATACACCAAAACCATGTGCAGGACATGCCAGAACCACCTGCTGGATACACCAGAAACAGGTCCAGCACAGGCCAGGACCAGGTGCCAGACAAGCCTGCAGCTGCTGCATGACTAGCCTCAACCATCTGCTAGACCACCCTGAACCACTTTACGGACATTCTGGAACCACATGCTGGGCAAGGTGGAACCAGCTGCCTGACATGCCAGAGCCACCTGCTGGACACGCTTGAATCACCTGCCAGACTTGCATGAACCAACTGCTGGTCACACCAGAATCACCTGCCAGAAATGCCAGAAACAGGAGTCACGCACGCTGGAACCAGGTGCTGGACACGACTGAACCAACTGCCGAACAAGCCTGAAGCACTTGCTGGACAGGACTGAAATACCTATTGGACATGCCGGAATGACCTTCAGGACACGCTGGGACCATGTGGTGGACATGCAGGAACCACCTACTGAAAAGCCAGGTGCTGGACACACTGGAATCGCCCGCTGGACGTCCCAGAACCAAACTCCAGACATTCTAGAAAGAAACACTGGACATGCCGGAATCAATGCTGGACACACCTGGACTGCCTGCCAGATACCACCAAAGCACCTCCTGGACAGTCCTGAATCAGATGCTGGACATGCCCAAACCACCTTTTGGACACGTCAGAACGACGTTTCAGAAATGCCTGGACCACGGGATGGCCATGCCAGGACAATGTCCCAAATGCAGCTGAACCTGCTGACAGACATGCCTGAACAACCTGCTGGACACACCTGAACTACCTGCTGGACATACCGGAACCATCCCCTGGAAACGCCTGAACCACCTGCCTGACATGCTGGAACCAACTGCTGGACACATCGGAGCCACAACCCGGACACTCTGGAACCATGCACTGGAGACGCCAGAATCAGGTCTTGGGCATGTTATAAGCCCCTGCCTGACATGCTGGAACTACCTGAATGACACGCCAGTACCCCTGGCAGGACATGCTGGAACCACCTGCCAGAAAAGACTGAAACACCTGCTGGATATGCCTGAAACACTTGATGGACAATCTGGAATCACATGCTGGGCACGCTGGAACGACATGTCAGATATGCCAGAACCAGGTGCTGGATGTGCCGAAACCACCTTCCGAACAGGCCTGAACCACCTACTGGACACACCTGAACCACCTGCCTGACACGCTGCAACCACCTACTTGACTCACTGGAACCATCTGCCAGACACGCCAAAATCACCTGCTGGACACGCAGGAACCACCACCCAAACATACCAAAACCACCACCCAACTTGATGGATTCAGATCCTGGACACACCATAGCCACCTGCTGGATGTGGTGAAATCACCCTCTGGACATGTGGGAAGCAGCTGCCGGACACCCCAGAAGCACCCACCGGACACATCAGAACCAGCAAACAGACACGATGGAACCACCAGCCACACATGCTGGAACCAACTGCCAGACACACTGGAATCACCCACCAGACACGCCGGAAGCACCTTCCGAATGTAACAGAACCCCTTCCCAGACACATCTGAACCACCTGCTAGACACACCGGAACCACCTGTTGGATATGCTGGAACCAGGGGCCAGATACACTGAAACCACCTGCAGGATATGCCAGAACCAAGTGCTGGACACAGCGGAACCTGGTGCCCTAAGGCCAGAACCGCCTGCTGGACACACCCAAAACACCTGCCAAACTAGCATGAACCACCTGCTAGACATGCTGGAATCACCTGCCAGATACGCTAGAAAAAGTTGTTGCACACGCCATAACCAGGTGCAGGAGATGACTGAACCACCCACTGGACATGCTGAAGCCACCTGCCAGATATGCCAGAAACAGGTGACGCAAATGCTGGAAGCAGGTGCTGGACACGACGGAACCAAGTGACGGACAAGCCTGAACCACCTGCTGGACACGCCATAACCACCTTCAGGATGCACCGGAACCATCTGGTGGACATGCCAGAACCACCTGCCAAGCATGCCGGAGCCAGGTGCCAGACACACTGGATCTGCCTGCTATACAAACCAGAACCCCAGACCACACATACTCGAATGACGTGCCAGACATGCTGAACCACTGGCCGGAAACACCAGGACCACCTGTGGGACACCCCCAAAGCACCTCTCGGAGAGGACTGAATCAGATGCCAGACACGCCCAAACCATCTTTCGGACATGTCAGAACCATGTTTCAGAAATGCCTGGACCACGGGACCGCCATGCCTGGACCATGTGCCAGATGCACCTGGACCAGCTGACAGACACGCCTGAACCACCTGCCAAACATGCCATAACCACCTGCTTGACTCACCAGAACCACCTGCCGAACACGACAGAACCACCTTCTGGACACGCCACAACCACCGCCAGATATGCTGCAACCCACTGCCAGAACGACTGATCCACCTGCTGGACAGCACTGATCCATCTGCAAAACATGGTGGAATCTCTGGTCTGACACCCCGGAACCACCTGCCAGACATGCTGGAACCAACTTTTGCATATGGGGGAACCAGGTGCCGGATACACTGAAACCACCTACCAAATGCGCCAGAACCAGTTGCCAGACATGGAGGAAACACCTGCCGGCCACTTCCAAATCACCTGCTGAGTACACCAAAACCATCTGCCAGACACACCGGAACCACCTCTTAGACACACCGGCACCATCTGCCAGATATACCAGAAACAGGTCCAGGACAGGCCAGAACCAGGTGCCAGACAAGCCTGAAGCAGCTGCCATACTAGTCTGAACCACTGCTGGACCAGCCAGGACCACATTACAGACATTCCCAAATCACATGCTGGGCATGCTGGAACCAGGTGCCCAACATGCCAGAACCACCTGCTGGACACGCCTGAACCAACTGCCAGACTTGAGTGAAAAACCTGCTGGACATGCCAGAAATACCTGCCTGATATGCCAGAAACAGGTGTCGCACGCACAGAAACATGGTGCTGGACACAACTGAAACACCTGCCGGACTCACTGGAGCCACCTGCTGGATATGCTAGAAACAGCTTTCTCACATGCCAGAAGCAGGTGCTGGACACGACTGAACCACCTGCTGAACAAGACTGAACCACCTGCTGGACATGATTGAACCACCTGCCAGATATGCTATAACCACCTTCAGGATGAGCCAGAACCATCTGGTGGACTTGCCAGAACCACCTGCCAAACATGCCAGAACCAGGTGACGGACACGCCAGAACCACTGGCTGGACATGAGGAATTACAGGCCAGACATACTGGAAGGACATGCCGGACATGCTGGAACCACTTGCCAGACACACCCGGACCACTCGCCAGACACCCCCAAAGCACCTCCCAGAAACGCCTGTACCACCTGCCTGACGCGCTGGAACCAACTGCTGGACACCACCACAAGGACACTCTGGAACCACCCACCGGAGATGGCAGAATCAGGTCCCAGCACACCAAAAGCACCTGCCAGACATGCTGGAACCACCTGCAGGAACTGCCAGAATCGGGTTGGTGGTTTCGGAGTGTGCAGGTGGTGGTTTCGGTGTGTCTGGCAGGTTTTTCCAGGACCTGGTTCCGGTGTATGAGGCAGGTGATTTTGGCGTGTCCGGCAGGTTGTTCCAGCATGTCAGGCAGGTGGTTCCGGCTTGTCCAGCAGGTGGGTCTCTCGTGTCTGGCACCTGGTTCTGGCATATCCGACAGGTGGTTTCATCATGTCCAGCACCTGGTTCCGCCGAATCTGACAAGTGGTTCTGGTGTGTCTGGAAGGTGGTTCCTTCGTATCCGGTGGGTGATTCCAGTGGTTCCAGAAGGTGGTTCCAGAGTGTCCGGCAGGAGCTTCCGGTGTGTCCAGGATCTGATTCTAGTGTCTCCAATGGGTGGTTGCAGATTGTCCGGGTGTTGTTTCCAACATTTCCGGCAGTTGGTTCCAACATATCAGGCAGGTGATTCAGGCGTTTCCAGTGGATGGTTCCGGTATGCCTGGCAGGTAGTTCCGGGGTGTCCAGCTGGTTGTTCAGGCATGTCTGTCAGCTGGTCCAGATGCATCCGGCACATGGTCCAGACATGGCCGTCCTGTGGTACAGGCATTTCTGAAACATGGTCCTGAAGTGTCCAAATGGTGGTTTGGGCATGTCCAGCAGCTGATTCAGGCCTCTCCAGGATGTGCTTTGGTGGTGTCCAGCAAGTGGTCCAGGTGTGTGCAGCAATTGGTTCCTGCATGTCCAGCATGTCCTTCCAGTATGTCTGGGCTGTGGTTCGGGGGTTTCCAGCAGGTGGTGCTGGCGTGTCTGGCACGTGGTTCCGGCATGTTAGTCAGGTGGTTCCCGCATGTTATTCAGGTGGTTCCAGCATGTCCACCAGATGGTTCCAGCGCATCCAGAAGGTGGTTGCGGTGTGTCCACCAGGTGGTTCAGGCATGTCCAGTAGGTGGTTGAGGCCTGTACTGCAGGTGGTTCCAGCGTATCTGGCATGTGGTTCTGGAATGTCCGTCAAGTGGTTCAGGCATGTCCAGCAGGTGGCTCAGTCTTTTCTGGCAGGTGGTTCAGTTTTCTCTGGCAGGTGGTTATGGCATGTCTGGCCAATGGTACTGGCATGTCATTCAGGTGGTTCTGGCATGACAGGCAGGGGGTTCCTGTGTGTCTGGCATGAGTTTCTGGTATGTCAGGAAGGTGGTTCCGATGTGTCCGGTGGTTGATTCTAGCATGTCCAGCAGGTTGTTCTAGCATTTTATGGAAATTGGTTCTGGCATATCCAGGAACTCTTTCTGGCATGTCCGGAAGGTGATTTCGGCATGTCCAGCAGTTTGTTCTGGCATGTTAGGCAGGTGGTTCCGGCTTGTCTGGCAGGCGTTTTTGTCGTGTCCGGCTCCTGGTTCTGACTTATTTGGCAGGTGGTTTCAGTGTATCCGGCACCTGGTTCTGGCATATCCAACAGGTGGTTCTGGTGTGTCCGGTATGTGGTTCTGGTACGTTTGGAAGATGGTTCTGGGGTGTCTGGTGGGTGCTTCTGCTGTGTCCGGAAGTTGGTTCGGTGTGTCTGGTTGGTGGTTCCGGCATGTCTGAGTAGTGGTTCCAGTGTGTCCAGTGGGTGGTTCCAGGTGGTTCCGGCGTGTCTGGGGTGTGTTTCTGGCGGGTCTGGTGGGTGGTTCTGATATATCTGTGTGGTGGTTCCACTGTTTCTGGTGGGTGATTCCGGCATGTCTGGCTGGTTGTTCCGGCATATAAGGGGCCTGGTTCTAGGGTATCGGCAGGTGATTTCAGCATATCTGGCAGGTGGTTCAGGTATGTCTGGAAGGTGGTTCCGGCGTGTCTGGCACCTGGTTCTGGCATACCTGACAGGTGGTTCTGGCGTGCTCGGCATGTGTTTCTGGAGTGTCTGTCAAGTGGTTCAGGGGTATCTGTCAGGTGGTTCAGTCTTGTCTGGCAGGTGGTTCAGTTTGGTCTGGCACGTGGTTCCAGCATGTCCGGCCAGTGGTACCAGTGTGTCATTCAGGTGGTTCCAACATGTCAGGCAGGGGGTTCCTGTTGTCTGGCATGAGTTTCCAGTATGTCCAGAAGGTGGTTCTGACGTGTCCAGTGGGTGCTTCTGGGGTGTCCGGTAGTTGGTTCCCCCATGTCTGGCAGGTGATTCCCGTGTGTCCAGCAGCTGGCTACGACATGTCCAGGACCTGATCCAGTCAAATTGGGGTGGTGGTTTCGGCGTATCTGACTGGTAGTTCCGATGTGACCGGCAGGTTTTTCCGACCTCTCTGGTTGCCGGTTCTGGTGTAACCGGGACCTGGTTCTGGCATATCCGGCAGGTGATTTTGGTGTGTCCAGCAGGCAGTTCTGGTGTGTCCAGCACCTGGCTCCGGCATGTTCGGCTGGTGCTTCTGGCGTGTCCAACAGATGGATCTGGTGTGTCCTGAAGTTGGTGATGGCGTGTCCTGCAAGTGGTTCAGTCACTTCCAGCAGGTGGTTGAGGCTTGTCCGGCAGGTGGTTCAGTCGTGTTCAGCACCTGGTTCCGGGGTGTGCAACACATGTTTTTAGCATATCCAGCAAGTGGCTCCAGCATGTCTGGCAGGTGGTTCAGTCATGTCCAGCACCTGGTTTCGGCATGTGTGACACCTGTTTCTGGTGTATCCGGCAGGTGGTTCCCACGTGTCGGGCAGGTGGTTCAGGAGTGTTCAGCAGGTGGTTCTTACGTGTTGGGCAGCTGGTTACAGCGTGCCTGGCATGTGGTTCCAGAATGTCCATAAAGTGGTTCAGGATGGTCCAGCAGGTGGTTCAGGCTCATCCAGGAGGTGGTTTAGGCTAGTCCAGCAGCTGCTTCGGGCTTATCTGGCACCTGGTTCCACCCTAGCTGTACCTGTTTCTGGCGTATCTGGCAGATCGTTCTGGCGTGTCCTGGAGGTACTTTTGGTGTGACCGGCACATGCTTTTGGCATATCTGACAGGTGATTTGGACATGTCTGGCAGTTGGTTCCGCCATGTCTGGCACCTGGTTCTGGGGCATTTGGCAGGTGGTTTCAGTGTATGCAGCACCTGGGTCCGGCATATCCAACAGGTGTCCAGCAGGTGGTTCCGGGGAGTCAAGCAGGTGGTTGAAGCATGTCAGTCAGGTGGTTCAGGCATGTCCAGCAGGTGGTTCAGGCCTGTCCTGAAGGTGGTTTCGGCACCTCCGGAACCTGCTTCTGGCATATCGGACATGTGGTTCCGGCATGCTTGGAATGCGGTTCTGGAGTGTCTGTCAAGTGGTTCAGGTGTATCCAGCAGGTGGTTCAGTCTTGTCTGGCAGGTGTTTCAGTTTTGTCTTGCAGCTGGTTTTGGCATGTCCGACCAGTGGTACTGACATGTCATTCAGGTGGTTCCAGCTTGTCAGGCAGGGGTTCCTGTTGTCTGGCATGAGTTTCCAGTATGTCCAGAAGGTGGTTCTGACATGTGCGGTGGGTGCTTCCGGGGTGTCCAGCAGTTGGTTCCAGCATGTCCAGCGGTTGATTCCAGCGTGTCTGACATGTGGCTACAACATGCCCAGGACATGATCCCGTCATTTCACTTTCGTGGTTTTGGCCACTCTGAGGGGTGGTTCCGGCGTGTCCGGCAGATTTTTCTGGCTTGCCTGGAAGTTGGTTCTGGCGTATCCGGGACCTGGTTCTGGCATATCTGGCAGGTGATTTCAGTGTGTCTGGCAGGCAGATATGGCGTGTCAAGCACCTGGCTCTGGCATGTTCGGCTGGTGCTTCCGGCATGTTCACTTGATGGTTCTGGCGTTTCCTGAAGGTGACGACGGCGTGTCCGGCAAGTGGGTCCCTTGTGTCTAGCAGGTGGTTGAAGCTTGTCCAGCAGGTGGTTCAGGTGTGTCCAGCACCTGGTTCCAGCATGTGCAACAGCTGTTTTTGGCATATCCGGCAGGTGGCTCCAACGTGTCTGGCAGGTGGTTCAGTCATGTTGGGAACCTGGTTTCAGCATGTGCAACACCTGTGTCTGGTGTATCTGGCAGGTGGTTCTGGCATGTCCGGCACCTGGTTCTGGTGTATCCGGCAGGTGGTTTCACAGTGACCGGTTCAGGTGTGCTCAGCAGGGGATTCTGGCGTGTCAGTCACTCGGTTTTAGCGTGCTGGGCATGTGGTTCTGGAATGTCCATAAAGTGATTCAGGCTGGTCCAGCAAGTGGTTCAGGCTAGTCTGGAAGGGGCTTCATGCTTGTATGGCACCTGGTTCCGTCCTGTGGTTTTCCTGTTTCTGGAGTATCCAGCAGATGTGTCCACGAGGTGGTTCCGGCATGTGTGGCACATGGTTTTGGCGTATCTGACAGGTGATTTGGACGTGTCTGGCAGGTGTTTCCACCATGTCCGGGACCTGATTCTGGCATATTTGGCAGGTGGTTTCAGCGTATCCGGCAGATGTTTCTGGCATATCCAACAGGTGGTTCCGGTGTGTCTAGCAGCGGCCCAAGATGTGTACAGGATAGTGGCAAAGAGTGTGGGCTTTGACTTGGGTTTTAATCTCTACCCTGCCACTGTTTTAAATCCAAATGTTGAAGGCCATATATGGCCTTGGGCAAGAGACGTAATCCTTCATAAACCTCAGTTTGATAACAGTCTCTTCTCCATGGAGTTTTAAGATAAATTATATTACAGTACCTGGCAAATAGTAGATTTTCAATAAATGGTACTTTAAAATACTAATAATGACAACAACAATAATAACAATATCCTTGGATCTACCATTAGAAATTATGAGCATTTTTAGTTAAAGTATTGAGACATCAAGAGCAAGAGGTATTGCTATAAAAAATTAGTAAGAATGACAAAATGTAACATTAGTTGGCCACAAGTATAAACTGTGGAGTCTTTCTAGAAAACAAATATAGAGCTGTTTCCCAATCAGTCTTACATGTTTAGAGGATGAATAGGCTCTCACTTAACCCAGAACACTGTCAGCCATTGCTCTGAATCAGCATTTTCCCCCTTAAGTGTCCATTTGGAGACTTAAAGAAAGTAGAACTCACTCAGACTTTCCTTTCTCATCCACTGATTGCCGCTTTCTTCCAGCAATAAGTAAAAGCTGTTGATGGTTCTTCCCTCAGAAACTGTCTGAGAAAACATAGCAGAAATACAATAAAGATGTTGATTGGCGTTTTTATTATGTAGATGTTTTATATAAGGTGACAAATATTTTTCTTTTATGGTGCTTTAGAACTCATAAAATATGATTCAAAACACTGTTAAAAAATCTCTGTAAAATTTAAGCACACATCTCCAAAATCACCTCTGAAAATGTATAAATACAGAGTTGACAGACTACAATTATTTACAAGTCACACACACATATTGACAAAGCCTGGGAGGAGCTGGGTGATCTGGCAAGATCGCGTGACCCTTTCTTGTGTTTTAATTCCCACCAGCATTGTAATAATGGTTTTTATACAAAAAAATAGTTTAAAAATTCCTGCAAATAGCTCAATCTAATTATGTCCCTGATGACCTAATTAAATGTTAAATTTTCAGTTATTAAAAACCACATCTTTCTTTAAAAGAAAATGTTTTAATTAATTGCTGTATATGTTTTATGTTTTACATATGCTATATATTACAAATTAATCACTCTCTTCGTATTAGCTATTTAAGCTATTTCTAATTTTCCTATTATACGTAATCCTTCAATTAACATCTTTTAAAAGGTCAACTTTTGTTCAAGCTTCTCTTTTATGTCTCAACATTAGATTTTTATTTCCCTGGTCTTTACAATGGAAGACAGGAATGGCACTCTTTTAAAAACTGAAAGAAGTAAAGATGCCTGTCAAACAAGGCAAAATTTATACATTTCCACCCCTTTCTGTCCTTCCCCACCACTGCCATCTCCACATAAGTGTGATCCCTTTCAGTGTGTCCAAGTTTCTGATAATTTCTTAGGATACAATCTGAGACAGGGGAGTTACTGAGTAAATTAGAAATTATAGAAACATTAAAGGAAATTATTGGTGGCAAAATAGAAAAATTCAAATCCTATATATATGGAAATAAGAAACATTTACATCAAAGAAAACAAAGATAAAAAGAAAGTCAATGGAATGGGGTAATGCTTGCCATTAGTACGTCAGAGGGAAGTCTGGTATCTAAAATATAGAGAACTGCTGATAAATTTTTTTGGACAGTAACTAGGATCTGGTGGATGAATAAATATTGGCAGAGGAGAAAAATGAGAGCTGGAGGGAAAGGAACTTGCCCACCTTCTGAAGGAAAGTAGACTGTGAAGAGCGTGCTGAGTCTGTGTGCTTGATTGTGCCGTCTTGCATGCTCTCTTATTCAGGGTGATGAGTATTTTGTACACGAAGTTTAGATCTCATGAGTAAACATAAAGTGTGATGTGCACTGATAGAGAATAGATGCAGGAAATGGGATGGAATGGAGCAGGGTGCTGGAATATGTATGTACAGTGTGATGTGCTCTGATAGAGAATATATACGGGAAATGGGATGTAATGGAGCAGGGTGCTGGAATATATATATATATATATATATATATAGTGTGATGTGCACTGATAGAGAATATATGCAGGAAATGGGATGGAATGGAGCAGGGTGCTGGAATATATATATATATATATAGTGTGATGTGCACTGATAGAGAATATATGCAGGAAATGGGATGGAATGGAGCAGGGTGCTGGAATATATATATATAGTGTGATGTGCACTGATAGAGAATAGATGCAGGAAATGGGATGGAATGGAGCAGGGTGCTGGAATATGTATATACAGTGTGATGTGCACTGATAGAGAATATATACGGGAAATGGGATGGAATGGAGCAGGGTGCTGGAATATATCTTTAAAGTGATTTTATTGTACCAGAGGACATGATTGTGTTTGCGACTCTGATAAAGAAATATTTTGAATGATTTCTTCTTTTGAAAGACAGCGTGCTCATTACCATTGCCTTGTCACTCTTGCTAATTTTTGCTAGTGTTTCCTTCTAGTCATTTCCCAAGTATTCCTGAGAAATGAAAAATCCACTTTGTGCCGGATTTTTTTTGCATCGCCTGCTGCATCTGACAGGCGAGCTCTGTGTGGAGATGGGGGTGAGGTGGGTGGGGATGTGTGCAAACAGCAGGACGGGGGGGCCTCTCTGCAGGGTTGACAGCCGTCAATGCTGCCCAGGGACATGATGCCCCAGGGTCACGTGGCCTGGGAATAAATACTGAGCCCCTGGAGAAAGGAAAATGGACAGGAAGCGGCTCAGGTTAATAGACCGACTTATAAAAATCAGATGCATCAAATGCCACAAGTGTCCACAGCTGCATAAATGGAGGAACAGCACACAGTCCATTGTGGAGGGAATATTACGCAGCCATGAAAAGGAAGGAGATTTGGACATGGGCTCCTTTTTCATGGCTGCATAATATTCCACTGCACAGATGGACTGTATTTTGCCCATTCGTTTTTGGTCTCATTTATTCCTCCTGCAAACAGCGGCTAGATCACCGTCCCAGGATGCAGGCATCTGTTTTTGTGCTTTCGGCACCGAGGATGGAGCGTCGGTTTTTGCACGGGGAAGGAGACAAGCAAATGTGGGGACCGACTGTGCCCTTTTGATGGTGGTTTTGAGGTTGGGAGGCAATGCTGTCTGGGAGTCGGTTTGTGATGGGTGATTTGGGTCAGTCAGGTCCTGCGCTTCTGAAGGACGGTGGTCGGACCTCAGAGGTGGAAGGAGGCAGTGCCCACCATGCCCTGTGACCTCCCCACCACCAGGCTCATCAAAGGGGGAAGCGGCCTCTGACTCAAGACCCGAGTCATCCTTTGAATCAGAGATCAGTTTTTTCTGAGGAAGTGGCCCTGAACTCACATCCATGCCCGTTTTCCTGCATTTTGTATGCAAGATGCTGCCTCACATGGTTTGATGAGCAGAAGAGGCAGGAGGGACCCTCCCTGGAGGACCCGACCCCATGACCCTTCACCCCAACCAGCTCCGGGTCCCTCGCAGAGCACCCCCAGCCCCTGCCTGCCTGGGTCAGTGTGCAAATGAGTGTCACCTGCTGCGTGGCCCGCGAGGCCCTTTGATGTGTGGCTGACACCGCG
Source organism: Equus asinus (assembly GCF_041296235.1). NCBI lineage: Eukaryota > Metazoa > Chordata > Mammalia > Perissodactyla > Equidae > Equus > Equus asinus. The sequence continues at coordinate 12,096,482 of NC_091818.1, read as the reverse complement.
GGACGCTGCCCAGGAAACGACTCAGGAAATGGCAGCCGGCTTAATTGAGGTGAACATGAAAGCCACTGCTGTGTTAATTGGGGCCGCTTGGCCCCCAACCGAGTCAGGACTCACATCTTTCACGCAGCAAGCTGGGCGTTAATCACCCCCGGACACCGAGCGCTCGGCCGGGGAGCCCTGGGGGGGGCCGGGTGTCATCGGCCTGGATATAAAGGAATGGGGTGCTAGCCGAGGGCGTCTGCGTATCAGATGCCAGAGGGAAGATGGGGTTTAGGGGAATCGTTATTGGGGGGCAGTTGCCTCCGGTCCCCCCACCCAGGTCGTTGGCCTGCCCTGTCGGGGCTGCCTGGGCCGCTCGGGGGCTGGGAATCAGGCTGAGGGGTGGCCAAGTCTGCAAAACGGGATTGGATGGGTGAGGCAGAGTGCAGGTCCGGAGAGTTCCAGGTGAAGGGCCGTTCAGGGGCTTGAACCCCAGGGATCCGTCCTACCCCATCCTGGAGCCCAGAGTCTGAGGTCAAGGGTTGCAGGGCTGTGCTCCCTCTGGAGGCTCCACGGGAGGGTCCCTCCGGCCTCTTCCAGTGTCTGGGGCTCCAGGGACCCTGGGCTGGTGGCCGCCTCCCTCCCATCTCTGCCTCCGTCCTCACGGGGCTGCTCCTCTGCATCTGTGTCTCCTCTTCTCATAAGGACCCCAGTCCCGTTGCATCAGGACCTCATTTCACCTCCTTAAAGAGCCATCTCCAAATCCTGACATGTGCCAAGGTCCTGTGGTCAGCGCTCCTGCCCTGTTCCAGCCTGCAGTGCCTGGTCCCCTGGGATGTGGAGGAGATGTCCTAGTTAGGTGTCTCAGGAGAGCTGATGAAAATTCATTTCAAGGGCATTGTGGTTTAGAGCGAGTCCCATGAGCAACAGACATTTTCAATATCTCATAGTAGCAATAACTTACTTTGGTTTACAACTTTCAAAGGGGAAATCTGCCTGTCTTTCTTCCTTTCCCCAGATATTATCCAGCTTTGTAATGCAAACAATGGCTCCCCTGTTGTTCTTACTGAAGCGCGGGTTACAGTGGAAGGCGACATCATGCCCTCTCTTGAAATCTCAAGCAAGCCTGTTTTAAACCAAAGACCAGAGTTAGTAAAATGATTCAAGCTGTGCATTTGTATCAAGTGAAGAACATGCAATTTTCTAAAGAGCAAATCATTGTATAAATACCTGACAATTTTCTAAACAGAAATCACACTGACGGTACACTGGGCCAAGGACTGGATGTAATACATGAGCATCTGACAGGAAGCAAGACAACGTGCTGAGTTTTTTGCCTCGTTGTCTTGGTCACATCATTCTAGTCAGCTGTCATTCCCTCTTTACCACCTCTACCCATGAAAGATCTTCAAGGTTTTCTCACAGAGGTTTTCGGGCCACTTTGAGGGCACTTTATGCTTTACTTTGCAGAGAATAACGGTTACCTCCTTCCTGCCCTGCCAGCCTGCTTTTAATCCCTATTAATGGCAAATAAGAGCTTTCAAATACTCGGCTTCCTCATAGTTAACCAAAAGCCAAGTCCTGACACAGCAAGAGCTAGACAACATCGTTAAAGTTCAGTATTCCGATGCTAAGTTGTAAAGTCGTGACAATAAATGTGGTAAACATTCCATGATGTCAAGTGGAACTAATGAAAGTGCTGCTTGGCTTTTTTTTTTTCTTCTTCAAAGATTTTATTTTTTCCTTTTTCTCCCCAAAGCCCCCCAGTACATAGCTGTATACTCTTAGCCATGGGTCCCTCCAGTTGTGGCATGTGGGACACTGCCCCAGCGTGGCTCGATGAGCAGTGCCATGTCCGCGCCCAGAACTCGCTCCAACGAAACACTGGGCCGCATGCAGCGGAGTGCGAGAACCTAACCCCTCGGCCACGGGGCCAACCCCACGAAAGTGCTGCTTGGCTTTTTGACCCCAGTTCCTGCACTTGGATGTCAAGGCAAACACAAGTCCTGGCTGTCGAATCACTAACTCTTTCCCTCAGTGTCTCAGCGAACCCCATAGAGCACTGACAGAATCAGCATGTGCTCTGGTTTTAAAGCAACGTCTGCACTCTAGACCTTTTAACAATGATTCTCTGTATGTTTTGATTCACCCAGTAATGAACACATACACCACACTGTGTCTTCCAATGATTAAATTCACAGGGAAAAGACCAAGATAGCCAATGGCAATAGAATTTGTATTTGACTGAAAATCCAATGCCTATATTTCCTCTGCAGTGAAAAGCAAGATACTGTCATCTCTACTGCCTTCAGTGTTCTTTTTTTCTTGTAATTCCTCACATAGAATTTGCAGGACCAAGCAATAATTTTTTCAGTTTAGACCACCTTAACCACTTCAACCAGAATTAGTTCTGAGTGGCCGCAGTGTCAGTCTGCATCTCTAGTGTTCCTGGAGCTAAATTTTCCAATGCAATAACCCTAAATAAAGCAAAGATATGTATATCAGTGTGGTCCTGCATGAGAGGGGTCATACAGGGAGGAGAGCAGATATTAACAAATCATGAGTGCTGTGTGCACAGGGTAAGGTGTGCTGGGTCCTACCTTATGTTGGGAGGAAAGATGGACGGGGACATAGGCAGAGGGTATATATGTTTTGTACTTTGCTGTGAGGCAAGCTTTATTGTGCAGGGAAGAACTGTGCCATCAGAAGCTGTACAGGCTGTGTGGAAGTAGCAGTTGGCTTAGGGTGGTGACCTTCATGCAGAACCAGAGGAAGCTGGCTGGAGGTTGGAGTGAGTGGGCCATTTGGATGTAAAATGATCAGATCAGAGCTGAGTCTATCTCCTGCTAACAGAGGAGGTGGCTCCCTTTGATTCACCAGGAAAAAGGTGACAGACACTCATGGAGTCTGTTTGCAAATTATTGAATAAACCTGTGTGCATAGCTTGACTTTGTGCCTTTTGTGTCCTGGTCATAAGACCCAGAAACACAGATGAATTAATGGCTGCAGTAGCTTTAGTGGCACCACTGACCTCAGGGATGGGCGTACTGGACAGCTTCAGGATATCCTTAGCCTTCTTGTTTTACACGTAGGTATAACCAGTGGTGATCACCAGGCCCAGGCATCCCAGGGCAGCCATGGATCAGCACGGATTTACCTGTTAGCTCCAATCTTACCCCATCCTAGCTCACCTCAGTCAAACCAGTTCCAATGGCAAAGGTTGATTTATTTTGAGGAAGTCTTGTAACTTGAGGGATCTGTTCAAATCTTCTAAGTATATAGAGTCTGCTCAGAAAACTGGGGTTCTCCATCCTGCCACTTGTCAGCTGTAGACCAGGCTAACACCATAGGAATCTGTGACCCTGCTGTTGCCCCCACTATGAAGATAGAAATGGCAGCTGAGCTCGCAAGGTCCGAGACTGCACTGTGACCTGCACAACTGCGGGGAGGTTTGTATGCACATCAGGACAGAGCGGCATCACTTTCAAGCGCTCAGACCAACTCGGAACAATGTCCAGTGGGGTCTTTTTGTTTTCACACCTTGTTTTTGATGGACATGTAGACATAATGTGCATGCTTGGTTTTTTACACAATGTATGGCTCAGAGGTGGAGAGACGGCCAGGCATCACATTACAAAAGCTCCACGTTTCCTTGAGCTCTAAGGCTTTCACTGCCAGGAAACACCAACAGAATGGGTTTCCTGCTCTTCCTCTTTGTCCTCAGAAAGTAGGACTCTGTTTTATTCTTGATTCTTCTGGTTTAAGATTCAGTGAGGGAAACGTTGTCCCCGTATTGGGAATACATATTGATTTATGGGATAATCCCGTACTGTGGTATAGCCAAGATTCTAAATGTGTAGTTTTAAAAATTCTAAACCAATCAGCAAATACGACAGACTTGCTAATCTTGCTGTTCACCTGTTTGCATTGCGCTTCACTGTGCCCAGAATTGTTATCAGCATGCAAGGTGTGACTCCTCCAGGCAAAGGCAGGTCACAAAGCACAGTCTAGGAATAAAAAAATATATATGTGGTAAATATTCCATTTGCACTTTTGGTATCCTCTTAATATGTTGCCTCTATGAATCATTACTGTGTTGTTTTGGTAGCAAATTTTCATTATTTAAAAAAAAATTTAATTTATGTTTTTATTTTTTATCATTTTAGTTGCAGTAACATTGGATTATAACATTATATAGCTTTCAGATGTACATCATGATATATTTCAAATTCTGTGTAGACTGCATCATGTTCAACACACAAAAATGAATTATAGTCCACCCCCTCACATGTGAACCTAATCACTCCTTTTGCCCTGCTCCAGCCCCGATTCCCCTCTGGGAACCACCAATCCAATCTCTGTTGCTAGGTATTTGTTTGTCGTTATTTTTATCTTCTGAGTGATTTCATACGGTATTTGACTTTCTCCCTCCGACTAATTTCACTCAGCATAATACCCTCAAGGACCACCCATGTTGTCACAAATGGCCGGATTTCATCATTTCTTATGGCTGAGTAGTATTCCATTGTGTATACATACCACATCTTCTTTATCCATTTGTCCCTTGATGGGCACCTAGGTTGCTTCCATGTCTTGGCTATTGTGTATAATGCTGCAATGAACATAGCAGTGCATGTATCTTTATGCCGTTGTGCTTTCAAGTTCTTTGGATAAATACCCAGCAGTGGGATAGTTGGATCATATGGTAGATCTATGCTTAATTTTTGCAAGAGGCAGAGGAAATTCCAGGCCTCAAATGCAAGGGAAATGCATGCATTTCCCACACCAAGGGCCCCCCAACCTGTGCAGGGCTGGCTGCATCCCCAGATCCCTCCCCACGTTCCCTGCTTCTGGAGGACTCTTCCCAGAGAATGGGGGCCATGAACAGCAGCCAAAGCCTGATCAAGTCAGCGGGGACTGAAGGACAGTCTGGCAGCAGAAAAGCCATGCTGGCTTCCAGGAGAGGGGCTGGGTGGGTGATGGGAGGAAGCCTGGTCTCTAGGGAAAGTTGCTTCTCTTCTCCAAAGCAGGTATGTGGAAAGTAAGATGCCTCACAGGTCAGGCCAGGGCCACATGGCACTGCTACCGCTCCGCACACTGTCACCACTGTGGCGGAGAGGGATGCTGGAGCTCATGCCGACAGAGACCCTGAGTGCCTGTGCACAAGGAAGGAGTGGAGGCACCAGGTTTTCTATGTCCCTGTGTGGCCAGGACAGCGGCACTGCTCAGGGATGTCAATGCTATAATGAAGTCTGTGCTATTTATCTGGCTACTCAGAAAGGGTTTTCAAAGCAAGAGGAAAGAGGAAATAGGGTAGGAAGGTAGGCCCGGGCCAAGCGGCCTCCATCACCTCCATGGAACCTCTCTGGAAGGGGTTTCATCGACAGCCTTTCTTTCTACTTCCTGGGCACAGAAACTGAGCAGGAACCAAATGAGAAGGAGGGTTCTGGCCTGGAATGGGGTGTAGCAGCTCCCCATTGGTTTGATCTGAAACTCCCAGGCCATGGAGACAGAGGCCAGGTATGGGGTCTTGGGTTCTTGCCTTTACGGGGGCCCCAAAGGCTTTAGACTTCCCCCTCAGCTTCCTCTGGTGCACTAGAAGGACTCCGGCATCAGGCTGAGGAAGGGAGGCTTTCTCAGAGATCAGCAGCTCTCCTCTGGAAAGGCCCCACCTCACCCCATGAGACTGACTCACAGCAGCGTGGCCCTGATGAAAGTTCACAGCTTCCAGAAACCAGCAGCCTCAAGGTGATGCTCTGAGGAGCAAGGGGCAAAGGAAAAGAGACTCTGCCTGGTTGGCTTCTGCTGGGGCTTGGGAGGGGTTGAGTGGAAGAGGCTGGGACCCCAGACTGCCTGGGCTCTAACAGACCCTCAGGGAAGTGGGGGCTCTTCCCACCCTGTGATCACGTGGCTCCTGCTACCAACAGAAAAGGTGAAGCTTGGCCAAGGCCAGCATTATTTGGGGGAGGGGACGTCACAGGGGAGGGAACGGCTAGGGAGCAGGAGCACCATCAAATTCCCTGGTCTGGGCCGAGCGTGTCTTCTGCACGTGTAGTTGCCTTATTTGGAGGCAGGAGGTCTGCTACGGCACTATTTCCAAGGTATTACTATGGAAACGCAGCGTAACCCTGAACTCTGTTATTCTGCCTGGGAGTTTTTTCTCTCAAACCAGCCAGCTTTGGGGGATTTGCATGTGTGTCTGCTGTTCCCCAGCAGGAAGCTGTTCAGTCTCCAGGAACAACTCCCATTTGATTTTGCCAGGGACACTACCTTCCAGAGGATGCTAGCCTAGGACTCCTTGGGGAGGGTAGACAGAGGGCAGACAATGACCATCAGCTGAGAGCAGGCCCAGAGCTGCACTCTACTAGTAGGAGGGTTTGTGCAGCAGCCCAGGGCAGGCAAATCCAGGGGAGACCCGGGGGGCGTAGAGGAGAAGGGGGACCCAGTTCCACCCAGGCTGATCTTTGCCACTCAGTGAAGGAGAGAGCACCAGGAAGGACTGCTGAACCCTGGGGGTAGCCATGTTCTGCTATGCCTGGACCTCTGCCAGGCTCTGGGCCTTGCAAGATGCCCAAGGGACCCCCAATCTCCACTCTGCTCGTTCTCAGGGTTACTGCGAGGCTCGATCAGGCAAGAACACTTGGTAACAGTGAAGCCTGAGCGCAGAGGAAAGGAATAACATTTACTGAGCACCCACACTGGGCCCAAGACCTCCTTTCAAGCTCACAAATAATCCTATAACCGGATCAAAACAAGCCCATTTTGCAAATCAGTTCACTGAGGCTCAGAACCTTTCCTGGTGCCCTGAGCCCCTGGACACTGGCTGGGGAAGAGAAGGAAGAGGAGAGGGGTCTTTGGGGAAGGACTGGACCTGGTGGGACCACCCCAGCCACCTCCCACTCTGGTCACATGGGAGTCAGAGCAGGGGCACAAAAATCAAGACCAGCACCAATTTTTTCCATTTATGGTCAAGGCCCCAGAGCAAGAGTGGGGTCCCCGAATTGCCCTTCACTTGGCTCCCCTTTCTCAGCCTGCTCTCTGCAAGAGCATCTCTGTGTAGAAAGTGGAACCGAGCTGAGTCCTTCCTTGGACTGTGGCGCACGAGGAGTGTGTGCAGCCAGCAACCCCTCCTGGCATGCTCTTTGCTTCCCAGCAGCTGGAAGGACAGCCAGGGGAAGAGACACACGCTCTGCTACTGCTTCTCAGCACCTGCCCCCTGGCTGGAAGCCTCCTGGGGCAGCCCCAGACCACACAAGCAGGCCACCCTATCCCTGTAGTGGGTCCTGCCCTGTGGCTTGAAGAGGAGCATGCAGATTGTAGCCCACAGACCACTGGAAGGATGGAGACAACATTCAGGGCTGGTGACCACCTCAGCCCTGACCTGAATCCTTCCCTCACCCCTAATTTTAGGCTGGGTCCTGAAGCCCTTGAATCTTCTGGGGTACTCTCGCTTTGCCCCAGCTCCTCATCTCTGAAACCACAAAGTGGACACCAACTGGCAAACCCACTGCCTACCTGTGGCGTGGGTGGCTCAACTTTCTGCTTCTTCTGGTTCTGTTTGTTGGTCCTGGGATAGAACATGAGCATCTCCAGCCACCTGGGGAGAGAAGAGAGGACCGAATCAGACCCCTGCTCTCAGGAACTAGGACCATTTCTTTTTGGGTGGTCCAGGCACCAGGCTCAACACTTCCGGACTGGAGGCACCCACCCAGTGGCCAGGCCTTTGGACACCCAAGCAGGGCAGAGCACTGCCCAGATTAGAGCCTGCCACTGCTGGGGCAGGAAGTGCCAGCAGCACAGCCTAGGACAAGCACTGTGCCAGGGTGGAAATGTTCACTCTCTTGATTGTGCTGATGTTTTCAAAGGGGTATAAATTGTCAAAAGGTATCAAATTATGCATTTCAAATATGGACCCTTTATTATATGTCCAGTCCGTATTAATTAGAAGAGCTATAAATAAAACAAATAAGGTGTTGGCTTGACTTCTGGCTTCTGGTCCATGATGTTAGGAGCCTGGAAGTCTCCACTCCATCCCCAAACACTAAACAGCTGAACAAACTGAAAAGGCTCCAGCTGTTCTTAGGTTCATAAGAGCAGTGAGGTCATAGGGCAAATTGCCGCCCCCAGATTGGGGAGACTCACAGGTGAACGCAGAGAATCACAACTGAGCCCCCAAGGGGACCAGTGCTGGGGCAGGGAAGCCTAACCTGTAATGGACAATCTGCAGGAGGCCCAGTGTGGACAAGTGTGGACCCTCAGAGAGTTAAAACTCCAGGAGGACCTGGTCACAGGGGCCCAAACTTTTGTGAGTTTTGCCTCCAGCAGCTGGACCTGCTTCTTACAGTGAATGTCTGAGAAAAAAATATTGTGCTTCTCACAGAGGAAAGAAAAAATGAACAATTTTGAAATATGCTAGAGCATTCTGTTCTTAAAAAGTCTGCTCTAAGGAGAAACTATTTTACTAGAACCTGATGTGCTAAGGTTTGATCAGGGACACACCTACCTGTGGGGACTCCAGCCCACTTCAGCCATCCCGCCCTGCCTACGTGGAGGACGCAGAGCACACGTGACGTTCTCTAAGCACATGGATGTGATCTCTTCTGATGCCTCTGGGAAGGAATTGGGTCCAAAGTTACCAGAAATGAAAGGAGAACGAACATTTATTGAGTATCCACTAAACGTCAAGTAGTTTATTAAAATGTCACCCCGTCAGATCCTCTCAACGCTGCATTTATAAACACTGTACATCTTTTTCAGAGAATACATTTAGTGAGATATTAATTCTTTCAATGTCAAACAATTCTAGTTTTCATTTCTTCGAAATTATCTAATTTTGAAGTTTGATATTTCATGTACTACTCCTTCAGTTATATACTCTAAGCATTTTGTGATCACCAGAAATTGCCCAGTTTTTTTTTTTATTGTGGTAAGAACCCTTACCCTATGGTCGGCCCACTTAACCAAGTCATAAGCGCACACTGCAGTACCAGGAACTCTGGGCACAGGGCTGTGAGCAGCTCTCTAGAACTTACTCATCTTGCACGACTGAAACTTTGTGCCTGTCGGACAGCAGCTCCCTCTTTCCTCTTCCCCCAGCTCCTGTCAATCATCATTCTCCTCTGTTTCTGTGAGTTTGACATTTTTTTCTTCTTTTTTGGTTTGGGGGGGAATTTTTCCAGTTTTAATAGGGCATCACTGCCAAATAAACGTGTTATCTCTTTACAATGACATGATTTGATACATTGCAAAAGGATTCCCCTCATCAGGATAAATAACATATCCGTCACCACACAGGTTTCTCTTTTCTTCTCTTTCTTTTTCTTGCGAGCATATTTAAGTTCTCTCTTCGCAAATTTCAATGACACAATGCAGTGTTGTCAACTATAGTGAGTTGAACCGTTTCAGATAGCTCGCATAAGTGGAATCACACAATATTTGTCCTTCTGTGACTGGCTTATTTCACTCAGCACAATCCAGCGATCCCACTTTGGGGTATATATCCACCAGAATTGACATCAGAATCTCAAAGAGACATCTGCATTCTTGTGTTGACTGCAGCCTTGTTCACAAGAGCCAAGATATGGAAACAGCTTAGTGTCCATCGACAGATGAATAGATAAAGATAATGCCAAGAAATATTACTCAGCCTGAAAAGAGAAGGGTATTTTGCATATGCAACAACATAAAGACATTTATTTGACAAGAGACTGCAGACTTCTGTTTGGGCCAAATGGAGTGAGCCCCATGCAGCCTCTCTCTCTCAGATGACAAATGAAACTCTGGCCAGAGAACAAATAACTGCCATCTGATTTTCTAAATTCACCAAGTGAACAACTCCCAGTAACTTGAATCCTGATACTGACCAGGTCTGAGACAGGTTCTGTTGGGGTTTTTACATAAAACAATATTTATATATTACAAATGCTTTAAAAATATACGCAAAATAAATTTGAAAATATGCACCAAAATACGGGCAGAGCTTAATAAATGGTTATAAGGCAGTCCCCCTATTGACCACCACCAAGGTCATTCCCATCCTCTGTGACATTTGTTCAGTCTTAGTTGTACAGGAGACTGCAAATTAGAACTTCCTGTGTCCCTATGTTACTGTCTGTCTAGGCATTTCATTGTGTGGAGTTCGTCAATGTCTCTGGAATGAATCATGAGAAGAATATTATTTATCGTATTATGTAAAGAATGACACTGAAATGAGTCTGACCGAGTTGGTGTGAACGTTATGCAGCATTTTAAACGCCCTTTTCCCTCAGCAGTGCTATCTGGGGCAGAAGGAACGGGCAGAGCAGCTGAGGGGATTTGGAATTAGAGAGGAGCAGGAGGAAGACAAAACTTCTCCAGTAATCTTTGCAATTTAACCACCACATTGGCATTCTCACAGCGTGAAATCAAATATGATTTTATGTTCATTCCAGGATTGCTAGCACATCGTTTCATAAAATGTGCAGGGTTATTGTTTCCTTTCCCGTCATCTGTATTTGAGAGCCCCAACTCACCTCAGACAAAGGTCCATACTGAATTATTCTGTGTCTTCTATTAAAAAAAGGATTCTTTGATACAGTGCAGAAAAATATGTACTTTGATGAGCACGAAATTTGAAGAGAAGGAGCATCTAAAACTTAAGAGGAAAAGGAAGAATTAGAAAAAATAATTGAATTATCTGAAAAACACAAATAATATCAGCTTTCATAAGTCACTGTAAAATATAGAAATAAATGACTAATGACATACTACTTATAAATAGCTACTAAAATTAGGACATTTTTAGAGCTAACGCATTTATTATATATTCCATCACGAATAAGTTGGGAGGCCATAGTAATGAGCCAGGACCCCCGACCTCTGCAGGGAGCCCTCACCCAACCCCAGAAACTGTCTCAGACACTCTCAAGGCATCATGGGTCAGAATCATTCCTTCCTATAGGGAAGGTGTGGAGCCAGTGGTGAATGGAGGGATTGGGAAGCTGGATATGGGAGAAGAACCCGGGGCTCAGGGGCCCTTCACAGAGCAGGAAAGTGCAGGGAGGAGCTCCCCCTGGTGGCTGTTGGGTGATGCTGCTTGACCCAGGTCAGAGCTTTCCCTGGGCTGTGCTGTTTACGTCTGAAGGACCACGCTGATGCACACTGCCCACCATGGGCTAGAGGATCAATGAGTCCCGTTTCAGTGGGTCCAGTAACTTCATTTTCCTCTCCCGCAGTGTGTCAAGTCTCCACCGCTAGAAGCTCACAAGCTCTGTCTGCGCTTGGGGCGTCTGGCATGTGGCTCAGTGCGTCTTCATATCTGCTGTCCCCCAATTCTGTGTTCACCATCGCCCAGAGATTTCAGTCATCTAGTCTCAGCCCAGATGCCCCCTGGGGTCAAGGTGAATGTTTCTGCATATAACACGGATGGTACTTGCACCTATGCTCTGCTCAAGTGATACCGTTCCTGATGGTTTGGGTTTCATTATTTTCCTAGAATCGGAAAATGAAATTGCCCTACATCCTCTCTTCTTTTTCTCTCTCTCTATATGTAACATATAATATACAACATATATAAGATGCAACATGTAACACATAATATGCAATATGTAGCATTTCATACATTATAATGCATTTTACATACGAAGTTCTCTCCATATAATACATTACATATATTTATGTTTTTATATGTAATTTTATAATACGCATATTAGTTTAAAATAAATATAAATTCCTTACTTTATATGACTGTTTGATGTAGCTAATATATTTTTAATCAAGTTCTGTAGTTTTACTCAGTGTGAGGGCCGATAGAACAGGAACGTTACTACAATGGAACCTCCTCCCTATGTTAGGGCTCTTCTCCCATTGCTGTACTAAAAACTCTCATAGCCTGTGACTGTAAGGTACTGGGCCCTAATCAAGATTTTTTTAAGAGCTCCATGGAATTATTGAGTGTTAGGTGTCTAGGATCTGAATCCAAAAGAACAGATGTTTATCCAGCACTTTCCCAACCAAGGAACCACAGGGAAGAGCAGGAGACGTTGTGGATTGACCTGAGGGAGGTGAGCACTGAATGAGATGGCATTGAATGTGGAGATCACTGTGGGTGGTATTGATGGATACCTGTGCAGTATTGTCATCCAGTCCGTGAACATGGCTGCCCTTTCACTTATTTAAATTCGTTTTTTTCAGTAATGTTTGTATTTTTCAGTTTACAGCCTTTTCTATTTTATTTTTGATGCTTTTGGAAATGGAACTGCTTTCCTAATATCCTCTTAATCTTGTTCTTTGTTGTTAATTAGAAAACCAACTGATTTTTGTAGAGTATTACTACCCTTAAGTCCCGTAGGAGATACCAGATAGAACCCATTAGGGTTATGATAGGAGTTGGTTTTCCTATCTTGAAACAGTAGGATAACAAGTATTGAGGCAGGTGGGAATATGAAAATGAAGCACTGCCATCCATGAGCAGTACAATGAGTAACCCTGGATCCACCTCTAAAGGCATTGAGGAAAAGTAGGGATTTTCCTGAAGGTTTAGTGGAGGCCAGAGAATAGCTATCACAAAGTACACCTGAGAGCAAAGCTTCTTCAAAATCCCCTTCGAGTAGCTCTGTCTTCCTAGATTTCCATTCCTTTTGGCAGCTGCCCCAACTCTCTCTTCTCCCTCTCTGCTCATTTTCCCCAGTCAAGCTCATTTCTCTCTGCATCTTTCTTCTCCAAACCCCCTCAGCTTGCATATCCACCCAGTGATAAATACCAAGCCCCACCTTGTGGTCATCCACTCCTCTGCAGCTTCTCAAGGTTGCCCCAGGACTCTGAAGCACCAGCATTCTTTCCATCTAGCATCACTTTGGAACGTGGTTAGTGACATAACTCATCGGTGAACAACATGGGCTCTAAATTCTGACTTCATCTTCACAAACCGGGTGACCTCAAACGATATCCTTCCTCTGGAGCTGTTTTCCAATCTATAAAATAAGGGTAATATAAGTACGTGGCCAGCATGATTGCCGTGAGTATTAAATGCGATGATGCCTGCAAAATACCGGTCTGTAGTGACTGTGCAGTAACTGTTAGCCATCAGTACTATTATTCATCTGCTGGAAAATTCTATGAGGTCAGTAGGGCAGTGGTTCCTGTTTTGATATGAACAAAGCAAGGACCCCAGTGGTGAATTGATTTGCTCAAGGTTGTACAAGACAGGCAGCCAAGCCAGAGGTCAAATCCCATCCCTTGAGTCGAGAGCCTTTGGATTTCTGCCCAATTTCTTGAGGTCAAGACCTGACAAGCAAGTGCTGGTGAATGGGGTCCCCCACAGCTTGGATGCTGTTTAAGAATTCTGAGGAGAGGCGATACCCCTTCCTGGCTTCAGTTTTCAGTGCCAACATTAAATTATGATGATGTATGACATGAGATTGTGTCCCCTGCTGGCCCCTGAAAGTTGCATTTCTTCTGAGGGCGACTACAGAGGATCCATTTTGCTGTTCTCAGTAGGTCTGGAGTGACCTACTCTAGTCCCTCTGCTTGGGACACAAAGCTCATTGCCCTCATGAGCCATTTCTCACAGCAGCCACTCAGGGACTTCCTACATACTTCTAGTTTGCCTGGATGGTGCCCTCCATTGGGGTGTCATCACTTCATTAAAATACAGAATTAAAGTTTGTCACTGGACACCCAGCCAGCTGTCAGGATCCCCCCCTCCTCCTGCCAATGTCACACACTTGGTACTTCCCAGTATAGTGTGGTGTTTATGGAATTCTGGAGTCAGACAGATATGAGTTCAAGGTCTAGGTGTGACACTAAATGTGGACTTGGTTCAATTTTTCAGCCTCTCTGAATCTCCATTTCTTCATCAGTAAAATGGGTATTTGGATAATGAAAAGCAGGCAGTTAATACTTCCTCGGACTCTGGCAGTTCATGAGACTGTGTCAGTGAGCTATGACTACACTAATGTCACATAACAGATAACCATAAACCTTAGGGGCACATGACAATCAGCAATCCACAGAAGAACAAATGTAAGTAGCCAACCCAAATGTGGACAGACTTCCCTGCATTAGTAAACAAAGCATCTCCAATTAAAGAAAACCCAAGATACCATTTTTCATCTATACTTAATGGGAACTCTTTAAAAGATAGACTTTACTTTTTAGAACAGTTTTGAGATTGATAGAAAATTTAAGAAAGACAGCACAGAGAGTTCCCATACACCTCTGTTCTGATTTGCTATTACTAGCATCTTACCTCAATCGGGGATATTGGTTACAACAGATGAAATTATACAGGTCCATTGTTATTAACTAGATGTATGACTGTTGATGTTGACCTTGATCGCCTGGCTAAGGTAGTGCTTGTCCGTTTTCTCCACTGCAACGTTACTGCCCCCTCTTTCCATACTGTGCACTTTAGGAAGGAATTCCATGCACAGGTCTCTCCCTGGTTGATGCCCCCTCAGCTCTCAGGATCAGGGCAGAAAAAGGAAGATGTGCACAGCTGACTCTCTCCCAGTTCAGGCCTCATCCTGATGCAGTACCACGTGACCTATATAGTGAGGGGTATGTCTTCAATAGCAAATATTTACTGAATACCTACCTGGTGTTGAGTCTGGTGGTTGGCAGTGGAATGCCAGGCTGTGCTAGACAGCCTCATCCCTGCTCAGGGAGCTTGCCCTGAAGTAGGAACATTAGGGTGGGAGGCATACTTGGGGCCATCCTTCCCCAACTTCACCACTGGAGACAGGGAGGCCAGAGAGGACACTGCTGCACTCATGGGTCTGTGATGGGATGAGCGTTGGTGGGATGATAGGAGAGCAGGGAATCAGAGGCAACACGAGAGCTGAGGGCACCTGGGAATGACGTCAAGAGTCCTCGGGTTTAGGCGAAGATGTAGAAAAGTCCATGAAACGATATAAACAGAGGAAGATGGAGATAAACAACATGACCTGGGAGAAGTGAACTACCAGGGAAATGAGATTAGAATTCAGGAATTACGAGACCCTGGCAGGGCAAGTGCCTTAGGAATCCCAGAAGATGTGCTTTGGTTTGTCAGGTGGAGGGGCTTGGTCATCGGTTGAATGTGATCTACTGAGGCTGCTGGAAAGGAAGACAGGGAGAGGCCACATGTCAGCAGGGTGAGAAGTGAAGGGTGGGTGAGAGAGTTGACAGAGGGAGGACAGATTCCCCTCCAGGAAACCTTGCATGGGAAGTGTAAGATGGAGGAGTCCAAATCTGGATGTCCTTCACTGTGTGTCATAAAAATAGAATAATGTTAATTTGTAGATTTTTGTCACAGGAGAAGATAAATTCAAAGCTTATAGATTGATTACCCTTTAAAACATTAACTGTTTATGTCCAACAAAGGAAATTTGCTTCTTTGGCCCCAGCTTGGT
Source organism: Equus asinus (assembly GCF_041296235.1). Classification (NCBI taxonomy): domain Eukaryota; kingdom Metazoa; phylum Chordata; class Mammalia; order Perissodactyla; family Equidae; genus Equus; species Equus asinus. Next base: position 12,081,132 of record NC_091818.1, on the reverse strand, counting down.
CCCATAAAAGTACTATACTCAAAAACATTCTTTACCACCTTACTGGTCTCCTCAGTAAGATGAGTTGAATAACATTTGGACTCAAGTTTAGACTCTAGTGTGTGAGATTCATGTGTTTAACTTTGTGAAAATTGGTCTCTGACACGTTGGGAGCTTATTTCCTGAGATGTCTGAGAGGATCCTTCCATCTAATCTACTGACCCTGTGGTGACTGAGGACTGGAATCTTCAAGCTCAGGAATTACTGTTCTTGAGTCCTGAGGTGATTCCCAGGAGCTACGAAAACTTTCCTTTTCTGACCCTGTATTTTTCTAGAAATTCACCACCCCCACACACTTTTTTGTTACAAGGGGCTGAAAATGATTTCAGGGGCATTAGCTGACTGGTGTCTACGTGATGAGAACATAACAGAGGTAGTAGAATTTTGGAGAAAGCGTTCTTGGTGGGATATTACAGGAAGGAAAGGAAAGGAAAGGGTCGAGTATGATTATGGAGACTCTAATCTTCAGTGACTGAAAGCATTGCAGACAGGGAGCTGGGTGGACCCACGCCACGTGGGGCCTCGGCATCATTCTGCAGTTGTGCCTTTATGTAAGTCACTATCACTCTCACTGGCTTGGATTCAACAGGTTGCTTGGTTGACACTCCTGAAATGAAAAACCAACGATTGTCTTAGTATAAGCATATTCTCAGATACTAGACTCATCTCATTGCGATGAAATGGATTTTCCTAAAGACTTCCTCAGAGCATTGAGGTAAATGTCTGAAACCAAGAAATGTCAAAAATAGGAAGGGGCTCATGATACAGGCCCCCAGGTTCTGAATCTAAACTCTACCTTCTAGAATGGACTCCTGCCCGTTAGCTGTGATTAGCGAGGCGCCAATAATACCAGCTCTAGCATCAGGGGCACTTCTACTAGCCTTCTTAAATACTTTTTCACAAATTTATTTTACATCCATTATCTTACTTAATCTTTACACCACTCCTAAGATTTAAACATTATTACCCCCTACAGTTTAGAGATGAAGAAACTGAAAACAAGCTAGAATAATTGGCCAAAGATCAAACAGCCAGGAAATGGTAGCACAGGAGTCTGCAGTACTCTGAAAGGTTGTCTGACATCAAGTCAGCTCCTTTTTTTCTCAATGATGCTGCTCCTCTTAATCTGTTTCAAAGAGCACTGGAATTCCTCGGTGCTTCAGGGACCACTGAGCAGCAGCGCCTCGGGGCCCTCACTCTGGTTTCAACAAGAGGACATCTATTATACACATAATAGATTTGAAGTTTTGTTTGAAAAATTTCCCAGACACTCTATTATCCCATGATGTCTCCTAAAGCTGTTACGAGCTGCACCAGCAACTTCTTGAAGTCAGAGACCTTGACTTCTTTCTTTGGTCTCACAACAGTGTGCAACCCTGCCTGACCTGTGAGCCAGCCTGTGGAAGGAGGAGCAGATGGGAATCACTGCCCTTGGGATGTGCTCTGGGATCCCCCATCTAGGTATCTCCCATGACCCCTGGTGGCCTCGCTGCCTGTTTCTCACCGAAGTCAGTCGAAGGAGCTGCAGCCTTCTTGCTGCCATCACAATGCATGGAGCTCTCCCCCAGGAGGGAAGCAACGTCTTCTCCGAAGTCAGTCGAAGGATCTGCAGCCTTCTCGCTGCCATCACAATGCATGGAGCTCTCCCCCAGGAGGGAAGCAACGTCTTCTCCGAGGTCAGTCGAAGGATCTGCAGCCTTCTCGCTGCCATCACAATGCATGGAGCTCTCCCCCAGGAGGGAAGCAATGTCTTCTCCGAGGTCAGTCGAAGGATCTGCAGCCTTCTCGCTGCCATCACAATGCATGGAGCTCTCCCCCAGGAGGGAAGCAATGTCTTCTCCGAAGTCAGTTGAAGGATCTGCAGCCTTCTCGCTGCCATCACAATGCATGGAGCTCTCCCCCAGGAGGGAAGCAATGTCTTCTCCGAAGTCAGTTGAAGGATCTGCAGCCTTCTCGCTGCCATCACAATGCATGGAGCTCTCCCCCAGGAGGGAAGCAATGTCTTCTCCGAAGTCAGTCGAAGGATCTGCAGCCTTCTCGCTGCCATCACAATGCATGGAGCTCTCCCCCAGGAGGGAAGCAATGTCTTCTCCGAAGTCAGTCGAAGGATCTGCAGCCTTCTCGCTGCCATCACAATGCATGGAGCTCTCCCCCAGGAGGGAAGCAATGTCTTCTCCAAAGATCTGGAGGCAATTCTCAATCAAAAATTGCACAAGAGAAATCTGCAACACAAAAGGGTAAAAACGGGGTGTTCTTTTCAATATGGCATAGTTATAAATCACATTTCATACATGAATCTTGGCTCTAACAAAAATTTTGGAAGAATACTAAGAAAAATTCAGAGAACCAGTTTTCTCTAAGAAGGAACTGTGATACTTTCGTGAGTACTTTGGGCACAGGTTTTAAAATACTTTTCATCAGTGGACTAAAGGCATAATTTGTGGTCTAGTTTAAAAGCTAACATTTTTATATCAATGGTTACATCTTGAAAACAAAGGCAATTTTCAAATGTAACCCACATAGGATGTTTGGGGGAAGATGTATAGTCTCTTATGAAATTTTATCTATTCATTTTCATTAAACATTTTTTCCAGTTTTGTTGAGATATAATAGACATATCGCATCTTAGGAAAATTTATAAAGCACCCAATAGACATGGATACGTGAAATTCATTTGTAAGTTTAGGTGCTGCTTAAACTTGGGCAGCAGAGATTTCTGTGGGTTTTTGTGAGGGAAGAAAGCAGCTGGAGAGACACCATTCAGTTTGTCTGGCTGCAGCCCCTCCTCTTGCATTGCCTGCCTCACCCTTACTTTCTGGGAAACTCTCTTGGGAAACAGCTATGATCTTATTGGGCATGTTGTAGCTCTGATAGGATATTCTGGAATCTTTTACTAGTTTCCTCACCCTATAGCAGAGGCAAAATAGTAGCCAAGTATTTTTCTGAATGAGCCACAGCTGGCAGAGGAAGGCCAAAGTGTGTGGAGCCATGGGTGCTCATATTGCCCAAGCTGCCTAGGATGTGCCAGTAATGACCTGAGGAGCTGGGTGTTGTCGCCATCGTGTGATGAAGAAACCATGGCTTGGAAACTTTGCCCAGGGTTACACATCCCTCAGTGATTAGGTTGAGAGTTGAAACTTGGCTTGTCACACTCCAAAGCCCAGGTTCTTTTCTGTCATATCTGGCCACTTCTCTCTCTGCTGTTCAGTAGGTCCAGAGTTTAGTCTCATGGACAGGAAGGGAGGAGAGACTCAACTGCTCACAGTTCCCCCTTAACAACCCTCCTTCCCATCCCCACAGAGGAGGATAAATGACTCTGCCACTCAACGGATACACTTTCAAAAACTGGTCTGTCAGAGTTAACACCGTCCATTTTGGGTTCCAAGTGGGGACTCTGACCCCTAGGGCACGCAAATGAGAGCTTTCATTACCTTTCTTGTGATGTCACTTTCTAATTCTGCGCTGCAGGCATTGGGCAAACAAAGAATGATTGGGGCTATGAAGGTGGCTAAGTTGTAAGCTGTCATCTGATTGACGGACGAATGCTGCTGAATGTTGTGCAGCACTCCAAAAAGATAGCGCAGGAGCTCTGCATTGGCTCTGGGCAGCTCATCCAAAAGCCTAAAGACACAAAAATGGACCTTTAAAGACAGCACGTCATTTTGCTCAGGAAGTTGGAAATACAGAGAAAGGGAGCAGAGGACTTCTTTGTAGAGCAGGCACAAAGCCCAGTGAACATGCACGAGAATGCAGAAATGGCCCTCCCAAACATGCTGCCTGAAACATTTCCCTGAAACGCCTAGAACGTGTTCTCATTCGGGCACATCTTATTAACATCGAATTTAATCTAAATATATTTTAAAACTCTGAAACATTGCAGAAACTCTTCAATTAAAGTTCACAAAAGCTCATTGATTAAATTAAACAGCGATGAAATTTCAAAGGCTCCCTTTGTTTTGAAGGTAGCAATATAGGAACACTGTCTCAGGGTAAGAGCCCAGCAAAGTTCCAGGCAAAAATGTTTCATTGAGTTCAGTTCCTGAACCAGATAAGAACTTCTCTGGCTAGTTAAGTGTTTGACAAAGGTAAGACCATATCCCTGGCAGATTGGTCCTTTAGCATCTCTCTTGGACCAAAGGATTTCATCTGCTCTCAGTTTCATATTGTCAAATAAAAATGGCAAGTAATAGGATATATTGGAATATATGAGGAAGCCATTTTGGTGTAAACCTAATTCGGGCCTGACCTTGTCTTTCCAAAAGGGCCTGACCGAGGCCATTGAGCATGCATTGTATATCTGCTTTAGAGATTCCCTATGGCAAGAGCAAAAGGCCCTTGAGATAAAGGTGCAACTTCCCTCCCCCTGCCAACGTTGGTGTCTCCTTAAGGATTAAGCATCTTTCCTTAGGCTAGAAACTGATTACTGCGCTCACCTGTGACCGCCCAGCTTGAGACAATAGACTTGCCTCCTGCTGCGCCCTTGGAGATAGCAGACCCACTACCTGCTGTGTCCATCAAGTGCTGTGCCGACAGGGCACTCTTGTGGCTATTGTGGGAGGGACATTTCAATCATGTGAAACACCCTCTTTGAGGGTATATAACCACCCTATGTACCCCCACTTCTTTGGAGTGCTCTGTTCCTTTGTGGAAAGACCTCCCGGGTTATAATCCTAAAATTTAAGCTCAGAATAAACTCACCCAAATTTTCATTTATTGATTGGTTATGGATTATTTTCGTCGACAACATATTCAGAAGGTATAAAATGGTCAAGGATTCCTTATTAACAAGACTAGGAGAAGAACGAGAACTCAATAAGAGCAGTAAGGCATGCCACTATTTTTGAACTGGCCTCCGTGGGAGTGGTCAAATCAAACTCTTTGGCATTGGTCATTATTTTAGTGGACAAAGCTGTAAAGTATAAGCTAATATTTTCCTAAGAGTATGTTGATTGTACTTTGGAGGTGTGCCCCAGTAGAGTAATCATGGCATCGTTACCTCTGAGTGGCAGCGATTTTCTCCTCCTCGTTCTCTCCATCAGTTATACTGACCCATTTAGCATAGAGGTCAGATGTAAAGACGCTCCCTGGGATGTTTCGAAGAAAATCCTTACACACATCAAAAGAAGAGTATTATTCTTATGGCAAATACATATTGGACAAATTACAGGGAAAACATGGAGTTGAAAAGTTGAGTTTCTGTCCCCACTTCCTTCTCAGGCTCCCCACACTGTGACCAATGCAGCGCTCAGCTCCACCTCTCCACTGACCTGCACACCCTGAAGTGGGTGCTTGGACTTCTAAAACTTAGAAGCATCAAAGCAGAGTGGGCCACAGTGGGAGCGAAGAGAAAGCCCCCTTCTATCACCTGGAACTTCCTCTTGGTGTCCATTTTAGTAAACTAGTAGAAACTGACAAGGTCCGGTGAGACGTCATCCTCAATCCTGCTAGTTTCTTGAGAAGAAATACCCATCCCCGTTTGAGACACAGTGCTTGCTCTTAACTCAAGCAAGAGAAGTTCTGAAACAAACCAAACGCGCACACCCTTGTGCTCTTGCACACATATTAAGAGAGAACTGAGCCTTCTGACTTGAGGTATGTGTGCTCCTTGGGAGAACACTGCGTCACAATAGCCTCATTCATCCTGGTTTTAACTGTATGAACGTTTGATCCTGCAGACTGGGAAGCAGCAGACATTGGAAATATATTAAAATCCCCATTGGGTAACAATGTGTTACCCCTTACAGTCTGTGAGTGGGACATACAGATCCTTCCAAAAGAAGAAACTTACTAAAAACTTAGATACATCGCAACTTCAGGCCTCTGAGTATCAGGGCTACAGACGCACAAATGTCCACTTCCTAAGTGGAGGCCTGGAACATCTGTCACTTTAGAGGGCTGAGGAACAAGTTTAACATCGTAGAATTGGGCCTATTAAAATTTACAAAGCTTTAATGTTTGTGCAAGACTGAGGGGAAGTTGTCACATTGTCTTGCTAGCTTCCAAGCACACCTAGCTTCCATTGTTCTCACTCAGCAGCACATGCCTTCTCTTAGTGGTGGCTTGCTCGAGAAGTGCCTCAGGGCAACAATCCTAATGAGAATCTAATGATGGTTCACTCATGCTAATCCCTATTGAGCTGCTGTTAGTACCAGGCACTATTGTGAGCACTGGGGACAGAGCAGAGAAGCCAACGGACAGAGTCCCAGTCCTCTCACTTTGACTATGTTGATTGGTGTGTGGTACCCATGGTATTGTAGCTAGCCATGGTAGTTAGTGCTTTTCACCGTGTTTCCTATGGAGTGCTTCCAATATATTTGGAGAGAGGAAGCAGTCCAACTCTGGCCGGCTCTTTGAGTCTGGGAGCATGCAGGAGGGCCCTTGCCTCATGCGTACCACACTACATGCACTCGGAGCATGTGTCTCCTCTCTGTTTCCTGAACCCTGTTCTGTGGGAGCCCATTGGTGAGGCTGAGTGTGGTGAAGCCAGAACATGACCCGAGCAGAATATGCCAAGGGTATTCACTGCTGGACCTCTGTTTTTAGACAGCTCAATGGCAAACTCAATGTGGTCCTGATGATGTACTCATTTCTGGTTTAGGTCAACACCCCAGTTCATTGGGCATGGTATTATCAAAGCCAAGTTGCAAAGTCTGATTCCCCACCAAGATCAGTCAACTTTAGGAATGTCTAAGAACTATACCCACGAGTGGCCACCCCCTTGCTAGTGTGTACTTATAACAGAAAGATAGGCAAGACTCTGCTGATGGGCAACTCTAACTCTTGCTGGAAAATCAGTTCCAGGTGGGCACCTCACAGAAGGCAACACTCAACTTGCTATTTGCATGCCTAGAGTATATTTCTAATCATCCCAGTGTCACAGTGGTCGACTCTAAGCCACTTCTGAACTGTCCCTATTTATCACAGAGCTGAACAATCATAGGGAACAAGGAAAGACCAAATGGAATCTCGATTATAAGAGAATTTTAATAACCTATTGTAGTCATTTCTACTTATGACATTCCTCTTTACAGCTGTTAACAAATACCAAGATGGATTGAGTCAATTCTTTCCCTGTTCTATGATTCCCTTCATAGAAACATAACTGGATATTTGTGATTTAGTGGTATCATTTAAAAACCTTTTTTGTATAAATCTATTGAATTTTCAGAATTCCAAACAAATTTTCATTGCTGCACCTACTTTAAAAGTCAGATTTATAAGAAGAAGCATGTGGTAGGAGCTTGTTACTGTGTGACCATAATCGTGGGTGGTGGGTTAAGCTTAACAAACATTAATAAAGGATGCCAAATTTGGTAAGGGTGAAAGAAGGCAAAAAATAGTGAAGTCACCCCTACACTACTTTTAAATTAAAAGAGACAGGCGAAAGAAGGATGAAGAAGTGAACGGAGCTTTTGGTCACTCATTGAGCATTTTTTGATTCATTGAATGACAAATGTTGGCTTACTGACTACGGTCAACCTCTCTATCTATTTTCAAATGTTTCATACGAATTTTCTTTTGTAAACTTTGCTTTCATTAGGACAATGGTGAAGAAGTCATCAAAAACAGGATGTTTGTTCTGGTAAACGTTCTGTACATCTAAGTGTGTGTTTAGAATTTTTATTATTATTATTCTGGGATAATGTTCAGGAATGAAGAAGGAGAAGGTAGTGTGTGATGAAAAAGGAAAGTATATCTAACATTTGGGGCTTTTAACACCCAAACCAACGCCCTTAAATTTGGACTTCGTGAAGTGTTTTTCAGTTTCTCAATCTATTATGCCTATTATGGTTCCTGGGCAATCACGGTGAAGGAAATTGATCATGTACCTTCAGAGTTACGCTGTGTGTGGATAATGCTAGAAGTTTCCCTACCTTTAAGACACATGCGACCACAAGAACAGATTCACAGTCCAGGTTCACTTTGTCCCCAGCATTTAATGTCTCCTTTAGGGCTCTGCATAATTTCATATTGGCCGATTTTCTGAATATGCCCTCTGTGAGCGGCCCTTTTTGCTTAAGAAAGCAAAGCATATCCTATAGGGAAGAAGAGAAAGAAAAAATCAATGGTACCTCATATCCAGGAGCCAAGAGCACCAGCTCCCCCCTTGTCTGAGCTGGGGTAAGCGAGGTGCAGTGCTGGAGGGGGGGGGGGGGGCATGCAAGCAAACGTAGAAGTTTTTTTCTCAGTGTCTCTATTTTCTACCCAACCATCCCTTCTACATTCATATGCTGAAACATTTCAAACAGTTTTTAAGTCAGATTTTCCTTTTCAGTGAACTGACACTTTTGAATCAAACTTCCCTGCTTCCAGGCCTTTATGGAATCACCCGCTCCTACTCCACCAATCTTTCCTCATCGTGCCCTAATATAGCTGCTCTTCCCCAGCTATGGAAATCTTCGTGCCATACCCGTGTCCCATTGTTCATTCCCCGTTAAGGGGCTGCGTACCCTATTTCTACTTCCTGGATTGCTTTCCCTCTTTTAAAATCGGGGTCTCCAAACCCCTCTCCTCCTCCTCTAATTACATCCCCTTCTCATCACTCTTTCCTTTCCTTTTGCTGCATCTTCATGTCCTCTGCTTGTGGTGCAGAAAGGCTCTAGGTATTGGAGTCAGGTAATCCAAGGGACCCGAATCCTATAATGCTACATCTTGGCTGTGTGGCCTTGGGCACAGTGTACACTTTAGTGAGGTTACTTTTTTTCTCGTTTGTGAAGTGGGAATGATGATAATCATAGCTACCCCCTAAATTTGCTGTGAAACTTGCAAGGACTGAGGTAGTAGGAGCATGGGACTGGCATGACACATTTCTTCGTCGTTAGCCTAAAGTTCCCTAGATCTGGTAGAGTGCTTGGAGAGATACTGGACACTCAATAAATGTTGACACTGACAATTCCATACACCAATTTGAGTTAACACAGGCCAAATTCTGTGGCTGTCACTTGACACATTCTATTTGGATGAAAGGATCCACATATGCCAGAGGCTGAGTCTGTATGCTTCAGCACTGGAAATACAGGTCAAAGTCACCTGAGAGATTCTGAGGAGTGAGATTGAGTAGACTCAGCTGAAGGAGGCTGAAGACTACTGTGGAGTTCAGAGAAGATGAGACGGGGTGGACTCTCAGAGACTCATCCACATAGAGCCCATTTGCATTGATCTGAGCAGGCATATGTGGGTCTTTGCTGAAACCTATGGAATGGACATGGGTATCTTTTTTTTGTAGTGTTTGCTTTATGACTCAGCAGTACCTAAATCAGATTTTATTCTTTGACGTAATATTAGCAAAGCTTTTCCCCCAAAGCCAGCGGCTGTCTAAAGATTTCTCCATTTAGGGATAGATTTAAACGAGACACTTGACCTCTCAGAGTTCTCCCTCCTCAGGAAAGCCACAGAAGACCAAAATGAGACCCACCAGAAGAGAAGGGGGCAGGCTGTCGCGTTCACACACATCCCCGAGGCTGATGCCAAAGAGCTGCCCTGGCTTTGGGGATGGTGGCGTCACGTGCAGAAGGTCCTGGCAGGTGCTGGAGCCACGCCGGAGGGCCCAGTTGCCCATAAAATTAATTCTCACTGACTTCTTTCCTGAATCCAAAGAAGAAGTGAGATTATCAGTAGTAGTTAGTTTAATTTACTTACGGCACATTCATTGCGATGGCAAGAAGAAAGAGGAACTGAGTCAGCTTTTGCACAGAATTTCCCACGTTTGGAAATTGGCCAACTGCATCCTTGTGGTGTTAACGTGCTCTTCTTCCCCTCATCCTGCAAACCTACAGGCTTGCTCAGACTCGGGGTCACTTCTTCCAGGGGAAATGCTTCCTAGGCAGTGCTCTCTCCTGCCTGTTGCATGAGACACTTCACTTGTACTTGTCCATGTTTTCTGATGTTTAGTATGAACGGTGGATTCAGGTGACAGATCACATTTCGAAAGCTAACCAGGTTTGGTTTTCAAATCAAGCAGAGTTTGGCAATCATCTACTTTCATAGTAAGTCTCCTCCCACTCTTAGATTCCCTGTTTGCTTTCTGAACGCCCAACCATGGTCAACTTTCTTTCAGCAAAAGGATCTGCCTTTCAAGACACAACCTGCCTGAGCCCACTTCTCAGCCCGCCTCTGGCCTCTGCTCTGGGGGCCACAACGTTCAGGCAGCTCCATGATGACTATCAGCAGTCAGGGTCCTTGGGAAGTAGTCATTAAATGCTGGCTATGTGGTAAGATTCCAGGTGGCCGTGTTTCTTCGGACACCCCACAAAGCTACCCAAAGATGATTTTTAACTACCCAACAGCCCCTGTCAAAAGAATGCTTTTCAAAGGAAAGGTGATCAGCAAGGAAAAGCTGAGTTCCAAGTTTCTACTGCTCAGCTATGAATGTTTACCTAAGAAGGTACCTTACCATTTGTTTAAATCACATGTTTATACCAAATACTAAAAATGTCAACAGAGGAGCCAAGTTGTAGAAGGATAAACAGTGAAGCAACATTTCACCAAGTAGCCTTCAACGTCCAACCACTCGGCCTTCCTGGGAAGGAGTGAGTGCATCTCCATGTCCACTCACATGGATGCAGTGCTCCTGGGGCTGGACCAGAGAGAGCAGGATCCGAGAAACAGAAGGCTCCTGGTTCTGCCGCTTAGTCGGATAAGTTTACTGAAAACTCTTTGAGCTTTGGTTTGGTCAACTTTAATGTAAATGATGCTACCTACACCTCTTTGGACTAAATACTAGAAGGTCCCACTCAGCATAAGGCATGGCTCATAGCAGCCTTGATAAATCTCATCTCCCTCACTCAGAGGGCCTAAGGAGGCCTAGACATCTGTCTCCCCCCCCCAAAGCAGACCCCACCCCCATTCTCCATTTGATTTCACTGCCTCCAGAAGGTAGCAGTCAGGAAGGAATGCCACCACTCCCCTAACTAAGGCTTCTTCCTGCCTGGCATTCATACCCCTACCATTTTAAAAAGAGAGAAGCAAGCCAATACATTCTTAACTCCAGGAGAAGATTTCTATATGTCTGCATGTACAAATGTTTGTCTCAGATACACGTTAAAATATAGGTTGAGTTGTTGTATGCAACCTGGTTTTCCTACTCTTAACCTGATTTTATTATTTCTAAAACTATCCAAATGTATTCCATTATTCAGCTTAAACAAGAATGCTCTGAAGAAGAGTGCTCTATCCCTTGATACAAAGCTACACATTCAGCTACTCTATGAGCATAGACAGAAAGTATAGACAGTGAGCTAACATCTGTTGCCAATCTCCTTTCTGCTTGAGGAAGAGTGGCCCTGAGCTGACATCTGTGCCTATCTTCCTATATTTTGTATGTGGGTCACCTCCACCGCTTGGCTTGATGAGTGGTGTAGGTCAGCACCTGGGATCCAAACGCACAAACCCTGGGCCACCGAAGTGGAGCGCACTGAACTTAACCACTACACCACCGGGCTGGCCCCCAAAACCTAGCTAGTTTTAAACAGTCCTGGCAAGATTTAGGTTAGTGTTTCCTCATCCTCCAATTAGGGTGTGTGTATTAAAAAATAAATTTTTTGAAAATTTATCCTTCTAGAATAACAATCATAATAAAAATACTTTGAAGTAGAAATTCTATTCTGGCTCAAATACTTCCCAAATAAATAAAATGTCTTCTTCAGAGAAAGAAATATCAATGGGAGAATATTGGAGTGGTAGGGGAAAAAATGACAAGAAGGAAGATAAAAAAGCCCTGACCATAAACATTCAGTCTAGTTTTGGTCTCGCCCTGGGTCTGAAGCAGACGTGGAAAGCGAGCTTGCTGTGGGAACAGACTTGAGAGTCCAGTTCTCTCTGGCATCCCAAGGCTACTTCAGCCCAAGCCCAGAAGAGAGTCCAGTTCAATTCCATAACTCTTCACTCCACTGGAGTTTTTGATTCCAGGTGTGTCTAAGACATGTGGTCATTTGGTCCCCTCCCGTGACAGACCGAGATACTGGACAAATCCCTGAGATCGGGAAGGCACGTTCTCGGGTTGTAGAAGCACATGCTCTGAGAAGACACATGGATGTGCAGACACAGAACTATATGGCAACAGTGCTCTAGGGATACAGAGAAGGGAGCAACTGTCTACCTAGAAGAATTAAAAAAGAAAAAAAACCTTCCTAGAATTGAGCTGGGTCTTGATTTTAGACCTTTGGAGTTTCTCTAAGCTTGATTCTGGGTGGGTACTGGGTTCCTGTCCACACGGGCTCTCCACCCACACATGGAAAATCAGCTCTGTGTCACGCGTTTGGGAAGTGGAGACATGAGCCAAGAGAAGGCGCTTGCCAGAGGGGAGGGGCTCACCTTTCCTCTGTTGGTTCCTGGCTGGGTGCCTTGGCTTCAGGATGAATTGGCCTTGCGTGTCTGGGGACTCCTGGAAGGTGGAGCCCTCTGGTCCCTGTGGCAGGAGCCCAGTGGCTGGACGATGGCTCATTTTAATTATGTAGGGATGCTCATGTCCTGTACAGAGAAAAACCTAACTATGCATCAGGATTATGGTGATGGATTAGGATCAAACCTCCTTACTGTGAGCATGTGGGCCACACCAGTGTGTGCTGCCATTCTCCCGCAGCTTCTGGATGAAGAAGGCTGTGCTCCTGAGCGAGTGCCACGTGCACCCTCACAGGCGACACCTTGCAAAAAGCAGGTGCCCAAGCAAAAGAGTTTAAAAAGGAAAGAGAAAAAGATTTTTAACCACGTTGCTTTCTTTGGAATGCATAGATCCATAAGTGCATTGCACAATCTTGACTTTTGTTGTGTTTCCCTCCGAGAATATTTAATGCCTTCTAGTTTCTGCCTTGACACTAACTAGATCTGTACATCTGAGGCAAATTACTTGACCTCTCTGAGCCTGACATTCATCCTTTTAAATGCTTACCCTCACACAGACTTATAAGGATCAAGGAAAATATATTAATAAACATTGGTGGTCAATGGTTTTTAAAGAATTGGACCATATATGTTCAGAATTGCTGTGATCACTGTTGTCTCACTTGTAATGTCATTTTAACACAGATTTTATTTCCTTTTGTCAGTTCTAAAGACAAGGGCTCCTCAAGAGCAGCAGGGCTCTGTGCCTTCAGCTGCCCTCCCATGGCTGCCCAACCACCCAGGGCCCTGCCAGGCAGCCATCAGAGGGAAGGCTGCACGGTGTTGGAAACCCAGAAGCAAAGTGCAAAACAGTGTTTACAGAGTGGAAAACTGCCCCCAACATCACCGGGAGTTGCCTGCCATGTGATTTGTTTTGCTCTTCCATGCTTTAAATTGCTTCCTCTCCATAGAGTTCACTGTGGAGAATTGCACTTTTCCCCAACAGTGTGGTGTGGATTTCATTCTTGAAGAATACAGGCATGCCTAGTTTTATTGTGCTTCCCTTAATTGCATTTCACAGATACTGCGCTTTTTACAAATTGAGAACTTCCGGCAACCCTATGTCAAGCAAATCGATCAGCACCGTGTTTCCAACGGTGTTTGCTCGCTTTATGTCGCTGTGTCATATTTTGATAGTTCTTGCAATATTCCAGTCTTTTTCATGATTATTATAGTTGTTATGGTGATCTGTGATCAGTGTCTTTGATGGTACTATTGTAACTGTTTTGGGGCACTATGAACACTGCCCATCTAAGATGGAGACCTTAATGGATAAATGCGTGTGTGTTCTGACCTCTCCACTGACCTGACATTCCCCTCTCTCTCCATATCCTCAGGACTCCCTGTTCCCTGAGACATGACAATATGGAAATTAGGCCAGCTAGTAACCCTACAATGGCCTCTAAGTGTTCAATGAGAGGAAGAGTCACACACCTCTCACCTTAAATGAAAAGTGAGAAATGATTAAGCTTCCTGAGGAAGCCATGTCGAAAGCTGAGGCGGCTGAGAGCTAGTCCTCTGGCACCAGAGAGTTAGCCAAGTCATGAACACAAAAGAAAAATTCTTGAAGGAAATTCAAAGTGCTCCTGCAGTGAACACATGAATGAGAAGAAAGCAAAACAGCCTTATTGCCGACAGGGAGACAGTGTTAGTGGTCTGGATAGAAGATCAAACCAGCCATAACACTCCCTTCAGCCCAAGCTCATCCAGAGCAAGGTCCTCACTCTCTTCAATTCCGTGAAGGCTGAGAAGACCTCCTGCCAGGTCTGCAACAGAGCCTGTCCCTTCCCTTGTCTTAGTCCCTCTATTTTCCACACTGAACAAATTTGGTGATCCAAGAATTATTATTCTTTTAGCTCACTTGCTCTAATAACGATTTTAGGAGAGGTGTAATCGATTTATCAATAACCTCAAGAACAATACTAGAAAACTCGGCCTGAGAAACAGCAAAGTACCGGTGGTTTAGTCAGTGAAGACGTGAGGAGTTAACTGCAATTATCTCATCTTCCTTATGATGCTGAGAAAAGTTTCGGACACAGAGCAAGTATTAAATAAATATTTGTACTTGGATTCAGAGGTATGGCTGGATTTTTTAAGATTCTCACAAAATAGAGGCTACTTAGTAGTTAGGAAATGGAACAGAGGAATTCAAGACTGGAATATAAAAAAATAAATAGATGGGAAAAGAAATTCCGATCCAGGTTGCCATCATACCTGAGGAAGTAAGTATGTATAAGTTTTTCAAGACAGCTCTGCTTGTCAAGTAAAAAAGTAAAGAAGAAAAACTCACATTTCCCACAAACTAGACCATAAGCCGTGGAATGAAGAGATGTTATCAGTGCCTGGGATAGAGTAAGTGCTTAGTAATTATTTAATAAATGTAGGAAGGAATATTGCATAAGATTTTCACTTTTAAGGGTCTTGGAGCTTGAGACTGAGCAACCGTTCCTTGGAGACTTCAGAGTTGCAGTTTTCTACCCAATCAGCCCCCTCTGAGATGTTCCCAGACACTTACCAGTGAGTGGGCATGGGGCCTCTTTCTTGCCGGAACTGACCCACAGCTGGTAATCTTTCTCAGAGCCCTTGGAAACAAAAAGAACTATGTGTCACACTAAATCTTTCACAGCAGGTACCAGTTCCTTAGCATTTCTGCTTCCAAAAAGAAAAAATTGGGGCCAGTATAAATGCTATTTGGTCAATGGGGGTGGCTACAGTTTTTTGGAGTCAATGGCGCCGATTTCAGTAACCCCTTATCCCTCTCACAGCCTCCAATAGACCCTCCCTGATTCTTGTCCCTGTTGATGAAGGCCAAGGATCTATGGAACCACAATGCAGTCAGCCCCTCAATTTGGGCATGGCCGATAGCAAAAGAAATCACAGTTATGCCCCCTTTATTAAGGAGGAAAAGTCTAATCTTGAGAGTCCTGCCTTCTGCTATCTCCAGACTCCTTGGAGAATGTTGGCTTTTGCCTTCAAATGTCCCTGCCCAGACAAGCATGCTGTCCTGAGAGCCACACACCCTGCCATGACTGTTCCATGAAAGTAAAGCTTGAAAGGCCTCGATGGCTCAGCAACCCTGAGCTAAAGGAGGCAGAAGCCCAGGAGGCCTTGAGGAGATGGCCCAGCGAAGTCAGCGCACTGACTCTGGTGCAGACGCAGGAAAGAAGCCACAAGAACTGTAACCGAGAGAACAGGTCAGATGCAGAGCACAGCCACTCCCAGCAGAATCATTGCCAGTAATGCTGTAAAGCCTACTCGGAATGATCAAGTCAAAATTATAAAGACAGCTGAATTATTTTAAAGAGTTCTCCAAGAGAGGATAAAGCAAAAAATGTTTGAAACGGAATTGTTGGTGATTGATAGGTACCGTGCTTGCCCTTGACTCCTGATTAAAAATCAGTCTAGCCCTTCTGAAGGAGAGTCCCAGCTATGGCGGCCATCACACATACACACAGGCACACACACACGCCTGCACAGCTAAATCTGCTCAAAATTGTGTTGCAAATAGGAAATGAGAGCTAATAAAAACCTTTTCTTTTAAGGTAGGGATTGGAAACACTGTGTTGGAATCTCTTCAATCAGGCATACATATATAGCCAAATAAGCCCAACTCTTCATTAAAATAGAAATTTTTTTGTCTAGTGAGATTGATCACTTTACACTAAGGAAAATTAAAATCATGAAATAAAATGAGCTATATCATTAATCAATCTCCCTAACCTCATCCCTAAAAACACTCACTCTCTTCCAAGGTTTAATTGTTATTCAGAGTGTACACATCTTCTAGGTTAGAAATCAATGCAGAAGTGTGCTTTACTCATGCATATAAATTCCAATTCATTTAAAATGTATTATTATTAATTCTGTTTGTACAGAAATCATTGGCTCCTTGTGGAAAATTCTGGTTGCCCTTAGCTTTTAAGAGGCTTTATTATACCATTGGGTTAGGCAAATTTTAAATACAAGTCTTGTAATTACGCCCTGTCACTGTAGCAGGGCATTTTTACATTTCCAGAGAATTTTATTTGAGGAGTCGTGCTTTACAAGTGCTTCCTTGTTTTCTGTCCATCTGCATGTCACTCTCCCTCTCTTCTCCCTGACACAACCTCGTCCTCAAACATATGTATCTCTCACCAAAAAGAATTTCAACAGCTCACACCAGCTCCATCAAAGTATCAAAGAGCAGACACTTAAAAGCAGAACAGGATGAAAGTGATGTGGACACAAACACCCCTGGATTCGTGGTCTCATTCAGAACTTGTCTCCTCCTTTACCAATTCACAAAGGGCATTAGCCAACTCATCCTCAGGGTCTGCATCAATGGGGTGGAGCCTGTAGCCCGGTGGTCTTTATATCAAAGTTCACAAGAAAACATCTTATTTAGGGTTCATCATACTGAGATTGAGTCCTTGAATGACAACCAGGGCAAATGGCGATGGGAGGGGAGGAATCAGGAAAGAATATACAGAAGGAACAGTCCAGTGGAGGAGGAAATATTTAGAATCTTATGTGATTGTCCATGTATAAAATACATACAATAAAAATGCATGTTGCCATTAGCACTCTAAAATTATAGCCCAATTTCATTATGCTATTACTTTCCATTTGCACAAAATTTAAAATGGGAATACAAGAATAGCAACCATATATAGGTTAATAATATAGCTTTGCTGCCTTCAATTTCCAAATTTGAAGGGGGACAAAATATGACTTTGAAATCCATAATAATCAGTTGTCATGTGCATTATGCAAACACACACACACACACAAATCTCAAAAATTAAAGTCGGTTTTTAAGTAAAAATAGTTTGCAGGTAACTTACAGTTATTCCAAGCATTGGTAGTGACATGTTGATAATGTTATTCACTGTATCCGAATTGGTCACTGTTACAGTTACAGACTGTAAAAAATAAATGCGAAAAATTGCTATAATTTAAATTTGAAAAATTTAAATAATTTTTGTCAAATTACTATCCGTTTTCTAAAGGCAAGCTCGTTTTCAGGTAGTGATACAGCACAGCACATGCAGAGCACGAACCCCTAAATACCATTTACTTTCATTCCTTTGTATAACATGAGGCTAGTAGGAAGCATTTCAGTAAATCAAACATTTCTCTGAAAGGATTTGTGGCATAAAAAACATAACAGGTTAAGCAAGAAGGAGAAAGACTGAGAATTCCGGGCAGGCCCGTGGGCTGGTCCTCAGCACCTTGAGGCTATTTCTGTAATGGAGGGGGGGTGGTTTAAGAAGGAGGAGCTGAACCCTTTCTCTTCCTGAGCTGTGCTTTTGTAATATGGCTTTATTTCTTTGCAATTACATACTTGGTATTGGTAAAATCAGAAGAACTGGCTATAAAAGGCATTTTTAAAAGCTATTCTTTAGTGAGTACTTTCTTTGTGTCTGGCATGATGGTCACTAAGTTTTCATTGTCAAGATATGTTGAGAAAATTAAATGAAACCAATGACTCCAGGAAATTAGACTGAAAATTTGAGAAACTCAAGTTCCATTCCAAACTCTGCCAGTGACTAGGGTATTCACAATAGCTCCCTGCCACACCTCACAGTGAGAAACTGCTCCATTAAAATAGGAAGACAGTTTACAGAAAAGTACCCGAAAGCAATTAATAGGATTCTGAGATATCTATTGAACTCTTAACTCCAAAAGACATTTTAAAAGAAGAAAAACGGTAACCAAGAACACTGACTGCGCACGTAGTTTTGGAGTATTATCAGGCAGGAAGGCCCCTGTCCTAAATCAACGGTGCTTAAAGAAGACAGACAGCATAAGGGGACACTCAGAGGCTTGAAGATGACATTAAAAACAAAGGGAATCCTTTCGTAATTCATTCTTTGTCCTTTCATTGTATTTTTCTTCGTATGAATTCAATTGCTTGATATGACAGATGGCCCTGAAACTTGCTTATAATGGGACTTCTATCAATGAAAGCATTCATTGATTTCCAACTACTTGTAGCCCTAAGGATTATGAGAAAGTGCTTCAGAACCCAGTGGTAGAGCTCCGAGGGCCCAGACGCAGGCATGCTGGGAGCTTCCTGTGCTGACGTGTCTGGGGGCATTCAACCATGGGGTTTCCCTCGGGACCTAACCAGAAGTAAGGGTGCTGCTGTTTTTAAGATGTCTGAAGTCCCTTCAATACAATCAAAAACTCTCCCATGAAAGATTTTTTAAAGTAAAAGAATCTCTTTTCAAATGCTAATCATCACTCCCTAATTTATCTGGTCTGTAAGATAACGGTTTTTCCTGGCATAAGGAACATATTATGTTCAAAATAGTCATTCCAGGGATGTGTGTATTTCTTCCTGCATGTTGTCTGTTCTCCAAAACAGATAAATTCCAGTAGACAGAGCTCTTTGCAAACAAACGCCTTAAAAAAATTAACTATTTCATCAAATAATTTGAAAAAAATGGAAATGTGATTTTTTTCATAAGAACTAAAGCGTTACTTGATATATGAAGAACCAGGAAAATGTGATCAATTCTCAAGAGTTGAGGACAACCCTGAGATGATCTAAACGTTCAAATTATTAGCCAAAGACAGCTATTACAATTATGCTCAATTATAGAAATGAAAATATGGTCATAATAAACAAAAATATAGGAATCTCAGCATAGAAATTAAAAATATTGAAAAATAGAAATTTTTTATCTGAAATCTGAAAAAAACATTGAAACTACACAGGCTAAATTGCATAATGAAGATGACAAATGGAAGAGGAAATGATTTTGAAAGTAGATAATACAAATTATCCAATGTGAAGAGTAAAGGGGAAAAAAGAAGATTGAAAAAAATGACAGAACCTGAGGGGCCTGTGGACAACATCAAAGTGTCTGATATACGTGTAACTAGAATCTCAGAAAGAAAGAAGAGAAAAAACGGGGAAAAAAAAAATGAGGAAATAATGACCAAAATTTCCCAAACTTTAGACATAATTTACATTCATAAAGACATAAATTTAAAAACTCAAGAAGTTTAGAAAATGCCAAACAGGATTTTGTTTGGCAAAAAAACATATTCAAGGAAAACCATGCTCTGATACTTACCCACACTGCTAAAAACCAAAAATCAGAAAAAATCTTGAAAGCAGCTGAAGAAAAATGACAGATCATATGCAGATGATTAATGTTTGAATGATCACAGACAACTCATCAGAAGCATAAAGACCAAAAGACAGCGGAACATCTTTAAAGCGCCGAAAGAAAAAAAATTGCAGGCAAAATTCTACATCCAGCAAACACATCTTTCAAGAGTGAAGGTGAAATAAAGACATTTTCAGATAAAAGAAACTAAGAAAATCTGTTGGCACCAGATCTGCATAACAAGAAATGCTAAGGAAAGTTTCTCCATGGTGAAATGAAATAGAATTAGAGGGAAATTTGGATCTTCGGGAATGAATGAAGAACATTAGAAATGTTTGTTTTGTGTAACGTTTATGCAATTAAAGTTCATTTTCAAAAATTTAAAGGTGATTTTCCATGAAAAATTCTGACTGCAACCCCTGCCCTAAGTGAAATGAGAGCAGGCTGTGTGCTTTCCTAGGGAACACTCCAGTCTTATCTCCTCAAGCAGAGCATCTCTCGGATACTCAGAAACAGATCAGAATATTTGCACGGCTTTCCTACTGGCCAGGAAATAACTGTCTTAAACTGCCTCTTTTTCCACCTTCACATACTATCGTGTGTGATCGAGAGCTCCCGTAACAGATAACAGAACAAAGTGATATGAAAAACACCCAGAATATTTGCTCCTCAGGGTCAATGTCTTGGCTCCTGCACTACAGTTTCAGAGATCAAATTCTATAGAAACAACTGAGGTGAATGGTTTTTTTCCCCAGTGGCATCAAAAAAATAAGGTAGAAATATACTGATCTCTTAAAAGTCTCAACCTTTTCAGTTCAATTAGTGCTGACATTCCTCAGAATGAAAGACTTTTCAAAACTTCTCCGCATTTTTAATACCTGACCCTCCAGTAGATTCTCTCCTAGAAGAGGGACATTACTGAGGCCAGCTGGCAAAATGGGAACATGAATGGTAGCTTCAAGTATTACACCAATGTTCAATGTACTAAAGGCGATAACTGTATGGTGTTATAGAAGGGAATACCCTTATGCTTAGGACATACCCAAGTGTTTAAGGATAAAGGACCACGACGTATGTGCGACCCTCAAAAATAGGTATCTTCATACACAATATGGAGAAGGAGAGAGAGACAACAAAATACATGATAAAGCAAATGGAGTAAAATGTTAACCAAATAGGTGAATCTAGCTAAAGGGTATATGGGTGTTCTTTATACCATTTGTATTTTTGCAACTTTTCTGTAACTTTACAATTATTCTAAATAAAACATCCTAGGAAGAAAAAAACTGTGGAAACAACCCAGGCCACTCTGCATGTAGCAACAATTGGAAAAAATGTTTCATTCTAATAGGAAATACCTGGTTGTGAAAATCACTTTATTACAACAAGCCACTATAATTACCATTAGCAGGATACAGAGAAACATTAGGAATGTTTACCATGCAATATTCTTTTCATGCTTAAGCACTGAAGCCATCATAGATTCCTCTTGCTTCATATCACCTGGGATTCACGTTTTATGTCACAGTATGGATACAGGAAAATACAGTTTTCCACTTGGTACCTTCTAAATTCTCTCTTTCTCTTCCCTTCTCTTCCTTTCTCCCTCCCTCCCCCTCATCTCCCCTTCCTGTTTTTCTTTCCTTCTCTCTCCCTTTCTCTCTCTCTCTCTCTCTGTTTCTACCTCCATCTCTCTCTGTCTATGTCTATGCCTTTCTCTTTCATTCTGCCCAAATAAAGAACTTGGAATTTAATTTAATTTTTGCTCTTAAAAATACTCACACAGACACAGTTCTTAATGTCCTCAGTGACGATTTTGAGGGGAATGCTCTCTGGCTGGTCCTTCTCTTTGGCTAGATTGATGCACCTAATCACATTCAATAATAACCCAAAATAGAGTAGGATGGATTAGCTATTAGCTTCTTTTCAAATAATCTATACTGCTAATATTTTCAGTCTACTTGGTTATTTTTGAAAGCATATAAATAGACTCGGCAAAACCAAATTATGAGTTGGAAAAATATGCAAAAATACTTCATGACATGACCCAGAAAATAACGGGTTGCCCCTGTCGTGTGAGATTTGGCAGTAGATCCAGTCCTCAGAGCTTTCCTGCCTGGTTGGAGAGCCCAGCACCTTCCTGGGTTCAAGGGTAGGAAGTAGCAGCTGCTTTGAGAATCACTCAGTAGAGTAACCTGCACTTAGGGAAATTGAACGTGTGTTTTGAGAGTAACATTGGATCCAATCATTAGGTTGGAGAGAAGGGGAAGATGAGAGTGACAAGCAGAACTTCCTCAAAAATAAGCAAAACATGCATGTAAGTGAGAGGACATTTTTGCAGTAGCAGCCGGGTAAATCTAAACAAGGAGTTATTTGAGGATGCTCGGACAGCTTCTACTAGAGAGAGGGAGAATAGTTTGAGGGCGCTGCCATGAAGAGATCTGCAATCTTTTATTGTGGATCAAAGATTTAGAATACGTATACTGAAAAAATACCTTTGAAGGGAAGAGTGCCATTTTTCCTTTAGTTCTGAAGAACTGCAATTTAAAAAAAGGGAGAAAAAATTAACTACATAAAATACTTATACTAAGATATTAGAACTGCCATTGCAGATGAAAATAGCAGCAGCCGTTTACCACTGACGTGGATGTGCGTGTCAGTTGTTCTCTCCTCATCGTTGGGCATTTGATGGGCCCTGCTGTTTTCCAAGCAGTGTTACAGCGATGGGAAATAGATCGTAAAGTGGGAGAGCAGTTGGTGTGGAATCTAAACACGTAATTGCAACTATGTGAGGCAAGCTATGTGATCACGGGCAAATCAATTAACCACTCTGAGTTTCAGTTTCCAGAACAGGAAAAGGGTTAATTATACCTCAGAGCGTTCCTGCAGCTGGCAGTGCTATTCAAATATAAAAAAGAACCCCTGTGAACCCAGAAGTGTAGACTCAGGATGTCCAGGGTCGGGGAGCCACATTCCCCATCCTCGTGCCAGTCTTAGAACATGTCTCGGAACACTAACTTGTACTCTGGGACCATACCTTTGTCTTGAATTGTCACCTCTCTATAGACACCAAATAAGACAATATGTACACAGCAATTCAGGCAACCCAGTATTTGATGACATGATTAATTTTATTTGTATAATTAAATACTATTTTTAAGGGAATGAATTTGAGAGTATAAAAGCAATTTTTCAAACTGACTTGGACTATTTAATAGTACTTGCTCACGGAAGATATTCCAGTGATTTAAAAACACAGCTACTCACTGGGGATTAGGGGCAGGATGTTGAGAGGGGCCTTAAACCTTACTCCATGTACCCTGAACATCCACCTCCCCAAGTAGCTCCTAGAGCCCATTTGAAAAAGCACTCATCCAAAAAGGAAAGGAAATTACTCCAATAGTTCCCATTGTTCATGATCAATTTGCACATAAAAACCTTTTGGGGGAAAGTACATACAAGTGTCATTATGAGAGGTCAGAAAAGGAGTCATTGAATACAAAAGCTGTAGGTCTTACCTGAAGGTGGCCACAAAGTTCACTGTGGGCCAGCCCAAGACAAAGGACCTCTTGGCAGAGGTGTCGGCTTCTCCAAATTTGTCCAAACAGTTGGCAATCCATATGGTGTTCAGGGGTACTTTATTTTTTATTTTAAAGTTTTTTTTGTAACTAGAAAGATAACCAAACAAGACCTCTGTTAGTTTGTTTCTTAAATGTTATGGGAACAGCTGTGCTCATGGTAAGATGCCAATTCTCACTGCCCCAGGGTGCAACGTGCCTCCTTTAGCTCTGTGACCCTCTGAGCTCCGCACAGTCAGGGGTTGGATGGGTCTTTACAAAGTGTGTGCTGAGTGACGCCTGGCCCAGGAAGGCCCTGAAAACACAATGGCAGCAAATAGCCATTTTTCTGCATGTTGAGGATTGAGTACGGACCATACTCTACATTTTAGAGCTTTTTTAGAGAACCATTAATTCATTTATTATTCATTTATTATTGTTATATTTATTATATTCACATATATCATTTTATTTACTTAATGATTTATTATTACTATAATTAATTTATTATTTGTTCATGTCTTGCTTACTTTAAAAAGCCTTTGAGTAGCTGAACAAAGATACATGATACATGATTTATAAAGATAATTATACAACTTTTTTCTTGAGAATCAGACTAAAACAGCAATAAGCTTGGATCAGAGGGATTTAAAATACATTTTCAGCCTTAATTTTTTAAAAGATTTTCTAGCGTTTAAGCATAGGTTATTTTAAATTTCCTTTATTAAGATTTCATTCATACCATTTTCTATCAGGTTCCGGATCAAACTGAAAAACTGTTAGCGTGCGGACTGAGCTCAAAATTCAACCAATCAATCGATTGGTCCCACATCAGTGCCCAGGAGGTCTTACATGTGAGTCATGAAGATATTTCCCATTTATCTCTGAGGAATCGGAAGGTGATGGACTTTGTCAGCAATGAAATGGTTTTCCGACAGTTTCTGCCTAATCTCCTTTGACCTCTGACATGGAAACCACTATATCTCTCGGTTAACTCACAAATTTAACACTCAGGCGAGCCTGAGATTTAGACGGTACAAGTCCTCTGAAGGATGCCTAGGGAACACGGGCACGCCACTTCGGAATTGCCTCCTATTCAGAACCACATGTGGAAACGCTAAAGCTAAAATGAGATCCAAGACACCTCAGGTTCAAAAACCCCTAAGACTCTGCTGACTCATGGAACAGTTAAAGCAAAAAGCCTTCGATGGGATTTATGAAACGAAAATAATTCTGCAGTAAGCCTACCTGAAGGATGACCTAGATTCAAACGTTAGGGTACAGTGGATGCAAATATGCCTTGTGACACAGGTGGCTTCTTAGACATTTATTTCACATTTTTACCCTATGTTGATGTATTTGAAGATTTGTGTGAAACACAATCAATTCTCAGATAAAATAATTGTTCTAGATCGTAACTCTAAAAGCATTACGAAGCTAAAAATCGTCTACTGCCGATAGGAAAGAGAGACACGTGTCTACTTGTTTTTACAGATTTTAAAAGTTTTGACATGTAGATGTCCATGTGTGGAGACACCTAAGGTACTGTGTGGAAAATTCCAAATACGTGCACCTGAAAGAGTCATTTCAATAATTCTCTCCAAAGTTCCATAAATTCCCAAGATTATCCACTTCCTTGAAACCAAACCATGGAGTTGTCAAAAGCCCAGAGTATGGTTTTCAGTCTCCTATAACATTTATTGAGCTCCCACCACATGCCAAGCACTATTCTACATATTTTACAAACATTACTTCACTTAATCCTCAATCCACTATATCTATTAGCTCCATTTTATAGATGAGGAAACTCACAGAGAGATTAAGAAAATTGCCAAAAGCAAGAGATGGGCTTTGAAGCCAGACAGCCTAAGTCATGAGCCTACGCTCACAACCACTCGGCCTCCATGAGTGCTGACCTGTACAGTTCCATGTAGTGCCCTCCTCATCGTTCCTACCTTCAGCCTCCTTTCTCCCCCCAGAGCCATCAGGCTTTCTGACGGTATTGTTCTCTCATTTGAGACTGAGAGGATCAATCTCCTGACATTCTATCAACAAACCTAAATGGTAGCCTGGAAATACTGAAAATGTATTACATCAAAGGCTTGTACTACAGTGGATTCTCCTGAGATCTCACCGCATTTCTCTGCTCTCAGTGTCTGACTCTTCAGATTATGTCAGTAGAAATGAGAAGGGATGAACCTTATGGAAACTGGCTCAAAGGGAGCAGGAGGAAAAAGGCAGTTTTTATTTCTACCGCATGGGCCCTCGCTATCGGTCTGCTAAGATGATGGTATCCCTCTTGCTTTCTTCTACCTCAACTTGGACACAGGAGCATGAGCCCCGGTGAACTGTGGAAAGTCACAGATTCTAGGGAGATTCCCCTCATTCTAAGGCACAGGTGTTCCCTTAGATGCTGGGAGTAGGGGTCATGGTATCTTCTGCAAGAATCTTTGTAATGCCACTGATAATAAGCTAATAGTCATCTTCATCTTTTGACCTAAACAAAATTGGATTTTGTTGTTTATATATTCTTTAATAACTAAATATGAGGAGAGAGATGTCTGAGGGGGGTGTGAGCTAAGTAAGTACAGTCTCTTCCTTTCTGTACGTTCTCCATGGGCCTCTACGAGTATTAGTATCTTATGAAGTAGATGCTGTTTAAAAAAACAAGTCATAATTTCATTTGAAAAATAACTTCTTATTTAGCATTCTAATGAATATCAAAAATGTTAACAAAGTTCCCATCTGACTTTAATTCTTGAGAACCAAAGTTTCTAATGTAGTATGAAAAAAACGAAAAAAATCTCCAAACAATTTCCACTGACTATTATTAACATCCAGCACAATGGGAGAAATATAATTTCCTCATGAAGAAAGGACATATAAATCCCCTTTATTATTACACACAAACTAAAGTTCATTTAGTCTGACTAATATATACGAAGCAGTCAGTCAACTATTTACTCCCTTTGTGTTGGTTTCTGTAGCATCAACCTGGAGAAGAAAGAGTTTCCAACTGAAGCCTCAAGACACACTGAGGAAAAACGGAACCTAAATCACTCCACCCCCTTCCCTGAGTAGAAAAAGCAGGCACTAAACTCAGGTGATTAACTTGAACAGATCGATCCAGGACATAACACAATCCTCCATCTGAGAGCGAGGCATGACAGAAAGGAAATAAGCGGCTTGTTGCGGGTGGCTATTTCATTGAAGTTGTTATTTCTTGGTAGGAAAAAAATAAATAAATTTTCTCATATGAACAGTAATCATGAATGTCCTCAAATGTTTATTATGGAAATGATCTAGTAGCCAGCTTTCTAAAAGCTGTGGTAAACTCTTGTACAAGGTGGCAGCATTGAGTACTGCTTGCTTCCTGCTATGGACTGAATTGTGTCCCCAACTCCCACCCCACTCCCCACCCTCCAATTCATACCTTGAAGCCCTAATAGCCCATATGTCAGTTTTGGGAGATAAAGCTTATAGGAGGTAATTAAGGTTAGATGAGGTCATAAGAGTGGGGTCCTAATCCAATAGGATTGGGAGGAAGAGAGAGAGCTCTTTCTCCACAGGCACACACTGAGGAGAGGCATGCGAGCCCATGGGGAGAAGGCGGCCATCTGCAAGCCTGGAGGGGAGCTCTCATGAGGACCCGACCCTGCTGACAGCCTCATCTCAGATTTCCAGTCTCCAGAACCATGACAAATTTCTGTAAATAAATAAATTTCTTTTCTGTGTGGTGAGGAAATGACTAACTCTCATCTGCTTGGTACCTGGTGAGAAATGGAACAGAATGCTCAGGGAACTGAAAAACAAATGAGAAGTCTAGCTATCAAAAAAAAATCAGAGGCCAAAATAAAGATAAGAAAATATATTTAAGATGAGTGAAATTGCCTCCAGGTGTAGCCTTGGAGATGGTGATGTCATAAAGAGGACAGAGAGAAAAAGACTCTGTCCAGGGCTTGGCATGAGGTCCACTTGAAGCACTAATAATAAATAAATGAATCTCTGTAAATACATTTCTGTGGTTTAAGCCAAGCAGTCGATGATATTTGGTTTTGGTAGCCTGACCAGATGAAGACAGTTACCTTATCAAAAATCTCTGCTCTCTCTATATCAAGGTCTTCTGAAGCAAATCAAATGCCTTAGATCACCTACACATTCCAAAATTCCCAATGGATGTAGAAAGCATATAAAAGTAATCTTGCAGGAACTGAGTCTCATAAACAAGAATATTATTGAATAAATTGATAGAGATTGTGTCACATTATGAAACCCTTGAGCAGACACAGAGAGCTCTCTGAAAAGCAGTATGTGAAAGATGGTGGGCATCTTCTGTGATAATAGACCAACCAAAATAAAAATTCAGCTCTGAAATGGATGCAATTTGCTAGGAGAAAAGAACTCTGTATCAATATAAAATGTTTTTAGCAGAGTACTGTAGGTTCTATCAGACCCATTCAGAGGTTAGCAGTATCTGAGACAAGTGGCTTCTGGTAGGAAAACAAAGGTCTCCTACTCTCCTAAATACTGTAACAATTACAAAGGAGAAAAGAAAAGTGAAGGAGAACGGATTCCCCTTAAAAATTGAATGTGAGCGGTCTGCAAAGTCCTGACAAGCAGGAGATGAGTGTTGTGGTTGCTTGCTTTTGTGTGTCTCAGGTTGAGCATGGAGGAATACAACATGGTGTGACAGGAAGAGCATGGCCTTGGGATGAAGGCAGACCTGCAGTGCAGTCTCTCCCACCATTTTCCTGTGTATGACATCAGGCCAGTTCCTGAGCCTTCCTCAGTCTTTGTCTTCCTATCTGAAGCCTGGAGATGATAACAGTACCTGCCTTGGAGGGCTATTGGGGAAACTAAACAAGCCGTCTGTGATGCTCCTTGTGTGGTCCCAAGAATGCATCCAAGAAATTTCAGTTTCCTATACTAACCTTGCTTAAATAAAGAGATTGGTAACTAGTCTACACTTTTTAAAATAATGCCTCATTCCCTCTATCAGGAGCAGAGTGCCTTGAATGGACCTCATGCCAAGCCCTGGACAGAATCTTTTTCTCTCTGTCCTCTTTATGACATCGTCATCTCCAAGCCTACATCTGGAGGCAATTTCACTCATCTTAAATATATTTTATCGTCTTTATTTTGGCCTCTGATTTTTTTTTTTGATAGCTAGACTTCTCATTTGTTTCTCATTTCCATTTCTCACCAGGATGTGAGGTAGCCATTTCCTCACCACAAAGGAAAGGTTGATTTCAAGGATGAGAGAGAAACTAGTTGATTGTGGTGTGTTCTGTGAAATCCAGACAAAAGAGAGAATACAGGCAGCAGCACCACAGGTTGGGTAAGAGCCTGTGTGCTGAAATTAACAGACCTAGTTTCAAACGTGGACTCCACTAATTGCTAAGGTGGTGACCTGGGGAAAGGCAGCAGACCTCCGGGCATCAAGGTCCTCCATAAGATAAGGAAAATGAGCCTATCTCACTGGGTAGTTGCAAGGGTCAGACAAGATTCGGTACATAAAGTCCTCAGCATAATTCCTGACAGAAAAAAACTTCTGATAAATCATGCTTCTTATTATTAATGTCGCTCAGATTAAATATAGCATTTTGCAAAGTCAGTACTTGCGTGTCTTACCTATGACATGGCGTAACTAACTGAGAGCTAGCGGTGAGGGCAGCCAAGAAAAGAGTTTTCATTTTCTCTAGTAATGAAAAAGCTTCTTAATAGTTTGTTTGGTGAAATATTCTTTATCTTTTATGGTGTTTCATAAATCATGAAAACAGAGATGAAGAAAGTAAAGAGATGACCTTGCATCCACCTACCGTTAGATGTTAATTGAGCAATTACCATGTTCTAGGCTGGATATTGGTTACATTTGTGTCCAGGGTTGGGAAGAAAGTGCATCCATTTGGTTCTGTCTCCAACATATGTTCCAAATCTGTCTGCTGCCTCTTCTCACTGCCACTCCCAACATGGAGTCCCTGTCATATTTCATCAGAACCACTGCCTCCCTAACTAGTCTCCCTGCATCCACTCTTGCTTACCCACCAATCTGCTATCTAGCAATAGGCAGAACAATATGCTAAAAATATAAACCAGATATGGTCACTTGCTTAATTAAATATGCTTCAGCATAATATTTCAACCTTTGTTGTGGCCTGTGGAGACCCTGTGTGGCTGGACCCCTGACCACAGTATCTTACCTGATATTGTGCCCCACACTGCAGGCTCCAGTCACATCAGCCTTTCCTGAACCCCTCCCTCCAGAGGGCTGAGTTGCACCCACTGAGTCCTGCTGGTCCCTCACCATAGAAGGCTCAGCCACCTAGTCTAGGAATGCGGCTGCTTCTCACCCCATAGGTTTGGTTTAAAGTCTGCCAACTTGGAGAGACCTTCATAGACAGCCCCTCTCTAGGATGGTCCCATTTTCTTCTCCACATGGTACCCTCTTCTCTCTCTCATGAGAAGCACTAACTTCAATGTGTAATTTCCCTCCTCTTATTTTTATCATCTGTCCGGAAGCTCCAGGCAGGAGAGACCCTGCCTGTCACATTCACAATCGTGTTCTCTACAGGGACACGGCACAGAACAAGACCTCTGTCAGTACTTGTTGACTAAAGGGAGGATCAAAACATTTGCAAAAGCAAAAGAAGAAAACCACTTAATATTTTCCCACAGTAAGGGTTGGTGAAAATGCAATCTGATGGTAATCAGGGGAGCCTGTAGTGTACACGTACTTGGTGTTAGTTATCAGCAACAGATCGCTGAGCAAGAAGAGGTGTCGCTTCTGCCTCCTCCAGCCTCTTTTGAGTTCCACGGGGCCGTGGATCAGCAGAGTGCGACCGGCACTCTCAGATGACGTAGCATTTTCACTGTGGGTGTCCACCTCAACAGAAGAGCTTTCCCTGCAAAGCAACAAACACCACAGGACAACCAGTCACCCATCAAATACCTGATAGAGTTTTGTGCCAAAGGTCAAGGTTAACACGACACTAAAAATTAGCCTCGATCCCCAAAACAGAACTCTATAGCTCAAATTCAAGTCTCCAAATTACAGAAAGCTATTAAAAAAGATGAGGGCACACAGGGAGTTGAGGTAGATGGAGAACAGTTTCCAGGACATGCCCCGGGGCATGCCAACTCTTAGAGGTGGAGAGAAGGGGGCAGCAGCAAAGCAAAGATGGCCACGAGCTGTTGGGAAGGGGAGAACCAAGAGGCCAAAGGTTGAGAATATTACAAGAAGGTAAAAAAAAAAAAAAACACCAAAACCCAGGACAATTTGTGGCCTGAGACAGATAAAATAAAGTGACCTAGAGATTTGTGAAAAAGTAATTACAATTTAGTTTCATGTTAACATAAAAATTTAGATAACTGAAGATTCTGGAAAATTGACTCCAATCGTAGCTAAATCAGTATTCAAGTTTTGGGGGGAAATTCTCAAAGATCAGCAAATAATACTGGAAACATCAATAAGTTTCTAAACATAACAGGGTCTTAGATATTATTTTGTTGAGCTATAACTAACCTCTAAGCTATGACTCTTTGGTCATAAAAGGTAAAACAACTAAATTTCACAGGACACAAAAACTCTTTCATGAATAGGGAGATATTGTCATAGGTCTACAGAAAATTCTCTCTCATGGAGCCAAGAAAGAGTCTCCCTTGAGTATGTAAAGCCTGCTTTCTGTACGCAGCAGCACTGAACCTTGTGAACATGAGTAGCTTTTCATGAAAGCAGTGCTGAAGGTAAGAATCAGTTCCCATGTTTTAGGAGAAACAAAACAGAACACTTCCTGTGACTGCTAGTCCCTTTGGACGATCAAGAGTAGTATATTCAAAGACTACCTGCGGAGGTGAAGCCTTGAACGACCGCCTGAAAGCTGAAAGCGCTTTTTGATTGACGAAAACATCCCGTTTTCTTCAATTCTTGGCACTGACTATCGAGCACGTCTACAGCACTTGGCAGAGCACTGTAAACTAGGCCCTGAAGCCTGAGGATTCTGGAGTTGTCAAGGTCACCGGCCGTTATGAAGTCAGGGTTCTAAGGCGCATGCCATAACTGACAAACTGACATATCTGTTTCTCTGGTTTTGCCTGCATCTTTTGAGTTTTTAAAACTAATCTATTTACTTTGAGATAATTGTAGATTCACAGGAAGTTGTAAGAAACAACCCAGAGAAATTACATCAACCTTTTACCTGGTTCCCCGAATGGTA
Source organism: Equus asinus (assembly GCF_041296235.1). Lineage (NCBI taxonomy): Eukaryota > Metazoa > Chordata > Mammalia > Perissodactyla > Equidae > Equus > Equus asinus. The sequence continues at coordinate 12,049,845 of NC_091818.1, read as the reverse complement.
CTATCTCTCTAAACTATAGTTCAATACCATAATTAAGATAGTAGCATTGATACAGTCAAGATACAGGACATTTATTTCCATCACCACAGGATCCTTTCTCTGCCCGGTCTCCATGATTTCTTCTGGTACCAGCATATCCAGTAATCGTCAACACTGAAGTGAGAGGTCAGGGTCCAGGAGAGTCTGGCTGTTTTTCCAGGAGATGCAGAGGGAGGGCAGCTGAGTCAGCACAGGCTGGGAGAGGGAACCTGCAGACACAGACAGGCATGGTTGCTTGGCAAGAATCATGGGAAATTTCTCAGAAGTCTAAGCAAGGGAGAAGTGATGTTGGGGGCTTCCCTCTGTCCCCAAAGCCTGTCCCCAACTGTGCAGTGAGAGAGGAGCACAAGGAGGAGGGGAGACCAGGCCATGGTGTACACATCCCCGTGGTCTCCACCCTGTGCCATAGTAGGGGCTGCCCATGAAAATGGGTTTCCATCCAGTGACTGCCCAGCCCCTCCCTGAGCCCTGGTGCTGGAGCTCAGCTCACAGCACACACTGAGGAGGATGGAGGTTGGCCTCACCCCTTGGGAGAGCCCTGGGAGGAAGCACCTACCGAGACAACACAAAGTTCCCTGCTCAGGGGACTCTGCCAGGCCAGAGAGGACAGAGCTGCTCAGCCTCCTTCAGTAAGCACAGGGTCCAGCCCCCAGGCCCAGGCTCCTTTGAGTGAATGGTCCTTGCTGAGCAGCTTTGTAGGGACCAAAGGGCTGTCCTGCACCGCCCCCTCCTGGTCACAGGACATATCCCTCACCAGGGCCAAAGCCCTGAGAGCACAGCTGGTTTCTGAAGCTCACCAGGTCACTGTCTCTATTCACACATCCATGGTCTGATCATCTGTTAATGGCATTCACATACATTGGAGGCAATGTCTCTTGTATCACTCTCTCATAAGGCAGTGCACATGGAAGGTGGAAAAATGTACAGAAATTGGAATTTAAAGTGTTTTAACCATGAGACAAGATGTTGCAAACATCATATCCCTTCATTTTAATGTGGTTTAGGGAGCGCATCCATGTTCAGTGTTCCATCACTTGTGCATAAAGCAATGAATTCCAAATAATCTCACACAACCTTATCTGTGTTTTAAACTCCAATTTTTAGGTAATCTATTGCCTGTACTAGTGAGAAATCAAAGAAGCACAATGAATCCTAATATTTGAGCTGTGCAGCTCCCATCACGCCATCTTGTATTAGAGTAAAGTCCAACCTGGCAGAGAAAGTCTTAGACCCTCATTTGTTGGCTTCTGTCATCCATCTCCCCCTGTTCAGAATCATCTCTTCTATGGACACACAGCTTACCAACCCCATCATCCTCTCTTCACAGGTTTTCCCACTAGGGTCCTTCATAGGATTTTGGGTTAAAAAATTGAGTATTAAAATTTCATTGATCTTGTGCTGGATCATGAGCTCTATATTTAACATCTTGTTAACAAATGTCTATCATTAGGGGCCGGCTTCATGGCCGAGTGGTTAAGTTCGCGTGCTCCACTGCGGCGGCCCAGTGTTCGGATCCTGGGCGCGCACAGCTCGTCGGGCCACGTTGAGGCGACGTCTCACATCCCACAACTAGAAGGACCTGCAACTAAGATATACAACTGTGTACAGGGGGGGTTTGGGAAATAAGGCAGAAAAAAAAAAAGATTGGCAACAGTTGTTAGCCCAGGTGCCAATCCTTAAAAAAAAAAAAAAGTCTATCATACATGTTCTTAAGTGGAATGTTATTTGACTTCTATCAAGTTCACCCACACTCTGCAGTTTATTTGCTCATGGAACTTGTCTCCTGTGCTCACAGTTTGTTCCCCCATCCGCCTGCTCCCCATGGTTTTTTCCTCAGTCCCTGCAGGCCCAGCGCATCCTTCTCTTTCTCTGCGTGAAGCCTTGGAACCCAGTCCATCTCCCTGGTCACTGTTCCCAGGGTCAAGGGGGAGTTTCTCTTCTGTCCTATAGACAATGAGATCACCATTATTACTTAACCTCTACTCTTAATTCGACTCAGAACTCCAGGCTCAAGCTGTCCAGAAAGCAGAAATCATTGTCTTTGCCTCAGATCTGCTCTTCAACAAGGTTTGAAATTCAGGAGAATTCAAATACTCTTTCAGCAAACACTTGCTGAGTTTGTCCTTTGCACCACAGTTTTCTGGGCTTTGTAGATACAGCAGTGACATAAGAGGGGAAAACTCCTATTCACATGGAAGTTAGATCCCAGCAGGAGAAAGAGGCAGTGCATAGACTCGCATAATTCCTCTGGGCATCTGGAGCCTGCTCCTGCTGGCTGAGAGCCCCTCATCTCCCTCAGGACGTGGACACTGAGATTCTCTGTGCTCTGTCCCCAGCCTCCCCTCAGCTGCACATGGCTCTGCCCCATACCAGGTGCCACGTGCAGGAGCCCAGCCCTGCTCCCCCAGCCTTGCAGAGTCCCTCAGTGTGGCCTCATCCCACAGTTTGCCCACCGTATTCCATTCTTTACTCTGTATTTAGAGCGATATTTCAAGCGCATGTATCTGATAAAGGCACCTCCCTGCTTAAATGTTTCACACAATTTCTCTCACTGTCAAGATTATGTAAAGCTGTTGAGTGTCACATTCAAAGTCTCTGTATATGTGACCATCTTTATTTCCGACCTCTTGGCTCACCTCTCCCCTGGAGCCTATGCAAAAGCACAAGTAGGGCCCCTTTGCTAAGAGGATGCTTAACCCTGAAACCCAGTGTCCCCTTCTCCTTTTGGTACTTCTGGTCCTCCTGTCCCACCGCTGTCCCCTTCCATCAGGACCAGGCTCACACATCACCTGCTGGAGATACTGACCACGCTGAGATGAGCAAATACCTGTTTTTATTATAATAATTTACTAGGAAATTTCCACACTTACATCTGATCCCATTGTGCATATTCTCTTAGATAAAATTTAAGCATAGAAATACTGAACAAAGAATGCAGTTATGATTCTTATCATCATTTTGTTTTTCTGATTAGTTTACCCTGTTTACATTCCCTAAAGAAGTGGATGTATATTGTGTTATTACTTTTTATTTAAACATTTCATATTTCCAATTTGGTTGGTGGAGTATTATCCTTGGACTGAGTCAGACATCTAGGATAAAGGGTTGTAAGAAGAGATTTTATAGCATTTGAATTCCAGAACAACTTTACTATGACGATCTGTAAAAATGTGACCCATTAGAGAGCCTGGAGGACTATTCCTCATGATCATTTAATTTAAAAACTGTGACAGACAAGGACGTCCCTGCGTGTGGGGCAGCTCATAATCTAGAACGTCCTCTGCAGGACCAAGGATGCTGCTCTCATAGCAATTCTAACAGATCGCTTCTTCTGATGTGTGACATTTGTTTTATCTCTGTTTTAAATAGAGAAATTCTAACATAAAGTAACTTAGAATAATGATTTTTGATGATTTATTTATTTTCCTGTCTTCCGTCAGGGAATGGGACTTCCCTTTGATTCCAGTTTCCTGAGAGATTGTTTCAAAATCACAAACAAGTTCTGAAATTTTACCAAATTCTTTTCTGTTGAAATAGTCACTGGCTTTTCTTTAATGGATCACAAGCCTGTGGTTTGGAAATAGTGACCACTGACCACTGACTCGCCCCATATGAAAAACTCAATCTGATTTGAATCATAGTCATCAATATAAAAGTTAAAATCATAAGAGTTCTAGAAAAAATACAGTAACATCTTCATGTCCTGGCAATAGACAAATTCTTCCTAGGTTGAACACAAAAATGACTAACCATCCGAGAACAAAATACATTACCTAAAATTTTTAAATATCACTTAACAGGCGAGTGACATCAGCAAGATGATGGAATAGGCAGTCCCCCACTCGTGTCCTCACTCAGCAACCATGATTTGGCAGCCATCAATGGAGAAAAGTGCCTTTGTGGGAGCTTCTGGATCCAGGTAGGAGACTGTGAAATCCTGGCGGAACCCAAGGCTGAGGAATGGTGTTTGAGAAGGCAGGCCCGTGCTCAGGGGGTCCTGACCACAGGCCCAGATCAGTGCCATACCCCTGTGAACATGGCACATCTTTTTTTTGTCTTCTTCTTGCCACCTGCACCATTTGTCAATGGACCCAGCAGGAGTCACTCCCGTCTGTGCCTCAGTTAGCAGGCCTGACAACCGTGTCCCTGGCTGTGAGCCCTGAAGCAGCCCGTGATCCAGTTCCAGCCCCTCTTAGCCACAGTCCAGGAGCAGTCCTGCCCATCCAGGAACTGCACAAGACAAATGCTCATCAGTGCCCCTGGAGGCAGGCCTGCTGACCTCAGTCTGATTGGGAATCTTGAGGCAGCCCTGTGCCCTGGCTCCAGCCCTGTGCAGAGTGGTCTGTGGGCAGGAAATGGGCTGGGGACAGGCCCATTTAAGCCCCAGGAAGCAGGTCTTCAGACTAGTACCAGCTGTGGACCCTGAAGCAGACTTCTGTCTCAGCACAGCCCTTATCAGCTGTGACCCAGGGCCAACCCTGCCCAACAAGGAAACTGTCCAGTGCCCAGGGGGGAGCCACACCCATCCATCCACTATCTTCTCTTGATTTTGGGGTAAAGCATTGCCTAGATCCTCCTTCTCACTGCACTGAGGGGTTGTCTTTCTTGAAATGCATCCATCACACTTTGGTTTCTAGGAGAGTCTTCTTGATTTCTCCTACTAGACTCTGCTTGCCTGGGAAATGATGCCATCCTAACACCTGCTTCCCGGCACAGCCTTTCAGCCCCCACAGGGGATGACTGGGATCAGGATGTGTGGACCATCCTCCTGGACCCTGCCCAGTGGGAGAGCAGGCCCCCTCATATGAGGCCTGAGGTCCCATCTGGAGCCAAGTCTCAGCCTCTTCAGCCTGTCCTGTCTTGTTGGCCAATTTTCTTCCTCAAGAAAATAAGAAGAGAAGCCAAGTAGGCATTATCAATCTTTTTTGCATAAAATAAACCTCTGGAAGCATTTTAACATGACCCCATTACAGAATCCTGCTCCTGAAGTTCAGATTAATTAATCTGGTAGAAAGGGTCATTTTCTGGCTTTTAAAAAGTGGAACGTTTCTAATATGGGGGCAGCATTGAGAAGGAGGGGGCTGAGTTCATCCTTCGTGTTCTGTTCCTCTAACAAGATGCTGAAATTGAACAGGCACAGGTGAAGTTTTCATCAAATGTAAGAGGAGAGTAAACTAGAGATGCGCATGCCTGGCCTTCCTAATGAGTAGACACATTTGTCAGAGCTGATCATATCTCCTGAAAATGTGAGCTTCAAATAATCCTGTCTCAACTAGATGGAGCCATCATGTTGTCTCAATTGATTGAATCACCCCACACCCGCACTTTTCCCAAGAGCCCAGCCTCAGTTCCTCTTTTTCCCAACACCATCCTTCAATATTCCTTCCTCCAAGACATGGGGAATCCGAACTTATTCCTCTATCCCACCTGCTCCACCGGTTAGCCAGACTCACAGTCTGACATTTGTGTCGTTCACAGTTCCTACCTAGTCCCTACCTACATCCAATCCTCCTACTCCTTCATTTTCTATGCAGCACCTGGGCCTCATAAACAAATCACATACTGTTGATCCCCTGACAACCCCTCTAATGCTCCCATCTCCACCCCACCAAGCTCACCCCTCCTTACTCTCCAAAAACAGCTTTCCTGTACAGTATATTTTGCTTGTTTGTACTCTCTCTTCCCCTAGACAGTGTCACCACTCTGAGCATGGGAACCCTTCCTATCTTGTCCACCTACTATCCTGAGCCCCTACACCCAAGTCTGACCCAAATTAGGTGTTCAGTAAATGGTGTGGATGCACATAATATGGAGAGTCAACTAGCCTAAGTCAAACAGAGCTGGACTTTGTTTCCCTGATTCTGCCCTGACTCCCTGATATGGACTGAACTGTGTCCCTCAAAATCCTAGGTTGAGACCCTAACCCTGATGTGACTGTCCCTGGAGATAAGGCATTGAAGGAGGTAATTAAGGTAAATGAGGTCATGAGGGTGGTGCCCAAACAAGTGGGGATGGTGTGTTTATAAGAAGAAGAAGAGAAGCCAGGGATGAGCACACAGAGAAAGGTCCCTGTGAGGACACAGTGAGAAGGCAGCCACGTGCAAGCCAAGGAGAAACCAAACTGCCGTCACCTTGATCTTGGACTTCCAGCCTGCAGAAATGTGAGAAAACACATCTGTGGTTAATCCACCCCATCTGTGGTGTTATGTTATGGCAGCCCTGGCAGACTCACACACCCCTGGTGGACTCTGTCCCCAGGGAAGCCTGCCCCAGCATCCAGGAATGTCTGCTCGATTAGAGAAAAACAGACAATGGATTGAAACCAAGGACAAGCAGTGGTGGCAGTAATTGAAAGACACAGACTCTTTTCCTCTTATGTGATCTCTTCCTTGTTAGAGATTAAGCAGCGTGTCTCCAACACTCCAAATCTTTGCTTCAGACGTCCTATTCCTGGTGGAATGGAAGTACTTTGATTTTTGCTACGCTCTTCTCTTGGACCAATCCTTACCATTCACTGGTCTCCTCACTAATGTATGAGTTGAATAGAATATTTCACATGGCTCATTCTCTACTTGTATGAGTGAACCGTTCACTTTTCTGAGTCAGGCTAACTCTGATCCAAGCTCCAGGACACAGAAGAGGAACGTAACTGGGACAGAGCCCCTGAGACCTGGGCCCTGTGAGGGGGAGAATCTCAGAAATCAGCCCTCAGTGACCTGAGGAATCACTTGTTTGGGGGAACATGACAGAAGGGCTCTGGACTGGAGTGTGTGTCTAGACATCCATGAGCTGGGCCTCTAGGACAGTTCCTCACCTGAGAGAGGAGGCACTTGCAGGGGAGGAGCCCGGTGATGGCAGGCAATGGCCACTAGTGTGGGTTCTTGAGATGTAATCGCCCTTCTCACTCCCTCTGGGAAGAGGACATCCTCATGAGGGAGTTTTGCCCCTTTCTCCCTCTCCAGAGAGTATTGAATTTCAGCCTGGGGCCTCCCTGATTGGAGTTGGTGTCATTTCACCTGAGACTGACCCTTTGCAGAACATTAGAAAGACCAGGGCACCAGAAGCAGAGTCTTATGAGACAGGTGTGCCTGGCCTGTGTCCCCTGCCCAGCTCCTAGTGTGCACAGTAGTTGACCCAACATGAACTAATGACGAGGGTGGAGAGCAGATGATGCACATGCTGGGACCACTGAGGGAAACCTTCTGTCCTTTCCTCTCCTCTCCGACCCCAAATCTCCCAGTCATGTGGTGAGCCTGTGATTTGCTCCAGCTCCAGCCCCAGGGACAGGCCTTTCATTTTCCAAACCAATCAGACAATCCCCTCCCTGCTCACCATGATGGAGTCAGGGGAGACAGTGTGAGGTATCTCTTCCGGTCCTGTCCTCATGAAGTCTGAGATTCCTGTTCCATGGATCAGGGAGGGCAATCTCTCTCATTCAGGAGAGTTTATTGTGTGGGTGTGATGCCTGGGACTGCAGGGACATTTTTGACCCATGTGGGATATCAGCCTAGGGACATGTGAGATCATGGACATTGGACAACTCAGATAAATCTCAGAGAAGGAGGGAAGTCCATTGAGATGACACACTTGACAACTACAACCTTCCTGTCACCACTGAACAAGGCAAGAAGGCTGTTGTCTATATTTCCATCACAAGGATGAGCTCAGGACCTCAACCCCCCCACGTGTGTCCATAGACCATCATTCAGGAGGTACAGCTCACTCACATCTCACCCAGTCCCCGAGGACCAGCCTCCAAACCTCTTCCCTAAATCCCCTTCCTTCCCTCCAAAAAACATGCGGTGTCTGACCTAGGGAGAAGTGGGCTGGGTGGAGGCCCTGAGGCTCTGGGACCCTGGCATGGAGGTCACTGGACATGGGTCACAGACTCAGGTGGTGGCTGTTTTCCTAGCTGCCATCACCCCATGGAACCTCCAGCGACTGGCCCACAGCACCTCCTGCTGCCCCAGCCCTTATTCCTCTCGGCCTGACATGAGGGGTTAGGAGCCCCTCAGACAGAGATCCCCTGCCTCCACCCCTGGCTCAGCTTCTGCCTCTCACTCCCCACAGGAAGGGGCCACACCCAGGCCTTGCTCAGGCTGCAGCCTCTTGGTCACATTCAGCTCAGAATTCACTGCTGTGGCCTTCTCGCTGAGGACCATCCACAACTGTCTCCACTGTCCCCATACTGATTCCACTGCTGGGCTGAGGTGGGGTGTCATAACCCATCCCCAGTGCAGGGAATAAAAACACAAAGGCACCACAGATCTGACCCTGTGCACTCACAGTTTGGGACCCAAGAAATTTGGTCTCTGTCTCTCTTTCACTCTGTTTTCTCTCCAGCCTCTCCTTCCTGTCAAGCTGAGTCTCAGTCCTTGCTCCCTATGTGCAGAGGCTCCAGAACGACATAAGCAAGGAAGTGCTGAAGGGAGGACGTCATTGTCCCCACAGTGGGTGCTGCTCCAGTGCGGCCCCTCAGATATCAGAGGGAGGGATGGGTTAGCAGCAAATGCCAGTTAGTGGGCAGCACACGGGGTCACTGTGCCTGGTCCATGTCAGGCTCTGCAGTGGTGGCGTGTCACGTGCACCGTGACCTCTGCTTACGCTAACCCACACTTTCTCAAGGGGAAACACGTATGAATAAGTCACAACATAAATAATAAAGGTGCCCATATAACCTGTCTACTCACTGCTGACATTTTTACTCTGTTTTCATGTAAGGAAACATTCCACCATTTGTTCAATTTTTTATTTTATTACGTGCTGAAATTTGTAATTGTTTTTCTACAGATATGGTCAAATTTTTAATTTTTTATACTGGAAACAGAATCATATACATTTTGAACTACATTTTAGATTACATACTTTTAACATGAGATACTATGTTTATTCATTGTGACTCAGATAATTTTTTCATTCATCCTAATTAATTTTCAGTACAATCTCTAGACTTCTAGGTACATACTTATAGCTTTCATAATTAAAATCTAACTCTTCATATTTAAATGTTTTCTCTTTTTTTCTATTCTTGACTTGACACAAATCTCAGGGTAAACCTTTCAGAAGAGCTGTGTCGGTAGTCATCACGTACGGTCCAAGACCGAAATGGAACAATTCTAGTCTTCTCTGTTCTGGGATAATGCTTTTCTCTGGTTTAAAGATACACCATCCTTAAGCCATTGAGGAAGTAGTCCTTATTGCTTTATTTCTATATTTAATTTTACAGGCATGGAGATGAATTTAATTGTCATCTTCTTAAGCGTTTATTGAAAACGTCATCTGTGTTTTTCTACTTAAACCTTTGCAATGAGAAAGGAGCCAAAAAAGGATGGTTTTGAAACAAATCCACTCATTTCACTCTCACGATTGAGTCCCACTTCTGTCTCTCTTGGCTTATGGTAAACCTTTACATCCACTAATTCTGTGTTTGATTTCCAACACCAGCTGTGGAGTCTTCTTTTCCATTTCCAGAATCTTCCAGAGAGCTGACAGACCTAAGGCCTGTGCCTTCATTGAGTGATAAATGATGAACAGTGGTCTCTTCTTTGCCTTGATAAACTCTCACCGATTTCTCCTGATCTGGCTAGAGAAACACATGTTTGCAGTCTTGACACAGTCCTGAGGTCAGGGACACAAACTGTCCCGAGGATGTGGACACACAGGTGTCAAGGTACCCTCTTCCCCTCCACCCAAGTGGGTCCTGTGACTCTCGGAGCAGCCTTGCCCCTGGGTTCCTGTTCATGCAGGAAGGTCAGTCCTCACAAGGGAGCCTGGGGTCTGAGGGCAGGGAGCCCCCAGGGAGCAAGATGCACAGAGCTGAGGGTCAGGCCCAGGGGATCAGGATGGAAGTTACTGCTCCTGGCCTCAAGAGGACAGGAAGAGGGCCACCATCCTGGGATTGGGTAAAACAGGAAAATAGAGGCATATTTTGGGTTTCTGACAAAGATCTGGGATTGGATTACATGGGTTCCTTGTGGTCAGATACTGGCAGGTTCTTAACTCGGCTGGACACATTGGCATCACCCTTCTGTTGACTCTTCCATCAATTATCTAGAGAGAATTTGTGCCCTGAAAATAAAGCTTCTGTCTGTGCAGCAGTGATGAGGGTGTGAACAGGCTGTCAGGAATGGCGCAGCCATCCTCAGAGCCGCAGCTCCCACAAAGTCTCCAGACATTCAGGGATGGCAGCAGATGAACGGCAGAGTCACCCGGATGTAGAGTCAGATGAGGAAGTGACCAGAGAGTGACGGGCTCACAGGGGGAGGGGGAGGGGCTGCATCGTGATTCCTCACAGATCTGGACACTGTGTCAAGATCATCTCATGTCTGGTCCCAGTGGCCAACCCCGTCCTAGGACAGGATCTAAGAGACCCTCAGGAAGCTTTCCTGCCAGACCTGAAGCCAGAGGGTCTGTCTCATGCTGTGAGAAAAGAACACCTGGGTCCACGTTTCTAGGGCTTCTGCCTGGATGCTGTTGTCGCCAGGCCACACTGATCATCTCAAGGTGCTGCTTTCTCTGCTGTGGATGATCCTGTTCCCGAGACCTGACCCGACACCACAGATGGATGTGTGAGCACAGCTTGGAAGCAGGAGCCTGAAACACATAAAAGATGGAGAAGGGGAGGTTTGGGGTCCCTGCTCATGTTGTCCACAGCCTGACTCACTTGAGGATTCACAGCAGACGTTTGGGATTGCCAGAGAGGATGATAAGTGAGGGGGAAATTGCAAAGATAACAGAGTCACCCAGTATGGGAGCCACAAAACCTGAGCGTTGACTGAGAAGAAAGCTCTGGCTGTGGAGACTGTGAGGGGAGGAGCTCCCAACTCGTGTTTCATGTCTTCACTGATCAGGTGAGGAGACACTGCAAATTTAATAATAATGCTACAAAGTCAGCCCCTCGTTAGCACTGAAGGGGTGTGGACTCTTGCTGCCCAAGGAGTGTGACTCTCGGTCCCCAGCCCTCCCACACTGGAAGAGCACTGTGGCATCTGGGTTGTGCTGGTTAGTGATGCTAAGCTTCACCCTCGACTTGGAAACCAGAGCTGTTGGCCGAGGGCCATGTGGAGACCGAGAAGAGAACTGAGGTTGTGAGAGTGTGGCTGTTCCGATGGGTCTGGAGCTTTAACTGGATATCCCAGGGGCTGATGTGTCAAAATCACTCCATTCTATCCAGCGCTTTTTTCCGGGGCAGCAGATCTTGGCTTTCTATCCGGGAATCCCAGTCCCCGCAGGAGGCCGGCTCAGCAGGGAGAGAAGCAGAGTGCTGTGCGCACAGGACACGTCCACGCTGCAGGGAGCAGGGCAGCCCTGGGCAGTGTGCCTACACGTGTGTCAGGGAGCCATTAAAGGTGTGGTGTTCAAGGTCAGTGAGGAACAGGGGGACCCAAGGCATGGTGAGGACAACCTGAACCCTGCCCCTTAAGGCCCCAAAGCTAAGGCACAGCTACCTCACATCTCTCATCCTCCTCCACACCCAGAGGGAAGGGAGGGGCCTGTGGAGGTTCATGTTACATGTCAGCTTATGTATGCCATGATATTCCGTCAGGACCCAGATATTTGGTCGTACATTACTCTAAGAGTTTCTGTGAATGCATGTTTTCAATGAGATTAATAATTAAATCAGTAAACATTGATTGAAATTGATTACTATCCATAATGTGGGTGGGCCTCATCCAATCAGTTGAAGGACTTGACAGAGAGAAGACTGACCTCCCCTAGGAAGAGGGAATTCTGCCAGCTGACTGCCTTCAGAACCCAACTGTAACTTCTACTCTTCCTTCCCTGGGTCTCTAGCCTGCCAGCCTTCTGCACATTTTGGACTTGCCAGTCTCTATTATCATGTGAAACAATTTCTTAAAATAAATTTCCATAGATAGATACACACATACATACACACATAGGTAGATGGATAGACGATAGTCAGATACATACATAGATACATGGATAAAGAGAGAGAGAGACACATCCTACTGATTCTGTGCTCAGGAGAACCATAAGTCGTACACAGCCCTTCATCCAAATCTCTGCCTGCTCTTCGCTCGTTCTGGCCCTTTGCAGGGTCCTGTCCTGTGGAACAATCTGTGATACACGGTGGCACAAGGGCAGCCTGTGCTCTGGGCCCTACACAGACCTCAGGAGGTCGTGGTCACAGGGAAGCAGAGGTCCAGGAATATTCCTGGATGGTTGTGCACTGTACACAACCCCACGAGACCAGGCTGTCGGCGCCCCATTTGTTGAAGGACGGATTCACACTCTTTCTGCGACAGGCCAGGCAGCTATCGCCAGTAATACATGATTTTGTGAGAAGGGCCTTTGGGTTTCCTGTCCAGGATTCATGGATGCAGGTTCCACTTCTGAGCCTTGGAAATGATGTCAGGGACCCTGGGAGCACCTTCTTCCTGAGAGCCGCTGGGTCACAATCCTCATGCACAGGTGACAGATCAGAAGGTGCTCCTTGTGGTGAGGAGACAACAAGAAACCCATCACCCCTGGCGCACATGGTGGGTGTCAGCACGGGCTCAGGGCCCAGTGGCATCCAGCCCTGGCCTGCTGCACCCACCCTCTGCCCGTCAGCCCTCAGAGCAGGTTCCCCACCTGGCCTCTGACTCTTCTGGGACTAACGCTGCTCTCCTTGCCTCACCTTGATCATCGAAAACAACCTCTCTGTTTCTGGAGTTCAAAGGCGATGCTCCACCCCTCCCTTCCCAGATGGATCAGCTCCCCGGGAGGGAGAGAAGGAGCATCCCAGGGCTGTGAGCCATTTATGTCTGCTCTTAGCATTTTCTTTCTTTGCTGAGATCTTCTCCCTCATGGTTCATCGTGATTACATTTTACCTGAAGACCTTGCAGTGAGTCTTTGGATCATTTCGGGAAGAACTGTTATCTTAGTGACAGTCAGTTTTTTGACCCAGAAACTAGGAATATCTATTCATTCATTTATTTTTTAAATTTCTCTTGAAAGGTTTTGTAATTTTCAGTATATAAGATTTGCAATTTTTCTCAGATATATCCACGTTTCATTAAATATTAGTAATGTTGTATGTTATTGTTTTTCTTTTAAAAATTGAAGGTTCATTACTGCTATATAGAATACAATTAATTTCTGCATCTTGGCATTTTATCACAAAATCCAAACTGAAACTGTCAGACCGGAAGCATATCGCAGTCACTCGACCCTGCGCTGGGCATGGGCAGACTCGATCTCTTTTGGCCTCCTCAAATGTCTCCACTGAGAGAATCTTCTCTCTCAACAAGCAATTTTTGTCTATGCAAACATGAGTTGGATAAGAATATATTAGCAATGATATTCTTCATGATATGAAGAAAAGGGTATGACTTTGTCAACTGTTCTGGTTCTAGGAAAATCAGGTCTTGTCTAAGATGTGACAGCAGAAGCCATCTCCTGAGCCACCAGAGGGGCGAGCGCACCAGACCAGGAGAGTGGGGGGGGGCGGTTTGTGTCTCACGTCCTCGGGGGTCTGGAGCACATGTGAGCATTAGTGACACCGGGCCATGTGTTACAGTAATAGTGAGCCTCGTCCTCAGGTCGCAGCCCGGGGACGAGCAGAACACCAGAGTTAGTTGTGTCATCTTTGGATCCAGAGAAGTGGCTGGGGATCCTGGGCCCTGATGCTCATTTGAGTCTGTGTGGCAGAGCAAGAGATACCTGGGGGCTCCCTGGCTTTGGCTGGTCCAGAATATCCTGTATCCACCAACACTGATGTCACTGCTGGCAGTGCAGGTGAGTCTGGCATATGCTCCAGGTGATGCAGAGGCAAGGTGGCTGAGTCAGCACTGGCCGGGAGAGGGAACCTGCAGACACAGACACCCGTGGATGATGAGGCAGAGACTAAGGTTAAGCAGCTAGAGGGTCTCAGCCACAGGGGGCTGACACAGGCTCAGGAGCTGACTCTGGACACTGCAGACTGTCCCTACCTGTGCAGGGAGAGAGAGGCATGAGGAGGAGAGGAGTCCCGGCCGTGGTGCACACAGCCTGCTGGGGCCCCAGATCAGGGCTGGGTGGCCCCCAAATCTTTGATCTTCTCCATTGACCTGAAAGAGAAGGGGCTGCTCACACAAATTTGTTCCCCCTAATGATGATCCCACTTTTATCCTGAGAACCAGCTGAGTCTGAGCTTGATTCCTTAGATGGAGGAGCTGATGGGTGAGTTCAGAGTTTGCCCCATCAGAGGGACCAGGGAGGAAGCAGCTGAGGGACCTTACTCAGACCTGTGAGCAGAGAGGACACAGCTACTGAGACCCCTCAGCAAACACAAGCACCAATGTCCCAGCCCTGGAGGATTTGAGGGATTACACAGCAGGGGGCACCCAAGGTGCAACCTTGGGGAAGACCCACAGAGCCCCCTGCTGCTCACTGTTCTAACTTCAGTCTCAGGTTGGAAATAATGTCAGGGACACTGGCTTGACAGCCTGGTCACTGTGGGTCCACAAACATCCATGCGCCACACCCCGTGCTCTGCCCCCACGTAAGTGATATTGATAAACAACCTAACTGTGGGCTTCCTGGACTACTAGGAGGAAGAGATGTGGAAATCTGACCACAGGACAATGAGACTGAGTCTGCAGTGAGCGAGGAAGCAGAGGGCTCTGGGAGCAAAGACCCGAGCAGCTCCTTCCACAGGGGCCACATGAAGGAGCCACTGGAGCCCTGGGTCTGAATGGAGACCGGGGTTCTGCTGGTGGACAAAGCAATAACTGTTCCTAGGAAATGTGCTTGATTCTTGGAAGATCGGCAGTGTTTGCAAATACTCAGAGACATTAAGTAGACTAGGTTGGTGGTTGGGTGGCAAACCATACAGGGGACCTTTGCAGTGGTCTACGACACTGAAGCTGTGGCTCTGAGGAGAGCTGGAGCCCGATTCGAAAGAACTTTTTCTTTCACCAAGAAGGGATTGAGATGTATTTATGACAGCTTTAGTGAGGTTTAATTTTCAAATAATCAACTGCCATTTTAAAGTGCGTAATTTGGCAAGCTCTCATGAATATATGAACACACTGGTGAATCCATCACCACCGTCAAGGCAATGACTGTATCTGTCATTATGTTGACATCACCAGTTTGAAACCACTCCATCCCGCCATCCCCTCCCCAATCCCTAGGTGATTGCTGATCTGCTTTTGTCTTTATAAATTAATGTCCATTGTGTAGAATTTTATATAATTCAAATCTTTGTTCTGGTTTCCCAGCTTTACTTGTCTGGCTTCCTTCATTGAGCATATGTATTTTGACACCCATCCCTGTTTTCACAGTTATCCACAGGCCATTCCTGGGTGCACAGTATGGACGGGCCGCAGTCTGCTTCTCCATCCGCCTGTTCATGAGCGTTTGGGTCTTTTACACTTTGGGCTATTTATACATAAAGCCGTTATTTATGTTAGAAGTAAATTTGTTTGCATTTATTTAATATGTGAATTTCATATATTAAGTAGTTAAAATAAAATTTAATATGTAACTTTATGTTATAAATGAATAAACCTGCTGAGTATTTGTGTACAAGTCTTTGAATGAGTATGCACTTTATTTTTTCTTGGGTAAACAGAGCAGTTGGGTCTTAAGAAGCTATATATTTAACCCTTTTAGAAACTGCTCAACTGTTTTCCTAACTAGTTTGTCGATTCCGTGCTCCCACCAGCCGTGTGAGAGTAGCTTTGCCACCTCCTCTCAGTATTGTACTTTTGTCCCTTCTCATGTAGGTTTAGTGGCATATAATTTTCATTTTAATTTGCATTTCCATAATATATAATGATGTTGAAAAATTTTTCATGAGCTTATTTGCTATCATGTATCATCTTTGGTGCAGTGTCTGTTGAAATATCTTTCCTAATTTTAAATTGAACTCTCCTGTAATTATTGAATGGAAAGAACTCTGCAACATATTATCCACACAAGTCCTTTATTAGGTAAGTGATTTGCATGCATATTCTCCCAGTCAATGGCTGTCTTGTCCTTCTATTAGCAGTGACTTTCAAAGTGCAGGGTATTTCATTTTTGATGAATTCCAAATTATCAATTTGTTTTTTTGGTTTTTCTTTTTTTGGTTGGAGCTTTTGGTGTTGCAACTAAAAGGTCTTTTCCAGCATGAGCATTCTTACATATTTCCCTTTATGACATTGTTTTCTTTCTTTCTTTTTTGTTTTGCTTAAATATATAAAACTGGAAAAGCTGAGTCAAACTAAATGTTTAGATTTCAATTTATCAGAAATTGGCAAAAGTTTTCAAAGCATCTCACATTCCAAATGAGTAATATAGGTGAGTTCCTCTGGACCCACATCCCTGTCAACATTTGGTTTGTTAGACTTTCTCATTCCATCAGTTTCTGTAGGTGCATAGTTTCTTTTTCGTTTTTTTTTTTTTTTTTTTTTGAGGAATATTGACCCTGAGCTAACATCTGCTGCCAATCCTCCTCTTGTTGCTGAGGAAGACTGGCCCTGAGCTAAGACCCGTGCCCATCTTCTGCTACTTTATATGTGGGACCCCTGCCACAGCATGGCTTGCTGAGAGGTGCCATGTCCACACCCAGGATCCAAATCAGCGAACCCAGGGACGTCAAATTGGAAGGTGCAAATTCAACCACTGCCACCACCAGGCCGGCCCCAAGTAGGTGCATAATTTCTGTAGGTGCATATTCCTTCCTCTCCATTAAGCCGAGGCAGCTCTGATTGTGCTAATTGGCTCACTATGGGCCACCTTTTGGTCCAGGTCTCATTATAGTTGGAATTTCCCTTTTGCTGATGACTTATAAGGCCAAGCACTTTTTAAAATTTTTTATTATTTATTTTCCTTTGTGAATTGTTTGTTCAGATCTTTTGCCCATTTTAATGGATTGTTTCTCTTTTTATGTGAAAATAGCGATTATTAATGTACTTTTGATGTAGCCATTTTGGTCACACATGTGTCATATGACATCTGGGCAGTTAGTGTGGAAGGTGAGGAGAAGTGACCAGGCCATGGTGGACACACCCAGGCCTGTTGAGGACTCACAGTGCAGACAGAGCTGTCCCAAGTCTGTGTGTCTTTTGTCACCCAAGCTCCAAGGGAACTAGGGCTCTCTCAGTCCCTTGGGCACCATCTGTCCCCAGGCCCCAGGGGAGGTAGGAAGTCACCCCCTGTGGGTCCCAGTGAGCACTGAGCCGGGCCGTGGATGAGCGAGGGGAGGAAAGGGCAGGCAGGATTCCGGCTGCACCGGCCGCCTCTGAGGCTGGAGTGCGTGCTTTTCAACAGGTCACAGAGTCCTGCCTTTCAGTCTCAGGGGTGTCAAGGTGGCCTTAATGCATCTTTCTCATTTCTCCCTCATTTTTCTGGATTAGCACCTCTTTTCTTCACTGTGATGGGGTCAGTCCCTCCTCCTTCTCTCTCACTCACCAAACCCACGTCCTGGACACCTGAGATAAAATGTCTCAAGATATAAGAAAGAGTCAAGTGCGTTTACTCCCACCATTCTTACTGTTCCTATGTCTCTCTGCCTCTGTCTCTTTCTCTCCTCCTTAAATTAGCATGTGCTTTCGAGTTTATTGCAAGAGTTCTAAAATCCTTGGTCCAGAAGATCAGTGAGATACCTCTAAGGTGGTCACTCCAATGAACTCCAGTGAGGCAGGAGTGAGGGGCGTCATCCTGGGGTTTCCGCCTGGAGAGGAGAGTATTCCTGTTCCCCTAGGGAATGACACCGCACGAGACAGCAGGGTGCACCAGGTTTGCTTTCTACATTTGCACCATTACTGCAGGACCAGGTCACTCTGTAGCAGCTTTCCAGCTGCCTGCTGCCTGGGGAGCTCATGGTAGGAAGCTATATGCCTTGCTCTTCCCTGGAGAAACAAGAAGAAAAAATCCAACACTTTTGATAGTCAGGACACCAGACACTCTTTCTGGGAGCCATGTGACAGTGTCGGTAGCAGGTCAGAAGAAACAGGATCATCCCACTTCCCCATTCATCTGGATCACTGTTGCTTCAACAAATGACACAGCAATGCTGTGAGATGCTCCACAGAATGGCTGGTGGGGATGGTTGAGTAGCGGTCAGCCCCAGAGCTGGAGCCCCAGAAATGATCAGGAATTCCATCCCCCTTGCTGTGGCTTCCTTCACTCTTCAGGCACGTCACATCCTGAGGGGTCTTCCTAGGGTGCTGTTGATTCCATCCCATGTAGAAGGTGCTCTGCTCACTGCTCAGGGTGCAGCTGAGCATGGCCAAAGCTCCCAGGGAGGCAGACGCAGAGAGTAACTGAGTCACACAGGCTGACTGAGTCTGGAAACACAAACAGCCATTATGGTGGAGGGAGGGAAAGAGAGAGGGACATTTCCTCCATGTGGTTGGGAGGTAGTTTAGTGGGCTGGGGAATCAGGACTGTCCTGACCTGAGCAGTGCAGGAGGAAGGGGAGGAGAGTGGAATCCAGGCCGTAGTGCAGACGCCCCGGAGCTCTGCTGAGATGGAAATGCTGCAGGTCTCTCTCATCCTCCTCAATCCCCAGAGAATAGAGCCCTTCATACAAATTTGTTCCTCTTCTCCTGGCCAACCAAACACCTCCTCGGTTCATGTTTGCCTCTCCCACCACACACACAATGTCCTGAGATCATTATTTCTGGGAGGGATAGACCTGGGCTGAGACTGGGCTGAGAATCACCAGGAACCCCGAGAAATCCAGCTCCTGGGCCCAGGGGGCAGTGAGCAGAGACCAGGGTACAGGTGTCTGGTTTCGCAGCTCTCAAAGATCCCTTGGCAGCAAGCCTACAGCACCCCTGCTGCCCCAGGCCCAGGTCCACCATATCTGTGACCAGAGGACAGGTGACCCTGCCAGAGGCTCCTGCCTCCCCCACTGCTTTGATCACTGCCATTCCCTGAGGGCAGAGCGAGGCCCTCCTCAGGGGCAGCCTCCCACCTCATTTCAGTCTGTCGTTGTCTGCTTGGGCCTCCTCAGCAGGAATCAGAGACAGAATTCACCCACTTTGCAAGGAGTCCTCAGGGGAAGGGGCCTCATATGCAAACCCTACATGAAGGAAAACATTCATTAGCTGAGAACAGGGACAGGTCAGCCATGAAGTCACTTCCCAGGCTGCTCAGGAATCCAGGTCCCTTTCCTCCTGCCTGACCCCTCACTAGATGTGCACAGAGGACACACGGGGGTGAGAGTTTTGAGGATGAAGGCACACACTGGGTAGCTCCCTGGGGAATGAGGAGAAGCCCAGGGAGGAAAAGGGGAAGGGACTCCTGTGGCTGGAAGAGTCAGGAAACTCGAGGGTCCTTAGGAACTAAGGGACCAGAGAGGTCGGGAAAGGAGAAGGGATGTGAGGAGCACTCCTGAGGAAAGATCTGGGAAAAAGTCCATGTCTTTTCTTCAGGAAGTCATCACAAATGACATTCTTTGAAGCATTTTCCTCAAACCTCTGAATCATTGTGAACAGAGCCTGGGCCCAGGGGAATGTGACATGTGTAGCTATTAGGATCAATCTTTCCTATTAGAGAGTTTTGAAAAGAATGTGGTTCATACTCAAGAACCAATGCTCTGGGCAGGGGTGGGGAGGTTAAAAACGAGAACGATTTATATGCTTTTATCTGGCAAAATGTCCACTCTACATGATTTTGCCAGAAAGATCACCTCCAGCCAAAAATAAAACAAAAAAAACAAAAACTTTTACCAAAATAAAATAAAACAAAATAAGCAGATAATAAGATCAAATAAGATTTCTATAGCCAGAAAACTTTGAGAATTCTATGCACCAGACTCTTAGCCCACTTGAGTCTGGGGAGTTGTTAGGGGCAGAGAGCACATCCTGGCCGTCAGTTTGGTGCGCTCTCTGTGTGTTACAGTGGGGTTGCGTTATCTTGAGATATTAATACACCAAAATGTTTAAATGGATTAGTGAAAATCTAAAGTCATTATTTAATCAAGAGTAGTCAATGAATTTTCCTGGGGGAAAAAAGCTCTATTTTAATTTTGCATTTACAATGATAACCACCTCTTGAAATATTATTTTCTCTGTAAGTTTTGTTATTTTTAAACAATTTTGATTAAATCACACAACAGGGACTTTATTAAATTTTCTTCATTATTGAGCAGAAATTAATTTTTACAAAATATTTGCACCTTGAGTTTTTTTGGCACTGCTTCCTTTCTGATGATGCAGAAATCTTCATTGTGAATTTTATTTTGCTTTTCCTTCCACTTCAATAAACAAGGATTTGCAGGTCTGCCTAGTCTCTCACACACAGGATGAGGCTGCCTGTGTCCCCTCTCCCCATGGATGCTCTCTCCCTGGTGGGGCCCCCTCAGCTCTCAGGCTCAGGGCAGAGAGAGGAGCATGGGCACAGCTGACTCTCTCCCAGTTCAGGCCCCATCCTGATCCAGTACTACTCGGCCTGTGTAGTGAGGAGCATGTCTTCAATAGCAAATGTTTACTGAACACCGATCTGGTGTTGAGTCTGGGGGTTGGCAGTGGAATTCTAGGCTGTGCTAGACAGCCTCATCCCTGCTCAGGGAGCTTGCCCTGAAGTAGGAACATTAGGGTGGGAGGCATACTTGGGGCCATCCTTCCCCAACTTCACCACTGGAGACAGGGAGGCCAGAGAGGACACTGCTGCACTCATGGGTCTGTGATGGGATGAGCGTTGGTGGGATGATAGGAGAGCAGGGAATCAGAGGCAACACGAGAGCTGAGAGGACATGGGCAGGACTTGAAGATTCCCTGGGTTTAGGTGAAGATGTAGAGAAGTCCAAAAAGTGGACACAAACAGAGGAAGACAGAGATAAATAACATGACCCCGGAGATATGGGCTACTAGGAAAAATCGGATTAGTTAGCAGGGCAAGTGCCTTAGGAATCCCAGATGTGGTTTGGTTTATCAGGTGAAGGGTCTTGCTCACTAGTTGAGCGTGACCTACTGGGAGTGCTGGAAAGGAAGACAGGGAGAGGCCATATGTCAGGAAGGTGAGAAGTGAAGAGTGGGTGAGAGAGTCAACAGAGAGAGGACAGATTCCCCTTTAGGAAAGATCGGATGGGAAGTGTAAGATGGAGGAATCTAAAGTCTAGCTGCCCTTCTCCATATTTTTCTTGTAAATGGAATCACGTTAATTTGTAGACTTTTACACAGAAGAGAAATCCAAAGCTCATAGATTTATTACCCTTGAAGACATTAACCAGTTTATTTCCAACGTAGAAAACTGGCTTCCTTGGCCCAGTCTTGGTAGAATAAATGTACTGTATTTAGAAAATACTCTTTAAAATCTATTACTGTCTCACTAGTCTCCTCAATGAAATATAAGTTGAATAAATTTTTGACACATGTTCTTACTCCATATGCTTAACTTTTGGAAAATTTTCCCTGACAATTTAGGTTACTTACTGAGATCTCTGAGAGGATCCTTCTATCTAATCTATTGACACTGTGGTGACTGAGGACTGGAATCTTTAAGGTCAGGAATCGCTTCTCTCGAGTCCTGAAGTGATTCCCAGGAACAACTAAAACTTTGATTTTCTGATGCTATATTTTTCTAAAACTCCACCCCCGACACACATGTTTGTGACAATGGGCTGAAGATGCTTGGTTGGGGTCATTAGCTGACTGGTGGAAAGGAAATGAGAACATAAGAGAGATGGTAGAATTTGGGAAAAATCAATGATTCTAGGTCTGAGGACATTACATGATATGATTGGATAGACAAAGGACATTCCAGAAGGACCTTGACATGTAGAGTCCAGGTGGAGGAAAAACCAGGACAGTTCAACTGCAGCTCTTAATAGTTTTCTCTATGTCCTCGATGGGCAGTCACAGCAGAGGTAGCATCAGGCTGAGTGCTCTCATTCCCTTGGAACTTTACTCTGTGATGTGGACACTCCCAGAAATGACACAGTGGTGGCCAAGGGAGCAGTTGCTGTGGTTTGGGAGCAAAAGGAACTTCCATGTGGAGCATGTGGACAGAGGTATTGGTTCATGTGATGGTCCCTGAGTCTGGTCCACATTGGAGAGAGTGAAGGCAGGGAGAGGTGTCCGGTGAGCTTTGGAAGATGCCACCATGGAGGTTTCTTGAGCCTTCTTTACCTTCTTACTAAACCTGGGAAGAAGAGGTCATCAAGAGAAAGCTTTTTTTTTTCTTCTTTCTTCCTCTCATGAGACTACCTAAATTTCAGATCAACACGTTGTGGATGGGAATGAATCTGTCTTGTCCCGGAATTGATCTCTTGTAGGAATATCGGAAAGGCCAGGGAGCCAAGCTGTGGCTTTATGATACGGGAACAGTCTGGCCTGTGTCCCCTTCCCAGATCCGAGTGTCCACAGTACATGCCCCAACCTGAACTGACGATGAGGGTGCAGGGAAGAGTGAGGAAATGTTAGAGACCTATTTGGTAAAACTTCTATCATTTTCTTCTCCTATTTGGACTCCAAGTCTCCCAGACATGCAGTTGGCCTAGGATTGACCACACGTGCTCCTGGATAGCCCTTGTGTTACCTAAACCAGTCAGACAATCCCCTCCCTGCTCACCATGGTGGAGCTGGGTGATGGTGTAAGTGAGCTCGTCCAGCCCTCCTGAAAGCTGATTTCCTGATCAGTGGAACAGGGAGGGCAAGTCTCTCTCCTTATGGACTGATTGTTGTGTGGATATGATGCCTGGGACTGCAGAGGCAAGTTTGGTCCATGTGGGAAAACAGCCTGGAGACTCTCTATATACTCATGGAGGACGTAGAGACAATCACAGAGAATCCAGCAGCGTTCATCAGCCCTGCTTACAGTTGGTCCTTGTGAAATTTTGCCATTTGTCTTCCTGATACCACAATCCAAACTTTGTAGCCCACCCTGAATTTCTGGTTCTAAACAGACTGAAGTATCCCTCTGTCCCTCCTCCCTCGGAGAGAATTCTCCAGACCAAAGAATGTTAAGCAGCCAGGTTGAAAGCCCCTGCAAGATGAGGTTCTCTCCTACATGACGGGGGTCTCTGTGCCTGGCTCAGGGCCACTTTAAACTCACTTTAGCTCATATGTGTTTAACAATTGAAGGGACTGATTGAACTTCTGGAAAATCATATCTTCTGAATGAACGTATTAACCTAGTGATAGCATGACATACATATCTTAGAAAAATCCTCTCACCATTTTCATTTGGTTCTAATGTAAAGCATTGCCTAAGCCCTGCCTCCCTCCTCATCCCTGCAGTGAAGGGCTGTCTTTCTCTAGGTGCATCCATCACATTTTGATTTCTAGTAGAGTTTTCTATATTTCTCCTACTAGACTGTGTTCATCCTGTGACCTAATGAGCCCATCCTAACACCTGCTTCCCAGCACATCCTTCCCCGTCCCCCAGGGGATGACTGGGATCAGGATGTGTGGACACGTCTGACTTGACCCTGCCCAGTGGGAGAGCAGACCCCCTGCTCTGAGGCCTGGGGTTGCATCTGCAAATGAGTCGTCTCAGGGTCATCAGCCTGTCCATTCCTCTTGGCTCATTTTTCTCATCAACAGAATGACAGATGTAGCCAATTAGGGGTTATCTATTCATGATACATAAAAGAACTTTCTGGAAGCATGTAAACACAAACCTATTACAGAATCCCACTTATTGAGTTTAAAATTAAGTAATCTGGTGGAAATTGTGGTTTTCATCTTTTCCAAAGTGGAAGATTTCTAATATGGGGGCAGCATTGCGAAGGAGGGGACTGAGTTCATCCTTCACATTCTATTCCTCCAACAACATGATAAAGTTTAACAGGCACAGGTGTAGTTTACATCAAATGTGAGATGAAAGTAAACCGAGACGTGCATTCCTAGGACTTCTTGTGAACAGTCCCATTTGTCAGGAGCTGATCATGTCTCCTGAAAATATAAGGTTTAAATAATCCTGTCATAAATATATGGGGTCATCATGTTGTCTCAAGTAATCGACTCACTTACGTCCCGCACTGTTCCCAAGAGCCCAGCCTCGGTTCCTCTCTTTCCCATTTTCATTCTTCAGTCCCTCCTACCTTCAAGACATGGGGACCCTGACCTTTCTTCTCCATCCCACCTGCTCCTCCCCTCCTCCAGGGCTCCTAGTCTGACATCGTATAATCCACACCCCCACCTGGTCCCTGCCTTCACTCTCCCCTCCTCCTAGTTCACCTTCTATGCAGCACCTGGATTAAATACACTTAAATCACATTCTGCTGTTTCCTTGTTCACCCCCCCTAATTCTCCCATCTCCACCAACCGCCATGCCTCTCCCCACTCTCCCAGGACATCTTTCTTTCAAAGCATGTTTTGTTTGTTTGTTCTCTCTCTTCCCCTGAGAGTGTCAGCTTCCTGAGCATGGGGACTTTCCCATATTTTCCACCTACTATCCTAAGCTCCTAACCAAAGTCTGACACATAATAGGTGTTCAATAAATTGTGTGGATGCACATCATCTGGACAGTTATCCTGAGTCAAACATAGCTGGACTCTGTGTCCTTGGTTCTTTTCTGACCCCTTGATATGGACTGAACTCTGTCCTTCAAAATCCTATGTTGAGACTCTAACCCCCAGTGTGACTGTCTTTGGATATAAGGCATTAAAGGAGGTAATTAAGGTAAAAGAGTTCATGGGGGGTTCTCCTAAGCAAGTAGGGCTGGTGTCTTTCTAAAAAGAGGAAGAGAAACCAGGGGTAAGTACACAGAGAAAAAGCCATGTGAGGAGACAGTAAGAATGTACACATCTGTGGGCCAAGGAGGGTGGCCTCAGGAAAAAACAAACCTGCCAGCACCTTGATCTTGGACTTCCAGCCCGTAGAACTGTGAGAAAATACCTTTCTTTGGGTTAAGCCAACTCATCTGTGTTTTTTCGCTGTGGCAGCCCTGCCGGACTAACACACTGCATGGATGCTGTGGCCAGCACTGCCTGCCTCCACATCCAGGAATGTCTGCTCGATTTGAGAAAATCAATAATGTGTTCAAACCAGACACAGGCAGTGGGGGAAGAATGGGAGAGGACGAGGACACAGTCTCTAAACAAAGCACCCTGGATTGAGTCATAGAAAGTTTGGGGCCAAAGAAACCAAGGAAGCAGCTGACATGGCCAAGGAGTGGGGGCTGCACAGGGAAGCCCCATGGCTGGGGGGGAAGCAGGTTTCTGTCTCACTTCCCCACAGGCCTGGAGCACTGTGTGAGCACTCAGGCTGTCATCATAGCACTCACAGTAATAATCAGCGTCGTCCTCAGACTTGAGCCCAGTGATGGTCAGGGTGGCCGAGTTGCCAGACTTGGAGCCAGAGAATCCTTCTGGGACCCCAGATGGCTGTTTGCTGTTATCATAGATGATGAGTTTGGGGGCCATTCCCGGGAGCTGTTGGTACCAGTGCACATCATAATCACTGATGTCGGAGCTGCTTCCAGTGCAGGAGATGGTGACCCTCTGGCCCAGATTCCCAGACACTGAGGCCTGCTGAGTCAGCACAGACTGGGCCCAGGATCCTAGAAGAGGGAAAGACACAGAGATGGTGATGCTGGGGTCTAGAAACAAGATGAGAAAGCAGGGTGACATGTATCTTCCCAGGGCCCCTTGTCCCCATTACTAGTCACCTGTGCAGAGAACAATGAGGGTGAGGAGAGGGGTCCAGGCCATGGTGGAGGTCATCACCGATTCCCACCGTCTGTGGCCCCACAACTGAAGCAGAGCTTCTCCCAGATCTCTCCCTTCCCCTCTTCATACTCTAACAGAGGGAGGGCCCACACATGCACATCAGACCCTCCCAGCTTTCTGATCTCTCACTGGGCCTTGGTTCAGGTCTCACTGCCTAACGATGGCCAGGGAGTGGGGAGTTCACAGCTGTGATCCCTGAACAGAGGGCACCAGGCAGTGCCAGGGGGCTGGTCCCAGCTGTGATGAGCCACAAAAACCTCAGGAACGAGCACTGAGCACCCCCCGGTGTCCAGGCCATGATTCATCAGGTGTGACACAGTGACTAAAGCCAATTAGAAACAGCTCTAGTCCCCACTGCTCTGTCCACTCTCCCCTTGCCTTAGGGTCAGGCCAGGTGGCCCCTCATGTTGCCTCCCCACCACCCAAAGGCAGTCTTTATGCTCCGCTCAGCCTCCTCAGGGGTGAGCATGTTCGTGTGGCCATTGGCTGTTCAGCGGTCAGGACTGAGGGGGTGTCTCTTATCAAACTCCTCTTAGATCAGGATCAAGAACAGAGCAGTGACCGGCCCCATGGAGGCAGGTCCCCTTCTGTGCAGGACCCAGATTCTTTCCTCGTATGTGATCCCTCTCTTGTTAGAGATTAAGCAGTGCATCTCCAACACTCAAAAACTTTGCTCCAAAGCTTCTATTCCTGCCGAAATATAAGGACTTTGATTTTTGCTATGCTCTGTGACCAATCCTTACCATTTACTGGTCTCCTCACTAATGTATGAGTTGAATAAAATATTTTACACTGGTTCATTCTATACTTGTATGAGAGTCAGGTGTTTACCTTTTTGATTCAGGGTCACTCTGATCCCAATGCCCGAACATAGAAGTGGTAGGTGACTTCGATAGAGCACCTGTGACCTGGACCCCATGAGGTGGAGAATCTCAGCAATGACCCCTCACTGACCTCGTGGAGCATGTGCTTGGGGATGGGGGTAGAAGGGGCCAGGAATGGAGCATGCATCCAGAGATTCATGAGCTGACCCTCTGGGACTGGTCCTCACTTGAGGGACAGGGTAGATGGTGGAGAGGAGCGCATGTGATGATTGGCACCAGCCACTACTGTGGTTTCTTGAACCTTAATCATCCTCTCACTCCCTCTAGAGAGAGGATGTCCTCATGAGGGATTTTTGCTTCTTTCTACTTTTCCTGAGAATATTGAATTTCAGATTGATGCCTCACTGATGGAAGTGGGTGTGATTTCAACTGAGATCGATCCTTTGCAGACCATTAGAAAGGTCTGGGAGCCAGAAGCAGAGTTCTGTGAGACAGGAACCTGTGGCCTGTGTCCCCGGTTCAGCTCCCAGTGTCCACAGTGCTAGGATCAACATGAACTAATGATGGCGATGGAGGACAGAGTGATGTGCTGGGTGGGGACCACTTAGGCAAACATTTTGCCTTTTCTTGTCCTCTCTAGACCCCTAATTTCCTAACCATGTGGTGAGCATGTGAAAAACCCCACTGCAGCTCCAGAAATAGGCCTTTAATTTCCCAAACCGATCAGAAAATCCCCTCCTTGGATGCCATGACGGAATCAGGGGAAATGGTCTAAGTGCTCTGGTCTGGACCTCATGACAACCAGGATTCCTGTTCAATGGATCAGGGAGGGAAGTCTCTCTCATTCAAGAGGATTTGTTGTGTGGATGCGATACCTAGGACTGCAGGGACATTTTTGATCCATGTGATAAATCAGCCTGTGGACACAAGAGATAATGGAGAGAGAACATCTCAAGTGAATCTCAGAGAAGAAGGAGTGAAGCTTATTGAGATTCCACACTTGACAACTAAAGAGAAAACTTTCCTGTGTCACCACTGAACACGGCATCCAGGACGCCAGTCTAATATTTGTAGCAAATCCACAACCCCAGAAAGGTCTCTGCCTTCACTCTCACCACCTACCCACTCATCTTCTTTGCAGCATCAGGACTTCATAAACTTAATCAGATTTCATATATTCCATGTCAAATCCTCTAATGCTTCCTATTCCCCATCTAGCCCAGCCAATTGTTGGTGCTTCCTAAATGGCGTGGATGGATGTACCCATGAACATTCGGCTACCCTGCATCAAACACAGCTAGACTATGTGTCTCTGGTTTTTCCCTGACCCATCGTGGACTCTGGCCTCATGGCAGCCTGACCTTGACATTGAGGAATATCTGATGAATGTGAGACGATCAGATAATTTGTTGCTGCCAAGGATGGGCTTTGGGAGCATAAACTGAGAAGATGGGGCTACAAGCTGTACACCATGTTCCCTAGACTGGGTATGAGAACCTAGTTTTAGGCCAAACAAACAAACTAAGGTATCAAAAAGCCTCACTTCAATGAGAAAACTCAATGCCGAAGTCTGCAAGAGCCAGTAGAGCATTCTCTGTGCCTGCTTTGCCCAGAACACTGCCCTCTCAGGACCTGTCCAATAGCACTTCTGCTGGTCTCAGATCCAGGGGCCAGTGCCTCTGACTCCACTCAACTCTCCTGGAGGATGTCCTGATTTTGCTCACAGATCATTGTGATGTCACTACCCAGAATAGCAAAACAAGTAGGCCGTTTCATGGGATTTGAGTCTGAGACATTAATTGCCTGTAGATAACCAATGACCTCCAGATGGATAAATACGGGATGCATCGCACAGTCCTCACGGCGCCAGATATTTCAGGTTTACCCAACATTTTACTTTGCTTCTGCCATATGTCTGGAGCATCTTAAACCAAGTTCAAGGCCTAAGACTCTACAGTGTACTCTGTTGGTTCATACTGGTGAGAAATCTGTCTGGGATACCCTGACAGGCTGATTTATGTTGTTGTTGTCACCATTATTGTTGCTGTTGTTGTTGTGGGGGACTCCTGTTAGACCCCCCCAACCCCACTGCACAAGTGCTGGTCATGCCTTCTCCAGTGGCCACTGGAACACGGCGCTGTTGGAGAAAGGCGCCCTCCCTCCTGCTGATCACTCTGGGCTCATTTGCCCTTAATGGCTGTTCTGGAGATTTATTCTTTCTTCTTTTGAATCTGTGATAGATTTCTGGTAGTTTTCCCTATTTTAGTCAAGTTTTGTCAATGTTATTAGTCTGAAGATTGATAAGTAAACCATTACTATGTGCATCTCTCTTTTTTGAGGTCCGCCCTCCCTCCTTGACTTAGTGGCATCCAAGATCTGTTACACAACTCACACTGGGCCCTGACCAGGTTTACTTGGTAGCTGCTCCATATGCTGATGTGATTAATGAACAGGGCTGTCTGTGAATTGTTTTGTAATCTCAGGGCTCTCTGTGATAAGGAGGGTTGGGTCATAGGCTCTAGATCCCAATGACCTGAGATGCTTTCAAACATCTCCCCCTCCAAAATAAAATAAACACACAAAAAATCTGTAGCTGTAAAACCGGTAAGATTTGTGGGATTAAACTGGGGAAAGTGAGGAGGTGATGGGTGTGAGAACTCAGGGCATGATCAGCAAAGCCTGGGCCAGGCTCATGGGACATGTAGGGGACTGAGCAGAGGGGGACCTGGGTCTCCTGGCTCTCGCTGGCTGACTTCTCTTCTCCATGCATGCATGAGGCAGGGAGGTGCTTGTATAGGTTCTGGTGACAAAATGATTTGCTTGCATTGGAAAACCAGTAATAAAATGGGTTTTTTTTTTTTTGCATCCATACAGGTGGACTGACTAGAAAACATCAGTCCCTCTGGTTTTAGTAGCACAAGTGACAGCAGAAGCCAAAACCTGGGCTGGTGTTGCCTCCAGGCAGGGACAGAGGAGAGTTAGGTCAGACCGGGGAGTGGATCTCACTCCCCACGGACTAGGATTGGCATCGAGGTTGCATGCAGCTGTTTGACAGTGACAATCAGCCTCATCCTCTGGCTGGAGCCTGCAGTAGTCAAGGAGGTTATCTTTACAGACCTGGATCTGGAGATTGGTCTGGAACCCCTGCTGTCCTAGGACACACACTTAGGGGCTCTTTCTGGGAATCCTTGATGCTGATTTCCATTGTAACCTATGTTTCTGTTGATTCCCTTAAAGGAGACGGTTTGGGACCTTCTAAAGAGCTTCCTGGGTTGGATTGACTTCATGCACATATCAGGGAGTTTCTGCTCGCTCATATTCCACTGTCATTCTCTTACACTTTGTCTAATTGGAAAGGTCCACTGAGATACAAGAGGAGAGAAGAACTCAAGTGTGTACCTGTAGGCTCCAGATCACACACCGGAGGGAGTCCCATGTGCCCTGAGGGGGATCGGTGGTAGGAAAGTCACAACTGCGGGACATACTTCACCCAGCTTCCATGCTGCAGGCTCACCATTTTAGTCTCCCCTTCTTGCTGACATCACAACCGTAGGTCCAGGCACCGAGCAAGTGTGTCAGGCCAGCTCTGTGCCTGGAATTCCTCCTGGGATGTTTCTCACAACATCTTACATCTTAATCTTTTGTGCTTGAACACAGTGAGCCTCAGCCAGATCTGAGCACAAGAGCCTGGGAGGGAGGGAAGGTCTCCGCTCTGACCCCTCACAGAGCAGAGTCCCTGCTGTGGAGGACTGTGTATCTGCTGGATGGACCCTGGGTTCCCACCAAGAAGAAATCTAGCAAAGGCTAATTTCCCATCTTTCAAGACAAACAGCCCAGCTACAAAGGCTCTCATTTTATCACACATGGGTCACCAGGCAAAGATTCAGTGTCATCATGAGATTTGTATTTTGTTTGGTTTGGTTTTCATTTTGGTGTTTGTTTACCTGAGATTGCAGGTATATTGACTGGAAAATTGGGAAGACAGCCGATGTGAACCAGAAACTACTTCCAGGCACAGCTACTGCGTCTACAAGTTACCGTAGAATTGCAGAAGCGTCTATTCCAAGTGCCTGAGTGGGCTGAGGTATTTGTCCCAATTTCCCATCTGCCTGTGTCACTGTGAGAAGCCCTATTGTGCACAATCACACAGTAATAATCAGCCTCATCCTCTGGCTGCTGCCCAGAGATGAGCAGAATCCTTGCGTTGGCCGAGGCATCTTTGGATCCAGAGAAGCAGCTGGGGACCTGGAGCCTGGTGCTTCTCTGAATCCGTGTGGTAGTAGAGGAGATGCTGGGAAGGGGACCGTGCATTGTGCTGGTACCCACGCTGCTTTGAGTAAAAATCCTCCCTGAGCCGCTCTGTAGGGACCACAGGCCAGTCCCACATCACCCCCTGCTGGTCATATGTGGAAAAATGAAAAATGCCGAAAATGCAAGAGATAATGTCTGTGAAAAATAGGTAAAATACGTGCTTTTCTAGGAAGGATCAAAATTGGCTCTACTGGAAATATAACAAGTAAGCTCACCTATTTTAATACAGAAATACAAAATGTTATGGATCCACTCCACAGAATGACTGAACAGACAGATATTCTCACATGGAAGCTCTAAAAACATCAGAGACCAGAGGGTTCCAATCTACTTGCTCTATTTTTAAATAACACTTAAAAGGATGGAAAACTTACCAGTTCTTTTAGAGATCAGTTATATCATTTATAATGCATGTTACAGTTAAATTACAGAAAAATAAAAATGGCAGATGAACAACATTAGATATTATGCAAATGTTCTAAATAGAATATTAATGAAGAGATCTCAATACTAGATTAATGAATTGATGAATTATTACCAAGTGTCATTGATTCCAATGATGCAAGTTGTATGCAATAGTAAGAAATATTTTAATATAACACACAATATAAATATAGATAGATAGATATGATCATACGGTCTCAAATGATACTGGAAGGGATTTTGACCAAATTTAGCATCAATTCCTAATAAAAGCCACATAAAACTAAAAGCCACAAACAGAAACATTTATAATACGGCCAGACACACTCTCTCACACACGTATAATGAAATCCTAGTGGCAGCATCTTAGTCAATGGAGTGGTAAAGGGCAGCATTTCCAAAAAGATCAGCAATAGGCAAAGGTGATTCCCTTTGCCCATGTACCTCCATTAATATTCCACAGTATTCTGCAAGCATGAGAAAATCCAATTAAAGTAATGATATCAATGGTTTGGACATAGAATTCATGGGAACAAAGAAGTAGACATTCTTAATGATCCAAATGAACGTTGTGGCCTTAGATACTCTGGTCCCGGTGCAGAAGTGACAGCAGAGATCACCCCAGTGAGTGACTAGTCACTAACACTCACTAGTACTGGTAACAGGTAGTGACAGAGGCATGTGAGTGGAACAGGGGGAGCAAAGGGGAGGTCTTGGTCCACCTGCCCAGCAGTGAAGAGCATCTTATAAGATATTAGGCAGTCACCTGAGGTTTGGGGTAATCATCTGCATCCCACTCACACTGCATCCCAAGTAACATCAGTCATCACACTTATGGGGCTTCTGTCTCAGAGCCAGAATAAGCCACATGCAGACTTCCAGGGCAGAAAGTGTGGACTTTCTGCCCAAGTGACCAACACACTGAGACAGGCGTTGTGAGTCTGGTGTCACAGCACCTGCTCCATGTGGAACCAAGGAGAAGGCAGGTCCTGTGCGTAAAATCTTGTAAAGGTCCCCTACCAGAAGCTGGAAGAACAAGACTTCCGGGTTTGGTTGAGGCGCCACTGAGCTCTGTCTCCTGAGGGTCCACTGTGCGGACTCCGCCCACAAGCTGTGTCTTGTCTTCTGCACAGTCTTCCCAGGAGCCCACTTCCTCCTTGGAAGTGCATTGGGGCTCGTAATGGTCTGTCAGCCCCACCTTGTTCAAGACTCCCTGAGGAAAAAGGAGGCAATCACCTACATGGGAAACCATCAGTTAGGAAGCCAAAACCAGGAGCTCACAGGGTCACAGGAAGCCTCATGGGTGAAGGCAAGTCCCACATCAGTGAGGACACAGGTTGCCCAACTGCCCTGGAGCCCACTGAGTGGTTGAACATCTGTCTGACCCAACACCTGCCTCTCCTAAGTCTGAGGACACTCCATTGCTGCCCCTGCTGGTGACTGCCCATCCCGCAGCCGCTGTGACATCCCTAAGCACACCACGCAGAGTGTTCGATTTTACAGCAGTCTTCCCCAACGTTACTCCCAAGAGAGTGGAATGAGAAAGGCCTTCTAGGATTACATGGGGACAGTGATGCTCTCACACCTGCACTTCTATTTTCATGAAAAACTATAATTATTTTCAAACTGTCAGTCTCTGTCCATTCCACCCTAGAGCTCCAACCTTGCCTGCTGTGGCAGACACTGACCTCGGTGTGTGAGAGGACAGTGAAAGGGCGCAACAGGAACACACCTATGCTGACACGGCCCTGTGTGCATGTGGGTTGTGCACATGGCTCTGTGTTTTCTTGTGGGTTGTGCACATGGCTCTGTGTGCATGTGGGGTGTGCAGATGGCACATTGTGCATGTGGGGTGTGCCCTGGGATATTGGGACAAAGGAGCCTGGACGAAGCTGTGATATGTAAGCTGGGATCTGTGGGATGAGTCAAGTGATCACCCTGGGAAAGACTGGAAGAGCCTTCAAATCAGAGGTCAGGTCATGTACCGAGGTCAGGAAAAGAGGGGAGGCTGGTTGCTGGTGACGCTGGTAGATGGCCACTTGAGGTCGGAGAGATGGACCCTCTAAGCAGGGGAACCCAGCACCTCCAAATGGAATAGAAAAGAAAAATCTCGAAAAATTAATATTCTCTTACTTAAACCTTGAAATCCTTTATTACACATTTTTAAGGTGTATGAATGTGCATCTTCATATAGCCACAAATGCATTCACAATGATGTTGCCTATATATTTGTTAATCATGCAGATGAAGAAATTTTCACTTATTGTATTATTTTTAATACTCCTGAATAGGCCACACAATTGTCAGCTGGAACCCAGTCCCTGTCCTTTCCTTGGCAGTGAATGCTGCTCTGGGAGGTCCCCATGCGCTGGGTGAGCCTGGGGAGCTCAGGGTTTGTGTCTCCTTCCCCACTGGCCTGGGGCCCCATGTGCGCACTGAGGCTGCTGTCCCACACGGAGCAGTAATAATCAGCCTCGTTCCAGGCTGGAGCCCAGAGATGCTCAGGGTGCCACACTGCCTCACCTGGAGCCAGAGAATCTCTCGGAGACCCCAGAGGCCCAGATGTTATTCCTGCTGGTCAGGAGTGTGGGGACACGGCCTTGGGGTTGCTGCTGCAGCCACGCTGCCCCCTCATGGCTGACATTTTTGCTCTTTCCAGTGCAGGTGAGTGTGGCCGTCTGTCCTGGGGACTTGGTCACTAAGGGCGGCTGAGTCAGCCCTGCCTGGGCCACAGACACTGTAGGGCACAGAGAGGAGTGTGAGGGCAGGATCCCAGCTCACTGTGAAGGAGGGTGGGGGCGTGGGGCAGAGCTGGGGGTGGATCTCCATCCCGAGGGTAAGTCACTCTCACCTGTGTGGGGAGTGAGGAGGTGAGGAGGAGAGGAGCCCAGGGCACGGGAGAGACCCAGACTCTGAGCCCTAGAGCTGTGCTGTGGAGACGGAGCTGCCCTAAGTCTCTCTGGATCTCCTGAAACTTTCATCGGGGGTGGAGTGGATACACTCAAATCAGCCCTTGCTCTCTGTCTGCCTCTGGCCTCCCTGCCCTGGTCCTCACAGGGAGATGGAGGTAGAGGAGGGATGAGCTGACCCAGGGGGTGGAGGCCCTGGCTCTTGATGACCCTGGGTCCTGGAGGTCAGCACAGCCCAGTGAGCACACTGATGGCTGAACCCCTGGAGCCCTGGGTGGCTTCCCAGCTGGGAGGGGCCATCTCAGGATTGTCCCACACTGTCCCACATGCCCTCAGACCCCACCCCACCTGGCCTCTCTGACACACCTGGGCCCTCCGGTTAGAGGAGGACTGTTGTCCCGATGCTCTTCATGAAGCTGCTCCTGGTGTCAGAGAGGGACCTGGGCAGCTGGGATTCTAGACACCAGGGGTGTAGGTTGAGGGATGTCCCCGTCACTACAAAGAGGCCACAGCAGCTTGCCTTTCAGCTGCATCAGCAGAGTATGCACAGAATTTTATTAGATCATCGATTATAAGTCCAAAAATGGAGAATGTTTTCTTTCAGTTTTTCATGAGAATTAGATCCCAACAATTTAATACACTTATTTTCCTAACACTGTCGTCACCAGGAGCTTGGGATCGTGTGAGATCCGTGTTGGCTCCAGCGCAGTCTCTAGGTCCTTCTTGTTTCTGACATGACTGGAGTCAGCCTCCCTCTGTCCCCATCACTGTCTCTCTGGAGAGACTGGGTGCCCTGGAAAAGGAGCTCCTGCCTGTGTGGACATGAGCAGGCAGAGGGTGCATCGATGGGAATGGCTCAGTCTACAGGGGATCAGAGGAACGGACATGCTCAGATCGACAGACCCATGTAGGGGGCTCAGACCCTCAGATGCTGGTGACAGAGGTGACGTCAATCACAGAGGAGTGAAGGTGTGATCAGGGGCCCCAGGGGGGTGGTTTACGTCTCACTTCCTCGTGGGCACACAGCACTGAGTACACTGAGGTCTCTGTCATATGTGTGACAGTAACAATCACCTCGTCCTCAGGCTGGAGCCCACAGATGGTCAAAGAGACCACGTTGCCTGACTTGGAGACAGAGAATCATCTGGAATCTCTCAGGGCCTGGTACTTCCAAGAGTCAGAGTTTTGGGGCAGCACCACTGACAGCTGGAACCAACACACACTATGGGATCCAATGTTGCTGTTCCCGGAGCAGGAGATGGTGACCTCCTGGTCCAGGGTCCCTGACACCGAGGATGGCTGGGTCAGCAAAGACCGTGCCCAGGACCCTGAAATGAGGGACACAGAGTCACAGAGGTGGAGAGTCAGGGCCCTTCCCACACCCCAGGCTGGACACCAAGGGGAAGGAAACGTCCCTGTATCCTTCTAGGGACCCGACCTGACCCCAGAGTCCAGTCACCTTTGAGTGAGTGAGGAGGGTGAGGAGAGGGGTCTGGACCATGACGGAGACACCCCAGAGCTCTCTCTCCCTCCCCCAGATGACACAGGGCTGCCCAATTATCTATCCCTCATCCCTTCCCTCACTCTGATGGGAGCAAGAGCCCTTCATCCAAATTGTTTCCCCTTCTCCTCCCCTCACCTCTCCCAGCCTGTCTGTGAACCAAGATTCAATCCGCTTTGCCTTGGAGTTTATCATTGGATGACATGGAGCTGGTAACTTATGATATGGGCTCTTCTGGGACCTTGGGAGGAAGGATCTGCTGGGGCCCAGGGGTCACTGAGCAGAGGGCACCAGCTAAGCAGCCAGGTGCTTGGGTCACAGCTCTATCTCATCACATGTGGTTCAGACACATGCCCACCGCGCCCCCTGCTGGCCCTGGTGCGCTTTGCACCATGTCAGAATACACTGTCAGCATCCCACCTGCGGGAGGGCAGGGCCTCCGTAAGCATTGCCTTTTCCACAGTCCCCTCCTCATAAAGGGGTGGGGCCCTCACCCAGGCCTTCACTGGGCTGCAACCTCCTCCCCACGCTGACCCCTCAGTGTCATAGAGAGGCCTCCTCACATGGTGGGCTCTCTGATGCCCCTTCAGTTGTTACACAGTGGAGCGCAGGGCCCTGAGAACTGGACCCAGAGGGACAATTTGTGCTGCTTTCTCACAGCAGAAGGACAAAGGCCCTGAGACCAGCCACGTCTCACTGTTTGGGAAGGTGGAGGTACTCCCCCTCTCTCTGACCCCACTTTCCACTGAGGCAGGTGCAGGCCCCTCGACCCTCCCCCTTCATGCCTCTCATGTACCCCCTGGTGGGGATGGGGGTCCATCAACAGGAACAAGGCAGGGAGGTATTGAGAAGAGGCTGTTCTTCATCCTCAGAAAGACAGAGGTCGGCTGCTCTGGGACCCACCTCTCAGCACAGCTGTCCAGGATGACACTGGGGCTGCAGCCCTGGGACCTAAGGGGATGGGGCTCCACGAAGAGGGCAGCGTCCCCAGGGTGAAACCGAGACCCTTGTAGGAGGGAGAGACTGAGGAGTGAAGGGGGCTTAAGGATTGAGACCACAGGAGACAAGGAAAGCAGACTTTGAGTGACTGAGCCATGGCTGAGTGACAGGAGAAGGGAGGTTTCACACCATCCTCTGGCCCACAGGGACCCTCACATCAGAAGATGAGAATGACCACACAGTAGAGCGGATGGAGCTGAGGTGATGGGCTACTTTGAGCAGGGGTCATGCTAGAGGTCCGGGGACCTGCACAGCTGCCTCTATTTATCCCCACCAGGCACCTTCTTAAGGAAACATTCAGAAAGGTGTATTTTGCCTACTCTTTTCCTTTTATTTCTTTCTCTCTCCCTTCCACACACACACACACACACACACACACACACACAAATATAGGTAGAAATGTGTCGTGAATCAGCCATGATGGGCATTCGTACTGAAGAATTTCGTACCATGAAAGAGACCAACTTTGCTTTAAACTTGGCTACTCTCTCACTTTTGTCCTGAAATTTTTACCTGTTCTGTGTATTTTGTGTATCATCACTTCTCTTCCTATGTATAGTTTTCGTGAAAAAATAATAAACGTGTGTGATTGAGCATCAATTTATTAACTAGAACACAGCTTTAATCTTACTCTTTTTTGTATCTAAAATACTCCATTTACAAAATAATTATGTAATTTTTTACCCAACCTGTTCACTCTAACAGAACTGTACTAGTGAAAATATTGTGATATTTCTTTACTAATTTCTCAGTGAATAATTTAGCCTTTCACAGTGACAATGAACACAAATTTCTCAGTGAATTCATAGAGATAGGAAGTCCACTAAATACATAGTCTCCGTTGCATAGAGAGAAAAAGTAGGTAATATATAGAGATGACTAGAGAAGAATTTACATAATTTGATAACTCAGATAAATATGGCTTTTCAAATGGAATTTCCAATGATTCTATTTCCAAATGTGTGGAGGTATAATTAACAAGTAAATATTGTATTATATTTAAGGTGTGAAATGTGGTGATTTAATACATATGTACACACACATTTTCAAATGATTACCACAATAAGTTAATTAACACATCCATCACCTTTTTGTATTTGGTGAGAATACTTAAGATCTACTCTCTTAACAAGTTTAAAGTGTTCAACAATGTATTATTAACTATAGTCACCATGCTATATATTAGAGCCTCAGAAATTATTCATCTTTTTTTTTTTTGAGGAAGATTATCCCTGAGCTAACATCTGCTGCCAATCCTCCTCTTTTTGCGGAGGAAGATTGGCCCTGAGCTAACATCCGTGCCCATCTTCCTCTACTTTATATGTAGAAGGCCTGCCATAGCACGGCTTGACAAGTGATGCATAGGTCCGTGCCTGGGATCCGAAACAGCAAACCCTGGGACACTGAAGCGGAGTGCACGAACTTAAATGCTGTGCCACTGGGCCAGCCCCAGCAATTATTCATATTAATACTGAAAATGTATACCATTTGCTACTTTTCATTTAAATAGGAACAAATTTTATGTTCTTTGTCCTAGAAATGTCAGGTGACATCTCAGAAATGGTAGAAATGGGTGGGTTGGTATTTCAAATAAAAAAAATGTACTGTATTTATTTCCATCACGTCAGCTTTTAGGCCTCTCACTCTGCAATTTTCACTCTCCACTATAGTTGGGGTGCAGGTCTTTTTCCTACATATAGCTCGTTTCCAGAAACAGAGAACAATTATTGTGACACTCTATTCAATTTTTCAAACAAACTATTTACTCTTCAATGATGCACTACAAGATATAAAAACACACTTATATAGAGAACACCAGGTGGGCGCCACAGTGTGGGGCATATGTTCACTCTGATAATCCTATGATGACCCATCTCAGTGGTTCTGTGCTGATGGACACCTTGTCCTCCATTTTGTCACTCTGTCAGTGGGGAGGTCAGATTTGATGGCAGGTGAACAGTTCTTAGCTTTATACCAAGAGTCCTCCAAGATGGGAAACCAGCACTGCTGCTCTAGAAGTATGTTCACAAGGATTCTGTGAATGTGGTGACAACAAATGGGCTGTCTAACTCTTCTCAGAATATTTGACACTACTTTTCATGTCCCCTTCTCCAATACATTATGCAGAGTTATAAATGCGTCTTATAATTTTCTTTTATTCCTCAGTTTATATTTTTGAAACTTCATTCAAATTGGTTGTGTTAAGTTGTGTATCCATTTAGAAAAATGTACTCTTTCCTAATTCCAATCTTGAACACTCTCCTCCAGAGAATATAAACAGTGAGAACACACCCAGCCCCAAATCCCTGAATTCAACACACAGAGGAGCTGGAGCCAAGAATCAGGTGCTGTATTTCCTGGGGAAGAGTGACAGGCAGTGTTCCCACTGTAGGGGAGGATGACAATTCCTCTACCCTCTATGTCCTTCTGGTTAGTCTAAGAATTAAGTTGACATGAGACAGGATAACAGGAGAAAAATCAAAGTAAAATAACATGTACACATGAAATAAATGCAGGAAAACCGAGTAACTCACCAAAATGGCCAAAGCCAGCACCTTAAATACCATCTTCAATGAAATAAGATGTAGATAAAGAAAACACAAACCAATAAACAAAACAACACAAAAATATCCCTAATATTTACACAAAAGTCCAACCTCCCCCCAAAAAAACATACCAGCAAACCAAATTCAACTGTACCTTAAAAAATTTATACATTATGGACAAGTAAGATATTTGCTAGAATGCAAGGATGGTTTAACATATGAAAATCAATCAGTGTAATATAGTACATTAACAGTATGAAGGACAAAAAACACATGATCCTCTCAATTGATGTATAAGAAGCATTCAACAAGTTTCAACACTCTTTCATGATAAAAACAAGACCAAAAAATTCAACCAACTCAAAATAGAAGGGCCCTACCTCAAGATAATAAAGGTCATATATGGCAGAATCACAGCTAACATTGTACCAGATGATGAAAAGCTGAAAGTTTTTCCTCTAAGATCAGAAAGAACACAAGGATGCCCACTCTCACCACTTCTATTGACTATACCACTGGAAGTCCTGGCTAGAGCAATTAGGCAAGAAGAAGAAATAAAAGACATCCAAATCAGAAAGGAACAGTTAAAACTGTCTCTGCAGATGATAGGATATTATATATAGATAACTCTAAAGACTCCACCAAAACCTGTTAGAATAAACAAACAAATTTAGAACATTTTCAGAATACAAAAACAAAATACAAAAGTCAGTTGTGCTTGCACACACTAACAACACACTACCTGCAAAAGAAATTTGGAAAACAATCCCATTTACAATGACATCAAAATGAATAAAACTCTTAGAAATAAATTTAACCAAGGAACTGAAACATCTGCACAGTGACAACTAAAGAACATTGATGAAATAAATTGAAAAAGACACAAATCAACAGAAAGATATCCAATGTCCATTGGAAAAATTAGTATTGGTAAAACATCTATACTACCTAAGGTGTTATATAGACTCAGTGCAATTACTTTCAAAATCCAAATGCTATCTGATACAGAAAGAAAAATATTTGACCATAAACTTTACATGGAACCACGAAATACCTCAAACAGAAAAAAACAATGTTGAGAAAGAACAAAGCTGGAGGTCTCATAATTCCTGATTTCAAAACATATTGCAAAGCTACAATAGTCAATGAAGTATTACACTGGAAGAAAGACAGACATCTATACAAATGAAACAGAATAGAGAGCCCAGAAATAAAGTCACGCATAGATGGTCAACTGATCTTCAACAAGGTTGCCAAGAATACACAATGGAGAAACGATAGCTCTCCAAAAAAGGTTTGCAGAAAACTGAATATGCATATTCAAAAGAATAAAACTGAGGAGTCTGATCTAACACCATACACAGAAATGATTTCCAAGTGGATTAGAATTAAACATAATAGTGGAGACTGTAAAAGTGTTAGAAGAAAACAGAATAAAAGGATAATGACATTGGTGTTGGCAATGATTTCTTGGGCATGACATCAAATCACAGGACACAAAAACAAAAATTAGAAAAGGGAGGTCACAATTATCTGAAAATATACACAGCAAAGGAAACAGCAAGTGAAAAGACAACTTATAGAATGGGAAAAGAATATTTGTAAGCTATATATCTGATATGAGGTTATTATAAAAAATACATAAAAGAACACCTATGACATAACAGAAAAAGTCAAATAACCTGATTGAAAAATGGGTAAATGTTTGATGTAAAGTGATGCAGCCACTGTGGAAAATAGTACTGGGTTTCCTCAAAAACCAAAAGTACAACTACTATATGATGCCGCTCTCCCACTTCTGGGTACTTATCTAAAAAATTGAAATCAGGATCATAAAGAGAAAATTTCACTCCTGTGTTCATTGCAGCATTACGCACAATATTCATGAGGTAGAAACAACGTAAATGTCCTCTGACAAATGAAACAGTAAGGAAAAATTAACATATACATGCAATGGAATATAATTCAGTGAGGAACCAAAAAAACAAAAAGGAAATCCTGCCATATGCTACAACATGAATGAACCTCAAGGGGCATTATGCTAAGTGAAATAAGCCAGACACAGAAGGACAAATACTGTAATATGGCACAGTTCCAGTTATACGAGATTTCTAAAATAGTCAAACTCATCCAAATGCTGCAGGAGCAGCAACGGTACTCATGTCTTAGCCCTTGCCCTTTCTCCAGCAGTGGCAAATGGCACCTGAGACCCGAGGCTTCAGGAGCCACAGCAGAACCCACGACCCAGCCCCCAGTGGTGGCACTCCTGACACACACTCTACCAGCAGCAGGGAATG
Source organism: Equus asinus (assembly GCF_041296235.1). NCBI lineage: Eukaryota > Metazoa > Chordata > Mammalia > Perissodactyla > Equidae > Equus > Equus asinus. The sequence goes on along the minus strand of NC_091818.1, from coordinate 12,008,401 downwards.
TCTACAAGACCCTGGTCACCCAGCAGTGACAGTGACACCTGTGAACCTACTGCTCCTGGCAGCAATGCTGCCATAAAACCTGGGAGCAGCAGCACAAGTGAAGCACAGGGCAGCCTCACCCAAGCCCATGGAGAGCCAGTGGGAAAATATGACACTCAGGAGACTCCAAATGCAGAGGAAGTGTTTGCAGGCTGGTCACCCTGATGGTGACACCTGAGAATGCAGGAACATCATAAACATCAAGGCACCAACAACCTTGGAATCACAAGCAGCACAGGGACGGTACTGACAATGCCTCTGCAGTGGCAGTGGATGGTGAAGTGTGCAGGCTCTCAAAAACATGCAGAAGCAGCCTAGAATCAAAGTACCCAAAGTCTTACCCAAATAAGAAAGGTGTTTACTGCCACAAATGCACTGGCAGAGGATCAACTCATCAAACACCATGAAGAACTACAGTAACAAGGCAGAATAAAAAGGAAATGAGAAGTCTCTAGAAATCAAACTGGAAGTCATGGAAGACTGCCATCTGACTGACAGGGAGCTCAAATAGCTGTCATGAAGACAGTGAGCTACAAGAAAACTCAGAAAATTCAATGAGCTCAGAAATAAAATTAATGAAGAGAAGGAGTACGTCATCAAAGAGACTGAAACTTTAAAGAAACAAACAAACAGAAATTCAGGAGAAGAACACGATAAATGAGATGAAAAATAAAGTAGAAAGCACTGGAAATACAGCAGCCCATATCAAAGAGAGAAGTAGCAAACTCAAAGATAGAGACATAGAAATGATTCAGGTAGAAGAGGAGAGAGAACTAACATTTTTTAAAAAATAAAGAAATTCTATGAGGAATATATGAGTCTATTAGGAAAAGCAACATAAGGATAACAGGTATCCCAGAAGGAGAAGAGAGTGAGAAAGGAGCAGAGAGCTTAGTCAAAGAAACAATAGCTGAGAATTTCCCAACCCTGAGGAAAGAACTGGATATACCAGTACTTGAAAGAAATAGATCTCCTAAGTATCTCAATGCAAAAAGACCTCTCCAAGGCATGTAACATTAAAACTGTCAAAAGTCAATGATGAGAAAGAATATTGAGGGTGGCCAGAGAGATGAAAATAATTTACAAAGGGAACCCCCATGAAGCTATCAACAAATTCTTCAGCAGAAACTCTACAGGCTAGGAGAGAGTGGAATGATATATTCAAAATATTGAAAGACAAACACTATCAGCCAAAAATACTCTATCCAGCAAAGTTCTCCTTCAGATATAAAGGAGAAACAAAGGCTTTCACAAACAAATCTGAGAGAGTTTATCACCAGTAGACCTCCCTTACAAGAAAAGTTCAAAGGAGCATCGTACCTGAAACTAAAAGGAAAAGGTTGACAAGATTTCAGCTTGGTGATAAAGACACAGACAGAATCAGAAAATTGCAACTCTATATCATACTAAGTAAACAGTTATACCATAAAGGCTAAATGGGAAAAAAACAGAACAAAAATAACTATAACCACTTTAATATAACAAACTCACCACACATAAAGGATAATTTGTGACAATAAAAACATAGAACAGGATGAAGAAAAGGATAGTATCTTCATAGGCTAATGGAGATAAAGTGCTATCAGGAGAAAAAGGACCTCTCATCTAGGAGATCTTTTATACAAACCTTATGTTAACCACAAAACTGGAAAATCAGAGCAGAGTCATAAATCATAAATAAAAAGGAAAATGAGAAAAACATCACAAAAACCCAGCTGACTGAAACTGCAGACAGAATTACAAGGAAAAAGAAACAAGGAAACACAGAACGACCAGATAACAATAGATAAAATAGCAGTATTAAACCCTCGCATATCAATAATCACTCTAAATGGGAATAGATTGAATTCATCAATCAAAAGACACAGAGTGGCTGGATAGATTAAAAGACAAGACCCAATAATATGCTGCCTCCAAGAGAGCTAAGTCAGGTCTAAAGACACACAAAGGCTCAGAATGAATGGATGGAAGATAATACTCCAAGCAAATAGTAACTGAAGGACAGTAGGTGTCACCACACTTATATTAGATGAAATAGACTTCAAGCCAAAAAAGATAGCAAGAGACAAAGGTGAGCATTCTATAATGATAAAAGGGACATTCCACCCAGAAGACATGACATATTCATATGTATGCATCAAACACAGGAGCACCAAACGATATAAAGGAACTATTAACAGAAGTAAAGAGAGAAATTGACAGCAACAGAATAATAGTAGGGAAATTTAACACCCTACTTACAATAATGGGTAGATCATCCAGACAGAAAGTCAACAAGGAAACATTGGCATTAAAGCAAACACTAGACCAGATGGACTTTCTCTCTCTCTATATATAATATTCTACTGTAAAGTACCAGCATAGATATTCTAAACATTCTTCTCAAGTGCACATGGAACATTCTCAAAGATAGACCATATGTTGGAAAAGAAAATAAGCATCAATAAATTTAAGAAGATTGAAATCATATCAAGCATCTTTTCTGACTACAGTGGTGTGAAATTAGAAATCAACTAGGAGAAGAAAACTAGAAAACTCACAAATACATGGAGACTAAACTACATGCTACTGAACAACTATTGGATCAATGAAGAAATCAAAGGAGAAATCAAAAGAACACCTGGAGACAAATGAAATTGAAAATACAACATACAAAAACTTACAGGATGCAGTAAAAGCAGTATGGAGAAAAAACAGGAAAAATCTCAAATAAATAATCTAACTCTACCTAAAGAAGTAGGAGAAAAAAGACAAATAAGCCCAAAGTCAGCAGAAGGAAGGAAATAATAAAAATCAGATCAGACATAAATGAAATATAGACTAAAAAAAGAAAAGAAAGGATCCACGAAAATAAGAGCTGCTTCTTCAAAAAGAAAAACAAAATTGACAAACCCTTAGCAAGACTCACAAATAAAAAAAGAATGTTCAAATAAAATGAGAAATGAAAGAAGAGAAATTACAACAGATACTACAGAAATAGAAAAGATTATTTGAAAATACTAAGAAAAGCCATATGCCAATATATTGAATAACCCAGAAGAATAAGATAAATTCTTAGAATCATATAACCTCCTGCAGCTGAATCAAGAAGAAATAAAGAGCCTGAATAGATCAGTCACTAGTAAGAAAGCTAAAGCAGTAAGACACACCTCCCAGAAAACAAAAGTCCAGGACCAAATGGCTTCTCTGGTGAATTCTACCAAACTTTCAAAGACTTAATATTTATCCTTATGAAATTCTTCCAAAAAGTTGAAGAGGATGGGACACTCCCTAACTCAGTTTATGAGGCCAACATTACCCTAAAACTAAAGCCAGATAAGGACAATGCGAAAAAGGAAAGTTACAGACTGATATTGCTGATGAACACAGATGCAAAAATCCCTAACAAAATATTAGCAAATCAAATACAACAATACATTAAAAGAATCGTACACCATGATGAATTGGGATTTATTCCAGGGATGCAGGGATGGTTCAACATCATCCACAAAACAATCAATGTGAGACACCACATTAACAAAATGAAGAATAAAAAACTCATGAACATCTCAATAGATGCAGAGAAAGTACTTGTCAAGATCCAATATCCAATTATGATAATGACTCTCAATAAAGTAGGAATAGAAGGAAAGTACCTGAATGTAAAAAAGGCCATATACCACAAACCCTCAGCCAACATCACACTCAATGGTGAAAAAGTGAAAGCTATTCCTCTAAAGACAGGAACGAGACAAGGATGTACACTCTCACCATTATATTCCACATAGTATTAGAAGTCCTAGCCAGAGAATTTAGGCAATAAAAAGAAATAAAAAGGATCTGAATTGGAAAGGAAGAAGTTAAACTGTCACTAGTTTTGGATGGCATGATTTTCTATGTAGAAAACCCTAAAGAATTAACCAAAAACTACTAGAAATAATTAATGAATACAGTAAAGTTTCAGGGTACAAAATCAACATATGAAAATCAGTTGTATTTCTATACACTAACAAGGAACTAGCAGAGAGAGAAATCAAAAATAAAAATCCATTTACAGTCTCAAAAAAGTGAATAAAATACCTACGAATAAATTTAACCAAGGAGGTCAAAGACCCATACACTGAAAAATATGACATTATTGGAAGAAATTGAAGAAGACATAAAGAAATGGAAAGCTATTCCACGTACATGGACTGGAAGAATAAACAGAGTTCAAATGTCTTTATTACATAAAGCAATCTGCAGAATCAATGCACTGTGAATGAGAATCTCAACAACATTTTTCATGGAAATACAATGATGAATCCTAAAATTTATATGGAACAACACAAAACTCTGAATAGCCAAAGGAATCCTGAGAGAAAAGAACAAAGCTGGAGGTATCACACTTCCTGAATTCAAAATAGACTACAAAGCTACAGTAATCAAAACAGCATGGTAGTGGCAGAAAAACACACACTCAGATCAATGGAACAGAATTGAGAGCCCAGAAATAAACCACGCATCCATGGGCAGCTAATTTCCGACAAAGGAACCAAGAACGTACAAGAGAGAAAGGAAAGTCTTCAAAAAATGGTGTTGTGAAAATTGGACAGTCACATGGAAAAGAATGAAAGTAGACCATTATCTTACACCATACACCTAAATTAACTCAAAATGGATTAAAGACTTGAATGTAAGATCTGAAATCATAAAAGTCCTACAAGAAAACACAAGCAATATACTCTTAAATGTCAGCTTTAGTATCTTTTTGAATATCATGCACCCTTAGGCAAGAGTAACAAAAGGAAAAATAAACACATGGGACTACATCAAACTAAAAAGCTTCTGCATAGCAAAGGAAACCATCAACAAAATGCAAAGACAAACTAAGTTAGGAGAAGATGTTTGCATTAATATTTGGATTAGTATCCAAAATACATAAAGAATTCATACAACTCAACATCAACAGTAAAACCAAATTAAATATTGGGCAGAGGATCTGAACAGACATTTTTCCAAAGAAGATATACAGATGAACAACAGGCACTTGAAAAGATTAGGGAAATGCAAATCAAAGCTACAGTGAGATACCCCCTCACACCCAAGCAGAATGGCTATTCAAACAGACAAGAAATAGCAAGTGTGTTTTAGGACGTGGAGAAAGGAGAACCTCATATACTGCTGGTGGGATGTTAACTGTTGTAGCCACTTTGGAAAACAGGATGGAGATTCCTCAAAAACTGATACTTGAACTACCATATGAAAGAAAGAAAGATGGAATCCTTTCTCCCCCAATCCTAACTCCTTATGGCTTTTCACCCCAGATAGCCAATTTCTTTGCAAACTTATTAAGACTTAAAAGAAATTACACTGTTTAAATCTCCACGATAAACTTCCTGGGAGGCATAATGGATCTAGAAAGGAGATCTCTGCCCCAAATGATCGCAGGAAAGCGGGAAGGAGCATTTTGAGGACAAGCTGGCACAAAAAGCACGGCTCTCCACTCCTAATCATCTGTTTTCATTATGGTAAAATATGTATAACCCAAAATTGACCGTTCCGACCGTCTTTACGTGTGCACGCAGCGGCATTAAGTCCATCCGCAATGCTGTGCAGCCATGACCACTACCCTTTTCCAGAACACTCCCCATCTCATACAAACCCTGTTCCCATTGAACATGAACGCCCAGCCCCCTCTCTCAGGCCCTGGGACCCGCGGGTCCGCTCTCTGACCGTTGATCCGCCTGCTCCAGCTTCTCACGTCAGTGACATCCGCCCTTCAGTTCCACCCTCTCAACCACCACATCTAAAGTTTGTAGTTTTCTCTCAAAACAGCCCCAAATGACACCGACAGGAAATGCAACTGCAAAACAGTGATTTTCCGTGATCGCTATCACATCAATCGATGATAAAGCCGTTGACAAACTACTTTCTGCAGTTTTTGAAATTTCAATATTACCCAAAAGACCTAAATGACGAGGCTGTTTAGAGTTGAAATCCTGCACAATTCGCCCTATTTTACCCTCGTGCTTCCCAAAGCCTCAAGTTAAATGAGCCAAACCCACTGACTCCGCGCTCAGGAGCCACTCGGACGCCCTGAGCCCCGCCCTGTGCCCCCTCGGCCGGGCCTGGAGCCCTCGGTCCCTGAGGACAAACCTGCACATCCTCCTCAGGGGGCACGCGGGGCGGCGACACCTTCCAGTCAGTCAGCGCGTTCAGGACGAGGAGCGCGAGCGGAGTCTGGTCCCTGCTCAGCGCCCGCGACTGTCGCCTGCCACACACGACCGGGGTCGGCGCCCTCACCAGGGTCCAGGCTGTGAGGGGCCGCTGCCGCCAACGTCCCCGCTGCCAAGTCCGCTGACGCCCAACTGCCGCCGCCGCCGCCGGCTCTGAGGGCCCTGGGGGAGGGGCTGGCAGCTGCGGCCCCGCCTCCAAGCGCCGACCACGCCCCCTGACACGCCCACCGCGGACTTCCGGCTGGCGGGGGAATCCGCTTCTCTCCTCAGGGCCAGTTCCTTTAGCGCCCTCTCTGGTCGCGGTGAGTAATGCAGGAGGGCTGTGCGGGGCTGCGTGATGGACATCCAAAATGCCGCCAACCACGCCTACCGTGTGCTCTTGATCTGCGTCTATCCTTCTACCAAAACCATTCAGCTCTAAACGCTGTAACTTTGACTTTTACAAGCTTGTGGCCTTATTTCTCCCACTTTATTCTCTTATTTAAGTGTTTTAGCTATGCGTGCTCCTTAGCTTTTCCATACACATTTTCGCATAATTTTTTCTGTATCTACAAAATGTCTTGTTGAGATTTTGATGGGAATTATATTAAATACATGTATCAATTTAAAAGAAAATTGACTTCTTTACAATACTAAATTTTCCGACTCACGAATGTACTGCATCTCTCCATTTATTTAGATCGACTTTTTTTGATTAATTTCATCTGCATTTGAAAGTTCTCAGAATCCAAGATCTGTACAAGACTTCTACAAATTTTTTGTGTATTTCTTAGAATTACACTTAAGTTTTTCATCTCTGAAGAATAGTAACTGATTATATACTTTAAATTTCTGCCAATGCGTCATTGCTAGTATACTGAAATCCAAATGATTTTTGTATACTAATTTTGTGACCTCCAAATTTGGTGAAGCCACTTATTACTTATAGAAATTTTCATTTGTAGATTCCATGGAAATTTCTATGGAAGCAGTCATGTCCTTTGCAAAAAAGGCATGGTTGCATTTCTTCTTTTTCTATATGCATGTCTTTTCTTTCCTTGTCTCATTGCACTCACTGGAACTTCCAGTATGATATTAAATAAGAGTAGTGAGGATGGGCCTCCTTGCCTTGTTCTCAGTGATAGCAGGAAAATGTTAAATATTTCCTCCTTAGGGATAGTGATAGCTGTAGGTTTCTGTGGATCAATTTTATCAGGGTGAGGCTGTTCTTTATGCCTAACATACTGAGATTTTTTTAATCATGTGTTAAATTTTGTCAAATTGTTTTATACATTGATTGATATGATCATGTGAGTTTTCTTCTTTAATCTTTTCATACAGTTAATTACGTTGATTGATTTTTCATATTGAGCTAGGCTTGCATCCCTGCAGTAATCCACAGTTGGACATGCTATATATATTTTATATACCGCAAAATATAATTTGATAATATATTAAGGAATTTTATGTCTATAATTGTGAGGGATATTGGTCTATATATTTTTGTGCATTTTAAATTAATACGTCTTCTATGTTGTTGGATTTAGTGTCTATGAATGTTGCTTGGATCTTATCAGTTCATCACGTTGAGTTCTCTTATATTCTTGCTGACTTTCTGTTGAGGTTTTTATCAGATGTTAAGAAGGCTTTATTGAAGTCATAAGGTGTATTTGTGGATCTACTTCTCTTTTCACTGATATCAGTTTTGCTTCACATATTTTGCATCTCCTTGCTGAGACTTTCAATTATTCCATTTATTTCAAGTTTATTCATATGTGTGTTAATTTATTTTGCTAATAGTTGCTTTTAATCATTGTCAGATAGGTAATTCTAACATTTTTGTCATGTCTGTGTTGGCATCTATTGTTTGTCTTTCTTCACTGTGTGATGTTTTCCTGATTCTTAGTGTGAAGAATTATTTTCGATTGAAAGCTGAACATTTTGGGTATTGTATTATGAGACTTTGGGTAGTACTTAAACTTTTTGTCTTAGCTGGCTTTCTGTTACATCACTCCAGCAGGGGAGAAGAGGTGAGCAACACCTCATTCCTTCCAGGTGTGGGGAAATGTTCAGACTCCCCATTGCAGGTGGAGATCTTTTCCCTGCTGGGAGGGGGTAGGAGTGCAGACTTCCCACCAAGCCTCCACAGATACTCCCTGGATGGGAGAGGTAGGAGTGTCTCCTTATTGATGCAAATATGCCTACACTGACTCCAGGAGAGCAGGGCAGCTCATTACCACATGGCAGTGATAAAGGTCCCCACTCTGCTCTTGGCCTGCTCTGTGTCTACCTCTGTGGGTATGTGGAGGAGCACCCACCCCTTCACTGCTGGGTGGAGAGTGGAAATCCAGCACCCACAAGCTCTCTACTGATGCCACAGGGAGAGGGCTGCATTACCACCTGACATTCCTCCCACTGAAAGCTGGGGTCTAGGTACCTCCCTCTACCCAGAGCTGACTCTAGTGCTCCTTGTCACTGCCCAATAGCTTGGAAATGACATTGTGTCATGCTTAAAGTTTTGTTTGAAATGACCATGAGACTCTGTCTGGTCACTCAGGTCACTCCCCTGTGGAACCCTCATCTGAATGCCCTAGGACTGCCCTGTTGTGAGGAAGCCCAGGTCACTTGGGGAGGTCTCACGTAGGTCCTCTAGCCAAATCCGGCATCAACTACACACATGGGAGTGAAGTCACCTCCCCTGGATTCCAACCCCTAGTTTTCCAGTCAGGCCCAGCCAGGGGGTCTTCTCTGCTGAGGCCCCAACATGATAGAGTAGAAAGAAGCTGTCCCCACTACATCTTGTCTGAATTCCTATCTTGTGTCCATGAGCAAAATTAAGTGGTGTTTTTATGCCAATATTTTGGGGAAATTTAAAAATTTTTTCCTTGTTGATTTGTTTCGTACAGTAATAGCAATAAGAATAATGCTCTCATAGAAAACTCAAAATGTACAAAAGTGTGTGTATTAAAATCTGAGTTTCCTCCTTCCTTCCTGACAGCTTTCCAGTTTCTGCCACTGGAAGAAACATGGTTAAATTTCCAATTTACTTCTGGATTTATTAATTGAACAATCATTAGCACCGACTCTGTAACAGGCATTTTTCTAAGGGCTTCACAACACTGCCACCATGGTCATCCCCACAGGAGGTGACCTAGTGTGGACTGGGCCCTGACAGGGCGGAGGAGGGGAGGACCAGAGAAGGGATTGGAGGGTACACATTTATTCCTCTCTGACCTCACCTGATTGTAGTTACCTGGAAATCAGCCTGTCTCCTTGGTGGATGGGCTGCCATTTAGGGGACTTCTTCAGGGGTCAGCAGACAGCTCTAGGTCTGAGACATTTCTGTCCCTGTCCCTTTGGAGCCTCATGTTCTCACTCCCAGTGAGTCTGGCTGTGGCCACCTCACAGCGATGCTGTCGTAGAGGAGCTTGCACAGGTGGAGTGCTGGGCTGCGGGCCTGGCACCAGTCACTGTGAGATGCTGCGTCTGATGCTGCGCTCGGTTAGTGCTGTACCTGGAACCCCCACCCCCAGCATGGCCAGGGTTTGCAGACATCCCATCACAGGCTCCTTAGTTTCCAAAGTGACGTCACAGCTGCCCCAAATCTCTTACAGGACTCCAGCCCCAGAGCAAAGGTGGGGGCCCTTCACCCACATCTGCATCCTCTGATCTTTCTGTGCCTTTCCTGAGTCAGGGTGGGGGAAATCCCTCTTCTACCCTTCTTGTGTTCTTATGGCCGGACTAACAGTAAAATTGACACAAGACCAGACTAACAAGAGAAATCCCAGTTTAATATGTACATATTGGAGATCACAGAGAAATGATGCTCAGAGAGTGAACAAAGCAGGCAGTAGGTATATATTTTATACAGTGAAGCAATACATTTGTGAGGAATGACAGGACAAAGAAACTTAGATTTGGGCCTGTAATTGTGAGGTGTTTCAGCAGAGTTCAGCCTTTGGGGGGGCATCAGCAGGTCTATGTTGCTTCTCAGCCCGAATCCACAGCTCTGGAGCTCAGGACGCGGGGAGCGCACCCTCTACCTGGGGATGTGTGCCCTGGTTTCAGGGGAAACAGAACAGGAGGGCCAGGATGCCCTTTGTGCTTCTCAGGTAACTTTCATTCAAAGGAATGAATATGCTTGTGGGGTGTTCAGGGGCAGCCTGTTCTGGGCCCTGAGACCTGGATTCTGTTTACAGAACAATCTGAGATGAGCACTGAAAGAGGATGCAGCCTGAACCCTGAGTCCCCACAAAGACCCTGAGAGCTCAGAGTCTCAAGGAAGCACAGGGCAGAGATGCAAGGTTCCCCAAAGCGTAGGACCGCCACGGTGCACCACCCCAGGGCCAGGCCAGCACACCGTGTGCTGCGGGGACACTCTGTCACTTTCTGAGGCAGTTAGAACAGAAGCGGAGTGATCTACGATTTAATGAAAGGTTCTGGATTCTTTCCCCTGGAACTATGAACTTGGGTCCCAGTGATGAGCCTTGGAGACACAGTCAGGGATCCTGAAATCATATGTCATCTTCTGTAAAGAGCCCTCTGGGCCTTGATTCTCCTATGATGGGATACAGGTCACAGGGTCCTTCACTTGGGGGAGGTGATGCTCAGAAACAATCACTCAGGTGCACATTGCAGGTGTCGGCACAGGCCCAGCTGCAGAAGCACCAGCCCCAGGCCTGCTGTGCCCACGCTCTGCCACAAGGAGATATAGCTGCAAATTCTTTAGGTTTTCTTTAATTTCTTGCAGGAACGTTTCCTAGTTTCCAGTGTACAACACTTTCTATTTGTTCTCATATTTTCCCTCATTAATATGTATTTTTATGCTGTCATAAATGGTACTGATTTTTATTTTCAATGTTGAGTGGCTGATTGCTAGTATGTAGAACACAGTTCCATTCTGCGTGCTGTACTGTTTCCAGAAGCCCAGACTGAAACACTCAGACCAGAAGCACCTCTGAGTGTCTCCTAGATGCTGAGCTTGGTGTGACCAGATTCGCCCTACCCTCGTCTCCTCCACTGTCTCCACTGAGAGACTGTGTCTCTGATCAAGGGCTTTCTGCCTGTGAAACACGAACCAGGTGAGACACTAGCGGATCCACTCATCTGAGGAAGTCAGGTGCTGGCTGAGGAAGTGGCAACAGCAGTCACCCCCTGAGCTAGACGTGGGGGAGCCAGTGCAGGGTGGCTGCTCCAGGCCAGGAGGGTGGAGGGAGCTTTGTGTCTCACTCTCCATGGGGCTGTGACCTGAGTCAGTATTGGAGTAGCTGAGGCATGTGTCACAGTAATGTCACCCTCTTCAGGCTGCAGCCCAGAGAAATAAAATATCTGAGTCAGTGGAGGCAACTTTGGATCCAGAGAGGTGGCTGGGGAGCCTGGAACCCTGATTCTTACCTGAGTCTGACTTGAAACTCAGGAGATACTGGGGAGGGCTCCCTCCTTCTGCTGCTATGAGCTCATCCAGAAGCCCCCACCACTGAGAACACTGCTCAGGATGCAGATGAGTCTGGCTGATGTTCCCAGAGGTGCAGAGAGGGAGGACACTGAGTCAGCAAAGGCGGGGAGATGGGACCTGGAGACAGACAGACAGGAGTGATGGGGAGGGAACAGGGAGAAGATGCTGGGGTTCTGAGTCCAAGGGGCTGACATCTAGTCAGAGCTGGCTGGGTCGCTGAGGTCTGTCCCTGTTTGTGCAGTGAGAGAGGAGCAGAGGAGGAGAGAGGTCGAGGCCATGGGGACACAGCCATCCTGAGTGCCAAGCTGGGGCTGGATGGCCCAGACCTCTTCTATCTTCTCCAGAGGCCTGAAAGATGAGAAGCTGCTCACATAGACTTTCCCTTACTGGAGAATCTGCTCCATCCTGAGCATTAACTGAAGTCTGAGCTGGGCTCTGTAGACAGACTAGAGTCTGAGGGTGAGACCCAGAGTTTGCTGTGGAAGGGACCAGGCAGGAAGCAGCTGCTGGAACCCTACACAGCCCTGTGAGCAGGAGACTCTGCCCAGCCCAGACAGGACACAGCTGCAGGGTCCCCATCAGCACAGGAGGCTCCAACGCCCCAGCCCTGGGGAGTTTGTGGGATTACACAGCAGGGGGCACCCACTGTGCAGACCCTGGGGAGATCAACAGTGCCCCCTTCTGTTCCCTAGTCAAACTTCAGTCTCTCAGCGGAAGTGATGTTGGGGGAGACTCGCCTGAAACCTGGTCACTGTCACCACAAACATTCCTGGGGCTTGCTGTGAGCGAAGTAATGGATATTATCTGATTGTCCAATTTATCAGAGAGCAAACACCTTCCCAAGTCAATAAATGATTTTAAAATCTACCACAGTCAATATTGAAGTTTAGAGAAGACTTTAAATTACACTATTAAAAAGGTAACACTTTTTCATGGTTAAGTAAGTGATACTCAAAATCACAAGGACTGAAATGCTTGAGAAATAGATATCAGGGAGCATGAACTATCTCTGGCAGCATTAAAAAATGAACTTTCCCAAGTGCATTTTGCCTTCATGATCTTCATGTGCAATGATGATGAGCATCTGGCCTGTGAAACAGAACAGCAAATGTGCTGTGGATTCAGCTTATGTATATGAAGAAATGTTGAACATTAATTTGGTCTCTAACATCAAACTAATGCATGAGAGTAGGCCTGTTAACGCTCTGTGAGTCAGAAGAGTCTCACAGTCATGGTTGGGTCTCCGAGTCTCACTGTCGGTTGATGTATTTTGGAGCTGAACCTCCCTCCATCATCACAGGCAGAAAGGGAGAGAGGAAGGAAAGTCTTGGAGGAGTCACCCTAGAGGGATGGACACAGCCTGGGAGAACCTGGAAGGGGCACATGGAGATGAACCTCTGGATAGGAGGATGGGGGCATGGGCCTCCCTCCCAATGATGGTGTTACCGTCTCCACCTTCTCACTTGCTCTCCTGCCTCCGAGGGCTGAGCCGTTCTGAGCATAGGAGGAGGTTTTGGTTGCACTTCCCCATGGGTTTACATCACTGTGGAAACACCACGATCCACATACAGATCACAGTAATAGTTGGCATGTTTTGGTCTCGGTTCCCCATGGGTCCGGAGCACTGTGTTATTGCTGATGCTATCGTCCCATGCTGAACAGTAATAATCAGCCTCATCCTCAGGCTGGAGCCCAGAGATGGTCAGATAGGCCGTGTTGCCGGACTTGGAGCCAGAGAACCGAGCTGGGATCCCTGAGGGACGAGAACTTCTGAGCGTCACAGTTTTGGGGGCACCGTGAGAAATTTGGTACCAGCCCACATCAAATATTCCAACGTTGTTGCTATTTCCAGCACAGGAGAGGGTGACTTTCTGTCCCACAGACCCAGACACTGAGGCTTCCTGTGTCAGCCCAGACTGCGCCCAGGACCCTGGAACAGAGGAGGTAGAGACACGGAGAGTTGAGACTGGGGTTATTGCCCGCAGCATGTGCACAAAATTATGGTTAAAGAGCAGCCAAATTGTCCCCCATAATCACTTCTCCTGCTTTCCAAAGCCAGTCACCTGAGCAGTGAGTGAGGAGGGCGAGGAGGAGAGGGGTCCAGGCCACGGTGGAGACACCCAGGCTCTGCTTCAGAGCCTCAGGAGTGAGGGAACTGCAGAGTCCTCTTATCTCTTCCCTCAGGAGAGCAGAGAGGGCCCCTTCATGCAAACCACCCCCTTCCCCTGGAGTGCCTGGGCCCACATTTGGTGGAAGCTGAGTATGGGTGGGGCTGGGGAGCCTCTCCTAGGGCCCTGGGAGCTCCCAGCTGCTGGACCCCAGTGAGCACAGAGCAGATGCACAAGGCAGGGCTCCAGGCTCTGGGTTCCCAGCTGAGATCACCCCACAGACCCTCCGGACAGGCCCACAGCACCCCCTGCTGTCTCAGAGCCCAGATTCACCTGTGACTGGGATGGATACCCCAGGGCTGAGCAAGGAGAGAGAGAGACTCTGGACTCAGCCCTGCCTCGCACCCCACCCATCCTCACACAGGGGCCGGGGCTTCTCGTCCCCAGGGGGCTCCTTGCTGTGCTGCAGGTGTCACCGCATCTTTTCCTTACTTCAAAAATATGGCCTCTTCAGTATAAAGTCACCCTTCTGCCCCTTCCACCGTTAGTTAATTATGTGTTGGGGCCATGGGTGACTGACCCCTCAGAGAGACCATGTCCTGCAGCCAGTGAGCAGAGGGCAGAGGGCAGAGGGCTTTAACCCTCCTCCACACCCTCTCTGTGGGGGGCCTGAGGTGACCAGTTCCTCTCTCCCTCATCACAGGTCACTTCCAGCCATGGCAGGCCAGTCTCCATAACCTTCTTTACTTGTCCCCACCTTTACCCTCAGTGGGGCAGGGGTCCATTAATAACTACACTCAAGGAATTCTTCCAGAAGAACCTTTATTATTTAGGAGAGAGACCTGCTTCTCCTGTTGCTCGTCCACCCTGGGGAAGATGATCAGGGACATCAGTCCCCCCAGGAAGCAGCCAGGAACCCACAGCCCTGAGGGTGGACAGCAGGGTGAATGGGTCTCCCACACACGATGCGGGCTGTGCATTAGGACAGGGCTGGACCTCCGGGGAAGTGCAGAAGGGCTGAACCTGCAAGCAAACGGGTGAGGAAGGTGGCACAGATGTCCCCAGATTTCTTGTCTAAATCCTCTACTCTCAGCCCATGCATCATTTATTCCTACTCTACAGATCCTTCTGTGGCACTGCCATGTGTTAGATATTACCCTACATGCTTTATGAACATTAACAAAGTTATTTCTCCCAGTGAGCAGATCCACAAGTGTAGCTACAATGGCTTTAATAAACTTCAGTCGATTACATACATATATTTCTAGCCAAGCGCTTGCTTCTTGACCTCAGTCCTCTACACTCTATTCCTGCAAGGACTTACTGTGTCCGACTGACTGAGTCACAGAAAACATCTGCTCAACTTCTCCACCGCTGAGTCAGACTAAAAGCCAAAGGATGCCCGTGGCCTTAACAGTGTTGTTTCACTACTGTGGCACTCAAACCCGGGAGAGTGCTGAGACTTAGTAGTAGCCAGTCCAAAAGTAATTTTGAATGAAAACGTAAATGAGTCAACAAAAAAGACAAAAATGCCTCTCCCCTCCCCCACACAGGGTGAAGCATGGATAGAGACACTATGCCGGACCTCTTTTATCTGTGCTCTAATCGACTGTCCACATCCCCAGCTGTGTACATGAGTCATCCTAGAGACATCCACGCACCTCTCTCATGCATCCCAGCAACCCCCCAGCCTGCGGATCCTTCAACACAAAGACCCCCAGGGTCAGGCCCCTAGCCGAGTGGTTAAGTTTGTGCCCTCCACTTCAGCAGCACAGGGTTTCACGGGTTCAGATCCTGGGTGTGTAAATGGCTCCGCTCATCAGGCAATGCTGAGGCAGCGTCCTACATAGCACAACCAGAGGCACTCACAACTAGAATGTACAACTATGGACTGGGGGCACTTTGGTGAGAAGGAGAAAAAAAAAGTCAATATTGGCAACAGATGTTAGCTCAGGCGCCAATCTTTAAAAAAAACAGCTCTAAATTCTGATGAATCTTCTTTGCCGGTGGAGGCAGCCTCTCCAACCCCTGTGGAAACAGCCTCGTGAGGAGTCCCCTGTGATCAGCTTGGGAAGCAGGAGAAGCCTTGGGCCAGATTTCCAGAGCACTCTGTGATACGCAGGTCCCACCCAAAGGTGCACAGCAGCATCCCTGTGCCCCTTTCTGGGGCATCCACGAAGGTCAGTGATGAGGGGAAATCTTTCCAGTGAGCAGGACTTCCAGCAGCACTCCTGGCTGCTCACTTTGCTTGGAATAGGAAATGTGATCCGTGAGTGGGATCACGCACTGACACATGGGCTGTGGACAACTGCTTGGCCTGATGGTCAGGTCCCTGGAAGCAATACCGTTGGAAAACTGCTGACCAAGAAAATGCAGACAGGTCTCTCTGAATGGGCAAAAAATGCGCAGAGATTTGTATCACATGTGAATGCTCCCCAAAGGGTGACCTTGGCACAGGAGGATTTTAATCAAATGGATGGCCTGTTTGTGGATACCAATCAGCCTCTTCCCCAGCAGCCCTGGCATCACCCAATGAGCTACGAGCAAAGGGGTCCTGGTGGCAGGGATGGACGCGGTGGCAGGGAAGGACGTGGTGGCAGGGATGAACGCGGTGCCAGGGATGGACATTTTGCATGGGCTCAGCATCATGGACTTCCACTCACAGAGACTGATTTGGCTCCGGCCACCCACTCTGCTGGCAGCGGAGACCCACACTGAGTGACTCACACAGCAAGCATCGCCACAGCCATCAGTCAGCTGCCTGGGGTCAGGGTAATGACACTGGACTGCATCCAACATGGAAGAGGTAGTGTGCTGTTCTACCTGAACAGACACTCACTGTGAATATGGACTTGGCTTCCCTGAATACAACATTTCTGCGAAAACTACCGTTAGTGAGCTCAGAATCTCTTTCCCACAGTTATGGTTTCCACATAGCCTTGCTTCTGATCAAGGAACTCAGTTCATAGCAAATGATGTGAGACAATGGGCCCATGCTCATGGAATTCACTTGGCTTATCATTTTTAACTGTCTATTCACTTGTCCATTCACTTGTCCATCCTGAAGCAGCTGGCTTGGCAGAATGGTGCAGTGGCCTTTTGAATTCCCAGTACAGTGTTTGCGAGGGGACGATCCCTTGTAGGGCTGGGGCATGGCTTTTCAGGAGGCTTTAAATGCACTGAATCGTTAATTGACATGTGATGCCCTCTCTCCCACATCCGGTATTCAGAGTTCCAGGAATCAAGGAGTGGAAATGGCAATGACATAACTATTACCCCTAGTGACCCACTAGCCAAGTGTTTAACCTCTGTCCCCTTGACCTTATGTTCTGTTGGCCTAAAGCTCTTAGTTCCAAAGGGATATATGCTGCCACCAGGAGACACAACAATGATCTCATTGAACTGGAAGTTAAGACTGACAACTAGCCACTGTGGGCTCCTCGTGCCTCTAAATCAACAGGATAAGAAGGAAATCACTGTGCTGGATGGGGTGACTTCTCCTGACTGCCTTACCAAGGAGAAATTAGACCATTATTTCACAGTGAGGTAAGGAAGAGGGTGTCTATAACACAGAAGACCCCTTAGGGTGTCTCCTACAATTGCCATGCCCTGGGATTAATGTCACTGGAAAATGACAACAACTCAATTCAGGCAGGTCTACTGATTGTCCGTACCTTTCAGGAATGAAGGATTGGGCCATCGCAGTGACATCTAGGAGGTCACACTGTCTGACCTGGAGCCAGAGAATCTCTCAGAGACCCCTGACAGCAAGCTGTTACTCCTGTGGATCAGGAGTTTGGGGACATGGCCCAGGAGCTGCTGCAGCCATGCTGCTCTCTGTTGGCCAACACTGTTGCTGTTTACCATGCAGGTGAGTGTGCCTGTCTATCCCAGGGACTTGGGCCCTGAGGGTGGCTGAGTCAGTCCCATCTGGACCCAGAATCAATAGCGGGAGACACAGGGAGAACAGTGAGCTGAGTGAGTGAGGGGGAAGCAGAGGTGAGCTGAGGCTCCCCAGAGTCTTGCACTCAGGAGAGGCCCCCAGCACCTGTGCAAAGTGAGGAGGCAGATGGGGAAAGGGGCCCAATGCACCATGCAGGTGCTCAAGAGCTCCCCTCCCAAGACCCCTTCAGGGACTCTTGGGTCCCCCATATCTCTTTCATTATCTAAAAGACCCAACAGGGGAGGAGTTCCTACATTCAAATGTGTGTGGGTCCCTGACCCCCTGTAGCACCCCTCAGCTCTAGGCACAGTCTCTGTTGCCTGGAGGAAGAGGAGGAGGAAGAGAATTGCACCCTCCCAGGCCCCAGGTGGTGAGAGAGCCTGGCCCTTCATGGCCCAGGGTCCCGGAGGTCCTGACTGCTGCAGTCTCATCACAGCACAGCTCAGTGAACTCACTGCTCACTTCCCTCTGGCCTGCGAGACTTTCCCAGGTGGCAGGGCCAGGCAGACTCACCTCTGAGATAGCCCCACGGTGCCCCCTGCTGGCCACATGTCCTTGCAACCTGAGTGTCCTGCAGGTCTGCACTCGATGGTGCAGTTGCTTCGGGAAAATTCCTTGCAGGTATTCAAACAGTGACACCAAGAGTTACCATGTGACCCAGCAATTCCACTCCTGGGTACAGACCCAAAAGAAATGAAAGCAGATCTCCACACAAAACCTTGTACGTGAATGCTCATAGCAGACAAATACATAATAGCCAAAAAGTGGACACAACCCAAATGTCCATCAGCTGAGGAATAAACAGACTGTGCTGCAGCCACACGATGGAATGCCATTCAGCATCGAAAAGAAATGGAGGGCTCACACATGCAGCAACATGGGTGGACCCTGAAGCCGTCATGCTGAGTGAAAGAAGCCAGACTCAAAAGGCCACACATCGTATGATTCCATTTATAGGCAATGTTCAAAATAGGCCAATCCACAGAAACAGAATATGAATTTCTGTTTGCCTAGGCCTGAGGGCTTAGCAGAAATGGGACTGTCTCCAAACGAGTAGAGTGTTTCTTCTGGAGCAGTGATGGAAAGCTTCCAAAATCGATTGTGGTGACATTGCACAATTCTGTGAGAATATTAAAAACACTGATTTACACACCTTAAAGTGTGACTCGTATTACATGTGAACTATATCTCACTGACGCTGTAATGATGACTAAAGACTGCACGGTGAATCAGCAACACAGAAAACATCCCCCAGAAGGGAGGACAGAGTCTCGTTCACTCACTTTAAAGGGTCCCAACCAGGGCAATGAAAACACAGAGGAATTCCAGTAGCGAATGTTCTAGGTACTAGGACATCCTGAAACATCCATGAGGATTTCTATGTTTTAATTTTTTTAAAAAAGGCACCTAAAGTTTAAAAAAACATATTCACAAGTGTCATAAAAGAATCATCGTAGCTCAGGGGGAGGAGAACACAGGGAACCATCAAATGGAAAAGAAGTGGAAGAGTTCGGATCATGTGGATCTGCACCCCGAACATGAATGTGGACCCGCGTTTATTACTGCTCCACCCCAGAGAGACGTCAAACAGCCCAATTAATGAGATCTCTTTCAAAAGCATCAGTTTATGACAAAACAAAATATTAGGAAATAAATATTTTGCAATCATGAATTGAATCTTCCAGATTCCAAGATTTATAACTAAAAACTCCTGAAGGTTCCATTTCATAGGCATTGAAGTGACTTTCCTCCTCGTCGTTGTAGTGGATTCCAGAAGTGACAGATGCCTTCAGGATCAAACTGAAAAGAGTCCAACAGTGTGTGTAAAAGGCTGTTCTCGAAGCTGAGTCTGACCCTAAACTCTATATAAGATCAGAGACATGAACAAAGAGCAGCACAACCAGCAGGCAGAGCAACAAGGAACTGTGGAAAATTCAGCTCTGTGTGCCGGGATATTTCAGGGCACGTGTCTATTAAAATTCATCAGGCTTTAACGCACCTTTCACGGTTAAACAAAAACAAATACAAAGACATTCTGGATTTGTCCAGGCGTGTGCCTGTTCCTGATACCAGCCTTTGGTGTCCCTTCAGTTCACATGACTATCACCGATCACAGTATGCACCCCTGGGTGAAGACACCGCTCACCAGGGCCAAGGTGACTGAGGCACTGGTGCCATGGAAGTCTGGGCTACTTAGCCAGGGGACACCTCCTACCTCCGCCTCCTCCACTTCTGTCCTGGGCAGTCAGGAGAACCCCACCCCACCCTAGGGGCTCTCAGATGGCTGTCATGACGTGGTCAAGGTTTTAATGACATTGTGGGCATAGGGTTGCCAGGTAATGAATGCACAATGAAGCTGCCCTCTATCTGTATTATGATCATATCAAGGGACATTACTCACACTAAAAAGGAAAGACATTGTTTATAGAATAAAGGACAGACTATCCTAGGACAGACCATTTGCCAAGCTTCCCCTGACGTGTGTGTACATAACACATAAATCGCATTCACCCACCTTTCTAAGGGGTTTCCTCATCTCTAAATGCAGATGATGATAAACCTCCCTCCCAGGGGTGTGGCGAGAAGGAAGCACAGGGAAAGTGTGGATCCAGCCCCAGAACAGAGTGAGAGGGAAGACATGTCAGCTGCTGGATTCTCACACACGCCTCCTCCTGGCCTTGATCTGCTCACTGCCCTCCATCAGGGAAGACTGCACAGGCCAGCCTGGAGAACCAGACCCAGGTGAGAACACCAGGTCACAAGGAAGAGGCCTGGCCCTGAGTCTGCCACCAGGGGCCCCACAGCTTCATTTGTACAAGACAGCTCTGGTCCACTCTGCACACCCACCTGAGCGCTGACCTGCTTTATACCAAGCACAGCACTGGGGGCCACGGTCGGGAGCAAGACAGCTCCTGCCCCCCAGGAACGTCAGACCCAGGGAAAGGAGAACCAATGACGGCCTCGGGTAACCAGTGGTCACTGATCTAGTGCTTCTCGTGGAGGTTTAAACAGAAACATAAAGAAGCAAGCCATTTGAAAGACAGTCTACAGAAATTGGAAAAAAAATGAAATCATCTAGCTAAATGAGCATGGAGGTATTATCCGCTTGTCAAAATCTTGGCAGGATGCTCATGAGCTGTGCAGGCTGCTGGCTGAGAGGGTAGTAGAGGCAGCGGAACAAACCACCCTGTGCGGGAACCAAGCGCACTGGCGGGAAATCTCCACCAAGAGCAGGGTTGTCATCACCGCTCCCCCAGATTACCTGTTGCACAATCTGACCCTCACCCAACATCCCCCCTGAGGGTCATTTTCATTGATGGAGACTCACGCGAGCACCATGTGCTTCCAGCTCTGGAAAGCAAGGGGTCAACTGACCCACACATATCAGGACCTGGCCTTGGTCCTGCTACCCTGCAGGTGCCCCAGTGCCAACAGTGAGCCTACCTGGATCTGCCTGAAGTCCACGGTGATGGTAGCAGCAGAGGTGAAACCTTTAATGATGGCACAGGAGACGAAGTCCAGCAGGAACCCTGGCAGCCAAGAGGGAATACTGTGTTGGTCAGAGCTCTGCCTGGTCCCAGAGGACATGGGTGGACATGGTGGGGAAAGGCAGTGTGGATGAGACTGAGGCTGAGGACTGGAATGACATGCCCTGTTTGGGCTGGTTGGAGAGCAGGAAAGGGAGGCTGGGGTCTGAGGCTCTGGGAGCTTCTCCAAGTGTCCTGGCCTCTCAGCAGAATAGGGGAGGGCTGAGGGGTGAGGGTCCCCCTGCCCCTACTACACGCCCACAGGGATAGCCCTTGGAATGCAAAGAAGGAAATGCTGAGGGCAGGGCCATCCTCAGGAGGCAGGGGCCTCGGTACTCTGGGAAGAGCAGAACCACACCTCCCCCACCATGGAATGAAGGCCTGAGAGTCTTACCCAAGCGCAGGGACCCCATGGCTAACTGCATGCAGCCCACAGGAAAGCCAGCAGCACAGCACAGGTGGGCTCAGGGTAACATGCCAGAAGGTGACCAGGAAGAACTACACGAAGCACCCATGAAGGCAGAGTAGAAGCCACACTGTTGGGGAGAGAGTGATGAGCACCCAGGAGGCACTCGGCACACCCATGGTGCCCCTGGTGTAGACATCTGAGCACAGGGGTCTGCGGTGTCCACTGTGTACTTGGGGCACACGAGCGCACACAGGCAGGGTAACCACTCACCCTCGATCATCCATGAGTGTGACCTGCTGTGATGAGGGGACCTCTTTTCTACCTGCACCCAAGTGGGGCCACAGGTACCACCTGTGGGAGCACAAAGACCTGCGTGTTTCTGTGTGAGTCTGCGAGTCTGAGAAATAATGCTTAAAGCTACAGTGAGTCATCCTGCTGGCCCCATCACACAACCCAGAACTGCCCTGATACCTGTGTGTGACAAGTGTGACAAGAGAAGTTATAAGGGTGCGCGTCTCCCCAAAGGCAGTCACATGCTCTAGACTGTAAACCAAGGCTTCTTGGTTCCCATGGGGCTGGAGCCCTGGGTGCCCTGCTGTCTGGAGGGGATACTGTGCATTTCTACTCTGCTTCTGGGCAGGTGATGAGGCCTAGTGTGGGGTCAGGGCGGGGATGTGGCCAGCAGCAGGGGCAGACATCTCACCTGGGGCAGGAGTCAGGTCACCTCAGCACAGGCCAGCGCGTGGGGAATGACCTTGAGCCCCACTGAAAGTCCAGTGATGAAGTCCATCTTCAGAGTCCAACAGCCAGGCCAGGATGGGCAGCCTCCTCTGCATGGCCGCAGGGGGGCAGCAGTGGTCTTGCAGGGCCATGCTGGAGCCTGAGGGCCTGGCCTCACTCAGCGTGGGATGGAGCAGGGGCAACACAGACCAGCAGTGTCTGGGCCTCAGAGGACCCAGCAATAGGGCGGGGATCCAGGGCATCAGGGGAGGCACAATCTGTCTCTCCTCCAGGGGGTCTGAGCTAGATGGCCTACATCCCACCTCCTTGCTGGTCTGAGACAGGAAGCCAGAAACCTGTGCAGAGGGGGCCTCCACCAAAGATGGAGTGTCCCCACACCCCTGCCCCGAATCCCAGAACCCCACTTGCCCAAACCCTAGCTGATGAACAGTTTCTCAATAAGAATCCTAAACACTCAGTTTTTCCTCCAAGGAAAATCTGCTTGCTGCTTTTTTTTTCCTCCCCAGGGAATTTAAGGAGGCACAGTGCAGAGAGAAGCAGGGTCCAGGGGGCTCCCTCCTCTGGCTGGTGTGGGTGGGAGGACTGGAGGCCCTGAGGGCCCGAGGCTTTGCAAAGGCCAGCCATGGAGACTTCCACCCACTAAGGGGACTGCAGCGCTGGAGGGGCTGTCTTCCATTGAGGCCTTGCCTTACCCCCGCCCCCACCTGTGGCATTGGCATCCTAGGGGGCCCCAGGGGTTCTAGTTGGTTCTGGGAAGCTCAAGGCCCCTTGATTAACTCAGAGTGCACAGCATCCATAGGATCCTGGCACCACCTGCCCAGAGTTGGCCCCAGACTGCCCCTCATCCCCGCCCCTGTGAGGCTGCTCTGGGCACAACATGGCCCCCACCCCGAAGCCACTTACGGCGAGTCTAAAGGTGGGACACCACGCTGCCTAAGTGTCTATGGCCTGCGGGCTCCACCAAGTTCGGGGGAGGCGGCAACCTGGGTTGGGACGCAGTGGGTGGGGAGCGGGGTCCACGTGCAAGGCGCCCGCATCCTTGGCCCCTGCGCCGGGCCCCGCATAGGCCTCCCCACGCGGACCCGCTTTTCTCCCGGGAGCTCACCTACCCTTCCCTGGGCCCAACGCCACCCACTGCCGCCGCGGACTCACCAGGAACCGCAGCAGCTGAGGGTCTCCTAACATCACCACATCAGGGTCCACGGGAAGCGCAGTGGTTGAGCGAGGGGCGGGGCCAGGGCGCCTGGGGGCGGGGCCTGACGCGCACGTGTACTCGGGAGGGGCCAGAGCCCCGGGTGCGGGCCTGCGAGGCGCTGTCGGACCCTGAGCTCTGCCGTGCGCATCGGGCGCCTAGCCGGAAAGTGCTGCTGGTCCTCGGTGAGTGCGTCCCCCGCAGGCCCGCTGACGGCCTGAGCGCTGCCTTCCACCGCCGCCTGTTGTTCCGCCAGAAGTGGCCACTCGTCCCTTTACACCAGCGGTTAGTGCTGACCCGAGCGTGCCCTGCAGCCCCACTGCCTTTCCCTCCCCATCTCCCCTCTCTGCTTCTCGGACTTCGTGGTCGGCTCCTTGGAGAGGGAGGCAGGGGCGGCCTCGCCCACCGCGGGGTGTGCAGGGGTGGGCACCAGCATTCAGCCCCCAACTCCTGCCCTCTGCTCTGACCCTGCTCTCCCACAAGTGCCAAGAGCAACCAGAGCTAACCCTGCGGGCCCCCAGCTCAGAAGGCTGGGCGGCTTTCCACAACTCAGGGACCCACAGATCCTGAAGGAGATGCCATAGGAGGGGCTAGTGCCCCAGTCCCCAGAGACCAGCCGGGGTGCCCTGGGGCTCTCATCTGCTCCCCAGTCCTTTTTTCAGACTCCGGAGCGCTGTACTTCAGCTCTCCTTCTCCTGGCTGAAAGGTGCAGCCCCTGACAATGCATCCCCTGGCGGAAACCCCTGGGATGTTTCCAGAGCCCTGCCGTTCAGGAGATTGGCTGCTGATGGGGATGTTTCCAGGGGCAGCAGGGCCCCAAGTGGTGGTGGTAGCAGAGGCAGCGGCAGGTTCAGCCTTAGGAGAAAGGAGGGCCACTGCACGGGGGTGTGCCAGGACCCGCGGTTGCAGGCTGTCTGGTCTGTCTGTCCCAGGAGCCTGTCCCCGTGGCATCTGCACAAATACAATTGTCAAGCCCGAATGCAAGGACACGAACTGTGGTACTCAGGCAGAAAACTCGAACCAAGAAATTCCTGCAAAATAAAAGTGGATACTGGGCATTGCAATAAATCATATCGGGGAGAATTGAAGAGTGTTAGAATTATTCAAAAGATTTAATATCTCTGGTTTCACAACTGCTGCAATGTTGCAAAGTAAATATCCACAAACAGAAATAGTAAAGAAAATTAAAAGATCATTGCAGTCAGCAGAAAACACTTTTTTCACATGAACCTTCAGAAGAACCACGTGTTAATAAGAAAGACAAGTATAAAATTAATATTCCATGTAACCAAAGACACAATGGTAGATGAATAAAAAGGCATTTTGAGTTATATGCAAATGCAGAGCACGCTTTCAGTTATTTATACACCCTCCATAAGTTATGGGAAATGTCAGAGGAAACATTGAAATGCCAAAGTATAAATTTACATTTAAAATTAAATTCAGATGGCATGAAATTGATTTGTTTGAAGGGTTAAATCTTCTTAGAAAAATTTTTCCACAAGGATCATTAGCTCTAGGTGTAATAAAATTTGTATTTTGAAATAATTTATCAGAAATCCCTTCAATGTTGTCATAGCCTATAAAACACTCTTCATGGCTCCACGAGTGTTTATACCAACACAGACTCTTCTCCTCAGCATAAGTGAACGTGATCTGCAATCTTGCATCTGCCAAAAATAACAGATACCTCTTTCAACTGTATCAATTTAAAATAAAAGTTACTAACTTTATATATTTTCATGACATAATAAAGGAATTTGCATAAGTGAGACAAAAATCTTATGATCTGTTTCAACATATTGAGAAAGTGTCATGTACTGTATATGTTATATAAAGTAAGACTGATAAGATTGCCTTGTAATGTGTAAATTTATGTTATTCATGTCTTTTTCAGTCCTGTTATGTTTTATAAGTAATAAGATATTTTAAAGGAAAATGCTTCCTATTTTGGTACCTTTAACTGCGTATTTCCCCCTGCTTCCTGCATAAGGGGTTCTGAATGTTCATTTTTCAATGGGCCCCACAAAATATGCAGTCAGCCCTACAGCTGTGTGAAAGGTTTCCAGCCCCCCTGCATGACAGCTCTAGTGAGGGGACAAGGCATGTAGCCAGCAGAGGGGCCTTGGGTCCAGCTACACACAGCGACACAGGTTGAGACTGTTCACACTATTTAGAAGGACTTTAATCAGAGTAGGATTCAAACTGAGTCTCTTGGCCAGTACAAAGTTGTGTTTTGGGCCATGATTTTAAAGCATAAATACTAACTAAAAGCTGAACATTGTCTTCTTAAGAGCTCAGAATCATAGTCCTTGTGATGAGGATTTTTAGGCTGCTTAATTTTAAAACAGTTTATGTTCAGGATTTTTAGGCTGGTTACTTTTAAAACTACAGATAAGAAGCAGGCTCCGAGGAGTGGAATTTGTTTGCCCTTTGATCAGAGACAATTGCATTTGTGAAGGAAATCTCCATGCCTCCCTCTCTGCGCCAGGAGGAAGGGGGGATGGCTTTATCTCTGGAAACTCTTAATGGGGAAGGCAAGAACTTAAGTTGTTTACTGTCTGGCAACCTCATGTAACTAACCCCCCACCCCAAAATCCTCCTTTGTCTTTAGCTGAAGATAATATTTGAGCGGTGACTTCTGCCATTTACTCAATCCGGTTTGATTCTTATCTAAAAGTTGTGGGACCGCCCCATGGCCGGACCCTACCGGCACTGGTACCATTTTAACTTTTTTTCCTTTGTCTTGTAAAGAGATGACTCACATACCTATGCCTTAAATTTAGCCCTAACCCTCAACTCCGGGCAGCAGCAGGAGCTCTGACTGCCCGTGGGTCCTGTCCCCACGCACCAGCTCTGCCTGCCCATGGGTCCTGTCCCCATGCCAGCGGGGGCAGCAGCAGCGGCTCTGCCTGCCCATGGGCTCTGTCCCCATGCCAGCGGGGGCAGCAGAAGCGGCGGCAGCAGAAGCTCTGACTGCCCATGGGTCCTGTCCCCAGGCTATTCCACACTATTCTCTAAATAAAAGAGCACTACTGCCAGATCTTGAGAGTCTAAGAAATCTTTCTTTCGACTCCTCGGGTCACCAACCCCGCATCATTTTGTTTACAACTAGGGCTGCCTGATAAAATAGAAGACCTCTAGTCAAACTTAATTTCAGATGAACAACAAATAATTTTTAGTATAACTAGGTCCTAAATGTTACATGGGACGTATTTTTTATTTCCTATATCTGGCAACCCAATTAATAGCACTATCATCATTAGTCCATACATTGCCTTAATTAACTTAATAATTAATCTGATATTCGTGTTTTAGCTGCAGGAATTTTTAGTAACTATCCTCTTAAGAAACCTTGTGGCAACTCTGAGGCACTGAGAACTTATTTTAGATACTGAGAAGTGACTGATTCTCGATCCTGTTAATCAAATTGTGATTGACCCAGGGTATCAGCATCAACCTCGTGCTTGTTAGAAAAGAATCTCAGGTCCCACCTAGACCTACTGAATTCAGAATCTGCATTTTAACAAAATCCCTATGTGATTCATATGCACATTAATATTTTAGGAGCACTGATTTAGAAAGCTGTGCTTTGGGAAAATTCCCAGGGCATATGCAGGGTGGACTGAAGGGGAACTGACTGCAAGTATAGAAACCCCTTACAAGAATATTTTAAAAGTTCAGGCATTGCTTCAAGATCTGAATTCTGGTGCAGGCGGCAGGAATGAAAAGAAAGAAACTGAAATGAGAAACACTCTAATGGAAAAAAAATCAATGGGACTTGGTAACAGACCAGATGGAGGAGAGAAAGGAAAGATGTCAGAATCCGAATGTAAATCAAGTAGAAGCATCAAAGTGTTTCTAGTCTTCTTGGCAGGGGTTCTCAACCTTAGCTGCATTGTGATCACCATGAGCTTTAAAATACTCATGCCTGGGTCCCAACCCCAGAGACTCTGATTTAAGGTGAAGCCTGGGCATTAGAATTTCAGACTACTTCCCATGTGATTCTACTGTGCAGCCAAGGTAAAGAAACACCTGACAAATAAAAATGGCAAGCAATAGGATATATTGGAGTATATGAGGAAGCCATTTGGTATAAACCTAATTCGGCCTGACTTTTTTTTTTTTTCAAAAGGGCCTGACTGTGGCTATTGAGCACGCATTGCATATCTACTTAGACATTTCCTATGGCCAGAACAAAGGCCCTTGAGATAAAGGTGCAACTTTCCCCCACATTAGCATTTCCTTAGGGATAAGCATTTTTCCTTAGGCTAGGAACTGATTGCTGCACTCACCTCCCAGCTCACCTGTGACCACCCAGCTGGAGACAACAGACTGCCACCCTGCTGTGTTCACAGAGACAGAAGACCTACCTGCTATTTCCATCAATCGCTGTGGCGACAGAGCAGTCTCGCGACTATTGTAAAAGGGACATTTCAATCCTATGTGAAACATCCTCTTTGAGGGTGTATAACCACCCTTATACCCCCACTTCTTTGGAGTGCTCTGTTCCTTTGTGGAAAGACTCTCCCGGGTTATAATCCTCAGATTTAAGCTCAGAATAAACTCACCCAAATTTTCATTTATAGATTGGTTATGGATTATTTTCGTCGACAGTTCTTGGCCTAGTCGCGGCAGGATTTCAGAGAAACCCACCGGAGGCCACCTGGAATCTACACTGAACCGGCATTCGGTACCAATAAGGGCCCATTGAGCCCCCCGGATCACTGCATTCTTCAGGTGACCTTGGTGAGTTCTCCTGAAACCCGGACCTCCTTATTTTAAGTCGATGGTCCAAGAGTTTATATGAGCTGGTTAAGGTCTTAAGACTAGAGGTTTTGAGGGGTACCGGTACAGTTCCTAGGTGGAGAAAAACCTAGAGAGAATTCCTAAGCCTCAGGGGCTTAGAGGAGCTTGGAGTGAGCTGGGTTGGTTGTCCTTTTAATTTGGCTTTGAATTGGAAAGAATTGTATTTATAAAGTCTGAACAAACTGCTTGATAGAGAAATGAGAGACTGAATGTCTTCAGCTCCGAAGAAAAGGGACACTTGCTCCTCCCGGCCTTTACCAAAAGGCGCCCTTAGGTGACTAAGGACCTCAGCGGGAGTGTCAGAGGATCAATCCTCGCGACGTGCAGCGGTCCCATAGGGAACTCCACTCTCATTCACGGTAATTAATTACAGGCTTGTCCGGGGACGCGCACATAAGGGCTGGTCACCTGCGCTCCGAGCTCCCACGGCAGTATTAGGCGGCTGGAGGGAAAAACCGAGGCACTTAAGAGTGTTTATGACCTTTCTATGGGGAGTAACACTCACAAGCAGCACACTTCTGACCCACTACACTGTCCTTAGAAGTTGTTCAGACTTTATTAAAAAAAAAAAACAGACAAGCAAAAAGAAAATGGGAAAACCGTGCTTTTTAAAGCCGGCCAGCTCCCGGATGGGCGACCTCCCAATGGAACTCCAGCTGGTTTGCTGTGTGGAAACAATGCTTGCAAGTATCTAACAAAATGGGAAGGATTAACTAAGAATGACTTAAGTGGCCAAAGTGGGGAACGTTCGATATCTCAAAGCTACTGTATTTGTGCGCACAAGTAGAAAGAGCCAGCTCTAAAACTAAAGCAAAAGAATGGGAAGCTTATTATGATTGGCATTTAGAGGCTTCAAAACGTAATAATGATAAAGTGAATTCTTTACAGGAGACTAACCGTAAATTGGCAGAGACTGTAACTGAATTAAAAAAGGATAAGAATTCAGAAACTGTCCCACCCTGTTTATCCCTTCCATCTCCTCTGCAGCTGCCTTTGGAATCTCAGAGCTCATCTTCTTTTCTAAAGAGCTCTATTCCTTCTATTAAAGTAAGCGCTTACAAAAAGTTTTTCTGAATAGAATTAACCCAAATGTCTTCATCTCTCTTAGAGTTACAATGGCCATTTTCGCCTCCTTTTTAGCTTTGCAACCAGGAAACAAAGAAATCTTTAAGGAGTAAAAGGCTCCACCCCTGGGAGCCCCAACTTTGGGTTTCTGGGCCTGATCACCCCAGCAACCCTAAGTGGGGTGCCCTCTCTTGACAGTTGACTCATTGAGTATTTTAATCACCTACTGAGTCAGTTATAAGGGTGGGAGACCTGTGATTTATTCTGTGAACTGTCCTGCTGGGGTTGTGTGCCCAGCATGGGAACTGTTGTGTGACTCTTATCTTGATAACCCTCTGGAAGAGGCCATGAGGATGAGGTCTGATCTCATCTCTTCTTTTCTTTGTCTGTTTTGCTCATCATCTCTTCTGTTGTCACCAAGTCGAGGTTAAGTTCAGGCTGGACCTGACCAGAACCTGGACCTCCTGTAAATCGAAAACTTGGGTTTGTCTGTGCCTTTGTGATGCAGTTGGACAGGTAGATCAACCTGGAATGTAATTTGAGTTAAAACCCAGTTTCTGAGAAATCAAGAGTTTTGGCATAAAGTAAGTGCTTACATAAATTCTAAATGTAGTAGAAATTAACCCAGTATCTTTCAAAGTTAACATCTTGTGAATTAACCTTTGGTAAATGAAAGCTTGTTTAAGTTTGTTGGTTTGATTGAAAATAGTCTTGTTGTCAGAGTTGTCGGTATTTGCATAACGATGCAGGCATGCAGCCTGGGTTTACTAGTCAAATAAGTTCATGTTGTCTGTTAGAAATTCGTTAGCAAAATAATAGCTTTAAATGAGGACCAGTTTTGTCTCATGTCTTATGAGGTTTTCATAGGTAATCTGAACATAAGTGTTGGAAACAAACGGTTTAAATAGATAAAAGTGGGTACAATAACTGTTTTATGGTCTGTATACTT
The DNA here is from genome assembly GCF_041296235.1 of Equus asinus. NCBI lineage: Eukaryota > Metazoa > Chordata > Mammalia > Perissodactyla > Equidae > Equus > Equus asinus. The sequence continues at coordinate 11,977,988 of NC_091818.1, read as the reverse complement.
GGAAAAAAAAAAACACCTTTGAAATTCTTTTTGGTTTTGCCAAGTCAAGTTAAATGATAAAAATCTGAGTATCTGGGTAATTTTTGGATTGGATAGAACAAAAGTTGCTAAACATCTAAGTTTATCTGCTTTTGGTTTTTATTGCAGAGATGCTAAAGTCTATGGGTTTTTAACTGTAAAGTGATGTGTTCCTAGAAATTATGAAGTGTTTAGAATGCTGATATAAAGGACAATTCATAATTGCTTACCTTTTGTCTGTTAATGGTTAAAAGTTCTAATTAACATATGTAATTAAAGCCATTGGAAATTAATAAGGAAAACAGCTCTGCATTCAAGGAAAGTTAAAATGTAAGTTTTCAGTAAAGAAGGTATAAAGAATGGAAATATTTTTGTTTGGTTGGTTAAGAAAGATAAATTTGTCCTAATGTACTAGAAGAGAAGAAAGAAAGCATGGGACAAATTCTGAAGGCAAAAAGAAAGTTGTAGAAGGTTTGTGAAGGAGAAATTCTGAAAGGAGTTTTATGCTTGGTCACATAGACTGAGATTAAAGTAAATCCAATTAAGCAAATGAGTTTTAATGTTAAAAAACAAAACTGCTAACAGATTAAGATCAAGAACCAGTTATACAGGACTGAATGAACTGAGGATGATTATAATTTTTTTTACAACTTTTGTTTGGAATATTGTTTTTGATGTGTTGTTTTGTTTTCTCAGATTTAAGGAAATCTTTTCTCTTATGCTAACCATGTCTTATAGCAATCAGTGAAATTATACCTTTGTGAGCAAAACTGAAACATTTGTCTTTTTCTCCCTACCTGATCCCTCCAGAATTTGGAAACTCTTTGTGAGTGAGTATGGCTATTTCTTGGCAATATAGTTATTTGCATAAGTTCAATAAGAATCTGTTCTCCTTGTAACAGGACACATTTGTTATCTTACCAAAACTTTGACTGGAATGTCATATTTGAGAGAAAGATACAGACTCAGATATGACAATACTGCCTTTGAGGAATAAGGTTGACTTTCTGGAAATAAAGCCACTTGGAAATATGGGCCTGGTACCTTGCTTTACAGAGAGAGATTCCAGCAATCTTACCTGGTAAGTAAGGAAGCTTGCTTACTGGCAGGTGCAATGAACTTCAAATATTCTGGGGAATCTCAAGAAAGGAGAGAAGTCACCCAAATCTAAGGTATTGCAGGCAAGGCCTCATGGCACAAATCCTTGGCTTGGCTTTTCTGGCCTCAAGAAGTCTTTAAAGTTCAATCTGAGATTCCTCATGAAAAATTCCAGCAAAGCAGATTTAAGAACCTATATGATCAATTGCTATTCTTGCTGCACTTATGTAAATAATTGGGCCAAGTTTCTTGAAACTAAACTTATTTTGGCAAACCAATTAGTCTTAACTTGACTATCTTTGGTAAAAATGAGGGTGATTTTAGAGAGAAGAATTGTTTCAGTGAAAAATTATAATACGCATTTGTGGATATTAGATCCTAGTTCTGTTAATTGTCTTTGAGCCTTTTTCTACCTGTGAACTGAACTGCATCCTGAATTCTTCTACTGAAATATCTGGTTATAAACTTCCAAACTAATGTTTTCAATTTTTCCCTAATTTTCATTTGGAATCATTGAGAATTGATCATGCTCTTTTTCCTGAAACCTTGCAAACTGAAGCTGAACAACTTGATAGAAACTTAAGAGAGATTCCTGTCTGTTGCTGTGTAAGCTGTAAGCCACTCAAAAAGATACCTGAATGCCCGATGACATCATCAGACATTTCAAGCTGCAAAAAGATGCTTTGACTCTGACATCTAGAAGTCTTCTTGACTGCCTGCCCCCTGGACGCAGGAACAAATTTATAATTTGCTCCAACCATTAACCTTGTTACCTTCCAACATCACAAGGGAGAGAAGACCACGACTGCATTCTATTGTTTAATTTGGTTTACAAATGAGTCTTACTTAAATGATAAATGAGGATGTTACACTGTCTAGCCTCAAGAATGCCTGCTACTTTCTGTTAACTCTGCTAACCCATAAAAGATTTCCTTCTACAGGCTCAAGAAATTGCCACAGAACAAGAGAAACAGATGTGGCAGTCAAAAGGGGGAATTTTTGACACCCCCTCGCAGATGTGGTTCGGTCCCAATAAGAAACCCACTCCATGGGTCACAAGGCCACTTTCCCTTCCTAAGGGACCCTTTGAGGTATGACAATTGGACTTTGTCCAAATGCCACCATCTCAAGGATAAACATATCTTGTAATGATCTGTATGTTCTCACATTGTTTTGAGGCCTTTCCTAGCAGAAGAGCGATGGCTTTAGGTAAATTATTATCAAAAAGAATAAATTCCTGTTTGAGGAATTCCTCCCGAGTTACACAGTGACTGGGGAAACTCAAATCTATTTGTAACGTTTGGCCAATATTGCAGCATTTCTACTGTGCCTACCATCCTCAATCCTCAGTATTGGTAAAAGGAACTAATGGCACAACCAAAAGTTAATTGGCAAGCTTTCAGAAACATTTACTCTCTCACGGCCAAAAGCTCTTATGCTAGAGCTCTTTAATCTTAGATCTATACTTTTTGTAAACATCGGCTGTCTCCTTTTTAAATAATACAACAGCCTATGCAATTAAATGAAGAAATATATAAACCAGGTTTGCTTAAGGGATGTATTACATTGTTTTCATGGTCTTATTGTGGTGCTTAAAAGAAATGAAAGATTTGTAGCTGATTCTTTCACAGAGAAGTCCCAGAACTTTAGGATCATGGACTGTAACCTGAAGAATTTATTTATTGAAAGAGACATCAAATAAGACTCTTTGCAGCCCTGTTGAAAAGGACAATACCAGGAGGAGAAGAAGATGACATCTGTTGTAGACAGCTGTCCCAAGACTCCAGACCAGACCTGTATTCCCAACCTTATATCTCCTCATTTAAACCTTTGTTATGCTTAAACTGTATACCTATTTTATAATTGTTTGGAATCCTATCATACTTAAAGTGATTAATTTGGAACAGACTGGTCTTGAAGGCCAGGAATTTATCGAGTGACTCCTAATGGAACTCAATGATTATGTGGAACAAATCTTTGGCCTTGGCTACTGCCTGGATGGCTAAAACATTGCACCCCGAGTTTCCTTTAAAAGCAAGGAAGGAGTCAGGCTGAGTTAAAACCTGTTGCCAATCTCCCTCTCTTTAAGGCCGGATGGGCTTGTTCAGTGCTCCACTGGTATGGCTGTATTTGCAGCCATATTTGCTCCTTTGGAGCTAAAAGATGTCATTATTACATATGGAAGATCTGACTAAATTTACTCAAGAAGCCCTTAACGATAGTCAAGCAGGAATAGTCTCATTAAATACTGAAATGCCTTTAATGAGAAGGGCTGTCATTCAAAACAGAATGGCTTTAGATATTCTTACTGCATCCCAAGGTGGTACATAGACAATCATTCAGACTGAATGCTGTGCTTTTATACGTCATGAATCTTCCAATGTGTCATCTCTGAAGAAGCAAGTGGATGCCTTATGCGATCCAACACCCAGTCTTGAGTTGTTTGGTTAGCTCCCTTCCGGTATCAGTTCCCTTTTCCAATCCAGATTGGAATTCCTATTTCTACTACTTCTTGGAATTCTTGTACTAGCATAATATTCAAACTAATTGTTATTTTCTTTACTCAGTGTTGTAAGAGTAGCATACAAACTAGAGTAATGATTGCTCGACGGCTTGAGATGGTTGATCTGTCTTATAACCCTGGACAAATTGCCTTTTCTGCTAGAGACTATGACTAAGAATGCATTTCAGACTAATCCTTTCAAAAATGCTGTTATTATCGTTACTGTACTTGTTCTATAATCATATACAATGTAAATGCAAGGTGTCATAGAAAAGCGCATATGCAATGTTTGTGCAACAATCTAAATTAATTACATAACATATGAAATGCTTCCTCTGTTAATAAATATACTTCCATGCTTGTCCACTATTTCCCCCCAACGTGGACAACTAGGCAAATAAATGAAATAAAAGCCTAGCACCGAGGGACATGATGGACCCAGGGCAGGCAGCAACCACCCTGGCGCCGAGGGACAATATTTTGATCATCAATGCTTTCTATTGAAAGATTAGAGATCAAAAGGGGGAAATGACAAATAAAAATGGCAAGCAATAGGATATATTGGAGTATATGAGGAAGCCATTTGGTATAAACCTAATTTGGCCTGACTTTTTTTTTTTTTCAAAAGGGCCTGACTGTGGCTATTGAGCACGCATTGCATATCTACTTAGACATTTCCTATGGCCAGAACAAAGGCCCTTGAGATAAAGGTGCAACTTTCCCCCACATTAGCATTTCCTTAGGGATAAGCATTTTTCCTTAGGCTAGGAACTGATTGCTGCACTCACCTCCCAGCTCACCTGTGACCACCCAGCTGGAGACAACAGACTGCCACCCTGCTGTGTTCACAGAGACAGAAGACCTACCTGCTATTTCCATCAATCGCTGTGGCGACAGAGCAGTCTCGCGACTATTGTAAAAGGGACATTTCAATCCTATGTGAAACATCCTCTTTGAGGGTATATAACCACCCTTATACCCCCACTTCTTTGGAGTGCTCTGTTCCTTTGTGGAAAGACTCTCCCGGGTTATAATCCTCAGATTTAAGCTCAGAATAAACTCACCCAAATTTTCATTTATAGATTGGTTATGGATTATTTTTGTCGACACCACCTATGCTGGTGGAGGGCTGTGACGCTGAGACGACACTCTGCCCCCGAGCCTGGAGGAGTCACAGCACAGGAGGAGCACAACTCGAAAAGCAAATGAAAGCCCAGCAGCGAAGAGCTCCACTGACCACCCACTGCACGTGTTTGTCAAGTAACTTAAACTCCCCAAGCCTCAGTTTCCTCACCTGTAAATTGGAGGTGAGAGCAGGACATACCACTCAGGGACGCCATGATTCACATAAACTCTTCCAAGAGTGTCCACACTAGAGTACACACCTAGGAAACTGGGCCCTTCAAGGGTTCAGAGTGGAGAGACAGTGTATTTCCAGCATCCACAGTCACATGGCTGGTGAGAGAAGTCAGAAAGCCTTCATGGATGCCTGAGCCTTCAGCTGAGTCATTTCCTGGCTCTGGGACTCAGTCTCCTCATGTTTTCGGTGAGGAAGTTGGACTCGAGTTGATCCCACCCAGCTCTTGCTTCCTGTTTGATTTGGGCCAAGAAAAATGAGCCAGATTTGGACTTGCAGAGATAAAGGAAGTAAGGACGTCCCCAGTGGGGACTGGAAGAGAGTGTTCTTTAATGAGGAAAATCACCTTTTCTGAGCACTATCCATAGAACTTCTAATTCAGCAATTGCTTCCAGGGGACCTACTGTGTTCAAAATACTTAACAGCCAGGCTTGGCGTCACACTGACCTACAGGAGTGGATGCTGGCCAAGGGGCTTGGGCAGGGTCCAGAGGCCCCTCTGGGCCAGCATTACCTAAGAGTGGATTTTGGAGAAGTTCTGGGGAGGAGCAGGTATAGGTTGGACGATAAGCAGGGGTGGTCCTTTGGCAGCTCAGGGTAACAGTTGCCAATCAACATGGAGGAATTCCAACGGCCCCTCCTATGGGTCAGAGTTGAAGAAGATCCAGCCCCTGTCCTCAAGGGACTCTGAAGGAAGTAATGCTCCCATGAGCTGGTAAGTTCAGCAGTGGGAATTGTGACCAGGCCCAGTGGAGCCAGCCAGCCCTCAGGAGACAGGGGTCAGCTCTCTCGAAGCTGTCAAGGAAGCGGGATCTGACACGTTCTTCACCTCCAGGTCCACTCCTGACCTAAACACAGTCACTGCTATGATCTGGGGGAAAGGGACAGAAATTTCCCTCTGTGTGGAGCCAAGTGGCAGACTGAGGGTGAGGTCTAGCCTCACAAACACAAATGCAGGATGGCAAATGAAGGCAAGGCCAAGGGTGTGAGCCCGCATGTCTGGGGTGGGGAACGTTCCATGTCAGTATACCCTGTCTCAGTCTGTTTGGGCTCCTGCAACAAAATGTCATAAAGTGGGCAGCTGATCAACAACAGAAATTTATTTCTTACGGTTCTAGAAGCTGGAAGTCAGAGATCGGAGTGCCAGCATGGTCAGGTTCTGACAAGGTCCCACTTCCAGGCTGCAAACTACAGACTTCTCATTGCACTCTCATGTGGTGGAGAGAGAGCAGAGAGAGAAACAAGCTTTCTCCTATCTCTTCTTATAAGGGTACTAATCCCATTCATGAGGGCTCCACTCTCATGACCTAAGTACCTGATTACCTCCGAAAGGCCCCACCTTTAACACCACCACATTGGGGGCTGGGATTTCAGCATATGAATTTTGGGGAGACACAAACACTCAATCAATAGCATACCCCTACCTCTATTAACAGCAATATCAGAAGAGACATTGGCCATAGACAACCAGGACAACAGACCAGCTGAAAATGGGCCCTTACATCCGATGGTGACAACATATCTACTGCGGGCCTGATGCTGTGTCAATGCATTATCCTGCTGGGCTAGCTCGTTTGATCTTCAGAATAACTCTGTGAGGAAGGTACTTGATCATCCTCCAGTTAGAGAGGAGAACTGGGGCCTTAGGGGATTGCGTGCCTCTCCCACGTTCACAAAGCAAGTTAGTAGCCAAGCCAGGCCTTGCACTAAGGCCCGACTGGCCTGAGCCTGGTTCTTCATTTGTTTATTGAAGTATGATTAACATACAGTATATTAGTTTCAGGCGAACTCATAGTGATTGAACACTTGTATACATTGAGAAATGATCATTACAGTAAGGCTGGTTACCGTCTCTCACCTCTCAAAGTTAGTGCAATATTATTGACTATAGTCCGCAAGCTGTACATTACATCTCCATGACTTATTTAATTTATAACTCCAAGTTTGTAACTCTTAATCCCCTTTACTCATTTCACCTCCCCCTCAGGCTCCCCCCCACCTCCCCCTCCACCCACCCGCCCAGCGACCATCGACCTGCTGTCTGTGTCCATGAGTCTGGCTTTGTTTTGTTTTGCTTGTTTGTCTAGCTCTTAACCGCTGTGCTGAGCCAGCTCCGAAAACTTGAAAGGTTACCATGTAAGGCTGCCGTTAGCTGAGAACACATCGCCCGTGTGCCGGCTGACAAGTCCTCAGTCCTGGAGGCACCGTGAACACTTGGCCACTTTGAGATTTGTCTAGACCCTAAAATCAGACAAATGGAAACACCGCTTCTGCTCATGGAAGACGTCATTAGTCTTCCCAATAGGTAACATTACTGAGAGTTTTTCCCACTTTATTGTAGCTCTTGCCTTTCCCCCTTTTCAATCAGTAGGTCCTTTCCTGTCAACTTCCTGAGGGAAAGAATGGTCAGGGGAAGGAGACAGAGCAAGGCTGTGGGGCGGCATCCATGTCCCTTTGGGGCCTTACCATTTTCCCCTCTTGCCATATAGCATTTCTTTACCTGAGAGCTCTCTACCAGTGAAGGCCTGGAGTGCTGGGGAAATGACAACTTCTCACCCAGAAGCTACGGGAGCTGGTGGGCACATGCCCCCTGCCCGTCCTCAGGTGGGATCACTCAGGTCGTCTCCTGCACTCGCTCCAACACTCCCCAGCAGGAGGAAACCCCACTTGTCCACAGTGGTTCCTGGCTTGTGGACTTCCCCATCTTGCTTTTCCACTTCTCCATGGTGCTTCCTACAATCACCTCCCAATTGAGCTACTTGCACTTAAATCTTGGTCTCAGATTCTGGGCCTAGAGGAAGACAGCCCAAGGCAGGAGCCAGTTCTTCATTTTTGAATCTTAAAGTTTAGGCCCCATGGAAGTCAAGGCATAGAATATTAGGCTCAGAAAAGGCAGGTTTTTTACCCCCAGAACTTAGAAAATATCCTTTTATTTTGAAGAAAGAAAACACCAGGAGCTTGGGGAGGCTGAGAAAGTGACGCCCAGCTCCATCACCACCTCCCCACCCCTTGCTCTGATCCAACTAGAGGGAAAAATAGAAACTCCAGAGATGTGGGCGTTCATGAGAGCAAGGGCTCCCTCCTCTGATTAGGAGCAGGGAGGCCCAGGATGCTAGAAAGGAAACACATGTGCCAGGGAGGTCCAGACCGACACACCAAGCAGCCTCAGAGAGCACGCAGGAACACAGCTCTTCCATGACCCAGGGCCCAGAGCAGAGCGTCTGCTGCCCACCATGGGAGAAGGGCAACCAGGTGGCAGGGACTTGGCACAAGACATCTGATACCCTGAGACTGAGGCTCAGACAGGGCACACATGTCATATACACTGAATAGGACACCCTACACACCTGCCTGTCTGTCTCACACCCTCTTGGCCACACCCCTGGTTTCACTGCGGCTGCAAGTGCAGCTTTGACAAACTTCAGGCTGACACTGTCTTGGACCAAGTGCACATGGTACTTCTGTAACTTTCTTTGCTGGGGCTTCTCCAACACTTCCAGCAGGGGGAGGAGGGGGCAGGAAGGAGCCCAGCTCAGCCATGGGAACATGGAACTCCTAGAAGTTTAAAGGAGTTTACCCCCGCCCTTGAGACAAGCCTCAACCAAGGTGGAAAGCAAGCGATGGAGAAATAGTCAGTGCTCAGATGGACAAGTCTGAGATGCTGTCCTCGTATTCCTCAAAGCGTCCTGGTGAGACTGAGTGCCACTACCCACAGTGTGACCGCTCGGTAACACACCATGCTCTGATCATTCCCTGGGTTACTCACTGTGTTGGCTCCCAAATAAACCACCTGCATACAAGTCCTTATCGCAGGTCCACTCCCAGGGGGACTCGGGCTAGGACATATGCTCAGAGAGGCCGAGAGGACAATGACCACACTGAGGGCCTGACCCTTGACACTATGGAAGCCCCTCAGAGCTAGATTAACCCCTGAACGTGCAAAACCCCAACTGATTAGAATTTCCATCCCTGCCAAGAATGGGGACTCACAAACGAAATTAAGTTTAGTTGTAGAAAGAACAGACAGAGTTGCATTTATTGTACACAGGAAAAAAATGATCTGCAGCCCAGAGACGAAATGAGAGGCCAAGGCGCTCCTGTTCATCTGTCCATGCAGGGCCCGGGGGACAGCCAGCCTGCAGTGCAGCCTGGACTGGCCCTAGCTCTTCATCCACAATTGACCGTGATGAGCTGGACAGCCTGTGTCTGCACATGTTCAGTCAAGAGGGCGTTTGAGGACGTTCTCCAGGTAAATCTGGACGGAAGAGATTTTGGAGAAGCAGGCATGTCACAGGGCATCACTGCTTCCACAGCGTGAAAGCTGACCTGGTTTTTCATTTCTCTTTACTTGTGTCCAGAGCCCACACTGGAGCCAGTGTCCAGAAGTCTCCCCTTCCACAGACAAGGGGTTCCAGGGCCTGGGTTTTCCATCTGGCTCTGTCACTAGTTGAAACAGGATCTGTAGACTAATGGGGGCTCTGATGGTTTCCAGGCTCTATCAGTAATGGGGTGGCCTGGCTGTCCTGCATTTCCATGTGAAAAATGGAGGAGATACAGGAAGAAATGACGAATGACAAGTGACTCCTATTATGCATAGCCAAATCTCTAGGTAATTAAACCAAAAATGGGAGGAAAATGTTCTTAAAGATGTTATTAACAGACCAACATTTTGAGTTTCCCAACTTCTGTTGCATTTTTCCTTAATCCTGGAGACAACGGACAGGTCGTGGCAGACGCTGAGGCTGGCCTCCCAACAGCTGTTTCACATTTCTGTCTTTTCTTACAGGATATTGACTTGTTTAGGTGTTGAGCTACAACTCTGTTTAAGAAAGGGGTAAAGTGACTCTGCAGCTCCAGAGGGCTCATTCTGATTGGTCCCAGCCGATCATCATTATTTCATTCACCTCTGCAGGGATTGGCCAGATGCCCACTCTTAAACAAATAAATGATGCAGAAGCACGTGACCCAGCTCTTATAAATAAGTTGTGAGAGTTCTGCTAGGTTGCTTCTAAGGAAAATGTTCTTTTCTGATACAAAGAAGTACATTTAAAAATCCCTCTTTGCAGCTGAAAAGTATTGTGCCTATGTGTGACGCCTGTAACGGTAGCAGCCATCTTGTGTCCATGAGGGGGAAAACCTATGGAATAAGCCAGTATGCTCTGCATGGCATAACAGAAAGATGAAGGAGCCTGTTTCCTTGAAGTCATTGCAAAGCCACTGAATTAACTCTGTCACTGCCGTGTTTTTGACTTGTTAAGATAAGAAGTCTTGTATTGTTTAAAGTATTTTTAGTTGACGTTTCAGTCTCATCTGTGATCAAATAAATTTGAAAAATGGTGGTTTAAATAGAATTGAACAAGTTACGACTACTGGCGTTTCAGAACCTAAGTGTTAAACACAAATGTTCACCATGAATTTTCAAGGAGGAAATCTTGCACATATGTCTGGGATGGAACTGGATCACTGGGGTTTCCAGGCCAGTGGAAATTACTGTATTGATTTCCCAGAACATTTTAATTTCACAGTAACAATTTAAAAAGGAAAGCCTAGAGGCCAGCCAAGTGGCGCAGCAGTTAAGTGCACACGTTCTGCTTTGGCAGCCTGGGGTTTGCAGGTTCGGATCCCAGGTGCGGACATGGCACCTCTTGACACACCATGCTGTGGTAGGCGTCCCACAAATAAAGTAGAGGAAGATGGGCATGGATGTTAGCTCAGGGCCACTCTTCCTCAGCAAAAAGAGGAGGATTGGTGGTAGATGTTAGCTCAGGGCTAATCTTCCTCAGCAAAAAGAGGAGGATTGGTGGTAGATGTTAGCTCAGGGCTAATCTTCCTCAAAAAAAATAAATAAATAAATAAATAAAAATAAAATAAAAAGTCAAACCTACAGCATAACTTAAACAGAAATTCTAAATTTTCATGGAAATTTTTCTATAGTGGAATAATTATAACAAATTGTAATATTTATTTTAAAACTTTAAAAGTTTAATTCACTTTTTTAATGTGAAAAACAATATTATAATATAAAAACACTGAATCACTAAAAAACGTTAATTTAAAATAATTGTCAAGCCTGTGGCTAAACCATTCATTTGAGTTGCTCTTGCTGCACGTCCTCAGCCAAGAGCCAGGATCATTACGGTTGTTGTCAACAAAACCTTGAATCAAGCCTTGTTGCAGGAGAAGCTGAGAGTGAAGCAGTAGGTGATGTTTAGACCACTGGTTTTGGCTCTGCTATTTCTGTGTGGGCGGCCTTAATGTCTCCGAGCCTAGGCCCCCATTTGTAAAATGAGAGTCTCATTAGTACCCACCCCGTACAGCTGCAGAGGACAGAAACCGAGAGAATGCACAGAAAGATGCAAAGTGCTCAGCATGCCAGGCACAAGACTGATACCAGATGGAGTGGGACCCGGGTCCCGAGTCAGACCCGGCCCTTAGTGTGAGTTCTTGACCTAGAGCAGGAAAGAATTCAAGAGCGGGTCAGGAGACAATAGGCAAGTTTATTGAGAGACAAAAGCCAGGCAGATCAGAGAAAAAGTAAACTAATCTACCTAAGGAAGGCGAGCAGGCCAGACTGATGGGGCGGAAACTGACCAGCCAGCCCTGGGTGAGGTCGGGGGTACTCGTTATAGTGGTTGAAGTGGGGAGTGAGGTTGGCAGCTGGGGATGGTCAGTCTCTGGGCAAGGTAGTCACTTCCTGGAGGTCAGGCACTGGGCTCGTGCTCAGGTCACCGGTTGGCCACCTGGAGTCAGGCATCTGTTTGTGTGGTTCAGGCGCCCACCTCATGCATTCTCATAATAGAGGAGGATGTGGTCCCTCTTGTTGGTTCGGGAAATGGCTCAGAGGAAGCTGAATCCACGTAGAGGAACTGTTTCCCCTCCTGTATCACAGGGAGAATGCAATCATGGTAAATGTCATGGCTTTCAACCATCTCTCAGCCCTCCTCGTGGGGTCTTCCTCTGCACCCCGAGTAAACTTGCTTCCTCCCTTCCTTGAACCCGCAGCACCCTTTGCAAACTGCATACTCAATTACCTCTAATGTGTCTCTGATGGTCTCTAGCTTTTTCCTGTGTTGAAGTTTCATCTCTAATAACATTAGAATCCCCCTGGGGCAAGGCCCACTGCTCCCCCACCCATACCATCCCCCAGCCCCTTACTCCATGCCCGGTGTACGTCTGCTGGAATCAGTTTGCCTCGGCCCCTTCTCAGGTGGACAGGGCACTTGGGAGAGGTGTCACGTGAAGGGATTTGTTCCTCCTGAATGCCAGTTACTGGGTCCATATGGATTCTACTAGAAATTATTTCCAGTGTGCACTTCAGCAGATTACAGAATGAATAGTAGAGTTTTAAAAAAAAGCTTTCCTGCAATTCAACATCACAGATGACAGCCTTTCCTCTTCCTCTCATCACAGCTCATAGTTCTGGCTATGTGGCTGCAGCTGCTGCGAGAAGGTCTCCAAAGGCTTTCCTAAAGAACCATGAGCCCTGAGTTCAAGGGGATTAATAGCTAAATTGTCAAGAAGTGCTGTGTGTTAGGCCCCACGCCGAGGCTGCTAGAGTGGCTGTCCATCTTTTCAGAGTTCTGGACTCAAGAAGGAAGGTAGAAGAATACTTTCACCTTCTGTGGTGGACATCCACTGGTTTTGGTCATCCAGCCTGGTTACAGCTCTTCAGTTTTCTTTTGGGGAGCCACCTCTCCCCATAAGAACGGGATCTCCTCCACTCATATGTCCAGGGATAAACACGTAGACCCAGCTAAGCCAAGTAGCACCGAGTGTAAGCAGATGCAGGGCCTCAGTGCCAAGAAGCATGCCCGGTCCTGACGCTGAGACGGCAGAGGCTCCCATGCAGAGGGAAGCTGCCCGCGAAGGAAACACAGGTGAGGTAGAGCCAAGAGCAGCCCTGAGCCCCTGGAGTTTCTGCTTATATGTGCAATCAAATTTCCTTCCACACTTTCTCTTAAATGTTTTTATAGTGTTTTTAAGACAAGTTGAAAATGTTCCCTGCAACTTAAAGAGTGTTAGGGAAGAAAATAATTTTCCCTCTACCTTTCATGATTTTTTGGCTGAGATACCCCCAGTGATAAAGGACAGGTTAACAGGAAAAAAACAAACACAAGTTTGCTAACATGTATACACAGGAGAAACCCAGGAAAACTGAGTATCCAAAACAGCTGAAGCCCTCACCTTAAATACCATCCTCAGCTAAAGACAAAAGAGATGTTGGGCTTGAGGAGAGTCAGCCACTTCAAAGAGGAGGAGGGCAATTCACAGGTAGGTGAAAAAGGACAAATGCTTGGTAAACAAGTGTTTGCTCAGCCACACAGAAGCAAAGAGCACAGAGGGGGCCCCACAGGAAGGCTTCGCATGTTCCCCGTCCACCACTGGCTTCATGTTATGATGGTAGCTCTCTTCCTGAAACAGGTTCTCATCTGAATTAGTCTAGGTAGTTAAGGAGAAGGTAACACGGAAAACTTTCTGAGTATTTTGTTTCTTAAAAATAATCAGCCTAAAATAACCCTCATGTTAGACACTTTTGGAGTGGCGAATTTTATTCTCCTTCAAGAGTCTGAGTAACTAAACTTTCAAACAAACCAAATAGAAATTTCAGCTAGTAACAATTCATTACAAAAGCAGCCTTTCTTTTTTAAAGCAATCTCATATGTGTAGTCTCATTTTGTCCTGAAGCAGTAGGTCAGGAATTAGAGTTTTATCTTACAGATGAGGGAGCTGAGGCCCAGAAGGTGCTATGAATTGCGCCAGATCTGTCGGTGTTGGTAAAGGGCCAGCCCCACTGCAAGGCTGCCTGTACCGGGTGACGCTCTCCTTTGTAACTTCTACAAAGCATCACCTTCAAGCTTTGTAAGGTCAGGATGAATTTATTCCTTATCAGTAACCCAACTCAAAGCGCCATTTTTGTAATATGGCAACTGTGTTGAGATAAAGCACAGGTGAAATCTTTCTGCAAGCCAGCTTCTTTCCCAGCATATTGCTCTCGTAAACCGTGTGTGCTCTGCAATGCTTAACTCACTGATTTCCTGGACTCGCTGGGAGAATAAGAGGATTAGTAAGAGATTAGATTATACATCTTAAATCTGTGGGGGAAAAATACCAGTCATTCTGTCAGCTCCCGAAGATTCCGCGTCTGGGGAGGGCGGAGGGGCGAAGACCTGGCCAAGGCTTTGCTTCACTAACCATCTTGGCTGCAAACATGCAAGAGAAAAGATTTTACAAATCTTGGGTGATGGCTAGATGTGTTTTGAACTGTGCAGTTCAAAACTAATCTTTAGGGAATTATGTTTTCTAGGTTTTCAGGGACTTCTGGGCCTCAGTAACTCTAGAAATGAGGAACAAGTTTCATGGGCAATGTTAACTGTCATCACACACACTGCACTAGTTAGGATAGACTAGGTTTTGCTGTAATAACAGATGACTTTGATAGCTCAGGGCTTAACACAACAAACTTTGGTTTCTTGATTATGCTCCAGGACAGTCTGACTATGCCAGAGTCTCTGCTCGTAGTGGTCCCTCTCAGACCCGAGCGAACCAGGGTCTAATTTTGACATGTGCTTCCATCATCACTGCAGCAAGGGGGAAGGAAGCTGGTGAATTGTGTGTTGGCTCTTACAGCCTCCACCCAGAAATGACACTGGTCACTTCCAGGGGCATCACTAGCTCGTCAATCACATGGCTGTGTCCAGCTTCAAAACAGGCAGGGACATCAGCCCACCAAGTGCTTGGAAAGAGAAAAGGAGAGCACAGACATGGCTTAACATTTTGTGACCCTCACAACAACTCTACAAGTTTGGAGAATCAGAGACAGTTCTTTCCAATTTAGATGGAGAAACTAACAGAGAGGCCATGTGAAATCGGAAGAAGGAGCCCAGGTGTCCTGTCTCTAAACCCAGCTTTCTTTGCACTATATCATGAACCCTTTACCATCAGAAATGGGATTCCCAGAGAGCAGTCACTTGTGGGCGAGTTAGCAAAGTGACATGAAAATAAGTTTAAAATATATCCTGGGAAGTCTGAGTTATTACAGTTGGCAGAATATCAAAGCTACGTGGGGTAGTGGAGCCCTGCTTGAAAACCACTGGGTCATCTCGCAGTGTGTGTGTGAGTCCACTCATCATGCTGTACGCCTTAACCTCACAGTGCCGGCGGTCAATTGCATCTCAATAAACTGGGGGAGAAATCCTTGGATGAGATGATGTCTAAGTGTCTCAGTGAAGCCTTGGAATGTCCTATGGAAAGTCAGAGAGGGAGGAGGGGCCCTCACAGCCAGTCCCCTTGCCAGTCAACTCAGAGGAACTTTGCTTTAGCAGTTTCATATATTAAGTTTCAGCACAAGATTCATTTAAAGAAAATCATCAACTTAATTATATTTTAAAATGAAAACTGCTGATTCCGGTCCACGTGCTTCATTTTGCAGACAGAGAGTGAGGCTCGAGGAAAGGAGAAGACTTCCCCAGGGAGACGGTGGCCGAGCCGGGACTAATCCTCAGACCCGGCCTGGGTGGAGAATCAGAGCCTCGGATCCACACTCAACATGCCACTCACTGGCTGTGTCACCACAGGCAAGACACAACTTCTCTGAACCTGTTTCCTCATTTGTACAATGAGCATAAAAATGTCTGTCCCGTCAAATATAACTGGAAAGTAAACATGGAAAGATGATCAACTTCATAGTAGTAAGACTGAAAATGAGAATATCAATGAAAAATTGTTTTTCACATATTAAATTAGTAATTTAAAAATTCCTATTTCCTATTTCTGGCAAGCATGTAGAGACTTAGTACTTATGAACCAGTATATTTGCTGCTTGCACAACCCTTTGAAAAACAATTTGGTAGTAAAAGTCAATAATGCTATAAATGTTCACGTCCTTTGCCCCAATAATTCTACATCTAGGAATTTAGTCTTAAGGGAAAAAAAATCCTCAATACCAAAAATTATGTGAACTGAAATGTTCCTCTCAGTTTTATTTAGAATAACAAAAAAATTGAAAATGAATGAAATATAGAGTAAAATATGATAAATCCATTAAAAGTCATGACTATAAAGAATATAGAAAAACACAGGCAAATGCTTGGGTGAAGAGATTCAAACTGATTAAGCAATATAATAAGAAAAGGACACCTTTTTAAAGACTAAACAGAAATAATGGAATATTGCTTTATTTTCCCCTCCTTTTCTCTATTTCATAAATTTTGAAGTATGCCAATATATTGCTTTTATAATGAAAAATAAACATACTAAAAATATTCCCAATATCTGTCCTTCTGTAAAGGTTACTGGCAGGAATAAATTATATAATTGGTGTAAAAGTACTTTGTTCTCCTTAAAATATGGTCTGCGGGTAAGAGATCATTATGATCGATGTTAAATTATGTTTGGTTCCAACCCACTCACTTTCAGTTGAACACTGCTGTCTCCTTTTTTCTTATCTGGAATTAAAGTGAAAGCATAAGAGAGCAAAGTCTCACCCATTCCATATTTAATTAAGCTTTTAGGATACATTCTTCTCTTGTAGATTTGATTAACTGCAATTCACCGGAGGCTTATCCTTCTATAGAACAGAATACAGAAGATGATTCTTTATGGCTCCAACATGTGTGATTAAAAGGATTTGAGTAAGTAACCTTTGTACTCACAGAGCCACGAAGAAGCTCCTCCAAGCACTTCCCTAGTCAGGGCCAGCACATAGATCAATGCTGCAAAGTCACTTCCTGAAGCTCAGAACAAGTCAAAATGCTCAGAATGGCTTCCACACCATGGGAGCAAATAGATGGGGACTGGAAGAGCGAGCCCGTTAAAACCCAGCAGGTGCCAGCCCGGGACTGTCCACCTGTCTCCGGAGACTCTCACTCCAGGCACGCGCTTCACTCTCCCCCATTACTCACCAGTCACTCTTCCTTTTGCCTCCCAGCATCTGAACAGCTTTATTTATGTTTCTCATAACAGTTTCACTTTCATATAAATGAGGTCTCTTCAAAAATTATCCAAATATTTAGATTTTATCATAAGAGCAGGTAAATCCAGGAATGAGGAAATACGTTAACCATCGTCCCCTTAACGTTCCCACCCACGTACAGTTCACACTGTTTCAAACATTTCATACCAAACGCAGTCTGTGAAATTGTAGTACTACTTTTTATACATGCATGTAGGATTTTAGAAACAAATAGCATACCGACAAATGACTTAGCTACTGAGTGAGCAAACACGCTCCAAAGTGCACTTCTGGCACTGTGCTGCGTGCTGTGTGGGCTACAAAAGAAGGGTGCATTGGCTTTACCTGCCAAGAGTGTAGTTCAGTAAAAAGAGAAACATTCACATATAGACGAAAGGAGATAATACACCAGGGTTTTGCCCACACAATGTGGCACTGCAGGAAATACCAAAGTGTTAGAAAAGATCAGACTGAGGGAAGAACATTTGAGGCTGAAGGGGTCATGGAAGGCTTTCTGGAAGAGGTGGAAGTGGAGCTGGGCATAGATGGGTGCAGAGGGTTTGGCTGGACAGAGAAGATGAAGAACGGCTGGAACACAAGGACCAGCCTACAGGAACAGGGGTGAGTGGGAGCACGGGGGCTGGGGAAGCTTCCGGGGGAAGTTCAAGAGATTGGACTGAATATGAAACAGAGGCCAAAATACTCCTGAGAATTCTTTTCTTAAGTGAAATCCCTCATCTCAGCTTGCATGTGATGCTAGGAGCAGACTGGCCATCCCAAAGAGTAGTGGGAGGGTAGATGTGGTCCACCTTCCAGGTGAAAGCAACGTGCAAGGGCACCCAAGACAAAGAGAAGCATCGCAGCCACCAGACTGCTGGCAGGTGCAGTGAAAAGCCTGGCCTTCCCCAGAGCTAGCTCTAATTATCTGGAAACAATGAGCAAAGGGAGGGACAACTTTCCGCAGCCTTCATCCTCAGCAGCCTGCCGGACCCCCACCTTCCCGAGAGGAAAGCAAGCTTTCCAGACTCAGTAGCATTAGGGAAGTTTTAGGGAAGTGAGGTCTCTGAACAGAAAGATGCCCTCTATGCTGGAGGCTTTTTCAGATGGAGAGCAAGCAGCATCATACATAAGCTACGGCCAGGGGCCTCCTCTTACACAGAAATTCCCGGGAGTACTTTGGCCTGCATTTCCATTAAGCCCAGTCTCCTTAACTTTTTCATTCAAATCTACACAGCCAGACAAATCCATTGATTTTCCGAGTGATAACCAAGGGATGCTGGAGAAGAAAAATGTCTCCTATAGACATTTTAGAGAGAATTTCTGTAACACGGTTTAAGCAGCAGGGTTAAACCTCAGTTGTCTAGACCTCCAGGAAAGCCCATTTCTTCACCTGACCCTGAGTGGAAAAGTGTGAGCCCTTCGTGCCAAGCGTGGTGTTTGCTGCAAGGAGGAACACGCACAAGCTGCAGAAGCTCAGGGATGAGAGGAGTGTGAGTAATCGTGATAGACAAGAGACAGCTTGACTCCTGTCTTTCTTGTAAGCTACATGGCCAGCAGAAAATAATTTATCATAAATGTCCCCAATGGAAAAATGACTATTTATGGTTAAGAGAAGAAACAAAGGGTGTTGAGGCACCTAGACACTAGAAAGAGCTGGAAGCTGTTCCCAACCCTAGGACTGAAGAGGCAAAGGGGAGACAGTGGTGTCACCTGAGAGCAGGAGTCATGGGGAGAGCTGCCTGGAAGGAGCTGCAGACATGGAGGGACACAGCTGCTGCCAGGTCACAGCAATGAGCCAGGAGGAAGCAGTGCCCTTATATGTCTCCTCTCTCTCTTCTACCCTCTGATTCTTTGCTGGCACCTCCCCTTGGCCAAATTTAACCAGAAGCCAAAGGGAAGGGGAATCCCAGACGATGACGTTGGCAGGGCCAGCCTCCCAGGGCACAGAGCAGGGCAGAGAACGGAGGGGAATCGATCTGGGGATGCTAATGGAGAAGAAGCAGATTATTATTAGGAGAGCCCTTTTCAGATCAGATGCTACTGAGAGTATTATCCTTATCACTAAGG
Source organism: Equus asinus (assembly GCF_041296235.1). NCBI lineage: Eukaryota > Metazoa > Chordata > Mammalia > Perissodactyla > Equidae > Equus > Equus asinus. Next base: position 11,958,996 of record NC_091818.1, on the reverse strand, counting down.
AGGAAGCAAGACAAAACTCCTCCCCTTTCCTCCAGAAACAGAAAGCAGAAGACAAGACACAGGCCCAATGTTCTTGACACAAAGCAAGCACATGCAAACACACACACCATTTCAAGTTGGTTTTCCATAATAGAAACAGGAGAAATACGTAAATGTTAACATTCTAAATATTGAGGATCTTGGTGTTCCTTGTTTACTCTGCCCCCAGAAAAGTGGCTACCAAGATTTATTCCTAGAAGCTAAGAAGAACTTTCTCTGGGGCATCTGACTACCCAAGAGAAGCAGCCTGAAGATCCAGACACAGACCCCAAGTGAAACGGTCCAGCCTTAATTGGAGCCTTTCACTAAAGTCCAAATATGAGGGCATCTGCATCCATATAGGCTTACAGCTTCCAATCACCATTTTAGTCTTCCCGCCATTGAGCATGAGCAGATAGCCAAGGATGACCAGACTTCTAAGGAAACACTCCAGTATTAATGACAGAGGCCAAAAAAAGAAAAAGACAGCTAAGATGAAATAGAGAGTGTGCAAAGAGAAGGAACTTTCAAAAAACTATTATTAACATCATCAGATAAGAGAAGGCAAACACTTAGAGAGCAAAAGAGGTATCTTTGGAAATAGAAAATATGGTAGCAGAAAAAAAGCCCTCAAAAGTCAGGAGGGAGGATAAACTTGAGAAGATATCCCGGGAAATAGAACACAACGAGATGGAAAGCAAACAGAAAAGAAAATGAGAAGACTAGTCCAAGAAGTTCAGATAATGGGAATCCTAGAAAGAGAAAAAAGATAATATTATAGGGAAAAAACATAAAGAAAATCTCACAGATCTAAAGGATGCAAGATTCTAATTTGAAAGGGTCCCACCAAGTGCCAAGCACAAGAGATAAAAATAGACTCACATAGTGCACGTCATTACAACATTTCAGAACAATGGAGTAAAACAGAAGATGCAGAAATTCTCCAGATGAACTGATGACTCAGCAAGGTGGAGGAGCAAGAGCTCCCTGGTTCTGGTTCCCCTCACAAAGATAGTAACTATCCACAGAGCAGAAGGCCTTTGTGAGAATCTCAGAGCCCAGAGACGAGGCAGAAACACCTGCTGGGAGGACAAATTGAGAAAGTTAATTCAAAGGGTAAGCGGAGTAACTTCACTTTGATGGTGTCCCCTCCCCCAGGCCAGCACAGCAGACACTAAGAGGCCCCTGGGCCTGTGGTATCCCCACTGGAGAAAAGAGAGCCCAAGACAAACATCCAACTCCCCCAGCATTCCAGGGCAATCACTGGGAGGACCACTCTGTCTTGCCTCACAGGGAATACTGGAGGAACTGGCAGGGCTAGATGACCTGGGGTCAGACATATGGAACAAAGAAAGAAAGGAAGGCTCACAGTGACCAGCACATGCAGTACATGACAGCATCGCTACCTGTGACCTTGTCCAACCAGAGAGCCTAACTGGCAGTTCAGCCTACCCATGGAGCCAAAATGGCAGCCCCATCTGGTCAGGGAACACAGTCAGCAGTTCTGTCCAGCTGGGATCTCCAGCCAGTGGTACAGCTCAGCCACAGAATCTAGCCAGCAGCCCTACCCAGCTATGGAGCACAGGCTTCAGCCACACAAACCAGAAGGAACAGCCAGTGAACCTGCCCAAACATGGCGCCCAGCTGGTAAACCCCCAGGGCAGTTGCAGAGCCCAGCCTGAAGCCCTGACCAACAGAATGGTATAGTCTGTGGCCCCACCTACTCTCAGAGTCCAGCCTGTGATCCCACTCAACTGTATAGCACAGCTTGCAGCCTGCCCATCAGCAGAGCCCAGCCTGTGGCCCTGCCTTAACACAAAGTCCAGCCAGCAACACCACCAGGCCATGGCATACAGCCTATGGTTCCACCTGACCAGAGGCAATTGTGGAGCCTAGCCTGTGCCTGCCCCCAGTCAGAGTGTCCAGTCAGCAGCACCACTCACCTGCACCCCGACCTGACCAGAGGTGATTGTGAAACCCAGCCAGTGGACCCACTGAACTGCAGAGCCCAGCCTGTGGCTCTACCTGTCTAGAGAGCATAGCCAGCAGCCCCATCAGATCATGGAGCACAGCCTGCAGTCCCATCCAATTCCAGAGTCCAATCAGCAACACTATCAAGCAAGGGAGCCCAGCCAGTGGCCCCACTTGACTGTGGCATCCAGCCAATGACCCCACCTGACCATTAAGTCCAGTTAGTAGCCACACCTAAATGCAGAACCCAGATAATGCACCCTTCCAAGGAGTGAGCTTAGCCAGTGGTGCTAGCAGAACTCAGAGCACAGGCAGTGGCCCCCATCTACTAAGGGACCCTGGCGGCAAGCCCCATCCATGCATGGATGCTACCAGTTGGGCCATCCAGACCCCCAGAGCTGACTGGTTAAGGATTTCCCTGAAGAAGCAAACCTGTAAAGACTGGAAGAGGTGACCATTTCCACAACTGTACAGACACCAGCACAAGGATACAAGGATCATGAAGAATCTGGGAAACACCAAAGGAAACTATCCAAGCTCCAATAACTGACCCTAAAGAAATCTATGAATTGGCTGACAAAGAATACAAAGTAATCCTCTTAAAGAAGTTCAGTGAACTACAAGAATACACAAATAGACAACTAAATGAAATTAAGCAAACACGAACAAAATGAGAAGTTCGACAAAGAAAGAGTAACCAATAAAAGAAACACAACAGGGGCTGGCGTGATGGTGTAGCGGTTATATTTGTGGCTCCGCTATGGCAGCCTGGGGTTCACCTGCTTCGGATCCCAGGTGCAGACCTAGCACTGCTTATGAAGCCATGCTGTGTCAGGTGTCCCACATATAAAGTGGAGGAGGATGGGCACAGATGTTAGCTCAGGGCCAGTCTTCCTCAGCAAAAAGAAGGAGGATTGGCAGTGGATGTTAGCTCAGGGCTAATCTTCCTCAAAAACAAACAAACAAACAACAACCAGAATTCCTAGAGCTGAAGAATACCATGACTAAACTGAAAAATTAAAAACAGAGCTTCAACAGCAGATACAACAAAGCAAGAAAAAAAGAATCAGTGAACTCAAAGACAAGTCATTTGAAAGTATCCATTCGGGGAGAAAACAGAAAGAAGAATGAAAAGGAGTGAAGAAACACAACAAGACTTAAGAGATATGATCAAAAGAAACAACATACACATTATAGGAATCTCAGAAAGAGAAGAGACAAAGAAAGGGGAAGAAAGACTGTTTAAAGAACTTACAGAGGTTCTGGTTCAAGATGGTGACATAAGAGGATCCTGAACTCACCTTCTCTGATGGACACACTGAATCTACAACCACATATGGAACAACTTTCTCTGGAAAAAAAAACAAAAAAAAACCTAAGAACTGGCTGAGCAGCTACAATGCATCAAGCAAATAAGAAAAGGTCCACATTGAAGTGAGAAGAGAGGCTGGGATGTGATGTCACCGTAAGCCACCCCCCAGCGCAGCAAACCACAGTCAGAGGGAGCTCAGAACCTGGAGCTTCTCCCTGAGGATGCAGGATTTGAACCTCACATCTGGAACACCCAACTTTTAAGGCCTGCACCTGAGAGATCAGCCCCCAAAACATCTAGCTTTGAAAACCAATGGGGTTCACATCTGGAAGGCCCACAGGGCTTTAGTGATCTGAGAAATGGCTCTTAAGGGCTTGTGTGCTTGGACTCAGCCTCCCCAGGGCCCAGCAAGGAAGCAGCCAATCAAGGGGCACCCAGACTTTGTGTAGAAAAGGCTCATGTGCTTGTCTTGGAGCATCAGCCTGAAGAGCAGGCATCTGATTTGACACACATTTGGGGGCCTGCTGGGTTGTTCTACGGGGATGAAGACTGGTGGGCACCATCTTTGCACTCTCCTTATGCCTTGCTCTAGCTGGTAGGCGCCATCATTTTTTTAAACTCTAGGCATTTTTTTCTTTCCTGGTGGCCACCATCTCTATGCTGTCCTCCTACCTCATACCCCCTGGTGGACACCATCTTTGTCCTCACCCTCCACCTTGCTCAAGCTGGAAGATGTCATCATTTTTTCTTTTCTCTCTTATTTATTCAAAATTCTTGCTCCATGGATGCCATTTCCACACCCTGCCTCTGCCTCGCTTGAGGCGTTGGATATCAGTTTCATGCTCTCTGCCTTGCTCCAGCTGGCAGCCACCATCTTTTTCTTTTTCCTCTCTCTTTTATTTCTCTTTCACCACTGGCACCATCTCCACACTCTCCCCTTGCCTCCCTCCATCAGGTGGGTGCCATCTTCACACTCTCCTTATTCCATGCTCCAGAGAACTAGTATCTCCAGGAGCGAAGTGTCGTTTTTACCCCAGTTTTATGTTTGGTGCTCTGGTTTTTGTGGTTGTCACTCAGGGGATACCTCTAGATATCCTGGCACTGGTGACCAGCAGGGTACACACTTGCAGTCCCATAGGACTGTATATACTTGCATACTTTAAAAACTATTGCCCTGGGGCCTGGTTTCCAATTAGCCTGAATCCAGGTGCCGACTGAGATCTTCCCCTTTGGGACACTGACGTGTTTTGGCACATGTTCAATTTCTGGAAGCCATAAAAAATAAAATAGGATGTTTGAAAAATCACAAAAGCTTGAGAAACAATCAAGAGCTAGGGCAGGGTTGAGAGATAAGTTTCATGTCCGATGCAAGGCCACTCCTTTAAGACTGGGAGAGGTGGATGTCTTATCTATTACATAGAAACCAACAGAGTCAAGCAAAATGAAGAAACAAAAGAATATCTTCCAAATGAAAGAAAAGATAAAACCTCAGACAAAAACTCTTAATGAAATGAAGATAAGTAATTTACCTGTTGAAATGACCAAAGTAATGATTATAAATATGCTCACCAAACTCAAGAGAAGAATGGATGAACACACTGAGAACTTTAACAAAGAGATAAATAATATAATAAAGGACCAAATAGAAGTCACAGAGCTGAAGAATACAATAAATGAAGTGAAAAATACACTGGAGGGGTTTAACAGCAGACCAGATGAAACAGAAGGAAGGGTCAGTGAATTCCAAGACAGGGAGTGGAACTGACCCAATCAGAGCAACAAAAAGGAAAAAGAATGAAAAAAAGTGAAGCCAGCTGAAGAACTTATGTGACACCATCAAGCAGACTAACATTCACATTAAAGGGTTCCCAGAAGGAGAAGAGAGAGAGAAAGGAGCAGAAAACTTGCCTGAAGAAATAATGGCTGAAAACTTCTCTAATTTGGGGAAGGAAACAGACATCCACATCCAGGAAGCCCACAGAGTCTCAAATGGGATGAACCCAAAGAGACTCACACCAAGACACATAATTAAATTGTCAATAGTTAAAGACAATGAAAGAATCGTAAAAGTTGCAAAAGAAAAAAAGCCATTACATCAAGGAAAACTCATGAGATAATCAGCAGACTTTTCAGCAAAAAATCTACAGGGTAAAAGGGGATGGCATGATATATTCAAAGTTCTGAAAGAAAAAAACTTTGAACCAATAATACTCTACCCAGCAAGTTACCATTGACAAACAGAAATGGCAAGCAATAGGATATATTGGAGCATATGAGGAAGCCATTTGGTGTAAACCTAATTCAGCCCGACTTTGTTTTTCCAAAAGGACCTGACATGGCCATTGAGCATGAATTGTACATCTGCTTTAAACATTTCCTAAGGCAAGAACAAAGGCCCTTAAGAGAAGGGTACAACTTCCCCCCACATTGGCATTTCCTTAAGGATAAGCATCTTTCCTTAGGCTAGGAATTGATTGCTGCACTCGCCTTTGACCACCCAGCTCACCTGTGACCACCCAGCTCAAGACAACAGACCTGCCACCCTGCTGTGTCCACCAAGACAGCGACCTACCTGCTGTGTCCATCAATCGCTGTGCCAACAGAGCAGTCTCCCGTCTATTGTAAAAGCGACATTTCAATCCTATGTGAAACGTCCTCTTTGGGGGTATATAATGGCTCTGTACACCCCACTTCTTTGGTGCCCCTTCTTCCTTCGCAAAGAAAGGCCCTGGGCCATAATCCTCACATTTTAGCTCAGAATAAACTCACCTAAATTTTCATTTATAGATTGGCTATGGATTATTTTTGTGGACACCATTCAGAATTGAGGAAAAGATAAAGGATTTTCTGGACAAGCAAAAGCTAAAGACGTTCATCAGCAATAAACTGGCCTTACAAGAAATATTAAAGGAAGTTCCTCAAGCTGAAAAGTAAAAAGTAAAGATAGTAAATGAATCACTTATAAAGCTAGTATGAAGGTTAAATGACAAAAGAGGTATAAATAACTATAACTACAATAATTAAGAGATACACAAGATAAAGAGATGTAAAATGTGATATCAAGAACATAAAATGTGGGAGGGGAGACTAGAAATGTCGAGCTTTAGAATTCATTCACATTTAAGTTGTTATCAACTTAAAATAGACTGCTACAGATACAAGTTGTTATATGCAAGCCTCATGGTAACCACAGAGGAAAAACCTATGGTGGATACACAAAAGACAAAGAGAAAGGAATCTAAGCATACTACTACAGAAAGTCATCAAATCACAAAGGAAGAGAGCAAGAAAAGAAGAAAAGAACAGACATGAACTATAAAAAGACAGAAAACAATTAACAAAATGGCAATAAGTACATACCTATCAATAATTACTTTAAATGTAAATGGATTAAATTCTCCAATCAAAAGACATAAAGTGGCTGAAAAGATAAAAATTAGGACCCATCTGTATGCTATCTACAAGAGTCTCACTTCAGATGTAAGGACACACACAGACTAAAGATGAAGGGATGGGAAAAGATGTGCCAATCAAATGGAAACCAAAAGAAAGCTCAAGTAGCTATACTTAGATCAGTCAAAATAGACCTTACAACAAAGAGTGTAATAAGAGACAAGGAAGGGCATTACATAATAATAAAAGAGTCAACTCAACAAAAAGATACAACATTTGTAAATATTTATGTACCCAACATAGGAGCACCTAAATATATAAAGCAAATATTAATGAACTTAAAGGGAGAAATAGACAATAGTGCAATAGCAGTTGGGGATTTTGATACCACACTTACATCAATGGATAGATCATCCGAACAGAAAATCAATACAGAAACATCAGCCTTAAATGACATGTTAGACCAGATTAACTTAACAGATATATACAGAACATTCCATGCAAAAGCAACAGAATACATCTTCTTCTCAGGTGCACATGAAGTCTTCTCTAAGATAGATATGTTAGGCAAAAATTGTCTTAAGAAATTTAAGAATATTGAAATGATATCAAGCATTTTTTCCACAGACCACAATGATATGAAACTAGAAATCAATTACAAGAAAAAAAACTGGAGAATTCATAAACACATAGAGATTGAACAACATGCTACTGAACAACCAATGGGTCCAAGAGAAAACAAAAGAGAAATCAAAAAACAGCTTGAGACAAATGAAAATGGAAATAGAATGAACCAAAACTTATGGGATGCAGCAAAAGCAGTTCTAAGAGGGAAGTACATAGCAAGAAAGAAGCCCAGAAATGAAGGATGGGGCAGGCAGAATTAGAGGAAGGCAATCCAAAGGTACAAACTTCCAATTATAAGATAAATAAGGTTTTAATGTACAACATGATGACTGTAGCTAACACTGCTGTATGATGTAGAGCAAAGTTGTTAAAAGAGCTAACCCTAGGAGTTCTCATCACAAGGAGAAAACTTTTTACCTTTTTTTTTTATCTCTTTTTGCGTGTGTGTGTGCGAGGAAGATTGACCCTGAGCTAACATCTGTTGCCAATCTTCCTGTTTTTGCTTGAAGGAGATTGCTGCTGAGCTAACATCTGTGCCAATCTTCTTCTATTTTATGTGAGATGCTGCCACAGTGTGCTTGATGAGCAGTGCCCAGGATCCAAACCTGAGAACCCTGGCCCACTGAAGTGGAGTGTGAGAACTGAACCACTACACCACAAGGCCAGCCCCTCTCTTTTCTTTTTATTGCATCCTTTTATTGCATGAGAAGATGGATGCTGGCTGAACTTATTGTGGTGATTATTTAATGATATATGTAAATCAAATCATCATTCTGTACACCTAAACTTATATACAGTGATATACGCCAATTATTTCTTAGTAAAACTGGGGGTGGCACAAGAAAAATCTAAAAGAAACAACCCAAATTTACACGTCAAGAAACTAGGAAAAGACTAACTAAGGAAGCCCAGAGTTAGTAGAAGGAAAGAAATACAAAGATCAGAAGAGAAATAAATGAAATAGAGACTAAAAAGATCAACGAGACCAAGAGCTGGGCCTTTGAAAAGATAAAAAAAAATTGACAGGCTTCTAGCTAGACTCACAAAGAAAAAAGAGAGAGGACTCAAATAAATAAAATTATAAATGAAAGAGGGGGCAATATAACTGATAACACAGAAATTCAAAGGATTATAAGAGACTACTATGAACAATTATACTCCAACAAATTGTAGAACCTAGAGGAAATGGATAAATACCCAGAAATATACAACCTCCAAAGACTGAATCATAAAGAAATAGAAAATCTGAACTGACTAATAATAAGTAAGGAGATTGAATAAGTAATAGAAGTTTTCCAACAGAGAAAAGCCTAAGACCAGATAGCTTCATGGGTGAATTCTACAAAACATTTAAAGAATTAATGCCAGTCCTTCTCAAGCTCTTCCAAAAAACTGAAGAGGAGGGAATGCTTCCAAACTCATTTTACAAGGCCAGCATTACCCAGATACCAAATCCACACAAGGACACTACTAGAAAAGAAAATTATAAGTCAATATCTGTGATGGACAGAAATGAAGAGTCTTCAACAAAGTACTAGCAAACTAAGTTCAACACCACATTAAAAGGATCATACACCACAATCAAGCGGGATTTATCCCTGGGATGCAGGGATGGTTCAACATATGCCAGGGCATGGGGAAAAGGATAGTTGTTAGTGTAAGGGTACAAACTTTCAGTTATAAGATGAATAAGTTATGAGGATCCACACACAGTATGATGACTATAGTTAATAATGCTGTATTGTATACTTGAAATTTGCTAAGAGAATAGATCTGAATTGTTCTCAACACACCAAAAAAAAAGTGAGGCGATCGATGTGTTAAATAATACAATTGTGGTAATCATTTAATGATGTTTATGTATATCAAATAATTACATTTGCACCTTAAATGTATATAATTTTACTTGTCAATTTTACCTCAATAAAACTGGAGGGAGAAATAAAATAAAAAATATTTTTTCCAGAAAGTGGTAAAATACAGGGGTCATAGAAAAATCAATATTCAGAATATTAATGAACTTCTCCAAAGCCACATTGAAAAAAGGAGACAATGGATAAAATGCCTTCAAAATACTGAGTATAAATTGTTCTCAAACTAGAATCCTATATTTAGCGAAATTACTATTCAAGAATAGAACAGGGCTATTTTAATACATGCAAAGTTTCAAAAAGCTTACTTTGATGGGCCCATTCTCAGGACACACTCTGATAAAATGAAGTAAATCCAAACAAAGATATAAACACATGTAAACACAAGACGCAATGCAAAAGTGAACAGGGGAAATCCTCCAGATGTCAGATCCATTACAAGAGAGCACTAGCAATAGAGAGCAACCAATGCAGATCAGAGCAGATCAAAAGCCTCAGGAAGATATTTCTTTAAAAAAAAAAAAAAAAAGGAAATGAGAGGCTGGTGCAGTGGTGTAGTGCTTAAGTTTGCATGCCCCACTTCAGCGGCCTGGTGTTCACGTGTTCAGATCCTAAGTGCAGACCTACACACTACCCATTAAGCCATGCTGTGGCAGCATCCCACATACAAAATAGAGGAAGATGGGCACAGATGTTAGCTCAGGGCCAATCTTCCTCACCAATAAATAAATAAAGGAATTGGTAGACTATCTGTTGCGCTTAAATATAACAAGTAGAGATTACACAACTAGGGCGACCTTAGGGATAACTTGGTGATAACTACACAGAAAGCTAAGAAACTGGGAGGGAAAGGAATAAATCCAGAAAATACAAAAAGTTATGTACAAAAAGAAAAATGAGATGCCACACAGCTCAGCTGTGAATAGTGCTTAATAGTCCTAGTAATGTAAACATTGAATATTGATGCAACCAAAATTATCTCCATATTGACACAATGAAAGATGACATGCATGCAAATCCATGATGATAGCAAGGGGACAGGTAAAAGAGAGCCAAATCTTCATCTTTGATAGTGAGAATTAAATAGATAACAGAAAATCTGGGAAATAAATATATACGTGTTATTTAGAGATATGGAGTTAAATGTTCAAAGAGTCCATGGAAAGAGTTAACAGAGGTCACCTCCAAGGGACAGGAATAAAAATAGGGGTCTGGGGCTGCTTTTTGTCTTCCTAAAAATTCTTTTAGAACTGTTTGACTTTAAACGTTATGTAGGAACATCTTGGATAAAAATTTAATCTAAATTTTTAAAAGATTAAGGAAATAATTAGACGAACCCAAATTAAGGGATAGTTTACAAAAAACTTAGTTTCAACTCTTCAAGAGCATCAATTAATAAAAATCAAATAAAGGCTGAGGAACCGCCCCAGAGTAAAGTAGACTAAAGAGATTTGGCAACTAAATGTATTAAATGACCTGGGACTAGATTCTGGAATAGAAAAAAAGGTGATTTAAAAGACATAATTGAGATAATTCAATTGTAAATTTTATGAATTTGATAGCTGTATAAGGATTAGGTAAAAGATAGTTCTCTCTTAAAAAATGCACACTAAATTATTTAGAATGAAAAGTAATGCTATGCTATTTGAATTTAGTCTCCAATGGTGCATCAAAAATATATGGTATATGTCAGGCACTATATTGTTTATATTCCATCCATTGTCTTATTAAATACTTATAGTAACTGAATCAAATAAGTTGTACAGCCACTTCTATTTCATGGTTAAAGCAAACGAATCCCAGAGAGGCTCATATATCCAGTAAGTGGCAGAGCCAAGAATTGAATGCAAGTCTGTTCATTTTCCCACTTTCTCATTTTCTCCATTGTTCATTTTCTTTCTTTAATAGACTTTTATTTTGAGAACAATTTTAGATTTACAGAAAAACTTGAGAAGATATTGCAGAGAATTTCCATGTACTCTTCACCCGTTTTTCTTTATTATTAACATCTTACATCACCATGGTACATATATTACAATTAATGAACCAAGACATTAAGTAAACTCCATACTTTATTCACATTTCCTTAATTTTTACCTAAGGTCCCTTTTCTGGTGCATGACACGATCCAGGATACCGTATTACATTTCGTCATCATGTCTCTTAGTCACCTCTTCACTGCACAGCTTTCAAGATTTTCCTTGTTTTTGATGACCCTGACATTTCTGAGGGCTACTGATGAGACATTTTGTAGGATACTCCTCTGTCTTCTGATGTTCTTCTCATAAATAAACTGGGGTTATGGAGTTGGGGAGGAAGGCCACAGAGATAAAGTGCCATTTTATAAAATTATGTCAAAGTTAGATACTATCAGCATGGTTTATCTGTTGATGCTGACTTTAATCACCTGGTTGAGGTAATGTTTGCCAGGTTATACACTATATAGTTATTCTTTTCTCCTTTCCTTTTCATACTGTACTATTTCAAAGGAATCTACTATTTGCGATCCATGTTAAGCAATGAGGAGTTATGCTTCCTTACCTTGAGAGTGGAATATCTACATAAACTGTTTGGAATTCTTCAGTCTCTTATTCCCCATTTACTTATTCAATCATTCACTCATGTCACTGTAGACTGGTGGATATTTATTTATATTTTTGGTTATAATCCAATATGATTTTGTTGCTTATGTTGTCCAGTTTTGACCATTGGGAGTTTCACCTACTCAACCCTTCTTTCTCCTTCCAAACACCTGGCAATTTTTTTTACTGTTTCTATAGCTTTGTGTTCTTTACAGAATGTCATATAATTGGAACCATACAATATGTAGTCGTATCAGACTGGCTTCTTTCACTTAGAAATATGCAATTGAGGTTCACCCATGTCTTTTCGTGTTTTGCTAGTTAATTTATTTTTGTCACTGAAAAATACTCCACTGTATAGATGTATCATAGTTTGTCTATCCATCTCCTATTGAAGAATAGCTTGGTAGTTTCCAGTTTGGGTGCTCATGAATAAAGCTGCTATAAACACTCATATGTGAGTTTTTGTATGTATATAACTTTTTAACTCATTTGGATAAATACCTATTAGCATGCTTCCTGGATTGCATGGTAAAACTGTTTATTGTTGTAAGAAACTATCTTACTGTATTGCATAGCGGCTGTACCATTTTGCATTCCCACCAGCAATGAACGAAGTTCCTGTTACTCTGCATCTCTGCCAGCATTTAGTATTGTCAGTTTTTTGGATATTAGCCATTCTAATAGGTGTTACTCATATCTCATTGTTGTTTTAATTTGCAGTCCCCTAACAACAAATTGTGTTCAGTATATTTTATGTTATTAATTGCAAGTATGCATTTACATATGCAAATTTAAAAATTATTTAGGAGGTTTGGGGAACCCAGGAAGCAATCCTCTTTTATGAGATGTCTTTTTCCCATTTTTTAATTGGCTTCTCTATTATAGTTGAGTTTTAAGATTTCTTTGTATATTTTGGGTAAAAGTCCTTTATCAATAGGTTTCCTCTCTATAATGATACTACTTCTCTACCAAAAATTGAGAGAAAACAAGTAACAGGTTCCAGTCCAGGCAGCCATAGAATTAGAGTCAACACAAGACTGAGAAGTTAAAAAGCAATTATCAGGATGACATCAGAAAAAGTGATGGATTAGGCACCTCCAGAAAGCCTGTCTCTCCAGAAAAGCAGTGAATAAACTGGTAAAACCTGTCAGAATGAACTTTATCAGAACATTGAAAACAAATCATAATTTTATAGCAAACAGGTAAACACTTAAGGAAAAAACACCTGAATCCCAGTAAGAGAGCTTCGTGCCATTGTAACTCAACCCAGCCCATTCACTGCCCCCTGGTTGGTGGAAGACTTGGAGACAATAGCCTGCATTCTCAATGTAGATTCCCAGATTCCTAGCAGCAGAGGGAGAAGAATGGACTTCAGTTTCAAAGAATTGTGGTTGTTTCTTGTGACTTGCTTGGTGGTTCCCAGAAAGACCAAATCAAAGAGTTTGCTTTTATTTAATCTACTTCAGACTCTCCCAGAGATGAGACAGCTACCCAGGGGCATTTATTAAAAATATTTGAAGGCAAATGTATTAGCTTCCACTGCCAGGGACAAGGGATAACAGTTGAGGAAAACAATAGACAAATCAAAAAGCTTAGAAGGAAAGCCTGGAGCATGAGACACTTTGGAAAATAAGGGCTTTGAAAAGCACTCACTTACTCCTGGGAATTGAGGAGGCCATACACATGCCATGGGCTGGCATATTCTCAGAAAAAACTTGAGAAAGACCTAAGTTCTCCCCTCTGGATGACTTTCAGGCTCTGGAAGGAAGTGAAGGCTATAGTCGAGGTGTAAATGGCCAGGCTCACTGTTAACAGCATCAGCATAACACAAACAGAGCTGTAATAAATGACAAGGGATTTATTTCACCCCGTTTCTAGGGTTTAAGGACATCTCCGTTGAATTGGTAGCTGCCTTCAGTTGCTACACATGACAAAGAATACAGACTTTACAAAATTAGGTCCAAAATTAACTAAACAAACAACAACTACAACAGGGAGCAAAAGCAAACCCTGGGGAGGGGAGATAACCTCATTTTCAGACTTGCCACTTTATAGTATCCACAAGGTCCAGTTTGCAACAAAGTAAGTTATGAGGCATGCAAAGAAACAAGAGATGATTGCCCACACCATGGAAAAAATCAAATTGACAGAAATTATCACTGATGAAGCTAAACTGTTGCTTTTATTACACTAAGACTTCAAATCAACATTTTTAAATATGTTCAAACTGTTAAAGAAAATCAAGTACAAAAAACTAAAGGAAACCATGAGAATTATGTCTCACCAAATAGAGAATATTAAAAAAAAGAAAGTAACTATACAAATGAACCACATAAACAGTCTGGGGTTGAAAATTACAATAATGGAAATGCAAACTTTACTAGATGTGTTCAACAGAATATTCGAGTAGGCATAAGAAAGAACCAGATAGGTCAATTGAAATTACCCAATTTAAGGCACACAATGAAAAAAATGAACAGAGCCCAAGAGAGCTGAAGTCCAACATCAAGCATACCAACTTATGCATAGTGGAAGTTACACAAAGAGAGGAGAGAGAAAAATGGCAGAGATAATATTTGAAGAGATAATTTCTAAGCTTTTTGATTTGTCTATTGTTTTCCTCAACTGTTATCCCTTGTCCCTGGTAGTGGAAGCTAATACATTTGCCTTCAAATATTTTTGATAAATGCCCCTGGGTAGCTGTCTCATCTCTGGGAGAGTCTGAAGTAGATTAAATAAAAGCAAACTCTTTGATTTGGTCTTTCTGGGAACCACCAAGAAAAATTTTCCCAAATTTGATGAAAAACATTAACCCTCATTTCCAAGAAGCTCAATGAATCCCAGGTAAGACTAACTCAAAGAGATCCACAGCAAAATCTTAAAACTCAAAGACGAAGGGAGAACTGTGAAAGCAGCAGAAGAGATGCGACGTCCACACAAGTGATTCTCAATAAGACTGACTGCCGCTTTCTCATCAGAAACCATAAAGGCCAGAAGGCAGTAGGATGACACATTCAAAGTGCTGAAAGAAAGACTGTCAGTCAAAAATTCTATATCTGGCAAAACTATCATTCAAAAACAAAGAAGAAATTAAGGCTTTCCAGTAAACAAAAACAGAGAGTTTGTATGTAGCAGATCTATCCTATAAAAAATGCTAAAAGGAGTCTTCAGGATGAAAAAAAGGACATTAGACAATAACTGAATATGCTGAAATATACATGAAGAAATAAAGAACACTAATAAAGGCAATTATACAGATAATTATAAAAGTCAATATGAATTTTTGTTTTATTTGTAACTTATTTTTTCTATATAATTTAAAAGACAACTAGATAAAACAGTAATTATAAATCCATGTTCATGGGCACATAATGTACAAATGTATAAAGATGAAATTTGTGACAACATAAAGAGGGGAATGAAGCTATATAGCAAAATTTTACATATTATTGAAACTAAGTTGGTATTAATTAGAAGAAGAGTGTTATAAATTAATTGTTACAAATGTTACCTGCGATTCCCAGGGTAACCACTAAGAAAATAACTTAAGAGAAGAGAATCAAAATGGTACACTAAAAATTATCTAACAGAAAAGGCATTAATAGAAGAAATGATGGCCCCCCCAAAAAAATATATGAAACATACAGAAAATAAATAGCAAAATAGAAGCAAGTCTTTCTTATAAGTAATTACATTACATGTAAATAGATTAAATCCTCCAGTTAAAAGGCAGACATTGGCAGGATGAATAAACAAAAATGATCCAATTAGATGCTATCTACAAGAAACTCACTTTAGATCCAAAGACACAAGTAACTTGAAAGTGAAAGGATCCAAAAGATATTTCACAAAAACAGTAAACTAAGAAAGCTTGAGTGTCTATATTAATATCAGAAGACAAAAACTTTGTTACAAGAGAAAAAGAAGGACATTATATAATGATAAAAGGGTCAACCATCAGGAAGAAACAATTATGAACATATATGCACCTAACAACAGAGCCCCACATACATGAAGCAGAAAGTGGCAGAATTGAAAGGGGAAATACACAGTTCAACAATAACAATTGAAGATATCAGTTCCCCATTACTTTTAATAATTGACAGAACAATACACAGAAGATCACAAGCATATAGACAACTTGAACAATATATATGCCAACTACATCCAACAGACACTCCATGCAAAAATAGAAGAACACACATTTTTCTCAAGTGCACATGGAATATTCTCCAGGATAGACCATATGTTAGCCTATTTAAAAAGTCTGAAATTTAAAATGATTGAAATCAAACAAAGTATCTTCTCTAACTACAATGGAATAATATTAGAAATAAATAACAGAAGGAAATCTGGAAAATTCACAAATATGTGGAAATTAAACAACATTCTCTTAAACAACAAAGTCGGAAAAACTCACAAGGGAAATTGGAAAATACTTTCAGTCAAATGACAATTAAAATACAACATACCAAAATTTAGGGGATGCAGCAATAGCAGTGCTCAGGGGAACATTTATAACTATAAAAGCCTACATTTAAAGACAAAAGAATCTCAAATAAATAAGCAAACATTCTACCTTAAAGAATTAGAAAAAGAAGATAAAACTAAACTCAAAGCAAATAGAAGAAGGAAATAATAAGGATTATAATGGAGATAAGTGAAAATAGAGAATTAAAAAACAATAGAGAGAAGCAACGAAACCAAAAGTTGATTCACAAAGAACAGTAAAATTAATATACCTTTAGCTAGACTGACAAAGAATAAAAGAGAGAAAACTCAAATTGCTAAAATCGAGTGAAAATGAGGACATTACAACTGACTGACTCTACAGAAATGAAAAGGATTAAAATAGAATTTGATGAACAACTGTAGGCAACAGACAGAAAGGGCAAGTTTCCAGTAATATACAAACTATCCAAATGTACTCAAATAGAAATACAAAATCTAAAGAGACCTATAGAAATAAAGAGATTAAATTAGTAATCAGGAAAACTTTCCACAAAGCCCTGTTTCAGATAGCTGCACTGCTGAATTCTACCAAACACTTAAAGAAATATTAATACAAATTCTTCACAAACCCTCCCAAAAAATAGTAGAGTGGGAAACATTTCCCAACTCATTCTATGAAGCCAGTATTACCCTGAAATCAAAGACAGACAAAGAAATCACAAGAAAATAAAACTACAGAGCAATATGCATTATAAATATAGAAACAAAAATCCCCCCAAAATACTAGCAAACCAAACCCAGCAGCATATTAAAAGGTTAGACACAATGAGCAAGTGAGATTTATCCCAGGAAAGCAAAGGTAGTTGAAAATATGAAAATCTCAATATAATACATTGTATTAATAGGGTGAAAGAACAAAACCACATGATCGTTACAACTGATGCATGTCTTCATCTGCTCCGGCTGCCATAACTGAGTACCACAGACTGGGGGGCTTAAACAGCAGAAATTTACTTCCTCACAGTTCTGGAGGCTGGAAGCTCAAGATCAAGGTACCAGTGGAGTTGGGTTCCTCTGAGACCTTTTTCCTGCCTGGCAGATGGTCACCTTCTCACTGTGTCTTCAGATGGCCTTATACCTCTGTGTGCACACTTTTCGTGTTGCTTCCTCTTCTTATAAACACGTCAGCACTACTGGATCAGGGCCCAATCCTGAAGACCTCAGTTAACTTCAATCACCTCCTAAAGGCTTTCTCCAAATACTGTCACATCATGGGTTAGGGCTGCAACATAGGAATTTGGTGGGGACATATTTTAGTCCATAACAATGCAGACAAATAGTTGACAAAATCCAATACTATTCATGATAAAAATATTCAAACTAGAAACAAAAGTGAACTTCTTCAATCCTGAAAAATGTATCTATGCAAAACCCACAATTAACATCATACTTAATGGTGAAAGACTTAAAGATTTCTCACTTAAAATCAGGAATAAGAACAGGATGTCTGCTCTCATCACTTCTATTCAACATTGTACTGGAAGTTCTAGCCAAGGCAAGCAGGAAAGAAAAAGAAAGGAAAGGTATCCAAATTGGAAAGAATGAAGTAAACTCTCTCTATCCACAGATTACATGATCTTATATATAGAAAATCCTAAAGAAACCACACAAAAAAATATTAAAGTTAATAAACAAGTTTGTCAATCCATAACAATACAGAAAAGTGGCAAAATACAAAGTCAATATACTAAATTCAGTTGCATTTCCATACACTAGCAATGAATAATCCAAAATTGGAATTAAAAAACAATTCTATTTACAATAGCATCTGAAAGAGTAAAAACTAGGAATAAATTTGACCAAGGAGGTGCAAAACTTGTACAATGAAAAATACAAGACATCAGTGAATGAATTAGGATGAATCTTAAACAAAGGAAATCCATGGATTGGAAGAATTAATATTAGGATGGCAATATTACCCAAGGTCGTCTACAGATTCAACGACATCTGTATCAAAATTTCAGCTACCTTGTTGCAAAAACGGACAAGCTGATCCTAAAATTCATATGGAATTGCCAGTGATCCTGAATAGCCAAAATAATGTTAGAAAAGGAAGAACAAAGTTGGAGGACTCACATTCCCAATTTCAGAACTGACTACAAAGCTACTGTAATCAAAAAGTGTGGTACTGGCCTAAGGATAGACATATGGGTCAATAGGATAGAATTGGCAGTCCAGAAACAAACCCTTATATCCCCGGCCAAGTGATTTTCAAAAGACTGCCAAAGCCATTCAATGGGGAAAGAATAGTCTATTCAACAAATAGTGCTGGCACAACAGGATATCCACATGCAAAAGAATGAAGTCGTACCCCTACCACATACCACACGCAAAAATTACCTCAAAACAGATCAAAGACCTAAATGTAGGAGCTAAAGCTATAAAACTTAGAATAAAACATTGCAGTAAATCTTCATGACTTTGGATTGGTCAATGGATTCTTAGATATGATACCAAAAGTAAAAGCAACAAAAGAAAAATAGATAAATTAGACTTCATCAAAATTTAAAACTTTGGTTCATCAAAGGACAACATCGAGATAGGGAAAAAAGTACCTACAGAATTGAATAAAATATTTACAAATCATTTATTTGACAAGTTATTAATATCCAAAGTAGATAAAGAACTCTTACAATTCAACAACAAAGAGGAAAACAACCTTACTTTTTCAATGGGCAATGAGAGTGATGTCAGCATCACAGAAGAATGAGTTGTTCCCTTTGTTTCTCTCCTCTAAGTTACAACCAATCAGACATCCATTGACCAACAGAAGGTTCCCTACATAGCACAACAGGACACCTAAGAGATCCACACTTCTATGCATCTGAAAGTAAATGGACTGGACCTGCAGGAGGCAGTAGAACTAGAGGAGGAGCTCCCCTCCCTGTCCTCCAACAGCAGAGATCCAGGGTGAAGAGACTTATACTGGCGAACATGCCTGCAAGTGGCCACAGTGGGGGCAGAAAACAAAGAGAAAAAAAGCAGGCAAGGCTTCCTCCCTGCCCATCTCCTAGCAGATCCTGACCCCACAACTGCAAACAGTTGTGGCAGGGGTGGAGAAAATGGATGCAGCTTGCTCTCTGCCCACATCTCAGTAGATTCAGCCCATGCAACTATGAGCAGCTGTGGTGGGGGCAGAGAAAGTGGGCATGGCTTGCTCTTGCCCATCTTCCAGTGGATCCAGAAAACATGTCCCCTCAGCCTCCCATAGGAGCAGCCGGGTCTTCCAATACTAAGGAATATATACAAAACTCAGATTTTCCCAGGTGAAGCAGGGCCCCCTGACCTGACTTCTCAAAACAGAACAGCTAGCACCAGAGACCAGAGGCAGCACAGAAAGCAGTAACCAAAATGTCTACCTGCTTAGTCCCTAATACACTGTAGCAGTGGCAAGTGGAACCTGTGTCAGAGGCTTCAGGAACCACAGAAGAACCAGTGACCCAGCCCCCAGTGCTGGGATCCCTGACACCAGCTCCACCAGCAGCAGGGGCTGCAAACAAGTCCCTGGATCCCTGGGATCCCAGCAGCAACAGCAACACCCATGAACCCAGCACCCCTAGAAGTAGTACAAACAGCACCCACGGACAACCCAGGATCAGAAGCACAGGCAGTGCACAGGGCAGCAGCACCCAAGCCAGCAGAGAGCCCACAGAGAGCCAGCAGAGGAACATGAAACCCAGGTGACCCTGGAAGCAGAAGTGCTCAATGCCTGGTGACCCCGGTGGCATCACCTGAGATTGCAGCAACATCAGAAGCAGCAAGACACCAACAACGTCAGAGTCACAAGTAGCACAAGGAGGGTACTGACAATACCTCTAGTAGAGGCAGTGGAGGGTGGGAAGTGCAGGCTCTCAGGTACAACCAGAAGAAGCTCAGAACAAATGTAACCAAAGCCTTACCCAAATAAGAAAGGTGTTTACTACCACAAAGGTGCCAGCAGAGGATAAATTCATCAAACACCATGAGGAACTACAGTAACACAGCAGAACAGAAGGAGAATGACAACTCTCTAGAAATCAAACATGAAGTCACAGAAGATTACAATCTGACAGCAAATTCAAAATAGCTGTCATGAAGGAACTCAATAAGTTACAAGAAAATCCAGAAAGATAGTTCAATGAGCTCAGGAATAAAATTAATGAACAGAAGGAGTATGTCACCAAAGAGACTGAAACTCTAAAAGAAAAAAAAACAAACAATTTCTGGAGATGAGGAACACAATTAATGAGATTAAAAATAATGTAGAAAGTATTAAAAATAGAGCAGACCACACAGAGGAGAGAATTAGTGAGCTCAGAGATAGAAAGAAACCTAGAAATGATTCAAGTGGGGAAGGAGAGAGAACTAAGACCTAAAAAATTTAAGAAATTCTTCAAAAAATATCCAACTCAATTAGGAAAAGTAATACAAGGATTATAGGTATTCCACAAAGAGAAGAGAGGGAGCAAAGAGCAGAGAGCTTGTTCAAAGAAATAAGAGCTGAGAACTTCCAAAACCTGGAGAAGAAACTAGACATAGCAGTATAAGAAGCTAATAGAACTCCTAATTACCTCAACGCAAAAAGACCTTCTCCAAGGCATGTAATATCAAAACTGTCAAAAGTCAAGGACAAAGAAAAAATATTAAGGGTAGCAAGATGGAAGAAAAGAATCTACAAAGGAAACTCCATAAGGCTTTCGGTAGACTTCTCAGCAGAAACCATAAAGGCTAGGAGAGAGTGGAGTGACATATTCAAAATACTGAAGGACAAAAACTATCAGCCAAGAATACTCTATCCAGGAATTGGAAACTCTATCCAGCCAAGAAAACTCTATCCAGAAAAATTGACAGCAATCCAGTGAAACTGTCCTTCAGAAATGATGGAGAAATAAAACCTTTCCCAGAGAAACCAAAGCTGAGGGAGTTCACTACCACTAGGCCTGCCTTACAAGAAGTGTTGAAAGGAGCCCTCCTACCTAAAGCAAGAAAACAAAAGTTTACAAAACTTTGAGCAAAGAGATAAATGGACAGGCAAAATCAGAAAATTACTGCTCTATATCAGAATAGCTTAGTAAACAACAAAGGTTATAGGTTCTAAATGACAAAGGGAAACAAAGTGTCAAAAATAAATATAACCACTTCAACTTTGCCACAAACTCACAACACGAAAAAGAATGATTTGTGACAACAAACACATAGAAGGTGAAGAGGAAAGAGATGAAAGCTGCTTAGGCTGATGGAGATAAGAGGCTATCAGAAAAAGGACTATCTCATCTATGAGATCTTTTATACAAACTCCATGGTAACCACGAAACAAAAAATCAGAGCAGAGTCACCTATCATAAATAAAGAGGAAACTGAGAAAACAATCACACAAAGCCACCTAACTGAAATGACAGACAGAAACACCAGGGAAGGAAAACAATGGAAACATAGATCAACCGGAAAACAAAAGATAAAATAGCAGTATTAAACCCTCACATATCAAGAATCACTCTAAATGTAAATGGATTAAATTAATCAATCAAAAGACACAGGGTGGCTGGATGGATTAAAAAACAAGACCCAACAATATTCTGCCTCCAGGAAACACATGTCAGCTCTAAAGACAAATGTAGGCTCAGAGTGAAGGGATGGAGGATGATACTCCAAGAAAATGGCATCCAAAAGGAAGTGGATGTAGTGATACCTGTTTCAGACAAAACAGACTTCAAGATCAGAAAGATAACTAGATACAAAGATGGGTATTAGATAATGACAAAAGGGACATTCCACTAAGAAGACATAACATTAATATATATGCACCTAACACAGGAGCAGGAAAGTATATGAACCAACCATTAACAGTCTTAAAGGGAGAAATTGACAGCAACACAATAATAGTAGGGCACCTTAACACCCCACTTACATCAATGAATAGATCATCCAGATAGAAAGTCAACAAGGAAAGAGTGGCCCTAAATGAAGCACTAGAGCAGATAGACTTAGTAGATATATATAGAACTTTCCATCCAAAAGCAGTAGAATATACATTCTTCTCAAGTGCTCAGTCAACATTCTTAAAGATAGACCATGTGTTGGAAAACAAAGCACAACTAAAAAAATTTAAGAAGATTGAAATCACATCAACCATCTTTTCCATCCATGATGGTATGAAACTAGAAATCAACTACAAGAAAAAAACTGGGAAAGTCATAAATATGTGGAGACTAACTAACATGCTTCTGAACAACTATTGGATCAATGAAGAAATCAAAAAATACCTAGAGACAAATGAAAATGGAAATACAAAATACCAAAACTTATGGGATGCATCCAAAGCAGTACTAAGAGGGAAATTTACAGCAATACAGAACTACCTCAAAAAACAAGAACAATTTCAAACAAACAATCTTACACTATACCTAAATAACTAGAAAAAGAAGAGCAAACAAAGCCAAATGTCAGTAGAAGAAAGGGAACAATAAAAATCAGAGCAGAGATAAATGAAATAGAGATTGAAACACAATAGAAAGATCAATGAAACTAAGAGCTGATTCTTTGAGAAGATAATAAAAATGACAAACTCTTGGCAAGATTCACTAAGAAAAAAAGAGAAAATTCAAATAAATAGAATGAAAAACAAAGTAAGAGAAATTACAATGGACACCACAGAAATAAAAAAGATTATAAAAGAATACTTTGAAAAGCTATCCACCAAGCAATTGGATAGTCTAGAAGAAATGGATAAATTCTTAGAATCATACAACCTCCCAAAAATTAATCAAGAATAAATAGAGAACCTGAATAGATCAAGCACAAATAACAAGATTGAAACAGTAATCAAAAACCTCCCAAAAAACAAAAGTTCAGGACCAGATGGCCTCCCCAGTAAATTCTAACATTCAAAGATTTAATACCTATCCTTCTTAAACTATTCCAAAATAGAGAAGCGGACAGAATGCTTCCTAACTCCTTTTATGAGGTCAACATTACCCTGGTACCAAACCAGACAAGAACAACACAAAAAAGGAAAATTACAGGCTGATACCACTGATGAACAATGATGCAGAAATCCTCAACAAAACATTAGCAAATCAGATAAAACTATACATTAAAATGATTATACACTACAATCAAGTGGAATTTATTCCAGGGATGCAAGGATGGTTCAACATCCACAAGTCAATCAATGATTAATTAACAAAATTCATTATTAACAAAATTCATTAACAAAATGAAGAATAAAAATCACATGATCATTTCAACAGATGCAGAGAAAGGATTTGACAAGATTAATATCCATTTATGATTAAAAACTCTGAATAAAATGGGTATAGTAGGAAAGTACCTCAACATATTAAAGGTCATATATGACAAACCCACAGCGAATATCATACTCAATGGTGAAAAAGTGGAAAGTTGTTCCTCTGAGAATAGGAACAGGACAAGGATTGCCACTCTCACCACTTTTAATCAATATGGTGCTGGAAGTTTTAGCCAGAGCAATTAGGCAAGAAAAAGCAATAAAAGGGATTCAAATTGGAAAGGAAGAAGTAAAACTGTCACTATTTGCAGATGACATGATTCTATACATAGAAAACCCTAAAGAATCCACAAAAATCTGTTAGAAATAATCAATGAATACAGTACATTTGAAGAGTACAAAATAAACATACAAAAATCAGTTGCATTTCTATACGCTAACAACAAACTAGCAGAAAGAGAAATCAAGAATACAATCCCATTTACAACTGTAACAAAAAAAAAATGAAATACCTAGGAATAAATTTAACCAAGGAGGTGAAAGACCTATACACTGAAAACTATAAGACGTTATTGAAAGAAATTGAAGAAGACATAAAGAAATTGAAAGACATTCCATGCTCCTGGATTAGAATAAACGTAGTTAAAATGCTCATATTATCTAAAGCAATCTACAGATTCGATGCAATCCCAATCAGAATCCCAATGACATTCTACACAGAAATAGAACAAAGAATCCTGAAATATACATGGAACAACAAAAGACTCTGAATATACAAAACAATCCTGAGGAAAAATGAACAAATGTGGAGGTATCACACTCCTTGAATTCAAAATATCCTACAAAGTTATAGTCATCAAAACAGTATGGTACTGGCACAAAAACAGACACACAGATCAATGGAACATAATCAATAGTCCAGAAATAATTCCACACATCTGTGGACAGGTAGTCTTCCACAAGGGAGACAAAGAACATACAATGGAGAAAGGAAAGTCTCTTCAATAAATCGTGTTGGGAAAACTGGAGAGCCACATGCAAAAAAATGAAAGTAGGCTGTTATCTTACACCATACACAAAAATTAACTCAAAATGGATTAAAGACTTGAATGTAAGACCTGAAACCATAAAACTTCTAGATGAAAATATAGGCAATGCACTCTCTGACATTAGTTTTAACAGCAACTTTCTGAATACCATATCTACTCAGGCAAGGGAACCAAGAGGAAAAATAAATAAATGAGACTACATCAGACTAAAAAGCTTCTGCAAGGCAAAGAAAACCATCAACAAAATGAGAAAACAATCCACCAACTCTGAGAATATATTTGCAAATCATATATCTGACAAAGGGGGTTGATTTCCAAAATATATAAAGAACCCGTGCAACTCAACAACAAAACGGTGAACAACCTGATCAAAAAAAATGGGCAGAGGATATGAGCAGACATTTTTCCAAAGAACATATACAGAGGGCCAACAGGCACATGAAAAGATGTTCAACATCACTAATTGCTAGGGAAATGCAAATCAAAACTACAATGAGATATCTCACACCCATCAGAATGGCTATAATTAACAAGACAAGAAAAGACAAGTGCTGGAGATGACATGGAGAAAAGGCAACCCTTGTACAATGCTGGTGGGAATGTAAACTGGTGCAGGTGCTATGGAAAACAGTATGGAATTTTCTCAAAAATACAAATGATTCAGCTACTCACTACTGGGGGTATTTATCCAAAGAACATGAAATCAATAATCCAAAAAGATATATGCACCACTATGTTCACTGCAGCATTATTCACAATAGCCAAGATGTGGAAGCAACTCAAGCGCCCATCAATGGATGCATGGATAAAGAAGATGTGGTGTATATATATATGATGGAATCCTATGCAGCCATAAAAAGGGACAACATCATCTCATTCGTAACAACATGGATGAACCTTGAGGGTATTATGCTAAGTAAAATGTCAGCCAGAGAAAGACAAATACTGTATGATTTCATTCATATGTGGAAGATCAACAAGCGAACACATAGATAAGGAGAACAGAATAGCAGTTACCAGAGGACAAGGGAGTAGAGGGAGGGTGAAAAGGGGTAAAGGGACAAATATACATGGTGATGGATAAAAACTGGACTCTCGGTGATGCAACAGGGCAATCTATGCAGAAACTGAAATACAATAATGTACACCTGAAATATACACAATGTCATAAGAGAATATGACCTCAATAAAATAATTTTTTTAAATAATAAATAAATTAAATGGACAATGAACTTAAATATACATTTCTGTAAAAAAGATATACAAACGGCCGATAAACACCTGAAAAGATACCTAATTTAACGTCGTTAGTCGTTAAGGAATTGCAAATCAAAACCACAATGAGCTACTACTTCACATCCAGCAGGATAACTCTAATCCAAAAAAAAAGCAGAAAATAATAATTGTTGGTGCGAATGTGGAGAAACAAGAATCCTCATACACTGATAAGGGGAATGTAGAATGGTGCAGCTACTGTGGGAAACGGTTTGTCAATTTCTCACAAAGTTGAATTTAGAGTTACCACTGGGCTCAACAATTTCACTCTTAGATATATACCCAAGAGAACTGAAAGCGTATGTTTACACAATAACTTGTACACCAAGTTCATGTTAACATTATTCATATTATAAGGAAGAAGTGGAAGCAACCCAAATGTCCACTGATTGATGAATGGATAAACAAAATGTGGTATACTTATACAATGGAATATTATTCAGCCATAACATGGAATTAAATTTTGATGCATATTACATCATGAATGAACCTTGAAAACATTATACTAGGTGAAAGAAGCCAGATATAAAAAGCCACATATTTATGATTCCATATATTTGAAAGACCTAGAATGGGCAAATTCACAGAAACAGAATGAAGAGCAGTGTTCGCCAGGGCACGAGGGAGAGAGAAATGAGGAAGGACTGCTTAATGGGTCTGTGGTTTCTTATTGGAGTGATGAAAATATTGTAGAATTAGATAGTTGGGATGGTATCACAACATTGTGAGTGTTTTAAAAAGCATTGAACTTTATACTTAAAAATCATTAAAGTGGTGATTGGTTAAAATGGTTATGTGAATTTTAACTATTTTTTTAAAAAAGCAATAGTCATACAAGACATTCTCCCTTCCCGTTCACATCTCTTTAATTCTGACACTTACTTTCATGGAACATGACCGTGGGAGAAGAGACTAAGTCTTACACATTGTGATATGTCTCCTTTCCCATCAAGAACTAAATTTCTTTCTTATTACTTGCTAAGAAATCCAGAAGAAGGCATAAACTTGACAGGAAATCACATCTCAGCCTCTTGTCAATGTTTAAACAATTTCCTTGCTAATGAAACTAGAGGTCAAGTGTCCACAGGGTCAACAGCAGCCCAAGTGAGTGTCTGTGCCTCAATCCCCTACCCTTTCTCATAAATATTTCTTGACTCTTTGTTGTTTGAATAAATGACTACAAGGCAAATGCTCCTGAAAGGTTGCTGATCAAAGTGCGCTTTATTGTTACAGACATAATTAAGTAATGCTTCTATGTATCCTTTCTTTGGGGAGATGGAACACAAAAGATACTAGAATCTCAAACAACTTAGTCAGAAAGGCATCCAATTACTAATACTTTTTAATTATCACGGCTAGCTGCTCTGCAGTCACATCTGCAAGGTTTAGCTGTATTTACAGAAATTAAACCGCAAATCAAGTTGTGAAACTCTCCCCTCTTATGAGTTGTCCAAAGACTATTAAACAAAATAGAATTTAAAAACAGCATGGAGTTATAAATAGCCTGCTGTTTGGTATAGCTTGTCAATCTGTTACCACTTACGCATATTCTCTAACAGCTCTCTAATTAGCACTCACTTTTGATACTACTGCTCCTAAAATGTTTACGTTGGAAGTTACAAATTACTGTCTAATTATACTGGCTACTTTGTTTTGCATAAAGTTTTAAAAAAATCCCATTCGTGCTATAAAAAAAGTGTGCTGTCATCACTTTTTCTATAGAATGACTAATAAAGTTTGCCAGTTTTAAGCTGGATATCAGCAATGAGCAACTTTAATTAAATTTGGCAGTGTAAGAATTCAAGACTTTACTTCCTTTAGGAGCGAACCCCTTGCAAGCATGAAACGTTTGCATAAATGAAGTCAAAAGATATAATGCCAGTAGAGTGGCAAACTCAGCATTTGACTCGCAAATTCCAGGAAAAACTTTTCTTTCGAAAGTTTCCAGCTTCCCAAAGGTTGCTGTGCGCAAGGAACTTGAAACATTTGTGCTTCTACAAACCCAGTCTGGGAGAACCTTGGAAATCAGTGCTGCGAGGGGTCAAAGCAAGAGAAAAACTACTGTTTTGGCAGAAAAATATCAGGGCGATGATCTTAATAAAACTGAACTTTGCCAGATCCATTTAAGTTCTTCACATTCTGTGAAGTCTCCCTGCTGTGAAACGAGCCAAACCATTCATCAAAACCAATCATCCTGTCACTGGGAACTCTTTATCCAGAGTCTCCTGGTGGTTACACTGATGTAAATTGTATCATTTGTTCAAAATATTCCTGCTTCTACTACCAGGGAGAGGGGATTCCAGAAGGACTGTAATCTCACTCCACTGACACCAGGGGGCGTTGTGACTTACTTTGACCAATGATGTGCGAGTGAGTGCTTCTGAACAGAGATTTGAGGGCCATCATGTTGTCCATCACAGCTCATGAAGCCAGCATGTATCAGATAAAGGCTGCTCCTTCTGCCTTGGTCCTGGAACGCAGATAACCTGGATGAGCCACAGCCAACCCATGATGGGCATGAATTTACAATGAACGGAACATGTAGCGGCCATTTGGTACTGCAGCATCACTCAGCCTATGCTGATTGCTACATACACTTAACTGCCATGTGCTATTTCAGTATTTAGTAAATATCCAATAAATATTGAAAAAAATGAATGAACTAATGGATGAAGGGAATAAAAACTGCAAAAATTGTTGTTATTATTATTATTATTAAGATTAAATCTGCATATTCAAATGCAAGTTGTCTGTGTTAAGAGGAAATTGTGTTACACTGTATTGAGACCAGCTTTATTTTCTAGGCACAAGGCCCACACCTCTCCATTTTACCCAAAAAGTCAGACGTGATCAACACACCACATGTTCTCTGATTACCAGGAAGTGTAGACCATGTGAGAGGCCAGCTTTCCTTCAGAACCTGATCAGTAGGGGCAGGCCTTCCTCATCACTGCGTTCCTGCCCATGCAACGTATCTCTAACACAACAGCACTGGTCCATCCCTTCAGTGTGTTTCACAAGCTCTTTTATGATGGAGACAGGGTCAAGTGGCAGCTCCAACGCATCTGCACAAGGGACATTTGGATTTGGAAAATAATCAGGGCACGACACAGGGTGAGCTGCCTTCCACATAAGCAATCTCCTGGCTAAGCCTCAACACACAGGATTTTGGATTGGCTTGTACGCTAATTATCAGCTGTTCTTGTCGGTATATAAATTATCAACACTCCATATAAAACCCCAGATTGAACTGCCCATAGTGATCCCCATTACGTGTCATACACTGTGGAAATTATTCTTCCTGGTCTGTAAGTGCTGGCCACCATAGCTTTCTGGTAGAGTTCTACTGGAAGATTATCTTCAGAACTGATACTGTTTCACATACTCCAAGTCCTCCACACAGCCATAATGAAGACCCACTTCTTGTGAAACCAAAAGCCCTGAGCAAAGCGAAGCATTTGTGGAACTGCTTTTCTGGTGGGAACAGTGTCACTTGGCACTCCCTGCCGCACTGGGCCTGGAACATTGTAAAAATGGAATTCCTTCTCGCTGGTGGCAGAACGGACTGAGACTGCTGCTCCCTGCCATTCCCCCCAAACAGCTTTCAACATTTCACAAGCTGAGTTTGAGACGCCCATAAAATATTTGAACAGCCAAATTACCCCTTGGGAAGAAAGGAAACTTCCCCTTCTCCTGTACAATGAGCTCCTGCGATGTTCCAGGCCTATGTCTGCTTTGCTCCTTGCTCAAGCTGGGTAAGAGTTAAGAGGCACATAAAAACCTTCATACTAGAGTACTCAGTGTGGTGGTAGAGAAATCACAGCGTGCTGTGGGAGTAAAAAGAGCAGCTCTCAGCCTTGTCCATAGGGCGGGGTCAGGAAAGAAAGATCTCCTTGAGGAGGGAATACTAAGCTGAGGCAAAAAAGATGCCAACAAGGCAGCCAGGTAAAGGGTGAGGAGAAAGGAAGCTCCCAGCAGGAGACACGGCAAGTGCAAAGGCCTGCAGGGGAGGGTGAACATGGCGCCAGGAGAAACTGGAAAAGACTGACTGTCAGAGTCCAGAGTCCAGAGAGAGAAACGTGGGAGATGAGGCTGGAGAGCTTCAGTCAGTCAAAAAGATCTTTGACCAAGTGTTTGGAACTTTGGGCTTTATCATGAGTCAATAGGAAATCAGATTTACATGTTAGTAAATGTGCAAATTTGGCTACAGTGTAGTTTAGCAACAGTGGGTATGGGAAGTCCCGTTAGGATGCTGTATTTAGTTATCTACTGCTATTTAACAAATTATTCCAAAACTTAGGGGTTTAAAACAACACTTATTATCTCGCAATTGCTGTGAATCAAGAATCTGGGTACAACTTAACTGGATATTTAGGTTCACAGTTGCTTCCAAAGCTGCAATCAAAATGCCATCCAGGATTGCAGTCATCTCAAGGCTCAGCTGGAAAAGGACTTTCTTCTAAGTTCAGTCATGGTGGTTTGCAGCTGTTAGACTGAGGGCCTCGATATCTCACTGTCTGCTGATCAGAAGCCCACAGGGAGACTCACAACATAGCCGTATGCCTCATCACAGCCAGCAAGTGCGACGAGCCAGAGAGAGAGCAGGCAAGCAAAGCTGAGGTCGCAGTCTTTGATAATCTAGTCTCAGAAGTGGCGTCCCATCACTTTTGCCATATTCCTCTCACTAGAAACAAGTCACTACACCCAAACCCACTCTCAAGGGGAAGATATTACACAGGGTCATGAACACCAGGACACCGGGATCAAAGGGAGCCATCTTAGATTCTACCTGCCACAAAAGCTGTTGCAATGATTCACGTTTGAGATGCTGGTAGACGTAGTAGAAACGAAGAAAAGTAGACAGATGCAATGACTATTTAGACAGTAGAATCAACAGGATTTAGGCATTGCAGTGAGGAAGAGGTAGAAGGCAAGAATGACTCTCAGGTTCTGGCTTCAGCAAAGGGGAGAATGATGATGCTACTTGCTGAAATGTAAACACTTAAGGAGAAATTAGATTTCTAGGCAGAAATTTTATGAGTTTTGTTTTGTACATGTTGAGCTTGAAGTGCGTGTGAAACATCAGAGCAGAGTTGTCCTTCCAGGTCTGATCTGGAACAAGAGATTTTTGGGTCCTCCCTCAGAGGCCCAACTTCTGGTGAGTTTTTTATGAACACGTATATTAAATTGGATTCTACCCACCTGTTAATCTGGTTATGCGAAGCCATGGATGGATGGCCCTTCTGGTCCGAATATGGAAAGAAGACCCTAGTAGTCACTACTCTAACTGAATAATTATCCTTCAGGAAAAATATAGACTAGTCCAGCAAAAGCCTTCTCTAGTTGCAGTATATTGAGACTGTACAAATCCTTCTATCTTCACATTGGATATAAAACAGAGTCGTCCAGCTGGTGATCAAGTCAAATTTTAAGTTGTAAAGAATCATCAGGCACCTGAAATGCAAAGGACTTGAAAGACAAAACTTCCATTTTCTGACGTCTCTAGGTAGTGGGAGGGAACAGAGGGGCCTCAGTGGATCAGAGATGCAGAAGCAGAGGCGTCTCCCTGCAGAGATCCACAGACACCCCGTGAGGCAAATCAATTTGGGGGTGAGAAGTCTGATGCTCATTAAGAAAATGCAAGCACATGGTGGGAATCAGTGAACTGTTTTAGTTTCCTTGTTCAATAACATCTCTTTATTATAGCCTTCCCTGAAACACGAGATAGCTCTGAAACTTTATTGTGTGCAAAGACAAAAGATGGCAAAGCTTTTCAGAAAAGTCTCATGAGAAAACAGGTAGAATTATCTTGATCACATAAATTAGACCCAAAAAATCCAGGTCTTACTCAAATTGATGATGAAAAAGGAAGGGGAATACAGTACTGAAAACAAATGTTCCTGTGTATTACTCCACTGGCTTATACATGGACCGAGATCCTGAGGTCCATCAGTGTTCAAGATGGTAACCGGAGAGGCAGGTTCTTTGACCGCACTGCTGCTTTTCAGGAGTGCTAGAAAGCAAGCCACGTCCTTGTATTCCACTCAGTAATACCAAGTCAACCACTTCCTTTTGTTTTTGCATTTCAAGGATGCCTACAAATCTTTGCTAAGGAGAATTCTGGCAAAACTGCCAACAAAGACACAACAGAAAATTACGATAATTAGTTCAATTAGTTAGTTAGGGAAAATCAGTTAGTAATGATGGAGTAACTACTAACTAACCCAGAATTTTGCTAAGTGCAATTATAAATCACAAGAAGCTATCATATGTGCTGAATGTCTCCTTGAATATATAAGAACCAGGTATTCTATAAATAATAGTACTATATTAATTATCATTAATAATTAGCTGATTTATAATTAATCTAATTAGCCCGCTGGTTATTAATAAATGTTAAATATTTATTGCATACTTACTATGTGCCAGGCATGGCTCTAAGCAGTTTATGTTGAACCTCACAGCCACCTCATGAGGTGGGTACTTTGTGCACGAGGAAGCAGATGCACCAAGGGATGAAGCAGCTTTCCCAAGGTCACTCAGCAGGGAGATGGTGAATTTACTATGAGATGCGGAGTCTCTGAATTCAGAGCACTACATTATGACCTTTAAGTTCATCACAAAACTCAGGCTATACAATTGCCCTAGGAGGCAGGCACTCGAATCAGGCCATTTTATAAATGCGAGACTGATACTCAGAGAGAAGATATAACTTTATACTTTATACTGCATGAAGGCCAAGATATTTGCTCTCCAATAAAAAGATATACATTCTGTATAAGGAGGATTCCACACATTCCACACACCTCAGCAGGACAGAATTAGTGAGACACAGGAAAGCCGAAGTCACTCCACATGAAGAAGAACTCCACCACCACCAAAGCCTCCTAGAAAGGTCACAGCAGTGCGAGGGCCCCTTCACTGATACATCAGGTCAAGGCTGACGGGGCTGATGAAGAGGGGATTTTTGCATCAGGAAAAGGTTCTACCACTGACCTCTGAGGTCCTCTCCAACCTCAGGATGCTATGATTCACATGACTAAAGCACCGGTTCCTTTCATTCCTGGGAACCTTGTTCTTTGTATTCTGCACTCCTTACCATAAAATCGAGAAACAATGCAGGCTGGCAGCATAAAACTAATTTTGTTTTTTTTTCTTTTTTTTCTATTTTTTCTATTTATAGAAACATAATTAGAGATCAGGTTAGGTGATCTGAAAAATATAAGAAACTAACTTCAGTGTTTGACTCTCCAAGGAATAAGACCAGTCTTAATATTAGTTGGAGTCATTTTCTAATTTAGCAGGGACATTTCATTTTTCAACTGCCAGTGAGGTGATTGGTGTGGCAGAGACAGACAGATCGAGCTGTGAGCAGCATGGATGGATGGTCCAGTGGGGACTGCATATGCTTGCCTTGGGTATTAGGTTTCGTACTTTCTATAGACGCATTCCTTTAAAGAGTTTTGCAAATTTGATGCAAGGTTAGAAACCTGCCTCACTGCTTCTGACAAACAATGCAAACATCCCAAGTGCTGTCAGCCTGTTCAGCCCTATGACACGAGCATACTATTCTTCGAGCATCATGCTTCTTTCTTTGTCAAGAACAAGCTTCTTTTGTCTGCAAAACTCATGGAGAGGATTATTTCCAGCAAAGGACAAAAGCAGAGAATAAGAGTAGTGGCCAATTTGCGTGTGTTCAGCTCAGAGTCTCCCTCTGTTACCCTACACAGGCTGAAATCAATCCTTCCAGATATGTGGGCCCAGGAGAAATAACAGTGGACTCTAGAGAAATACGTAGTTGTCAGAAAAAATAGAAGCCAGTAGATGGAAATTCTCTTATCTTCCATCTACCAAATCTCTAAACTTTGCTGCATCGGTACCTCTCCTCTTTCTCTCCCCTTGCAGTTGAGGAAGAAGTCCTTTCCCACATATGTGGAAGCCTCCTTCCCCTGCTTGTGCTGTGAACCTCAACCCTTCCATCCGTCTAAGGAACCCCACTGACTCTGTTGTTCTCTGCCCCTCCTGTAACTTCATCACCCCCTTATTCTTCAGATACATCCCATAAACATTCAAAAATGTTCTACTCTCTCCCATCTTTAAAAAAGGAAACTATTTACACCCCACATGCCTCTTTAGCATGTCTTATTCCTGTCTTATTCCTCTCCTCCTCGTTATAGTCAGTCTTCAAAAGAATTTGAGTTGTCTGTATACACTGTCGCCACATCTTCTCACTTCCATTCGTTCTCTCTTAGATCCACTCTAAGCTGGCCTCATCATCATGACTCCACCAAAAGTGCTCTCACCAAAGGTACTAGGGGCCTCCATGTTTCTAAATCCAATGGCTACATTTTAATCCCCACTTCACATAGCCTTTTGGGAGGATGTGTCATTTCTCTTGAAATGTCCTCTGGTTTCTGTGACTGCATGCTCTGCTGGCTTTCCTATATCTCTCAATCCCTGTCTCTTGGGTGTACCACCTCCTCCACTCAGTTTCACATATCAAAGTTCCTCAGGGTTTAGCCCTAACTGTTCGCCTCTTCAAATTTCTTCCTAGGGATTTCTCTCATTCTCAAGGCATCAAACACAATCCATCTGCAGAATCATGTCTGTCTTGTTCAGCAGAATTTCTCAATGCCCAGGACAGTACCTCACACATGTAGTCTCTCCATTATCTTTGCTTTATTAATTGACTTGAAGCCAGAAATTCCAGGTTAATCATGGAGAAAGGCACAGCAAGTGACAGGGAGTTAAACACAAGGGTTAAAAGTGACTTTGAAGTCAGATCTTGGTTCATAGCCCAGGTCTTCTTCTTACTAGCTTTGTGATTTTGGACAAATTACTTATGCTTTCCCCTTATTTCTAAAATAGGGTTCAGACTAGATTGGGTGTATTCAGGGTGGTCTGGCCGTTAACCATATGACTTCACTCCTATGTGGAAGATAAACAAACAAACACAGGGTTATAGAGAACAGATTGGTGGTTACCAGAAGGGAAGGGGATGAGGGGAGGGCAAAAGGGGTAAAGGGATACATATGTATGGTGATTGATGGCAACTAGACTTTTGGTGGTGAACACGAGGCAGTCTACACAGAAGTCAAAATATAATGACATACACCTCAAATTTATATAATGTTATAAACCAATGTGACCTCAATAAAAAATTAGCATGCTAAATAAATAAATAATAGAATAAAATAAGGTTAAATATGGTATCTATGTTGGATTTCTCTGAGAATTAAATGTACACTAGAGTTAAAATTTCATAAGGTCAGATATTTTCACCTATTCTGTTCAGTGAATAATCCATTTCACCTAGAGTCCAGCTATGCTCAGTAAACTCTTCCTGCACACCAAATGCAGCCCACCACCTGTCCATATGGCCCAAGAGCTAAGAAGGGTCTTTACATTCTTTAAATATTTGAGGAAAAGGAACAAGAATATGTGATAGAGACAGTATGTGGCTTACAAAGTGTAAATTATTTACTATCTCATTACAGAAAAAATTTTCTGACCCCTAGAATAATGCCTGACACAGATTAGGTGTCCAAAATAAACTTTTATTAAATGACTAAATGAATGAGTGAAAGTATGCACGCATCTAAAGTGCCGAGAGGCTAATGCGTACTGAGTGCTACGTGAAGCACTGTGCTGCCATCGTCATCACTGTCTTGTGTGTGAAACCTCTCTAACAGAAGGCAATGTCAGGGCTCCCACCACCCGTCAAAATAACCTGCTGAAAAATGAAGCATTCAAAATGCCCCCATTTATCTACCATCACACTCTTCATTTGATGATGCTTTAAAACTACTTTATTAAATTGAAAAGTTGTTTTAATAATTTTATATCTATTATGAATGATTTATTCCATTGCTAGTGATGCCGGCATTGTGATCCCCTCACCCTTAAGGACAGTGTTTTCTAAGAACTGACAGTCTTCTGATGAGTTTTTCTAGGCAAAAAAACCATATTTACTGCAAGGACACACATTGTTTTGATACACAACATCCGTACAACAGACAGTCTCCCTTCTTTGGGTAATTCTGCCATTTCTTATAGGAAATCACCCCTCACTACTCTCAGTCCATGAACATCAGGCAGAATTGACATCCCCTTGGCTGAGGAGAGGGCATGACACACAGGACTGACCAGCCAATGCATCACAGTCCCCTGGCCATGGCAGGTAATTAAAGGACAGGTGCATGGCCCAGCCAGAACTCTCTTTTTCACCAGCTTTTAACCCGAAACATTAAGGAGTTTGAACCACTAGCAGCCATCTTGCTCTTAGTAGAGTTTGATCTTGCAGCCAAAACAGAAAAGAATAGCCAAGAAATGGAGAGAAACTGAGCTCAGCGACATCTTTCTGAGCCTCTCTCTCAAGAGCTCACTTGACTAGTCTGTTTGGTCACCACGTGGCTTAATAAATCCCCTCTTCCCTGCAAGCCGGATTGAGTTAGAGCTGTTTGGTTTAGAATGAATGGAAAATCGAACTGACACACTTGTCTAGGTCATTCCTTTTCATTCTATGCTTTAAACTAGCTACCTAAGGAAGTGAAATTGTGCCTTTAGATGAAACACTATCAAGAAGCAGTCATTCATTCCAGAAACACGTCATAGAAGCCACTGCATCAGAGATTACAAGCCTGCAAGAGGCCACTATAGGATCTTTAGAGACAGAGTTCCAGAATTTGAAAGACAGATGTGACTTTAGAGAAGACTATATATTAAGGGGGTCACAAATCCAAAAACATACAGAGCCAGAAAGAGAACGTAACTGAGTAGAGGCCAGGAGTGAGAATAGAAATAGCACAAGGACAATGAAAAATGGCCAACATCACTCAGCTGCAGGGACCAGGAGCAGGAAAGAGTGGTGGCCCCCATCTGCACTGGAGGCACCCCCTGCATAAGCAGCCTCCACTTGGCGTCAGTTGACCATTGCATGTGGGAACTAAGGTTCAAGATGCAAGAGTTTAGGTGAAATTTTTCTGTCTTTAAATGATGTCAAATAAATTGCTTTCTTAAAAACTGTGTGACTCAAATATAATATATATTGAGGCCACACTCAGCCCATAAGTTGCCAGAATATCCATTGTGCAGGTGCGGGGGGTGGTCGCAGGGAGTAAACTAAACCCCACAATGGGCAATGTCTTACCCAGTGCCACCAACCTGCTGGCAAGAGGCAAAGACCAGACTCAAATTCCGCTCTCCTGATCTGTGCCCCAACGCTGAACAGACCAAAGATCACACTGTAATAGAGTAATCCTTCATACCTGGACAGCAACGCCGATTTGTATAGCATTCTCCCATAAGGTGAGACTTAATCCTTAGAATAACTCCCTGGAATGTAGATACTATTCCTACTTCTACTTTACAGAGAAGCAAACTGACGTTCCTGTTGCTTGAGTAATTTTCCTGAAGTTGAGTACAAAAGGCAGAACTCATGTACTGCCAGGACTTAACTCATCCTCTTTCCTTCTAACCATAACCTCCTTTTCTTCCTTGGTCTCAGATCTCAGCAAAAGGTAGCACCAGTCCCCCTCCCAGCTCTCAAGCCACACACACACATATACTCACACACACACACATATACACACACACACACACATATATACATACACACACACACACTCACACACACACATGCACTCACACTCACCTCACACACCACACATACTCACACACACACACCACATACACACACTCACACACACACTCACACACTCTCACTCACACACACACCACACACACACACACACAGACAGCTGATTCTGCTCTAAATTTCTCTCTGATCTCTCTTTTTTTCCTCCACCTCCACTGCCAGTTGTCATCACCTCTCACCTGGATCAGGATCCAGACAAAAAGAGCCAAAGTGAGCTTCCTAAAATGCTATCCCCTCCTTGGCTTGTACTATCTTGCCCTTCTTTCACAGCACTTACACTGTGTTGTAATTGTCTTTTTTTATTGAAGTAACGTTGGTTTATAACATCATGCAGATTTCAGGTGTCCATCATTATAATTTGACTTCTGTATTCATTACCTCATTTTCACCACCAGAAGTCTTGTTTCCATCCATCATCAAACAACTGTCCCCCTTTATCCGTTTTACCTTCCCCACCCCTCCTCCCCTCTGGTAATTACTAATCAGTTCTCGGTACCTATGTGTTTATTTGTGTGTTGTGCTGTTGTTCTAACAGTTTTTGCACATAGCTCTCTCTCTCCCCCACTCAACTGAGAAGTCTTACAAAGAAGGGATTTGCCACTGTATTCCTAGGACCGAGTACCTGGCTCAGAGTAGATGCTCAGCGGATGAGGAGGAAAAGAGAAGGGAGGAAATGTGGAGGAAGAGAAAGAAGAGATAAAGCTTCCAGATTCTTAGGGGAAGTGAGTTCAGAGATCACCTAGTTTCACCCTAATATTTCACAGATGAAGAACCAAGGCCTAAAGATGAAAGTACTCTTTTAAAGTCTAAACAGGCTATTACTGGGGGAACCAATATCAAGTTTAGGTCTTCTCAAGCCCATTCCATGCACTGTTAAAAAATCATGCATCTGAATGAATGCTTCAACTTTTTAGAAGGTTGGGCATAATTTCCTGCTATTTCCAAAAAAAGCCATTGCAAATTAAGAGCATCTGATGCTAATTTCAAAGGCCTTAGTACTACCCTGGGTAAAAATGATGTTAGCCTTAAGAGAAAAGTTGGACACTCAGTAAACACTTGCTAATTTGCCTCTGATTTCAAAACAAGTCATACAGTATTAATCCAAGTAAGCTGGTATCTGTTCACAGACCAACGGGCATGAATGACCTTGGTCTCTTCAAGCTGCCCTTCCTAGGGGTTAAAACCTCTAATTAACTTTTAGCTGATCATTGTTTATCCAGGAAAAATGCAGAAGTATTCCCTTTATGTCCCTTAAGCCATTCAGTTTAGGGAAACATCTAAAACCAAATCTTTGCTGTCCTGAGATGTCCATGTCCAGAGAGGGATTTATTTTCACTATGAAACATGGCATGCCATTTGGTCCTAATTCTCTGTCACTATAACATTTTAGATGAGCTGTTACCGAATATTTTTGTTGCAAATGGTTATATAATAGCAACATTGGAGCCTGGTGCATAATCAGTCATGAAAAATTGTGTCCAGCTCATGAAATAAAAATCAGCAATCCTTGGAATTGTGGCCAGACACTTTTATTAGCTTCCTTGAAATTTGGAGGCTAGGAATCTGCTCTAAGAGTTAATGAAAAGGCAGGGAGGCAAAAAGGACAATTTCTTCTCTCTTAGAGGTACTCTGGCTCTTCTCCACCTCTTGGAATATGCAGTGGTGCTTTTCCAAAAAATACAACGACAGGAATCCAAGGATGGCAGGCTAGGTTTGCACACAGATGAAGGAAGGCTCTCCTTGGGGTACATCCACATTGTTATTTAATTCTCTCAGACGCAATTAGTTACCTGTTGTTTTCACTCTGCATATTGCCAAAAGAAAATGAGTTTATATGTGGCAAAAGCCTAAGGGGAGAAAAAAGTACAAGTTTCCAACTTAGGGCCCTGGCTTCAAGTCTTGGCTCTCTCTCTGACTGGCAAGTTATTCAATCTCATCAGTTTTAAAAGATCCAATAAGGGTTGGCCCATGGCCAAGTGGTTGAGTTTGCACACTCTGCTTTGGCAGCCCAGGGTTTCACCAGTTCAGATCCTGGGTGCAGACATGGCACCACTTATCAAGCTGTGTTGAGATGGCATCCCACATGCCACAACTAGAAGTACCTACAACTACAATATACAACTATGTACCGGGGGGCTTTGGAGAGAAGAAGAGGAAAAAAAAAGATTGGCAACAGATGTTAGCTCAAGGCTAATCTTAGAAAAAAAAGAAGACCCAATAAACTGCATATGTAAAGCTTTTGTTCAAATAAACCTGACCAAGACAAACCTCTACTAAATGCATCTGTCCTTAAGAAATCTTATCACAGTTGTCATTTTACGGGTTTTTCTGGGTTAATATTTAATTAATCTCTGTATCCATAGGAGATATTGTCAATGCCACACCCATTTCCCTCCAACACTATCATTTTAGGAGGCTCATCCAGTTTCTGTATCTCTGGTCCTGAGAGATTTTCTTGGAACCCTGGAAGGCTATTGTCCAGTGGGCTGAAGTACCAAGGAGTTAACAGCTTGTGGCAGCAGCACTCAAATCATGATCCTCTGGAGTTGGCATAGAAATACCATAACTCCCTTTCCCCTTGGGAGGGACAATTCTG
The DNA here is from genome assembly GCF_041296235.1 of Equus asinus. Lineage (NCBI taxonomy): Eukaryota > Metazoa > Chordata > Mammalia > Perissodactyla > Equidae > Equus > Equus asinus. Next base: position 11,918,906 of record NC_091818.1, on the reverse strand, counting down.
AGGTGTGTATTTTACATGTTTCCTCAGTCTCCCATGGGTTTAAGCTTCAGTCGGTCACTGTGGTATCTGGCATAAACAGGACACCCTTTGCTGACTGCTTTCCCTTGCCTGTATCACTTTCCCCGTCTCACCTATTTCCTGTACCTCCCAAATAAACTACTGGCACTGGAATCTTTGTCTCAGGATCTGCTTCTGAGGCAGCCCAGACTAAGATAATCTCCTTCCTAAGACTGTAAGCCTATGATGACTATAGATGACTTATTTGTCGCTGCGTCTGGTAATAGATGCTCAGTCATTAAGTGAGGGAAAAAAGAGGAAAACATTTATTATCATTTTGTTGGTGTTGTCATTCTGCATAAAACACACAGCCCACCCTCCACTGAGAAGATTCAGCAACATATCTGATTCTTGGAACAAAATCAGGTTCTGGGACCCCTGTATATCACTTCAGGAAAATGAGGAAAGATTTGGGATTTGGGATCTCTGAGGAAAGGCTGCCAGGTGAGAGGTAATGCCTGCCCTGTTCTTCTGTCTGAGTCATGGTTCCAAAGGCAGAGACTACTAGCTCTTCAGTGTGAAAATCTCCAAGACTGTCAGCTCTGTGATGGACATTTAACAAGACTTCAGAAAGTATTGACCTTAGCCAGCACAGTCTCAAGGAGCTAATTCAGCATTAAAGCCAAGTCGACAAGCCACTTGTATAATTGAGGCTGAAAGCGGGAGAAGTGGGAGATAGAGTTTGTGGCATAAAGGACGGGTATGTCACCTCTGGAAAAAATACGAGTCACGTCAGCATGTCACCTCCCACTGCTGGCTACACGGAGATTTTAATGAAACAGTCTTGGGATTAATCTGCACTAAAGGCCTTCCTCACCCAGCTCCAGACAGAGGGTAATTTATAGCTTTAAGAGATGTCATCAGGTTTAATAGGCTTCAAATCTCACCTGAAAATCACTGACTCCTTACAGGGTCCAGTTTTTCAGTACAGCTCTTACATGCCTACCCATTTCACCTCATTCAGGAATGGGAATGGAGAGCAAAAGAGTCAAAACAGCCTCAAGCTTAGGGCCTGGAGAGGACCTTACTAGCCAGGGAATCACAGAGTCAAATGCCTATCGTAGCCAGCAGGGAGCATGAGGGAATCAAGTGGCTGGTCAGGCTCCCTCAGGGAAAGAGAGGACCTGTAGGAGCAATGACTTTTCAATCACAAGTAATTGTTGCCAGGCAGGAATTCTGATCCATTGTGGCCAGATAGGTTTTTCAAGAGAAAATGTATATTGATGTTTATAAGTGAAAATGTCCCTGTTCTTAAATATTGATAATAAATTTAATATTTAAAAAGTAATAAAACCAAATAATAATATTAATAAAATCACTATACAGGTAAGAAAGATAGCCAGCAGGTACTCACCAGCTTTGCTGCAGGGTTTGTGAAATCGTTCTATTTAAATTGTCAAGTAGACATTATCCCAGGCCCTTCAAATGATCCCCACCATCACCCTGGCAGCCCAGCCTGCCCAGAACCTCTGTCAGACTGTACCATCATCCAGCGACTACAGGGTTAACACCTAACGACAGACCCCAAGGAGCCCGTTTCAGCACCACGGCCAGCGTCTGTGTGGCTTGGTGGGTGCCTGCACTATGCTTGTGAATTATTTTCACTACCATCTCTGTGTACAGTTCAAACAAAACACACGCCAGGAGCATTGGCCCTACAGGAAATCAGTTTGAGGCCTCTGATTTGTTCCAAATCTCCTTATTTATTAGTTATAGAAACAGAGGCCGAGACAGAAGAAGGTACTTGATTGAAGTCAAGATACAAGCCACTGACAGATCCCTGATAGGGACCCAGGACCCCAAGCTCATAGGCTGGGACTCTGTCCTCTTTGTCAGTAGCTACCAAACCTATGGAGGCTGTGGACTGTTAAAAACACATACTTCTTGGGGCTGGCCCCGTGGCTGAGTGGTTAAGTTCACGCGCTCTGCTGCAGGCGGCCCAGTGTTTCGTTGGTTCGAATCCTGGGCGTGGACATGGCACTGCTCATCAGACCACGCTGAGGCAGCGTCCCACATGCCACAACTAGAAGAACCCACAACGAAGAATGCACAACTATGTACCGGGGGGCTTTGGGGAGAAAAAGGAAAAAAATAAAATCTTTAAAAAAAAAAATAAAAAAAATAAAAAAAATAAAAAAAAAAAACACATACTTCTTTACTCTACCCACCCCTAGCAAAACTCCATAGTGGGCCCAGGCATGGTATTTTTTCAAAAGCTCCCCAAATAATTCTGATGAGCAGCAGATCTGCAAAACATCGCCACCAACTGTGCCATTGCACACCAACAAACTTTAGCCTGTGGAAGAAACTCAGAAAGAAGGGAGAAATCTCTGTGAACATATTATTTAAATAATTCTTATCAGAGACTCATGTAGAAGACGTGTGTATATATGTTAGGACCACAAAATGGTTTTTCCCAAGCCCCTTAGATCTGTCTTACTGTCATACTGAACGGAAGAAAATAAAAGGAGGAAATTTTCAAAGATTGATGGTGATTGAGCAGCAGAGGAATGAGGATAACACAAGCACCAGCATCAGAACAGGACAGACAAATTTCAGCCCTGTTGCTGACTAGTTGTACATCCTCAGACACCACACTTAAGGTTTCTGGGTCTCACATCCTCCGTCTGTCAAATGGGGAGAGCAATACTTACCAGGCAAAGTAATTACAGGTTTCAGAGATAAACCAGTCAATTCTGGATTATCTTGGCAGTGGATTCCTGAGAGACAGTAAGAGCCTCATCCAGAGAGCCAGGTGGATATACAGCTTCCACCCAGCCCACAGGGGTAGCAGCACAGCCTTATCAGCCCCTGCCCAATATCCAAGCCCAGTCACAAAGGGAAGGACAGCCAGGCCTCTGTGGTACCTTCACCACCTCTGATGAGCACACTGATGAGTCCAGTTCAGGTGTCAATAATTGACTCTGGAGGTTTGCTAGCAGTGATTTGCAATTACCCATGAATGACTACTGGTACACTCTGCAGGTAACTGTAGAACCACCCTTAGTCACTAGGTACTCTGCACAGTACCTGCCATATAAGGGCAGCCATTATGACCATGATTGTGATTGTAAGACATGGCATAGTGGCTCAGAATACCACTCTAGGAGCTGGAGGAGTCAGTCCGAGGGGCCAGCAGGAGCGATTCCGTAGGCAAACGGGTCAATTTGAGGAAAAATGACAACTGAGTCTTCCGATCCATGAACCAGTATCTCTGTCCATTTATTAAGATTTTTTTAAGATTTTTTTAAGATCTCCATGCGGAGGCACAAATCAACAACATCAAGCAATATGGAAAAATACATTAAATCTCCAGAACAGAAAGAAAGCAACAAATACACAGAAAACAATCCCAAAGAAAATGAGATATATAACCTAAATGACGATGACTTCAAAACAGCCATCATTAAGATTCTCAATGAGTTAAGAGAGAATTCTGACCGACAACTCAACGAGTTCAGGAGCTATGTCACAAAAGAGTTTGATACGATAAAGAAGAACCAAACAGAAATATTGGAAATGAAGAACACAATAGAGGAGATTAAGAAAAATCTAGATGCTCTGAACAGTAGGGCCGATAATATGGAGGAAAGAATTAGCAATTTGGAAGATGGCAATATAGAATTGTTGCAGGCAGAGGAGGAGAGAGAAGCAAGACTTAAAAGATATGAAGAAACTCTCCGAGAATTATCAGACACAATTAGGAGATGCAACGTAAGGATTATAGGTATACCAGAGGGAGAAGAGAAGGAGAAAGGGGCAGAAAACCTATTCAAAGAAATAATGGCTGAGAACTTCCCAAATCTGGTGAGGGAGATGGATCTTCAGGTGACAGAAGCCAATAGATCTCCAAACTTTATCAATGCAAGAAGACCAACTCCACGGCATATAGTAGTGAAGCTAGCAAAAGTCAACGACAAGGAGAAAATATTAAGGACAGCCAGGCAAAAGAAACTAACCTACAAAGGAACCCCCAACAGGCTATCAGCAGATTTCTCAGCAGAAACTTTACAGGCTAGAAGAGAGTGGAATGATATATTCAAAAATCTGAAGGACAAAAATCTACAGCCGAGAATTCTCTACCCAGCGAAAATATCCTTCAAATACGATGGAGAAATAAAAACTTTCCCAGATAAACAAAAATTAAGGGAGTTCATTGCCACAAAACCTCCTCTTCAGGAAATCCTCAGGAAAACCCTCATTCCTGAAAAATCCAAAAAAGGAAAGGGGCTACAAAACCAAGAGCAGAGGAGATAAGTAGAAGGACAACAACAGAGAGTAGCAGCTCTACATCAGAACAGATTAAACCATGGGACGAGAAACAAAGGAAACTGAAGAAAACCGGAAAACAAGACACAAAATGGGAGTGGTAGGCCCCCACGTCTCAATAATCACTCTAAATGTAAATGGACTGAACTCCCCAATCAAAAGACACAGAGTGGCAGGATGGATCAAAGAACAAGATCCAACAATATGCTGCCTCCAGGAAACACACCTCAGCCCCAAAGACAAACACAGACTCAAAGTGAAGGGATGGAGAACAATACTCCAAGCTAATAATGAACAAAAGAAAGCAGGTGTCGCTATACTAATATCAGACAAGGTAGATTTCAAAGCAAAACAGATAAAGAAAGATAAAGAGGGACAGTATATAATGATAAAAGGGACTCTCCACCAAGAAGACATAACACTTATAAATATATACGCACCCAACACAGGAGCACAAAAATTTGTAAAGCAACTCTTAATAGAACTAAAAGAAGACATCAACAACAATACAATAATAGTAGGGGACATCAACACACCATTAACACCAATGGACAGAACATCCAGACAGAAAATCAACAAGGAAATAATAGAATTAAATGAAAAATTAGACCAGATGGACTTAATAGATATATATAGAACACTTCATCCAAAAACAGCAGGTTACACATTCTTCTCAAGTGCACATGGAACACTCTCAAGGATTGACCATATTTTGGGAACCAAAGCAAACATCAATAAATACAAGAGAGTTGAAATAATATCAAGCATCTTTTCTGATCATAACGCTATTAAACTAGAAATCAACTACAAGAAAAAAGCAGAGAAAGGTGCAAAAATGTGGAGACTAAACAACACGCTTCTCAACAAACAATGGATCATTGAAGAAATTAAAGAAGAAATCAAATATTATCTGGAGACAAATGAAAATGAGAACACGACATACCAAATCATTTGGGATGCAGCAAAAGCAGTCCTAAGAGGGAAATTCATCGCAATACAGGCTCACCTCACTAAACAAGAAAAAGCTCACGTAAGCAACCTCAAACGACACCTAACGGAACTAGAAAAAGAAGAACAAACAAAGCCCAGAGTCAGTAGAAGGAGGGAAATAATAAAAATAAGAGCAGAAATAAACGATATTGAAACAAAAAAGACAATAGAAAGGATCAATGAAACAAAGAGTTGGTTCTTCGAAAGAATTAACAAAATTGACAAACCCCTAGCCAGACTCACCAAGAAAAGAAGAGAGAAAGCACAAATTAATAAAATCAGGAATGACAGAGGAGAAATCACAACAGATACCAATGAAATACAAGAGATCATAAGAGAATACTATGAAAAACTATATGCCAACAAATTGAACAACTTGGAAGAAATGGACAAATTCCTAGACTCCTACAATCTCCCCAAACTGAATCAGGAAGAAATGGAGAATCTGAATAGACCAATCACAAGTAAGGAAATAGAAACGGTAATCAAAAACCTCCCCAAAAACAAGAGTCCAGGACCAGACGGCTTCTCTGGAGAATTCTACCAAACATTCAAAGAAGACTTAATACCTATTCTCCTCAAACTGTTCCAGAAAATTGAGAAAGATGGAGAACTCCCTAACACATTCTATGAAGCCAACATCACTCTGATCCCCAAACCTGACAAGGACAACACAAAGAAGGAGAACTACAGGCCGATATCACTGATGAACATAGATGCAAAAATCCTCAACAAAATTTTGGCAAACCGATTACAGCAATACATCAAAAAGATTATACACCAGGATCAAGTGGGATTTATACCAGGGACACAGGGATGGTTCAACATCCGCAAGTCAATCAACGTGATACACTACATCAACAAAATGAAAAACAAAAACCACATGATCATCTCAATAGATGCAGAGAAAGCATTCGACAAGATCCAACACCCATTTATGATAAAAACCCTCAGTAAAATGGGTATAGAAGGAAAGTACCTCAACATAATAAAGGCCATATATGATAGACCCACAGCCAACATCATACTCAATGGACAAAAGCTGAAAGCCATCCCTCTGAGGACAGGAACAAGACAAGGGTGCCCACTTTCACCACTCCTATTCAACATAGTACTGGAGGTGCTGGCCAGAGCAATTCGGCAGGAAAAAAAAATAAAAGGAATCCAAATAGGTAACGAAGAAGTAAAACTCGCGTTGTTTGCAGACGACATGATCTTATACATAGAAAACCCCAAAGAATCCACAGAAAAACTATTAGAAATAATCAACAACTACAGCAAAGTAGCAGGGTATAAAATTAACGTGCATAAATCAGTAGCATTTCTATACACTAACAATAAACTAACAGAAAAAGAACTCAAGAACTCTATCCCATTCACAATCGCAACGAAAAGAATAAAATACCTTGGGATAAACTTAACCAAGGAAGTGAAGGATCTATACAATGAAAACTACAAGACTTTCTTGAAAGAAATAGGCGATGACATAAAGAGATGGAAAAACATTCCTTGCACATGGATTGGAAGAATAAACATAGTTAAAATGTCCATACTACCTAAAGCAATATACAGATTCAATGCTATCCCAATCAGAATCCCAAGAACATTCTTCACAGAAATTGAACAAACAATCCTAAAATTCATATGGGGGAACAAAAGACCACGAATTGCTAAAGCAATCCTGAGCAAGAAAAACAAAGCCGGCGGAATCACAATCCCCGATTTCAAAACATACTACAAAGCTACAGTGATCAAAACAGCATGGTACTGGTACAAAAACAGGTCCACAGATCAATGGAACAGAATTGAAAGCCCAGAGATAAAACCACACATCTATGGACAGCTAATCTTCGACAAAGGAGCAGAGGGCCTACAATGGAGAAAAGAAAGTCTCTTCAACAAATGGTGCTGGGAAAACTGGACAGCCACATGCAAAAGATTGAAAATTGACCATTCTTTTTCACCACACACCAAAATAAACTCAAAATGGATCAAAGACCTAAAGATTAGGCCTGAGACAATAAGTCTTTTGGAAGAGAATATAGGCAGTACACTCTTTGACATCAGTTTCAAAAGAATCTTTTCGGACACTGTAACTCCTCAGTTGAGGGAAACAATAGAAAGAATAAACAAATGGGACTTCATCAGACTAAAGAGCTTCTTCAAGGCAAGGGAAAACAGGATTGAAACAAAAAAACAGCTCACTAATTGGGAAAAAATATTTACAAGCCACTTATCCGACAAAGGGTTAATCTCCATAATATACAAAGAACTCACACTGCTTAACAACAAAAAAACAAACAACCCGATCAAAAAATGGGCAGAGGACATGAACAGACATTTCTCAAAAGAAGATATGAATATGGCCAATAGACACATGAAAAGATGTTCATCATCGCTAATCATCAGGGAAATGCAAATCAAAACTACACTAAGATATCACCTTACCCCCGTTAGATTGGCAAAAACATCCAAAACCAAGAACGACAAATGTTGGAGAGGTTGTGGAGAAAGAGGAACCCTCATACACTGTTGGTGGGAATGCAAACTGGTACAGCCACTATGGAAAACAGTATGGAGATTTCTCAAAAAGTTAAAAATAGAAATACCCTATGACCCAGCCATCCCATTACTGGGTATCTATCCTAAGAACCTGATATCAGATATCTCAAGAGTCCGTTGCACCCCTATGTTCATCGCAGCATTATTTACAATAGCCAAGACGTGGAACCAGCCTACATGCCCAGAAACTGATGATTGGATAAAGAAGATGTGGTATATATACACAATGGAATACTACTCAGCCATAAAAAAAGACGAAATTGGCCCATTCACAACAATGTGGATGGACCTCGAGGGCATTATGTTAAGCGAAATAAGTCAGTCAGAGAAAGACGAACTCTATATGACTCCACTCATAGGTGGAAATTAGTATATTGAGAAGGAGATCTGATCGGTGGTTACCAGGGAAAAGGGGGGGTGGGGGGAGGGTACGGAGGGGGAAGTGGTGTACCCACAACATGACTAACAAAAATGTACAACTGAAATTTCACAAGCTTGTAATCCATCATAACATTAATAAAAAAAAAAAAAAAAAAAAAAGAATACCACTCTAGAGCCAGACACACCAAGGTGCAGCTATTGACTTTGGACGTTATTTCCAAATGTCTCTAAGTTTGAAATTCATCATCAGTGAAATGAAGGCAATAATGGTATCTCTGCAATGAATTATTGCAAGGATTATATGAACTAGCATAGAAAAGGGTTTAGCATAGTGCCTAGCATGTAATAGATGCTCAGTAAATGCTCCTCTTGGTGATAACACCATTAATGTTAGTATTAATTTCACCATTCAACCTTAAGTTTGAGGGAGCCCTGACAACAGCATGTAAGATTTAGAGGTAGGACTAGCAGCCTAACAGGCCACCAGGGCCTAAGCAGGGGCCAGGCCTAAGCCCACAACTTACCCCATATACAGCAGTGTCCCATCAGGCCCCATGTGGTGCACACAAGTACCAAGGAGTACAGGAACCTCCTTCAAGTCCCTGAGTCCAGCAGTGGGGTGTTGCATCACAGTCTCAGCCCATAACCACCAGCAGGCACCTCCCAGCCTCAAACCCGTCAGAGAACCTGCTGGAAACTCATCCAACCACAGTGAGCCCTGCTCCTGGGGCTTGACTGAGTGAGGCAAAGGACGAATGCTGAGAGATCTCAGGCTTCTGGTGGCTCAGGAGACTCCAGGAAATGCCATGTGTGGATCCCAGGTCTCCACCCACCTCTTCTGCACAGATCTACACAACAGGTTACCTAGGCAGGCAGGCAGCCAACCCAGGATTCCAAGACAGAAGGCTTTGTGTATTTGATCTACATGCGTAGCCTTCCCTGACTGCTCTGGGATGCAGCACAGAGCCCAGTGACAAGGAGACAGGCTTCCAGAGAGAGATCGCTTGTATTCAGGGCCCAGCTCTATCTCATGCTCAGTGTGTCATTGTAAGGATCAGACAGACATGATTACATAAAGTGCTATAGATATCAGGATAATTGTTATTAACATTCATTATCATTACACAGTCTATGAATTTTCAGTCACAACACTCAATGTGCAAAAATGTAGTTTGCTATAATTGAACTCAATTTTTGAGTTAAGCTCCCATTTTGCCTGGTAAATAAACTTAATCTAGTTAACCCCAGGTAAAGTCATTCTCTCCCAGCTAAATGCAGAAATGTCAGGCTTCAAAGCCAATGTTTTCTCCTCTCTGCCCTCTTCTCCTAGATAGGAGATCTCAGCTATCCCAAGGCGAAGGTGAGGGACAGGGCTGTATTTTCATTGAATCTTCGTGTGGGAGAGCATTGAGTCCACAGTCACTCCAACATCCACATGTCTCCTTCGGACCCAAAGACTTTCCTGCCCATTTCTAAACTCAGATGCAGAAAACTTTTGGCTTCTTTGCCTCGCCCTTTATGAGGGGCTGTCACAGGCCCTTTGGTATCTACACGCACATTCATTGTTCCCACTGCCAAGTATTACTGCACTGAATTAGGATAGGAATGCTTTGGGGCTCCCCCAGACACACTGGGCAGTGAGTTTAGCACCCCTCTGCAGCAGGTCCCTCCAAACTCATTGAGGGTCTCTACAGCCACTAGCTGTCCTCAGGGCTCATCCAGGGCACAGGGTCACAAACCAAATAGACTTTGTCTCTGCCCTTATGGAATCAGTGACAGAAAACAAACAGCACACAGTGAACAAGTAAATGAATATGAGATTACAAATTGAGAAAGTGCTGTAAGGGAACAAATAGAGGCGGTGGTAGCAGAAAATGGTGGGGGAGGGGCTACTTAGACACAGTGATCAGGATCAGGGAAGGCTGTCTGCGGAGGTGACGGATATACTGAGACCTGAAGCAAGGGCAGGAGCCCACCCTGTGAAAGACAGGATTAGGGAGAGGGGATGGATGGACATTCCAGGCAGAGAAAATGGCATGTGGGGAAAAGTCCCTTAGCAGAGCCTGAGCTTGATGTGTGTTGGAGCACAGGGTCAGGGTGGCTGGAACAGAATCAGAGAGGAGGTGAGCAGAGCCTGTGGGTCATGGTAAAGAGTTTGAATTTATCCTAAGCAAAATGTGAAGTCATAGAAACGTTCATTTTCAGTTATTTTGTTTCTATCATTAAAGGATTTTAAACAAGGATGAGATGGATTTCTTGCTCCTAAAATATGTTAACAATCATTCTCAACACAGACAGTACAGCCACCCCCAGGAGACATTTAATAACGTGTAGGAACATTTTTGGTTGTCACAATGATTTGAGTGCACTACTGGCATTTAGGAATGCCCGGGGATGCTAAATACTCTGCGACATACGTGACAGTCCTTCTCAATAAAGAATTGCCCCACCCCAAGCCCTGGTGTTCCTGGTAAGATTCACCAGGGATCTGGCAGCTTGTGGAGGCAAGAGCAAAGGAAGGACAAGAGTAGTCGTGGGGGCGCTGGCTCAGTGGCGTAGTGGTTAAGTTCACACGCTGCACTTCAGCAGCCCGGGGTTTGCAGGTTCAGATCCGGGGCACGGACCTAGCACCACTCATCAAGCCATGCAGTGGCAGCATCCCACACAAAGGAGAGGAAGATTGGCACAGATGTTAGCTCAGTGACAATCTTCCTCCAGCAAAAAGAGGGAGATTGGCAACAGATGTTAGCTCAGGCCCAATCTTCCTCGCAAAAAAACACTTTTAAAAAAGAGTGGTCATGGAGACATCATTTGGATGGCATTGGTGTTGTCCAGGTGGGAAAAGATGATACCGAGAATAAGACTGGGGCCTCAGAGATGGAGAAAAGTGAAAAACTGGGCGGGTATGAGAGGACATTGTAAACTGGCCACTCTGCATTTCTTGTTAAATGAGACACAGTCCCAGAGTCTTTATCCACACCACTCCTAGTGGCCATTAGCAATTGTTTCCAGTAAATGATTGGAGCGAACCTACTTGGAAAATACCAGATTTGGGTAGTCATTCAGAGATAGAGAAAGAGAGCACGAAAGGAAGAAATGGGAAGTAAGTCTGGAAGGGACCCTGTGGGCAGGTTGTGATGGAATGACATCTGCTCTTCCTTCTTTTACAGGCTTCCTCTTGGATGACTGCCACCTCTCTTCCTCACTCCCACCCCTACCAAAGCCTCACAGCTGTAATTTGCATGTTCTCCACAATTCTTTTTTTAAAAAGCCCTAAAGACTTGCCTATCATTCAGAAAATTAGCTGTCATACATAATTAGGTTAATTTGGCATAACAGTCATCTGAAATGTGAACGGGCTATTAACAACGAAAGCAAACAGATGGAGTGGGTGTCCTTCCTCTGCTGAGCAGGGTGGTTAAGTCACGAGCTCTGCACACAAACTCCCATCATGCCTCTCCCAGAAGAGAAGCCAGCATGCTTGGACAGCCTTCACAGAGCCCAGCATCTCAGGAGAGCCCCACTCAGAAGCACTTATGGTAACCGATAACCCTGCGGAAACAGAGCCAGCATTCACCCCAGGAAGTGACCCAACCTTGGGCAAATTCAGAAACAATCCCATTCAGAATCAGTAACACTTACTGTGTCTCCTGTCTGCCTCTTGATCAACCCCAACCTGTATCCTCTTGTGGACTGACAAAGATTACAGATGGATCCCTAGGATGAGGACAAGTCAAGTTTTCCATTCATGGGGAGAAAGGAAATATACCAGGTGGGAAACAGATGCACGTAAGTGAGTTTCTTGTTAAGAATGCCAGATTCATTAGAATCTTTACCAACTGCAGCTTCTTCACGTCACACAGATGCCTACACATCATCGACCCTTCCTGAAGACTGCCTGCCCTCTTGCTCAGGCAGTGTGGCACTTCGATGCACACTCACAGGCATAAGTGCTCATATGATCACTCAGACATCTAGGAAAGAGTTTAAAACATACCTACCTTAAGCCAAGACATTGAAACTAGATATCAAGATAGGCCACAGTGAGGAAGCAAACCATCTTCCCTCTCTTGGTCCCCTGATTAATTGGCTATGGCTATTAAGTCTACCTGTCACACTAAATCACCTGAGGAGGTGTTTTACCTGGTTTACCATAAACCAGACTTTCTCTTAAGGATGTTCTTATCAAGAAAGCTTGCCTAATTATGTTCAGTCAATCATAACAGAAAGTGGAATGGGGAATCCATGCATTAAAAGGCAGTCTTTCAATGGTGCTTGACTAGTAGGGGCTAAAGACATGAAGCTGGACACATTTCTGAGCCAAAGACAAGAGGCAGAAGCCCCAGGACTAGAGATGGGCTTAAGGTCCTGCTGGTTACAGATTGGCACCTAACCAAGCGTCCTTTTGACTCCGGAGGTAAAAGCATAGCATAAGAGGGCAAACTGCTCAAGTCCCCACATATTTCTGAGTGGTAACATCACACACCTAGTTAGTATTATGTCTGAAATTGACCTTCACCAATCCATATTATCCATGCCACTATCCAAGACTGGCTTGTGGAAAGTTACATAAATAATTTTCCTATTCTAAATATATCTGGAGACTTGAATCTTTCCAGAATCATTTATAAGGTTATAACAGACACTATTGATGGCTCCAATTCCCTCAGTTCGCTTTAGGTCACCTGAAACTGTGATAGATGGTTCCAAAATGGTGACGGCCTCCTGCCTCAAGCTTTCGCACTTCTCTTCTTCACTGCCTGAGGACTTTCTCCAGCAACACCAGAGTTTACTCCCCTAAATGGAAGTGTAAACTGGAACTTCTGGTGGCCAGGGCACCAGGGACCATCCTCAAGAGAGATGGAAGGAAGGAAGTAAATGCCTTAAATTCCCTGCCTTCTGGTGGACAACTCCAGATGTACTCCACACAGTTTCTTATAGGGTCCCCGGACAGATGAATTCCCAGTAACCCACTCATTTACATACCTTTTACGGACCTGTCTCCCTTCGCTGTCTTACTCTTCCCAATCCCTCACTTGAGCTTCCTGGGTGCATCTCCGAAATAAAACACCAGCAGAAGTCCTAGAATGATAACCTGCTTCTGCAGGAATCCAAACTAAGACAAAGACAAAGGTAGTTTTAATCATTCCCTAACTGATAAACTTTATAATATGGTATTTTCTTACATGCTCTTGGAAATGTATGCACGCATATCTTTCTATGCAGATACATACATAAACGTTTTTAATGAATGAGGTTAAGTTATTCAATAAATGCAAAGATACACCATCCAGATCTTTTTGCCCCAGATGCTGGGAGTGCTGTCAAGGTCATCCTCTAGCTATCAGCCCACTCAAAGAATGCTTACCAGCAGAATGTGCCTAGCCCCTCAGTGAGTCCAACCCCCATATTGGGTCCTTGGCACTTTGGATAGGGGAGATCACAGAGGGGAAGACCAAGTGAAAGCCACTGAAACCATGCCTCCACCACTGGCCAAAACAGAAACTCTACGATGTCACATTTCAGGGAGGTAGGGTAGGTGGGGAGCTGGATATTAGCCACTCTTAGAGATCTTAAGAATGAAGGGAGAATGGTCCCTATCAGCTATTTATTTAATTCACTAATCTAGTCCTTGAAGAAACCAGATGGATCCTGAAGAATGACTGTAGACTCCTGCAGACATAGCCAAGTAGTGACCCCATTTGTTCTTAGGAGTAAACTCATGAAGAAATGTGTGGACCCTTCATAAAGAAAGAAGCAAAATTTTACTAAAGAGCATGAAAGAAGACTTGAATAAATGATGAGCCATATCGTGTTCCTGAAATGGAAGATTTAATATTTCAGAGATGGCAATTCTTCCCATATTTATCCACATTTTCACAGTCTCAATCAAATACCAAAAGACTTATTTTTAGAATTTGAAGACATTATTCTAAAATTAATTTGAGGAATAAATGAACAAGAATGGTCAAAGATGTATTAAAGAGAAAATTATCAGTGGGGAGAGGAGTGGCAGGATGATTCTATCATGGGATATTTAATTCACTATAAACCAAAATAATTCAAATAGAGACATATCAAGTTTAAAAATAATAAAAAGAGAATTCAGAGTGAAGCTTTAAAATGTCAAAGTAAGGACCTCCAAAAATTTGTTCCTCCGTAAAAGCAATGAGGACACTGGAAAAAAAAAAAATCAAAATCTTTTTTCAAAAGATTTTTCAGAACTCTGGAAATTAACCAAAAATTGTCAACATCTTGAGAGCATTTATCAAGAAAAACAGCTGACTCTTGGTAAGAACAGTGAACTTAGTGGTGTTTCAACTTGTCCTGGTCCCCTCCCCTTCCCCTCAGATCCACAGCAGCCTTGAAAACCAGAAGCCTTGAAACCATGGTAGCTGCTAAAACCAGCAGCCTCAGAAACAATAGGAGATAATTGTTTAACCCCACAGATGTCTGAGGGAGTAATACTTGTTGGGTAATCATGAGGCTCCGCACAAAACTTAAAAAAAAAAATTGGGGAAAGAGCTATTCATAGGAGGTCTTAAAAGTAGATTCCCACATTCCAGGGAATCTAGTAGGCCATGTGCATGCGCAAGGCCCTGGCATGCCCAGAAAAGACATGAGAGGGCCCTAACTTCTCACCTACCACTGATCTTGAGGCCCTGACAAGCAGGAAGTGAAGGCTAAGGTAGAGCTGCCAACTTCCTGAGCATTGGAGGGCTGCCCCCAACACAGAGAGTGCCCCTTGGAAAAGTGTAGATGACTTATTGGTTCAAGGAATTTAAGGAAATCATTGTCCAGTCATGAGCTGACCACTAAAATAATCAAACTGAGAAGTCAGTGCTCTCACATGACACGTAACACAGGCTTTACAGAATTAGTCCAGAAAAGTCACTAAACAGCGATAAATTCTGAGAAGAGGGAATGTCTGATTTCCAGAATTGCAAAATTGTATTATTTTAAATGTCCCATTTTCAGAAAAAAGTTATGAGACATGCAAAGAAACAGGGAAGTATCACACACACACACACAAACACACATACACACAAAAGCAGTCAATAGAAACTGGTTTTTAAGGGAGTCCGCATGTTGTACTTGGAAGACAAAGACTTTAAATCAGGTTTTATAAATATTTTCAAAGATTTAAAGGACACCAGTTCTAAAGAATCAAAGGAAAGTTGTGAGCATGATGATCACCATATAGACAATACTAATAAAGAGACATAAAATATTAAAAAGAGCCAAACAGAAACTCTGGATATGAAAAAGAACAAACAGATTTTTTAAATAAATCACTAGAGAGATTCAACAGCAAATTTTAGTTGAAAGAAGAATCAGCAAGCTTGAAGATAGATCAGTTGAGATTACCCAGTCTGCGGAACAGAAAGAAAAAAGAATGATAAAAATGAACAGAGCTTCAGAAAACCTGTGGGACAATGTCAGATATACAACAACATAGGTATAATGGAAGTCACAAAAGGAGAGCAGAGAGACAGGCAAAAAGAATACTTGAAGAAATAATGACCAAAAACTTCCCAAATTTGATTAAAACCATTTCTCTACATAGGTATGACACTCAATAAATTCCTATAGGATAAGCTCAAAGAAGTTCACACCTAGCCATGTTGCAGTCAAGCTGTCAGAAACAGAGTACAGAAATAGTCCTACATAGATCTGGGAACTTAGTGTACAATACAGGTGGTATTTTGATTCACCGAGGAAACCTGGAGAGTTCAGTTAATAAAGCTGGGCCATCAGATTAGTGACTTTGGAAAAAAAAGGCAATCCTGATTCATTCCTTTTTCCAAAATAAACTCGCAACTGATGAAAGATTTGAATACAAACAACTGAAAGCATAAAAGCACTGAGAAGAGGTTGCAGTCCCACACGGTGATGCAGGAGGCTCCCGAAGCCCCCTGCCCTGGACACACCAAGCATACAGCTGCCTATGGAGCAATTCCTCTGAAAGAAATCCATAACCCGCCTGAAGGACACCTACCTGAAGGGCCAAGGAGAAAATACCCACATGGAAACAGGTAGGAAAGGCTAAGATACACTCTCACCATAAGCTCCATTCCTCACACAGCAACACACGATTGGGAGGGAACCCCCAACTCCAGCTTCCCCTTGAGGAGTGAAGGTTTGGGCCTGACATCCAGCACCCCAACTCTTAAGACCTCTACCTGAGGGAGGGGCCCCCAAAATGCCTAGCTCTGAAAGCCAATGTGGCTTGCACCCACAAGACCCATAAGACGGTAGTAAATTTAAAAAATAGTTCTTGAGAGGCTCAGTGGGACTAGCTGTGGCTATCTCTCCAGGGCTCAGCCCAGAAGGAGGCCTGTCTCCCAATCTTTGCCTGAAAGAGCCCTATTTGTGCCCTTCAAAAGCTGTTGCCTGAGGGTCAGGCTTATTTAGCACACTTCTAGGGGCTGACTGCAATCCTCGCCAGAGACTGGGGATGTCAGTGAGCCATCTCAGCATCCTCCCTCTGGCCCAATTCAGGTCACTGGTGTCTCCCTGGAAGGAGTCTCTGCACACATCTGTCACCCAGCTTTTGCAGCCGCCACCCAGAGGATGCAATCCTCGATCACTTGCCTCTCGTGGCCAGCAGAGCTTGCTTTCACCAGTCCCACAGGACTGTAGCAAAGAAAGAAATAGTTCTTAACCAGCTATCCTCCAAGGGCTCTGAGCAGAGGGAGGAGACAGAACACTCATCTTCCGGTCATTCACTGAAAGAGGCCTATTTGCATACTTCAGAGTGCGGGCTGAGGGTCCAGCCTCCAATCAGCCTGCATCTAGTGCTGATAAGACTATTCTCTTTGGGAGACTGACAGGTCTTGGCAAACCCTCAACTACTGGAGGCCACTAAGAACAAAGAGGGTGGCTTGGATGATCCAAAGGTTTGAGTGACAACCAAGAGCTCGGGTGAGGCTGAATGGTAAGGTCAATCTCCTGCAGGAGACCATGCCATCGAGACCGGGAGTGGTGGCTGTTTTATCAAATGCACAGAAAACAACACAGAGCATCAAAGAAATCAAAGAAATAAAGGATCAGACAACAAAAGCAAAGATAAGCAAGTGGGACTATATCACACTAAAAAGCTTCTGCACAGCAAAGGAAACTATCCACAAAATGAAAAGACAACCAATGGAGAGGGAAAAATATTTGCAAATCATATGTCTGATAAAGAGTTAAAATAAAAAATATATAAAGAACTTGTACATCTCAATAGCAAACAAACAATCCAATTTAAAAGTGGGCAGAGAAACTGAATAGACATTTCCCCAAAGAAGACAGACAAATGGCCAACCGGTACATGAAAAGATGCTCAACATCACTAAAAATCATCAAGGAAATGCAAATCGAAACCACAATGAGATATCGCCTCACGCCTGTTAGAATGGCTATCAGAAAAAAGACAAGAATCTAAAGACACCATAAAAGACAGAAAAGACAAGAATAAAGACAAGTGTTGGCGAGAATGTGGAGAAAAGGGAAGTCATGCTGTGTTGGTAGGAATGTAAATTGGTTCAGCCACTATGGAAAATAGTATGGAGGTTCCCCCCAAAATAATAATAAAGCTTCCATATGTCCAGCAATCCCACTTCTGGGTACATAGCTAAAGGAAGTGAATACAGGATATCCCAAAGATATGTGAAACACATAAGACTTAACACACGTGTGTTTACAAATCAGAAAAGAAAGGCATTCACAGAAGAAAGAAAAAGCAAAATAGCTAATTAACAACAACTATGGTATATCACTCATATTTAAAGACAAAATTGAAATACAGTCCAATGTAATTTTCACATATCAGATTATATTTTATCTTCTTTAAATTTATGTCAGAGCAGACAAGGATGTGGTAAGTAATTATTGTGATAATAATTTTGCAATATACATGCATATCAAATTATCGCATTTTATACCTTAAACTTACTCAATGTTATATGTCAATTATATCTCAATAAAACTGGAAAATAAAAACTTAGAAAGATATGGTAACTAAGAATAGTCCTGGACAATGTGGGGGATCAAAATTTGCCACCTCAAAATGTGTCTCTTTGGTTTGATTATTTTTAAGGATAAAAGACTTCGAAAGAAACTTCAAACTTTCCCCTAGCTGCCTGAAAGAACTTAAGATAGAAGGCCTGTCCCAGGAAGGAGCTGTCGCCATAGAGAACTCTAGGTGTGGTAGACAGGAAGGCACCTGGCGAGGCCCATGTTTACCCAGCTTAGATGGCCCAGCAAACAACAAACATTCGTTTACCAAACATTTGCTTCTCCACCTCCGTGTGAATTGCCTTCTTCTCCTTTGGAGTCCCAAATCACTACCCCCAACATCCTCCTTTTGTCCTTAGCTGAAGGTGGTATTTAAGATAGCAGCTTTTGCCATTTTGGCAAGTTACTCAGTTTTCCTGCGTTTCTCCCATGTATGCATGTTATTAAACGTTGTTTGATTTTCTCCTGTTAATCTGTCTCATGTCAATTTAATTCCTAGACCAGCCAGAAGGACCTAGAGGGCAGAGAAATAATTCCTCCTCCCCTGTGACAGCAATTTGGTAATATTTACATTAACACTTTTGCTGTTTATATTCTGCTTCAGTGTTCCCACACACAGCTATTTTAGCCTGTAGAAACACTTATACCAAGTGCAAAAAAATATATCCAATAGAATGTTTATTACAGTGAAGTAACAGTAAAAAATTGGAAAAACCTAAATGCCCATCAACAGATTTTGATCAAATTATCTGTGATTGATGATGATGATATTTAATATGTTACCTACCTTTAAAACTATATAAACTTTAAATATGTTAATCACAATGGCTGTCTCATAGACTACAAATATGAAAACATTTCCTTTACTACTTTATTAACTCTATGCCAAGACTTCATCTCTGAAAGACAGAATACACAAGATGCTGCTGAGAGGCAGAGGGATTGGAAAACAAGAATCAGAGAATATCAGAGTTGGAAGAGCAATTAGAGACCATCCAGTCCCCTATTTCATTCTTCATTGGGAGAATTACGACCCAAAAAGGTGAAGTAACTTGCCCAAAGTCACACGCTGATAGAGAAGCTGTAAGACCTCAGGGCTTCTGACTGCCAGTTTGCTACCCAACATAAACACAGGTTCATTTACAGCCACACAAGAGGCACCAAAAGAAAAAAAAATGAAACTCTAGGCTTGTGGCAAGGAAAGGGGCCTTTATCGTTGAAAGGCAGGCAAACCAGGAGATGGGAGTTAAAACCCAAATCCACCTCCTGGCAGGGAAAAAGGTAGGGTTATTTTTGTTTGTTTGTATTTTGGTGAGGAAGATTCACCCTGAGCTAACATCTGTGCCAATCTTCCTGTTATTTATTTTTCTTTTGCTTGAGGAAGGTTCACCCCGAGCTAAGGTCTGTGCCAATCTCCCTCTATTTTGTATCTGGGCTGCTGCCACAGCATGGCTGACTCGGTGTAGGTCCGCACGGGGATTGGAACCCAGGCGGCTGAGGCAGCATGCACTGAACTTAACCGCTTTGCCACAGGGAAGGTAGGGGTTTGACCTGGGGCTTTAGGTGGGGGAGAGGGAGCATGGGGCCGTGCTGATTGGTGCCTTCCCACCAGCCTGCATCTGGCCTGGTGAGGCTGAATCTTGGTGTCTGGACATGGACTTCCTGGGAAAGAGAGCTCACTCTTACACTCAGAAGGGACAGAAAGACCTGGTTAGTTTTGAACAACCGTTGATTATGCTGAGTACCCGTAGCTGCATTTAGCAAAGCTGATCTCAGAGTCTTTTGTTCTGGGGAAGACTTTTTAACTTCTTTGTTCTCAGCTTAAAGTTTAGTCTTTTGCTCCCAGAAAAATTGTAAGCCACTTGGGGGCAGCTCTTTTCTCTCTCCCTGGCTTCTCCTCCTCCACGATTTACACAGCAGAGTCTTGATGCATAGGTTACAGAAGGAAGACCAAATGGTTCAATTAAATGATTGACTGATTCTCATCCAGGCAAACTGCTTGTGCTGTCGAGACATAGGACTTCCCGTTATGACCTGTCTGCCCTGGTCATTTTAACAATCAGATCCACTGAATGGCCAGGCATACATCGCTTTCAAAGCAGTGACTAGAGTCAAATAGCTAAGTGCCTCCAGGCCAAAGATCTCTCCACATCATAATGGAAATTTCTTAAGGGGTCCTAGGAAGACTTTACATATAATTCACTGAACCTTAAGGCCAACATTTGAACTATTTTCTACCAAGTCCTGTCTGTTACAAGACTGGTATAAAGCATTACCCTGGAACTCAGAAAGTTTATCCCCAATCCTGTGCTTTCTTACTGTAGCAAGACACAGACTGGATGTTCTGTTCCTCTTGATGGCACTTTTCTGTCTGCTTCTTCCAGAAACAAATCCTGAGACAAGATTCAAGAGTAAGACATTTATTTGGAAGGTGATCCCAAGAAACACAGGCAGGGGAGTAGCAAAGTAAGACAGAGCAGGAAGTAACCAATAAAGGGTAGGTGACTGAGCTGATGACTGCAGCAGGCAACTGGGGCTCGACCCTTGTGGGGAACTCTTGAGATCCAGCCTAGCAACAAGAGTTATCTCCACAGAGGGTAAGGGAGGGGGCATCCGCACACCAACTCAAGCTAGCTGCCCGTTGTAAGCTGTTCGTGGGGGTGTATTATGAGAGAGCTCTCAGGCAGTTGGAAGTCTGCACTACAATGTTAAGACCCAAGGGTGTAGGGTGGGCCACAGGCGTTATCTCCCACAGATATTTTATCAGCAAAGGAACAGCTAAATTTCAACTAAAAGGAGGGACTGAGTGAGAAAGAATTTAAATCTTGAGATAGGGCTTTAAGCCCCACCCCAAATCCCCACCCCCAGATTGTACTTATTGCCCAAAAGGCCCACCTACCCATTCACTAACTTCTCCAGGTCCCCCAAGCAAAGAGAGACATAAAAACCGTTTCAGGTTAATCAGAAGTAAAATATTTTGCATAATAAGATCACTGTGGATAGTAATTGGAGCTACTCCATGGCAGAGAGTGTGTGCCTGAGTGCAGAGCTGCCATATGCATTTTATTGGTACTGAGAAGAGGTAATTGAAGCAGAGCAGTTTCTCTCTATGGTGGGTAAATGGGCTTTAGCAGCAACAGCAGGAACCTCATTATCACCTGGGGACTCTGGGCATGCTCCATGAGAGAGACCATCTGTGGCCATTTTTGAGGATGTGCCCCCAGCACTGGGCAGGCTCCACAAAGAGGGTCGTGGCACCACTTCTGAGTTCTTCCATCCCTCGCTGACCCCATTGCGCCTTGTGCCAAGAGGTTCTCTCCCTCATCATCATTCAGCCACAGGGCAGTCATGGACAATCCCATTTCTCAAGGTGGGCCCTCTACCTCCAGGGTCTCTTGGTCTGGGAGAGCAATCACAGGAAAATGGGGCCCTGGAGGAAGGGGATGAGTACCTCGTAGTTCCAAGTTAAGAGCAAGGAGAAAATAAAAAATTCATGAACCAAATCATTGGTTCATAACTCACCTTATGATGCCAGCTTTGTTCCAAGTGCAGGAGATGAAAGGAGAGGAATGCTAACAGGGCAGCTGTTACTGCTCCAAATGGGCAGGCAGGCAGTTCTGGCTACAGGGCTGCTGGGGGCAACAGTCTCTGGCTGATTGATTCGCCACTGCCTTCCATTAAGTTGCTGCGCATTGCGAGGCTCCCTTTTGGACACTGGTCATGCACTTTATTTGAAAGGAAATCTTCTTGGTGGGGAGGAGGAGACAGGCATGTGATTTATTGACTGCTCAGGCAGCAGCGGCTCTGTGCTTCAGACTCCCTGCACGTCTTTCCTGCTGTCTGTGCCTCGTGTACCTTATAAGACAGGACTCAGGAGTCGGGGAGCAGGAGAAGGCAGAGTGGGCAGATTCTGCATTTTATGGAACTTCTGAACCCTCCCATACCCACCCAGCGATATTTTCACAAGATACAGAGGTCATTAGGAGATGAGGGAGGAACTAAAAGAAAAAAAAACAAGGAAACATGAAACTTTGCTCTTCAAAGAGTAGAAAAGTCAACTCCATGTGCCACACGCATCCACAACTTCCAGGCACAGTTAGAGGCTTTTGCCCAAGTGCTTTTCAAAGGCAAATTAACCTGCCTTTTCATGGGTCCTGTGTTTTTGTAAAGTCCAGGAGTCCCATGGGGCATAACTCTCCAAAGTGTGCCACCCGCAACTCCGCAATCTGCCCGCAGGGCCCCTCCTTTTCCCACCCCTCCAGGGGAAGCTCTGGGTGCCTGCCCTGAGTGAATCGTGGCCCACCACCTTCACAGTGGTCTCTGCTGCTCTCCTTTCCCACCAATGACACTGCAGTCAAGATGCATTCTTTTTAGTCTCGTGAAGTTACCGTGCACGCCCTTGCCGTCTGCTCTAACTGGGCTGGGTATCTCCTGGCTCTCCACTTGCGGAAGAGGAGCTCTTTGACACTCAGCTCGACTGCCTCCTCCCCACAAGGCCATAACAAGCCCTCTTCTTGTGCTCTCCTTGTGCTTGCCGGTCCCTCTGGTGCAGCTGTCAGCGGCCTCTGCTTTGTGTCCTACCTACTGGAGCAACACAGGTCTCCTCTACCAGGATCTGCAGATCCCAGATGCAAGGATCACACTGGTCAAACGTGTGTGTGCGTGTTTATCATGTACAGGTGTATGCACATGCACACATATACATATATACAGTAGGCACTCAACAAATTCTTGTTGAATGAATAGATAAATGAATAAATATTTGCCTGAGCTTTCTATGATGTAACATTCTTACCTTCACTAAGATTTGAAACATCAAGGGTGAACGGCACTGGCTGAGCAACTATTTTCCAGACACTGCTATTGTAATCTACACATATGTTTCCTCATTCTGATACTTAATCACATTGTGGTCAGCGTGAGGTATAATCCCGATGTCATCTAGGTGTACCAGTCTGTGAATAAGAAGGCAAGTACCAGTAACATTTAAGTTTGAACCACCTGCTGAGTGAGGAACATGGTTTTCCAGGAACATGGGGCCTCCCAATATCACCTCCGGGTATTTCTAAGAGTTCCCCTGAGGATAGTCTCAGGAGCCACAAACCTGGCCCAGCTACGTCTTCACTGGCCCAGCACTGGACTGACTCCCAGCCTGCCCGTGGCCAGACGCCCATCAACGTGTTTGCAAAGTGTACACTGCTTCCCAACATCTCAAAGCCACCAGACACACTGGGGCCCGTGCTGGACGAAGAGAATCCTGCCTCCAGCCACGGCACTCTTCATGGTCTGTGGACATGAGCAGAGTGGCTTCGGGGCCCAGTTCATAAGACTTTTGTCACACCACTTCTGTGGCTTCTGGTCCCGACTCGTGTGGCCATTGGACTCACATCTGACCCGGAGGCTGAGCAAGACATCCAAGATGCAGCCCCTCATTATCCTTATCAGCATGTTCCAACACCAACAGCAATCTCCTCCCAGCCTCCCAGTCATGAAACAAAATCCCCTATACATTCAACCCATGTGGTGGAAAGCAGAGGTACAGAGCAGGGGCACGTGGGCAACCCCAGCAGCCTGAGCCCTGGCCCGCTTGCCGACGTGCTCTGCCAAGCAACCGTCTCTAATAGGTGCAATTACACTTGCCAAGCTCTGGGCTCCGTGCTCTACATTCATTTTCTCATGTTAACTCTTGCCTCAATTCTGTGAAGATACCTATTATTTCCTCCCATTTCCAGATGAGAAAAGCAACAAGCAGGAGTTAAATAAGTTGCCTGAATTCTCAAAACTAACATCAGGGTTGGAATATGAATCCAAGCCCATCTTACTCCAAAGCTGTGCTTTTAACAATAGGATCCACTACTTCTCATGTTAGCCTTTTCCCTCTAATTAACCTGTAAGTTTCTCCCAAGCTGTTCGGATATTTGCAGTTCTGTTGTTCATGGGGCGGATCCTTGTGCTGAGCAGGAAGTTGCTGAAGTTACAATCCCGAGGTCATTCTAAATTGCAAAGGGAAGTTCCCCTCCCCAGAAGCCCATTACTTCTCTTGGGAGCTCCCTATCTCCTTCCTTTAAGCAGGAAATATACATCAAACAAGACCTTTAATTAGCCCTCACCATTCGCTCCTACATCCTGTAATAATTATCGTTGGCGATGTCATTCTGAGTCCCCTGGGTAGCATGGATATTATGGACTATTAGAGGCTGTTCTGAAAGCTGGCCGGCAGTCTGATTCATATTAGGCCAATTGCTTTAACTGAAATTAAAATCTGTCAAGGATAGTTGGACGATGGGTCTTGGCAGCTGACAGGAGCCCTCACCGAGCCGAGCAGAACTCCCTCGGGGAGCGCAGCCGTCTCGTCTCAAGGTGAAGCCTGGCTATTAGTGAGAGACCAGACTTCGAAGGGACACATTCTCTGGATTTGTAGCCCTGGACAGACCCCCTGGCTCTGGTAACTACCTCCACTGGAATCCACCCGGGCAGTAAGTGTTCCGTTCTTTTGCACGGCCTTTGGGGGTTCTCAATGACGACCGACGTTGAAAACACGGAGCCAGTGGTCATGGATTTTACAGTTTAGTTGTTATAACAAGTCTATTAGTTGCCTGCCTAACATCTATTTCCCTCATTTTTAACAAAACGCTGGGTTTGTGGGAGCAGCAATATGATCTGCTAAAAAGAACCTTTCACCCAGTCTCGTTTTAGCGAAAGCCAGTCGGGTGACACAGTTATGGGGAATGAGATCAAAAGGAACTCTGCTTCAAGATTTCTGGGAAAACTCTTTTCTAACAGAAGGAAATGGATATGGTTATGCTTCCTTCGTCTCTGCCTCTCCTGCTTGGAGGAAGCCTGCATTTCTGGCAGCGCCCAGTTACCTCGCAAACATGAGGAAACGAGCGCAAGGGTGGAATCAGACCTGCTGCAAATGGCAGAACAGCACCGTCCAAAGTGCACAGCTCCTTGAGGGCACAATCTCTCAGCTGGCCACTTCTAAATTAAGTGACTGTGGTGAAGGGTTTCTGTAACTTGCTGCTGAAAGCGTTCCCAACAGGGACAGTTGGAGAGACAAGAGGAGAAGGACACAGGATGAAGCCCGTTGAGCAGGCAAATGACATAGTGTGGTTGGTGGTCCTATCTGAGGACCATGGAAGGCTGTGGCTGAGGGTGGAAAGCAGACGAGATCAGTGTGGGCTGTGAATCCCCCTCTGCATGGACCTTCATACCAATATTCACTCATTATTCATTCTCATGTATGGAGCACCTGCTATGCTAATGAGCTAGACATTGGCCGTGGGATGCTACAGGTGCAATACAATTGTTCTGTAGTTGTTTAAAAACATGCGTATTTGTAGCTTCAACATTTCCAAAGCATACAGTGCTCCACTCCAGCCACCAAACCACACAAGCCCCTGAGAAGATTCTTCTCTGCTGTGTGGGACTCACCCATGGCGTGTGCTCATCATCGTATGGAGTACCAAAGCAGAACATTCTAGAATAGAGGAGCTTGCCAAGACTGCCCCTGAGGTCATCGTGTCCTGAAGCATGAGGGCCGCGGTTTGCACCCTATGTTGCTTGGCCTCATCTTCACTTTCTTTGGTTGACTTTTATGCAATAAATATGTTTCTGAAAATTTATGTTAAACTGATTCACATTTTATGTATACTATGAGGGTCTACTCTTTTTACTATTAAAATCAATTCTAGGTCTGAACTTTTTTGAAAAGGGAATACCTTTTCCCTTAATCTTTCTGATTTTTGAAACTAGATAATTGGGTATCAAATTTTTATGTAAAAAAAATCAAGACAATGTCAATAAAGTATTATGCAGACTTCACCTGTGATGGAAAGAAAGACAAAAAAGGGTGTATTACAGTCAGGTTACCCTTGTGGGCAACTGGGGCTCATCCCATGGGGGACCCCAATGACTCTGTAACTGGGGCTAGTGCCACTGGGGACCCTGATGACTCTGTAGAATATACCTCATATATCTCAGAATTGTTCCCCAAAGAGGTGAAGAAGCCAAAGTATTTATCTGTCATCCGTCGTTGGTTAACTCTTTGGCATTTCTGGGCTTCCTTTTGTGAGAGCAGCACAAACTCCAGTGGCCAGAGACATTCTGGGGCAGAGAGACCTAGGGAGCCACCAGCATGAACTGGACGTGTTTGTAAACATCCTCCTGGTTAGGCTGGGAGGATACAAGTGTGGCACCCACAGGATTTGTTACAGGCTCCTTCTCTGGCTGCTCTTCTTCCAATTATCCCCTCAACATGGGGCCTGGACAGAACTCTACTCTTGTCTTATGACCTCCCTGGTACACTTCGCTTGTGGAGGCTCTAGACTTGCTCATCTGTAAAACGAGGTGATGATAGTTTCTTATAGGAGAGATCTATTGATTTGTCTGTCCATTTCTTTATTTTTTCTTGGAACTGTCCCATCTCCATCCCTTAATCTGGGAAACATTGTTTTATCTTCCTTCTAATCACATGATTTCTCTGCGTGTCCTTGCCCCCTGGCTACAGGTGATTGGCTCAGAGATGGGTACCACCCAAGCTGGGCCAATCAGATCACTCCCTGGGAATTTGTACTTTGGATTGAGAAAGAGTGCTGACACATATCAAGCTTGGGAGCTGTCGGTGGCCATGTTCCATTTAATGAGCTGAGGCCCAGGGCAAGCTGCTCTGCCGCTATGGAGAAGTGTGAGCTGACCTTTAGAGAGGAGGACAGACCAGACACGGGAAACAGTCCTTCCTCATCTCACTCTCCAACTCCCTCATCCTGCTTCCTTGGAAACTACCTGAACACGAATCATTGTGTCACGGTCTGCATGTGAGGGAACTCCAAGACAAAGACTGTGAGTGAGTTTCAAGGACCGTGCAGACAGAGAGCCCAGATTAGAACTCAGCAGAGAGGGCCGAGAACAGGAGACCAGAGGCCAAGACCTTCTGCCTCCAGGGGATGCCCACTCCTCAGAGTGGGCCCCAAGGCAGGACCCTAGGCATCTTGGACCAAGGGCCCTGAGGCATCTTGGCAGCCACCCTCCACAGCCATCCCCTGCCTCAGCAATGCTCCAACAGGCAACCTGAAGGGAGTCTTTTCATTATTCTCCAGATCAGTCGATGGATCAAATGCACAACCAGCAGCTCACTCCTTCCTTGTCATCGCTGCCTCGGCTCTACTCCAGCCTGTGATCCCTGGCCCACATCCAGGGCTTTGCTTTGTTTGGAAAACAGCAGAAGAAACAACATGATTTTTCCGTTGTCAAAATAGTAAAGGTCCTCTACAAAGCTATTTTTTATTTCCTGGCTGGCAGTCCTTTCATAAACTCCAGTGGGTAGGAAATTAATTGGGGGCTTGAAAATACAATTTTCCGTAGGTGATTATTATAAACCATCGGGTACCTGGCAGAGAGGGGATTGGTTCCAATCTCAGGCTAGGAAAATTCAGTGCATTTGTGCATTGTCTCTAAAACATCATTTGCCAATTACCTTTGAAATGCTTCACTGGCAGCTCTCCAGAACAACCCCCTCCTTGCTCACAGGGTGCATGGGGGAGTTCTAGCCACATCACTTAGACAGCTTTCTGTGCACAATCTCCCCCAACACAAGCAATCCCTGAAGGATTGGAGAGCAGCTAACAATTCCCCAATATCACAGGTGAATAATTACCAGCTCTTCTTCTCTGAAGAAGGAAAGATAGAAGTGGAAGGGCAGAAGGACCTGGAAGAAGAAAGAGAGGAGACAGGACATTTCCATTCCATTCAGAGAGCAGTAGGTTACAAACTCTCTGTCTCATTCTATCTCTATCTCTCTCAGATAACGTTCCCAGTTTCTCACCTCTGTGACAATAAGTTGGCTGGGCTCACAGAGTTTACAGGAAAAGCACGCATGTAAGCCTTGCCAAATATGGCTGGGAGTCCAGATTCACACAGAGACAGTGATTAGAGCAGAGACAGCAGAAGGAGCAGGAACTGTCTCAGGAAAGGAAGAGATGGAGGAGGGGGAGGACGATGAGCACCCTGGAGACTCCCACACCCCACGCAGGTTGTGACAGCTTGCTGTACCCTGCCCGTGCAGGTCTTTGTTTGGTGATGCTCACTCCTAAAAAGCTCCTCTATGTTGGGCTGAAGACTGGCTCCAGACAGCTCTGATCATCCTTCCCTCTGAAGCCTCAGGAGTGCTAAGTTCATTTCTTCTTCCCTAAGATGTGAGAAGGAGTTATGGACTAGTTACCCTGAGGAACTCAAGGATGGGCTTGCATATTTTAACTGGTTTTCCAAATTGCTCTTTTCCCTTTTGTTATGTTAAACAGATGCAATGACCAACCTCCCTGAACCAGACCAAGCCTCACCAGGAGAGCAATGCCTGTGACCTTTGCCTTATTCTTAATGCCGAGATCTCTCCAGGAGGAGCTTAGGCCTTGTCACCATCAGCTGCAGTGTATGTGGAAGCGTATTTTCCAACTGAACCTGTGCAAGCAAATACCCGCCTCTCCCTTTTGAATATTCATTCCTCATCCGAAATAAATGTCCCTGCTTCCTGTCATTCGGGGATGCCGTGACTCTGGAAATGATTCCTCATGGTCTCCTGTTTGCCACAAATACACTTTACTTTGTGAGACAACTACTTCTCGTGGAGAGTCTGATTTAACTTGCCAGGAGGGAACCCACTTTGGTTTCCGTAACAGAGGTGGTCCCCAGGAACTCACAAGTATTTTCTTACTTATGTCAAATTCCCTAACACTAAAGAAAGATTTTGTTTAAACAAACAAATTAATCTCACTCTACATCCAACTTTTTTAAAGATGTTTTCAAATTAGAGAAGTCAGACGTATTTTAGGATTAAAGCTTGACAAAACCAAGCCCAGCTCAAAAGAGTTGAAACCAGAGATTTGAATATATATTTGTATACTAACGTTCCCAGCAGCATTATTCACAATATCCAAGAGGTGGAAACAACCCAAACACCCATCGGTGAGTGAATGTATAAACAGAAGGTGGTACTTACACACATATATATTCTATATACATATTATATATAATGGAATATTATTCAGCCTTAAAAAGGAAGGAAATGTTGACACATGCTACACCATGGATGACCCTTGAAGACATTATGCTAAGTGAAATATTGTCATACAAAAGGGCAAATATTATATGATTCCACTTATATAAGGTTCCTAGAGTAGTCAAATTCATAGAGACAGGAAGTAGAACGGTGGGTGCCAGGAGCTGGGGGAGGGGAGACGGGGACAGAGGTTCAGTCTGGGGTGATGAAAAAGTTCTAGAAATGGATGGATGGTGGTGACGGTTACACAACAATGTGGAGGTATTTACTGTGACAGAACCGTATGCTTAAAACTGGAAAAATGATTAAAATGGTAAATTTTTTGTTATGCATTTTTTACCAAAATAAAAAAAAAGACAAAACCTGACCAAAACTCACTGAAATCCTCTTGACCCTCCCAATCTGGTTTTCTGAGTTGATTGTGGTCTGCTTAGACCACACTGGACAAAGAAGGCTTGAAGTTCCCCTTGAGCCCTTGCTGAAGCAAACACCCGGAACGCTCACCTCACAGCTGCCCCTGGAGACCTGTGGCCAAGTAGTACATTCTCATGAGTCCTGTCCGCTACGGCAACACTCTCCTTTGGCCCACGTTCTTGACCTGGCATCTCAGACACTGTGGCCTGGGCAAGAGCTGGCAGCCTATGGGGGAGTGGCTAGACAGCCGAGAACCAGTTTCTACATGGCGGTGATGGAGGAACTGGATGGCAGAGCTGGACTGAAATTAGAGTGTTACACACAAAGCCAGAGAGAGGAAGGGGTTTGCCCAGTGTCGCAGGAGAACGCAGATTATTTTAATTAGCACTCAGGAGTGTGTTGATTCTGACATCACCCTTGATGACATTCCTGGCCCCAACATCCCCATCTGGTGCAGCTCAGACTGAGTGCAGAGGGCATATGCTCCTGAGTGTTTGTTGTCTGACTCCATGTGGTTACAAGATTCCAAATGGAAACAACTGATGTATTCTTCAATAACCTGACCACTTTTAAAACAGGTCCAACTAGAAGCTCACATCCACAGGTTGGCCACACCAGTCATGGACTTCTTGTAGAAGCTCCTGGATTATTAGATGTGGCAGGTGCCTGCCAACACAACACAAATGCAATGCAAATCAATTGCCGATGAAATTGGGAAATTCTGCATCTTCTGCAAGATTTGCAAAGTGAATGAAAGTGACAATGGCAACTGGCTTGAATCCCACTTAAATCACTGACAAGTGAGGGTAAGGCAGAGCAGAGGCAGTTAATGTAAAGGAAAGGCCTACAGAGTGGCGATTTGACCAGATGTATGCTTCGGAGGAGAAAACTGCCTTCAGAAGCTCTTATGAAAATTGAAACTTCTTCCCACTTTTCAGCAGAGCAGATCTTAGGATGTTTACCAGAGTGAGTGAGTTAGGTTTTCAGCAAAGTTAATTTGTTCTTTTGTGCATGATTGCAACTAACATAAATATAAGATATATATAAATATAAGATAATATAAACTGGCTTTCAATTTTTAATTTTATTTCTCAAGGTAAAGTTTCAATTAAATCTTTTTGTGACATTTAGTGTGGAATGTTGGTCACACGTTAAGTGGCTTCACTTTTAGAGGAACTTTCCCAGTGCCACCAGCCTGAAAGCATGAGCCTGCTGAGCCTGGACTCAGCAGAGACCCTGCCTCCCAGAACACACCATCCGACAGGCGCCGAGATTACCAGCTCCATGTTGAACAAATTGGTAAATGGAGACTTTGTCCACACCATGTCATTTCTCAGCCACCATCCCAGAATAGTCTTTTCGCTATGATTGCAGGAACGGGGAGTATGTTTGCAAGGAGCACCTTCCCTCCGCCGGGCCTCTCGTGATGGTCATGCTCTACATTTGAACCTTTGCTTTCAGCTTTGTGAAAGGGCTTTCACATGGTGTCTGTCTTGAACTGCACAGCCAGCTTGTGAGAGTTTGGAGTAGGAGTTCTCGGGTCCATCGCACAGGCTGAGCAGGCCCTGATTCCCACCTGGGGGCTCCTCCCCAGACCAGGCAGCAGACCCCGGCCCGTAGCCCTGCTCTGACTCTCTCTGAGGGCAGCTTGCGCCCCCTGTCTCCTCGTCTCCATAGCCCAGCCCCATAATGTGATACTCAGCATCCAACAACCCCAGGAAAGGGGCAAAGAGAGCCCAGACACATGAGAACTCTGCCTCCAATGAACAAGAGGACATTGGGTTTCAGCGCTGAACCAGAAGCCGGAAACCAGGGGTTGGAATTCCAGCCTTCTCCACACTAGCTGCTTGACTCCCAAGGGCAGGTTATTGAACCATCTGAACTGCAGTTGAGTTTAAATTGAAAATAATGGTTTTTTTGAAATGTATAATCTTACTTAGTTCCAGAAAGGGCCTAAGGGGTCAAATGTCTGCCCTGCCCTGAACCTTACGGGAGTGTCTGAGGGGCAAATGAGCTCATGGAAACTTTCTAAACTATGACGTACAAAAAATGGCATTATGGATCATTATTATCCCACATGACCCTCAATACCTCATTTAGGCCAAAATAACCAACATTTCTTTAAGCAAAAGTATATTTAAAACCCAATCATTTTAATAGCAATAATGAAAAGAAAATCTCCGTCGTCCCACCAACCCAACAAATCAATTTTTTCTTTTTCATGTGTGCTCTACTTCAGGCCTTGTCCATAAGCTAATCTGTCTTAATATAATTGTAATTGCAGTATATCCTATATTGTAATTTCTACATTTATCCATGTTGCTATATCATCCACCACCAAAAATTTAAAAAGTAAAAATACGTAATCAGTCATTTCTCCTTTTTCACATTCTGTGCCCCACTCTCTCCATAGGCAAACAAGAGTAAAATACCCTTGGAGTTGATGTCATATAAGATGAAGATAGGGAGAAAGGTCTGTGTCACTCACCAAAACCTCTAATGCTTTCTTTTTTTTTCTTTTGCAGAGGAAGATTTGCCCTAAGCTAACATCTGTTGCCAATCTTCCTCCTTTTTTCCTTCTTCATTTGCCCCCCCCGAAAAGCCCCAGTATGTGGGTGTGTATAGTTGCAACTTCTTCCGATTCTTCTATGTGACCCGTTGCCAAAGCATGGCTACTGAGAGATGAGCTATGGTCAGCACCCAGGAACTGAACCTCAGGCCAAAGTGGAGTGACCTGGACCTTAACCACTAGACCATCAAGGCTGGCTCAAAATTTCTAATGCTTTCCAGTAATACGTTCTGAAATTACAGAAGTGCTCTGTATCTGTACTGAGCAATGTGGTAGCAACTTACCATCTGCAGCTCTACAGCAGTCAAAATGTGGCAAATGCATCTGGGGAACCAAACTTTAATTTTATTTTCTTTTAATTAATTTAAATTTAAATAGCCACATGTGGCTAGTGACTACCGTATGTGGACAGCACAGGAATGCTTAGGCTGAGCAGAGAGCTGGCTGAATTTCAATAAGAAATCCTAGCAAGGACCAGGCTCCCATTCAGTGCCAAGGCCCCTGAGGAGCAGGAGTCTGTCCCTAACCAGCCGTATTGGTCCTTTGTCACTTTTTGGCTGCCTAGTGTCCATTCTCCCTCCTAAAAGCATCCTGATTCCTTTGGTGACCTACTCTTACACATAGTCTCCATGAGGCAGTAAACCCAGGATCTTGTCTCGCACCAGAGAAAGTAAAAGGGCACAGCTAGGAAAAGGGCGTGTGGCCCAAGCCCACCTAGTCAGATGCCTCCTCCTAAGACTTGGAATATACAGAATCCAGAATGATTCCAGTTATCTATTGTAGTGGCAGCAGCTCATCAGATGTTGCTGGCTGCATGGTAAGGACCACAATATCTATCCTTTGGACGCTCAAACTCCACCAGTCCTGCTCATTCCCAAACTTGGTTCTTCGAGCCCTATCAGACTTCCCATAAACTCCTTTTTGCATAAATTATTCAGACACCACTGTCTGCAAAGTAGGACTCCTGCTGGGTCACAAGATGAGCTAGCAGTGGGGCTGAGAGTACCTCTCCCTGTGTAAGGCGAACCCATGCTGTGGTCCACATACTCCTTCAGTTCCATTCTCCCCTTAGTACCGTCCAGCCACCCAGAAACTAACATCATGACTATGTATGTTTGCAGCCTGTAGCGTATCAAAGGCAAACAGTGCTACAGATTTTGCTCCCTTTCTATGAAGTAGGGGTGTCAACTTCTAATCTTCGCATACCCAAGGTCTGTCAGGGGCCTGCTGCTCACGATGGATGTGTTCATTCAGAACCAGTCAAAGAAACCCCCTTTGACCTCCAAAATGCTCATCTAGAGCCCCAGTACTGGCCCAAAAAAATCTTTTCTTTTTTTTTTTTTTTTGAGGAAGATCAGCCCTGAGCTAACATCTGCTGCCAATCCTCCTCTTTTTGCTGAGGAAGGTTGGCCCTGAGCTAACATCCGTGCTCATCTGCCTCTACTTTATATGTGGGACACCTACCACAGCATGGCTTGCCAAGCAGTGCCATGTCCGCACCCGGGATCCCAACCGGCAAACCCCAGGCCAGTGAAGCAGAACGTGAACACTTCACTGGGGCACTGGGCCCCAAAAACGTCTTTGCTAGGCAAAGAAACTCTATATCGGGGGTTGGAGGGAGCTCTTAAAAAGCTTTTATGCCCACTCAAATGCTCAAAGGATCAGCCAGAACCAAAGTAGTAGCCTCAAAGTACCCCTTCAAAGGACTCGAGCGATAATAGCGGCACAGCATTTCCAGTACTCCACTTAACTCATTTCATTAGTGTGACAGAACCCAGTAAAGCAGGTAGCTTTGCTTTCGAGATTCTGACACTTGGAAGACAAGTGCTGATTACCAACAGCACAACCATGAAACGGCACTGTGGGGAACACTTTTTAACATATTTTCCTAATTAGCCGTTATAAAGTGTAATGTGATTTCTTGCCTTATCCTGCCATTAGTTTTATGAGAATCTTTAAGAAATGATAGATTCAAAGGGAAAAGGAACAGGCAGATGCTGCCCGACTCCACGTGCTTCCCAATGGCCACACCGTCCTGGAATTGAACAAGCTGCACATGAAGCGCCCCAGAACTCGGCACAGGGCTCGACTGCCGTACCGGAACACTGGGAGAGGCTCCCTCCAACAGTTCACATGCTCCTGAAGATGAGGTATAGACCCTAATCACTGCATATTCCATTCCAAAATAGCTTTGGAGAGATGAGCACTGATGGATCTGTAAGGAAAATTCAGTTCCGATCTCAGCTGTGCCTTTGACTAGTGAAATGAGCCACCACCTCACTCTACCACTTACCCACTGGAGCCTCAGAGGAGTCCTCAGCTGTACGGTGGGAATAGCAGTAACCACCAGAGTGGGCCGCCAGCATTGGGACCAGCCCACGAGGTAATGGATATGAAAGTGTTTATTATAGTCATTGCTAATACATATTGAGTGTTTACCACATGCAAGACATTTGGGACAATTTCTCAACAGCACAATTAAAATGGTCAGAAACTTCTAGTCATTCTGGTTTCAATTTCAGAGACAACTTCTTAAAATCAACATTCTCAGAGAGGTCATCCCTGATCCCCCCAAAAATAGGTGTCTTCTGCTTCTTTCTCATAGCATTTGTTCTTTCTCTTCTTAGCCCTCAAAACACTTATATTCATAGCTTGTGTTAAGGATTTGACTTGTTTAATCCCCGTCTCTCCCATAATACTATAAATTCCTTGAGGGTAGAGACTATGTCTGTTTGCTCACCCAATTCCTTAACATAAAGCATGCCACAGGGGGGCTGGCCCGGTGGCACAGTGGTTAAGTTCACACATCCCGCTTTGACAGCTTGGGGTTTGCCGGTTCAGATCCCGGGTGTGGACCTATGCAACGCTTGTCAAGCCATTCCGTGGTAGGCATCCCACACATAAAGTAGAGGAAGATGGGCATGGATGTTAGCTCAGGGCCAGCCTTCCTTAGCAAAAAGAGGAGGATTGGCAGCAGATGTTAGCTCAGGGCTAACCATCCCTCCAAAAGAAGCCTGCTACATAGACAGTGCTCGATAAACCCCGGCATGGCTGCTGCCTGCTTTTCGGGAGAGGGTACGTTCAGAGGGCCTGTGCTGCTGCAGACGGATGCACTATTTACGAACAGAGCTGCAAAGCTAAGACGGCCTAAATACTGCCTCTCATCCCAAAGATTCCACACAGCGAGGACAGAGCCCCGGGGCCAGTCTACCAACTGAGGACTACACTAGTGGGAGGATAAACTCCTGTTTTTAGACTGTTACTCACGTTATTTACTACTACCCCATCTCACTGCTATTGCAACCTTTCATATTAGGCATTTTAGAGTCGACACTGGGTATGTACAGCCCAGCACTGTCCTCCTTTCATTCCCTCAACACGGATCCATCAAGTGCCTCAGATGTAGCAGGCACCAAGCGCTCCCTGAATAATGTTTACAGAAAGAATGACTAACTGTATTCTTAGAGTTTTGGACGATAATCTGAGTGCCAATATTATACATCTCATACCATCTGCCCCCCGCATTTTCACTTTCAAGGGCCTGACAAGAGCAGCGAGTTTGACGTCACTCTGTAGCCAGGTTACCGTGAAACCAGGAAAGCAGCTCTGCTCTGCATGGGGGCTGGTGGGCTGGGGTTGGACCTGCTTCCAATGCTGGCTCCCTGAGTGACTTACCTGCTCGAGTCCATTCTCTTCTCCTGGCCTCAAATTGCTCAGCCAACAATAAAGAACTGGGACCAGACTTTTTCTAACACTCTCCCAGCTCTAGCGTCTATGGCCCTCCCTCTGTGCCCTGCGCTCAGTGTTGCCAGCTTGCTGCAAGGCACCTGTCGTAACGGAAAGTCTGATCCACCAACAGATGGGCAAGACGAGGCACAGCATCTGCACCCCAACAGGCTGTTAACACTGGCTACCTGAGGGGAGGAGGAAGAGGATTAAAATGCTAATAATTATTATTATCATTATAATAGAAAAATAAAAGATTATGCCAAACTGAAAAATACACAGAGGATAAATATTAAAGTGTAGAATATAAAATTATAGGGGCCGGCCTGGTGGCGTAGCAGTTAAGTTTGCGTGCTCTGCTTCAACGGCCCAGATTTCACCAGTTTGGATCCCGGGTGTGGACCAAAGTACCACTCTTCAAGCCATGTTGTGGTGGCGTCCCACATATAAAGCAGAGGAAGATGGGCACAGATGTTAGCACAGGGCCAGTCTTCCTCAGCAAAAAGAAAAGAGGAGGCTTGGTGGCAGATCTTAGCACAGGGCTAATCTTCCTCAAAAAAAAGATAATTAATTAATTTAAAAAAGAATATAAAATCATATCAATTCCATACTACAAAATATTGAAAATTATGAATAGGTATATCAGTCAGGGATGCCATTGTTGCAAGCAGCAGGAACCAGGCTAATTTAAACAGGAAAACAACTTAATAAGAGAATACTGGGAAATTCACTTAAACGTTCGGGGGCTTGGAGAACTAAGATTGGCGGCAGACTAAATGTTGTCCAAATCACACCACAGAATGGCTTGCTCTGCCCACTGATCCTGGACCTCGGACACTGGACATCATTGCAATCCCTGCTGCCATGGTGGCCCCAGGGCCCTCCCTGCACAGGAAGGGTGCCCTGACCCGCCTCGCGTAGGGTGGGAGGTCGGAGGGATGGCGCAAGGGAGGGAGGAGAGGCAGGGGCTGCCTTGTCTCACGGGTGGGGGAGCCCGGGCGGGAAGGGAGCCCAGACACCAGGCGGCCAGCGAGAGCCCCCAGTGTGGACTGCCCAGGCTTGTGGACAAGGCTGGGGGTCACAGGGACAAAGAGCAGCTTTCGTTTGATTAGTTGATGGGAATAGGGGAAACTTTTGCTTTATATTCCTATCGTTATTGTAATATTGTTTCTGCAAAACCACCTTTTAAAATAAGGGCTTAAAATTAGAGAAAAAGAAGAAAAAAATACCCTCTCCAAAGAAAACGAGCTGCGTGTCGCCTGCCCCTGAGGCCAGCGGCCAGCGCCAGAGTGCCCTGAGCAAGGCGCTGGCACCGCGCGGGGATCCCGGGCCATGGGCTCACGCAGGCGCTGCAGCGCTGGGGTCAGAGCCAGGCCACAAGGCAGGGGGAACTGCAACCAGGAGCCCTGGCACACAGGGAGTTGGGGAAACACGGCAAATCTGTTTTCCATGCTCTCAAATACCAGAAAGTTCACTAAAATGGATCACTTTCTCTACTTCCTCATGAAAACCACAGGGAATGAGCCCCCGAGGGTGTGGCAGCTCACTCGTGTGTTTGTAGTGGCCTTTCCTGGAGCCGGCTGGGCCTCAGGCCACCAGCGCCGGCTCCGCCTCCGGCCCGCGTTCTTGGGCCCGAACTCCATTAACTCTCTGGGCCCCGTGCAGCCAAACAGAACTTCCGGTCACCTCCTCTGAGTTCCAGCAAGCTCAAGGCCTAGGCGGCCTGGGAGACAGCACTGACTCTTCCAGCAGCTTCCCGGTTGGGAAATGCTCCTTAGAATCATGTGAAGGAAACTGCTTTATTAAGCATGTGCACAGCGAGAGTCCCTGAGACTCAGTCCCAAACTCAGCTGGAAGGTGCATTTGCAGAAATGTTTGTTCTTCGGAGCACAGGGATAACGGGAGCAGCTACCTAGTCTCAGGCCCTTTTGTCGACACAGGACAGTAAGCCATGAACTAGATAGACTGGGGACTCAGGAGGCGGGGCTCCACCTGCTACTCAGATCAGTGCAGATGTGATGGGGGAGCTGAGGAAGAAGCCTGCTGGACAGCTTGACCATTCTTCCTCCTGCCAGCAGCAGAGAAGGGAGAGGCAGCACAGAATTGCAAGGACAGAATGGTCTTCCTCAGATCCCCTGACGACCTGAGGGGCTTTCCTAAAGAAGCCCAGGCCTCTTTCTGCAGGGAGGGCGTCATGCACTCCTCCCCATGTTGCGCAGGCTAGGGCGGCACACCAATTCCAGCCGCAGCGGCGGCCACGAGTCCCCACTTGGGTTTCTGGGAACAGCTCAGAAGAGCAGAGGTGAGATTCTACAGGGCCTTGGGGATTTGCAGGCCCGTCATCCATCTACCAGCCGCTGCAGAGCCTGCAAGGCTGAGTACAGTTGGTGTTTCATTACCGCAGATGCTTCGTGCCTCCCTAATGATTCTGTACACCCGGAGGGCCTCAGGTGAAACCACAGAATGCATCAGGACAGAGCCAGCAGCTCCAGCCCGCCTAGGCCTGGGTGAGCACCCGTGTGGGAGGGACTTAAAGCTCTGGGTGCCAGCTGAGGCTTCTTCTCTCTTAACCATGACCCCTGAAACTCGACTGTTGCATTCCCTTTGTGTCCGGTGTCTCTAAGCCTTCCCCACTGAGGTACAGGTATCATTGGAGGGGCACACTGTGGAGTCATCGTGAGCACAGCCTCACAGCTGGGAGATAATGGAAAGAGGATTGGCCTGCAGGCCCAAGACCTGGGCTCCACTCCCGGTGTTCTCACCAGCTAAGTGTGGGGCCTGGCCCTCTTTGGACCTTCATTTCCTCGTTTATAAATGAAGGAAAGGGTGACCACAATGGTCTGCAAAAGTCAGTGCCTCCTGGCCAGGCCCTGTGCTGTAAGTGGTGACGCTGACATTCTAGCTGGCTAACTGGAGTTAGCTGCACCTGAAGGCGCCTGAATTCTACTTTCAGTTTGCACAGGCAAATAAAATGTTTCTGTGGTGAAATTCAGCTGGCAGCCATGAGTTTATAATCCCTGGACTAAGAAGCTTTCCTCTTCTGACCACCTTTTCAATGGGAACCTTCCTCAAACAACAGCAATTTCAATGCTGACTTGATCTGCTGCCACAGACAGGGAGGGGCCTCCCACCACGTGACGGGAAGTCCCATGTAGGAGGAGGGGTGTATACACAGCAGGCTGAGTGTTCTAGAGTTCATGGGACCTGGCTTTTTCGCAAATAAACTGTAAACAGACCCCAGGATTGCCAAAGCAATGTTCCCATCTTGTAGTACCCAAAGAGAAGTTGGGGACCCAATTAGGGAACTCAAGTGGGAGCTTGGGGTAAAGAGAAAGGAAGAACACACGTGGGATCCATCCCCTCCTTTCCAAGGCCCTCCTCTGAAAGGTCCTCACCTGAATAACACAAGGAAATGCCTTAGGTCACGTCAGGGCTCCTGCTTCTCCAGGCAAGCATTTATTCTGAGATGGCCTGATCCTTCCTTTATATTCGTCTGCCACCAGAATAGAAGATTCTCTGTTTGGTCTGGGGCAGACTATCCAGGCAAAAAGACTGAAGAAGACAGTAAGAGTTCTCAATCACTTTGTGGGGGCTCCTGCAGAGACAGGAATGGGGGCCAACAATCTACCCTCAGCCTCCCACCTTGGATTACTAAGTGAAACCCCCTGTGGCTATCAGGAAGACCTGCGGTGGCACATGCATGCACGCACACACGCAGGCACCACCAGTGAAGAGACAAGAGGGAGGGAATTTCCTAGTTACCTTGTGGGTTATCAGGAGACACCCTGAAACAGGAAAGGAGGGGCTGTGCACTGTGAGTGAAGAGAGCGGTGCTTGTCCACTAAAAGAGGGCATGCTGGGGAGGGCAGAGGGAAACCGACTGACAAAAGTCTCCCAGAGTGTGGAAGACTGAGACCTCACAAGTACATCACAAACACCTTGGGACTTTTCAGGGATTTGGCCTGAGTTTGAAGGACCAGCTGATGCAGTTGATGAGGATTATTTTGGGCTGGTTACTTTTAAAAACTGCAGATGGGAAGGAAACTCTGAAGGGTGGCATTTGCTTGCCCTTTGTTGAGAGATATTTGCATTTGTGAAGGAAGTCTCCATCTGTGGGGGTGTCTCCCTCTCTGCACCAGGAGGAAGGGGGGACGACCTTATCTCTAGAAACTCATAATGGGGATGGCAAGGACTTAAGACTTGTTTACCGTGCTTGTGTGGTAACCTCATGTAACTGATCCCCCCACCACCAACATCCTCCTTTGTCTTTAGCTGAAGATAATATCTAAGGTGGTGGCTTCAGCCATTTACTTAATCCGATCTGATTCTTATCTAAAGTTATAGGAACACCCAATAACCAGACCCCACTTGCACTGATACCATTTTAATGACATTTTTTACATATTCTACCTTTTGTCTTGAAAAGAGATAACTCACATACCTATACCTTAAATTTAGCCCCACCCTCAACACTTGTTTGCAGCCCTTCACTGCCCATGGGTCCTGTCCCCATGCCTGCAGCTCTTCCTGCCCATGGGTCCTGTCCCCATGCCTGCAGCCCTTCACTGCACATGGGTCCTGTCCCCATGCCTGCAGCTCTTACTGCCCATGGGTCCTGTCCCCATGCCTGCAGCCCTTCGCTGCCCATGGGTCCTGTCCCCATGACAGCAGCTCTTTGCTGCCCATGGGTCCTGTCCCCGTGCTATTCCATATTATTCTCTGAATAAAAGAGCACTACTGCCAGATCTTGAGAGTCCAAGAAATCTTTCTTTCAACTCCTCGACTCACTGAGCCTGCATCACAGTCACTCACCTCTCCAGCCTCTCTCTCCTTAAGTTTCACTGAGCAAGTGACAGAAGTCTGCTAATAGGATCCCTTTACATATTCGCCTCATTCCTGTGCTCTCAAGCTGAGGATGATCATCACTGGGGCCATCCCCCAGGTACACCCAACCTGTGACTCAAACCTCAGGACAAATTACGCCACCTCACTTCCACTCAAATACAGAGCACCAGGTTCCTGGGCCAACACAAAAGAAAGCAAGCAGGATAGGAAACTCGCACCCTGGTTCCCGTGGGCTCAGTCTCTCAGGCAACCGAGTCAGGGCAAAGGGCAACTCCACCATTTCCCCAGGGCATTTGATGATTTTTCACCAGCCAGCAGTCATTTGCCTTTCTTCCTGGAGGAAGAAATTTGCTAGGCATGGCTGCCTCTCCACCACACTCCATCCATTCAGAAGGCTCCATCCCAAGTTCTGAAGTGGAGCTTGCCATCTGGGAATGAATCCCCCATCGCTCTAGGGCTGGCCCAGGGAAGGGGTGGGACCTGACAATCCAGCCACCAATCCCAGGAATTGTGAATAGCAACCAGTGGCAAGAGAGGGTCTTCCTTTTTTCTTCTGAGGCTGGGAGCAAAATGGTGGTGCTAAGACTAGAACCTTTGTTTTCTGGCTGCCAGGATTCCCTTCTTCTCACCCTGCAAACTGGATAACTACCTGGGATTCCAGAACTCAACATCCAGAGGACAAAGACCAAGCTGGGTGTGTAGGTTCTTGAGTGACTTCGGTGAGTGATCTCTCAGCTTTCAGATCTAGACAGGAGAATGAGAATGGGAGTAACACTCATTCACACACACACACACACACAACCCTACCATAGCTCCAATCCTGGGAAACTGAAATTTCATGTTTTATTTACAAATATAAGCCCCCCCCCCCAAAAAAAAGAAAAGAAACACGAATACTGTACCACTGAGAATTTAAAGTAGCACATTGTGGTTTCTAGTGTCAGGAGAAAGAACCATTAATCTGATGGGGAGAGAGAGGAAATGAAAGGAACAGATTAATAGCACCTTAAAAATTAGTTCTCACCCTGAAAGGCGAACGGAAGTGTGAACTCTGTGCTGTCCTGCATGGGGGACAGGAAAGCGTGCGTCTCGGGTGGCCTCCTGCAGTTGTTTGGCTGTGGCTGTTGTCCTGTTGTCCCTCCCCCATTACAGTCAGGTCACACAATGTTTTCCAGGGGTGCAGACTTGGAGTGTTGCCATTAACACACTGTCTCAGCCCTTCGCTGTTCCCTAACATCCAATTTCCTTTCACAGGGAGAGATAACAAAGCTGAGGTTCTGCAGCTGGTGACTGATGACGGTAATAAAGAGAGTGGAGGGAGAAGAACGGGGTACAGGGACTGACGGGGGCTCCCTTGCTCTGAAATCTGCTTCTCTAGAAATCTGGATCCTGAAAGAATAATGGGATGGCTAGGGAGATGACTAGTGTCATGAGTTGAATTGTGTCCCCCCACAAAAGGTATGTTGAAGTCTTAACTATACCTCAGACTGTGACCTTATTTGGAAATAAGGTCATTGCAGATGTAGTTTGTTAAGGTGAGGTTGTACTGGAATAGGGTTGGCCCCCCCCATGCAGGATGCTTGGTGTTCTTGTCAGAAGATGACCATGTAAATTCAGAGACATGGGGAGAAATGCCCTGTGATGACAAAGACAGAGATTGGAGTTATGCAGCTAAGCCAAGAAATTCCAAAGATTGCAGCCAACCACCAGAAGCTAGGAAGAGATGAGGAAAGATCCCTGCAGGTCTCAGAGGAGCCTGGCCCTGCAAACACCTGGATTTCAGACTGCCGGCCTCAAGACTGTGAGACAGTGTGTCTCTGATGTTTGAAGTCTGTGGTGCTTTGGGCTGGAGCCCCAGCAAAC
The DNA here is from genome assembly GCF_041296235.1 of Equus asinus. Taxonomy (NCBI): domain Eukaryota; kingdom Metazoa; phylum Chordata; class Mammalia; order Perissodactyla; family Equidae; genus Equus; species Equus asinus. Next base: position 11,876,175 of record NC_091818.1, on the reverse strand, counting down.
TAACAGAACACAGTTATCTTTTCACCTCTGACAAACCCTCTGTCCACCCCCCAGGCCTGCTCACACTCACACCCCACTCGCCACCCATGGAAATGCTGGTCTCAGGGAAGTGAGGAATGGTACAAGAGAGTGAGGTGAAGTCCAGCTGACCCTTGCCTCCCGTGAGGGCTCTCAGGGAGGACGCTGTGGTGGGCCTGGCGAGAGCGCCACCTCCAACCCAGCCGGGTAGTGTGGGCAGAGGAGGGCAGGCTCAAAGCCGTCCTACCTGCGGTGGCCCGTGAACCAGAGCACTGCTCTGAAAGGCTGGCAGAGCCTGGGACACAGGAACTGGAGGCCTGCGCTTGGCTTTGAACCAGAATGGGCCACCCCAGTGGCACAGGGCCCTTCACCATGTGCCCAGCTTGCAAAGGAACAGATCACGGAGGCCACTCAAGCACTGAAAGGACTGGGGGGTCATGAGGGGTCATGAGGGGTCCTGGGGCAGTGAACCCCAGCGGGAAAGTCCTGCAATGGTATGAGGGCTGCACAAGTGGATGCCAAGGGCCCATCCTTCTCTGAGATTCCCCATTTCTACCAGGTGACAGCCTCCCATGCCTTCATGTTCCTATGAAAGCACTGAAATGCTGGTGTCGCCTGCGGTGAAGACAGTTGTAAACCACACCCACAACCCTGGGAGGTCAGAACTCAGTTCCACGTGGCTTATCAACCCGTCACCTGTCATCACCATCTGTCCCACGGTCTGGGCTGCTCCAGAGATAACCAGTTCATACACTCGCACTCGGGGAACAAACACAAACCCCGACACTCGTGCTGTCCACCAAACGTGACACGCAGCCATACCCTCACAACAACCAGATACACTCAGCATCAGCATCACAAATATCCGTACACATGCTGCCACTCACACTCCAATCAGAGCCTCTCACCGTCACAGAGACACACGGGCAGTCACAGGCACCCAGCACAAATTCACAGAGAAACAGCCACGAACACGTGCACACCTACCTCTGCTCTCCACAATCCAGAGGCACGTGTTCTCTCTCTCACACTCACACATACACACACAGAGTACTCAGGAAATCCCACAGGCCTTTACAGCAGAGCCCGGAGCTTTTCTCAGTCAAGGTCCTCAGTCTCCAAACGCCCAATTCATGCCACAAATAAAATCGTTACGAACATACCTATTCAGTGTGGAGTTTTACTCAGTGCTGATTTTCTGAGAGAAGGGAGCTATGGTTCACCCTCCTCAGGTGCCTCCTCCGGAGAAGGCCTTGGGCAGGGCCTGCTCCAGGGCCAAGCAGGACCTGCCTGCGTCCTCTGACTCCTGTTGCATTAGTGTCTGCTTCATTCATGAGGAGCTTAAAGGTGGAGCAGAAATCCAGGCCCAGCCTCAAGGAATGCCAAAGCAAGATGGAGAGGGACCAAGGGGAAGTGGGCAGGAGGGAGACCAGAGGAGAATGCACCGGGACCCAGAGCCAGGATGGAGGGTCGGACGGCAGAAGCAGGACAAGAGGGAGGCCAGGGCCCCCCACCATGACAGCCAGGCTGGAGGAAGCGCACAGAGTCCCGACACGCAGTCACCCACTGGAGGGAAACAGGCCCTCGGACACACGCTCACAGGCCACACTGGAGTGCAGAACAGAGGAACAGACCTAGGGGCTGCCACCAGGCAGGTGAGAAGAAAAGGGACTTGGCTGTCCCTCCTCCAGCCCCAAAGTGTTGTTTTCTTGAGGCCATGCTGCCCTCTCGTGAACGCGCTTGGTCAAGGAACCGGAGTGCATGGCCTGAGCCCCCCAGAGCCTGCACCCTGACGCAGACATGAGGACTGACAATGACTGCTTCTCCGCTAAAACCATGTTTCAAGGTGCTGAAACAGATGGAGTATACGAACGTGCATGTCAAATTAAGTGAGGAAGATTGAGATGGGCTCTTGGTAGACTTGATATTTTATTTCTTGGAGAAGAGGAAAGAGAGCACAGAGCAGAGACCAACCTGTGGACAGAATGCTGGGTGCACGTGGATATGCTACACTTTTCTTTTCTATTCTATTCTATTCTATTCTATTCTATTCATCTGTCTATCTTTGTAATATTTTGTAATTAAAGATAAAAATTACAATGTAAAAGGGGGAGAGAACTCTGTGGTTAATCCCAATTAGAAAAAATTACTTTAAAAAATGAATGCCCATCACTTTTGCCCCTTCAGTGATGGACTGTGTTGCTCCTGATCCTGTATCTTTCCTGCATTCAAGGAACATGGAGACTTTTCAGTTCTTCCCGCTGGAAGCATAATGCACTTCCTTTCCCTTTGACTTTGGGCTTGCCCAATGACTTGCCAATGGGGTATCAGCAGGTGTGACAGAAGCAGGGACTTGAAACGTGTTGCATGGTTGGGCTTGTGTGCTTATAATTCTTTTTTCACCATGGGAAGAACATTCTCCAGCTAGCTCACTGGTTCAAGGAAGATGAGAGGCCCATGGAACAGGCCTGGACCCGACCTGACACCAACTGGATCAGCCAATTCACAGTCAACCTGCAGAGGAGTCAGAATAAATTATTGTTGTTTAAAGTCACTGGGTTTTGGGGTGGTTGTCACACAGCATTATTGTGGCAATAGCTAATTGATACTCCACCTTTCTTCCTTCCCATTATCACCACCTAATCCATCCCTAGTCTTCCTGACTCTTGTCTCTCCTTCTCACATCCAGCCCACTCGCTGCTAAATTCATCTCCTTAAACACCAACCCCCACTATGCCACTTTTCTGCTAAAAATTCCTTAGAAATCCACTCTTCTCCTGACCCCCTAGGGCTTTGCATGCCCTGGATCCAACCAATTGACCGAGCTGCCAATGACGTCTCACCAACATGCCACCCTAGCCAGACCATTCTCCTTTCTGTGATCCAAATACATCACTCACATCCCCATGTCACATCTTTGGTCATTCTAGACCCCTGGCCTGAAATGCCTTCTCCGTTCTAGATGAATCCTAGACATCCTCCAAGACACTCCTCAAGTCCCACGCTTCTCAGGAAGCTTCCCTCTAAAGTGCACAGCTCTTATTTTCCTTCACCCAGCACCATTCCCTCTCTTTCTTGTTCAGCATCTGATTTTTCTTGGGGACCCATTTTTCCTCCAGCTTCCATCCCTGCAGTCTGGGTGTGGCTCAGTCCACCTTCTTGGCTCCAAGGGTAGGCTATGATGAAAGGTTGGCCTGTCTGGGAGGGAGTTGTACCTCCCTGGCCAGCAGTCGGTTCATGTCTGGGCATACGACCAGATCAGAGCCAATGAGAGCCTGGGACTTCTGCTGGAACTGTTGGGAAAGAAAAGTCCTCTTGTCAGAAAAACAAAGTCTGGAGCTGCTGGTGGCCATGTGTGCCACCCCGTAGGGAGGTTTGTCTGAAAATGAGGCCAACACCCAGGAAAGCAGACCCAAGACGAGAAAAGGCAGATTCCTAATGGGAACTTGGAGGCCCACATCTAACCTTGCCTGAAGCAAACCCTCCCTCTGGTCTTTCCAGTTCACGAGCCGATTAACACCCGTTTATCACTGGGTCTCTGTCACAGCAAACACAGGCCGATCCGATGCCTCCTGAGGGAGGCATCTCTCAACTCTCAGCCTTGAGCACCTCAGCGTCCAAACTGCCGAGTCTGTACAGCCTGGAAAGGAAAGTCGCTTCAGAGAGGACTGTTCACCGTCTCCCAAGGAGTGTGTCTGTCACCCCCCAGCTAGGGCACTGCAGGAGCCTGCCCCCTCCATCGTCTCTGTGACCGTCCCCGCCTCACCAGCCTGACAGAGAGCCTCGCACAGGACATGTGCTCAAAACATGATTTGCTAATTGGCTGGGTTTCCTAGGACAGGTCTGTTTTGTTTTCTTTTGTTTTTGTAAATGAGGCAGATTATGCTGCTTTTCAAAATATTTGGAGGTGACCCTGATGCTGTATAAGTCCCCCAGCAGATCTGCACTGCTACTTACGTCTCCCTTTGCTGCCGCAGACCGTGCTTCCTACACACACACGCGCGCACACACACACTGGCTTTTTTCCAAGGATCTCTTTTTCATCTGTGTCAACAGCAACTGAGAGGTTGCACAGGAATTCCTACCCAAGGAGAAGAAGGAAAGGAAATAACCAGCTGGTAATTATAACCCTCTCTGCTCCCTTTCCAAGACGTTATTTAAATGATTTAGTTGTTTTCTTCCAACACAGTTACTGCTGGTGTCACATGGCTCCACTTTGGCATAGGGAATTATTGCAGGTGTAGCTGTTTTTAACTGCCTCCCAGCAGGGACTACCTCATTCCCTCTTCCCTGACACCGTGGGGCAGTGTTGGGCAAGCTGCTGACCACTAGGATTTGGGCTTGTCATGGCTCCTGAGGGGTGAGGAAGAACCAGAGGCCTCTGCCCCGATCCTTTCTGCCCTGAGGCCCCCCCGCCAGGCGGCTCGAGGCAGCGGAGCTGAGGAAAAGGCTCATGAAGAATGCGAGCTTCCCTCAGGTACTGCATCCAGTCTGTCCTTGTCCTTCAGCTCAAGGAATCAAGAAACTAACGGCCTGCCCTGCCATCCTCCCAGGAACGGTGAAGAAAGCCAGTGCTCAGTTTCCCCTGGACTCCAGTTCTGTCTTTGAACTGAGCAAGGAGCAAATGACTGGCTCTTCTTCTGGACCTTTGGGTTTTGTTAGCACCCCAGCCTTCGCTGGCTTCTGTCCCAAGGTCTGCAGCAGTTCTGCTCCAAGCGCTTCAGACCTGTGACTGCATCCTAAAACTGAGACAGACGAGCGAAGACTAGCCAGGGGCTGGCTCCCGAGACAGGGGCACACACTGAGTGCCCCAGGCTACATGGCTGGGCAAACTCAGGGAGAAACCCTCCCAGGGAAGGCATGTGGCCAGGGTGATGCGCAAGAATGTTCTCAAACACAAGAAAGAGGGAGAAAGAAGAAAGGGAGAAGGGGAAGGAAGAGGAAACACAGGGGGAAAAAAAGAAACTTGAATTGCCAGTGAATAGTCCTTGAATAATTTACATTTCCAACTAACTCATATGTTCTTGACACAGTGTCTGAAAAATACTTTTTATATAAAAAGAAAAGGGCCCCTAAGCGCGTATTTCTACCATAGGTTTCGGCAGCGATGCGAGATGCATTTCAGAGCTGGGCAGCCCTGGGAGGCGTTCGAGTCCTCTCAGTTTTGCACCAGGAATGATGAGTGGAATTGGAAGTCATCTATCGGGCTTCTCCTTATTTCCAACCCATTTATTCAACCCAAACAAACAAACCAAAATTTACTTTAAGGTCATTTAGCTATCTTCTATCAAAGAGGAGCCTTTTTTTGCCAGAATCCACTGGGCCTCCTTGATGAGAAAGAGTCTGTGCCCTAGAGAGTCCTGCTCCCGAGGCCACCGCTCATGCAGATGTCTTGCTTACAGGACTGGGGACGAGGACAAGTAAGACATTTGGCAGAAAACAAGACCCCACAGAGTTCTGAGTGGGAATAACAATAACTCACCACACCATGGCTTGACGAGTGGTGTAGGTCTGCACCCAGGAACCGAACCTGGGCCACCGGAGTGCCCTGAACTGAACCGCTAGGTCCCAGGGCTAGCCCCTGAAACTCCACATTTTATACGGGAAACAACCTCCATAGCCCATGACAGGAAATGGTTAACTAAACACAGACACTTAGACTCAAAGGAATAGTGGATGGTGACTAAAGAACAGAAAAAATGTGATTAAATTATGCCTGTGATCAAAGTAAAACCCAATGCTCTGGACTCCACGTGCAGTGCCCTTTCTGCCTCAGCATCAAAGGCAGGTCGCTGGCTGAGGGCAGACGTCCTTGGTGTCAGGGCTGCCTGGAGCTGGGTCCCCGGGTCTGGCCCTCCCCTGGCCTACAGACAGCATTATAGAACCTGAGGCTTTCCAGGCATCCTGTCTATACAGGAGGCATCCCCTATGGAACGATTTTTGTCCTGCATACTATACTGATTTTGTCGAGATGCCCTAAATGTCTGCATTCAGCTTTCCTTTTTCAACAAATCACAAAAATTCAGCAATGAGAGCTATTTTTCAAATTTACTTGGGCATCCTATGTTTTTATTTGCTAAGTCTGGCAATAATTGCACACTATTTATCCCATTTAATCTATCATTTAATCCATCCCATTTAATTTTCACAACAGTCCTATAAGATAGTTGCAACTATTCTCATGTTACCAGTGAGAAAACCAGGCATAGAGAGAGTCAAGAGCTTGCACAAGACCGTACAGCAGAGTACCCGAGGTCAGCCACACAGCCAGGGGGCAGAGCCCTGCCTAGGAGGTCACACCTCCTCCCATGGGTGGGTGCTTAATCCAGGGCAAGGAACAAATGAGGAGAAATTTTGAAATGATAAAAAGGCAGGACCATCTCTCCTGGCTTTGCCTTAATCCTTTTGCAGGCCCTGGAGCATCTGGAGCCACTCTTAGGGTGTTGGTGAAGGGGTGCTGGCCAGGTGATGTGGCGGGAATGGGGTCAGGTGTGAAGCCCGCTGGAGATGGGGGACAAGGGTAGGAAAAAGAGCGAGAAGGGGTAAACCAACAGGTGTTGGAGCACAGATGAGCACTGGGGAAGGAGGAAGAGAACCGCAGGCTGGAGGGACCTGGGTTGTGTGCAGCTCTCCCCTGTAGGCTGCCTCTCCATAGGCATGGCGGGCACATTGCCTAGGGCCCAGGGGGCTTTCTCAGGCCTACAAGATTATTTTAATTTTCTTTTAAAATCAGAATGAAGGGGCCAGCCCAGTGGTGCAGCTGTTAAATTCGCACGTTCTGCTTCTCAGCAGCCCGGGGTTGGCTGGTTTGGATCCCAGGTGTGGACATGGCACTGCTTGGCACGCCATGCTGTGGTAGGCATCCCATGTATAAAGTAGAGGAAGATGGGCACGATGTTAGCTCAGGGCCAGGCTTCCTCAGCAAAAAAGAGGAGGACTGGCAGTAGTTAGCTCAGGGCTAATCTTCCTAAAAAAGAAATAAATCAGAATGAAAAAATGTAGTAATAATGAATACATAATAATGAATCCAGCCTAGATTATATTCATCTTTATTCAAACTCTCTCGTAAAGTATAATTTGTAATATTTTTTATGGAAGGGCCCTAAGAAGGTGAAAGTGTGTCAGGCTCACAGAAGTCATCACGCAGCCCTGCCCGGGGTGGGGCATGTGCCAGCTCTCGAACGCAGCAACGGGGGGCAGACTGCCTTCCTTAGTGCCATCTTCTGCACGTGGTGAGGAGCATTCTCATGCTCCTTCGTGCTCCCCAGAGCTCCCCAGTTCTTCACCCAGCCCTTCTCTAAAAGCTGAGAATTGCACCAGCCTTCTCCGAGCTCACCTCTGTGGCGCGCCGCTGCAGTAGGAAGTGGCCAAAGCTGAGGAAGAGGAGGGGAGAAGAAGCATGTGCTGGCAGAGGGCCAAAGGTGCGCTGACGTGTAGGATCTCTGCCGGACGGATGTCTCATCCCAATCAGCAACCCACACCTGGCCTGGCCCCACCCCTTCCCCCAAACACCTGGGGTTACTGATGGGCTGGAGGGAAGGGAAAGTCAGCTCAGGAAGAATAAACACACACACACATGTACACACGCACACACCCCCCACATTCACACAGGCACACACACTTGCACACATACATACATCACACATATACCCACAGACTGACACACACACATCCGCACACATAAATACACACAGAGAAAAGGATGGAAAATAATTATACGTAGAAATCAGCGAACATTTAAGAGAAGAACCCTCCACTGGGGCGAGGCCATTTTTATAGGTTCCTTAGACTAACAGTTAGCGAAATCAATCACAGCACGTCAGAGCACAAAGGCATCAGAGAGCTCATCGAGTCTGCCTTCCTCATTTGACAGACAAGTAAATGAGACTGGGAAGGGAGAAGGGGTTAGCCCAAGGTCACCCATTGTCAGTGGAAGGGAGGGCATTCAATGGGGAAACTGCTGGCACTGGTCATCAGAGAAGAGACGTTTTCTCAAAGACAATGAACAGAGAATATTTGTGTCTATTCCCCCAGGCAGGGTGAAGAGCCTGTCCCAGATCACTCAAGCGTGTGAGGGTCCCTCCCCACCCCCACGGGCCCCAGTGCACTGTTACTTATAAAGTATACACCCAAGATGTGAGGCAGGAACCTTCCCAAGAATGCAAGGGACATCCGAAAGGAGACCAGTTGCCCTCGCCCAAGGCTCTGAGCGAAAGATAACAATTCTATTTCAAATTCACTGACTCCTGCAGGGAGGCAACTGCAGCATTCAGAAAAGGCTTGGAGACGTGCCCAGGGACCTCCACCTGCTTCCCTGTGGGTGGGCAGGATGCCCCCTTCCTGATACAATTTGAGGGACACCAACAGGACCCCCACGTTCCCCAAAGGTACCTGAGCACCCACCATCAGCGTGGCTCGTTCAGATTACTTTTCGCTCCTAGAAACAACCCTTCCAGAGATCCTCCCGAAACTAAGCGTTTCTAAGGGGAGAAACCCTGCAGTGCCGGGAGGCACCTTGCGGAGGGCGTGCAGGTTCACACTGGGGACCAGGGTGCGGAGGGGGCCAAGCCGCGGCTCTGCATCTTGGGAATGATTGACAGAGCTCGGGATGCCGACCCTGCGGGGGAGAAGCCTCACAGCGAACAGAACCTACAGCAGCATTTCTCAACCAAGAAAACAACCCCCTCTGCATAAAGGGGTCGTGTACCTCACTCAGAGAAGAACCCCCAGCTAAAGGGACAACTTGTGATTAATGGGCCAGACTTCTAGTAGTTACCAGAGGCAGGTTTCAGGTCAGGGTAAGCAAGAACTCATTAACAGCTGATGGGTAGAGTTGACCAGAAGAGAAACACGCTGTATCAGAGAAGCAGAGGGATTTGCCTACATTCTGGATTTAGAATATAAAGTACTCCTCAGAGGGCTGGTGGAGATTTCATTCGGTGGTGATGTGGGCTTGGGAATGGTCCATGTATAGATATCAGAAGTGGAACCTTCCAAGTTTCCAAGAATGTTTGGGAGTCCCTTTGTGGTGATCGTGCTCAGGGGAGGGGAGGTGCACAGGAGGCATCTGCAGAGAGTCTGCAGTCTTGCCACCTCAAGAACATAACTGAACTTCAAGCAAGGGGACCAGAGGATAAGTAATCAACTACAACGGGCTACTCTCCTGGCTTCTCCACGCTAATGCTAATGACGTAATAATGAAGAACACCAGTTCCAACTGAAGTCAACAGTCATCAGGGCAGCGTAACACATGGTCCTGAGAAGCCCAGCCTGGAGCAAGGATTTGAGTGGGGTCTGGGAGATGGGAGGGCAAAAAGAGTAAGATCACCTGGAAGGTCTTGGGAGGCAGTGAGAGGGGTATAGGAGTCCCTTTGCTCAAGTGCAAGGGTTTGTGAATCCATGTTTCCTCCTGTGTCCCCACCGAAGCATGGAACCAGGGGAATGGACAAGATCAAGCTCTGTGAAGAATAGACTTCAAAGTCAGCCATGGTCAGATAATCCTATGGTGAGCATGTTGACCAGAGAAGATACTAGTTATAACTAACAATTATTGAGCACTTATTATGTGCCAAGCACTATTCTAAACACTTTGCGTCAAGCCTATAAGGGGAAACTTCGTGATGCTATGCTACAGATGAGGGTGTCCCAGGGCTCTAGCTAGTAAGCAGTGGAGTCAGGAGGTGACCCCAGGAAGTCTGACCCAGAGCCTGGATCCCTTTCCACTCTACCTTTTAATCGAGCACTCATGTGGGGCCTGCATGGTCCTCAGCATTTTACAGGGACAAGCATTTTGACACAGTCTGAGCCAGAGTTGAGACTCTGACAGGCCGGGGAGACTACACAGGCCCTATGGGGCCCACTGTGAGCTGTGGGCTGAGCAACTAGCAACATTCCCGGGATGTTCCCAGGCTTGTTCCCTGATTCACTAGGACCCAGGAGCCCATGGGAATGACCTAAACCAAGTCATGATTGGCTTTCATAAATATGCAGACATAACTGACATACCAGGGCTCCCCAAAGCAGGCCAGTTTAAGGACAGACAACAGAACCCCTCAGGGAAGAAGGCATTTCTCCACTTGGCCCGATGGAGCGGTGGGCCCAGGCAAAGGTAAAGAATGTGCCCGGCTGTCTCTAACTCTGTCCTCATTGCCTGCCCCAGATGCTTCGAATAGAGACGGCTATTGTACGAAGGTCTGTCCATCGCCAGGTGTCCACTGCAGAGCTAAGGGGACTGTGTCCCTTAGAGACAATGTGAGAATCAAGACAATTGGAGGAGGTGCTCAGAGGAGTGGGCAGTAGCCTGTGGCAGGGGTCATGGTGGTCTGGGAGGGGGCGGGCAGTTGCCAGACAGCCACCCATCCTGGGCAGCAGAGTCATGAGGATGAGTGAGGCTGCAAGAGGGGGATCTCAGGACAGCCATGATTAGGTATGTGGCCACTGCCTGCTCCAGGCTTCCTGTTGGGCATCGCTGGGAAGGGGTCCTGGGCTGCCAGCTGGTGAGGGAAGGGGTGGCTGACAGCCAGGCTCTTATAAGTTGTTCATACTTGCATTCATCATTGGTGAGCTGAGACCACTGGCTACACTTCCCAAACCCTATAAGCAGATGCGATTATTAGGCCCAAATTATGAAAGAGGAACCTGAGACACACAGAGGGCAAGTAAATGTTTCCAGATCACACAGCCACTAAGTGGTGGGACCAGGAACCAGCCCCGGCCAGGTCTCACTCACGTCACGTTCTTCTTGAGAAGTTCAGTGGGATGATCTCTCAGGGCCCTTCCAGCCTGAGTACGCATCCTAGAAGTCATTAAGACCGTAATATAAGGATAACAGTAACAGAAAATACTTATGGGTGCTTCACAGTAAGTACATAAAGTACTTCCTATTATTAATATTCCTGTTTCATAGATAAAAATGAGTATGGTAAGCATTATTAAGATTCACTAATATCCAACTCTCCTCTACTTCCTGGTCCCTGAAGAATTGCAATTCCCAGCCCCTTGAGTTTAGGCACTGCCACTGGCTGGTTGTGACCAGTGAAAGACGAGCAGAGGTGACTCATGCCACATCCAGGCCAAAGCACCTACATGCTGATGCCAGGCCGCCAGCCCTCTCCCTCTGCCTCTGTGATGCTGCCGCAAACCCCGGCACCTCGTGCTGAGATGACAGTAGCTTCTGTCAATCTGGGTCCCTTCGTGACCGACAACTTATAGAGCAGTCCCACACCCCCAGCAGCCCCACCCTGGACTTGTAGCAAGCTTGAAAAAGAAATCTAGGCTGTTTTAAATGGAGATTTGGGGTCGTTTATTGTCTAGTCTGTCCCTGACTGATAACAGTGAGACCCAGAAGGTTAAGCAACTTTCTCAAGCCTACCCAGCTATCAAGATGGGGAGTGGGATTGGAACTCTCAGAATCAAGAATTTCATCAGGGTCTTGCCTCCTAATCCAGCAGGATGAGGCTGATAGAAGCATCGGGTGTGAAAGCAAAGGGGAAGGATTCCCAAGGGAGAGGATCAGGTGCGTCCATGAGCTCCAGACTGCTGGGGACAGGAGTCACAGTGAGAAACGGGGTGGCATTGGCTGTGCACCAGGAGACAGGGCTTACTGCAGTGGCAACGTCCCTGCCCAGGATGCTCCAGTGGGAGAGTGACGCCAACACGGGCTCACCTGGAACACGAGTCAGGTAACCAGAGATGGGGAGGTGACTGAGGGTGAGGGGACCTTCAGTAACGCGGCAGGAACCATGCCAAAGCTGGAGCACTGACTCCAGTCACTTCTGCTGCTGGGTGGCCCAACAATGAGCCTGGGACAAGCTGTCCTCCCCAGACAGGGCACACAGGGCTGCCTCCAAAGATCACACCACACGGTGCACATGGAGGGCTGGGCACAGCCCAGAGATGAAGGAAAAGTTTTCCCAGGAGACCAGGATGGCCAGCTCTTCGCTGCCTGCTCCGTTGTCCTCATTAGCCATGTCCTTTGAAAGGCACCATCTCTCAGCCCACACCGAAGGCCAGAGCCCAGCTGCCAGGCACAGGGAGGCCAAGAAGCTCTGGGAGGACACGGGGGGAGACAGCAGGCGGACATCAGCAGCAGGACAGCTCCATCTTGGGCTCCTCGCTTTCGTAGGAAGCCGTCTCTGGCACATCCTTGTAATGGCAGCACACGAGTCCTGACACCAGTGTCACGCAGGCATCATCACCATCTCACATCCACAACACCTTACAAAGCTGTTTGAAGGGTCTCCTGTTGACATCTCCCAGTAACTCGGTGACACTGGCCAGCTGGACAATGGTGTATCCCCACTTACAGATGAGATAGGGCTGGCTATCGTTGTTAACAACAGCCACAGCCAGTGCTGGATCCGTACACTGACCCCCGCACCTGCCCCTCAGCCCAGCAGTCAGTTTTCTTGACCCTCAGAAGCAGCTGGGCAGAGGTGACCTGCAAGGAAAATCTCAGGCTGGGCTCAAGCCAGTCATGACTGCTGCTGCTCCTGTCATTCCTGGTCTAGGACAACCAGCCCCTTCATTCCTGAGCCGGGCATGAGGCTTAGAGCTCACAGTCCCATGGGCGAAGGAGCAGGGACACTTCAAGGCCACTCCTCGGGTAAGGGAGATCCCCGTCCCTCGCGCAGACGGGCGTGCAGTGGCGAGCTGCCATCCGTGGCCTCCTCTGCAGGTCTGAGGCTCAGCAGCCGCAGGTCTACGTGGGGCAGGGGAGACACGCAGGAAGCTCTGTACACTCACACCTGGCCGGCCTTAGGGCCTCGGTGAGGAAGCCTGAGGCAGATAACAGCCCCCGCTGTGACCCTCGATGGGCACCATCGAGGCCTTCAGAGAGCCCTGCAGAAACAGGTGGAGGCACCCGCTCCTCAGACCCAGGTCCTCCCGTCCTTGCTGCTTCGGGAGCCCCAGAGCTGAGGCTTTCCCAAGGGACTTCCGGGCCCCTGGCTGGAGCAGCACATTTGTAAACAGGCCACAGCTGGCCCAGAGGGAACCCGCATTCAGGTAGACTGAGGTGAGGGGCCCTCTGAGCAGGAAAGAGGCCTTGCAACGGCCCACCCTCTGCTTCAAGTCCTGTCGCCTCCAGAGACTTCCTGGGTTTTCCAGCCAAGGGCTGCCCTGGGCCTCCTCCTGGAAGCCCTTGTTTTCTGGCCGAGATGTCTGGCATGCTGGATGCTCCTTCCACCCATGCTTGGTTCTATGTAACTGGGGATGTTCCCTGTTTCACATGGTGGGTGGAGTCAGAGCTTGTGGCCTGGGCACCCAGCAGGCACAAATAAACACCCAGCTAGTTGAAATAAGTGTCATTTGATAAATGGACCCAGTGTATCATGTGCCATGCCAGCCTGTTTCCTGGGATTCCTTTCCTAAATTTCTGCACCCCTTAAGGCACAGCCACATGTGACTAGAAAGCAAGGATTCCAAACTCTGATCAGCCCTCCTCAGGGGCCATCAGTGCCTGCTCTTGCCTGGCTATGTACAAACAGCAGGCCAGTCTCAGCCTCCATTTCCTTACAGATAGATGCACTCTCTCAATTTTCTTGAAATAACAGGACCCATTATGATCTGTATGTTATTTTTCTGATTCTTATAGGGATACATACTAGAAATCATTTCATTTGTTTCCTAATAGTAAAATAAACAAAAACACACAAGCATAATGATATTTGGCACTTGATAGTCAGTGTGAGTGAGTGAGGGGCAAAGGGGAGCGGTGGAGAGTGTGGCGAACTCCAGAGCACACAGCCTGTTAAAGGGGCAGCCACTCTCAGCTCTCATTGTCCAGGAAGACAGGCCCAGGGATGTCAGACCTTCAGACATTTTTCAGATGCTATAAATCCAGATTTCTATGTGAAACCTCCTTTTAAATGTTAGCCAATAATTATTTCATCTAAAAAACTAGTGTGTGAGCTAACTGTGTGCATTCAAACAAAACCCCATCGGAACACCAGATATGGTCTCCTATAAACGCCAGTGTACAATGGCTGCAACAACATCGTGGGTCCCCCGTGCCCTCCATCAGCCTCTGCGAAAGGGACACTTAGTTCAAGAAACCCCAGCTCGGGCCCTGGGTGCCGACTGTGAAATTGCAGGGTGAGAGCTCGTATCTGACATGCACTGAGTTTCCAGCTGCAAATGGCAACACTTTGTCAAAGCCCGCCTGGTACTTCTCCATCCCACCATCAGTCTCTTTAATGACAAAAATAATTAACACATTCATATAAAAGCACAGAACGAAAGAGAGCTTTAATTTGCCCATCTATTTCAGGGTCATCCCTGTTATCAATATATGACAAGCTAATGGGTCTTAATTAAAGCAGCAGCAGTAAAGCCATTTAGGAAACTAAGGGATTATTCTGAGTCCCAGCGGTGACAATGCGCTCTGTGCACCGGGGAAGATGACAGATTTGCTTTCTGCAGTGTCTCAGATGTATCATCCTGAAACCACCTGCTCTTGGTGGTAGAGAGACGTGTTCTTGTCTTTGTAGAAAGTGCTTTGGTCTGGTGGCTGCTCCAGAATGGCAGCAACAATGAATTATGGGAACTAGGTAAGGGCATGAGAACCAGGCAGGATAAGAGGGTATTAGCAGGCCAGATTGCAGGCCAATGGTCACGACCCCAAAGCATTCATGAGCCAAAGGTCAAGACAGTACTGTACCTCAGAGTCATTCTCATCCTGTCCCTCTTTGCCATTCTCCAAACCCAATAAGTTTCTGAGCACTGTGGACTCTATTTCAGGAATCTCTCTCAAATCCGGGCCCTCGCTGTCACCATCTCTTTCCCGGAACCCTGCAGAACCCACTTCACCGCCAGTCTCCCTCAGGGCCGAGGCTGTGACCGTTAGGTAACGTCCTCCTTCCTAAAGCACTCAATGGCTTTGATTTCCAGAGTAGAAATTAAAAATTGACCATCTGACAAACAAAACAAACTTTGGCTCACTGAGTATTTATAACATTGAATTCATTTTATGTGTAATTGGGAGGTTTTGCATAAAAATATGGATTTCTTGCAAGACTGGGCCCACATTCCCGGGTGGCAACACTGGGATGGAGCGATCTCATTGAGGCAGCCCCAGTGTGTGCGGCTCACCAGGTGGCCATCCTCCCACCACACCCTATTCCCACTTACAGCCTCGGTGCTCACTCACATTACTGCCCGGGCCTGTGGGTATCGGAGTTTGCAGGCCATGACACATAGAGGCAGAAAACAGAAACCCAGGACACAGAGGGTTCTAACAAAATGTTCAGATGTCTCTTGCTAGGAAGGAAAATAATCTCTGGACATGAGCGGTTCAGCACTCACCAGTGAGCAGAGGTGCATGGTGTAGCCAGAGAGAAGGGCAAAGGTTATGGGAAAAAGACACAGGCCCACAGACCTCAGTGCTCTGCATTTTGTCACAAGCAATCACACCTACTTACAAAAGAAAGAAGAACAGCAAGTCCCTCAAGACTAGGACATCTTTAACCTTGACCCAGATGGCATCAGCTCAGGGTGGCCCCTTGGAGATCCATGAAAGCCAGAAAAGAGGGACACGGAGAAGCCGGCATGCCTCGCTGGCCCTGCTGGGCTTTGAGTGTTGAACGTCTGGCGAGGAGCCCTTTGTCTGAATTAGAGTGAATTTACAAACCAAGTTTCTACCTCGTCCTTAAATACTTTCAGCCCAACTCTTATTTTGAGATTCAGGGACACACGTAACAGAATAAATTCTCGGGCCAGGAGCCGTGTGTCCCCTGCTGATGGGAAACCTCAGTGGTATCTCCCAGGCCTGACTCTAAGGACTCTGCTGCTCAGCTGAGCTGGCCTCTGAAACACAAGAATTTGCTGTCCCAGCCAGGAGCCTCACACCCTGTCCGCTGTCCTGCTTCGTCGGGCCCCAAACTGTCCGCCAACAGACCGTGGCCCATCTAGCCTTCTGTAGGGCACATTTTTGGCTCCGTGTAAAACAGAAGGAGGGTAAGACTGGGGCCCACATAATACGCAGCTCCTTGGGATAGTAGCCAAGAAGTGCCCTGAGCTCCTTGAGGGGTTTCTCACCCTCATTTGCCTCTCAGGACTCAGGTGTGCCCAGGCCCGGAAGCCAGAGCCCAGGAGTCCCTATTCCACGGAACAGCTGTGGAGCTGGCCTTCGTCCAAGTGAGAAGAACTTTACGCATGATTCCCTGAGATCAGCCCCTCCCCCAGTGCCCCTGTCCTCCCAGAATCCCTCAGCCAGCTCGTAAAGCACCAGAGCAAGAGGAAACAGAGATTTGCCCAGAATCAAAAGCCATTTTGTACAAAAGCAAGACACATCTTGGGTAGAAATCACAGCTACAAAAACTACATCCTCTCTCCAGCCTTAACCTTGGTACAACTGTGGCCACAAATGTTGTCTGTCTAAATTCAGATTCTGTTCCATTTTAGATCAATGGTTTACTCAAAAACTTCACGCTTACGTGGCATGGTCTGTGCAGGTGGCTTAAACTTGTCTTCCAGCATCAGCAATAACCATCTTCTACGTTTTCCTTTCCAGTCACTAATTTGATACCTTCACGAAAAGAAATGTCAATAATTTGAGGGTTTTCAGAATAAAGTGCTGTGAGCTCCTCCAGATAGTGAGGAAGTGAGTGTCACAGTTATTATCCTGAGCTGAGAGTAAACACACTCGTGTCCCAGAGGCCTGGGCCCCGTCACTGCCTGCCTGAGGCTCAGGAAGAGCAGGTGTTGGTTATAATTGCATCCAGACTTCCTGCCATGGTCAGCTGAAAGTCAAACCTGTGAATGCCGCCTGACTACAATAAAGTCAGAGCACACAGACATTTTTGCATCACTGCCTGGTGCAAATATCCTGACTGGGGTGGGATGAAGTGCTGTGAATGCATAAGGGGGAGACACTGCTGGAATAGCAACCAACAAACCGTCAGCTGCTGCTGCATTTTCTTATCTTCCTTTTTTTTTCCTAGGACCGAAAGCGATGACAGCTCTGTAAGGAAGGGGATTTGCCCATTTCCAGAAGCAGGTTTTTCTTTGATCCTTCTGAGAGCAAGTCCATAGAAGCCCTTTTTTTAACCGAGGTCTTCACTGAGGATGCTTCCTGAGCTTTCCCATGGGAGTTCCATGCTTTCAAGTCTCCTTGGGCATCCAGACAGGGATCCCTAAGACACAGCCAGCCCTCATATCCCGGAGAGGGACTTGAACTCAGGAAGGTTCTCTTTGTCCCCAGGGCCCAGAATGTAGGCTCACACAGCTTACATTCTGGCCCCAGGGCTCAAACAGTCTCAGTCCTTACTTACAGATCCTACCAGAGTCCCGAGGAGACCACAATGCAGGATGGCTGCCCTGTTGCAACCACAGCCTGATCCTGGGTAGAAGAGGGTAATAATAATCAGAGGTGAGAGTGACTGAGTGCTGACAACGTGCCAGGCAAAGTCCTAAGTGGTTTGTAAACAATAATTCATGTCTTCCTCTCAAGAAACTTGATGGATTCTATCTCAGCCTCATTTCACAGATGAGAAATATGGCACAGGAAGATAAGGTAACTAGCCTGAGGTCACACAACAGGGAAGCAGACAGGCAGGGATTCGAACAAGGGCGACCTTGCTGCCGAGCTCGACTCTTGGCCGTGGTGCTGCACTGCCTCCAGCCTCCAGGTAGGACACAAAGTGTGAGCGGGTCCGGTGTGAAACAGCAGAGAGCGCGGGGACTGCTGTAAATTGGCATGGACATGCTCTGACTTGAAGAAAGCAGTTCCTACTCAGATCCAGAGTGGAATACAGGCCTAGTATTACCAACTTGTTTTTCCAAGACACATTGGAAATCTAGATGCTATATGAGACCCTAACTTATAAAAGTTGGCAGCTAATTTAAAATCTTCCAAATGATGCAGGAGCCAAACCAAGCCAAGCTCAGGTGGGGCTGCTCTGCGAGCCACTACTTCATCACCAATGCATTGGGGAAAGCCTGGCTGCCGGACATTCCCCAGAAGGCTTCCTATGACCCCCCCCTACCCACAGGTGTATGTCCAAGACCACATTCACAGGTGAGTCCTGAACACTGATGCGGCCCCAAGGGTGGCCCTCCTACTGAGCTCTAACCATGTTACCCAGCGCCTGGCACACAGTACTGCTTTTAGGAGTGAAAGAAGAAGATAAAAATGAGCTTAGTGCCCTTGGTGCTATAGCTTAAGGAAAGCTAATGTTAGGAATTTAAGTACATACATAAATAGAAACAGGACTGTGGCAATAGCCATGGTTTGAGATTTGGGAGACATGGGCCTCTCAATCCAGACACAAATTTGGGTGCGACCTTGAGCACACCCTCAAGGTCCTTCCCCATCCCATTTGTGGGCTTGAGTCTGACAATGTCCAGATTGTCCTTAATCGTCCAGATGAAGAATGGATTTTTATCTTTCCAAAGCGCTCACCGCAGGTTCCTTTAAAGAGTGAGAGCGCCCATGTTTGTTTCCCAGCTGGAGCAGTGAAGCCGAGGCACTGAAGTGCTGTGTCCGCAGCCTCTCACATCCATCCTGTGAGCCCAGGAGAGTGAAGTATGCCCATTCCTCAGGAGGCGCTGAGGCGGACAGGGCTGGGCCAAGGGAGGGAGGGCAGGACCAGGGGCCGGAAATGCTCACAGAGGGGAAACACCACCGCCACCACGGCCCCTGCTCTCTGAGAGAGCCGCTCGGAGATAGGACTTCAGGCTCAACAGGCTCTAAGCAAAAGCTGAGGGAGGCTCAGGGTGGGCGCACATCTTTTGGATTCCTTTTTTTTCTAATCTTATTTATTTATTTTTAATTGCAGTAACGTTGGATTATAACATTGTATAGCTTTCGGATGTACATCACAATATATTTTGAATTCTGTGTACATTACATCATGGTCATCACCCAAAAACTAACTATAGTCCATCCCCTCACATGTGAGCCTAATCACCCCTTTTGCACTTGCCCCTCTTCCCCCATGGTAACCACCAATCCAATCTCTGTTGCTAGGTGTTTGTTTGTTGTTGTTGTTATTTTCTACTTACAAGTGAGATCATACAGTATTTGACTTTCTCCCTCTGACTTACTTCACTCAGCATAATACCCTCAAGGACCATCCATGTTGTCACAAATGGCCGGATTTCATCATTTCTTATGGCTGAGTCCATCGTGTATATATACCACATCTTCTTTATCCATTTGTCCCTTGATGGGCACCTAGGTTGCTTCCAAGTCTTGGCTATTGTGAATAATGCTGCAATGAACATTGGGGTGCAGGTATCTTTACGCCTTTGCGTTTTCAAGTTCTTTTGGTAAATACCCAGCGCTGGGATAGCTGGATCATATGGTAGATCTATTCTTAATTTTCTGAGGATACTCCATACTGCTTTCCATAGTGGCTGCACCAGTTTGCACTCCCAACAGCAGTGTACAAGGGTTTCCTTCTCTCCACATCCTCTCCAACACTTGTTGTTTCTGGTCTTGTTAATTATAGCCATTCTGACTGGAGTTAGGTGATAACCTCATCGTAGTTTTGATTTGCACTTCCCTGATAGCTAATGATGTTGAGCATCTTTTCATATACCTGTGGGCATCCATATATCTTCTTTGGAGAAATCTTTGTTCCCATCTTGTGCCCATTTTTTAATTGGGTTGTTGGGTTTTTTGTTGTTGAGCTGTATGAGTTCTTTGTATATTTTGGATATTAACCCCTCATCTGATATATGGTTTGCAAATATCTTCTCCCAATTGTTAGGTTGTCTTTTCGTTTTGTTGATGGTTTCCTTTGCTGTGCAGAAGCTTTTTAGTTTGATGTAGTCCCATTTGTTCATTTTTTCTTTTGTTTCCTTTGCCTGGTCAGACACGGTACTTGAAAATATGCTGCTAAGACCAATGTCAAAGAGCATACTGCCTATGTTTCCTTCTAGACGTTTCATGGTTTCAGGTCTTACATCCAAGTCTTTAATCCATTTTGAGTTGATTTTTGTGCATGGTGTAAGGGAATGGTCTACTTTCATTCTTTTGCATATGGCTGTCCAGTTTTCCCAACACCATTTATTGAAGAGACTCTCCTTTCTCCATCGTATGCTCTTGGCTCCCTTGTTGAATATTAGCTGTCCATAAACATGTGCGTTTACTTCTGGGCTCTCAATTTTGTTCCATTGATCTGTGTGTCTGTTTTTGTGCCAGTACCATGCTGATTTGGTTACTATGGCTTTGTAGTATATTTGGAAATCAGGGAGTGTGATACCTCCAGCTTTGTTCTTCTTTCTCAGGAATCCTTTGGCTATTCAGGGTCTTTTGTTGTTCCATATAAATTTTACGATTGTTTGTTCTATTTCTGTGAAAAATGTTGTTGGAACTTTGATAGGGATTGTGTTGAATCTATAGGTTGCTTTAGGGAGTATGGGCATTTTAACGATGTTAATTCTTCCAATCCAAGAGCATGGAATATCTTTCTTTCCATTTCTTTGTATTTTCTTCAATTTCTTTCAACAATGTTTTATAGTTTTCGGTGTACAGATCTTTCACAGTTTGATTAAGTTTATTCCTAGGTATTTTAGTCTTTTTGTTGCAATTGTAAATGTGATTGTATTCTTAATTTCTCTTTCTGCTACTTCATTGTTAGTGTATAGAAACGCAACTGATTTTTGTCTGTTGATTTTGTATCCCGCGATTTCACTGTATTCCTTTCTTGTTTCTAAAAGTTTTTTAGTGGACTATTTAGGGTTTTCTAGATATAAAATCATATCGTCTGCAAAGAGTGACAGTTTCACTTCTTCTTTTCCAGTGTGGATCCCTTTTATTTCTTTTTCTTGCTTGACTGCTCTGGCTAGGACTTCCAATGCTATGTTAAATAAGAGTGGTGACAGTGGGCATCCTTGTCTGGTTCCTGTTCTTAGAGGGATAGCTTTCAGTTTTTCTCCATTGAAAATGATATTTGCTGTGAGTTTGTCATATATGGCCTTAATTATGTTGAAGTACTTTCCTTCTATACCCATTTTATTTAGAGTTTTTATCATAAATGGATGCTGTATCTTGTCAAATGCTGTCTCTGCATCTATGGAGATCATCATGTGATTTTTATTCTTCATTTTGTTAATGTGGTGTATCACGTTGATAGATTTGTGGATGTTGAACCATCCCTGCATCCCTGGAATGACACTCACTTGATCATGATGTGTGATCTTTTTAATGTATTGTTGTGTTCAATTTGCTAGTATTTTGTTGAGAATTTTTGCATTGCTGCTCATCAGTGATATTGGCCTGTAATTTTCTTTTTATGTGTTGTCCTTGTCTGGTTTTGGTATCAGGATAATGTTGGCTTTGTAGAATGAGTTAGGAAGCCTCCCCTCCTCTTCAATTTTCTGGAAGAGTTTGAGAAGGATAGGTATTAAGTCTTCTTTGAATGTTTGGTGGAATTCACCAGGGAAGCCATCTGGTCCTGGACTTTTATTTTTTGGGTTTTTGATTGCTGTTTCGCTCTCCTTACTGGTGATCGGTCTATTCAAATCTCCTACTTCTTCTTGGTCCAGTTTTGGAAGGTTGTATCTTTCTAAGAATTTATCCATTTCTTCTAGATTATCCAATTTGTTGCCGTGTAGCTTTTCATAGTATTCTCTTATTATCTTTTGTATTTCTGAGGTGTCTGTTGTAATCTCTCGTCTTTCATTTCTGATTTTATTTATTTATTTATTTTTAAAGATTTTGGTTTTTTTCCTTTTTCTCCACAAAGCCCTGTGGTACATAGTTGTATATTTTTAGTTGTGGGTCCTTCTAGTTGCAGCATGTGGGATGCTGCCTCAGCATGGCTCGATGAGTGGTGCCATGTCCTCACCCAGGATTCAAACCAATGTAACACTGGGCCATCCGCAGCGGAGCGTGGGAACTTAACCACTTGGCCACAGGGCAGGCCTCTGATTTTACTTATTTGAGCCTTCTCTCTTTTTTTCTTGGTGAGTCTAGCTAAGGGTTTGTCAATCTTGTTTATCTTTTCAAAGAACCACCTCTTGGTTTGATTAATTTTTTCTATTGTCTTTTTCGTTTATTTCTGCTCTGATTTTTATTATTTCCTTTCTTCTGCTGATTTGGGGATTTGTTTGTTGTTCTTTTTTCAGGACCTTTGGATGCAGTTTTAGATTGTCTATTTTGGATTTTTCTTCTTTGTTGAGGTGGGCCTGAATTGCTATAAACTTCCCTCATAGAACCGCTTTTGCTGTTTCCCACAGATTTTGGCATGTTGTGTTTTCATTTTCATTTGTCTCCAGGAATTTTTTTATTTCTTCATTGACCCAATCGTTGTTCAATAGCATTTTGTTTAATCTCCACATTTTTGTGGCTTTTCTGGTTTTCTTCCTGTAGCTGATTTCTAGTTTCATACCTTTGTGGTCAGAAAAGATGTATGGTTTTATTTCGATCTTCTTAAAGTTATTGAGACTTGTTTTGTGGCCTAATATGTGATCAACCCTGGAGAATATTCCATGTGCATTTGAAAAGGATGTGCATTCTGTGGTGATTGGATGGAATGTTCTGTATATATCTACTAGGTCCATATGGTCTAATGTGTCCTTTAAGGCCAGTGTTTCCTTATTGATCTTCTGTTTGGATGCTCTATCCATTGGTGTAAGTGGAGTGTTAAAGTCCCCTACTATTATTGTGTTACTGTCTATTTCTCCTTTTATGTCTGTTAATAATTGCTTTATATATTTAGGTACTCATATGTTGCGTGCATAGATATTTACAAGTGTTATATTTTCTTGTTGGATTGTTCCCTTTATCATTATGTAGTGCCCATCTTCGTCTCTTGTTACAGTTTTTGTTTTGAAGTCTATTTTGTCTGATATAAGTATTGCTACTCCTGCTTTCTTTTCTTTGACATTTGCATGGAATATCCTTTTCCATCCTTTCACTTTCAGTTTGTGAGTGTCTTTAGGTCTGAAGTGTGTCTCTTGTATGCAGTATATACATGGGTCTTCTTTTCTTATCTAATTGGCCACCCTATGGCACTTGATTGGAGCATTTAGTCCATTGACGTTTAAAGTCCGTATTTATAAATATGTATTTATTGCCATTTTGTTACTTTTTTTTCTGGGTGTTTTAGTCCTTGCCTGTTCCTTTCTTTTTCTCTTGCTCTCTTCCCTTGTGGTTTGATGGCTATCTTTAGTAATATGTTTGATTTCTTTTGTCTTATTTTTTTGCTTGCTTATTATAGGTTTTTGATTTGTGATTACCATGAGGATCCTATTTAATATTCATGTATATAACAGTCTATATCGAGTTGATAGACTCTTTAGCTTGACCTCTTTCTAAAAGCTCCACTCTTTCACTCCCCTCCTCCCACATTTTATGTTTTTCAAATCATATATAGTCTCTTGTTTAGTGTGTGTCCATCCATTACACTCGTATCATTGAAAAAAGTGATTTTGGTACATTTGTCTTTTAACCTTCATATTATCTACACAGGTAGTCTGCTACCTTTACTATAGTTTTACCTTACAAGTGATTTTATTGCCTGTTTTTATTGTTGTTGTTGTCTTGTTTTTTGATAATAAGCTTTCTTATCCCTATTTGTGGTCATTCCTTTCCCACTTAAATAATTCCCTTCAGCATTTCTTGTAGAACTGGTTTCTTGGTGGTAAACTCCTTTAATTTTTGCTTGTCTGGGAAGCTCTTTCTCTCTCCTTCCGTTCTGAATGACAACCTTGATGGATAGAGTATTCTTGGCTGTAGGAATCTTCCTTTTAGCACTTTAAATACGTCATGACATTCTCTTCTGACCTGTAGGATTTCAGCTGAGAAGTCTCCTGATAGCTTGATGGGCTTCCCTTTATATGTCACTTGTGGCCTTTCTCTTGCTGCCTTTAGGATTCTCTCTTTATCTTTAATTTTGGACATTTTAATTATAATATGTCTTGGTGTAGGCCTCTTTGGGCTTATCTTGTTTGGACCTCTCTGTGTTTCCTGAACTTGGATGTCTGTTTCCTTCCTCAGATTAGGAAAATTTTCATCTATTATTTCTTCCAATAAATTTTCTGCCCCTTTGTCTCTCTCTTCTCCTTCTCGGACGCCTATAATACGAATGTTAGCACACTTGATATTGTCCCAGAGTTCCCTTAGACTGTTCTCATTCTGTCCAATTCTTTTTTTTTTTTTCTGTTCAGCTTGGGTGATTTCCTCTAGTTTTTCGTTAGCTCGCTGATCCATTCTTCTGTATCCTCTACTCTGCTATTGAGTCCCTCTAGTGAATCTCTCATTTCCTGCATTTTATTCTTCATTTCTGATTTTTTTTTATATCTTCCAGTTCTTTGCTGATGTGCTCACTGTGTTCATCCATTCTTCTCCTAATATTTTGAACATCCTCATGATATTTTGTTTGAACTCTTTGTTGAGCAGGTTGCTTGTTTCCATTTCATTTAGTCCTTTTTCTCGGGTTCTGTCCTGTTCCCTTGCTTGGAAAGTCTTCCTTTGTCTCCTCATTATGCCTCTTTCTCTGTGCTTATTTCTATGTGTTAGATGAGTCAGCTAGGTCTCCTGATCTTGGAGAAGTGGCCTTATGTATGAGATGCCTTATGAGGCCCGGCAGTGCGCTTCCCTCTCATCACCAGTCCAGAAGATCCAGGAGTGACCCCTTTGTGGGCTACTTGTGTCTTTCTGCTGTCGCAGGGATGTTCCCAAGGCAGGTACCCAGGGAGTCTAGTCTTTCCTTCCCTGGCCAGCTGTTTGTAAATCCGGTTTGGGGAGCCTCAGCACTACTGGCTACAAAGTCTATCAGCACACTCCTGTTGCAGTTTTCCTCTTAATTGGGTTGCTACCCAGTGTAGCTGGTTGCTAGGCTCAGGGGCTTACAGTTATGATAGGCCTCAGTCCTACAAGGCTGTTGTCAGTTCTCTTAGGAGTGCAGCTGAGTGGGGCTGGCCCTAGGCAGGGAGCACTCAGTTGTTTCAGGCTTTGGAAGGTGGGGCTGATCCTTTTTATGGCTATTTGTGAAGCACAGGTCTTCTGCCACTGATAAGCCTCACCCTCCACAGTACCACACACACCATCAACACAGTCCTGGTCTGTGCACACTTCTCAACCCCCTGGAGCATACCCCGACGCCATCCTACAGAGGCCCCCACCTCTCCACCAATGCCCCCCACAGTTCATCTGGTCCTCACAAGGCCCTGCCCCACAGAGGCAGACACCCTTGCCTGCCTGTAGAGGATCAAGGCACCCAGTCAATGCAGGCTGAAAAGTACCCTGAGGGCTTGCCATTAGGTGGCGCCAGTCCCTGGGGCAGAATGCCTGCCCTGGCTGAACTGGATTAAATCTGTGCTCTAGCAGGCATGGCAGACCCCTGGGCTAACAGGCCAAGGGATGAACCTCAATGGCGCCCACCAGGGTCTGTGTCAGCACACCTGGACCAGGTCAGAACAATGGCCCCCACCAATGTCTCAGTCTCTGGAGAGGTCCCCCCTCTCACCAAGATGCCCCAAGAGCCCACCAGAGGAGTCTCTTTTCACAAAAAGACTGTCAGCCTTCTCTCTGGTGATTTTAGGTTGCTATAATGAGTGGGTTTGTGCATGGGCCCTTCAAGACCCGGGTCTTTTTGGCTTTCGGCCAATAGCTTTTCTAGGGGTATCCTCGCTGCAGTTAATAGCCAGCAAAGCCAGACAGTAAGACCCCTGTCTCAGTCGTGCTGAGTCCGACGGATGCTTATAGCAGTATCACCCCCGCTCCAGACCTCACTCCTCCAGGGAGGGCTGAGTCCCTTAGGGTGGCTCCCACGTGGCCAGCTGAGAAGCTCCACTGCTCTCAAAGGTAGCTTTTTTCCTCTCCAGCAGGAATTTCTGCCTCTCCCACCTTAGTCAGGACTGTCCCTTGTTGTGGGGGTTCTTTTTATCCAGTTTTCAGTTTTCTCTCCAGGGTAATTTTTCTAAAAATAGTTGTAACCTGGTTGTGTTCCTGGGAGGAGATGAGTTCAGAGTCTGCTTCCGCCGCCACCTTGATGAGATCTCTACCTTTTGGATTTCTGCATCAGCACAGCTCACAGGCCCCCAGAGGCTCCTGGCTCAGAGCAGGAGATCCTTTCAGTGGCCTCTGCCTGGCGCCCCAACCCCCTGACAAATAGAAATGGCAAGCAATAGGATATATTGGAGTATATGAGGAAGCCATTTGGTGTAAACCTAATTTGGCTTGACCTTGTTTTTCCAAAAGGGCCTGACCGAGGCCATTGAGCATGCATTGTCTATCTGCTTTAGAGATTCCCTATGGCAAGAACAAAGGCCCTTGAGATAAAAGTGCCACTTCCCTCCCCCTCCCAAATTTGGCATTTCCTTAAGGATTAAGCATCTTTCCTTAGGTTAGGAACTGATTGCTGTGCTCACCTGTGACCACCCAGCTAGAGACAACAGATTTGCTTCCTGCTGTGCCCACCATGATAGCAGACCCACTACCTGCTGTGTCCATCAAGCACTGTGCCGACAAGGCAATCTTATGACTATTGTGGGAGGGACATTTCAATCATATGTAAAGCATCCTCTCTGGGGGTATATAACCACTCTGTATACCTCACTTCTTTGGTGCCCTTTCTTCCTTCGGGAAGAAAGGCCCCGGGCCATGGTCCTCACATTTTAGCTCAGAATAAACTCTCCCAAATTTTCATTTATAGATTGGTTACAGATTATTTTCGTCGACACCCTGCAACCCTCAGACCCAGCCCCACAGATCTCATGTCCTCCAGCACACCTTCCCCCACCAGCCTGGTCCCAAACACCCCCTGCCTCTAGACACCATGGTGCTGGAAGCCTCACCCACACTTGAGGACTCTCTTCTTCAGGTGGATCCTGCTTGTTGAAGATTCGCCTAGAGAGCAGCCTCAACAAATGAATTAAGTGTATGAATCAGGGAGAGTGGGGAAGGGGCCCCTCTGCTCACGGCCTCCCTCTGAACCTGGGGCCTGTCTGAGATCGAGGTCCCCCAAAGCAAGATATGTGTAGAAGGACTTTGTTACGGAAGTGCTCCCAGGAGACCCAGGAGGGGAGCGAGGGAAGAAGGACAGAGTGGGGAGAAACCAGTAAAAGCAGGACTTCAGGATCAGTGCCGCTCTCTGCCAGATCCCGCCCGACAACCCTGGACCGTGACTGAGAGTTTCTCTGGACTTGAATTGAAGCATCTGAAGTTTCGTGCCCCAATCAATACAAGTGACATTGTGATAGACAAAGGGTGGGGGGCCGGGGGCTCCCAGGAAGGTCACTGCCAGCAGCGTGTACTGTAAGCCAAGCCCAAAGGTGGGTCACTGAGGGAAGACCCGGGCACGGCCGTTAGAAGTGGAAGAAGGAGATGCTGAGGAGGATGCAGGCCCCAGAAGGACATGGGAGAGGCTCCCACCCTCCGCACCACCACCACCACAGGGCCTGCCTCCCGCCAGCTCACTAGATGCTCCAAGTAGCCGGAAACCAGGTCTTTTATTCTCTTTCTGACTCCACCAGGTACTAGGAGAACCAGGAATAGAGAGGCCCTCGTTGCATGTTTTAATAAATGCTTAGGTAGCACTTACCATATGCCAGGTATTGTTCTCAGCATTTTACAAACATTAATTCACTTAACCTCTCCGTTTCTCAATTTCTTCATAAGTAAAATCAAGCTAATAATAGAGACTTCATGGGGGGGTGTGAAGCTAACTAGCAGGTTGCAGAGCTGACCTGCCAGGGTTTGAGCCCAGGCACTTTGGCTTCTGACTCCAGGCCCTTAAAGACGCCCCTGTTAAAGTGGGCGAGGGTCTGCAGAGACAGCCAGATGCAGGCCCGAGTCCCAGGTTACGTCAATAACACTGCATATCTCCTCTGAGTCTTTGTGTTCCTATCTTTAAAATGGCAATTTAAAAACCCCCAAAAGATGAATACCCACGTCTATATAAGACGTTCCCAGCAGGTGCCAAGGACGTGGTAGGTACTCCATAACTGTCAGCTACCCTTATAAAAATGCTCAGCAAAATGGGCTGCCTGACAATCTTTGAAACACCCGTTGTCTATCTCCAGTAACGCTCAGAGGCAGATTTGTACAAAAATAAAACTCCAGGTTGCCCAGTGCATTGGCGCGGCACTGTCTAGAGCAGAGGGGCTCCTGGGGCACGGGGCAATGTCTGGAGACGTGTTTGTTGTCACTGCGGGAGGAGGGAGCGCTACTGGCATCTGGTGGGTAGAGGCCAGGGAGGCTGCTGAACAGCCTACCGTGAACAGCACGGCCCCTCAGCCAAGCATTGCCCAGGCCAGAAACAGCACTAGTCCAGCCCTGACCTGACAGCTGTGGAAACCGAGGCACGGAGCAGGAAGTGACTCACTGTGGTCACATGCTCCAGCTGCAAGTGCAGCCCTCCACACAAAGCACTCCTGACAGCCACAGACGTGGCGCAGCTGCCAGGAGCCCGCTGGGTCTGTGTGAGGGTCCTGCGTGCAAGGCGCTCGCAGGAAAGCCCTTTCCCAATGGCGCGTGCTACACAAATGCGAGCGTTGCCTCTGCAGGCTCTTTTAAAGTGGGTAGATAGGTCTGTGTTCCGTCACCCCGTTCCCAGCAACAGCCTCTGAGGCTTCAGGCCGGGCCGAGCACCCTGAGGAAGCCCTCGCGGCGGAAGAGCAGCGCTGGGAACCCTCCGCTGGCCGCGCCACCTACACGGGCCCACGCGTCCCCCTCCCGCCGGCCGTCAGCCCGCCTGCACCCCGCCCTGTGCGCCCGCGGAGCCGCAGAGTCTAGCGCGCAAGAAAAGGCGTCCCTGCCCAACTCCCCGCGACACGGCAAACACCCCGCCCGCCCGGTTTGCACGCTCCTGCCGCCTGGCCCGGGGCTGCCATGCGCTTTGCCTCCAGGCCCTGCAAGCCGCGTGCCGGCATCGCAGCACAGCATGAGGCTGCGGTCGCGATCATCCTTCCGCGCAGCCCCCGCAGGTCCAGGCCGAGCCCCCACCAGACGGCCAACCCACACGGTCCACTCCCCGCAAGGACTAGAAATGAGATCTGAGCAGCTTCTTCTCAAGGGGTAGACCTCGGCTTGCTGCCTCCCAGAGTGCCAAGGCGCGTGCAACTGACAAGGAAGGAGCCCTTTCCTGTCCCCTGATCCCCAGCTTGCCTCGCACCAGCTGGAGGCCTTTCCCCTTCTTACAATGACGGAGGTGCCTGCTGTCCCTCCACCCATACCGGCCGGGTCATCTAAACAGGAGGCAGATGATCAGATCTTACCGGCCGCCCCCTCCCTCCACCCCGGGACTCCTGGAGAGATAATCACTGCCTCTTACTCCAGCAGCAGCCTTCAGAGCCACGGAGAAAGACCGGCTCCTCCCCGCCACAGCCAGGCTCTGCAGAGCGCCCTTTGTGTGTACGCGCATGCACACGCGCACACACGCAGAGCGGGGGGCTTCTCACACTTTTGTCTTCAATATTACAAATCCGAGTGTGAAGGACTAATGACAAATGAATGGGGGCGGGCACCTTTTACTTCCTCATTTTTCTCGTAACAACCAACCATAAACCATCTATACTCTTTTTATCTTCCTTTCCAAAATAATAATAATGATAAAAGCAGCTGTCACTTCCTCCATGTTTAGGGCACAGGTCTGAGTCTATTATAAAGATGATGTGTAAAGGGCATCTCTCTGAGGAGGGCTCTCTTATCAGCTCCCTTTAACAGTTGGAGAGCGGAGATGCAAAGAGGTTGAGTTACATGGCCAAGATCATGCAGCAAAAATAGGGGGGACCAGATTTGAACCCATGTCACCCAGACCCAGGGCTGGCACTGTTCACCATCACACTTTGTTTACTGAATTCTTGTAAGTTTGGTTACTAACAACAGGGCAGAATAATTAAAAAGGATGTAACAGAGTTTTAGCACTATTTTACTTTCAAAAGGAATCATTTGGTTCTGGAACACTCTATGTCTGTATTAATGATAGCAATATATTAAATTATGAGCTAAGCCTCGCAAAAATTTTAAAATAACTTATGAAAATAAACTTTAATTTTTCTCCTAGTTACTAACAGCTGAAGTCTGACTCCCTGTAAGTCTCTCCACTGGAAGGAAGGTTGAAAGGATGCATATTCACATAGGACTTGGACCAAACACATGTAGATTCAAAGAGAAGGCAAATATATTGTGTTCTGCTCCCCAGAGGGGAAGTCAAACAGTTTTTCTGTTCCTCTCTGCGAAGGGTATTGAACAGAATTGTTTAGACGTGAAAAGAAAGTCGTCTGGGAGAGAATTCGTTGGAAGGGGCCTTTGGTTGGAACAAGTGCCCATGTGGCCTTTCCAGGATGGGCGGTGTCGGGGGTAGTGCAACCCGGGGCCCGGCACCCCATCGCAGTTCTCTCGCCTCTGAACTCTGGCGGCCTTGAGGGCAGTGACGGAGGCAACGACGAAGCCACCAGCACCTCTTGCTGCAGATGCACACGCCACAGCTAAGGAGTGTTGCTCATGCCGGAGCAGGCCGCCTATCCAAGGCAGGGGCGCCATGAATGTCTTCCATTAAAAGAAACACAGGGTGGGCTGATGCTCCTGGAAGTAGCCGTCTGGACTCGCTGCAGGAATCATTAAGTGGATATTTTGCTTGACTGTGCAGGCCCAGTGACCCTTCAGTAAGAGCAATGCTTTCTTCACAAGAAGACTACAAAGCATCGTCCAAGAGGACTTTGGGCTCCGTCAGTTCCTCTCAGCACCCTTATGATGAGATTGTCAGTCAGGATAGCCTCAGCATTCTGAGGTAACACATTAACCCTGAAATCTCAGTGGCTTAAAAATCTAGAAGTGGATTTCCTGGTGGTGCAAATGGTGATGCTGACCAGACAGCCCTGCAGGATTGCGTCCTCCAGTCAGTGACTCAGCCATCCAGGCTCCTGCACACTGGGGGCGCCACCATTTGGAACCCTGGCTTCCAGGTCACCACAGCAGGGGAGTGGAGAGCTGGGAGTGTAAGTCAGCTCTTAAATGCTTTGGTATTTCTGCTGATAGCCTGCTGGTCAGAACCAGTCGCACCCCTCCCGCCATTGCGAGGAGGCTGGGCATTGAGAGAGCACCGAGAGGCGTCTGCAGCTGTGGCCTGCACCGAAGGTCCCTTCCTGCCAACCCAAACTTAAATGCAGAAACTAGTGCTAATTATGAGAGAATTTTAGATAATACTTAATTTGGTATGTTATACGTTAATGAAACTATACTTCTCCCAATCACATTATGTCATTTTCTATAATCTTGTTACCCCAACATCAAATTTAAGAAATATATTTAAGCCCCATATCCATGAGCAATGATTATTAAATCTCTTTGGACATTATTACTTAAAAAAAGAAAAAATATATCTGTCCAATTATTTTCAGCAGGGAAAATTTACCAGAGCTTACAGCCTAGCTTTTAATTGCTTTCTTTTTTCTTTTTTACATCGGTGAATCATTTTGAGCTTATGATAATTTCAAAATAAATATTTTCCAAAGCCTCAGGGTATTCATTGTATAATGATCATTTGAAAGATTTCTTGGTTATAGAGTTCTCAAAATAATAAAAAGGCTATCTGCTGGCACTGGTTATTTCTATATTAAAAAGAGGAAATTGCTCATTAAGTAGTAAGAGTCAGTTTCTTTCATCAGCGTAACTGCCCATTTTAGCAAAGATTCAATCTGTGAATTAAGCAAATGGCTATACTCTATTTCCTTTAACATGAACATCTTACACATCTAGAAAAGTTGTCAGCCTATTTACTGTGCCTTTTCCTGAAGAGACTGAAGATGGAATTTTGTTGTTGTGTAGTTTGCTTTTTTGTCTTTTTAAAGCAATATATTTGTGTGTTTTAGCTAGGGTCCTGCTAGTCATGACATGCTCATTTTTGAAAGAGCCAGGTATTTTTGAAAACTGTATCTTTAAAAGTATTTTGATACTGAGTAGTCCATTTAACAACAAAATATAAAGTGCTCATATTTCTGTTTGTCTATTTGTAATTTCCCTAAGGAGAATTATTTCTTTCTGTAATAAAACCCAAAGTCCAGTGTAATGAGCCATGTCTGGTCTATGGGGGTTTGTGGCCAATCTGAGGCTGGAAAAGCCCAAGGACTTTCCTCCGATTTCCTTTTTCCAACCAACCTCTTGGAGCTGGAGGCTGGAAGGAAGGGGAAGACTTGAGGGGGTGCGGAGCGGGCAGCAAGAGGTGACCTTGCAGATCATTTCAAATTCTATAATGAATGCAAAAATTCATCATCAGTGAGATAGCCGGAGATTCTATTCTTTAGAGAGAGACTCAAATTCATTTGTCCCTTAAAGGCACCAAAGAAAAAAGCCACTATTAATTTAGGCAATTAGAGAACTTTGAAAGCAACATCCAGTACATTTAAAAAGAAAAAAAAGAAAAAAACCCTGTCCCAAGGGTGCAGCCCACAGCCCAGGAAAACTTAATTTTTATAGCATTTAGAATGAAGAAAGGTCATTTCCTAGATGTGCTCGACAGAAGATTGTAATTTTAAACTGGTAATTTTAATGAGAAATGGAGTTTTCATAAAAAGGGAGTAAACGCTTGAGTGAGTTTGAAATGAAATTAGAGGTACATGTCCTGCCCATTATGGCATTTCCAAGTGAAATGTGTGCCCCATACTGCTTCCTGCTCTGCCAGACTCCCATTGGAAAATTCCAGTGTCTACATCTGCTTCTCCTGCTTTCTCAACGACATTAAAACAGAAATTTTACCTGTTTCCTATAAGGCAGGCCTCAGCTGCCTGCGATGTCTGGTCTGTGGGCTGTTTCTCTTCTCTGGCTGATAACAGAGAAAGCATCACAAGGGGACCCTTGCCCAAATTAGGGCAGAGATAGACAGCGAACTGAGGAAGGGTCCTCATGCAGATCCCACTGTGTGGAGTCATGGGGTGCTTGTGATGAATCTTGCCCCATCTGCATTCCACATGGACAGGTCCAAGAGGTCACGTGAGTTTTGTGAGGAGCTTTGGAACATCTGTACCATGATGTCCAGGGGGTAGTTCTCAGCCTTATCTGAACATTGGAATGACCAGAGAGCTTTTGAAAAGATGTCTCAGTCCCATTCCCATAGAATCTGATTTCATTGGCCTAGGGTACAACTTGGGTTTTGGGGTTTTTTAAGCTTCCCGGATGATTCTAACGCTCAGCCAGGGCTGAGAACCACGGTGTGACTTTCTGAGAGGGAACTTCAGCAGAGACATACAGGAAAGGCCCTCAGCGGGAGGCTGGTGCATAGAGGGGTGCAGAAGCACACGGTGAGCCTGGAGGATGGGCAGAGTGAGGACCTGCAGAAGCTGTCGACTGTGTGGGGTAAACACCACATCCTTGAGAGCCATGGGAAGACAAAGGAGGGTGTAAGCAGAGAGCAATTGCCCAGCTCTTTGTTGCCACATTGCCGGTGCTAAAGTAAGTTTCCCGCACACGTGCATTTAGGCAGGAACATCAGAGGTTCAGGAGAAAACCTAACGTCACTTGGAAAGTAAGACTTCTCTGGCCAAACTTACTGAGTCTCCCTACAGGTAACGGAGGAGTCAGGTGCAGCTCCTCTCTGTTTGGGGAGCTGTCACTCGCTTTCGCTCGTAGCCATTGCTGCAAGTGCGCTTCCTCCCCTGGCGCCCTCCCTCCCGCCACGGTGAGTCTTCCCAGACTGCCACGGTTCACCCAAAAACACACGCCGTCTGTCTCCATCCTGGCACAGCGTCAGCTTGGTTAGCTTTATAACACACGTCCCCTGTTTCCCTAAACGATCTAACATGGGCATAGCACAAAGGGGTCAGATCTGGGCAGATGAGAAGCAGCCTTCTGTCAGCATGGCCCTGATACATTTGATTTGCTGTCGGTAGATACTACGTGTGCTCTCTCTCTTCTTGCTCGTGGGAAATAAAACAGAAAAAGACTGCAAACTTTCCATGGAGGAGAACAGATTAAGGGGCACAGCAAATTAGATGGCAGCTCACAGGAGGAACAGGAGGAAAACCTCTAAGGCAGGGTGTGGCCGATCACGACTTCAGGCACCCATCCACTCGCAAAGGAAAAGCTTCAGCAGATTGGACCAGAAGAGGTTCCCGCTGCTCTCACTAGGTCCACGATTCCTGTGTGTCCCACGCAGACCAAGGATGCTCACAAAGAGCTTTCTAAGTCCTGGGGTAATTTCCTTACAGGGGTGGCATTCTCTGCGGTTGAAAGGGAGACATCAAAGGGAGCCCAAGCAGCCTTTTGTACAACGTGCATCCGGGCACTCAGCCCTTTGTTCCAAGAGGGGCTCAGCTGAAGCCACAGCCCAGGCTTTCAGGGAACGACGCAATGCAGCATGGTCACTGTGCGACCACGGGATCCAGAGAGACTCAGACTCCCAGCACCACCTGAAGCACAGACCTGTTTGAATCTATTCACTCCTTTGTTCACTGGGTCCATCCTTCAACAGGAATTTACTCAGCCATTGCTGCTTGCTGGGCACGGAGTAAGACCAACACATAGGACCAGCATTTGGGCTTAGGAACTGCCAGTTGAACAGCAGAGGATTGTGCAACGGGCATGGGAGCACAGAGGTGCTGAAAGGGGCCCTGGGGATGTTTCCCAGAGATGAAAGATGGGACTTGGAGCTGCACACATCTCTTCTAGAGAGCCCCCAAGGCCCCCAGACCCTTGGCCAGGCTTATATCTGCAGACCTTCAGTAAGAAGGAAGAAGCAAGCAAAGCTACTGTGCCATGGGCTCCACGCCTGACTCCGGCTGCCACGGGGGTCCAGGCTTGGCCAGGACCCTAATTCTGAGAATCACTAGAAGAGAGCTCAGGAAGAGCAGGGCACTCAAGCTGCTGGTCCTGTCTAATGCCTCTTCCTGGCTCTAGGTCCATTCATTCATTCATTCCTGTGAACACCGTTCACCACAGTGCCTCAAATTTCTTTATGGGCCTAGGGCCCCTTCATGCTCACTGAACACATAATGATTTTTCCCAGTCTCTCAGGAAAAAAGATGAGCATAAAGATTGTCACTGTTAACTATTATCCCCAAGTCCCACATTCTCAGAAAGATAAATTTTACATTACAATCACAAATGGGACGCACAATGCTTGCAACATTCTAATGAGAAGCTTGTCCTGAAATGGTGCTGGCTCTCTGCTACATGTCACCACTCTTGGATGGAGAAGGAACTGGAAGATATGCAGGAACAGACCCAGGCAGATGCCACTGTCCAGGATGATCAGAGGG
Organism: Equus asinus; assembly: GCF_041296235.1. Lineage (NCBI taxonomy): Eukaryota > Metazoa > Chordata > Mammalia > Perissodactyla > Equidae > Equus > Equus asinus. The sequence continues at coordinate 11,841,012 of NC_091818.1, read as the reverse complement.
GTAGGTGGGGTCTGAGGAAAAACCACTCACTCTTCACGCCCCACTCTTCTCCTCCCTTTCCTAATACTGAGTCTCCTTCAGGAGTAGTAAGAGGCCCAGAGGAATAAAAGTGGGATAATGAATGTGGACCACAAGTCCCTAGCCCCAAAACTAGAAAGAGTTGACAATACAAGGTAGTGATCTCCTTGTCCCTAGAGGCATGCAGGCAGATGATAGACAATAAACAATTAATCAAACTACAGAAGGAATTTAAGAAAGAGAAGGACTTTAAGGGAGAGAAGGAAAATCATATTGCCAAGGCATCAGTTTCGTGCCAAGCCCTCTGCTTGGCCTTTATCCAACGTCCCACAACAATGCTGAGGAAAATAGTGTTGCCTGCATCTTGCCTGTTGAGCAGCTATGGCTCAGACAGGAAAGAGTATATTCCAAAGCAACAAACTGGCCAGTGGGTGTGACTCCAAAGCTCGTTCTCTTCCCATCACAACATGTTGCCTCCCTAGAGGGTCAGGACAGCGGATGGGGTCCATCTGTTCACTTGACAGATATTTGTTGAGTGCAGCCTACTGTGCTAGTGCTGGGGATACAAGGATGAATAAAAGCCTGGATCAGTGTGTGCATTCCAAGATTCTGGAAGGAGGCCCCAGTGACTATTGAACTGATTACACGGGTATGGGACGCACGGCCAACTCTCCCTCCTCCTGCTCCTGCCCACTCCCCAGTCTGCTGCCTCCCTGGCTAGCCTCCATCGGCACAGGGGCACCCAAAGGGCAGGCCCTGGCTGGTGTTCCCCAAAGCACAGCTCTCGGGATGGCAGGGCCACAGGCTGCTCCTTGGATGAAGGGGGCTCTTGGGTCCAGGCATCCAGGAAACCTGCAGGAGGCACTCACCGACGGAGGGTCGCAGTGCACGTGGAGCACAGAAGTGGGCTCTGCTCCTGCTGAGGCTGAGCCTCATGGCTCACGTAGGGATTGGGAGGGCTTTGCTGCTCTCTTTAGTACAAGGGCTTTCAAATTCTCTGGACAGTGGCCCAGAGTAAGAGATACATTTTAAATTGCAACTCTATACAAATACCACACACACACAAACAAACATAACCAAAGCCATAGTTTAGTAAAACAATACTCACCTTTACTATGTGGGATGCACTCTCTTTCTCTTCTATTTTCTCTTAATTCTAGGTCATGACCCTCTAAATCAGTTTCATGACTCCAGATTGAAAAACACCAGTCTGGAATAAAAGAAGCCACTCGAGCTGATTACGGGATAAGCTAGGCTCCCTCTGAATCGGAGGGTCAGAGAGGAATTCGTGAGACTGGAATCAGGAGGCTGAGGCTCCCATCCCAGCTTCCCTGCTTCCGGGCTCTGTGGCCTGGGCCAGTGGCTTCTCCCCCTGAGCTAACGTGAAGGCTTGATTGTGTTGGTCCTTACTGAGACCAAGGAGAAACAGGAAACAGCTGGCATGCAAATGGAATTCTCAGGAGAATTTAACCAATGGGTTGATTGCAGGGATAGTGCAGGGTTAAGGCAAGGGCAAGGAGAAGGACTGTCCACTAGAACCTGGAGAGAGAGCTGTGAGGGGCCACCCCTCAGGACACAACCACTGCCAGCTGTGGCCAGCCCTGGACAATAAATTCCCCAACCCCTCCTGTTCCCTCCTCCAGTCTCCTACTGGTGCTTCCCATTGGCCAAAACCAACCAAAAGCTAGAGCACAGGAAACCCCTTTCATGAAATCTTTCCAGGTCAGCTTCCTGAGACCCCAGCAGAATGAAGAGCAGAAAGTGGATCAGTTGTGAGAGGCAAACAGAGACGATCCATTAGCCCCATCCATGTCAAGATGGGAAGGGGCAATAATGGTTCACTGTGTCACTCGTCCCAGGTGCCATATGCAATTCAAGGGGTGGTGAGACTCTCACTCCTTCAGCCCTCAAAGCTTTCCCACCCATTTTCTAATTCAATGCTCACTGGTGTCTGCTTGTGCAGAGGAAGTGCCTCAGGCTTGGCACTGCAAAGGGACGGACATGGATCAGGCTGACCTCTGGCCTCAGGGAGCTCATGGAATCAGGTGAATAAAAAAGCCATGGCATAGGGGCTGGCCTGGTGGTCCAGCAGTTAAGTGCACACGTTCCGCTTTGGAGGCCCGGGTTTCGCTGGTTCGGATCCCGGGTGCGGACACGGCACTGCTTGGCATGCCATGCTGTGGTAGGCGTCCCACATATAAAGTAGAGGAAGATGGGCATGAATGTCAGCTCAGGGCCAGGCTTCCTCAGCAAAAAGAGGAGGATTGGCAGCAGTTAGCTCAGTGCTAATCTTCCTCAAAAAAAAAAAAAAACCCTGCTAGAACTAATAAATTCAGCAAAAAAGAAAAAAAGCCATGGCATAGAAGACTGTGGCATAAAACATGAGGTGAAGGGTGCAAAAGGAAAGAGTTGGCTGAGTGCTCTGGGGGAAACGAGAAAGAAACAAAGCAGATCCTGGCATCTGAGAACTGGTCTGTCATTCATAGCTAGACCATGTTAGTCTCCTGTTGGATGTGAACAATCTCACAGGACACCAGCATCAGACAAAGTCACTCTGAGATGATAAAATTAGACAAAAACAGGGTCGATGTGCAGCCCACACAACACCTAACACGCCCCTCTCTTGGCTGAGACGAGTGACTGCTACTTCTTAGCAGTCACAAAGCGAGCGTTGCCCCAGCTCCAGTCTGCCCTCCCTATCAATAAGAATTATTAAGATGCCCGATCCTAAAAGCGTTCCTGCTTTCTGACAGCACCCAATCCAGAACATCCACTTCCTTATGTCCTTCCCCAAAACTGCCCAACCAAAGGCCGGACTCTAATATGCTCTTACTGTGACACCCCTTTTCCATGGTGGGCATTGTTCCTCACTGAATCAAGTAAGAAACCCAGCTTGTCAGACACACGTGTGTTCCCCCGTGGCTTCTGACTGGAGAACATGCTGCTAAGGAGGGGAAACATATTCCGTAGCGAGGATCTGGGGCAGGTTCCTGGAAGGCTGGGGCCCGGGGCTGTGCGGAAGTGAAAGCCCTCCACTTCTGGACAGTGGGGGATCCAAGCAAAGCCCCTGAGGGCGAAGGTCTCTGGCCTGTTTCTACACAGGAAGCAGAGGCTTGGCCAGAGCACCAGAGAGAAGAGGACGGGGACTTTGGAGAGTGAGACTTTACTCCTGGAAGAGAAAAAACAAAAGCGCACTTAAAAAATGCCCATCTAGTAGGTCTAGGTAGGATGAATCGAAGGGAGAGAAATACTGGAACCAGGAAGCCCAGTGAGGAGGAGGCTGTGATAAAGCGGTGCACTGGGCGCCCAGGGGCCACTCCAGGCCCCCACTGAGAGCTCAGAGCCCCTCCTCTGTCTCGCTTCTCTGTACTCAACACATTCTGTGGCAGCAAAGGTGAAAACTGGGAGCAACAAAGTGCTCAGACCTGTCGGTGAGCCGGAGTGGGATCTACAGACCTCCTCGCCTGCAGCCAAAAGCACTTGAAGGAAAGCATTTGGAAGCAGGTGAGAGAGCTCCTCTAAAGAAGCATTACACACAGATGTCTGAAGAGGAAATTAATCCAGAGTTTGTGGATTAAATTCTCCTTGAGTCATACGAGACGTATTTAATTAATGGAAAAGACTTGGGTAGAATGCATTTGGTTTCACGAGGGGAAAACGTTTGAGGGGGGGACTTGTTCAAACGTATTTCCTTGGTGTTTCCCCCAAAGGACCTGGAATACAAAGGGGAGCATAAATGCCAGCCCAATGCAAGTGGCAACCAGTTTCTGGTTCGTAGTGCTTTATTTAACAATATCCAGTTCATTTCATTTGGGAGAAAAACTTTTAATTCCAATAGGTACCTAATCAGCCCTCCACAGTCCCTCTGAATAACCTAATTAGCACTTAGAAAAGGGGCTCAAACTAGAGCTACAATAAGCTAAATAATAATTTGGGTATTTGCATTACTTCAAAGTAAAGCCCTTCCCTGTCCCTGGCTGGTGAGGGAATCTGCTGGTCTCTGGAGTGCTGCACACCACGCGTGACTGTCAGAGCGTCACAGCTCACCGGACCCACACCCGATGAAGAACGGGCTGTCGCAGGCTCTCTGCCACATCTTCATGTGGAATTATTCAGCAGCTAGACTTTATTTCACTTCTGTTGGGCCCGTAAACATACATATTTATCAAAACCCTTTGCAATTCTGACACCATATACTTTAAGACACTATCCTATTTGTGGGTAATCAGCATTTCATGAATATTAGATTTCTGCCTTAATTTCACTGGCATGTCTTTTTTCTTAGCAGGGAAAGATCAGGACTCAATCATGTGCATGCTGCTAAGAAGAAGACAAACTCCCGCCCTAGTCAAGAAGACACTGTGACGGAGACGGAGCACTGGGCCTGCATGCCCACTCCTCTCCCTGGCTCTCTTCTGGGTTCTCTCCCCCTGCTGTCACCACTCCACCCAGCCTCCCTGTCTCATTGCCCAGAGATAGCTAGCTGACTCAGTCACTGAGCAGCAGCAAGGAATTGTCAGAGGCAATGTGAATCAAAAGAACTCAGAAATAAACCATGAGCAGGTCGCCAGGGGATGGCTGAGTCCGGCACTGAGATCCCGAGCGGAGACAGAGCTCGCTGCTCCAGCAGACTCAGCCTCACATCACAGTCCGGCCCCAGCTCCTCAAGAAACCAAACCTCGCAAGAGATGGGTCTAACGGTGAGACAGCCCACGGGATGGTTTTGACGGTGATAGGCAGAGTGCTCAAAACTCTTCCCCTAGACCAGCCACTTTGAAGCCAGAAAGAGGGGGACAGAATAAAAAATAAAGGAATATCTAGTAAGTTAAACATCTGGAGCCTGGGAGGCAGTGTCCTGGCTTGGGGGCTGGGCTGGGCCCCGACACATCTGTGAGGCCTCACCGCCAGCCCCCCAACCTTCTACCCGGCCAGCTAGCCTTTAATTCATTCAGCTATCACTGAATGCATACGTACCAGGTGCCAGGCGTGGGGCCAAGCACCGAAGGTACAGAAACAAACGAGGCAGCGTCCCAGCCCTTCATTCATTCGCTCACTCATTCATCCCTTCTCCAGCTGTTGACTGGTCTCTTGCTAGGTCACACACATTGCCAGTGCTGGGTTTATATCAAAGAGCAAACCAGATGTGGTCACTATCCCATGGAGCTTAGGGTCTTCATGGACAGTATAAGTTTATTTGTGTGTTTGTTGGTTTGATGATCAACTGTAACTTGTGATAAGTACTACAGAAGCAAGGCACTGAGTTCTGTAGCAAGAAAAACAGGAAAGATCAAATCCAGCCTGGGACGTTAGGGAAGGCTGCTCTGAGGAAGAGAAGTGAGATGTGGGAGGAGTGAGGAGGCCAAGGGCTGCAGGGGTCTTCCGGGCAGCAGGGGCAGCAAGTGTGGGGATCCTGGCTTAGGAAGAGTTTGACGGAGTCAAAGAGGCACGGCCAGAGGCTAGGGGGCTGGGGCACAGTGAGCCGGGGAGAGGGCAGCAAGTGATGGGGTGGGAAGGCAGGGAGGCGGACCGGGAGCTTAACTTGGGGAACAAAGACCCCCACCAAGGGGTCCATTGGTAGAATCCAGTGAGTTTGTGAACAAGGGTGAGGAAAGGACTCTTGTGTTCACTAACCTCTAACTGAAATTTAGGATTTCCTTAATAGTAGAGACTGCAACTTGGTCATCCACACACACCCCAGAGGGTTCCACATCCCCTCACAGAGTGGCGGACATCAGGCTGTGTCATTGACACCGAGCACTACTTTGAAACTGTGATTCCTGTCAGACCCACTGCTACAGCCTGTTCTTTAAGACAGTAACAGAGAAGCATATCTGTTACATTGCATTTTACTATGTTGATAATGATATTTCAAAGTAATTTATTTTCTTTGTAGATCCTGTGTGTATTACTTCGTGCATTTAAAAGAGTTGTTCAGGGGCTGGCCCCATGGCCGAGTGGTTAAGTTCGCGCGCTCCGGGCAGGCGACCCAGTGTTTCGTTGTTTCAAATCCTGGGCGCGGACATGGCACTGCTCATCAAACCACGCTGAGGCAGCGTCCCACATGCCACAACTAGAAGGACCCACAACAAAGAATATACAACTATGTACTGGAGGGCTTTGGGGAGAAAAAGGAAAAAGAAAATCTTTAAAAAAAAGTCAATTAAAAAAAAAGTACTCATTTAAAAAAAAAAAAGAGTCATTCAGAGAAGGGGTCCACTAACTTCACGCAAAGAGGTCCATGGTACAACAGAGTTAAGGACCCCTGGTCTAGCTAAATCTCCCTCAAGGACTTTGCAATCCAGAGAGGAAGGCAGCAGGAGCCAGAATGAACTGGATGATGAAAGCGCTAGTCCCAGGAGCTCTGGGAAGACAGAAGCAGCAAATCATTCATGTTTACTTCCCCTCTCTGTATTGTGCATCTGCTCGCTCTCTCTCTCTGATTGTTCTCACTGTCTCTCCCCTTCTGTCCCTCTCTCTTGGCCCCTCCTTCTTCCTCCCATCTCAGTTCATGTCTGCATTATTCCTCTTCACTTATTCTATCATCTTTGACTTCAAGCCTGTCCAAGAGCCCGGAACGTCAGGACCCAAATGGGAGCACACAAGCCTGCTAGTTGAGTCTTCTCTCTCCCCTGTTTGATGGTGGATAAGCAGAGGCTCAGCGGGCGCGGATGCTACACACAGAGTCTCAAGATGCATCAAGCGCAACCCTATTGCTAGCCTGGCACTTCTGCCCCGTGCCCCCGAGGGGCTCTTAGGTACCAGACACTGATGAGAAGGTCTCACAACACAGCCAAGGCCTCAGAGGTGGAGCTCGGAGGGCCTTTCCTCCCACCAGTGGCCTTGCCTTCAGCAGTGTCCACGGGAGGGTTGAACATCGTCTTCCTCATCAGACTCCCCACATTGCACACAGAGGAGCTGTTTTCTAAGAAGACTCCCCACATGGCACACAGAGGAGCTGTTTTCTAAGCAGAAAGGCCAAGAGGCTCCAACAGCAGCCGACCTCCCGAAGGATGAGAAACAGTCTCTCCTCAAACAATGAAAATGAGTATTTCTCCCCGCTTCACTTACCTCCACCACGGGCTCCCGAAAATGGAACCCCAGCATCAGGGGATGACAAAGCAGGAAAAGTGGAGCCCAATGCCAGCCTGCTGTGCATGGCAGAGACCTCACAGCCTCTCTTCCAGAAAACACAGTGACAGGAGGGAGGGAGGGAGATGAGGTGACACTAACTCCTGTTGAGTCTCCCGAGATGGGGAGGGCCAAGGCAAGGGGGTAGCTTCCCAGGACAGGACTAAGCTGACAAGCTGACACCTCCACAGCCCCCAGCCTTCCTCCCTCCTCCGTGCTTCCGGAGCGCTTGGCACACACCAGTGTTGTTAGCGTTACAGCGCTGTCTGTAACTTTCAGTTACTTCACTGTGACTTGCTGGGCATGAAACCTGGTAAGGAGGAGGCACTTGGTGAAATTTACTTGAGGTTAAGCGAAACTGAGTGAGTTTTAACACAATTACAACCTGTTGTTTAAAGATTTCTGAGGTTAGAGAGTGAAGGGGAAAAGTGGCATACCTCTTATGACATACCGAATCAAATCTCTAAGCTGCCTTCTTCGCCTCCCCAAAACTGGAGAGGAGGAAGACACGGAAAGATTTGAAATGTCTAGGCATCTCGTCGTTCTTGGCTACCACAAGGTGGGCTGAAAGGATGGGCCGGTCTTCAGGAGACCATATAAACGATACAATAATAGAATGATTGATGATAAAACGGTCATATAAATGAGTCTCTGGCAGGCAGAGGAGTGGGGGACAGAGAGCCCTCTGAATGAAATGAGTCAGAGACCTGGAGGGAGCCCAAAGCAAAGGGGCCTGAAAATGGAGATGCAAGGAGTAATGGGGGACCAAGGGTGGCTGGGCAGATCGTGGGGCAGCCACAGGTGTCTCCTAGCACCCCTGATAACAGAACCCCGTCTCTGCAAAGCCTTCAGAAAGGGGTGCATGTCTGAGGGGGGGTACTGCCCATGTGAAGCAGGAGAAGCCCATAAAAGAGTCTGTCTGGGCTGTGGCTGGAGTCTGGCGAGGCTGAGAGGTTGTGAGGTGGGCACAAGAGGTGACCAACAACCAGAGAGTGCGTGAATGCTAAGTCAGAATGACCAGGACACTGCCCGGCTCTCCACTCCTCACGGACGGAGTGAGACGCAGGGCCCAGAGAAGCCGGAGTCGTCAGGCCCAGGAGTGGCTGAGGGAAGGGGCACACAGCGGGCCGCTCTGATGTCTGTCCATCTCAGCCCGGGCCTCCTGGCAGAGGCAGATGCAGCCTGGGTCAAGGCTGGGTGAGGATCTGGGGATCAGGACTCTGGGCACCCCTTTCTACCAGCGCCCCTGTCTGATGTCTGCATCCACGCTCAGAGCCACCCCCAGACACATTCCAGAACACACGCCCAGGCAGGCCGGCACCACGGCTGCCTTGCAGCAGACTTGGCAAATACCTTGTTTCCTTTGCAAATAAGTCTCACTGCCCCACAGAGGGCTTCCCTCAGCCACTCCGCACAGTTTCCTGGAGGCATCCCTGTCAGAAGGTGAGATTTCCTGACCATGTCCCCAGTTTTTGGGGCTCCAAGGCATGGAGCAACTGGCTAGAGCCATCTGAAATGCCAAAACCTGGCTCTGGCCTCTTCTCCCAACCTCAGGCGGAGGCAGGAGGCAGGCGGCAGGCCTGCAGGAAGCTGCTGCTGCGAGCGCCAGCGCCTGGGGCAGCCGCCAGTTCCTGGGGCCTCAGCCTTCCTGTCTAAAGAAATGGGCATGTTTAGTGGATATTCTGACAAAAAGTATGTCAAAGAGCTTGGCAAAGGTCAAACACAGGTGAGGAGGAGATGGTAGGACGAGGATGAGGAGGACGACAATGGCGATGGCTTGTTACTCACAACTCCCTGCTTCTTAGGAAAATCGGCCCTGAGGAGGAGCCTTCACTCTCCTGAGCACAGTGGAGAGTGCTGGTTACTTTGCTGGGGCTGCCATAACATGCCACCACAGACTGAACACACGGACATTTATTCCTCACAGTCTTGGAGGCTGGAAGTCTGAGATCAAGGTGTCGGCAGGGTGGGTCTCTTCTGAGGCCTCCCTCCTTGGCTGGCAAGCGGCTGTCTTCTCCCTCTGTCTTCACAGGGTCCTCCCTCTGTGCTTGTCTGTGACCTAATCTCCTCTTCTTATAAGGACACAGTCCCATTGGATTAGGGCCCATCCCCATGACCTCACTTGACCTTAGTCATCTCTTTAAGGCCCTATCTCCAAATATAGTCACATTGTCAGGGCTTAAGGGGTTAAGACTTATTGGGGTTAAGACTTCCACATGGAAGTTTTGGGGGGCACAATTCAGCCCACAACAGTGGGGCTATAAGGTGTGAAAGCTGATGGGAGGTGGTGTGATGGTCCCATGCCAAGGGCAGATGCCTACAGAGGCCAGGAGACAGAAACCCGAGTGAGTGGAGCAGGCAGGGTGGGGAACGTGCTCCCTGCGGAGCTCATGCCCACTTAGGGGAAAGACAGTCCCTCTCAGCCTAGCAGCATCTGTCATGGGAAAATCAGACCTGGTATGGCCAGTTTTTCTGATTTTTAAACAGAAACCAGAAGTCTGTTTTCTCATGTGAAATCTCCTGATTTTTAAATATTGGTAATGAATTCAAATTTTTTTAAAGCAGTGCACAAAATGTGTGTTAACACCTGAGGACTGGATCTGGTACAGGGCCCCCAGAGTACCACCTCTGAGACAGCCACAGGGCTCTGCAGGGGACCCAGCGGTAGCACTAGGTGCTCAGACACACAGATGCAGCCCCTTCTTGGGAAAGGGCTGCTCAAGTTCAGAGGTGTTTTTAAAAGCCGATTGTTAATGAGCTGGAAAAGAAAGAAATAAAGACCATTACGATCACTCTAAGAAAGCATTTCCAATGCATGGGTCATTTACTATTGATTATCAGAGCAAATGCTATTGTGCGTGCCTGGTGGCTGGTTTTAAACCCTCTGTATCTTTGGAGTTTTCAATTTATTTGGAAGCACTGTAATGAGCAGCACATGACAATTACTTCCTTCAGTACTCCCTGTAATCAAGATAAATTATCTTGCTATTGATGCAAATGGAATATGAAAATCTATAGAGTTCTCCTGAGGAGTGTAAACTCCACACCATGCTCACCAGACTTGAATTTTGAAGCAAAATCATTTTGGGGTCAATCAAAACTACATTTCCCGAAAAGTTTTATTGCCACTCAGCCTGAGTCACCTCCAGAAGTGAGGAGCAAACAGCACTGGTGAGGCGCTGCGGAGCCTGGTGTGGGCCGTGCTGCTGTCCTCAGCTACACCTTACAGAGCGCTTCACGCCCTCAGAACTGTGGGGTCGTTTGACACTCACAGGTGTCTTGTTATAAATGTATTTACATATTGTACATATTTATTTACAATTCGTTCTCCCCATTGCCGAACAACCTCTTATGAAAATTCAAAGTACAATGAATCATAGGAGTTTTTCGTAAACACAATCAACTCAGTTTGCATTATTTCCCTTTCTCCCGTGTCTCCTCCTTCTTTTCCATCAAGTGCTTGGCCTCTGAGCCAGTGTTTCTCTCGTACTTTCTCTTCTGCCAGAAAAGGTGCTACCCCGAGCACCTTTGTGTCATAGCCTTTGTCCTTCTGTCCCCCAGCCCCGAGCTTTCTTCCTTTCCTCAGTTGGTGGGGACGACACAGCCTTCCTTCTGGGAATCCCCTCCAGGACAGGGTGCTTCTGCCAATCTTGGGATTCTTTTGTGCATCTAATCTCTCTTTCCCATCGTGCTATTTAATTGACTGCTCTTTGATTTAGCATCTTCATTACAAAAGCTTCTTTGTTACAGCAAGACAAGTATTAAGCGCTCTCTCAGCCATACCTTTTCAAGTCATTTCTTCCCAGCTGGAGTTCTTCTGTCCATCCTGCTTAAATGACAGAGACAGAAGGGCGGGGGGAGGGAGGGCCAGGGAGGAGAAGCCTCCAACACTCTAGCATTTTCACAGTGGCTGTCACCGGATGGAGGATTGCGGGTGAGTTATTTTATTGTCTTCTTAACGTTTTCCAGGATTTTACAAGTTGCCTGAGATATACACTTTATTCCATCTTCCCTAGAAAGCAGAGCCTGTGGCAAAGCTTAAATGCTAAAGCTTTGTTGGAGGTGTGATGGCAGGGAGGAAAGGATGAGGACAGCGAGGCAGGGACAAGGAGAAACAAAAGCCAGCGCTGCAGCCGCGAGCTGTGACAGCTCCACAGCAGACACAGCTGATTGCGCAGTCACTCAGCGCCCTCCTGAGAGGCCGCGTGGAGCCGCGGCTCAGCACAGCCCACGGGACAGGCACCTCAAGGTCTGCTGACTCCATCTGCCTCTGCAGGTCAAAGTCAGCTCCGACTGCCCACACTGGCAGATCACAGGTCACGTTGATGAGGATTTTTAGGCTGCTTAATTTTAAAATGGCTTATGATGAGGATTTTTAGGCTAGTTAGTTTTAAAACTACAGATGAGATTCAGGCTCCAAGGAGTGGAATTTGTTTGCCCCTTTGTTGGGAAACATTTACATTTCTAAGGGAAACCTCTATCTGTGAAGATGCCTCCCTCTCTGTGCTAGGAAGAAGGGGGGATGGTCTTATCTCTAGAAGCTCTTAATCAATGCCAGAGGCAAGAACTTAAGTTGGTTACTGTCTGGCAACCTCATGTAACTGACCCCCCCCCCAAATCCTCCTTTGTCTTTAGCCAAGGATAAAATTCAAGTGGTGACTTCTGCCATTTACTCAATCCAGTTTAATTCTTATCTAAAAGTTGTGGGACCGCCAAATGGCCAGACCATACAGGCACTGATACCATTTTAACTTTTTTACATATTCTTTGTCTTGTAAAGAGATAACTCACATACCTATGCCTTAAATTTAGCCTTACTCTCCACCCAACTTTGCAGCAGCAGCAGCAGAAACTCTGACTGCCCATGGGTCCTGTCCCCATGCTATTCTACTCTCTAAATAAAACAGCACTACTGCCAGATCTTAAGAGTCTAAGAAATCTTTCTTTCGACTCCTCAGCTCACCGACCCCCCATCAATGTTACCGTTAGCCAGCTCCTCCTGCAGCCACCGGAAAAGCCAGGGCCTCTGTGGACCTAGCCCAGCTGGTGTGCAGCTTTGGCTGTTTCTCCTGTCGCTTGATGCCATACGTGGGGCGCTCCTGGTCTGCAGAGCTGGTGGCAGAGCTGGTGGCGGCAGCAGCCAGGGTCTCGTGACACAGCCTCCCGCGCAATTGCTAGGGCTGCTCTGGCAGGGAATTGAGACAAGCGGCCAATGCCTGGTGATTGAATTTTCTTCCATCTAAGAAAATAACAAGGAAAGTTTCTTTTATAATATTCAATTAAATTTAAGAGTCTCTATCCTTTCAGCCTTTGCCTGCTCAAGCCTTCTCCCACGGTCTTCACGTCCCAAATGCAAACTGGACACGGGGCTTTGGGACAGAAGTCATAAGCTGCGAAGCCTGCAGAGGCCAGGCCGGCCACATCAGCAGGAAAAGCCGCCCAGTGGAGGCCAGGAAAGAGCTCGGGCTGCGGCCACAGAGAGGACACATGCGGAAGTCATACGTGCTCAGCTCCAGCCCAGGGCTGTCACTCCTGCTAATTTTTTTCCAAAAAAATTTAAAAGTTGAAAATCAGAACTTCTCTGCAAAATCTTCTCATTTTTCATTGTTGAAAGCAAATATACCTTTTCATTTTCCAAACACTTTGGGCCAAACAAAACATGCCAGCTGGCCACAGACATTCATCTAGGTATCCTCCAACTTGTGACATCTCTTCTCAAAGACTATGTCAAGCTTAAAAACCCTGCATTTTCTCAACCTTTGCCTTGCCTCCTAATGATGACACCTCCCACTTCCTGAGCACTGCCACGTGAACGCCGCTGCTGAGTGTTGTGTGTGGGTTTCCTCATTTAGCCCAAGGAGCTTCAGAGAGGTTCCGGGTGTCAGAGGGAGACCAGGCAGAGCTGGATCCCCTTGCTGGCCTTGCAGAAAGTCCCCCGGACACAGCTTGACCCTTCTTCCCCACTTTCCCTGGGCTTTTATTGAAGACTGGACTGGTCTTCGGGCAGAACCCAAAGGAGGCCCCATCTGGCCAGAGTGACTTCTTCATCGGCCTTCACTCCCCACCTCTCCCCTCACCGCCCGCAGCCTTCTCCTCTGGAAACTGAACTCACTGAAGGCAGGGGCTGTGTTTTAGGTAGCAGTGTGTCCCCAGGGCTAATGTCACTCAATAAAGGAAGAGATCCTAAAACCCTCAATGTGCAACGTTTCTGTGCTCTTGAGACACTTTGAAAGGCTGATGAAAATTATTGGTCCTTTCCCTCAAAATATGTACCTGTTAAAGCAGACGCCTCACCCGATTGCAGGGAGTGCCTATGCTGCCTGAAGCCTGTCTATGAGCCTGGGTTAAGAACTCCTGACCCAATGACATGTTCCTTCTTTAGAGATTAGAAATCTCTATCCACAGGCTTGTTTCAGATCACATCACGAGTTGTGACAAACCCAGCACTCCTGATTCCTGGTGTTTGATTTATGATCTATGGTTTGCATAGAATAAAAACCAACTCAAGCTGGCCTCAGAAAAGGGGAAGAGGTAGAAAATTTCGATTTGGGATGATGAAAAGTTCTGGAGATGGATGGTGTTGATGGTTGTACCACAATGTGAATGTACTTAATGTCACTAAATTGAATACTTAACAATGGTTAAAATCAGAAGTTTTTATGTTATGTACATTTTATCACAATAAAAAAGGCGAATATTTCAAATTAAAAAAGGGAAGAATACCTTTTTTTTCCCCCCCTGGGAAAGATTTGCTCTGAGCTAAAATCTGTTGCCAATCTTCCTCTTTCTTTTCTTTCATGTGAGCGGCTGCCACAGCATGACTACTGACAGACATGCAGTGTGGTTCCATGCCAAGGAACCAAACCTGGGCCTCCAAAGTGGAGCACTCTGAGGTTTAACCACCAGGCCATCGGGGCTGGTGTGGAAAGGTACATTTTAAGGGCATGAGAGTATGTCCAGGAACCCACTGGAAGCCAGGCTGCAGGAGGAAACAGAACTTTCTATTTGTCTCTCATCTCTGCTCCTCTCTTTGTGGCTTCTCCCTTGCTCTGTTCTTCCAGCTTGTGCTCATTCCACAGCTTCTAAGTTTGTATTTCCTCTGAAGAGAGACAACTCCAGGCTGAGGGGCCACATGTCAGACTCAGACACAAATTCCTTAGAGGAAGAATCTGATTGTCCCAACTTGGAACTAAGAACAATCTCTGGCTGGAAGGGCAGGGTCGCAATATGCTTATGGCAGCAGAGATGGGGCCTGTCGTTGGGGAGCGGAGAAGAAGCACGTGCAGGAATGTCAGGGAGATGAAGCAATTAGGAGCCACAGACTGATGCACGCAGAGGAGCACAGATAGAGCACATGTTACTGAGCCGGGAAAGGAAGAAACAGAATGAGACCTAGATCAGAGCTTCCCCAGCATGAATGTCCTGTGAAGCTGCAGTGTCTGCCTCCGCAGGTGTGGGGAGGCCCGAGGGGCTGGGTTTCTGACGACCCCCAGGGGATGTGCTGGTCCAGGACCACGCTTTGAGCAGCCGGGCTCTGGAGAACCAGCTCAACTGTGTAAACTAAAAACACATGCAGAGGGCTGCAGCGGCTCCACAAGGACACTCATCCTCCAGAAGACATCTCACACTCAAGAGGACACCTGGGCAGTGAGAGGGGCGGGGCAAGAAGAGGACACAGGGAGCACAGGTGCCCAAGGTGAGAGGGCCGTGCTCAAACACAGAGGGGCGCACTGAGGACTGAGGGGGATTACCTCAGCCCTCTGCACCTACAGTCCAGAGAGGGAGGAGGAGGGGGAGCAGAAGTTGTGAAGTGGCAGCAGCAGCAACGAGGTTATTGGGCGACTTCCCCACACGGGGGTATCAGAGAAGGGGGCTGCCAAGAGCTGAGCAGACACCCAAGAGTCTCCCACCCTCAGTCTGCCCCACTTGCCTTGCAACATCCTGGCTTTCTGCTCAATGACCTGTAAAGGCCATTTGACATGATGGCCTGGTTTTTGCCTCTAAAAAGGTAGCTTGGTGAGGGTGGTAAGATTGAAACCCACTGCCCCTGCACTGCCCACATGACTGGGTTCAACATGTTCCCTGGACATAGAAAACCCTCTGCTTAGATTTATTCCAACAATTTGATTCACATGCACAATGTAAAAAAATTACATCAATGTCAGTAATCAAGAAGGCTAGTAAGCAAGTACAGCAACCCCTCTTCCCGAGGATTTTCTAATAAAGGAAAGGCTGAGGGCCAGCAGCCAGTGGCACTGACAGAACGACAGCCAGGCCACAGCGAGGGGAGGGGCAGAGCATCCCAAGGCGCATCTCAGGAGGCCACGGGCATGTCGCTGAAGGGCAACATTGTGATCAGTTTCTCCTGCCCCAGTCTCATTCTTTCCAATATATTAAAGAGACTGAAACACAAGTGCATCTCCAAAACAGGAAGAATTGGAGACCTGAAATACCCCCCACACAGCACGAGGCCAGATGCCCGTCCCCCGCTCTGCTTGCCTCAAAACTCCATTACATCCTGAGCTTTCTTCACCTTCACCTGATTACCTGGCGAGTGGGTAAAAATGGTATTTCGGACAATCCAAGAAGCGATTTTTCAGCTCTTGGAGTGTCTCTGAAATTGAAGCATGACCCTGGATTTTGAATCGCTCACAACCCACTCATTAATTCGGGAGTGAAATGATCCATCATATTGTTACCAAGCTCAGTGACCTAGATTCTGTGTTAATCACCAGATAGGCACTTACTGAGCACCTGCTGTATGCTTAGCAGTGTACTAGGCACTGTGGATGAGAAAAAAGAAGCAGTGGGCTTGGAATTTGTCTATTAGTGCCCACTGTCTATCTGGAGAGATAGGACCAACACACACAAAATAAATTAGAGCAATATATTATATTCTTATACATCCGGTGGGTCCACTTCATGCTTCATGCTTCAGACATGACTGATCTGCAGATGCAAACAGTGTCACCAAGACACTACGGCTCCACAGAGAAAATCTTCCTGAGCGTGGAGCTCTCAAGGAAGGGGGCAGGAAGGGGAAATGGAAGGAGAAGCAGAAAGAAGCACTGGCCGGGATATGCTCTTCCGCGAAGTCATAATACTGGAGGATAGAAAGAGCCATCTACTACTGCCATCCACGTCAATGCCCAGACGAATCCTGGTTTGCTGTCTCTGGGCTGCCTGCCTTTTTCCCCACAGGAGTCACTGAGCTGGGCTGTGGGACACTCTGACTGGTCATTCTGAATGCCGGACCCACCCCAGAAAGGGCAACCTGACCAAAACCACATGGAGTGGCGGAGTGTGAGGGTCACTAAAGAAAAGTCTGCTGGGCAGACAAATAAACAGCATGATGTGGTTGAGACCACATGACATGAATACTGGAAACATCACTGTGTGTTGAAATAAATTAGGGTAAGAGTGGAGAGTTTCTAAAAGGGGTGAAATTAAACACAACAATAAATGTCATTTTGGGTCTACCATGTGGCGGGCACGTACTAGGCCTTTTATTATACCTTATGGGAAGTCAAAATTCAAGACTTAAAGGCTGCATGATGCAACCCTGCCCATGTCCTCACCTTTGTCTCTTGCCACCTGTCCCTTCCTCCCACCACTGGGTTTATTTCTATTTATATTATTTCTCATACTTGCCTCAGGGCCCTTGCGCTTGGTTTTCCTCCTGCTAGGAATTCCCTTCCTAGCTTGCCTTATGGCTAACTCTACTCATCCTTCAGCTTCTATCACAAATGCCATGTCCTTGGGGAGGCCTTCCTCTCCCTGATGAAGCAGGTTGCCCACCATCTCTCTCTCACGTGTTGCTAAACTCCCTGGGCAGGAAATTTGTCTGAATTGGTCTCCATTGTGCCCCCATTGCACAGTCTAATGCACGGCAGGAATGGGATAAATAGCTCATTCATTCATTTAACAAATGTTTGCTGAGCACCAACTGTGCCAGGCACTGTGACAAGTGTTTAAAGTACTTTCATGACCAAAACAGATCAGATGCCCTGCTCTTAAGAAGCTTAAGTATTTTTCAAACCAACAAATGAGCACACTGAGCAGAGACTTGGGAGCTGGGTAGCTAGAAAGAAGCTGGGAGAGCATTTTAGGAGGAGGGAAGAGCAAGAGAGGTGGCAGAGAAGGCATGATGAGAGTCAGCAAGTCCTCTCCAGGTGACCCTGTCGTGAGTCCAGCCTTGGTGTCCACAAGGCCGCAAAGGGCACCTCAGCTCCCTCACGGCACAGCTCGGCCTGCAGGTCTGGACGGGGTGCAGCCCCCACTCACCCCACTGAGAGAACAAGGAGCGGACCAGGAACCCCGGCGAACAGCACTCTGGAAAAGTCAAGTGCCATTTGCCTGCTGAATCACACTTGACTTTTCGCTAAAATCAAGACAATTACAAGATCGTTCCTGATCCTCTTAGGTCTCACTTGATGGCTCTTGAACCAAATTAAACATATGATGGGTCTGGGAAGGGGAAAGATGAGTTAAGCTCCTCTGAGTTCACTCTTCTCAGGAGGCAGTGCTGGAGCCCTCACCCCTCCCAGGCTGCACCATTTCTTTCTTGAGCAGCGTGGCTTCACGGGTGCTCACTTGCTTTTCAAGGGAACCACAATTCACCATCGTTTAGATACCTAAAACATTCATTTTTAAAGTAATATCACACAGTTAAGGTACCCTTTCCCTACCCCTCTCTCCATTTCAGAAATAACTGCTGTTACCAATTTGGTATCTATTCCTTCCAGATCTTTTTCTATGCATTTACATATGTATGTTATTTTATTTCTTCATTTTGTTTTATGTAAATCATTTCATATCACGCTTTCATTTCTACAACTTTGTTTTCTCTACACATCTTAAAAGTCTTTCCATATTAGTACACATAAATTTTATTGTTAACTTGTGTGTAGTATTTCACAGTAATATCATGCCAATATTATTCAGTATTAGTAATTAACAGCATAATAATTCCATTGTTAAGAAATATTTAACTTGTTTAAAATTTTTCACTATTACAAACAATGAACAGCCTTGTTCATGCTTCCTGCCCAAGGTACCAGGTAGTGCTTTTCTAGAATGGACATCTACAAGTGAAATTGCTGGGTCCCAGGACTTATCCATTCATTTTAATAGAAACTACCAAATTTTCTTCCAAAGTGGCTGAATTTACCCTCCCACAGCAGTGCTGAGCAGGCTCATCTCTCCTGTCAATGTCGATGGGGCCATCTTCTTTCTCCAAGCTTATTTGACTTTGTTCCCTAAATCTCATCAGGCCTTACATGACCAACAGTACAAGTGGGTCACTGAGACAGACCTGAATAAGGAGAACTGATGGCCACACAGACGGAGTGCCTGCATGAGCGCTGTAATGACTTTGCAGCAGGCCAGGCTTTCTCTCGAGGATCCACACGTTGCTCAGAGCCTGTCCAGGGGAGACACGCCATGTAGGACAGAAAGCCCTGGAGTAAAAGGAAAAATCCTGGGACCCTAGTAACAGGGAACATGACCTTGAGCACTGTTCTCCAATGCTATGCATCCTTATCTCTCACCCCTAAAATGACCCCTACCTCACCCAGTTACCACGACTCAAAATAGAAGGAGAAAATAGCAGAGAACCAGCACTGAGCTTCCACAGAGGCTGCTGACTGTATGAAACAAGAAGGCTCTTGGTGCCCAAGTTTCCGCCTACCATAACCCAAACATAATTTGGGAGTGACAGTTCCCACCAAAAAGGGCTGAACAAATCCTTCTCCCTGCCTTCATATCAACAAAGGATAGCACGCAGAGACACCTGAGCAAGAAGCACTCGGTCACAGAGCAGAGATGAGTGACAGCTGCCCCCAAGGACAACCAGACTCTGCCATCCCTCATGGCAGTGACTGGCTGACAGCTCTTTGCACGCCCTAATGGAGGGCAGTGAGGCCTATGGTGAGGCGACCGTGGAACACTGGTCCCGTACGTTGTCTGCACACTGCAATTGCCTGGGGAGCTTTATAGACAAAGGAGCCCCGGGTCCCACCACCAAAGATCCAGATTTAATTGGTCTTTTTTTTCTTTCTTCTTCTCCCCAAAGCCCCCCAGTACATAGTTGTGTATTCTAGTTGTAGGTCCTTCTGGTTGTGCTGTGTGGGACACCTCCTCAGCATGGCCTGATGAGCGGTGCCATGTCTGTGCCCAGGATCTGAACCAGCGACACCCTGGGCCATCAAAGTGGAGCACGTGAACTTAACCACTTGGCCACGGGGCCAGCCCCTATGAAAAATTTTATAGAAAGAACAGCACTAACATAAAAGGAGACACTCAGAATTGAGAGCATGTACAATAAGAAAATGAAGGACACAGAGGAACAGCAGCAAAGCTTGAACAAAATAGCGTTAGACAAAGGTGAACCGCGCCAGGCTGAGGGTCTTGACGATGCCCGCAGTGAGAAGGAACTACACACTGACACTAGAGCCCGCTGAATGACTTCTGTAGTTTTCAGTGCATAACTGCACACAATGGTTTTGAAGCAGGTTTAATAATTCTCCATGTTTTCCTTCTGCTCTCTCCAGAGCTCAAATTCAAGGGTGCAGAAGCTTTGGAATTTCTGGTTCCTCTGCAGGGCAGAGAACCAGAAAGGAGAAAACTACACAAGAAAGAATTCCAAAGCCCCACACTGAGCTGGGTGCTCTCCCGTCTGCTGCTAGACACTAAAGTTCTTTTGCTCCGGAAGAAAGCCCACGAGGTGGGAACAGGGTGACCAGGGAGCTGTAAGCTTAACAATTCCCGAATCACACTCTGGCTGGGGGCCCCCGCACTCCACCAGGAGGAGGGGGAGATTCTGTTCAACATCCAGGGCCTTCAGCTGGAGCCCAGAAGGGGCACGCAAGAACAGTAGGAGAAAACCAGCCTGGGGAGGTGCTCTAACCGCAGCCTAACAAAGCAGCACAGTCCCAAAGGGGTCAGAGTAACCCCAGGTGACCTAAGGACAGGAACTTCCCTGCCAGGATGATGCCGGGCACTCTCTGAAAGAAGACAACAAAATCCAGCAGTCAGCAATATGAAACTCACAATGTCCAGCATCTAATTTAAAAAATACTAAACATAGGTATGTGATAAAGCAAATACAGTAAAATGTGACCTATAGAATCTAGGTGGTGGATATATGTTTAAATTTTTTCATAATAAACTTTTGGAGGACAGACAGACAAAGCAAAAAGAAAATATGACAAGAATAAAAATCACTCAACAAAAACAGATTCAGAAATGACAGAGCAAATAGAGACAAGGACTTTAAAATCGCTCCTCCCTCTCCCCCCTCCCCCTCTCTCTCTAAATATATGTGTATGTAAATGTTGATAAGCAAGGTTAAGCAGAACTTTTCAAAGTAAAAAGTTACCTTTTAAAGAGTCGCTACAAAACAGAAAGAAATACACAAACACTCCCAATTGGGGGTGGGGGGGGTGGCAAAGGACGAAAATAATTCACAAAAGAGAAGAAAATGAAAATGAAAAACACGTGGGAAAAGATCAGCAGCTCTAATATAAAGAAACAAAAAGCAAAATAATATCAAATTAGCAAAGATTTTTAAAAGCTCACTTTCCGGACAGAAGATGGTGCATGAAAACAGGCACGCGGCTTCCTGCCCGTGGGAAGGTCACTTCTGGGGTCCTGTTTTCTGGAAGGTGAACTCTGCTTCTCTCACCCGAGGGTCACAGGCGGGAGTGCTGTTGACTGCCTGGCTGTGTCTCACACCCATGGCGCAGAGGCCAGGAGGGAACAGGCTCCCGAAGCCGCCGGCCCGCCCCTCCTCGTGCCCCGTGCTGCTCACAGAGGGAGGGGACGTGGGCATCCTCAGGGACGAGAACAGGAGGCTCAGGCCTTCCAGGTAGAGCACCCAGAGGGAGAGCTGAGCTGCATCCCACGAACGGAATGGTGGCTTCGAAATGGTGGAGCACGGACGTGTGGCAGCCACAGTGCTCCCGCGGGCTGTGTCTGCAGGGGCTGGGGTCTGCAGGCCTGGACACAGCGCCTCACTGCCTCCTGCTCCATCCTGTCAAACCTGAAAGGGGGCCCTGTGAGGGCAGGTGGGGGCTGAGCACAGCTGAGACCCCCCCCGGGGCCTGCTGCTTGGCAGGAAATCGATATCAGAGAGTCCTGGGTGTTTCCAAATGTGACAACTGAGACAGAGAAGTTAAATACTTTGCCCAAGGTCACACAGCTAACGACTAACACACATCAGGCTTGGCAGGCTCCCAAGCCTGGGGCTTCCCCAACTTCAGCCGCTGCAAACCGCCTTCCCAGTTTCCTCCATATCTTTGTTTCCCCTCTTCTGTTATTTATCTAAAAAATCTTTTTAATTGACTTTTAATCAAACCGCTTTTTTAAGATTTGGCTTAATTAAAAAATTATAGGTTTTATGAAAGAAGTCAAAGTTTTATGAAACATATGAAAAAGGCATATATTTAATGACTTCTTACATAGTCATAGGTTTTATATGTTTTTAATTCACCTTACAGTAAATCACAACTATTAAAACTGCACAATTGTCTGTCTGTCCTAAAAACCACCTCCCAAGTGACAGCAGTCGTTCCCGACACGCTCGGTTGGGTGGGCCCTCCACGGCAGAACGGTCCCGTGGGGAAGTTGCACTATTTGTTCAGTGTGTGATGTGCGGTTTCTGCAGCTGGTTCCCAAGAACCCAGAGAGCAGGTCAGACAGTTCATGCATGGTCAGCTTCGTAGGGAAGAGGGCCGCCTCTGGTGCCCGGACAGACAGGGCCAGCCCCCGACCCCGGGCTCAGGGCGCCCGCAGGCCTCGGCACCAGGAACGCTCTGTCTGGACCAGGGCTCCCGGCCCTGCATGGGCTACGCTGCTCTGTGACGACTCTCCTCCAGCCCTTGACTCCCAAGCTGGGCCAAGGACCCTGGCCCCCACTTGCTGTTCTCTGTTTTTCAGAGTAAGAGTTCTGCCTCTGGCTGTGAAGTCTGATTACCTACCCAGTGGCATCTTGCATCCCACTGGCTTCCCAAACACCACTTCAGTCCTATCTCTTCCTTTCCAAGTTGGAAAATAAAAAGCTGTTCGAAGAAGCCGTTTCCTGTGTCCCTCTCTCTCTGTCCCTGCCTCTGTCTGTCTCTCTCTGTCCCTGCCTCTCTGTCTCTGTCCATGTCTCTCTCTGTCTCTTCCTCTCTCTGTCCCTGCCTCTCTCTGTCCCTGTCTCTCTCTGTCCCTGCCTCTCTCTGTCCCTGTCTCTCTCTGTCCCTGCCTCTCTCTGTCTCTTTCCCTGTCTCTGTCTCTGTCTCTGGAGTATCTCAGACCTCTTCCCAGATGGAGTGGCCTGTGACACAGTTTTGGATGTCAGGCCCCTCCTCTCAGGGCTTTCTACATCATTCCTTATTCTGCTCTCACCATGTTTGTAAGGACACGTCTGACCGCAGGAAGGATGGCACCTCTCCTGTTAGCAGCTTTTTCTGTCTGCCCAGACTGCTATTTGGAAAATCCCAAAATCTACGCTCCTGGAGGAGCACCGCCCCCGTTTGCTGGGGGTCCCTCGCTCTGCAGTCTCTGACGCTCAGGACTCGGGAGCCGAAGGTGCCAGGTGAGCCCTACAGGAGCTCGCATCGCCCGCTCTCTGAAGACTCAGGGACCAGCGAGCTTCCACAGGGGCGAGCTTTTCCTGCCTGAGCTCACTCTCAGTCCTCACTGTCTGCCCTGGGCGACCCAAGACGCTTGGATACAAGGGATGCCGGGCCGTAAACTCGTTCAGCTGCAGGCAGGCTGTGTGGACGCAGCTCCACGGCGAGTCCCTCACAGCAGTTCAACAGGACAAACTCAGCGCATTTCCCGCAGGCGGTCTGGACGGTGCCGGCCAGGGTGCAGGTCA
This sequence comes from Equus asinus, assembly GCF_041296235.1. Taxonomy (NCBI): domain Eukaryota; kingdom Metazoa; phylum Chordata; class Mammalia; order Perissodactyla; family Equidae; genus Equus; species Equus asinus. The sequence continues at coordinate 11,818,001 of NC_091818.1, read as the reverse complement.
CGCTCAGGGGGCTGTGGAAACGCTGCAGACGCCACCCTTCCCATAGCTTCGCGAGGCACACTGAGCCAGCTGGGTTTAAGGAATTCGTTGGGGTCTTTTCTGCGAGACTTTTCAGAGCCAAATACATGTGGCCACGCCCTTCATTCACACACCCTTTAACATCCCGTGAACTTGCGTCCTTCAGACACGCTCTTGGAAGTGCAGCTCGCGGCTTCTTAACAGCGCTTTGTGCCAAGACCTAAGCCTGTAGTAACACGAACCTGGAAAGTACCCCAGTGCCCATTAGGAAAAGGCGCGCTGCTCAAGACACCTCTCGCCTCTGTCTGTTGGAAGGTTGTAGGAACAATGCGGATTTTGTCAGAACAGGCTCCTTTCACATGTTAGACGGAGCTTGGCTGCCCTCTTGTGGGCCATTGCTCCTATAACTGCAGTCTGCGCGGAAGGCAGCTCTGGGGTCCCGCCTGGCCTGGGAGAAACCCTGCGTGCGCGCCGCCGTTCCTCCTGGAGTAGCCCCGACCCAGCAGGTCTGGGGGACCCAGGATGCGCGTTCTCAAGGAGCTCCATAGGAGATTCTGATGTACAGCTCGGTTAAGAGAAACTTCATCAGTGCCATTTGCACCCAAAGCAGGACGTGCAGAAAACGAGAGGACGTGGAGGCCGTTCTTATGCTTCAGGCACATGACACCTGGCAATGAAAGAAGGAGCTTCCAGCATCCGTTATCCTGGAGGAAAAAAAGTCTTTAAAAATAGATTTTTTAAAAGTTTGGACAAACATATGGGTATTTTTTGGGGGAAAGTGTTATGGTTTTGGGGGTCCCATTGCTAAGCTCTGAGAGAAATTAAAAGAAAGGCAGCCAGGCCCACAGTCCTACTGATTCCACGGAGCAGAGTGACCGGGGAGCACCATAGTTCTGGGCCCGTGTCACTCTCTTCAGTAATGCAGCCCCACACTCTCGACCCGGGGGCAGGCGGGAAGAAGGCTCAGTTCTACGCCTGCTAGTCGGGGTAAACGGCATAGTCTCTTTTAGTCCCAGTCTCCTCTTTTGTGAAGTGGAGAGAGAGTTCCTGCCCTGCCCACCTCAAAGAAGGACAAACACCTGGTGAAGGTGAGAGCGGACTGTAAACGCTGAAATACCACCGAGGGAAGGCTAATTTTACTGCTCAAAGATGCACATAAGTCTGGCTGATTGAAGATGACAAGGTCACCTGGTGTACGACCCTGTAAATGTCCTTCGCTTGGCGGCAGGTTGATTCAGTGAGCTTTGTTTCCTAGATCACAGAGAGAAAACCCCTTTCTTCCTCCTGCCAGAGCCATCTGTCTAAAACCTGAATCTGACCTTGTGCCTCCAGCTCCTTCTCACCTGTGGGATCTCAGTTAAACACCAGCTCCTCAGACAGCCCCTCCCCACCCTCCTGCTCTGGCTGTCTCTCCCGCCATCACCTCCTTGGTCGCTTTCTAGACGCCAGCCAGGTGCCTTCTGTCCCTGACACTCTGCCTATGTCGGATTGCCCTGCGGTTTCTGTCTTCGTGTCTCCACTCGAGAGAATGCAGCCTCCCTGAAGGGAGCCGAGGACGTGGTTATCTCATTGATGGTTCTGTGGCAGGGCTTGGTCAACACCGGGCCGCTCACTGCAGCTCAAAATGCTCCACCGAGTGAGCCAAGTGTCTCTCCTCCCTGGGAGCCTACCTTCCCATCAGTGTCCCCTTTCTGTTCTCCCCCACCCCCCACAGGGCTGGGTCCCCGGGAGCCGCGTATGAATGAAACTGGATGAGAGGGCAGAGCCACTCAGCACTGGCTCTTGGGGGTTTTGAGCAGTCACCCTGGTCTGTGACTTGAACAGAGAAGAGGAGAGACCCTGCTTCTGTCCATGTGCCTGCCTGATGGAGAAAGCCAGTCTGCCCAGGAGCGAGGGACTAGGAAGCCAGGAGGGCTCAAGAGACAGGGTCCAGGGGCTGCCCCATGGCCAAGTAGGTAAGTTCACCGGCTCCCCTTCGGTGGCCCAGGGTTTTGCTGGTTTGGATCCTGGGTGTGGACACGGCACTGCTTGTCAGGCCACTCTGAGGCAGCATCCCACATGCCACAACTAGAAGGACCCACAACTAAAATATACAAGTATGTACCGGGGGACTTTGGGGAGAAAAAGCAGAAAAAAAAACAAGATTGGCAACAGTTGTTAGTTCAGGTGCCAATCTTTAAAAAAAAAAAAAGAGAGAGAGAGACAACATGCTGATTTTGCAGGCCCTGACTCCAGGTTCCCATGAGGTGTGGCTGCCCACGGATTCCACGAGAGCCACAGTTTTGCTGGTTCCTTCCACTGAATTCTCCTTTCTGCTTAAGACGCATGAAAACGCAGTGCTGTTACTCAACCACGTGCACCTTGACGAGGCCGTGCCTTCCACTGCAGGAGAGGCCTCGGCCTGGGTGACTGCTCCACACTCACTTCTGAATCCCGGGGCTGGCGTAGCGATGAGCATGGAGTAGACACATGGCAAACATCTGTGAACGAACGGAGTGCGTCTCTTCACTACACAAAAGTCAACCATTCATTCTTCACTTCGCTGTTCAACAGTATTCCCCCTAACTTTGTAGATTAGAGGTCACAAACTGGTCACCCAAGTGTTCAGTCAGCCCACAGACTTGTTTTGTTTTAATTCTGTTTTGCCCTGTACAGTTTTGAAAAGAAGGAAGGGAGCCAACACATGAAAATGGAGAGATTTCACGTAAAAATCCAAATTTCCAGCTTCTCTTAAAAAAAGTCAGGATATTGACAGCACTAAACTCTAAAAGCCCTTTCTACCACATCTTTCTGACGGTCCAGGGAAAAACAATCTGTTCTCTCATCTAGGGCAGATGACAAAATCCAGGACCCAACAGACCCACAGGGAAATGAGTAAGAACAGAAAGCCTCTTTCACTGTTTCTCATTTTTTGTCTCTCAACAAGAAAAGCCTGCTCCCTCCCAGAGCTAGCCGCCGCAGGATTACAAGCCAGAGGCTCAGCTGCGGGCCTGGCAGCACCCACCAGCAATGTTTCTGAGTCCGCAGCATCTGCCTCCCCGCGTCACCTGAAGCTGACCTGCATACGCCTTTTGGCCTTGCTCGCTCAAGAAACCTGCTAAGAAACAAGATGGCTTCAAAACCAAGCTCGTCACACTTCTACACTGCCCTGCGGCATGACCCTCATCTCCTCGGGGGGACTTGTGCCTCTCAGAGACTTTGTCCTGGCTCCCCAGGGACAGCAGAAAAGCCCATTGACACGCGGGGACAAGGTGGGCTTCACAAGGGGAAGGGACATCAGTCCACCCGCAGGCACACTTCCTGCTCTGTTGTCTTAGCAGGAAGTAAACCCTGAGACAGGCGAGGACGGGGTGACACCAGGAGTGTGGAAGTGAGACATGGGAAAGAAGGCAGCTACAAGAGAGCATGTTATCACACTGGTCACCGCTGTAGGCCACTGGGGTCTAATCCCCCCGGAAAATTCTGGGGCACTGTGTGGAACATGGCTCAGCCACGTCCCCCGTCCCCAGGGATGAGGAAGCTGGGGCATTTAACCTCAAAGCCCAGCCCCCAGGGATGGGGAAGCTGGGGCTTCTCAAACCCCAGGCACCAGGGGCTTGGGCGGCTCAGGGGCTGCTCATGCCCAGCGCCTCTGGCCCGCCCGAGTTCAGAAGCCCCTGGGGGCAGAGCCGCATGCACCTGCAGAAGCACTGCTGACTGGACCCTGAGCAGTGCTGACAGCAGCCCTGTCTCCCGGGCCCCACCGCAGAGTCACAGAGCAGCTCCCACAGTCAGGGAGGGAGTTGTGGGGAACAGATGTGACCATTAAGCTTCACACCGTGGAAACTGAGCAAATGCACAACAGTTTGCCTGGTACAAATCTTTTCTTTTTATTCCTGTCAAAATGAAGCCAATTCCTTCTCTGGATTTAAAAAATCACCAAAAAAAAGCTGATCCAGTGAGCTTCTCTCTTGCTGCCTCCTCAGGCTCCAAAGAGGTTCTGGCTGGATTGATTCTCCTCAAGAAATGTGTTGAAAACAGGAGAAGTGGACCTTTGATTCCGAGCCTGCTGTTCTCATCTTCGCCCGGGTCCCCTTGGGACCTGACATGTTGAGATGCTGCAGTTTCCAAGATGAAGGGCTCTGTCCCCCGAACGCCTTTCCAATTTACCTGTGCACACGATTCTTCCTGTGCAGCAGGAAGGCCAAGCCTTACGGTGGGGTTAATTTTGATCCTTTGGAAGCATTCTTCATTCATGTGCTAAGTTTCACATCTCACTGTCACTTCACAGAAGTTCCCCCAACGTTCTGGATGAGTATTTGCTACTTTCTTTACAGATACACCCGGTTCTCCCAGTGGCTGGAAGGTCTCCCACTACCTCAACATTCCAGCCTTAACACAGTTCTCCACCTTTTCACAGCCACCGACACCCCATCAGAGACTCAGTCACTCAGCTCTCATCAGAGAGAGAGAACAGCCCTGGGGCTGCCACACAAAGGGTCCTTGATTACTGGGTCCAGCTCACAGGCCCACATTCCAAATCCCAAGCGTTCAGTTCAGTTCAGCAGCCATGTTAAGCCCCTGTTTGTGCCCAGTGCTGGGTGAAGAGCTAAGGACAGAAAGCCAGGAGGGCTCTATCTCCACCCACGAGAAATTCAAAGAAAGGCGGAAAAGGACAGGAATGATGCAACGCAGGCACTGTGTGTGTGCACAACAGCTCTCTGTTCAGGGGAAATCAATAGGATTTGGTTACCAATTAGATGTGGAGGATGAGGAAGACTCCCAGACTTCTGGCTTGGATGAAGAGGAAGGTGATAGACAACAACAGAGACAGGGAATAAAAGGCAGGAAGCCCGCTGGGGCAAGAAGGGACAGGAGGGTGGCAGGGAAGATCAGCTCAGTGGGCCCATTCATTCTTTCATTCATCCGATGCTCTCCATGTGCCAGACCCTGTGCTGGGAATACAGCAGGGAACCACACAAAACACTTGTTTTATGGAGTGGACATTGTATTAGAAGAAGACAGAAAATAAACAAGGATACTAACAAATAATCAGGATATTTTCCCAGACTACTAACTACCTTGGTTCACTTGTCTTTGTGGCTGTGAGAGTTGGGAAAGCTATAGAAGCAGCATAGGGCAAGATTTCTCAACCTGGCCTTCGTATTAGAATCCTCTGGGAAGGTTTTTTAAAATATGCTAATGTATAGTTATTTGTTAGGTACAACACTAGAAACACAAGTGATAAACGAAAAACTTGATAAATTGGGCTTAATCAAAATTAAAATTGTTTGCTTTTCAAAAAATTGAAACAAGAAAATGAAAAGATAACTCACAGAATGGGAGAATATATTCGCAAGTCGTATATCTGATAAGGGACTTGCAGCCAGAATATACAAAGAACTCTTACAGCTCAAGACAAATTTTAAAAAAGGCAAAGCATCTGAACAGACGTTTCTCCAAAGAAGATATACAAATGGCTGATAAGCACATGAAAAGATGCCCAATGTCATTAGTTATTAGAGAAATGTGTGCCACAATATCAAACCATTTCACACCCACTAGAATTGCTATGATCAAAAAGGTAGACAATATCAAGTGTTGGCAAGAGTGTGCAGACATTGGAACCCTCACACATTGCTGGTAAGAATGTAAAATAGTGCAACTGCTTTGGAAAACAGTTTGGCAATTCCTCAAAATGTTAAACATAGACTTACCAAATGACCCAGAAATTCTCTTCCTGGCTATCTGCCCAAGAGAAATGAAATTACATGTCCACACACAGACTTGTACATGAATTTTCATGGCAGCATTATTCACAAAAGCCACAAAATAGAAATAACCCCAAAGTCCATCGGTTGATGGGCAAAGTGCAGTGCATCCATATGCTAGAATATTATTCAGTAATGTAAAGGAATGATGTACTGATTCATGCTACAACCTGGATGAACCTAGAAAACATGCTAAGTGAAAGAAGTCAGTCCCAAAGGACCACATAGTGAATGATTCCATTTCTATGAAATGTCAAGAGCAGGCAAATCTATAAACACAGAAGGTAGATCAGTGTTTGCCTTGGGCTAGAATGGGGGCAGGGGGATATGGGGAGTTAGTTGTTGAGATATTTAGTTTTTAGATGATGAAAATATTCTAAAATTAGATTGTGGTGATGCTTGTACAACTCTGTAAAGATACTAAAAATCATTGAACTATCTGCTTTAAATGAGTGAATTTTATGGCATATAAATTATATCCCTGATGTAGCAGTAGAAGATGGGAGGATGGAACAACAACAAAAAACCCAGCAGGGTTCCAGTCTACACAGGGTGCCAGGAGTCAGGATCGACTTGACGGCACTAACAACAGCAAATTATATGTCAATAAAGCTGTTAAAGAATTAAAACATAGGGGACAGCCTGGTGGAGTAGCAGTTAAGTTCACACGCTCCACTTTGGCAGCCTGGGGTTCATGGGTTTGGATCCTGCCCATGGACCTACATACTGCTCATCAAGCCATGCTGTTCCAGTGGCCTACGTATAAAACAGATGAACACTGGCACAGATGTTAGCTCAGCAACAATCTTCCTCAAGCAAAAGAGGAAGATTGGCAACAGATGTTAACTCAGGGCCAATCTTCCTCACCAAAAAAAGAATTAAAAAATAAAATGTGGTAAGCTGAAATATACGTATGCATGCATATATGCATCACTGCCTAGGCCAGTGGTACCCAAGCTTGGCTGCACATTAGAATTGCCTGGGAATGCCCAAGTCATATCCCGTGCTGATCGAATCAGAATGTCTGCTGGGGGTGGGACTCCCCAAGGACATCTAACGTGCAGCCAAGTTTGGGAACCATGGGCCCACACCCACGCCCACAAAGGTTCCTACTTAACTGGTTAGAGAGGAGCTTGGGAGCTGATCGTTTTAAGGCTCCCAGGTGATTCTAGGGGACAGTGCCTGAGAACCACTGATGAGGGCATGTTGAAGCTGATGCCACCATGTCCATTCCCCCTCTTCCCCACAGGGCAGCATGAGCACAGTGTGGGAAACTAAAGTCAGCTCAAGGGATGGGCCTGATTGTTTGAAAGGTCATCCCATCCCCTGGACAGTGATTGGCTCAGGAGCTAACGTGTGTCACACTAGGAGAGTACTGCCAAAGATTTGGGGCCAAGTTGTTTTCTTGCTCTCAGGAGAGTACAAGAAGCCAGTGTGGGGGAATGGAATTGGCCACCCCAAGATATGTCTCTTTAGCATGAGGATTATTTTGGGCTGGTTGCTTAAAAACACTGCAGACAGGGAAGCAACTCTGAAAAGCAGAGTTTAGGTACCATTTGTTAAGAAACATTTACATTGTAAAGGAAATCTCTATCTGTAAAGGTGTCTCCCTCTCTGTACCAGGAAGGAGGGGGATGACCTTATCTCCAGAAACTCTTAATTAATGCCAGAGGCAAGGACTTAAATCTGCATCTTGTTTACTGCACTTGTGTGGTAATCTCCCATGATCGACTCCCCCTCCGCCCCAACATCCTCCTTTGTCTTTAGCTGAGGATGGTATTTAAGGTGGTGGCTTCTGCCATTTTGGCGAGTTGCTTAGGTTGCCTGAACCTCTCCCATATATACGTGTTACAAAGCTTTGTTTCATTTTGTCCTGTTATTCTGTCTCATGTGAATGTAATTCATTCTCCAGCCAGAAGAACCCAGAGAGGGTAGAGGAAATGTCTTCCTCCCTACACCAGGTTCTCTCTCCTAGTAAATGTAACTGAAAGAGCATGTAGCATGGCTGATACTGAGGGGAGAGCTAAATCCTGAGGTGATGCCAACACCACAAATGCAGAGAATTGGGGAAAATCTGGGTCCTTGACGCCATGATCAAACTGCAGGTTCAACCAGTCCTGAAGCCCTCACTGCCTCTGAGCTGCCTGCTGTGTGAGCCAATAGATTTCCTTCTCATTTAAGCCAGTATGAGTTAAGTTTACTGCCCTAAGCTGACCCAGGCAGTCATGGACAGTATCTGTGAGGCAGTGAAATACAAGAACCAGTTGAGACCAAAGGATACAAAGGATTCAGCCCTGTGAACATCTGATAGAAGAGATCTGAGCACAGCAAGCACATGAAAAATGCCCTGGAACAAGTATAGTTTTGATGCATTAAAAGAATAGGAAAGAAAGACCACAGCTGATCCACCAAGAGCTGATCCGGCACGTCATAAAAGTTGAGATATTTGACATATTGAAGGCGGAAAGGTAGCCTGGAAGAGTCCACAAGTTTGCTGTAAAGCACTCTATTTGGTGCCAAGAAAGCAAGAGAAGTCCGGACAGCACTGCTTTCTTGGGATGCAAACAAGCCCAGTGGAAGGAAGAGCAATGTCTTACATTGTTCTGTCACAAGGCAGCTTCCCAGCTGCAATGTCCTGTGATCCTCTGTGCACCGAGGTGTGATGCTCTGACTTTTAATTGAAGAATAGGCAGGTTGAGGGATGTGTGTGTGAAGAAACAGTAGGTGATTTTGCTAAACCAAAGACAGCAAGGAAGAATCCAGAATTCTTGTAGACCCTAAAGAACATTAAAATTGAAAGTCTTTATTTTCTGAGCGCATTCATAAGCTGCAAACATAAAGCTCCTGCATGCATTCCTAGGTGTTTTCCCTTCATCTAAAAAGCATCAAGAAGAGATGGTCTTTAAAAATAAAAGTTTAAAAAAGTTGAAAAGGTCATTTCTCAAAATAGCCTGGAATATTTCCTAGCTTTAAAGTTGGAGAGCAACCTCAAAGGCAAGCTGAGTGCCCTCTGCACCTTGTCTGAGCTTTCAGCTCCGGCTTCTCCACGGTGACTTCACTACACAAGCAGCAGACAAGCCAGGCCACCAGGCAGCTGAGAGGCTCTTGCCTCTTTGAGGAGGTTGCATGTGCTCACAGCATGCTGAGTTAGAGGTGCAGGGATGCTTCCTGAGCAGTCCCCAGAGTGCTGGAGCCAGAAGGGCCATACCTGGCCAGTCCGCTGTGTCCCCAGGAGATGAGAATGGGATCTGAAACCAGCCATTCAATGTCTCTGAGGTCAGCTTCCTTGTCAGTACAGTTGAGCTGACTCCATCTCCAGCTCCCTCCAGGGGCACAAAGAAATTGCTGGCTTGGAGGGCACTGAAACTGCTGAGAGCTGCAGTGATGGCAGGGGCTGTGCTTACAAAGGGCAGACAGAGTTGCAAGAGAGACCTGTTCCCCAAGAGAATGGTTCTCTCCAAATGCTAAGAGACTCAGCAATAGTCTTAGTCCACCCATCTCGTGTATGGAAACCCTTCAACATCAACGAGATGATTTCTAGGAGTAACAATTAGGACGATTACTGAGAGACTCAGTATTAGGCAAGGCTCATCAGCAGTTCTGATTGTTTTAACCTGAGTCAGTAGCCATCATCTCATTTTATAAGATAAAGCTCTGTCCTTGTAACTGATGTGCCCGGCTCTCACTAATGCCCTAGCCAAGTGAGCTGGGCCCCAGGGTCATCAGCACCTCAAGTATCTGCAAGTTCCTCCAATGCTTCCTTGTAACTCTTGCTGAAAATAACAGAGAATTTTAATAACCTCCACAGCCGCTGTTGTCTTCTCTCTTTGGAATGCTCGCTGAAGGCCCTGGCAGGAAAGGGAAATTGCTGGAAGCCTCTCTCTTTTGGCTCTGGCAGGGTGGGGCCTCCAGGTTGTGCCTGTGGAAGTTCAGTGTTGATCAGGAAGCAACCTTCTTGACTGACGTTATCTCCTCCTGGGCAGAAACCAATTTCGGTGAGAACTTTGTAATTCGGAACTCAGGATATAAGATACGTTCAGGGAATCATTTTCCCTCTACAAATTACAGGCTTGTTATTTAAGAGGTTTAATATCACTGAAAGGACCTGCTTTTTTTTTTTCTTTTTCATTCGAAAAACTGCCATATTGATGCCTTCAGAACAGAGGCTTAGAAATGAGAATAATGGCCTCTACTTCAGACAAACAAACCCATTGTTCTCTCCATAGGGGCAGAAGAATTATACCAGACAGCAAATATTTATTTCTTCAGCAAGCTCTTGAATGTTGAGGCAGAGCAGCAGACATCAATGTCTGGCACACGGCAGGTGTTCAATAAATATGTGAAGGAGGGAAGGGGGGATGGAGGGGGGGGGAAGGAAAGGATGAACAAAAAGGCAAAGACTCTACAGTAGAAATTCCAAAACTTTGAAGAGTATCTTTTCCAAACACCAGAGCACCTGTTGACGAAAATAATCCATAACCAATCTATTAATGAAAATTTGGGAGAGTTTATTCTGAGCTAAAATGTAAGGACCATGGCCTGGGGCCTTTCTTCCCGAAGGAAGAAATGGCACCAAAGAAGTGAGGTATACAGAGTGGTTATATACCCCCAAAGAGGGTGTTTCACATAGGATGGAAATGTCCCTCCCACAATAGTCACAAGATTGCCCTGTAGGCACGGTGCTTGATGGACACAGCAGGTAGTGCATCTGCTATCTCAGCAGGCACAGCAGGAGACAAGTCTATTGTCTTGAGCTGGGTGGTCACAGGTGAGCGCAGCAATCTGTTCCTTGCCTAAGGAAAGATGCTTAATCCTTAAGGAAATGCCAACGTTGGGAGGGGGTGGGAAGTTGCACCTTTATCTCAAGGGCCTTTGTTCTTGCCATAGGGAACATCTAAAGCAGATATACAATGCATGCTCAATGGCCTCCCTCAGGCCCTTTTGAAAAGACAAGGTCAGGCCCTTTTGGAAAAACAAGGTCAGGGCGAATTATGTTTACACCAAATGGCTTCCTCATATACTCCAATATATCCTATTGCTTGCCGTTTCTATTTGTCACACCTAACACACAGTATTTAAGTGGAAATTTTCCTGTGATGCACTGGGGGCAGCAGCAATAATCTGGGAGTACAGGGACAGAGTCAGCAGATGTCTAGAATGAGAAGAACTGATTTAGAAGCCAGGCTCTTTAGTCAGACAGAGTCACAGTGAATCCTGCTCATTCCCTTGCCAATTATGTGACAATAAGCAAAATACTTCATTTCCCTGAGCCTCAGTTTCCTCATTTCAAAAACAGGGATTATCCTCTTTGGGAAGATACTGTAAGTTAGTTTACTCAAGACCCATTCCTAACCCCCTTCTCCCATGTCTTTCTCATCTTTAAAGAGTAGAAAACTCAACATTTCATTCCCTAGCCTCCTTGCCCTTTAGAGGCAAGCTGTGGCCTGAGGGAGAGTTGCTGTGGGTCTCAGGGAAAGCTGGTGCCCTCCTGATAAAGGGAAGGTGCTGGTTTGGCCTCTCTAAAAGTGAGCCTCCTGAGGGCAGAGGCTGCACCTTCTCGCCTCAGGCGGTCCCCTGAGACCCAGCATGCCAAGCACAGGGTTGGGAGTTGGCTGCCCTTCTTGGATGTCTCAACTTGAAATCAAGCACAGCCTGAGCTGCATTGGGTGGCACAGTTTTCAGTTACCTTTAAATACAAGGCCCCAAAGTAAGTCTGCACAGTGGGCTTGGGAGAGATTGTCAGGAGAGCTATAAGAAAGTGATCGGTGACAAAGTGGAAGATAATGAGAGTGAAGGGAATTTGATGAACAAGATTGCAAAGAGGAGAAATATAACAATTTGTCCAGCATGCCATCACAGCAATAGCAATGTGTTCAAAAAAAAAAAAGGAAAACCTGGTTGGATCTATTTGTTAGGTTTTTGTTTTTAATTTCAAATTCAACCACTCTCTCAAGGACCTGTGGGCATGTGCTCATGATCAAAAATACATTACAGTGTCCTTAGCTGCCATAAACATCACAAGAGCAGTGACTCCCTCTGAAACAGAGCTGGCTCCCTTGGCTCTGCACTTGGCAAGCTCTCACAGGAGTGATGGAAACACAAGTGTAGCCCATTTCTCCTCTGGATCTCCTGCCGGGATCAAGGTTACTCCCCCATCTGGACTAGTGTCCTCTCTCCAAGCCAGCATTTCTTTTCCTGGAACCTTCATAGGCAGATCCCCAATCTCCACCATGAGTGACTCACATCTAGGGCTGAACTGTGAGCTAAGATTTAGAGCCCGAGGAGTGAGGGTGAGCACTTCACAGTTTATAAAGCATGTTTGACAAATATTGTCTCACTTAATTGCAAGTGCAATACAACTGTGAAGTTTTTTTTTTTCAATTGGCGTTGAGTGTTCATTCTGGTCCCCAAAGACTAGCAAATGCTTAAATATTAACCAACAGTATAACATTCTCCCAGAGTAGCATTTACAACTGAACATGTTCACATTAGTCCCAAACGCTCATTGTTAAGAAGGGTTAACATACAAGGAGAGCGCTGTGTGCACACTCTTCTCTTCATGTTCTTGATAAATATGCACTGTTGTTTCAGTAAAAATGTCCACAAGTAGGGCAAATGCTTTAAGCTGAGAGCAGATGGGCCCACCTCTGACACCTCTGGTTCCCACAAACTTTTCCAACACCTATGCTTTGAAGTTGTGTCACTGCACTGAGACACACATTGTGGTTCTGCACAATCCAGTTGTACCATGTTGTGGAGCTTCTGTAGCAACTCATTTATCGAACTATTTTTTAGAAAGTTCAAGTAGTGTAGATCAAACCAATTGAGAAGCTCCATGACATTTTTAAGCCCCAATGTCATCACTACCCAAATACAAGCTGGGTTATCAAGCACTTCTCAAGAACGCTTTAATGCCTTGCTCTTGTAAACTCTGATGATCTGACGATTAAGATTAAAATGAGCCATTTGTTTGTAAGAATTACATTTGGGCCTGAAAGAGACCCTTCCAGCAAGCAATCCTATCAAGGATCCAACCAGGAGTCAGGGTGGGAACAGGACATTGTGCCAGCTGGGCTCGAGGAGCCCACCGTTGCACCCTGTCTGCAGTAGACACCTATGGGGACCCTGCTCTGAGCCCCATGGCATGTCAGACGGCAACTAGTGTAGCTGATGGATACATAGCCCAGTTTCCTCACACATCTGGCAAGACAGTTCTGAGATACAAGTTCCAAGCACAATGAAGCTCCAGCTGCCCACAGTGGAAACTCAGTCCCGACCCTTGTTGGCTGTCTTTCCTTCCCCAAGTCACTTCCCTATCAGCGCTTCCACCTCCCAAACAAGCTGCTTGCATGCAAATCCTTGCCTTGGGGTCTGCTTCTGGGGGAACTCAGACTAAGACGTCCCCATCCTTAGCAAGGATTTGAATGCAGTGCACATCTTCCAGGCTGGAGAGGGAACACCCACTGCCATCTGCTTCCACAGAGGCTCTGATCCAGCTGAGGTCTTCAGGATGTATAATCTGCTCTGAGATGTGAAAGCAGAGGCTACATGATGCCTTCACACCACACAGCATCGTCACCCCATCCGGTTCCCAGGTGTGTGCTCCAGGCGCAGGGTGGTCTGAACGGGAGGGGGAGGTGGCATGTTTTCCAGCCTTCTGTCTCTTTCTACAGACAACGTCCCTCCAGCTGTTGTCGTTCCTCTTGTCATCCTGTGTAGGTTTAGCGAGAAAAGCAAGAGGCAAGGAAGGCTCTCGCAATCACAGAGCTGTGACCTGTGGCAGGATCCTAAGCCTCCCCTGAGCCCCGCATGTGAGACTCTAGGAAACTCGCCTCTTTGATGGAGGCAGGAGTGGCAGTGCCTTCAGCAGAGGCTTCCCCAGTGAACCAGCGTCCATAATACTCTTATTGTGAGAAGATAAATAGCATTCTTATTTGATGAATTTAAATCCATCGTTTTGTATTTGAGAATGCTGCATCAATATCAATCTAATGAACATTCATGACTTGCGGTTATATGGCCTGCCCGTGCAGAGACGGGGGACCCAGAATAAATGTGACATAGGCCCTGACCTTGCAGCAGCATGCAGGAGACAGACACGTAAGGAGATAAGATGGCATGAAATGATGTGCACTGGAGTGATAAAACAGTGCACCCAGGCACTGGGGGCTACCGATCCAGCCAGCAAGATCAGGGCGGGGGGGGGGCGGTGGCTTCCAGAAGTAAGTGACAACAAAACTGAGTCTCGAGGGTGGACAGAGTTCACAGGCCGGGGGACATGACAAGAGAGCATTCGTGGCAGAATAAAAAGCATGAAGAACACACAGACTCAAGAGAAAGAAGTGTAGGTTTAAAGAGCATAACTTTATACTAACTAGTTAGAGGAATGTTGCTGTTTTAACACAAGCATAAATGATGCTCTGTTTAATATAAGGACATTAAAATTTAACAACAATGCTTTTTTAAATTAATAAATAGAGTACAGTTCTCAACAGACAACGTCGACATTCTATCCTTGAGCTTCCAGTGAGCCTCCGTCAGGGCTGAGAGATGCCAGGTACATACAGCCTGGTGCTGGAGGGGTGGGTCGGGATAACATGAAGATGGAGAGAGGCAAGGGGTTCGAGGAGGATGGGGCCGGGAGGATAGCCACAGAACATGCTATTCACTTTTCCTCATGAAATGCTTTGGTTTGGGGACCATCATAAGCTGTCCCTGACTCATTAAGAACCCTGCTGAAAAGACCTGACCAGTTGCCCAGAGCCCTCAGCGGCCTGTGCTGTGAGGGTTGGGAGGCCTTGCACTCGCTCTCTCCCTCTCTCTCCCCTACTTCTTGTAACATGAAGACAGTCAGACAGACATTTATCACATGGAGTTGTGTCCCTGGATGAGCCACAAAGTGGACTCTCTAGGGCTTCTCGTTAAGTTCCCTCTGCTGCCTCTCCATTGCCGCAGAATTCTAACCCAGTGCGGGAAGCTCCCTGACCTGCTTTCCTTGGATCTTGATATGGGGATGTTGACTTAGAGTTGATGGCAAATGAAGTAAAAGAGGGCTTTGAGATGTTTCTGAAGGAAGAAGTAAGAAAATGAAAACTGAATAAAATTAATTAGCTCCAAATCAGTATAATTTCCTACCAAGAATAATAAAGAAGCCTGCTAAAGAAAATAATCACTAAGGCCTCTCCTTGCACCAACAGCTCTCCCTGCCTTCTGCAGGAGCTGCCTGACCCTCTCCTCTTGCCCAAAGCTCCAGACATCTCAGGCAGCCTCTCCAGAGGTGCTGAGCTCCACCCCCACCATGGAGAGATCCCGCTGTGAGGTGGCTGACTGCCAAAGGCCCGAAGTATTAGGAGGCCTGTGAGAAACGTCTATTGGCTTTTCACGGCTTGTTTTACAGAAGATAGAGATGTTAGCAAATATACCGTTTTTTAAGTGACAGTAATTTTGGTGGCCTTGTCTCTTAGCAACACACGAAAATGAATGAATGATGTAAATATTGAAAACATAAACATCAGTATTTAAATAGGGAGAGTTAATCAACAAGCTGAGTAGTGAATAGAGGAATTTTGTTTTTTTTTTTTTAAGTGAAAAAGATTGTCCCCAGACTCAAAGTTCTTCCAACATTTGTGGAGATGGGCTTTCACAGGAAACAGCACAAAATCTAGCATTGCATTGTGGGCAGTGGATGGAAGTCCAGGAGGGGGCTGTGGGGATGGGGGGAGAAGAATGGTGGGCTCCGGCCTGTCCACCCGGATGAACTAGGCATTTATACCAAGAGCACTTTATAGGTTACAAACGATTTCCATTTTCCATGATCACATTTAACGCCCCCAAGCAGTGGGCGTCGGGCCTTCTCTTCGTATCCTCACCTTACAGAGAGAACACACAGCTGGGCGAGGCCCAAAGCTGGTCGGCAGAAGTAACACTTCTGGAACTCGAAAGCACAGGCATCTAGTCCAGCACTTGAGCTCTTTCCCCAGAAGCTATGAAATGCAGCCTTGAGGGTAACATTAGACCCCATGCATGTGATGCTGCCTGCTCCTTTTTCTTTTCCTAAAAACACTGGCACCTGAGCTAACAACTGTTGCCAATCTTCTTTTGTTTTCCTGCTTTTTCTCCCCAAAGCCCCCCAGTACATAGTTGTATATTTTTAGTTATGGGTCCTTCTAGTTGTGGTATGTGGGACGCCGCCTCAGCGTGGCCTTGATGAGGATTTTTAGGCTGCTTAATTTTAAAATGGCTTATGATGAGGATTTTTAGGCTGGTTAGTTTTAAAACTACAGATGAGATTCAGGCTCCAAGGAGTGGAATTTGTTTGCCCCTTTGTTGGGAAACATTTACATTTCTAAGGGAAACCTCTATCTGTGAAGATGCCTCCCTCTCTGTGCCAGGAAGAAGGGGGGATGGTCTTATCTCTAGAAGCTCTTGGTCAATGCCAGAGGCAAGAACTTAAGTTGGTTACTGTCTCGCAACCTCATGTAACTGACCCTCCCCCCCCACAAATCCTCCTTTGTCTTTAGCCAAGGATAAAATTCAAGTGGTGACTTCTGCCATTTATTCAATCCGGTTTGATTCTTATCTAAAAGTTGTGGGACCGCCAAATGGCCAGACCAAAGGGGCACTGATACCATTTTAACTTTTTTACATATTCTTTGTCTTGTAAAGAGATGACTCACATACCTATGCCTTAAATTTAGTCCTAACCCTCAACTCGGGGCAGCAGCAGAAGCTCTGACTGCCCGTGGGTCCTGTCCCCATGCCAGCGGGGGCAGCAGCAGCGGCTCTGCCTGCCCATGGGCTCTGTCCCCATGCCAGCGGGGGCAGCAGAAGCGGCAGCAGCAGAAGCTCTGACTGCCCGTGGGTCCTGTCCCCATGCCAGCGGGGGCAGCAGCAGCGGCTCTGCCTGCCCATGGGCTCTGTCCCCATGCCAGCGGGGGCAGCAGAAGCGGCAGCAGCAGAAGCTCTGACTGCCCGTGGGTCCTGTCCCCACGCACCAGCTCTGCCTGCCCATGGGTCCTGTCCCCATGCCAGCGGGGGCAGCAGCAGCGGCTCTGCCTGCCCATGGGCTCTGTCCCCATGCCAGCGGGGGCAGCAGAAGCGGCAGCAGCAGAAGCTCTGACTGCCCATGGGTCCTGTCCCCATGCCAGCGGGGGCAGCAGCAGCGGCTCTGCCTGCCCATGGGCCCTGTCCCCATGCCAGCAGGGGCAACAGAAGCGGCAGCAGCAGAAGCTCTGACTGCCCATGGGTCCTGTCCCCATGCTATTCCACACTATTCTCTAAATAAAAGAGCACTACTGCCAGATCTTGAGAGTCTAAGAAATCTTTCTTTCGACTCCTCGGCTCACCGACCCCGCATCAGCCTGATGAGCGCTGCCATGTCCGTGCCTAGGATTTGAACAGGTGAAACCCTGGGCCATAGAAGCAGAGCTCGTGAACTTAACCACTGGGCCACAGGCCGCCCCCTGCCTGCTCCTTTTTAAAAGATTGGAGAGACGCACAAGAGCACAAATGAGTGAATCCTGACCCACTGGCCCTGAGACCGGCCCTTCCCTCACCCCCAAGATGCCAATTTCTCACTCTCCAATGGCCCCGAAAACAGAGCAAGCTTCTTTGAGAACTGCTAAGTGCTGCAGAGAAAATCTTTCTCTCCCAGCAGGAAACACAGTTTTCAGGGCCTGAGTCTGAAATCCACTTCGTGAAAATTCAGAATTGAAATGCGTGTTTCATTTGCATCTTTTGAAAAGGTCTGTGAACACACATTTGGCCTAAGCTTATATTGAAAATTCCTTTAGACTTTAATATTTACAATATAAAATGATTCAGTTTTTCTTTGACGGAACTTGAATCGTTTCAGCCATCTGAACCCAGTTCAGCACTTCCATTTTGTTCCCTTCCTTTACACACAAACGCAGGCATGCATGCACATGCACACGCGCACACACACAAGTGCTTGCACACGTACATGCATACACACACTTGTGAATGCACACACTCATGTACCCAAAGTGACATTCACACGCATGCAAACATACACACGTGCATACACGCCAGCACACACACCAGCATGCACACAAACACGTGTGCTCACACTTCATGCACTTTTCATGCACAGACTGACCCAGTCGATGCAGAGAGTGGAAGGAATAAGCATTGGGCTGTGCCATCTGCTGTGCTTCAATCTTCACTATTTCATTCTAGCTCTCCATCTACCTCCCCCTTACATTCTCCTGACCTTGTGCTTTTGGAAACTCCACTGTGATGCATTATTTTACAACAAAATTCTGGGAGAGAGGGCAGCTTAAGGTCCCCCAAAGCAAGCATGAATCCTCTCCCATAGTAGCCAGGCCAAAAAGTTCAGACTTTCTTGAATGCCTCCAGTAACAGGGAACTCACCCCCTTCTGAAGTAGTCTTATTCTTTTTCTCACATCTCCTGACTTCAAGCTAGTTGGGCTGCTGGAGTTCTGGTCCTGGCTCTGTTCTTCCCCCTGGGTGAACTTGGACACATCATTTCCTGTCCTGGGCCTCACATTTGTCAGGAGGGAATTGGAGCAATCTTCCCAATGGAGATGTTTTGATAATTCAGAAACTATTAAAATATTCTTTCTTATTTTGAGCCAAAAATCTCCTTCCCGGGGCTGGCCCCATGACCGACTGGTGAAGCTCTTGCACTCTGCTTCAGCAGCCCAGGATTTAGCCAGTTTGGATCCCAGAAACGGACATGGCACCGCTAATCAGGTCACACTGAGGCGCCGTCCCACATGCCACAACTAGAAGGACCCACAGCTAAAATATACAACTAGGTACTGGGGGGATTGGGGGAGAAAAAGCAGAAGAAAAAAAAAGATTGGCAACAGTTGTTAGCTCAGGTGCCAATCTTCAAAGAAAAAAGAAATCTCCTTCCCTAGAGAGCCCAGCCCTGGTCCAGGATCTGCCCTCTGGAGTCACAGCTTCGTCCTGACAAATACAAATGGCAGCAATAGGATATATTGGAGTACATGAGGAAGCCATTTGGTGTAAACCTAATTTGGCCTGACCTTGTTTTTTCCAAAAGGGCCTGACTGTGGACATTGAGCACGCACTGTATATCTGCTTTAAACATTTCCTATGGCAAGAACAAATGGCCTTAAGATAAAGGTGTGACTTCCCCCATTGGCATTTACTTGAGGATAAGCATCTTTCCTTAGGCTAGGAACTGATTGCTGTGCTCACCTGTGACCACCCAGCTCACCTGTCACCACTCAGCTGCAGACAGCAGACCTGCCATCCTGCTGTGTCCACCGAGGCAGCAGACCTACCTGCTGCTTCCTTCAATTGCTGTGCTGACACAGCAGTCTCGAGACTCTTGTAAAAGGGACATTTCAATCCTATGTGAAACATCTTCTTTGGGGTCTATAACCACTCTGTACACCCCACTTCTTTGGTACCCTTTCTTCCTTCGGGAAGAAAGGCCCCGGGCCGTCGTCCTCACATTTTAGCTCAGAATAAACTCACCCCAAATTTTCATTTATAGATTGGTTATGGATTATTTTCGTCGACAGTCCTCATGCTAGAGAGCGATGGTTCACCTCTTCCACGCTAGACTCTCCCTCTCTCTGCGGGGCTCTGGGCACCTCTCGTGCCCACCTCACATCCAGTGGCCCAACTTTTACTCCAACTACTACCGTGGGAACCAGCTTTGGGAAGGTGTGGCCTGGCAGCTCATTATCAGCTGCACTGCGTTCCGCACATTTTCTGCCCTGGATGTAGTTCATGTTCTGGGTCCTGCAGAAACCAACACAGGTCATTTTGGACCCGGATAACAGACCATTTGTTTTTTCTAGAATTGTGGGTTCTCCCAGAATGCAGGGCTTTCAGCTTGAAAATTGGAACAGTCCCAGGCAAATTGGGACAGGTCAGTCACCTTAGCCTGGACTTAAGAGGTCCTTACAACCCAAGGACAACCATCAACCATGGGAACCGCCCTCTTGCAGCCCTGGACACACCTTCTGTGCATCCTACATGCACAGTTCCTCGGAAGGTCCTGGAAGAATTAAGCCCCAGTTGCCCATCGTGGTGATCAATTTGGGAATCCCCCGATTTGAGAAGGCTTTCCTTCTTCCCTGTCTTGCTCCCCTTCGTCCTCACACTCCTGTCTCTTGGGATCGCTCCCCATAGCAAATGACTCACACAGAAGACCTCAGCTCGGCTCTGCTTCAGGAGGAGACCCCAGGCTGAGGCAGGTACCTGGGAATTTGATTAATGAACACGTCACCACATTGCCCTCTTCAGATGCTGGGGTCTGACTCTCAGGTGCAGAGAGCATCAGGGTTCTCGATCTCTTGAGCTGCGTGGAGCTCTGGTCTGTACGCTGACCCGGCCTGCCGGCAGCAGCAAGTCCCTATCATAGCTGCTGCTTCATTTCCTCAAAATATGAGACGTGGGGCCCACATCTGAGAACCACCTGGGGATCTTGTCTCTAATCAAAGTCACATCCAAACACCTCCTGTGGGGGCAGAGCAGGCGTTTTATTTCCTGACAATATTTGTCCCATCAGAATTCAATTTTAATAAACAAAATTCAAGTAGATACAGATACAAGAACCGAGAACTAAGAGTAACCTGACTTGCAGTTCCTCAATAAAAAAAAATTAAGACAAAAACATATTATCAATAGAAAAGTGGGAGGACACGCATTCTGAATCGAATCAAGCTTTTCTGGTGGCGGGATAGGAAACAAGGTGAGGAGTGTTTCTCAGTTGCTAGTCGCTGTCGCTTCTGCAGCGCCTTACACGTGTCACCTCACTGATTCCTTAAAACATCCCATGGGGTCACACTTGTCCTCATTACCCCATTGTGTCGTGAGAAACTGAGGCCCAGAAAGGTCAGATCCCTCCACCAAAGTCACATACCTGGCAATTTGCAGGGCTGCGGCGGCGCTCACCAGGGCAGTCCAGCTCCACAGCCATCTTACGAAGCCTCTCACATCACCCCTTTCTGGAGTCCCTCCAGCACCCTCACCGCAAGGCCCACCTCAGTGCCAACACTTAGGCCCCCTGCCAGTACGCCCTCCCCCGCTGTCGCCTCCAGCTCAGCAGGCCTCCAGGCCAGGTCATCTCTCCCTCCTCAAGCCTCCCGCCGCCGAGTGCTGCACCCCTGGCCGTTCCCACACTGCTTTCCTTTCCTTACAGCCCGTGTCAGTGCGGACGCCCAAGGCGCGCGAGGAGCGCTTGCTGCACACCAGGCCCTGCGCTGAGCACTTGACAGACATGATCTCCTCCTCAACTCCATCTCAAGTTACTACTATTTCTCCTATTTCGTAGCTGAGGAAAACAAAGCACAAAGACGTTAAATAAGATGGGGCTGAGCTCTGACTCGCTGCCCCATGGATTGCAGGCGAGAGAAAGGAGTTCCTGACAGCACGGGAGGAGCCCATGAAGCTGGCCTGGAGGGGGGGCGGCGGGGGCTTGGCCGGTCAGCTTTCAGACCAGCCCTGTTCCCCAAGCTGCTCTGGCCACTGGGCGCTGCGGACTTTCCCTCCCGGGTCTTCCTCCCAAGCGCCTCTCTCGGGTCTTCACCCGACAGGCGAGTGCTGAGTCCCGCTCCCCTCCAGGCGCTGTTTCAGGGGTCCAGAAGCACGCCTGCTGGGAGGCAACCTGGGAGCCAGGTAAGAAAGCACATACAGAGATAACAAGCCATATTACTAGCCGATGTTTTCTTTTTGTTTATGAAAAATTATCTAGACCTTAATAAGAGGCATCTCACTCTATTTCCACAACTGAATAGGACACATACATTTCACAATTTCTTAGAAGTGTTAAGGTACAATAAATGATTTTCTCCCCAGTAGAGATAATAACCCTAAAGTTTAGTTTTTTACTGACATTAACCAGTTTTAATCTAATTTAACAATCTTATTTTAGCATTTCTTTTTTCCCCACTGAACTGACTATAAAATCCCATTTTTTCACATTCTTCTTTTGAACCAGCCTTGTCGCTCATGAGTTAAATAAAGTGATGACACAGGCATATTATCTAACTATGTAAGAATTATGTTTTTAGCATTTTTAGGATTATACATTGACAATCATAGTCGGAGGATTAAAATAGTAGAGGTGATCATGGGGGAATGAGCAGCTCCTCCAGAATGAGTGATCAAGGAGGGCCCCTCAGAGGAGGTGAGCACATGAGCTATAGGACTAAAAGGAGCTGGCATGTAAAAATGAGGGGGAGTCCTTCCAGGTGAGGAAACAGCTGAGCAAAGGACCTAAGGACAAAAAGAGTCTGGCTTGTTCAGTGAGGGGTGTGCTGGTCAATGTGGACGGCTGGCTGGAGGGGGTGGGGGTGTGCTGGTCAATGTGGACGGCTGGCTGGAGGGGGTGGTGGTTGTGCTGGTCAATGTGGACGGCCCGCTGGACAGGGTGGGGCGGTGCCGGGGGAGGGAGGAAGGTGGGATGCTTGATTTGGAGTCTTAGCCATTCTCTGCAGTGTAAATATTCCCACCATCTTGAGTTACCAATGAAAGGCACTGAACATG
Source organism: Equus asinus (assembly GCF_041296235.1). Taxonomy (NCBI): domain Eukaryota; kingdom Metazoa; phylum Chordata; class Mammalia; order Perissodactyla; family Equidae; genus Equus; species Equus asinus. The sequence goes on along the minus strand of NC_091818.1, from coordinate 11,795,720 downwards.
TAGTCAGGAAAGATGCACAGGAACCGTGTGAGCTGTTCCAGCACACCACTGTGCCGTTCTGCAAAAAGAAAGAAAGCCAGAATAGCAGGGCAGACAAAGGTGACAGTTTTAGGAGATGAGGTCAAAGAGGCAGGCAGGGAGCAGATCTGGGAAGGAGTCTAGATTCTACAGCCACGTGCCATGTAGCAATGTTCCCATCGAGGCTGGGCAGCATGTACGACAAAGGTCCCATAAGGTCAGCACCACGTGCCTGGGTGTGTGGTAGGCTGGACCATCTGAGTTTGCATAAGTGCCCTCTGTGATGTTCACACAATGACGAAGCCGCCTGATGACGCATTTCTCAGAACATATTTCTGTCGTTAGGCGGTGCATGAATGTATTCCAATTATGATGGGAAGCCTTTGGAGGACTTTTAAACATGGGACCGACACTCCCTCTTCCTTTCTTCCTTCTTGATGTTTCTCTAGAGAGGAAGGAGGAACATAAATTCCTCTCCTAATTTCATGCATTAGTGATAAACATGCCCTGGAGTCTCACCCCCTAACTCCTGAGGCTTGTCAGCAAATACTGTGCTGTATGATCATCTCCAGTTTCTCTCAGGAGCAAGGGCTCAATTTTTTGAAAGAAGGTAAGTAAATTCAGTCCTTTAAGATCATACAGAGAAGGAACGGTTGAGTAAAATTGTTTAAAAATGTGTTGTGCTGTTTCAAACTGTTAAAAATGGTTCCAGAGGTAGTTTAATACCTGTTAAAGGATGATTGCTATCAGCAATAGCTGGTTGACTGCCTGGTCACTGGAGCTGCTGCAAGAGAAAGACAGCTGCCTTTACGATAATTGACCTGCTGCTGGAAAAGGTGACTCAGCAGATCTGAGACCCAGCGCTGGAGGCACGCAGTGGGCCAGGGAGACCCATTGCAACAGCTGTGGGGGAGCCCTTGGCCAGAGGGCTTCATCCCATTTGGCCTGGTGGGTTGTTGGCTCAGAGACTGGGATGCCTAGGAGCAGCCATGTCTTTCCTTTTGAGTTTCGCTTTAAATTGGGATCTAGAGCTGCAGCCCTGGAAAGTTCCCTTTTCCAGGCTGCTTTACACTTCCTTCCTTGGACTATAAGGTCCTCATGGGAAGGAACCACATATTATTCATTTCTGTATTTTTCATGGTGCCCAGTGAATGCTGGTAAATAATAAGTGGTGTTCACTAGAAGTAAATTTTACTAGATAGTCCATATGTGCCCAGCACCATGGACTGCCAGGGACTGAGAGATAAACAGGATGCAACACCATACCAGATGAACAGAAAGAGAGCAATAGCAAGAGTGAGAGAAACAGAGACAGAGAGACAGAGATAAAGGGAAGAATTATACCCTGAGAGTTCTTCAAAAGATTGGCATCGGGGCCGGCTCTGTGGCTGCGTGGTTAAGTTCGCGCACTCCGCTGTGGCGGCCCAGGGTTGGGATCCTGGGCGCGGACATGGCACCACTCGTCAGGCCACGTTGAGGCAGCGTCCCATATGCCACAACTAGAAGGACCCGTGACTAGGATATACAAGTGTGTACCAGGGGGGATTTGGGGAGATAAAGCAGGGAAAAAAAAAAAAAAAAAGATTGGCCACAGTTGTTAGCTCAGTTGCCAATCTTAAAAAAAAAAAAAAAAGGAATGGAAAAAAAAAAGAAAAAAGATTGGCATGGTTAACGGTCTCACAAAAAGACAAACAATCAGAGAAAGGGCACCAAAGACAGATATATAGAAAGACTGAGTAATAAAATATGAGTTAATTAAAAGGCCATGGCCATGTTAAGGGAATAGTAATGGCTATTCTGAAATTTTTCCAGGATAACATCGTCTTAGCTCTGCTTAATAGTTTAGAAACTCAACAGCCTAAATCATGTGTCGGAGCGAGCCCAGAATGACTTTCTGATGAGCTTCTCGGCTACTCACACAGCTTGAGCAGCTTCAAGGTGTCCATCACCCTAGACAGAATCTGAGGACCTGAAATGCCATCATGCCCCAATGTGATACAGAGCAGGGGCGTATGGGATGAGGAACTAAATGCAGTCCTGGTCAAGTCCGTCTCACAGTGGGTCCACGTGGTGGTCACTGCCCCTCTTCCTGAATTTATCACTGGAATGGCTGCAGAACCAGTGGATGCACACTGCACAAACAGTGGCTGCAGAGCCCTCGAATCGACTCCCTGACTTATGGCATAAAAGCTATTCTAGTAGGAAAGACCAAGAATCCACTGAAATTGCCCCTTGTCTCCCCACTCTTGACCGAAAAAATAAATCAAAATCAAAATATAACATCCTGAAGAGAAGGGTGCAGATTAGTGCCACTCTCAAAGATTTAAAGGATGCAGGAGTAGTAGTCTCCATTTAACTCACTAGTCTGGCTCCTGCAAAAACAGGATGAGTCATAGCAGACAATAGCAAACCCCTACAAATTTAACAAGTAGTCGCCCTGGTTAAAGCTATGTTGGATGTGTTATCTTTACTAGAGCATGTCAACACATAGCATATGTGCAAGGCAGCTGTTGACTTGGCAAATGCATTGTCTCAACACCCATCATGAAAGAGGCTCAGAGTTAGCATTCGTATGGGGTGGACACCAGTATGCATTCAGTCTTACCCTGGGTAGGGGTATGCTAATCCTGCTCTCTGTTACCATGTGGTCTGGAGGGACATTCCACAGTCATCACATTGGCCCACTATATTGATGATATCGTGTTAATTGGACCTAATGAGCAAGAACAGCAAACATTCTGCATACCTCATTAAGATACATGATCTATAAAGTAGGAGACAAAACCCACAAAAATTCAAGGGTCTGCTATTTGTTGAAGCTGTTTTGGTCCAGTGGTCATGGGAATTCTGGAATATCACCTCAAAAGCAAAGGATAAGTTATTGAACCTTGAACCTGAACCACCAAGAGCAAAGCACAATAACTAGGGGTCTCTTCAAGTTTCAGAATAACGTAAACCATGCTTGTGAATACTACTTTGGCTCATTTATTGGGTAACATGGAAGTATACTAGTTTTGAGTGGCCCAATGCAAGAAAGGGATCTGCAGAATGGTTAGACTATGGTAATAAGCAGCCCTGCTTAGAACACATTGCTTGGCAGAATCCTTGGTGCTAAAGATGTGTCCTAGGAATGGATGTCGTGTGCAGTAGAAGAGCTGCGGTGCAGACCCTGTGGCTCCGGAGCGAGGCCACGCCATCCACAGCAGAGAACCAGAGACCACTTAAAAAGAGCTCTGGGCATGCTACTGGGCCCTGGTAGAGGCTCAGCATCTGACCACGGGACACCAAGTGACCTTACAACCAGAATTTCCCAACCTCTGCTGGATTATCAGGCTCACCAAGTCATAAGTCAGGCTGGCCCAGCATCAATTTACCATGAGATCCTAGTTAATTAATTGCTCGGAAGAAGAAAGATTGGAAAAGCAGGGCTAAAGAGCTCGAAAGAGATACATAGATAGACATAGGAGAGTGGGCACAGACTCTGAGGATCTTAGCATTGTTAGCTAACACCCACCAGAAAGCATCCACTGCAGAAGAGACCCCAAAGAGTCAAGTGGACAGGATGATTCAGCCAGTAGATGTCAGCCAGCCTCTGGCCTTGCCCCGAGTGTGTGCTTGTGCAATGGGTGCATGAGTGGAGGAGCAGTGGAATAGCCATGACAGCAGAAATGGAGGCTACACGAGACCAACTGCATGGGCTCCCTCTCCCCAAGGCTGATCTAGCTGCAACCACTGATGGATATCCAACTGCCAGTTCTAGAAACTAACACTAACCAGTCACTTGGAAGCAAGTCGATTACATTGAACCTCTTCTACCAGGGAAGGAACAGTGATTCATCTTGACTGGAAATGGCATTTATTACGGATATTGGTTTGCCTTTCCTGCCCACAGGGCCTCAGCCAGTACTGCCATGCCAGGCTCCTAGAACATCTGATCTACTGACATGGGATTCCACATAACATCACCTCAGACCACAGGATCCACTGTACAGCAAAGATGGTGCAGCGGCGGGCACATGACCATGGCATACACTGGTTCTGCCACTTGCCACACTACCCAGAAGCTGCTGGGTGAAAGAGCAATGGAACAGCTTCTTAAAGGCATAGCTGAGGAACCAGCTCAGCAATGACACTCTGCAAAGAGTATGTCATCCTTTAAAATGTTGCATACTCTTTAAACCAGTGGCCATTCTGTGATGTTATGTCCCCAAGGGATAGGATACATGGTTCACGAAAAATGGAAGTAGGAGTGACACTGTTCAACATCCTTGGCATGTTTGTGCATCTGTCTATGTAACTTTAGGCTCTGTGGGTTTAGAGGTTCTGTTTCCTGTGGGGTAAATTCTTCCACCAAGGGGACACAGTCAGAGTCCCACTAAACTTAAAGCTCCTGCTGCCACCTGGTTACTTTGGACTCCTCTTGCCAAGAGACCAGACGTCACAGAAGCAGTTACTATGATGGCAGGGGTGATTGGCCCTGCCCATCATGAGGCAGAAGGACTCCTGCAGTATAATCCTGGTAGGGAGGAATAACTTTGGCAACCACGTGATACACTGGTGGCATCTCTTGTTACTCTCACACCCAGTTTTAACTGTAAATCTGCAAGTATAGCAACCACAGCCTGCTAAAGGCACAGGAACCACATCTCAGACCCCCGGAATGAAGTTCTACGTTACCTCCCTCCCAGCTCCCATCACGCAAGCCACCTCAACCAGCAGAACTGCTAGCCTCCCCAAGAGAGGGGAATCTGAAAGTGTGGTGGGAGAGGTGGATTATGAGTATCAGTCATGGCCTGAGCAGCCCCAGCAGGGGAAACTATAGTTTGTCCCACTGGTCCCCTCTTGCGAGTCTCCTCAGAAATGATGACCAAACAGAATCCTGGAGAAGCTGTGCCCCAAGGGAGAGAAGTTAAAAAGATACACATTCAGGTGATTCTGATCTCAAAGTATTAAGGTAAAAATCCCCAAAACTTTCATAAATATAAAAATATAGGTTGCCTTAAAAGGAATAAAAATCTGACTACTATCAAACTGCTTATTAGCAATATGGGATGCTGGAAACCATGATACCGTGCCCTCAAAGTTTTTAGGGGAAATTATTTAAGCCTAGAATTCTATATCCAATATCAAGTGTAAGGTTAAAAATCAAACATATTAAAACTCATCATCAATGAACCATCTTTGAAAAATTATAACTTGAGGGTGTGCTTATAATAAAATTAATCAAGAAATATGAACACTTGGGATACAAGAAACAGTGGTGTTCCAGCTACTCTTGCTTCATAACAAGGTGCCCCAAATGTAGACATGTAAAGCCACCGTTTTCTTATGCTCGAGGATTCTGTGGTCAGGAATTTGCATAGGGCACAGCAAAGATTGCTTATCTCTGCTCCTCAATGTCTGGGGCCTCAGCAGAAGACGCAAATGCCGAGGGTGACTCAACAAGTGAGGGGTGGAATCATCTGGAGACGTCTTCCCACAGATGTCTGCTGGTTGATAATAGTCATGGACTGGGACCTCAGTAGGGCCATCAGCCAAATCACCTACTTTTGGACTCTCCATGTGTCCACAGGAGCTAGTTTGGTTCCAAGAGTGAACCTCTCAAGACAAAGTGGCAGAACAGACAATATAGCCTTTTCACGCTCTGGGCTTGAAAGCCACACAGCATCATTTCCATGGCACTCCAGTGGTCAAGGCAGCACAAAGGTAAACCCAGCTCAGGGAGAGGACGTGGGTCTAACTGTAAGAAGAGCACGGCGGATGGGAGACTATTGTGGGCATCTGGAAAATACAATCTGCCACAGCTGTGAGCAAGGAAACTGATAACATCCACAGACAAGTCTAAGGAACTGTCAGTGATGTGACTGTGTGGCATAATGCAATTGAGAAGAGAGGAAATCTTTAAGGCATGAGGTAGAAAAAAAGTGAATAAAATATAAAACTAAAATTCCAGTTGATTTCAAGATAGTGTGGGCATTATGGATGGAGGCGGAAGAGAGAGTATAACAGTGTGCTAAAGGCCTTGTTCATCTGAAGTGTCAGAAATACGGATTAATTCTGGACATTAACATAAGACAACCCATACGTGTTAGTTAAATGTATAAAACTCTTACATAATTAAGCACTCTGTCATTAAAAAGCACATTTAAGGCCGACCATCAGAAGATCAGAAATAAGATGTGATTTAAACCACAAGAATAAAAGAAACAAAAAACAATAAAACAAATAACAAGAAGATATTTGAAGTTGGAAACATAAAGTAAGGTAGCAAAAATTAGTCCAAATACATTATTAATCACAAGACTTTAATCTCCCTTTTAAAGAGAGAGATTTCTGAATTGGAATATTTTGAACCATTTATATGTTATTTACAAAAAAAGCATGCCTAAATTTTAAAAACAGAGAGAGGGAAAAGTTGAAAATTCAAGGGTGACTAGAGCTATACTTGGCAAACTCTAACGAGAAGAAAGCAGGAATAGAATAGTAATGACAGTCAAAGCAGAATTCGAGGCAAAAAGCATCAAATGGGAAGGAGACAGATATTTTATATTATAAAAATTACAGTCCCCAAGGAAAATAGAACAGTAGTAGACCTCTACGACCAGAGAAGCATAAACATTGATATTTATAAAGCTAATACTCGTGGAAATATGAGACAAATTGATAAACCACAATGTTGGTGAGATTTAAAAGTGTCTCTAAGAAACTAAGATATCAAGTAGGTAAAAAAAATTAGGCCATGGAGGATTTAAATATGACACTTTTAAATATCTCTCTTGTTCTTTTCATATGAATTGTCTGTGTCTAATTCAATTAACTGTACAGTTGTATTGCTCATATAAATTGCACTCAGAAAGAGACTGCACATTATTTTTACGTACCTGTGGAACTTTTTTTAACTCACCTTTTATGACGCCAAAGAAAATAAATTGCCAATTTCCAAGGAGCAAAATCATACAGGCCATGTTCACTGAAATGATTCAAAAAAAGATATCACAAACACCTTGTTTGGAAATTAAAACCCTGCTAAATAAATCTTGGTTAAAAGTGAGGATCCAAACTGACATTACACGCTAATTAGAAATAAATGGCAGTGAGAGCACTGAAGACGGAAAGCTATAGGATCTGGACAAAGCCACACTCCATGGCAGTTTTGGTTGTAATTGCATTTATTTGCACACAAGAAAGACCAAAAATAGAGTAAGGATTCAGCTCAAGAAGGTACAAGCAAGTAAATAAATCAACCTAAGGAAGACAAAGTTGTGAATGGATAAAAATAAATTAATGAAGTAGAAATTATAAAACTATTTCGAAAGAGTGATAATTCACAACCAAGTGTGTTTTATCCTAGCAATGCAAGAATACGGCAACATTAGGAAACTTTTCAATGCAATACACTACACTAAAAAAAGGGTGCATCAAGAGGTCACCTCAAGAGACAAAAGGCATTCCAATTCCTTTTGTTAAAAATCGTACCATCTAGGAAAATATGTGAACATCCTTGCTCTGATTAACAGTAGCTTGCAAAGCCCGCATTGAACAGCATACTTGGGGTGGGAGCCCTGGAAACAGGCCGCCAAGCCAGAGGCAAGGCAGCCACCATCATCACCTCTCACAAGTGGGCCAGCGACCCTGGAAAACACACGAAAGAGAAGGTAGGAGAGGAGCTGATATTTGAAAGGAAGAGATGAAGCATTTTAATTTGTTGATGACATGATTGCCTATATAAAAAACCCAGAAGAATTAGCTAAGAACTATTAGAATCTATGAGTTCAGCAAAGTGGCCAAATAAAAGGATGTTACAAAACCAATAGGTCTCCTGCACACCACCACCAACAAAACAGAAAAAGGTGAGTTCTGTAGTTTGTGGTTTTCAAGGAATTGATCCATTTCTTCTAAGTTGAAGTTATAAATTTAAAATTATCTGATGACCGAAGGGTTTGTAGAGATATCTCATGTTTCATTCCTGATATTGGTGATTTGTGTCTTGTCTCTTTTTATCTTTATCAGTCATGCTAGAGGTTGGTCAATGTTATTGATTTTTTTTAAGAATCAGCTTTTTGTTTCATTGATTTTCTCTACTGTTTGGCTGTTTTCAGTTTCATTAGTTTCTGCTCTTATCTTTATGATTTCTTTCTGCTTGCTTTGGGTTTATTTTGCTCTTTTCCAGATTCTTCAGCTAGGAACTTGGATGCCTGTGCAACATCTAATTGCATCTCCCACGCAGGTGAGTGGACATGTCCTAGGTGTGACTGCCTGGGAACAGAGGTCTGTCTGCTCCCGCTCCAGCGTGGAGTCCGCCAACGTGCGCGACACTGAAAGCTGTGTGGTTAGAGGGGATGATGAGCTGCAATTGTGTTGACAGGGCTCAGGACAAAGCTGCCATATTTTGAGGTCTGGAGAAGTAGAAGGTCCAGCAAAGGAGACCGAGAAGGATGGCCGGGGTGGGAGGAGAGGCAGTTGAGGGTAGTGTCTAGGGAGCTGCACTTTCCAAGAAAGAAGAAGTAGCCCCTGCTGAATGCCACCAAGAGATCCATAAGATGAAGCCCGGAATGTGTGCGCTGGAGGCAGCAGCGTGGAAATAATCAGGGACCCTGATACACGTAGTGTTGCAGAGAGAAGCCAGATTGAATGGTGGGGGGTGGGGGTGGGAAAGTGGCGCTCAGCAGGGACGCTGTTACAGTTTCAAAGAAGAAAAATCCCTCTCATTTGAATGAGATGGTGCATTTGAAGTGTTTAGCGGTGTCTGGCTCATGAGAGGGGCTCGCTAACACTTCCCTTTCACTCACTTCCTCTCCTTACATTCACTGACTAAAAAGGGTGTTCTGGCTGTTTCTCTTTCTAAAGTGGGCCCGGGACCCCAGCTTCTTTACCATTATTCCTGTTAGAAAAGCAGGTATGACTTACGCCAATTGAAGGGAACTCTTTTTCTAGAAAGATAGATAGGCAGCCAACATGGTGATTAAGTCAGAGTTTCTAAGTCAAATTGTCATAATGTAACTCCGAGGTCCACCTGCTCTGAGCTAGGTGGCCCTGGGAATTTTGCGTAAACTCTCGAGCCTCAGTTTCCTCATTGTTAATCGTTAATTAGAATAGTACCTGCCTCATCGATGCACTTAATAAGCTCCTGGCACCTACATTTACCACCACTTATGTTTAAGAATTTCCCCATGTCGTTTTTGCAGAGGCGTTTCCTTCTATAATAAAATAAGAGAGCTCACACCCCCCTGGCAGAATGCGGATGCTCTCAGTATGTGGACGCAGGGGCTGAGAGCTTGATAGTGAGGTCATTCCTGGGGACGGACAATGCCAGGCCTGCTGTGCCTGCAAAGCACCAGAGACACTTCAGGGAATGGCTCCCCAGCTGCCTGAGGCAGAAGCATCTTCCCCTCTGAGCTCTGACTTTTTAGGTTCTTTTATCTTTCATCTCCCCTACCCCCAGCAATGGTAATTAAAAAAAAAAAAAAAGAAGCATAACAATGCTTCTTAGATGAGTGACCTCACCAGGGAGAGCGCTGGGCACCTAAGCCCTTTGCTGCCTGCCGCCCAGCGTCATCATGACCCACACAGCAATCCCTGGCCCGGACCAGGCCTCTGCCACCAGACACCCTGACTGGGTGACTTATAGCTTTATAGTTTTAAGTTGGCCTTTCCAGTACTGTCTGATAAATCAACACACAAGGCATTAAATGGTTCATTATGCCAGTAATATAATTCATTCTTTGTGCCAAGAAATGCAAGACACGTCAGGAAACTTAGAAACATCCGATCTGAAGACATGAATGCCCATCTGCATAACAGATTAAGTGGGGGAGAGGCAGCAGCTGGAAGCAGAGGTCAAAGAGAAGGCTCAGCAGGGGGCAGTCTTCCCTCCAGCAGTCCTTGACCTACAGCTGGAAAACCTACCTCAGAGTCTCACTAGGCAGGCTCCCGCCTTGCATAGTTCTCTCCCTCACGTGCTCAGAAGGTAGTTGGGCTGATGTAGGAGTCTGGTACAGAATTAGCAACCAAACACGCTCAGCCAGGTCACTCCTGTAGGAAAAGTATCCCGTCCAGGTATTGTAGTGGAAGGAGCGGTCCCAGTCCTACCATCAGTACCGTGCTCCGGAAACACAGCTGAAGTCACGACACTTTGGTGTCATCACCTGTCATACAAGAAAGTGATCCTCCATGCATTCCAACTTCTTTCTGGCTCTAAGATTCTATGATTCTAGTGTGTGGGAGGAGGAGAAAGGAAGGGAGGTTTCAGAGCTTGGTTAGAGCTGAGCCTCAAATACATCTGGTATATGGAAGTAGACAAAAGACTCCCCCGACCTGAAATCTATGTCCATGATTTTGCATGAAGGCCAGGGCCTCCCCTCCCTAGTTTGAGATGATTGCATCAGTGATGACCGTTTGCACGGAATGAAATAAAAAATACAAATAAAACTGGCTTAAGCAATAAGGACATTTATCTGTTCGTGCATTGCGCAACTTCTGAATGTCTGTTTTGGCTCCGTAGTAACACCAAGAACTAAAACAAAGACTCTACATTCATAGAACTTAATTCTAGTTGGAGAATTAAGAGACAAAAAGGCATTCCAATCTACCGTCTAGGAGAAATAGACAATAAACAAAAGAATATGTAAATATATAATACAATATCAGGAAATGATAAGTGCAGTGAAGACAAACACAACAGGGTGAGTGGACAGAGAGATGCTCTTTTAGGCAGGATGATAACAGAAGATCTCTTAAAGGGAGTTAACAGCTGAGATCATTTTGGTAAATAGCATAAAGGAAAGATTATAGGACCATCAGAGAAGATAACCTCTCAGGAAGCCGCACTACAAACTGGGTGGCAGTGTGGTCCATAAGACTGAAGAGATCTGAGTTAGGCTTCTGTAAAGGATGGAAGGTCTTAGCATGGCCTGCCCTGTGAAGAAACCCAAGGGGTAGCTGAGTTGGCTGGAAAGCTTGGGCAGGCTGCCATGATAGGGTGAAATGTCTCGCTAGGCAAGAGCCCAGAATCTGCCACACTCAGTGAATCTCCACGCAGACTTCTTTGGCCCCCATCTGCTCAGCTCCCTCGTCCCCGGTAAGTTATCTCACTTCAGTTCCAAGCCACTCCAATAGTCCAGAACTCTGATGCCTGCATCTTCAGCCATGTGAGATCACTTCTTTGACTCGGGTTGTAGCTGCTGCACTGCAATCAGAAAGTGCCTTCAGAGGGAAAGCTGGGGATCATCTTGTATGTTTGCCTTCTCTCAGTGATCCCAATTCTGCACTGCTGTTCAGAGCCTGAAAACAGTGGCTCCATATATTTTGTCCAATTTTATAGTAGTTTTTGGTGAGAACGCAAGTCTAGTACCATTTTTACTCTGCCATGGCCAGAAGTGGAGGTCCCTTGGGTGCCTTAGCCCTTGACCCTTATTGGCAGCTGGCTATGCTAATTAGATGTCCAGCAATATGAAGAGCAGCCCAGTGTCATGTCTTCTAACCAACCTTAAGGAAAGGATCATGTCTGATTTGAATTTCATATTAAAAGCCATATTTTTATAGTTTAAAACTCCAATAAAAACAAAACTAATGAAAACTGTAAAAAATATAATTGTAAAACCCTCTGAACTAAAATATTTAATACATTGGAGACCACCAATGTGATACTTGGTGTGTTAGCCAATGTCCTCTAGAGAAACAGAACCAATAGAAAAAAAAAAATATATATATATATATATGAACAGATTTATTATAAGAAACTGATTCACACAATTATGGAGGCTGAGAAGTCCCATGATCTGCCACCTGCAAGCTAGAGATCCAGACCCAAGAAAGACGATGGTGAATGTAATTAATTCAATCTGAGTCTGAAGGCATGAGAATCAGGGGAGCCAATGATGTAGACTACAGTTCAGGTCTGAAGGCCTGAGAACCTGGAGCATGGAGGGCAGGAGAAGATGGATGTACCAGCTCAAGCAATCAGGCAGGAGGCACCAAATTCTTCCTTCCTCTGCCTTTTTGTTCCACTTAGACCCTCAGCAGGTTGGATGATGCCCTCCTACATTGGGAAGGACAAGCCACTTTAGTAAGTCCACCAATTCAAATGCTAATTTCATCTGGGAACACTCTCACAGACACACTCAGAATAATGTTTAGCCAAATATCTGGGCACTCTGTGGTCCAGTCATGTTGACACATAAAATTAACCATCACATTTGGTTAATTCATTTTATGTAAAATTTGGAATAAAGTGTGTCATCTTACTTGAAGACCATCTTTATTCTAGGAATACTAGGAGTCTCAAATCAGAAAATCTGTTGATATAAGTCATCACATTAACAAATGAGAAAATTATATGGTTATCTCAATAGATGAAAAAAATTCAGTAGAATCAGCCTATATACATGATAAAACATCTTTTAACAATGAGCAAACTAGGAATCAGAGGCTTAATTAAAGATATTTGCTTTAAAAGCTACAGCAAACATCATACTTAATGGTGAAAGTTTTCAAACATTCTTACTAAAGTCATGTTTGACACAAAGATGTCAAGTGTCTCTGCTTTTATTCAATATTTTATTCCCCAGTTTTTTCCCCTCTGGAATCTCCTGGCCCAATCTCATGGCAACCTGCAATCCAGAGGTAGAAATCAGCATGGCTAGAAAGAGCACCAAGAGAAGCCCTCTAGTTCAGGCTCAAGGAGAGGGAAAGGGGTCTCCTGGCATGAGAGTGGTGGCAGCCAGGACTCACAGGCGCTTGAAACTCAGAAAGAGAAGAACCTTCCTATCCAATCAGAAGAAGTGTAGTCCCAAGAAGATGGGGCAAATCCTTCTTCTTTTTTTTCTCACTGGTTGACCCGGGTCGTGGACATAGTTTCAGAAAGTGAGTGTGAAAACCAGGTAAATCAAACTCCAGATTTCTGGCTGGAGGAGTAAAACCGAGAGCCCCAGGAAACCATAAGTGCCATGGAGATGCAGAACTGTAGGAGCTTGCAAAACAATGCTGTTAATTTATTTTTAAACTCCTGGGATCACCCTCAAGCTGTGCATGCAGAATTCTGATCCAAAACTGGTTACTAGGACTTTGAGAACTAAACTCATAGACAGACCACTGCCCATATTCCAGACTGCCACTGGGTGGTGCACATGTGGGACAAATCCAAATAGGACTGCAAAGGCTTTTAAAATGGAACTAATATTGACACTGCATCCCATAGACGGCTGCTTAGAATTCACAGCCTTAGCCCAGTTGGGTCAATTGCCTACTAAAACAAAAATGTCACTATTCTCCATAAGGTATAAACAAGACCTAGTGTTACATAACTCAATATTCAAAATATCCAGGATATAATCCAAAACTCCATGGCATATGAAGAACCAGGGAAATCTCAAATCACACGGGAAAAGACAATGAACAGATCCCAACAGTGAGGTGTTGGAACTCACTCAACACGGAAATGTTTCAACGCAGATGTTGACTCTATCTGACAAAGACTTTGCTAATGACCCCGTTAGTAAGGGCAAATACTCCTAAAAAGAAACCGAAGATAGAAAGGCTCAACCAATGAGTTTTGCATTTTTATGTATTGTATATCTTAGCTCTAAAAGTTCTATTTGGTTCTTTTTAGAACTAAGATATACAATAGATGAAATTGTAAAACTCATTGAATATGCTCAAAAGCATAATGGAGATGACAGAGGAAAGAACCAGTGAAGGTGAAGATAGAGAAACAGAATCTAATTTGAACAACAGAGAAAAAAATATTGATTTAAAAAATTCATGGCGTCTAAGGAGCCTGTGGGACAAAAATAAAACGTCTAGCATTTGTGTTATATAAGTCCTAGAAGGAGAAGCTATAGTGTACAATGCAGAAAAAATATTTGAAGAAATAATGGATAGAAATTCTTCAAATTTGCAAAAAAAAAAAAAAAGCCATAAATGTACAGATTTGGGAAGCTTAGAGGATCCCAAGCAGTGAAAATTCAAATCAATGCACAGACATATCATAATCAAACTTTGAAAACTAAAAACAAAGAAAAGAATCTTGAAAGCAGCCAGAGAAAAATGAGAACTTCATTTAAAGGAGGAAAATAATACAAATGATGTGAATTTCTCATCCCAAACCATGAAGGCTGAAATAAAAGAACTGTCAACTGAGAATTCTATATGCAAGAAAAATATCCTTCAGAAATTAAGATGAACATGAAAAAGATGCTCAACATTGTTAGTCATTTAGGAAAATGCAAATCAAACCCAGAACAAGGTACCATTTCACACCCACTAGGACAGCTATAATCAGAAAAGCGATAACAAATGTTGGCAGATGTGAAGAAATTGGAACCCCTATGCATTACTTGTAGGAATGTAAAATGTTACAGCCACTTTGGAAAACAGTTTGGCAGGTCCAAATGTTAAACACAGAGTTGTCATATGACCCAGTGATTCCACTCCTAGGTATATACCCAAGAGAATTGAAAACGTGTTCACATAAACACTTGTACACGAATATTCTTAACAGCATTATTCATAATAGCCAAAAAGTGGAAACAACCCAACTGTCCATCAATTGATCAATAAATAAACAAAATGTGTTACATCTATGCAATAAAATATTACTCAGCCATACAAGGAATTAAGTACTGATGCATGCTACAGTGTGGAGGAAACTTTAGGTCTTTAGACATTTTGCAAAGTGAATGATTATGCAAAGTGAAAGAAGCCAGACAGGAAAGGTCACATATTCTATAATTTCATTTATACAAAATGTTCAGAATATGGACATTTATAGAGACAGAAAGTAGATTATTGGTTGCCAAGGGCTGAGGAGAAGAAAGGAATGGGGAGTTACTGCTAATGTGTTCAGGGCTTCCTTTTGGAGCAATAAAATTGATCTAGAATCAGACAGTGGTGATGGTTGCACAACTTTGTAAATATACTAAAAACCACCAAATTGTACACTTTTAAAGGGTGTATTTTATGGTATGTGAATTATTTCACAAAAAAACAATGAAGAGGAAATAAAGACATTCTCAGTTGAAGGAAAACTAAGAGAATTCCTTGCCAGTAGACCCAACCTAAGAGAAGTGCAAAAATAAGTTCACCAGATATAAGGTGCTACCAGAAATAAACTTCAAAGAGCATAAATGAAAGGAAAGCAACAGGAATTGAAAATATCTGAAAAAATGGAGTAGACTATCTTTTTCCTATTAAGTTCTCTAAAATATGTTTTATGGTGGAAAATTTTATAATGGAATTTTCAAAGTATAAAGATGCAATATATAAGAAAGTAAGAAAACTACTATATAAAGGAGGTGGAAGAAGCCTATATGATGGGTAAGATTTCTGTATTCCACACGAAGTGACAAAATTTGATCTATGTAGATTATGGAAAGTTAAATATGTATATTGTAATCCCTAGACCTACCACATAAAAAAAATATATGAGATATAGTCAAAAACACAGAATAAAATAAAAATTGTTTATATGACCCAAAAGAAAATGGGAAAGAGGAAGCACAGGGATGATAAAGAGAGGGAACAAACAGAAAACAAAGAATAAATGGTAAACCTGAATTCAAAAACATCAACAGTTATGTTAAAGGTACATGATCTAAACACACCAAATAAAAAACAGAGAAGATCTGAATGCATTTTTTAAAATTATATGTTCCAAGACATTTCTCCAAAGAAGACATACAGATGGCCAATACACACATGAAAAGATGCTCATCATCACTAATCATCAGGGAAATGCAAATCAAAACTACACTAAGATATCACCTTACACCTGTTAGAATGGGAAAAATATCCAAAACCAAGAGTGACAAATGTTGGAGAGGCTGTGGAGAAAAAGGAACCCTCATACACTGTTGGTGGGAAAGCAAACTGGTGCAGCCACTATGGAAAACAGTATGGAGATTCCTCAAAAAGTTAAAAATAGAAATACCTTATGACCCAGCCATCCCACTACTGGGTATCTATCCTAAGAACCTGAAATCAGCAATTCCCAAAGTTCCATGCACCCCTATGTTCATGGCAGCATTATTCACAATAGCCAAACCGTGGAACCAACCTAAGTGCCCAGCAACTGATGATTGGATAAAGAAGATATGGTATATATATACAATGGAATACTACTCAGCCATAAAAAAGGACAAAGTCGTCCCATTCACAACAACATGGATGGACCCTGAGGCTATTATGTTGAGAGAAATAAGCCAGACAGAGAAAGACAAACTCTGTATGACTCCACTCATAGGTGGAAGTTAACATATAGACAAAGAGAACTGATCAGTGGTTACCAGGGGAAAGGGGGGTGGGGGGAGGGCACAAAGGGTGAAGTGGTGTACCCACAACATGACTAACAATAATGTACAACTGTAATTTCACAAGGTTGTTAACTATCATAATCTTAATAAAAAAAATGTAAAGACAACCAAAACAAAAATTATATGTTCCAATTACATGCTGTCAAAAGGGTCTTGCTTTGGGGCAGCCCCAGTGGCACAGCAGTTAAGTTCGAGCTCTCTGCTTTGGCAGCCCAGCGTTTACCAGTTTGAATCCTGGGTGCAGACATGGCACCCCTCATCAGGCCATGCTGTGGCAGTGCCCCACATAGAAGAACTAGAAAGACTTACAACTAGGATATACTGTGTACTGGGGCTTTGGGGAGAAAAAAAAAAAAAGGACGAAGATTGGCAACAGATGTTAGTTCAGGGCCAATCTTTCTGACCAAAAAAAGCATGAAAAAGAAGAAGAATCTTGCTTCAAACCTAATGATATCAGTAGGCTAAATGTCAAATGATGGAAAAAGATGTACAATGCAAATGCTGCTCAAAAGAAAACTGGAGTGTGTGTACTGATACCAGACAAAGTAGACTTCAGAGGAAAGAAGGCTACCAAGGCATTATATAATGATAAAAGGGTCAATTTATCAAAAGACGTAACAATCCTAAATGTGTATGAACGTAACAACAGAGCTTCAAAATACATGAAATGAGAAAGAATCTTTTGACAGCTTGAACTTCAAAATTAAAAAAGGTTTAACTCTGAAAAAGACACTGTTAAGAGAATGAAAAGAAAGGGGGAAAATATTTGCAAGTTCCATATCCAACAAAGGACTTGCATCCAAAATACACAAAGAAAGCTCAAAATTCAGCAGTAAGAAAATAATTCAATTTAAAAATACAACAAAAGACTTGAACAGCCACTCCACCAAAGAGGATTTAAGAAAGACAAACAAGCATGTGAAAAGATGCTCAACAGCATTCGCAGTTAGGGAAATGCATGTCAAAACCGCAACCTATTAGAATAGTTAAATAAAAAGTAATGACACCACCAAGTGACGGCAAAGATTCAGAGCCACTGGTCCCTTGAAACATTGCTCGTGGGAATGGAAATTGTGCAGCCACTCTGGAAAACAGCTTGTCAGTTTGTTATAAGTTAAACATAAATTTATCACATGACCCATTAATCCTGCTACTAGGTATTTACTCTAGAAAAATGGATTTTTTTTCTTTACTCTAGAAACTGATTTTAATCTAGAAAAATGGGAAACTGTATAGAAATGTATATAGAAGCTTAATTCATAATTGCCAACTAGAAACAAACCAAACGCTGTTAGATGGATAAACTGTTACATAAATGAGCAAAAGATGGCCTCTATGTTTGTCCCCTAGCTTGCTTTTTTTACTGCAGGTTGAGATCAGTGAGCCCAAAAGCCCATCCACACCAAACTCAAATTTTCACATATCCAATTATTTTAAAAATAGCCCGAACAAGCAATCTTTCAGCCATTTAGAGCTTCCCTGCTTTGCATACTCTGCAAAACCTTATCCAGTCTGTTACCTATTGATAAGATAGGGCCCTTCACAAGATTCCAAACCAATGCTGCCCTTCAGGGATCTCTGACCCAGAGACTTTCTGCCGTGCTGCTGGGTGGTGTCACCTAGACACATAGGGCCCCTCTCCGACCCCCCAACCCCCAGTAGTTCTCTTGCTCTCCTCCCTTTCAGGATGGTGGCCCTCTAGCTATGAAGCTCTGGATATGTCATGCTGTGGGACTGTCTCGTGCAACTCTGTCCAAGCGCCACTCCACAAAGCTCATTGTGTGTTACTGCCTCTCATGGTCAGATCTTTTTCTAGCTCAGCCCCTGGATCCCTGGAAGCCTCTACATGCATGACTATGCAAACTACAGCACGTTCACATAACGGAATACTACCTAGCAATAAAAGGTAACAAACTATTGATCCATGAAACAATTTGGATGCTGAGTGAAAGAAGCCAGTATCCAAACGTTACATACTGTAGATTCCACATACGTGATGGTCCTCTAAAGACAAAACTTTATGGAGAACAGAGCAGTAGTTGCCACGGGTTAGGGATGGTGGAGGGTGTGACTACAAATGACCAGTTTAAGGAAGGTTTGTGGAGTGGGGGAACTATTCTGAATCCTGGCCGTGGTGGTGGTAACACAAATCTGAACATGCGTCAACATTCATAGATCTCTACATCAACAGAAGTGTCAATTCTACTGTGTACTAATTTTTAAAATAAAATTTTAGAAAAAGTTGACTGCTTCCAGCAGAAAGAATAACACTATATTATATCATTTCTTATGTGCATAGATGCAAAATATATGCCACAATAGCACAAAGAGCAATGAGAGAGGAATAGAATTTTTCTGTTGGAACGTTCTTATATTTGATAAGCTGCAGTTCAACATTTGCTCTAAGTAGACTGTAATAGGTTATGTATATTATAATATCCAGAACAATCTATGCAATGAGGGTTAGCTAAAATATCAACAGATAAAATAAAATGAAACAAAAACGTTTGATAAATCCACATAAAGTCAAGAAAGAAAGAACAAAGGAACAGCAAACAAACAAAAAAGCCAACTGGGATAACTAGAAAAACAAATAGCAGGATGATATACCTAAACTCAACCATATCGATGAATATATTTAACATAAATGTAAGGACACTCTAATTAAAATGTAGTAATAGTTACACTAGATATGAAAATACCCAACTGTATGTTGTCTACAAGAGACATACTTTATGTACAAAAAACACAGACTGTTTGAAAATAAAAAGATGTAAACAGATATTCCACACAAACAGTAAACCTGAGAAAACTGGTGTGACAATATTAATATCAAAGTAGACCTCAAAACAAGGAATATTACCAAAGATAAAGAAGGATATTTCATAATGACTAGCAGGTCCATGCATCAGGAAGACACAACAATCCTAAATACCTATGCATTTAACAATAGAACTTCAAAATATATGGATAAAAAAACCTAGAAGAATGAAAGGGAGAAGCAGACCAATTCACGATCATAGTTGGAGAATTTAACGCTTCTTTCTTGGTAATTGGTAAAACACCGGTAAAGACATAGAAGATTTAAACAACACTATCGGCCACTCTCACCTTTTGAGCAATGAATACTGCAACCGCAAAGTGCAAATATATGTCTTGTTCATGGGCACCTGTAACACTTGCTTGGAAACAATATGCTGGGATATCAAATAAGTTTCAATGAACTTGAAAAGGATTGAAATCTCACATAGTATATTCTCTGACCACAACTGAATTAAATTAAAAATCAATATAACAATAAAATATCCAGAAATGTACCAAATATTTGGAAATTAGATGACTACTTCTAACTAACACATGAGTCAAAGAAAAAAGTCCCAATGGAAATTGTCAAGACCTGTAAGGAGTCTGAGGTTTTATCCTGCTTGCAAGCTAATGAGTTAGGCTGCACCGTGTCATGCATGTGACAGAAGGCACAGGCTCCTGGAACAGAGACAAAGGAATAACAAGCAGCATGAGCTTCATGTTCAACTCCGTTCTCCTCACCCCTCCAGTCCCACGGGAGAGCTGTGAAGCAGCCTACTGGATGCCATACACAGTGGTTTTGTGTCACAGTTGAGGAAACCTGAACTCAGGAAAGCATGCCTTTGCCCCAGAGGGAGACATTATTTTTACTATATTAGACAACCAACAAACCTTCCTTCTGTTCCAGAAATGCTATGTCTATTTTCTAAGGCTATTTGCTCTTCAAACATCCTTGAAATGCAGCCTAGAACAAAGCTGCCAGTGCCTCTATTTGCAAGATGAGCAGATATATGAGAGAACAATGGACAATTGCATCCAAATAGAAATTATAAAATATTTTGAACCAAATACTAATGGAAATCAGGCATATGAAAATTTGTGAGATGCAGCTAAGGCAGTTCCTTGAGAGGCAGGTATAGCTTTAAATGCTCACATTAGCAGAGAAGACAGGCTTAGAAACAGTTATCTAAGCTTCTGGCTTAAAAGGCTAGAAAAAGAAAAGCAAATTAAACCCAAAATAAGTGGAAAATTCTTGTTTTACATGAAGTGATACATTTATAAGAGGTAGCGAATAGAAGGAAGGAGATAATGAAAATAGGAGAAATCGATAAAACAGAAAACAAACAATAAAGAAAATTAATATAGTCAAAAGTTGGATCTTTTTAAAGATTAAAATTAATAAACCCCAAGCAAGACTAATAGAGAAAAAAATGAGAGAGAAAAAATAAATTACCAATATTTTAAATGAAAGAACAGGATATTATTGCAGACTCTTCAGATATTAAAAGCATATGGTGATGTCACAAACATCTTTAGGCCGACAAATTTGACAAGTGAAATGAAGTGAAAAAATTTTTTGAAAAACACAACTTTTCAAAACTAAAACGAAAAGAAATAGAAAATCTAAATACCCCTATATTTATTAAAGAAATTGAATTCATTGTAAAAAAGAAAAAAAGCCATAAAGAAAATTCCAGGCCCAGATGGTTTCATTAGTGAACTCTATCAAACATTTAAAGAAGAAATAATGTTAATTTTACCCAAACACTTGACAAATAAAAATGGCAAGTAAGAGGATATATTGGAATATATGAGGAAGCCATTTTGTGTAAACCTAATTCGGCCTGACCTTGTCTTTCCAAAAGGGCCTGAGGAGGCCCTTGAGCATGCATTGTATATCTGCTTTAGAGATTCCCTATGGCAAGAGCAAAGGCCCTTGAGATAAAGGTGCAACTTCCCTCCCCCTCCCAATGTTGGCATCTCCTTAAAGATTAAGCATCTTTCTTTAGGCTGGGAACCCATTGCAGCGCTCATCTGTGACCACCCAGCCCCAGGCAACACACCTGCCACCCCGAGGCATTCACTGAGACAGCAGGCATATCTGCTGTTTCCATCAGTCACTGTGCTGACAGAGCAGCCTCCTGACTATTGTAAAAGGGACATTTCAATCATATGTGAAACATCCTCTTTGAGGGTATATAACCACCCTTATACCCCCACTTCTTTGGAGTGCTCTGTTCCTTTGTGGAAAGACTCTCCCAGGTTATAATCCTCAGATTTAAGCTCAGAATAAACTCACCCAAATTTTCATTTATAGATTGGTTATGGATTATATTCGTCGACACACTTTATAAAATAGTGAAGGTGGAGTTATGTTATATTGGCCAGCATAATTCTGATATAAAACTGACAAAGCTCTTAGAAGAAAAGAAAACTACAGCCCAATTGTCTCTCATAACCATAGTAACAAAAATCCTAAACAAGATATTAGGGAATAATAACCAACAATATATATATATATGTAACCGAAAGTTCGGTCTTTGAACCCGATGCCAATCCAGATAACGAGAACAGAGTCTTGAGTGGAAGAGGAAAGTCTTTACTATGCCAGGCACAGGGAGCAAAGCAAGGGCTCATGCCTCAAAGATTGCTAGCTCCCTGATGAGGAACAGGTAGGGAGTTTTATTTGGGGTTTTGGGTAGGGGAGGGGAATATGTAGCTTGTGCAGGTCGGTGCTTTTCCACCAGCCTGCATTTGGCCTTGAGAGGTGCGGGGGTGGGGGGGGTGGTGAGATAGGAGGGTGGCAGGTGGGCGACCTTCGCCCTTGTCCCATCTTCCTGTTTGAGGTGGTTCCAGCACCTGGAGTCAAGGAGTTGAGGTCTGGGAAGCCTCTGCTCCCTAACATTCTTGAGACAGCGGCTTTCCTGGCAAACTTCAAGGACACATGATTTGCTAAACTTTAGTGTGCCTCCAACTCCAGGCCACCTGGGCTTTTAACAATTTGTAACTCCCATTTAGTTGTAAAGCTCAAGGAGGCCAAGTTTAAAGAAACAGGTATTTACATATGAGTGGAGCTAGAGAAGCAGGAAAGGGGGTGGTGGGTTTTAGTTTTAACCCCATATATGCTGGGTTCAATGTGGGGGAACTGATATCAGGGCTGATGTTAAGAGCCTGTAATATATATATTTTTTTAAAAGATAATATATGATGATCAACTAGGGTTTATCCTGGAAATACAAGGTTGGTTTAATATTCAAAAATCAATGTCAAAATTCAACATACATTCATGCAAAAGGCTCTCAGAGAATTGGGGATAAAACATAAATTCTTCAGTCTGATGAAGGATATCTATGAGAAATCTTAGTGAAGTCGTTCTTAATAGCGAGACATTAAATGCTTTAAGAAAGGAGATAAGGCACAGATGGTCAATCTCGCCACGGACACCTCTTATTCAACATTGTCCTGAAGTTTCCATCCAGTTCAATAAGGCGAAGAAAAGAAACAAGAAGCATAAAAATTGAAAAAGAATAAGTCAAACTATCTTTAGTCATAGACAATATGATTGTTTCCTTAGAAAATCTAAGTAATCTACAAAAAATAGCAAATTCACAGGATACAAGGTCGACGTACAAAAACAAATGGTATTTCTAAGCACTAGTGTCAAACAACTGAAAAATAATTTTTAAAAAATCCATTTGTAGTAATATCAGAAAATTTAAATATGTAGGAGTAAATATAACAAAAGACATGCAAGAACTCTGAAAACTAAGAATATTGCTGGGGTAAGTTAAAGGAATTGTAAATAAATGGAGAGATATGAAATAGTCATTGATTGGAAGACTCGAAATTGTTAATATGTCAATTCTCTATAAATTGATCTACAGAGTTGATGCAATACGAATCAAAATCTCAATAGAAACTTGTAAAGAATTAACAGATTGATCCTAAAATTTACATGGAAATGTAAAGAACCTAGAATAACCAAAACAATCTTGTATGAGGAAAACAAATTTTGAGGACTCTCAAGAACCGACATCAAGACTTACCATAAAATATATAGTAAAAAAAAGATATGTAATATTGGCATAAGGACAGACAAATAGATCAATTAAAAAGAGCAGGAAATACAGAAAGAGATATCCATATATTTGATTAGCTTGGTTTTCAATAAAGTACCAAGGCAATTCAACAGGGAAAGGGAAGTCTTTCATGAATAAGGCTGGAAAACTAGATAAACATATAGAAAAAATGAACTTTGATCCTGTCGACTTTAAAATAAAATAGCCAGTTACTTTAGCAGCAAAATGAGTTTATTCAGCAATTGCATTCTGGGAAATGCAACCCATGGGGGATCAGAGGCAAATCCAGAGAACAAAGCAGAGGAAGTTTCTTCTATAGAGAAAAAGGGAGAATTGGGAGGAGCTGTTCTTAACCAAAGTACATTGGAGGAGCATAAGAGTTTGGGTGGCGACCATTCTTCATTGGCTGAGGGGCCACATTTTCCATTGGCTAGGCTTGTGAGCAACAAGAAATTCTCCCTTCCTCTTGTTGGGGTGTAAAGTAGTGGCCAGCTTCTTGCTGGGGACACAAGGTCCCTGTCTTCCTGCGTGGGGTGATCCACAATGAGTAAGTAGGGCGTGAGAACTCCCTCTACAGGCCTTCCTGACTCCAGTTTTAAGTGAGGTTTCCTTTATTAATTTTCATAATCCCTATCTCAAAATAAAAGTTTTTTGAACACAAAAGTTAATTCATGATGTAACAATAAGCCTAAGCATAAAGTTAAAACTATAAACCTTCTAGAAGACACACAGGATAATATCTTCAAGACAAAGATTTACTCGAGAGAACAAAAAATGCATGCACCTTAATGAAAAACACTGATTAGTTGGACTTGACCAAAATTAAAAACATCCCTTCTTAAAAAGACACCACTAAGAAAATGAAAAGGTGGGGGCTGGCCCGGTAGTGTCGTGGTTAAGTTCCCACACTCTGTTTTGTTGGCCTGGGGCTCCCTAGTTCAGATCCTGGACACAGACCTACACACTGCTCATCAAGACATACTGTGGTGGCATCCCATATAGAAGAACTAGAAGGGTTTACAACCAGGATATACAGCTATGGGCTTTGGGGGAGAAAAACAAAAAAGAGGAAGATAGGCAACAGATATTGGCTCAGGGCCAATTTTCCTCACCAAAAAAGCATACCTTGAAAAATAAAAAAGAAAATGAAAAGGCTAGCCATAGACTGAGAGAAAATATCCACAATACCTATATCAAACAAAGGACTCATATCCAAATTAAAGAACTCCCAATAATCAATAATCAACAGAAAAACAATCCCATTTTAAAACGAGCAAAGACGTGAACAGACTTCACAAAAGAAGATATGTCAATAGCAAATAGACACTTGAAAAAGTGCTTAACATCCTTAACGATCAAGGATATTCACATCAAGCAATGAGGTACCACAACATCCCACAACACCGTGCTGGAATGGCTGTATTTAAATACTTGACTAGAATGCAGCGAAACTGAGACATTTTACACTCCCACATTGCTGGTAGGAAAGGAAATGAAAACCTATGTTCACAGAAAGGCTTGTACAAGGACTATTCATAATAAAAACTAGAAACAACCCAAATATCCACATTTAGGAGAATGGATTAACAAACTGTGGTATATTCACACTATGGAATGCTTCTTCAGTAATAAAAATTAAAAATCAACTGTTGATACACGCAACAATCTGGGTAATCTCAAAAACATTATGCTGAATGAAAGAAGCCAGACACAGAAGGGTACACACCATGTAATTCCATCATGTGAAACCCGAGACCAGGCAGAAGTAATCTATGGTCATAGAAATCAGAACAGTGGTTTCTAACAAGGGTGCAGACTGGCCCAAGGGGACACGGGGAGACTTCAGGGGGTGACATAGATGTTCTATGGTCAATTGAATGCTAGTTCCATGTGTATATTCATTTGTCACAAATTATATGTCTAAGATCTATTTCATTATATAAAAAATTACCTCAATTTTACAAATAAATAAACTAAAGAATAGAGAAAAAGACATCCAAGTCTTAGAACCTAACCAACCGATGTTACTACTGTCACCTAAGAGCCCAATGTAAGAGATTATTCTTTCAATGTCTTTTTCCCAGGGACAAAATGCCAAGTCTCTTGACAGAGATGACATTTGATGCCATTATAGGTCATTATATCTTAGTATGAATTGTTTCCTTCCAGGAGGAGCCCAAGGCTCTCTACAAAGGCCCCATATGTCCCTCACTCTGTCCCCCTGGGAGACAGAGTGGAGATTTAGACGTCAAGTCCAAAAACTTCATTGTATTAAGTAATTGTTTTAAATGTTAAGAAATGAAGTTTTCCACGTGATGGTGGGAAAGGGATCAAGTTCTAAATCCTTGCTTTAGTTATGTATTACTGCATAACAATCCACTCCAAAATTTTGTGGCTTAAAACAGCAGCAGTTTATTATTTCTCATGATCCTGTAATCTAAGGCGGGCTCAGCTGGGTGGTTCTTCTGTCCCATGTGGCGATGCTGGGCTGGAATGTCCAACACGCATTCTTCACTCACTCACACATCTAGTGCCTGGGATGGGATGGCAAGAACTATAGGCTGGCCTGGCGGCTCTCTTTCTCTTTCCACGTGGCCACTCAACATAGCCAGTCTGTGCTTCCTCCCAGTGTGACGGTTTCAGGGCTGCTTACATGACAGCTAGCTTCCAAAAGAGGAAGCAAAAGCTACTGGTCCTTCTAAAGGCTGGGCCCAGAATCGGCACAACGTCACTTCTGCCACATTCTACTGGGCAAAGCAAGTCACAAGGCTGGCTCAGGTTCAAGGAGAGGAAACAGACTCTACTTCCTGACGTGAGGAGTGCTGTGTCTGTCCAGGGAGGGAAGGAGTTGATGGCAGTCATCCTGGGAGATCATCTGCCACAGCGCTGACTGGAAGGGAGTCAAGAGGGTGCGCTCCGGTGCAGGGTCTGGTTCACAGACCTCTGGAGCTGCCTCCACTTGGATGAAATGGGAGGATTATACCAGTTCAAACCTCAGGGAGAAAAGTTCTCTCTGTCTTGCCTGCTTCTCTCACTTTACTTTTCTCTGCAACCATATGTCTTCACCTCTGACTGCTTAATGGGCCTGGGCCCAGAAAGAGGGAAAAAGACAGACTAGGGCTACACTTGGTAAAAAGAAGCCTTCCTAACCATCCCATTTAGATCACAAGGGGACAACTTCATGATTGGAGCCAAAATCTCATCTGAAGAGCTCACATTTGGCGTGTCCTCTTAGCTCTCAGGGACCCATGGAGCAGGAGCTTTGCCGGAACAAGACTCCAGTGTTTGGAGATTCTGAGTCTCAGCCAAATGCTATTATGATCTCCACACAACGGGACTTCTGTGAATGGATGTTTGTGTGGATGAGTCTCTGTTCCTTGAGGTGGTTTGGATGGGGTGATAAAGAGCATGGTAACACTAGGTGGGAGGAGAGAGTGATGGGGAGCTTTCCCCCTTCCGACCCAGAGCAAAGGTTGAGTGTTCAAACACTGTGTTCAGAGCAGTGTCCTTGGATCTTAACTGGGGCAATTTTGCTCCCCAGGGGACCTTTGGCAATGGCTACAGACTTTTTTGCTTGTCACAACTGGGAGGATGCCGCTGCGTCTAGTGAGTAGAGGCCAAGGATGCTGCTAAACATCCTAGAGGGCACAGGAAAGCCCCACAACACACAATATCTAGTCCAAACTGCAGCAGTGCCATGGCTGAGAAGCTCTGCCCTGGACTACCTCAACTTCCCCTTTTGCCCTAACATAGCTGTGAGGGGGTATTTAGAAAAGGGGGAAAGGACCACAAATTAGAAGTGTATTTATGCATTTAGCCAAATAACCAGAAGGGCCTGTAAAGGCAGCTTGGTCACTGCTCCATCTGTTTGGCTGGTCTCTTCTGTTTGTTTCCATTTTCCAGGGCCTTTGGTCTGTGACCATCGTCCCTGCTCTGCTATGACAAGGGGCAAACGATTGCAATAGCTTTGGATCTTTGTTCACTACCATGTCCCCTACCCCTCACCATCTTCCCTCCCCCATTAAAAAATCTGGTTCACTGTGAAAATCACAAGCGAGGCCAAGGCAGCATTAATAACAGATTGTTTAGTTCTCTCTCAGCAACCAATGGTGTTTGACATTGAGGAGCAGCTTTTCAGACTAAGTCACGCTGTCCTTCCAGCACCATTTTGAGTTGCAAAGATCTTTGGTGGGTGATTTCTTTTTCCTTTTATTGCACTGTTATTAGCACAGCAATAACAATGATAACATTTCCATCCTTTCAGACCTCTTCCTGGGGATGACATCCGTGAAAAGGACTTGAGCTTCTGCTGATGACATGCTGAGCTCCGCAACAGTAGCAGCCCCTGCTGCTCATTAACATGCCACCATAACGAGGTTTCCCTGACACTTCTCGGGGCTTGATTTGTCAGAGGGCAGCAAACTTTGGCCTGGAGGCTGTGAGCCAAGCCCTGTCCTTCCCCTGATGTGACAATACTGGCATTTTCATGGCCGAGGGGCGTATTGCTCTCTCCCCAAGGCTGCACTGAATTCTCATCAGTCGTCTGCATTATTCCAAATCATGCCAAGCACTGGTTAAATAAATTAGGTTACGTTCACTTTTCAGAATACTATACAGACATTACATAAGATACAGTATATCTACACTAGTAAGGTAGTAAAACAACCAAGATATACGAAGTTCCAGAAAAGATCACATAACAACATGCATAAATGATCTCACTTACAAATATTGCCTGTCATTAATATATTAACATAGGAGATGGAGTGCCTGGAGGAACGCAGTGCAAGCTGCTGATAATGATTATGCTCTTACTGGCAAGGAAGCGAGGGAGGCGGCAGGGAAAGCCCCTTCGCACCTACCAGATGAGCGTGTCTGTGCAGGACAGTGTCCATTGCCTGTCCAGCGTCCGTTCCCCCTTCTTCTGGTGAGAGGCTTCACGTCTCTCCTCTCCCTCTGCCCTCCTCTCCCCACTACCCCTTCTCCTCCCTGCCCTCTTTCTGTCTTCTCAGTTGAAAGTACCAAAAGGCCTTCTAATAACTTCGTTCGTCTCAGACACAGACGGTGTTATAATCTCATGTGAAAGCTGCTGCTATGTAACACAACAACAAAGATACAAACGGTGAATACTTGGTGAGGTGAAAACAACACAATAGCTCAGCCGGAAAAGACCTTGATTCCAGCACAAACCCCAATATGGAAGATATTACAACCTTCAGTGAAATACCTTCCCTCACGTGGCTCAAAGGAAAATGGCAAAGTGGGCCATTATCCTTCTAGTGCAGGGAGGGCTCCGGGCTCAGCCCGCCCAGAAGACTCAATTAGGACGCCTGCTTTCAGTCAGTCGTAGGGAGCTCTGGCCTCTGCTCTTGCCTGTGCCCCATCAGGTCATAACCACAAGACTTGAGCAAGTCTCAGACCACGTCTGCAGAGTAAACCCAACTCACAGTCAACACGCCGCCCAAGCAGCTCTGCCCTCTGCTGCCACAGATGGAGCCAGCAGGAGCACAGCCCTCTCCTCTCACTCCCAGGGCCTCACTAAGAGCCAAAAACTGCGTCTTCCCAGGAGAATTACGTACATGGTCATCCAGAAAAAAAGGAAAGAAAATCTTACAGAAATTATTGTTTTTTCCAGAAGTTGCCTTTTCCCCCTGTGTTCAGTGAGCACTCTTTGTTCTAGCAGTGCTGGTGGCCACAGCCTCGTCTTCAACGTGTCTTCTTCTCTCAGTTTCCAGGGTGCCCCATGCTCTTCCTTCCACCTCCTGACAACCCTTTCTCAGTCTTCTCCCTGTTTCCCTTCCGGCAGCCCACGCTTCAACTTTGGTGTTACTAGATACCCATCCGAGCTCCCTTCTCTAACTGCTCATGCCCTCATCCAGGGGCTGCCAAGCCATCTCCTTCCCAGACCTCTCTTCTGAACTTGACATTGTACCCAAATAAGTGGTGTTCCCGAGCAGCTTGGTGTAGCGGGGAAAGCACTGGGCTAGGACCCAGAAGACCCAGATGTGAGTCCCAGTTCCCCTGATGTCTGGCGTTGTGACCCTGAGAAAGGCCACTCCCTCCTCTGAGTGTCCAAGTCACTATCTGTAAAATTACACTCTGCACAGGTCCGCACGAGGACTAACTGTGCCGAGTCATGGGGGGATCATTAGTGAACCAAGAGGGCTGGGACCTGTGGAGGCTGGCTGTGTCTGGTGCCAGGTGGTGGACCAGCGGCCCTTTGATGAGGAAGGTCAATCAGGGACAGGAAAGTGACAGTCACCACTGACAGGCCATCCATCCCCCATCTCTACATGAGTCCAAACATATTTTGAAACAAGTGATTTTGGAAGAGACAATATTTATGTAAAGAAGATATTTTAAGGCCCTGTTGAAGCCAATGTTCCAGAAATATTTCTGGTGAAAAAAATACCTTCTGGGAGTGTTTCAGGTGAGTTGGAGCTTGGACTTGGAGTTTCTGTGCTGGCAGCTGCTTCAGGGAACTCTGGGAGCTGCAGAACTCTGATGTTAAAAAGAATCTTACAGGGGCCAGCCCTGTGCTGTACTGGTTAAGTTTGGCATGTTCCATTTCAGTGGCCCTGGGTTCGTGGGTTTGGATCCCAGGTGTGGACCCATGCCACTCGTCAGCCATGCTGGGGCAGTGACCCACATACAGAATAGAGGAAGATTGGCAGCAGATGTTAGCTCAGGGTGAATCTTCCTCACAAAAAAAAAAAAAAAAGAATCTTACAGAAACTTATACTTGCTCACTTGTCGACTGCCCGTAAATAAACCCAAATTAGTCTAGTGTCAGAAACATTAAAAGTGAAGCTTTGAAGACGTGCCCAGAGGACCATCTCCTGACTGAGGACCTGAAGCCAAATGCCCCAGGAGTGGCCTTCCTGATGGAGTGCACTCACAGCCTCTCTGCTGAGGAGACGCTGTCAGTTCTGTCTTTATTGATTTCCACTTTGCACAAAAGCCTCTCAAATCAAATCAAACTCGCTAGGAAATTGGGGGTGGGGAGGCAGGGGACTATCCTTTCTTTGTCTCCAGGGCTTTAAAGGTGTGCCCCTCCTTCCAAATGGCCCAGGGGGCCAAAAGTCGTCCCCAAAACATTACGTCAGCTCGCTGCCTTCCCCTCTGTCTGCTTTAAGGCAATTCTTTACCCGCATTCACTGTCATTCTTTCCTGCCAGACCATAACCCATTAATGCAGAGGACAGACAAGGCTGCTGCCACAAGGCTTTCCTCAGCTCTCTGCTCTCTCTGCTGCAGGCTAACCTGAGGGACAAAGGGTTTGCAGTTCCAGAGACAGGGATCCAGCTGGAGGAGAAGGCAGAGCAAGGGCAGGGTCAGCACAGCCTGGGCCTGATGCCTGAGCACCTGGCCCTTTCCTCAGGGTCCTGGAGGGCTCAGCTCAAACGACACTTACTCAGAAGGCCTTTCCTAGACTTCCTATTCAAAAGAAAGTCACCTCTTTATGACCTTGGGGTAAAGAAAAATGTTTAAACGGGCGCAAACAACACTAATCATAAAAGACACATTTGATAAATTGGTCCATATTAAAAATAAGAACTCTGTTTATCAAAAGAGACCAATAGGAGAGCGAAAAGGCCAGCCTCACAGTGAAGTCGTATATTCACAACACATATAGCGCACAGGCCCACGGCAAGAGTGTGTAAACTGGGGATGACAGTATCCTCCCACTTCCCTCCAGTTCCATAATGGGGATGTGTTTGAAAACTACAAAGTGCTTCATCAGCATAAGGAGTGACAAGCTTAGGTCTTCTTGGTGAGTTATTTTAACAGTACCAGGTAGAGCCGAGGCAGGCAGAACTAAGTCCTGTCTCTCCCCTCCGCACTTCATAACCAGGGATAATCATCATCAAATCTAACCATGCTGCCCTCCTGCCTAAAGCCCTGTAACGCCCATAACCTACGAGATGCCGTCCACAGTCCTTAGCGTGTCCATCCAGGTCCTTCACCTCCAATCTCTGCTGCCATCTCTCCACTCTCCTTCTTGCCATGACCCCTCAACACTGAGCCCCAGCCGCCCAGAGAGCTTGCCACACTCCAGGCACGTCACATTCCTTAACATCCCTGGGCCTTCGCAAGCTCCTCCCTCTTCTCAGAAGGTTCTTTCTTCCCTCTCTGCCTTAGCAAGCTGCCACACTCAATCTAAGCCTTCAGGGGTGCATCCACCATGTTGCCGCTTTGAAAAACCAGTCCTCTTGCTTCCCATGGGATCCTGGTGGCTGCAGTTCCAGTGTCCTTCCATCTTCTGGCCATGAGGACAGAGAGGCTGGTCCCAGAGTGGACTTGTGATGCAGTCCTTCCTGGGATTAATACATAAACATTTGGAAAGAGCAGTCCCTCTCCACGCAGGGTTGCCAAACTGGAAGGATGTGAGCCGAGTGCTAACAGCAACCGTCTTTGATGACACACGGGGAAGCCAGTCTGTATATGAAGCCAGCACAGCGGGCAGAGAGAGCCATATGACCCTGCAAGGGCACTCCCCACCCAGTTCTGCGAGACTAATAATCCTCTTCTTTTGCTTAAACTAGTTTGAATTGTGTTTCTGACCAGCTAACCACAGTATATTCACCCTAGTCCCTTCCCCTGGGAGAAATTTATCTCATTAGACGTAAGCACTGTGTATATCACTTCCTCTTCCTTATCCCAACCTCTGTCCCAGGCTGCCCATAAGACAGTAGGTCTCAATCCTGGCTGCACATTAAAATCACCTAGGACTTTCTAAAAAATACCAATGCCTAGGTCCCACCTCAGACCAATAAGTCCGAATCTCTGAGGGTGAGGCCCAGGTGTCAGAATTTTTTTAGGTTCCCCAGGAGATTTTCATGGCTACCCAGCCTGGGGACTATACACCAAATAGAAGGACAGCCTCTTCTCTTTGGAGATGGATGAAAAGAATGTGAAGTCACCACAAATGGAAAAAGAAGGAAGACTGGTGGGGAAGCTCCAGGTGACACTGTGTGTGACAGAATTCCCTAAAAGAATCCCAGCAGACAAGCACGCGCTGGCTGGGCAAGGCCAGGCACCACAGCCCAAGACCCTGGCTTTGACAGCAGATGACGTGGGTCCAAGGCCAAGCTCTCCCACTTACTAGAGACACAACCTTGAGCAAGTCACCTCAGTTTCCCCATCTATCACTTGAGGGTCACAAAGCCAACCTGTCCAGCTGCCTACATCAGACTAAGCCACTCTTGCGGTTCAGGGCTGGTGATGGGAGTTGGAGTTCTAGCTGAGCAAGCTGATGAGGTATCTAGCAGTTCAAACATTGTAATGGCTTTTTCCATTTCTCACATCAGTGGTGATGACTCTAAAATGGCCGTGACTTCCTTCATCTCCTCCATTAGGGACTGTCTCCTGGCATCAGAAAAGCCCTGCCTGCATCTGTTTTGTCAGTTACCATCCTCCCATATTTTCTGAGGCTCTAAAGATGGCCCCACATGGCCCCACCTCAGCAGACACAGGCCTGTTTTTGCAGCTTGTGCAGCGTCAACCACCCTGTGCCCTTCAGAAGTTCATTTAAAGGCATTACTGAAAGATTGCCTTTTACATACCAGCATGCTTCTCTGCGACCCTGCCCAGAGCTGTCAGCTCTATGCAGCCTCATGCTCAGAGCTTCCTTGAAAGTAAATGAAGGAGACAGCTTCAGAGTGGTTGGAAACAATTTGTCTGAAGGGAGATTCTATAAACTGGTTTAACGTTTAGTTCTGGGCGTCTGGAAGAGAGATCTGTCTTGGTAGTCATGGTAGAAAAAAAGAGGTAGGCACTCAAGGATCTTTAACCTGGGAACAGAGCAGAGACAGATGAGCAACTTTGCCTGGACAGACCCATGGCTGACATGTTCAAAACAAACACACGCACATACACCAAGTTATACTGAAGGTCGCTGCTGAAGAGTCCTAAACAAAAGGAGCCAGCCGCAAGCAAGCCTTTCTTAAAGAAGTGTATTAGTTGCATCTAACTGCTGTAACAAATTTCAAGACTTCAATAACTTAACACAATAAAAAACAGTATTTTTGCTCAGATAAAATTTTATTTTATTTATTTATTTATTTTTAAAGACTGGCACCTAGGCTAACAACTGTTGCCAAGCTTTTTTTTTTTTTTTTTTCTGCTTTATTTCCCAAACCCACTCCCCCCCCCCCCGGTACGTAGTTGTATATCTTAGTTGCAGGTCCTTCTAGTTGTGGGATGTGGGACGCCCCCTCAACATGGCCTGACGAGCGGTGCCATGTCCGTGCCCAGGATCCAAACCCTGGGCTGCCACAGCGGAGTGGGCGAACTTAACCACTCGGCCACAGAGCTGGCCCCATCAGATAAAATTTTAACGTGTGCTCCTGGTCAGGCTACTCTCACAGATGGTTCCCCTCCACTTGGCAACAGGTACCCAAGCTCCTTGCATCTTGTGATTCTGCTCTGCTCTGGGCGTTCCAAGCCTTGTCCATGAACTCAGTGGAAGTGGGGAGAGAGACACTGTGTGGAGGATGGTGGGAGGTTCCATGTGCAGGGTCTGAAGAGGCCCACATTCCATTGACCCTACCTAACAGCAGAAGGCTGAGAATGAGTCTGCATGTGGGCTTTGTGAACACGTCTCTGCCACCAGAAGCATCTGAGTTACCAACGATATTTCCCTTTTCGTTTTATGTCTGACTGTCACTATCATTTTCGCAAGCATGCTGCCCGTCTGCTCTGGGCCGTGCACATGAGGCCAGGAGATCCAGGGAAGCATAGCACGTGTGAAGGAAAGGCCGCACTGCCATGTGGAGCCCATGCTCTCCAGTGGGAACCCAAGGGTTCAGACTCTGCCTCTATCCCTTTTTGGCCAAGTAGCACATTGGGCGATCAACTTAATCTCTCTGTGCCCCTGTTTTCTCCTGTGTAAATGGGGATAGTAGTGCTTACAGCACAGACTGTGGTAGGACTGAGCTAACTGCTGCCAATCCTCCTCTTTTTGCCGAGGAAGGCTGGCCCTGAGCTAACCTCCGTGCCCATCTTCCTCTATTTCATATGTGGGACGCCTACCACCACGTGGCTCGCCCAGCGGTGCCACGTCCACCCCCGGGATCCGAACTGGCGAACCCCGGGCCGGCGAAGCGGAACAGGCACACTTAACCAGCGCGCCACCGGGCCGGCCTAGTGGCTTTCATCGCATTTGTTAAGTAGATTTTTTAACCCTCACGAACCTTAATTTTGGTGAAAACTAAGAAGTCAGCAATTAGGAACTGTCCTTCCCATGAGCATTCCGTCGCTCGGCCAATTTCTAAACACTTGGCCACTTTTAGAAACATGGGATTTCATAGGTTTATCTTTTCCTTCGCTTTATTTGATTTCATCTCACTTTAGTTTTTGGGTGAGGAAGATCGGCCCTCACAGAGCTAACGCCTGTTGCCAATCTTCCGTTTTTGTTTTTTTTCCCCCCTCCCGATTTTTCTCCCCCAATCCCCCCCATGACATAGTTGTCTATCTTAGTTGAGGGCCCTTCCAGTTGTGGCATGTGGGACGCCGCCTCCACACGGCCCGACGAGCGGTGTCGTGTCCGTGCCGTGCCCGGGATCTGAACCGGCAAAACCCTGGGCCGCCGAAGGGGAGCTTGTGAACTTAACCACTCGGCCACGGGGCCGCCCCCGTCCGTGGACTTTTTTATCACCTGATTTCACCTCGCAAAACTTCAAAGCTTCAAGTTATCAGAGAGGTTTGGGAAGTTGTTTTTATTTATTTAATTAATTTATTTTTCGAGGAAGACGAGCCCCGAGCTGACACCTGCTGCCAATTCTCCTCTTTTTGCCCCGGGAGAGTGGTCCTGAGCTAACATCCGTGCCCATCCCCCTCCCCTTGATAGGCGGGACGCTGACCACAGCGTGGCTCGCCAAGCGGCGCCACGTCCGCACCCCGGATCCGAACCTCCGAACCCCTGGCTGACAAAACGGAACGTGCGAACTTAACCGCTGTGCCGCCGGGCTGGCCCTTCGGGAAGTTATTTTCAGGACACGGGCCATAAACTAGAATCACCGCTACAGGTTTATCGGAGCGACATCAGCGTTCGTGGTGGATTGAGTGGTCCCCTCTGTCTCTCCCCTCCAGGGCACAACCAAAGGGACGTCTATCGACCCACCCACCAAGGATTCCCCCCCCCCCGCACGGCACAGCAGGATGCCTGAGAGATCCACGCAGCCCTACAGCGGCAAGTCACATTCGCACAGTCAAAATTCAATGGCAGAGACAAAACGTTAAGGTCAGTGAGAGGGAAGAGAATAACCGGCCCAGGAGCAACGGTGTGAAGAACACGGAGAAGACGGGTCCTAGACGCCGGGGTCCCCGGAGCAGCGATTTCATCAGAGGCCCGCAAACGTCCACGATCTCCACACCACGTTTATGGCCGACTGCGTGCGTGGGTCCTTTGGAATCGACCAGGCTACCGTCCGGGCCACTTTGGGACATCGTGTCCAGCTGCCCCGAGCGGTGGAGCTGTCGTTCGAGTGTAAGATGGGGCCCATCCGGGGAGAGAATGGGGACGGGGAAAGGGAGGCCGCGGGAAGTCACAGAGTCTGAGGTGTTCGGGGGAGACCGACTCTTCTGAAGTGGAGGTGGTAGAAGGAGAGCAGCAGGATTTTTGGATTTTTGTTCCCTCTGTTAGGTATCTGGGTCCGGAGGAGAGTGGGGCGGGGGGGGGGGCGGGTGGTGGTGGTGGTGGTGGGTGTGAGGCTGAGGCGGGGCTGGTGTTTCCTTTCCGAGTCAGGTGGAAGAGCTCCTCCAGTGGAGGTTTTTAGACAAGGGGTCTGGTCTGGCAGGATGGGAGGTTGCGGGTCGAGCCACAGGGGAATCTGTCGTAGCTCAGACTCGGGCCTTTGAAGAAATAGACAGAGAGAGGAGTTTTGCTCTGTCTGTCACCGCAGCCGGCACCTCAGGAGCAACAACAGGAGGCTTCCCGAATGAGTGAAGGGGCAGGAGCCAGCGTGCCCCGTGCCTCTCTCAGCCCTGCGCCGGCAGGGAAGGAAGCAGGCAGGCAGGCCTCAGGGCTACTCCCGTCCTACTGCCCGGTGGTCCCTGTCCCGGCCCCGCCCCCACTCTCCCCCTGACCCTCACCGCTCCCCAGCCCTCTTCTCAGCCAGAGAGGCGATGGGGGGGGCGGTGCGGTCCCAGAACAAGTTTCCTCTCATCCGCCATCATCTTGCCACCCTGACGACTTGGCCCGAGATCCGGCGTAGGCTGTACCCGTGTGTGGTTTTCCTGTGGACAAGGGGGCCGGTTCACCATTTCGGAAGAAACCCCTAGCCTTCCACTGCCGAGTCGAGTCGCTGGGACTCGCCAGCCTGGGAGGGGGGAGGGGGGAGGGGAGGTCAGGCCCATTCATTCCGATGGGCCTGGCGTCAGGGCTTCATTCAAGTGCAGGAAGCTCTCTCCCATGGCCTCGGGCTTTTTTCCATTGAACGGCTTTCTTCAATTCCCCCACCCTTAGGCCGCAGTCCACCAAGGGCCGGGAGGCAGGGAGGGAAGATGTTGGGGCAGGGTGGCTGTCTGAGAAACTCGCCTCATCTGGGGCAGAAAGAGTGCCCCCCTCCTTTCTCTAACCCTACTAGACTGCTTGAGGATCACGGACGGTTTGGCTCATCGATGAGCCCTGCGTTATGGGCCCGGCAAGCAAACTCCTAACTGGCAACCCGCCGCTCTAGGCGTGTGTGGGTTTTTTGATCATTCACCTTCAAGTTCGCACGACATCGGTCCGTGTCTCCCGCCCCGGCTTCCCATGGGAAATCCTCCGTCTCTTTCCACAGACTCACTGGCGACTTCACACAGTGCCTGCCTCCTCCTCCTTAGGAAGGAAGGAAGGAAGGAAGGAAGGAAGGAAGGAAGGAAGGGGCTGACCCCGTGGCCGAGCGGTTGAGTTTGCACGCTCCGCTTCAGCGGCCCGGGGCTTGGAAGGTTCGGATCCTGGGCTCGGACACGGCACCGCTCATCAAGCCACGCTGAGGTGGCGTCCCACACGGCAGAACCAGAGGGACCCTCAAAGAGAATATACAACTAGGTACTGGGGTGCTCTGGGGAGAAGAAGAAGAAGGAGGAGGAATAAAAAGAAAAGAAAAGAAAAGATTGGCAATGAGCTCGGGTGCCAGTCTTTAAAAAAAAAAAAAAAAAGAAGAAAGATGGACAAACAGGAACGAATCCCACTGACGGCACCTCCAAATGGTGGGGGGCAGGGGGGTGGGGAGGGTGGGGAGTGGCATCATCGGGCCAAGGGTGACTCTAAGCGTGATCCCGCGGTTGTGTTATTTGACATTTTATCGAATCGATTTATTATTTTATTTTTGAGGAAGATGAGCCCTGAGCGAACATCTGCCACCAATCCTCCTCTGTCGGCCGAGGAAGACTGGCCCTGAGCTGACATCCGTGCCCATCCCCCTCTACTTTCCAGGTGGGACGCCTGCCACAGCGTGGCTCGCCAAGCGGTGCCAGGTCCTGCGCCCGGGATCCGGACCGGCGAACCCGGGGCCGGCGGAGCAGAACGTGCGAACTTCACCGCCGCGCCACCGGGCCGGCCCCCGGAGTTGTTTTGAAAATCCAGTAAGGGGCTGGCCCCGTGGCCGAGTGGTTAAGTTCGCGCGCTCCGCTGCAGGCAGCCCAGTGTTTCATCGGTTCGTTCGGATCCCGGGCGCGGACACGGCACTGCTCATCAAACCACGCTGAGGCGGCGTCCCACATACCACCGCTAGAAGGACCCACCACGAAGAACACACAACTATGTACCGGGGGGCTCTGGGGAGAAAAAGGAAAGACAAAAAATAAAATCTTCCAAACTCCAATAAAACTTTGAGTGAAGACGACGAGGAGGATGCGAAACGTATCTCACGCCTCCGAGCCGAGCCGTCCGTTTAGGTTTAGGAAGGGGGACGAGGACCCTTTGTAAGCGACATCCCTTTTTAAGCACCATTCTAAACCACAGAACAGAACTCCCTCTCCTCGACCCGGAGCGAGGAGGTTCCTGGGTGTGTCAGAGAGGGTCACGTCCTCTGCAGCACGAACGAACCGCCAGGGTTCGGCCACGGGAAAGAATTTCTTCCTCTCCAGGGGGACTAAAAGTCACCGACGGCAGCGGGCGTAGGTGCTATCCTTCCCGTCCAGGAAAGGCAGGGAGAACTTCAGCCGTGAAGAGAAGGAGGTCTTCCTCACTCCCCGTTTTGGGAGGGCCCCTTTGGCAGGGGAGTTTTGTCTCCTGATTTCAAGTCAGGAAGAAAAGGGAGAGAGAGAGAGAGAGAGTGTGTCCTTCTCGTGCCAGGTCGGTCTGAGGGGGACCTCCTCTGGTTTCCTCCCTTCCCAGGGAACGCCGTTCGCTCCTTCTTCTAGAAAAGGCTCCCAAAGCACCACCGCCCAGGATGGTCGACCTACGCCCATCGTCCCTCCTTTCCCAATCATTTCTACCGCGACAGAGGGACAGAGGCCCCTGCCCCATCCCCATCCCCACCCCCACCCCCATCGCCTGCCTCCTTGATGGCCAAAGGAGCTGCCTCTGAGAATGGAACGGGGCTTGGAAACCTTCTAGAGGGGTGACTCTCACCTGCCTGCCTGCTGGGAAAAGCACCACGCTGTCCATCGGACTGCTCTTTTGGGCAAACGTAGGCGTGCCACATAGCGATCGACAGCTATGGCGGGGGGGGGCGGGGTGGCGTGGTGGTGCCCAGGATCCACGACACGTGATGGCTGCGGAGCACGACAGCCCTAAGACCTTGAGGGAGACGTGGTGGCGCGTGAATCCTTTCGGAACGAGAACAACAGGAAACGCTGACGGGGACGTGTTCTCCTCTCGAGAACACACCAACGCCTCGCACGGTGTCTGACCCGGGGTGCCTCTGACTTTTGTCATCAGAGACGATCCTCTCGACCGCCCCTCACGCTTTGGGGAAAAGGGGAGAGGGACTCGGTAGCACGGGAAAAGCCATCCATCCGCCCTTCCTTTCTGTCTTCACGGCTCCTTCTCGTGGAAAACGAGGAAGCCGTCCTGAGGAACGGAACACTGACCCGGGCCAAAGCGTGGCCCAGCCTGAGCCTCCAAAACCTTCTGCTAAGTGAGAGGTGCCAGACATCCAAGGCGACCTACGTTGCGATTCCACACAGAGGAGAGAGCTAGAACGGTCCAACCCTAGAGGGCGACAGCAGATGGCGGCGGCGGTGGTGGTGATCGTGGTGGGGCAGATCCGGGAGTGGGGCCGTTTTTTCTTTCGGAGGGAGGGGATGGAAACGGAAACCTTCTGGAAATAGATAGCCATGACGGATGCGCCACCTTGGGGAGAGAGACTCCCGAAGGCCACTGGCTTTTGCCCCGTGGAAAGGATGGATTCGGTGAGATGGGAATTCTACCTCCGTGTAGAGCGTGTGGTAAACCACGAGGTAGGTGGGTGGGTGGGTGGGTGGCCTCCCTGCCTCGCCTCCACCTAGACGTCCACACACAGAGACCGACGAGGGAGGGAGGGAGGGAGAGAGAGAGACAAGACGGACAGAGGCCGAGGCCGAGGCCGAGGCAGTGAGCGAGTAAGTGATCGACCCTGGCCATAGGGATTCCTCAGAGGGCGTCTCTTGGCTCCCCAAACGAAGAATGTGTGTGGAGATCGAGAAAGATCACCGACCTAGGAGAACCAGCAAGACTTCCTCACCCGCCAGAGAGCCGCTGGGCCCCTGCCGTCCCTGCCACCGCCACCCCTACCCCTCGCCTTTGGCAGCGACGCCAACGAAAGGCAGGCAGAAGAGTGGGAGAGTCGTGTGGTGGTGTCCCCCAAGGAAGGTGGGTCCATGCCGACGAGCGGTCGTCGGCGTGTGGAAAAGCCAGAGGCGGGCTGACTAGAAGGAGGGCGTCCTGGGGGAAGGGGCCAGGGTGTGAGGGAGAGAGGCCTGTTCCTCTTCCCCTGTCGGTCCCAAGTCAGGGGCCCAAAGGAGGAAAGCTGTCCGTTCCTTTCCGACTCGGACGGTTCGGGCGGAACTGACCGATCCCCGCGGCGGCGCAGTCTGGTCCAGAACCCCTCTCTCTGTCGCCTTTCGACCACACGCACGCTTTAGAGGCCAAGGGAAAATGGATCGGGTCTCTCTGTCTCTCTCCCTAGAAAACAAGGGCCGGGGGCCGAGCCCGTGGACGAGCGGTCAAGTATGCGCCCCCCACCCCGGCCCCCGGCTTCGACGGCCCAGGTTTTCACCGGTTCGGATCCTGGGCGCAGCCCCAGACCCAGCATCGCCCTTCAAGCCACGGCGAGGCGGCGTCCCACATAGCAGAAACGCGAAAGACCTACCACTGGAACCTACAACTATGGACGGGACGGGGCGGGGCGGGGCGGGGCGGGGGTGGGGGGGGCGGCTTTGGGGAGCAGGAAGAAAGAAAAAATAAAAGAAACACAAGGACGGTCATCGCGATAGTTCTTTCCACTTCCATCCATATGTTAACAGGACCCAAGTTTCCCGACCTCCATTTGGATGTATGTTAACTAAATGGAGAAGCTATTCAAAGGACTCCTCTAAAGAA